>NC_135333.1:19589459-21082708 GCF_023851605.1 Tamandua tetradactyla
TGTCGCTAAGCTGACCCACTGCAAGGTATTTGTTTTAGCATCTGGGAAATTAAAACATATATCATCTAAAAAAAAGAAATAAAAACTACTCACTTACAGCTTTATTCCTGCCGAAGCAGCTGAGTCCTACACCAGTGAATTCCAAATCCAGACCAAGCCTCACCCTGAAGGTCAGGACTCAAGCCTGGGGAGGTGAGATCACTCAGTCCAGCTCCTCTTCAAGGAAAGTCCCATCCTCACGTAAACAGCATTGAAAAATCCACACTCCAAAAACAAAACTCGTTTTTCTCAAATCAACAGATGTTACCAGTAAGCACAAGCCATCATCTGTGAGCAGATTCACACACAGACACATTTCAAAACTGCAGCCCATATCTCTCCCCTTTTGACATGTATCATTTCTTTCATGCACATGTGTGTACTCAGCCTCCCCATACACTGCCTTGCACAAAATAGCCATTCATCACCTAATCAACACCAGGTACTTTTCTGCAAAACTCTCTAACCCACAGGAGCAGAGAAGAGGCAGGGGAAAACTGCCAGAAGGAAGTATCTTTCTAGAACTTTTCTTACCTTGTTTTTCAAAACAAGGGATCTCAAAATTCCTACTTTTGGTGCACTAGAATCCCCCCCCATATGACTCATAATTGAACTATCCCAAAAGTCGGCTACAAGTCGTACCTCCCCCACTTACCCTGGGAATGCAACAAGAACCAGGCACTCAGTTACACCAGCAGGCATTTCATCATGACTTTAAAAATTAAATCAGAAGCCCTCAAAGCACATTTACTATACAAATTAAAGTCCTATTAGCACTATTTCATCATCTACAAGTATGGAGACCCTCAGTGGAATCACTGTGCCCCACCCACCCACACACACACACAAACACACACACCCCACTTCATCCTGCTGGTTCTTCAACAGTGTTGCAAACTGAACTGAGTCCTCCAAAAAAGGTACCCATGTCCTAACCCCCAGCCCTGTAAATATGACCCCATTTGGAAAAAGCATGTTGAAGACATGATTAATTCCACTGAGCCCCAACTAGATTAGGGTAGGCCCTTATCCAATATGTTCTTTCAATGTTTTTTATTGTAAAATATATACACAAAGCAAAGAAAGAAAAAAACAATTTTAAAAGCACACTTCAAATAGTTACAGAACAAATCCCAGAGTCTGTTATTGGCTAATATTCCACCAACTCAGATTTTTCTTTCCATCTGCTCCAAAATAATGGAGGCTAGGAATATTAAAATAGTGATTCAACAGTCATACTCATTTGCCAAATCCTATTTTCTGTAACTCCTGCTCCTCCTTTTTTAAATTAATATTTTATTGACAAATCTTCACACATACATTCCATACATGGTGTACAATCAATGGCTCACAATAACATCACACAGTTGTGTATGCATCACCATGATCATTTTTTTGAACATTTGCATCACTCCAGAAAAAAAGAAAACTCACACATCCCATACCCCCTCTCATTGACTACTAGTATTTCCATCTACACAATTCATTTTACCCCTTATCCCTATTATTTATTTTTTATCCATATTTTTTTACTCATCTGTCCATACCCTGGATAAACCGATATGTTCTTATAAGAAGAAATGTGGACACAGTAAAAGTGAGGCACAGAGAGAGACGGTCAAGCAGCAGAGGGAAAAACTGAGTTATGCCAAAAGCCAAGGAACACCATGGACTGCCACCACCCACCAGAACCCTCCAGGCTGCAGAGGAAGCACGGTCCTGCCGACTCCTGGGTTTTACACTCCTAGCCTCCAGAACTGTGAGGCAAATTTCTGTTGTTGAAGCCAACTGGTCTGTGGTGCTTTGTCTCAGCAGTGCTGGCAACTAGGACAAGCAGGTTTTCATTCAGAGCCTCACCTATAAGCCAAACAGAAACAGAGCAGGCGGGGCTCTTTGCAGGGCGGCCTCTGGGGCCTCAGTGCCTGCCATCTCTCCTCTCAGGAATGCTGAAAGGAGTGAGTACAAGCAAAGAGAGCTGGGCGTGGGGAATGGCACTCCCAGTCAGGCGTCACTAGGCCCTCAGACCAAGATAGTCACTCACCAGCCATTCCACACAGGGTCGCTGGCCTGGCCCTGCATACTGCTGGTCCCTGCAGCCCCGGGCTGCAAGGTGGGGACACATCTGTCACAGGCACAGCCACAGGGAGATGCCCAGGGAACACTGATGCTGACCGGGCGGGAGAAGGTAGAGGCAGCCAGGCAGGGGAAGGGCAGTCCGGGGCACTGGGACGGCTCTAGTCCCAGCCCTGCTGCCCTAGTCGTGACACCAAGTGTTCCTTCGCCTCTTTGGTTCCTCTTCTGTAGAAGACAGTTTTGGAGTGGTTTCCCTGGCCCCTTTCTGGTCCTAACATGCTAAACTTCTATTAAAGAAGTAAATAAAAATATTGCCTCTAAAGAGAAAGAACCAGATTAAGTTCAGTTTACCACCCCCAGGGACAGAGTATGAGAGAGAGAGAAGCACAAGGCAGCTTCCCTCAACACAGGAGTCCCCACACTGAGAGGATTTTTCATTCTGCACCTTTGCTCTCTGACCTTTCCAAAGCACTTTCAGAAATACTACCTCATTCACAGTGGGGAGCAGACTCAGGGGCTCTGCCCTACATGTGAGCTAGAAATTATCTGCCCCCTGGGGTCTAGTCTCCAAAATTGAAAAACACCCACAAAAGTGATGTCTACCTTGCCAGGTACAATTATATGTATCAGCTGGAAAGTGAATTGTGCTCTTTTAAGCAAATAAAACAAGCAATCCTGGCAGGCATAGAGCAAATGAAAACATCAGATGTCTTTCCCTCAGGACCACTTCAGGAAGGGAGTTTTATTTTGGGCGAAGGCTCTCAGACACCCCAACCTCCTTCCCTGTCCACGGCCAGAACTCACCACCTGCTGCTGTCTCCCTAAGAGGCTCCCCTGCAGTGACAGCAGGCCAGGGAAGATGCTGTATTGCCACACAGCACCCCTGAGAACCATCAGAAGGGACATCACAAAACAGCCGTCATTCAAGCAGAGCAGGGAGGGTCCGTGTCACTCAAAGCCGGGAACACATCCCTCCCCGCCTCCCACTCACAGCTGCCTCAGTGGCTGAACTGGGCTGAACCCCAAAGCAAGCGACACAGAGCGCTCTTTGCCTTGGGAGGTGAGGGGCCCGGGCACACAGCCCTCCCGAAAGTTTCATACAGGCTTCACCAGGAATGTCCCACAGAGCCCACCCCCACCCCCAGCGCCCCCTCCCCAGGAACATGGCCACCACCCACATCCTTCCTCCTCACCATAGGTCCCTTGTGCAGGCTGCCACCCTGCCCCCTGCCCCACCGCGCTCCAATCCCTCCCCAGGTTACTGCCAGAGCAACTGGTTTAAAAGGAAACTCCCACCCAGCCACTCCCAGGCTCTGTGGCTTCTCCTCCAAGACCCTAGCCCACCCCAAAATCCAGCCTTCTACATGCCCCCCATGGACTCTGTTCCAGCCAGACCCCGCACAACTCCTGGAGCCCGAAGTGGGCCCTCCTTCAGACTTCTGCACGTGTTCTCCCTCACTGTCCTCAGTTTAAACATCACCTCTTCTGGGGAGCCTTTTCCATGATGTCCCACACCAAAAGCTTCTTCCACTTCACCCCCAAACCCTGTTGTGCCCCTAGCATGGCAGCAGCCGTACTCTAGACCTGCCACGCACGGCTGGCTTTCTCCCCCAGGTGGCTGTCAGTGCGAGGAGAGCAAGGCCCACACCTGCCTCGCCCACCTCTGTACCACCAGCACCTGGAAGAGCGCAGGTACAGAGCAGGAAGGTAATAAACATTTGTTAAATGAGAACTCAGCTGGTCCCTCCAGGTGGGCCCAGCTCACACCTGCCAGCAGTTTTTACTATACAAGCAGAATCAAAGGCCTCTCAGGAACAAGCTCCAAGGTGGTGGAGCACAAGCTTTAGCTTGCATCAGAATCACCTGGAGGGGCTATTAAACGACAAACTGGGGATGGTGGGGTAGGACACCCCCAGCGGTTCTGATTCTATAGTTCTGGAATGGGGCCTGGAAATCTGCATTTCTGACAAATTCCAGGTGCTGTTGACGCCACGGATCCAGGACCCCACTTTAGAACCTCTGTTAGGAGGAAGGGGGGCCCTGTGTTGATGCCACAGATCCAGGACCCCGCTTTAGAATGCCTGTTCTGGAGGAAGGGGGTAAGAGAGCCGAGGTGGCCCACACCTGGGCTGACGCCAGACAGGAAGTCTAAACAGAGACCCTTTTCTAAATGTCCCCACCTAACCCCCTCTCCAGCCTTCCACCTGCCCCTTTTTTTCCCCATTATTCCCTCCAGAAACTGAAAAAGAAAATCAGAAGTAAATGAGATTAAAGACAATGACCACGAACCCAAGGAACCTTTTCTTTTACTACTGGAAAATGGAAAATAGTTTTTTCTCCAATGATTCAGAAGAATACATGTGTTGGAGAAAAGTCTTAACTTCTGAACCAAAATCCACAAAATTCTGGCATATGTGCTCTTCACCTCAGCCTTTAAAAATCACTCACCCGGGGCCATCACTCATGTATCTCCATCATCCACTGAGCGACAGCGAGATTCAGCCGCAGAGTTTCCGTCAGCGGGCTCAGACCTACACGAACATGCTATCGGCGTTCAAAGACAACTGATTACGTGAAGAAGAAAAAAAACCCAGGGGACAAGACTGAGAAGAATAACCTCCTTCCTTCCTGACGGTCAGCCCGGCAGAGCCCTGGGAAGCGGAGCTTTCACAACAGGGATAGGCCTCCAGAGAGAGCCACCCGGCAGCTACGTGTCACTGCCAGCAGGCCCCCGCTGCTACCAAGAGGCCCACACTTTCCCTCCTCCCCAGGCCACAGTGCCCAGCAGCTACCCAAAAATCCGGCTAAAGTCTTCTAAATCGCATTTCCTAAAAAATGGATATGTGTGATAATTCAGCTACCAAAAAAAAAATTATAACACTGTCTAAAATTGGTTGGGTAAAGAGAGCATATCCATCCGATACATCACAGTCATTTAAAATGACACAGATGTTTTATTAACAAATAGAAAAGTCTATTAATATTGTCCTAAGTGGGGGAAAGGCAGGCTACAAAGCAGTATTATCCTTTCCTTTGGAGGGGAGGTGACAAGGGATGGAGAGACGGAAGAGAAAGACAGCAGGCCCACAAAACACTAACGGCGGTTTTCCCTGGGTAGTGGAATGATAGATTCTATTTTCTTCATTTCATTACCTATACTTTCTAAAATTTTATACAAAAAATATGTACTACTTTAAAGTAGAAAACAAATTATATAAAAATACTCTAATATATTTTTTCTTAGAGTAAAAAAAGAAAGCAAGCACACAAATGTTTCATTTAAGGAAACTGTTCCACATTCCCTGAGTGTCTGTCCAGGGGGCAGCAGGCAGAGGGCTAGGGGACAGATGAGCGGCTGTAAGACATGCCTCTCTGTGTTCTTGTTTAGCCACCATTCCTCATCAGAAGGCAGCTGCCCCCATGGGGCGGCAAGGCAGATGGACCATGGCCATTCCATTCTAAGGACAGAGGCTCGACTGCTCTTCTTAGAACAATGAGGAAATCATTGGCTCATCAGGCAGTAGGTCTGCTTTCCCTGATCCTGATCCCTTAGCTGGAGGAAAGAAATGGCTAATGGGTCCTTTGCCCCCCAAAAGCAGGATTCTACTTTAGAATAGTGTAAAAAGTCCACTAATACACACTTTCTGAACCCTCTAGGGTAAGGATCAGCAAACTATAGCCCTCAGGCCAAATCCAGTTCCAGTAAAATTTTACTGGAGCACAGCCATGCTCACTCATTTACATATTTTCTCCAGCTCAGACATTTACATATCATCTTTGGCTCTTTTATTTTATTTACTTATTTAGGCTACAACAGCAGAGTTAACTAGCTACAAGAGAGACAGACCTAACCCACGAAGTTTAAAATATTTACTATCTGGCCCTCCAAAGAAAGTCTGTCCACAACTATTCGAGGTTAAAATATAAAGTAAAATATGACCACAGCTGTGCCAGGAGATCTGAAAAGGTCCCCAAAACTGTGTAAGAGCAGCCCGGGAAGAATGACACTGGGGCAAGGGCCTCGATCGCAGCTCTGCCCCTGACCCTGAGCTGTCCACCACCTGGGAAGGCAGTGGTGTCGCTAAAGATGTGTCGCTCAACACATGTTGCTAAAGACGTGTCACTCAAGACGTGGCCAGGCCTTGGGCAGAGGCCAGCTTGCTGCCCACTTTTCCCCTCCTCCTGCCACCGTGGAGGGCTCAGAGCCCGACCGCCGTCGCTTACACCAAGCAGCACCACTGTCAGTCCCCGGAGCAGATGTAAATCCATCTGCTCTCCAGTCATCCCTTCTTTCTTCCACTTTCTGGGTCCCCTCCCCTGAGCCCCCTTGCTGGGCAGACACAGGGGGTGTGTGCAGGTGTGTGCATGGGTGTGACAGTCAGAGGCAGACATGTGCATTGCTGCCCCCACCCCAAGGCCAGCACAGAGGGCCTCCTGAAGGTGGTGGGGAAGTCGCCTCCTGACAAGCCACGGAGCTGTCCCACCTACCCGGTCTGGAGCGCTGAGCCCTGGCTGCTCACTGAGGCCCTCGCAGCTCGGTACGAGCAGGCCTCTAGATGGCCCAGCGGGGCCATGCTGTGTAAGGAAAAGACTTTCTTGGCCTTGTCTGGAGACTGAGAACTGCTTCTGAATTACTGGGATTTTTCTTGTAACTATTTAAAAATTACATGCTCTTACACACACAAGGACTTGGTGAGCAGCTGTATTTTGACCCTCTCCCCAAGTGAATTTTAACCATTTTTAACTGGTTAAAACTGCCTTTACTTTGGGAGAAGTAGAAGATCACTACAACATAGCAACAACCACAGCTGCTATCAGTTACTAAGTTTTGTATGCCAGGCTCTGTGCTGAGTGTTAAACATGAATCCTCTCAACTATTCTTATAAGGTAGGCACTATTATTCACTCCATTTCATAGATGAGTAAACTAAGGCACAGAGAGGTTAAGTAGCTTGCCCAAACTCACGGAGCTTATAAGAAGTGAAGCTGGGACTTGAGTCCATCCTGTCTCAGGGGCCAGGCAGGCAGTTTAAAAGGTAAAGGAGCCAACAAGCAAGTGAGTGTTTACTGACGTCACAGACTGCACACTTGCATTCTCCATCCAAGTGGAGACTGAGATATTCCTAGGATTCCCTGGGCGTGTTGTCCTGCTAGGCACTGGGCTGGGAGGGTAATATAAAAGTAGCAGAGGTAAAGGGTGAGCCTCAGATGACAGTCTAGAGAAAAGCCAATGCTGTGAGCAAACCTGAAATTCCACTTACCTGAACAGGCCGGGTGCTGCAAAGTCAGGCAAGGGGCACAGGGGGTCTCGAGCAGCCTCCCCTCTTCCTGGTGAGCAAACATAACTGATTACAAACAAGGCTTTTAAATGCAACCTGCTAAGGGGTACTGATAATAATCTCATTTTCTAACTAAACACCTATTAGTTTTCTGCTTAAACCATTTAAAATATTTTAGCCAGGAGGTGATACTGGTGGCATGTTAAGATACTCTGGACTTAGGTGACCTGGTCTGAATCCTGCCTCTGCCGCTGACTTGCTAGTGGGACCTAAGTCATCATGTGAACACACTGTTACACAAGAGTTTCCTCATCACTTGTGAGAGGAGTGAATTAAATAAATCAAATAATGGTACTTAGAACAGTGCCAAGCACACAGTAGGTGGTCCAAAATCACTAGTTGACATGACTGCTATTCCTGTCACCACAGACACTCTGGAATGAAATCTGGACTCGGCAAGAGAGGGAACGTAAATGACATCAGGATCCAGAAAATCCTTTATTTCTATGGCCAGCACTCCTTGCTCATCAAGCCTCACATATGACTCGGGAGGCAGGGCCAGGATGGGGCAGTGTGGTCTCACTCTGTCTGGGGCCAGCGTGGTTTCTTTAGCACTGTGGCAGGAGCAGCATTCAGGAGGGGCATTCCAGCATGCTGTGGCGTGCTCTGAATGCCTGAGAAACAAGCAGGACATAAATACCCACTGGTATTATTTACTCCCGTTCTGTGGGTGTGCAGGTGAAAAGCAGCACAGGAGGCTTTCACTCGGGCATCTTCCAGTAGAAGCACCTCTGACTCCTACAAGCTCCTTGGTCTCCAATCCATTACACACCCTGCCACCAGATTAATCCTCCTAAAATTCACTTTCATCTCGCTAACCTCTTGCTTAAATGGCTCTGCGCTGTCTACAGAATAAAGTCTGAACACCTGAGCCTGGGAAGCAAGGCCTTTCCAATCAGGCTCCTTACACTTGTGCTGCGTGAATTCTGCTCTAAAAATCCACCTGGTCCTGCTCCCAGGTGGGCAAGACCCACCTCTACATCTGCCCATCTAAAACCTGTCCATCACCGAGTAGGTAGAAGAGCACTGGCCTGAGTGGACCACCATCCCCCACCAGAGAAGAAGCCCTGCCACTGAACAGCTGGGCAGCCCCAGGAGATTACTGGATAATTGTACGACCTGTTCCTCACCTGGAAGTTACAGAGTATTATAATGTCCACATTAAATGAGAGATGTGGAAGTACTTTGAATTGTATAAAGTACCATATAAATGCAAGGAGTTATTACTATTCAGCCCTAACTTGACTCTCAACTCTTATTTATAACTTCCCAGCCAGTTCAAGACCCTCTTCCTCTCAGCACACACAGCTGACCCAACTTTCCAGAGCCAGGCCGATTTCACCGTTTTGTACGTGATCCTCTTACTATACACGTTTTTTCTTTTCAACTAAACTATAAGCTACGTGGGGGCAGTAGTGCATCTCATGTTCCCCTCTAAGTCCTTCCCCACGCCCCACAGCACACGCCCATGCAGAGAATGATCCCGACCACACAAATGACAAGTGTTACCTGCACTCACAAACCTGCTGCCACGGAGAAAGGTAAATAAGGATCTTGGGCTAGGAGCCCTGGAGTTGCTGAGAGGTTTCTTTTAAAGTGTTCTCTTTAAATTCGACCAAAATATTGTGGGTGACTGTGGGAAGGCTGACTATGGCCCCACCACCACACCACTACCTCCAAAAAGATGTTCACACCCGAATCCTCAGAGCCTGTGACTGCGACCCCTCAGGTGGAAAGTGATTAAGTTAAGGCTCAGGATGGGGTGCCGCTCAGGTGGGTTTAACATGATCACAAAGGTCCTTAAAGGGAAAGAGGGAGGTAGGACAATCAGGGTCAGAAAATGTGAGACAGAAACAGAAGTTGGGCTGATGTAATTGCGGGAGGGAGCCATGAAATAAGGAACGCATGCAGCTTCTAGAAACCAAAAAAGGCAAAATTAGGTTCTCCACCAAAGCCTCCAGAGAGGAACCTCTGCAGCCCAGCCGAGGCCTTGATCTTCACCCAGGGAGACCTGTTTTGTTCTTCTGACTTCCAGATCTATGAGATAATAAAACTTCCCATTGTTTTAAGCCACTAAGTTTATGGTACTTTGTTGCAGCAGCAATAGGAAACTAATAGAGTGGCTACCTTTTTAAAAAGGTGAATCACCAAGTTGGGGAAGAGCTGTTTTCCAAAATAACTTCCAGATCATTCCTCTAAAATGACTCAGTTTGTTCAGTCCTCCCCAAGCAATACTGAGTGCCAAGTGCCAGCCACTGCTCCAGGTGCTGGGGATTCCCAGCTGGGGAGCTAAAAGCATGGTCTTATTAGCACTGAGAGTCCTGTCAGGTTCTGGTATGAACACACCTCATGCTTCTACAAGTCCCTCTCCTCCAGGCCTCGATTGAACATTTAAACCACTGCTGAGCACTTACTACACTCTGCATGGCGCTGGGAGAACCAAACGTCCAAAAGCCCCATCCTCTCCACACAGTTCACCTGCTCCTATACTCCTCACCTTCCAGAATGCTTTCACTTCAGCTTTAACCACTCAATGAAACAGCAAGAACGAGACCGGCACAATATCATTCCCCATCTGTGTGCCTGCCATTTTATATTACTTTTAATCCTCACGACAACCTTGTGAGGCATTTTTATCCCCACTCGCTGATGGGATTACCAAAGCTCGGCTAGGTTAAGGCATCGTCTTCAAGTCCCAAAGCTACCAGTGCTGGGCCTCTCCATGCATGGCTGACTCACACCGCCAAGGAAGCCAAGACAGAAATGGGTAAGAACTGCCCCCCACATTATATACATATTATTTTTTTAAGCCAGTAATCACTCACCAGGAGACAGAAGCAAGGTTTGCCACCTAAAAAGTGTGTCTACCTGATTGAAAAAAAAACTCTGAATCATAAAAATTCTGGAGCTGGCCGGATGTTCAAAGGATGCATGGCCAAACTCCAACTGGCCACACTCCCACCCCTGGACAGTCCCTCAGCCCTGGGCCTGAATACCACGCATCTCAGCATCGGCGACCCCACCCATCAGGGCGACGCTGGGTTCCAGAGTCAGTTCAGTCTGGGGCATCCAACGCAGACAGAGGCAGGAGCCCCAGCCCGAAGGCCACCTCTGAGTATGCAAGAGCTGGAAGGGAATATGGAATACGTGGCCCTCAGTCCTGCCACAGTTACACCTGAATGAACCTTTACAACATTCCAAAGGCTACCACAGGCCAGGCACTGTAAACTAAATCAGTCTTCTGCCTCTGGGCTCACATGCAACCCTTTGGCACTCGTTTTGTATAAAAACCCTAGAAGTTTTTAAGAATCAGTGAGTTAGCCCAGGTGAGTGGACAACCCCAGAAAGACAACTATACGCCCAGAGGGAAAGAAGAGGATCGACAGAGAAAGAGAACAGCAGGCCCAGGAAGGGTGCCTACCTCCCAGCTGACCTCCACCCTCACCCTGCAGAACCAAGCCCAGGGGCCCTGGCTCAGCCTGCAAGGCTCTCACCAACAGGCCCAAGACCTTTCCAGCTTCACCTCCTACTCCCTGCCCTCCACATACCAAGGCTCCAGCCAGAACAGACTCCTCCCCACACACAGGTTCTCCTATCCACATGCTACTGCCTCTCCCTCCTCTGGAAACACCACTTTCTTTGACAAAATCAGACCCAGCCTGATGGAAAGTTAAATCCTCCACAGTAATCTAGCTGCCTCTTTCCTCTAACCCCTCCAGGCTTGATGGTCTGAGGTCGCCTGGCCTCACTGTCCTTGTAACCACGCCGAGGGTACCTGTCCTAGCTCCCTTACTGCAAGTGCCCCGGGGGAGAGGGTCTCGGTACACAGGCAGTCCGAGAGAGGACACCAGCACCTTGGGAGGCTTCCTCTGTCTCACCCAGGGACAAGGAAGAGAAGGGAAAGAGGGAGCAGGCAGTCGTTCAGAAGGCAAATCCAGCCCGGCCCACTAAACGTGAACTCCAGGCAGAAGCCCCAACAGGGCACCCAGCCCTGTGCTTTACCTAATGTTGTCTGTAAACACATTAAGGAGTTAGAGCCAAAAACAAATTTTTTTTTCAATCTCTGAAAGATCTGAGATGTTTGCTCAAGTGCCTGTTAAATAGTAACCACCCGCAGACTAGAGGACAACCTACTCTAACCCCCTGCCCCTACTCTAACCCCATCTGGTGGGGTGGTAGAAAAGGCCAGGAGTGGTAGAGAAGGTGGCAGGCAGGGAGCAGACACTGGGCTCGACCCCTGGCTCTGGATTCTAATGGAAACTTTCTTTTTGTAAGAACAGTCCCCAGGACTTGGCACTGGCTCCTCTAGTTCCGGACTTCACAGCAATGAGGGAAGGGCTGGGAGGACTGACAGGGGATCTGGGCTCCAGGCCCAGTGTGTAACCTCGGCTCTCCAGCTCTCCTTGGGGCCGCCACTTCCTCATCTGTAAAAGGAGGTGTTTGACCTAGATGACTTCCAGTTCCAGGGCCTAAGACAAGGCCCTATCCCTTGAGCACAGATTGAAACAGAGAGAACAAGGCTGTTCTGAAAATTGGGACTTAAGATCCTAGAAAAAATAAAGCCCAAAAGAATTTGGGTACTGTCCTTCTAGAAAATATGAAATATCGCTCTCAATGCAAACAGCAGGGTGGGGGCACACTACTTCACAAAGGCAGGAGGCTAGAAATCACACCCCTGGGAAAAGCCAGTGGGATGGTGCAGAGTTAGTGAGAGGGGAAGGGACTGACCCCTTCTCCTATGACCAGGAACCACCTCCCTGCCTCCCTTACATGCACTCGAACACACACCCCTCCTGAGAACAACCAAATCCTCAGCCAGGACAAGGACCGAGACTGGCAGGGGCAGGACTCAGGCCTGGTTTCTCTTCAAGCCCCCTCCCTGTCCCCACTCAGCCCACTCTGTTCCTCCCACATTACCCAGAGGGCCTCAGTCACTCTATAGCAGACCTCTGTTTCCCCTAAAATAGAATCAGACATGAGCTCCCTCAAATTCCTGACCCACATTTGATAACTTCCCCCCAGCATCTCCTTCTCTCATCCCCACAATGAGCTGTATCCTCCCCTCAAAAAGAGATATGTTGAAGTCCTAATCCCCAGTACTTTAGAATGTGGCCTTATGTGGGTCACTGTAGACGTAATTAAAGTGAGGTCGTACTGGAATAGGGTGGGCTCTAAATCCAACATGACTGGTGTCCTTAAGAGAAGAGACACAGAGAAGGAACAAGTCCTTGTAAACATGGGGGGAGAGACTGCAGTGAAATCGCTAGAAGCCATAGAATGCCCAGGGTCGCCAGTCACCACCAGAAAGAAGCCAGGAGAGGCAAGGAAGGCTTCTCCGCCAGAGCCTCAGGGGAGAGTGCAGGCCTGCTGGCACCTTGTTTTCTGACTTCTGCCCTCCAGAACTGTGAGACCAGAAATTTCTGTTCTTTTAAGCCACGAAGTTTGCAGCAATTTGTTACGGCAGCCCCAGGAAACTAAGACCCTGGCCAGGTCCCCCTTCCTTCTTCCTCTACTAGGACCTTACCCCAACCTATTTTCGCTTTTACCTTCAATCTCTCCTTCCACCAAAGTCTTCTCCCTCCAGCTACAAACCTACTCTCAGCCTTCCCATACCAAGTTTAAAACCTCCCCCTTGACTCCGCTTCTCTTCAGAGGCATCACCCCATCTAATATTAACGTTTCCATCTTCCTCGCTATACCAGTTTCTCCTCCTTCCAGCCCTCTGATTTATGTAGACTTCATCATTACACCTACCCACCTAGCCAGCCTCCACCCCCCAGGAGAAGTCTCAGCCCTGCAGCCAACCAGACACTTGGTAAAGACATTTCCTTCACTAAGTAAATGTTCATGAATCTTTGCCTTGAAGTCCACACCCCCCACCCCACCCCAACTGTGGCCCAGAACATCCTCACTTCTCACAAGCAGTCTCCCTGGACTCCCTCCTCGTCCCCCCAACCTGCCTTTCACCCCATCTTCCCACCACTGTTGGGGCACCCTGCTCTGCCACACACCTGCCCATTCCGGCGGGCAGACCTCCCCTCCACACGGCCTTGCCCACACAGCCCTCAGCCAGACCCAACAGTCATATCACCAGGCCTCTGCCCCACGCCAGACCGCAGTCTTGACAGCTTTCCCCTCCCACTGAAACTGCTCATCCTTCAGGACTCAGCTCCCAGCCACTTTTCCAGCAGAATCAGCACCCACTTCCCACCGCAGATCCCACAGCAGTTGGTTTATGTCCCTTTTAGGTCCTGAGCAATCTACCTGGAACCCATTCTGTCTCCCTCACCCGACTGCACACATCCAAGGGCAGGCAGCTCCCTGCCCTCCCTCCCTCCCCACAGGGCCCTCCAGCCTACAGCCAGGACTTCATGAGAAGCAGGTGCTCAGGGTATCCTTTCTGTCCTGAATTGTCACCTTGAAAGTACTGGATGTGCCCAAGCCCTCCTGGCCCCCAATCCAACTGCCAAGATAAAATGTCACAGAAGCACAACTGGCAGCAATGCTGCTCAGACTGACTTAAACCCAGGATGGTAGGTCACACAGGCTGCTTCAATAGGAAAGCTGGGGGAGACTAGCCCAACCCCACTACCCCCCTCACACTCCCTACTTTATGGTCAAGCAGGACTCACGCCCACACCCAAGCTGGCGTGGAAAGTCATCTACCCTGGTCCCCAAAGAGCCCGCTGCCCGGACCAGTGCTGCTCCAAGAAGGACCCAGGAACTGGCAATGAGGCAACAGGAGTCAATGCTGAGAAACCTATAGGAAATTAGCACTGCCATGACGCTTTTATTGTATCTTTCAAAAGAATTAGTCTACAATAAGTTGGGGAAAAGAAAACCTGGTCCTTCACCATGCAGTTTGAAAAGCACCAGCTTAGACCAGAGTCCCCTCACCTCCACTTGCTGAAATCCTGCTCACCCTCTGAGGCCCAGCTAAATGCCTCCTCCTCCAAGAAGCCTTCCCAGTTTCCGGAAGTGGTCTGACCTAGAGTCCCTAGTCCAAGTCACACTGAGGACATTTAGGTGATATCTGCATACCCCTGAGTTCCCAGAGAGCAGGGACCTGGCCTTTATTCACTTTATCTTCCCACAGCGCCTGGCTCTAGGTAGGTAATCAGTATTTGCTCAAAGAGGAGTAAATAACCACATTCACCTATTCTGAGGTGGATTTTTCTTCAGAGGCAGGGCCTGCAGGGGCACCAGCAAGTTGAGCGTTCTTGAGATAAGTATCAGCCACTATCTACAGCAGATTCTAAGATACCCTTAGGTGGCAATTTGAGTGAAAAACACTGAGCTCCTTAGTGACCCTTTCTATACATGCACATGCTAAAATTACACCCAGGTATGAGGAATAAAGAGTTTTCCAGGGTCACCTCCAGTTTTAAACACTCTGTGGTCCTCTATTCTTAAACCAAAAGGTCAAGGGCTCAAGAACCTACAGCCCCACAATCAACATGCTTGCAGAGAGACCAATGGATACCACTCAGATTCAGGTTCACAGAGTGCTTGGACTAGCCACACATCTCAAGCAATGTGCTGGTTCTACCTCCGTATCCGGAGGCTCCACCTTCCCACCAGGTCCAACTCCAGAAGGCCCCCCTCCCTCCAGCTCCTTAACACTGGCTGTGCCAAGGTCTTACCCGTCATTGAGCAGGAATGCCGAACTATTTCCAGACACCACTGTCAAATCAAGACAACTCTCTACTCAAATATCCCTGTCTAATCCTGCACACAGCTCTCATTTCAACTGACAAAGAAAATGACTCAGCGTCCATGCTTTTGCTGGAAAATTATCCAGCCAAGTTTGGAGCTTCCCTATAATAGACTTCCCTAAACTTATCTTTGCGAAAGGAGAAGTGACTTCCCTGCCCTGATCTTTTCTGTATACAACAAAGCATAACCAGAAGACCCCCTACCTGATCAAGAAATAGTGACAGGAATATCCTGGCACATCCATAGGATCCATTAACAACAAGAAAGGGAAACTCAGTCAGGGGCTTGGGGTGTTTCTCCTTGCATAAGCCCTATACAATAATCGCCCCTTTTTCATCTTTTCTATATCCCCATCAGCATGAGACCTAGAAGTTTGGGGGATATATTCCAAGTTATATAGAAGGCACAATCTGGCCTCAAAAGCAAAGCATCTTTCTCTGCACAAGAAGAAATGGCACACTGTCTTTATGACATGGCTTCTTCAGTCAACCATAAAAGAGCTCCACAAATTATACCCGTGGCCATGCTACACCATGACATTTCTGAGTCTGCAGCCGCAGATGGTGCACACAAATACAACACACACGCACATATGAAATGCAGCCACTCACTCACTCCCTGAAGACATAGGTCAGACCCCCTCCCACACGACAAGCCACAAGAGGAATCTGAGCATAAAGTAAGGGTGAGTGAAGCATCAGCTTGGAAAGCCACTTATGGATAATGGATAACTGAGTTGGCTTTTCTACCAGTGTTTAAACCAATAAAGGCATCTGCTCACTACTTAAAACGTGTTTCATATATATAGCCCCAAAAGTTCTGAAAAGTCCTCAAGGGCAGAAACCACCATCTTCTACACTCCCAACACAGCTATCGCTGCCCTCATCCAGCAGGCACAGTAAATGCCCATGGTTTCTACCTCCTATCTCTATGCTGGCAGGTTTCACCTCTGCTACCCAGGTGCAGAGGGAGGATCTCCTTTAAAGCCCAATCTACACAACTTCTACTGCTGGCTTAGGGCAGGGGACACAACATTATCTTCTGCTAAAGCCTCTCCAACTACTCATGGACATATTCAAAAGATCCTTACATCGTGGTTCTCAGCTAAGTGTGACTTTGCCCTCTATGGGACATGTAGTGATGTCTGTAATTGTCATGACTAGGGGAGAAGGAATATTCTTAGCATCTGGTGGCAGGAGGCCTGGGATGCTGCTACACCCCCTACAATGGACAGGGAAGTCCCCCAAAACAAAGAGTTATCCCAGGCCAAAATATCAGTAGTTCCAAGGTTGAGAAACCTGTCATACAGGACTGGCTCTGAGGGAGGTAAACAGACCACCAGGTTCACTTTTTCTTTGAGTTGCCAGGGCTCAGGCCAACAGTTATAACAAGCACGCACTATCTGCATTATTTGCAATGCAGAACAAAACTCCCCCAAGCCATCATCTGAGTCTTAAAGATGTTGCCCCTCTGTGTCAGCAGCTCCTCTTTTGTCTCCTCCAAGAGAGACAGTTTCCCAACAGCCCTCCTACCAGAATGACCCACCCATCCACAACATGCCACCTGACAGGCTGGCAGCAATGCATGCTCAAGTCCTTTAGCAAGGAGGTAGGCCTAACATGCCCATCTCCGCCTTGCTCTGCCATGTAAACCAAATGAGCACAGAAAAGTTTTTCAATAGGCTGCAGGCTTGACCCAGGCTGGGAAGCTGCACTCAAGCCTCTCAACCTTTAGGACATTTATCCCTCTGAACCAAATGGAGAGTCTCAACATCCAGACCTGCCACTGCAGCGTTCCCCCGTCCCCAAAGCAGAAGGGGCCGTACCCTCTGCAGCGAATAGGGCCAAAGCCAGGGAAAGGCCCAGTTCTGGAGATTAAGCCCAAACCACTCACAAGATCCCCAGGGCTTGGAGAAGTCGAAGGAAGGACCAAAGCAGAAAAAAAACGGGAGAAATGACCAAGACAGACTCTCTTAACCAAGATCCCCCACGCTAACATCCAACAGCTGGCTTTGGCCCCAAGTGAATCAAAGTTTCAGGCACAAATCTGCATCCGAGACACAAAGCTACAAGTGCAAGGGAATCTGGGGTCCAGGAGTAAAAAGAAACAGTATCATGAGAAAGCCTAGCAAAAAAAGTTGTTTTGGCGACCAAGAGGCACGGGCATGGGAGAGCCGGCCACCGAAGTTGTCCTGCACGTTCCAAGGACCTAGGGTTCCTGCACGCGACCCTTGTACCCTCCCCGAGGCGGGGTCGGCCGGGCTGAGGTGGGCGCAGGTACGAGAGGCAGCCACAGAGCCCCACCCTGCATCCTGAGGCGAGCCCACCGCGCCCCGTCCCCGGAGCCCGCCGTAGTGGAAATTCGCGAAGGGGAAGTCGCGCTGTCACTGCAGGAGGAGGCAAGAGGGGCCAGGCAGCTGAAGCGCCCAGCTCCGGCCACAGCCGGACGGCTCCTCGGACATGCGGCGGGCCCTAGGCGGCAGCCTTACCTGGCTGCAGGATCCGGAGATCCCGCGTCCCTCTCGGGTTCGCCGCAGCGCGGGCAGCTAGCACGAGGGAGGGATCTGTTTACCACCTAGCCAGAGTCCGGACCACCCCTAGCAGGGCAGGCTCTGCCCAGCGGGCCGCTCCCATTGGCTGCGCCGCTGTGGCCGACCGAATGCTGCGCCACGCCAGGGAGCGTGCTCAGTCCGTGCACCCGGCCTGCAGCCAATCGGAACCAGGGGCGGAACTAGAGGAGCCAATGAGAGGCTGCCCTGGCATGCAGGTCCCCTCGGGCACCTTCCAGAGCCTTGTGCTGGGGTTGGAGAAAGCCAGGCCCGGCTGGGCGGGTCGATGGAGGGTTCGGTGCGCGTGCGCACGCGCGGCGGTCTGTGCCGGGTCCCCTTAGGCGCGTTATCCGTCAATCTACTCGCTGGTGCTGGCCCGGCTGGACCTGTGAACAGGTGGTGAAGGGAGGAGACGGGCCTGGGTGGATGTGGAGAGCGTCGCGGCTTTGAGGACGAGGCGAAGGCTGCTCGGTGCCCCGCCTTATGCAACGAGTTTGCATAAGAAACTTCGAGTTTCCTTAGAAAGCACTCGAGTTCCCACAGAAAGCAGAGCCCCGGCAGGGTCAGAGGTAAAGGACCCCAGTCGTTCGTCCTTGCCCTCCAGGAGTCTTGTGGGGCGTGGGGTTCGGTGACCGAGCAGTGACTTCCTCGGAGGCGGCCCCTGCGGCGCCGGAGCGGCGCTGTGAGGCGCGGACCATCGCGGAGATCACCTGACGGTTCCTCTCCGAGGGTTTCCAAGTGCGAGTCTGCAGCTCTGCCCACCGTGGTTAATAGTTCTGGTGGAAAAGAGAAGAATAAGAACAATGTAGTGAATTTCTCATAAAAATGAACATTCAAGCTAAAGGATCTTTCTCTGTTCAGAGATATTTTTGGTGTTAGCATTTCTTTAACTTTCTTTGAAAGAGTGGCTCGTTCATTTTAATACAATTACTGGGAAAGTCATTTACATTGGCGCAGACATTGGATGGGGGCATCTGCCCCTTCAGCTCGCGCTGACCACCTGCCCTGGGTTCCCCGCTCCTCACCGCAGAGTGTCCGGCCGTGCCCCGTGAAGGACAGAACTCAGCGTGGGATGTGGGTGACCACAGCTCCATGTCGAGGCTCCGTGGGCTGCCCCCGGAGGACAGCGGGGCGCTCGGCTGCTCTGCCTGGGTGTCCGCCTACGGCCGGGGCCTCTCTGCAAAGACCGCTCCGCTGCCACCACTACCCACAGCCCAAATCCTAACTCCGCCTCCCCCATCCTCCCTGCACTAAATAATTCACTAAAAAAAAAAAAAAAAGTAAATTATGAGGAAAAATTAAGTTAAAATGTTGACGTTTCAAGTAATTTCCCCCAAACAGTACAGGGCTAAAAACTAGGGAGAGACCAGCTGGCTCCCTTTTCCCACACCGCAGGGGAGCACCAAGCCTCAAGGGTTGGGCCTTCCAAGCGTGTCCGTTGCGCCCTCTGGGACCACCGGTTCCCCCTCTGTTGCCTGCGTTCCTGCAGGTCCTCCAGCCTAGTGCCTCCCACCTGTCCGTGGCATAATGGAGTCTCCAGTCCATCCCTCCCTGTATCTCAGACTTCAGCGGGGTGAGGGTGAGGGTGAGGGTGAGGTTTTCGCGGGCTCCCGTTTCTGCTGATGGAAGTGGGGAGAGGCTATGGCACTCGAATTCCATGGGCAGCGAATCGGCTGCTTCCATGCGAGCTCAGCCCTGCTCTACCAGCAATGCCAGGGCATTCTCTCCTGAAGCACCTGAAGACAAACACAACCCACCACCACACACTAGATTTTCTTCCAGAACAGCAGTCTGCTCCTTTTACCCAAGGTATGGACAGATGAGAAAAAAAAAAAGGATAAAAAAATTAATAATTGGGGGAACAAAGGGTAAAATAAGTCAAGTAGATGGAAATACTAGTGGTCAATGAGAGGGAGGGGTAAGATGTGTTATATGTATGAGTTCTTTCTTTTTTTCTGGGGTGATGCAAATGTTCTAAAAAATGATCATGGTGATGAAGACACAACTATGTGATGATATAGTGAGTCAGTGATTCTATACTATGTATGGAATGTGTGTGTGAAGATTTCTCAATTAAAAAAAAAAAAGAATCAGCAGTCTAGTTTAAAGAGAAATGCACCCCACCTAGTCAATGCAAAGAAAGCATCTTCATCAGGTTAATATGATTTTGAACTTACTCCTTCTGAAAAATGACCTCAGCTTTATTGTACTAAAAATACATTTCTCTCTTTCCTGACCTGGTTTTTATTGCAAAGATTCCCCCATTACTACAAATTAAAGATTCCTACAAATTATATTTTGGGTGTGATAATGGCTTTGGAGCTATGTTTTTTTTGAGAGTCCTTATGTTTTAGAGATACATACTGAATTATTTCCAGGTGTATGGGATTTGCTTTCAAATATTACAGGGCTGGGGGAGAATGAATGGGCCATGAGTTGATAATTGTGGAAGAGAATGATGGGTATATTGGGATTCATTCTCTTATTCTGTTTCTTTATATATGTTAACAATTCTCCATAATAAAAATAAAAATAAAACATACCTGCCAAACAAAAAAATTCCCAATGGAAGACAATGCTAGTAATACAGGCAGGGTAAATAATAAATAACAGTCATTTCTACTCTTCTTGGTATGAAAATTTTGTCAGCCTCACTACAAGGTAAGAGCAAGATTGGATCTAGCTAAAGCTGACAAGAAAACAGCCAGAAAATTCAAAGTGATCAAGAAGACATTTGAAATACGGATTTCATTTACTATGTACCTCACTCCGAATATCTATTTGCCTTGAGATTTTAATGTTCCTATAATGCCATCATAATTTTAAAAAATTTTAGAATTTAAATTTCTAAAAATTTGCATTTGTGTATCTTTACTAATGGGCATAATATTTTAATATAGTATTATACTTTATACACACATTCACACAGAAATGGTATGCATGTGTGTAGACGCATACATACATACACAGTCCCCCAATAACCAGAGACACCTGTGCTTGGCACAGTTAGATAAGAAGCATGATACTCCAGTAATTCCCTTCTGTCTCTTCATTAATAGCACAGACAGAGGAGGCACTTACCAATTTTTACTCCGCTACGGAATCATTCCCATCAGCCTACCGAATTATTATAATATCTCTCAACCTTCACCCCCATCCCCATTTCTCTGCTCCCCTTTCCAGCAAAACGCTGGAAAATTATATTTTATGTATGTTATTTTTCAAGTCTATCTCATGGCTGGAGAGCAGGAGAAAAGATTATAGCAAGTTAAAACACAAACTCAACATTCTTACTGAGATTCAGCCATTTTTCTTCGATAACTGCTCCCCAATTGCTGCAAATCTTTGATTAGTTTCTAGAGTTCCATTTCTGCCAATTTTTTCATTGCTTTTGTGGATGAAAAGAATTAAGCAGTCCTTACTCTGCCATTTTTGCTGGCATCCTCTTATTCTGTCCCTCTAAAAACAGGTTTTTTTTTACTCAGCATCTCTGGAACATTATCCTTTCCTGATTCTCTTTCTAAGAATAAGCCATTTCTTCTCCATTTCATTTGCTGGGTCCTCATCATTTTCCTTATCTCTAAATGTTGGAGGACCTCAGGACCTACTCATTGTACCTCTTCTCTGTCTGCACTCACTCCCTTAGTGAGCTCATCCACCTTCTAGAAGCTGATAACTCCCAAATTTCTACTTCCGGCACTAACCTCTCCTAAGAATTCCAGATTCACATATCCAGCTGCCCATTAGCGTCTCCACTAGGATTCCCAACACGTGTCTCAAAGAGAAAACTGTCCAAAACTGACCCCTTGATTGCCCACCCAAACCCTCATTCCTACTCCAGAGCTCCCTGTCTTCAATAAGTGGCTTCTTCCATTGCTCAGTCCTGAAACCTAGAGACCTCCTTGACTCCTTTGTTTCTCTCATAACTCACCTGAGAGCCATGAGCATATCCTTCTACTTTATTTACAGACTACCTGAATCGACCCAGTTTTACCTCCATGATCGCCGTCAGCCTATCTCAAGTCAACCTCATCTTTCACCAGAATTATCTCAGTAGTCAGCTAACTGGTCTGCCACTTCCACCCATCTTTCAGGAAGCCCTTTTTGTTTGTTTTAAAACAAAATTCAGATCACATCATTTCTAAATGCAGAATCCTTTAATGGCTTCTCCTCTCAGAATAAAATCCAAAATTCTTTCGTTGGTCTGCAAGATCCAAGCCCCAGGGAACTTTCAGATAATCATTTCAACAGCTCTCTCCCTTTCTCACATTAATGCCAAAAAAATAGGCCTCCCTGCCATGTCTTCTAACATGCCAAAGACAGTCCCTTCTTAGAGACTTTGTACTCCCTCTTCCCTCTGTCTGAAATGCTTTTCTGTCATCCACAAGGCCCACTCCCATACTTGACATAGGTCTCTGACAAAGCGTCACATCATAGATTAGAGTTCTTCCCTGACCATCTTACTGAAATGTGACCCATCTTGTTTCCTTATTGAAGGAAACCCACTTTTCTTTTTTGCCTTATTTTTCTTCCAATATTTTTTATCACCTATTATCTTACTATTTTTCTCCCCCAGTTGAAGTATAAGTTCCATGTTTCTTTGGTTCACCACTATATATTCCAACACCTAGGACAGTCCCTGGCAAATAGTAAGTGTTCAATAAATATTTATGGTTAAAAACATGGACTCTGGAGCCAGGCTGTCTGGGTTAGAATCCCAGTTCTGTTACTTCCTATGTGACCCTGGGCTAGTGACTTAACCTCCCTGTGCCTCAGTTTCCTTATCAGTAAAATGGGGATACTACTAGGACCTACATCTCATAGAGTTGCTGAGGAGTAAGTGAATTAATATATATAAAGTACTTAAGACTGTGCCTGTCACATAGTGAAAGCATATAATTTTAGTTACTATTTGCTAATTAAATGAATAATAAACATTGTAAGAAGTCATGTACTCAGCAAGATATGGTATTAATATCCATTTTTTACTCAATTGTCACCACATGTCCCACTGAAAATGGCTTCTAGATTTTAAATGAAAAAAATAAATTTATAAAGGACCACATTTTCTGCAATTTCAGCAGACTTAGCTATTGTGCTTCAAGTGTTTGTAGAATGCCTTGATGTTAGTGACCCCGTAAATAGGTATGTGGAAGTCCCACGTTTTGTACACCAAAAATTAACTGGTGGATTAAATAATTTCATCTTTCATTTCTAAAAGACAAGATAAGTCAATGTGTAGTCTTTATTCATAATACGTGGAAAATCAATTGACATACGTGTCCCAGTATTTTCTTTAACTCTGGATTTTAAAGTGAAACCGCTAATTTTCTGTATAAGTTGATCAATCGCAACTTTCAGAGCTAGTGAAAAAATTTCAAGGCACATTTATAGAATTGTCATTTATAGAATTGTCATGCGCTTGCCCTGCATCACCCAGTTGTAAATCAACATCAGTATTCCTTTTGATTCCTAGGCCATTTAAGGTACAAATTAAACAATATGTGGAATTGAAATGAAACAACTTAAAACTGTGTGGCTGTCAAACCACCACTTGTCCCCAAGGGAGCAGCTGACCTGTGACTGGGTCCCAAACCTGCACTCCTAATCTCCAGGCACTGCTTGGTGTTCATCCAGCACACTCTCTCTCTGAGAGCCTGATTGTTACAGGAAAACATTTTTTAATAATTATTTTATTTAATGAATATAAGAAAATAGAAATTAAAACAGATTCCATTGCCACTTTAAAAACACAAATTTTCCTTCACAAACCTCTGCGGGAGAAATTAGTTTAGGTAATCACTAGACACGCCCTTTGTCATGTTCAGGTTCATGTGTCAACTTGGCCAGGTGGTGGTGCCTGTTTGTCTGGTTGGGCAAGTGCTGGCCTGTCTGTTGTGATGAGGACATTTCATAGAATTAAATCATGATCACATCAGCTGCATCCACAGCTGATTCCATTTGTTACCAGCCAAAGGGGACTGTCTTCTGCTTAATCTAATCACGGAAGCCTTTTAAGGAGGATTCAGAAGACGCAGGCGCTCTTCCTGCTTCGGCTGGCGAGCCTCTCCTGTGGAGTTCGTCCAGACCCTCCATCGGAATCATCGGCTTCACAGCCTGCCCTGTGGATTTTGGACTTCGCGTTCCCACGGTCACATGAGACACTTTTATAAATTTTATATTTGCTAGTGTTCCCTGTTGATTCTGTTTCTCAAGAGAACCCTAACTAATACACCCTTCCCAACCCTTTTCCTACTTTTAATGACTATTTGAACATCTTTGTTAATTGAGTTCATCTTTGAATAGGTAATACTTTAACAACTATTTGCAGAAGGTTTGCAATAGAAAGTCTCTCCCTACTCCACCCTTCCTCCACCCGGTTCTCAACCCCCATCTCCCCACACCCCCAAACCCTCAAACACCAACAGTGTTAGCTTTCATTTCCTTTCAAAGTTTCTCTATACACATGCAAGCAAATACTTCACACAAATAGTTTATTACACATTTAACAACATAGCTACCTTGTTCTTTTTTAACCCGTATCCCATTTTGTGGATGAACCACCATCTATTTAACCAATCTCTACTGATGGTCATAAGACTTTCTATTCTTTTGCTATTACGAACAGTGCTGCAATGAATAATCCTGTCTGTTTTTAAAATCTGATCAAATTGGACATAAGCGAGGTTAAGTTGGCTCGCCAAGAGAGCAGTGCCAACACAAAGCCCACAAGTGACCCTGCTTGGCCCAGAGGCCCAAGATCATGACTCACTGGCTCGGAGATTAGTCACCCCCTCCCTCAAAACAAGCTGGCCATCTCCTGAGCTCCAGGGATGCAGCATCTTCAGGCCACACTCTGAGAAAGAGGCCAGACTCAAGAAAATCCAACCCAGTCCTGCTAAGAGAATGACTTAAAGTAATTCCCAACCCTGGTAGTCTAAGACAGAGCTAATTACTGTCATTAGCTGACTGCACAATTAGAAGCAATTACGCACATTACAGAAGAGGCTTGGCTCCCCACAACTGGAAACTTCCCAGCTTAACCCATTAACCATATCTGCTTTTTTTTCCTCTCTGTTTTCCTTAGACTGCTGGGGGCACATGTCTGCCTTCTCAATAGAGTATTATTTTTCTTTTTCAGATTGATTCCAACATATAGTAGCATACAAACATTAGTCAAGTATGTCACAATCCTTGGTTCAATTTTCTTTCATTTTTAAATTGAGATGGAATTTACTTACAGTAAGTTGCACAGGTAAGTATACAGTTAATAAGGTTTTATAAATGAATGCATCAGTATAACCAGCACCCTAATCAAAATAAAGAATAACTTTAACCTTCAAAAATGCCCCTTTATGACTCTCTTTCTTATTTACCCCTACTCCCATTCATTCCAGGCAACTGTTCTTATTCTAAACTGATTTTGGTAAGGGAGAATAACTGCGTATATGACATGAATTGGGAAGTAGCACGCTCTGAATAGAAAAGAGTACATAATAAATTCTTATGTCCTTAAATTCTTAGTGTATGTAGGAAGCAACCCTAGTCTCTGAATATGTATTTTCCTTTGTTCTCTCTCAGATGGTCCCTGGATACTTTTTAAAAACTTTGTTTTATGCTCTTCAGATTTGGGCCCAGAGTTTGTAGGAACAGGAAATCATAAACTAAGCCTAATTCTGTGTCAATCTCTTGCCCCATTTCTCTCTGAAATACACAGAACCAGTGTGGAGGGAGTGGGGTTGTAAAGGGGATTTTAGAAAAGAGAGGAGCTATGTGCCAAAAACAGAGAGAGAGAGAGACTTGATTCAGAGACCACCACGGTCAATAAATTCCATCAAGGCAAGGTCGGAGTGGCTGCAAGGAAAAGAACTTCAACTTAAATTTGATAGTGGGCCAAGGACAAGACAAGACTTGATTTTGCCAATGACTAAGGAGGTTGAAAATCAATGTGAAGCATTCGGGAGGAGTTGGGTCCCTTGGGTGAAATAAGCAATCCCTGGAAGAAACTAAGACGTGTGAACCTGCAAATCTGGGTGCAGCAGAATGTCCACTGATGATTTAACTTTTGGGTTTTTTCCTTTCTTTGAGCTAGTGAAAGAGCTGTCAGTGGGGATAGTTGCCCTCACCCCGAGAACCCCAATAGTGTGCGTGTGGTAGGGAAGGGGTGCACAGGGTAGCAGTCCATAGAAGAAAGGGTAGATACCTGAGAAGGAAGGGCTCCCTGCCTCCAAGTGCTGTGATCCCAGGGAAGGAGGGGGACAGGAGTTTGGCATCCACAAGGATTCCCCAAATTATCTCTTATGCAGAGTTCTTGGGAACCTAGTGCTTTGGTCAGTGGGAGAGCTGTGAATTTAGCTCAAGTGCAGACTTCTGAGATCATGGTCTGGTGTGAACCAATAGTGAAGAACATTCTGAACAAGTTCAAAGCCACAGAGTTGGGCCTATCCCTGACCTCACTGAGAAGCACAGAGACTGGTTAGAGGTCAGTGATCCCTCTGTGTGTGAAAGTCAGATTGACTCATCCCCACTTCAGACTAGGTAAACCTTAGGGTTTGGAGACAATGAAGGGTAGGGAAACCCATGAAGAAGATGCTGAATTTCCTGCTAATCAGGCACAGGGAACTTAGCCAGTTTTCTTTTTAGGAGAAAATTTTTAAGATGCAATAACCTTGCACCCTGACTTTGTGGGGCAGTTCATCCCAGTTACTTAGGTATCATCTGAACCCTGAGATTTTTTTTGTGCTGGAGTAACATTTCCTAACTTAACAGCAACTGCTAGAGCCTGTGCTCCCACTAACCTGGATGACCCACCCTTGTTCTCCCTTAGCTTCCTGCCTCTGCACCTTTGCTCTACTGGTCCCCTCCCTCCAGTGCCCTCCCTTCCCACTCATTCTTTAAGACCTAATTTCCATTGTGACTTGCTACATGAGGCCTTTTCTGATCATCTCAATTAGAGGCAATCTGTCTTGCTCTCATATTTTTATAACACTTTATTTTAGCATTTGCATGTCTCTTTTTCACATTACACCTCATAGTGTACCGTAAATATTTATAAACTTGTCTTTTTATATCTAATAGATTGTAAAACTGCCTATCTTTATATCTCCCATAGTGCCTTGGACCTAAAAAGTACCCCTTTCATTAAATTATATATATAAATTGCTACCAAGGTGTGGTGGACGTTGGGTATGTCTTTCTAACATCTCTTCCCATCCCCCATTGTGTTGCCACTATTGGCCTCACCCAGCTCCAGGAGTGGCCCCCCATGGTAAAGACAGTCTCAGCCCCACTCCCTGCCAATCAGCACTTGGTCTGCCCACAGGGATTGACCCTGGAATGGTCCAATCAAGAATGAAGCTTAAGACTTAGTTCAGGGGGTTGGTGGACAATAGCCTCTCTTTCCTGGGAGGAGTAATTACAAGCTAGTAGCCTGAGCTGCTCCTTATGGCCACCATGCAACCATGAAGAAAGCTGGCCTGAGAAAGATTCTAGCCCATAAAAGTGAGAAGGACAGAGAGAATCACAGAGAAATGGAGCTGAGCCCTCACTAAACCATATCAGAAGCCTGCCCCACCATTAACTTTTCAGCATGATAACCAGAAGATCCTCTTCAGGGTGCTATTACTTGCAACCAAAAGTATCCTGACCAGTGCATTGGGAATGCAACATCATGGTTAGCACAGTGACCTATAAACCCATGGGTGCGTATGCATGTGCCTGAATCTTATTAGAAATGGGGGGGGGGGACACACCTCCAAATTCCTAGAGCGGTTGCAATGCCTTATTTTTCAAAATTGCATGCTTTAGAGTTTTGGGTAACAATTACAAAGACATGGGACTGATATCTTTTAATAATTTCTCATTGATTTCTGTATTAAAAACAATTTTATAATTTAAACCTGGATTCTTAAAGAGTGTCTCAGACTCTCTCACAAATGGTAATAAATTATAAAGACTTACATTATTCCATTTTAAAAAATCAATATGTTTTCTGACCCATTTAATAGTGCTTAAAGTAATAAAATCAGCTTTTATTTTATGTGAAGTTTGTATTTTCAACATTGTGCTGCAAAGGTGAAATGGGGTTCCAGTAACTGGAAGATGATATTGACATTTTCTTGACTGGTTCTATGCCTTGACCTTATTTACGGTTTTAATATTTTTCACACTGCTTGTTTTCTTGGCAAGCATCCCCACGTTTTTTTCCCGGAGACTTAGCTCCTTATGAGTAGGACCAAGACTTGTGCCTCTTTCGTAACCCGTGTTCTCCCCATGCCATGCAGAGTACCAGAACTGGTGGACAGCTCATGGAAATTTCCACAGCAGCTGCTCAGTTCCAGCCCCCCCTACCTCCCCCAGGCAGGGACCTGGCTTGCGGGTCCCACCAGCCCAAGGACACGCAGCCTGGCTCCAAGTCAGGCTCTAGATCTATTTATGACATTTTATCTCAGGGTTTGCACTTTGGCACTTTGCACTTGGGAAACCTCCCCCCCTTCTCACTGATCAACACATAAACACACGTCCTTATCGGAAGAAAAGAACAGTAGATCAAAGGAACAAACTCTCCTCCTCCACTGCTCTCCATGGCTCCAGTGTCTTCCTGTCTCTAGCTTATTCTTCTTGGTTTGGGTCCTAAATCCTTTGGGTACAAAGAAAAACCTTCTCATGTTCAAAGAAAATATCTTTATGACCACTGATGAATATTTTAATGGACTTATTTCTCATACGTCCCCTCACTGAGGAAAACTTATTTTCTAAGGAGATAGGAATTTTCCCTCCCTCTCACCTGAGCTCAGTGTGATGATTAGGTTCAGGTGTCAACTTGGCCAGGTGATGGTGCCCAGGTGTCTGGTTGGGGAAGCACTGGCCTGACCAGTGCTGCAGGGATATCTCGTGGCTGGCTGATAAATAAGAAGGCTGGTTTATTAAACCATCAGTCAGTTGATTGATCCATGATTGATTACATTTATGATCAACCCAAGGGTGTGACCTCCACAAATGAGAGAATCCAATCAGTTGGATTTGATCCAATCAGTTGAAGGCTTTTACAAGAGAAAGAATTTTCACTGCTTCTTCAGCCAGCTAGCCTCTCCTGTGGAGTTCATCCAAACTCTTCATCAGAGTTGCCAGCCTACACTATGAATTCTGGACTCCCGTGTCCCCACGGTTCCGTGAGACACTTTTATAAATCTCATATTTACAGATCTCTCCTGTTGGTTCTGTTTCTCTAGAGAACCGTGACTGATAACACTCACTGGCAGAACTAGCCAGTGATAAACCCAAAGCCCCCAGTGGAAGCCACTTAGGAAGGGCTGAGTCCATTGAACCAGGAGCCCATGGGCCGAGGAGAGAGGGTGTGAGCCCCACCCTGCTTCGGCCCAGCAGTACTGCACTCTCTCAGATCAGCAATAAGCTGGGGGCTCTGAGGACCATGCAGAACTCTTTCTTATGCCAGGGGCCCTTAGACGTATCACAGAGCCTTACTGGACCTCAACTTTCTAACATGGCAAATACCTGGCCTGCCTTCTTAATTCTTAATTTTATTTTATGTTAGTATTATTCTTATTCTACCAGTGGCTATGCTTATTATGTAATTCAGATATGAGCTGGAGCCTCCCCAGATAAGATGGTTCAAACTTCCATTTCACACCCTGTGAAAGTATGAGGTCTTCATCAAAAGTTTGGCCAATTCCCGGGGAGGACAGGGCAGGAGGAGGCTTCAATACTACCTCCGGTTCCGAGCCCCCTGCACCTACTGAAGTCCGTAAGGGTGTCAGCAGCGCTGGGCCAACCCCTTTACGGCATGGAGGGGTCTACACAACTTCAGATTAAATAGGAGACATCCCTGTTCTCAAAAGTCTCTTAGCTATCGCATCCTGTGGGGACTTTTGTAGGCTGATTCCCCTTACAGAGCGGTCCAGCTTGCTGGATAGTACACAGCCTTTTCCAAATGGCTTCTTTCACCAAGCACTAAGAATTTACAGTTCCTCCAGGTCTTTTGGAGGCTTCACAGCTCACTTCTGTTTATCACTGAATAATACTCCATTACATGTATGTATGTATGATGGTTTATCCATTCACCTGCTGAAAGGAGTCTTGGTTGCTTCTTTGGAGACAATTATGAATAAAGCTTCTATAAATACTCATGTACAGGTGTGTTCACTCTGCTCACACCGTTTTTCCTCCTTAACCCTTCCCTTTTAGATTGCCTCCAGAACTCTAAATTCTTCTCACTTTGTTCTGTAGTCATTCATTTCTTCTCCATCTTAGCTGCTGTTCTAGTTTGCTAGCTGCTAGAATGCAATATACCAGAATCAGAATGGCTTTTAAAAAGGGGAATTTAATAAGTTGCTAGTTTACAGTTCTAAGGCCAAGAAAATGTCCAGTTAAAACAAGTCTATAGAAATGTCCAATCAAAGGCATCCAGGGAAAGATGCCTTGGTTCAAGAAAGCCAATGATATTCAGGATTTCTCTCTCATCTGGAAAGACACATGGCAAACACAGTCACAGTTTCTCTCTCAGCTGAAGAGCACATGGCAAGCAAGGCATCATCTGCCACTTTCTCTCCTGGCTTCCAGTTTCACGAAGTTCCCGGGAGGTGTTTTCCTTCTTCATCTCCAAAGGTCACTGGCTTGTGGACTCTCTGCTCTCGTGGCTATGTCGTTCTTCTCTGCTCTCTCTGAATCTCCATTCTCCAAAATGTTTCCTCTTTTTTAGGACTCCAATAAACCAATCAAGACCCACCCAAATGGGTGGAGACATGTTGTCACCTAATCCAATTTAACAACCACTCTTGACTAAATCACATCTCCAGGGAGATGATCTGATTACAGTTTCAAACATACAGTATTGAATAGGGATTATTCTACCTTTATGAAATGGGATTTTTATTAAAACATGGGTTTTCTAGGGGGCATACTTCCTTTCAAACCAGCACAGCTGCCAAATTCAGCCATTCAAACTCATCAAGGCATTGAGTAGGCTCTTCCAATCAGCAAGAACTGTCTTCCTTACCCATCAGACAATTGCGGCTATAAGAGGGTTTTTTTTTACTATTTAAAATTGAAATACAATTTCTGATACATTTTTTCCAAAATGAAATTTTCATTTCTCAGAATGCAAAGAAAGTGTGATGAAGAGATGTACTATTTTGCACTTCATTCTGCCCAAAAGGCAGGATGTGTTTATATGATGAAAGTGAGAGAAACCTTAAGAAAAGAAACACTGTGGTCTAGGAGTCTGGGACTGGTGGGAGGACCTGTTAGAGAGAATCAAGTGTGTACCAAGAAATAGGAAGGAGGATCCCAAGGTTGAGAAAAGTTACGCATGACTGATCTCTTATCACATATTAAAGGAAAGACAGCTCAAGCAGGACCCAGTCAGGGTAGAAATTGCAATCAATCCCAAAGAAGGAAACAGAAGAAAAGAGACTCACACTCTAATACAATTGCGGTTGGATGAATGCGTCAGCATGATGTTCGTCCTCCACTCTGGCTGATGAAAGGGCTGGCATCTTCATCATGTGACTTCCAAGGTAAACCCAGGAGTCACCTCCATCCCCTATGGGAAGTTTTAACAGGATGGGTGTGGAAGTGACCCCATCATTTCCACACATGTTCCATAGGCTCATGCTCAATCACACAGCTGAGCTTAACTGGGGGGGATGTGGGAAATGTAGTCCCACTGTGTGCCAGAAGGCAGAGGAGAGCTTGGGTCTTGTTCAGTAGTTAGCAGTCTCTCCCACACACGCCTTCAGCCTTCTTTATCAGGCGAGTGAGTAATAATCAGAGTGGAAAGTTGAGAAACAATATTGATAAGAGGAATTGAAGCTCCAAGTACGGAAGGATTTAGTGTAACCAAGAAATTAGGATTTAAAGGATGATTTTGGTTACTGAATCGTTAGATATTTCTTTTTGCTTTCTGGTATATTGGAGTAGACAGAAATCCCTAAACTATAATTCAGCTGCCCTGATATCTAAAATGACTGTGAAAGCTCTTATCTTGTGCCCTAATGATTGTAAGAGCTGTTACTCCCCCTATCAGATCATTTTCTTAAAGTAACTTGTAGGGCAAAAGCCCTAATACTAACGAGGAGTTTAAAGTCAGCATTAATTAGTTGCAGCCCCTATATCTATAAATCATATCAGCTAGACTCAGCTATTGAAAAGATAACTTCTCCCTCTTCCCTTTGGCTTACACCTTCAGTATTGAAATGATAATAACACTGTCTCCTTTTCTGCTTAGACTTTGCTATCTGAAATTGTAATGACCTCATCTCCCCTTGCTAAAATCCATAAAAACCTTGAACCTCCCAAACTCAGGAAGGCAGATTTTGAGCCGCTAGGCCATCTGCTCTCCTACTATGCGCCTAGTAATAAACTCTTTCTCTCTTTGAAACCCAGTGTCTCGGGAATTGGTTATTGAGTGAGTTGAGCAAAAGAATTCATGGCCTTTGTCTGGTGACAGTAGTAAGAAAGCACTCTGATGCTGACCTGGATAAATTCTACCTGAGGGCCTGAGGGAGCTCAAACAAGTTAATCTCGCCTTTGAGGAGCGTAAGTGAACAGAAGTACTGCTGGAAGACTGAAGAAGCTGGCAAGGCCAACCTGATATTCATAAAGGCTAAGATACTGTTATCTTAGAAGTGAACATTGCTGGACTTGACATTAATATGGAATGACTGGCTAATTACCAACAAAGTCATTTTGCACAGAAGGTGTTCATTACTGCCTTATTTATAATGGCAAAAAAAATTAGGTACAACTTAAAAATACAGCAATGAGGGCATGGTCATATAAATAACAAATCATTGATACAATGAACTATTGTGCGGCCTTTAAAATTGTGAAGAGTCTTTAATAATATGAGAAAATGCTTTTGAAATATTGCTAATTGAGAAAAGGAGGATGTGAATATAAGAAAATGCTTTCTCTCAGTGACTTGAAAAATATCACAGAAAAAAAGATAAATATGCCGAAGTTGTTAACAGTAGTTATCTTGGGATGGCAAAGTTATTGGTCATTATTAGTGTCCTCTGTGTAGTTTCCTGCATTTTTCCATAGTAGACATGTATTACTCCTACAAATAGGAAAAAAGTTTCTGAAAGTAACTGCATGTGTATACACATACACCATCTTGATTTCAGAAGGCATTTGATAAAGTCCTTCAATGATATCCATGCACACGGATGAAATTGTGCCCTGGATTATTATAAATAGAGGTGGTTGATAATAATTAAATGAACAATCCCCATCCACAGTTTGTTTTCCAGTGCAGGGCCCTGTCCTGCTCTGTAGTTTTACCTGTTTTTCAGGTAAACCTTTAGAGCTAATCTGTCCAATATGGTTTCCACTAGCCATATGTGACTACTTAAATTAACTAAAATGAAGTAAAATGTAAAATTCAATTCCTCGGTTGCACTAGCCTCATTTCAAGTGCTCAATAGCCACATGTGGCTAGAGATGCTATACTGAACAGCACAGAAGTGCCTGTCCATCATCATAGAATGTTCTATTGGAAAGTGTGGATCTAGTGGGCATGTTTTTCAGTTTCATGGAGAACACCAGACAGAAGGAGAGTCAGCTTCCCAGAAGATCATCTTGAGCTGGAACAGAGCCAGGTCTAATCAGATGAACTTAAATAGAAGTATAATATCCTCCATATGGGCTCTGAAATACAACTGCAAATAAGTGGCAGAATTGTGGGGGAAATTATTTTGGTTGAAGACATGCTTCCTATGCATCTAGAGGCTGATGCTGCTATCCACAATAGTGAGATCTTGAACCGAATAATAAACTGAAGAGTTCAGAGGAAGGAAAGTGATAGTTTCAAGTGAATTGGTTCAATCACACTGAAAACCCAAGTGTTTTTCCTTCAGTGGTGTTTTTGGAACTAGTACTGACCATAATTAAATTGGTTAAATAAGGACACATAATTTGCATCTCTAGGACTGTGATTGGTTAAAAGCAGATCACAATTGACAACTAGAATAGTTATAGGGGAAAACTGTTCTAAACATTCCAGTTACTTCCTTTCAGTGGCTGTGTGCTTTGTTTACCAAACAATGAGTCATACAAGCAAGTGAGAAACTCACAGGTGAGTTGGTAACGACGCTGGTGTGGAGAAAGAGAGTGCGAGAGAGAGAGAGAGAGAGAGAGAGAGAGAGAGAGAGAGAGAGAGAGAGGCCATCAGCCTTGAGCCAAAGCCAGATGTAATTAAGTGATGCTTGGGTTTTATAGCTGTATTACTAGATCTTTGTTATCCAAATTCCTGAAGGAAAAATGACTCTTATTGTACATCTAAAATTTTCTATCCCTTAACTCTTTCTTTTATCCCCTTTGAAAAAAAAGTTATTTTATGAAAATTTGTGGTAGCCTACAAATGCAACTATCATATTATAGAGGAGTAGACAGGACTGTGTTCAGTTCTGAGTATTTCAGTCCAAACGGGATGGCTAAAGTACTTGAGCAAGTCAAAAGAAAAAGAGCAGGATGGATAAAGTTCTAGATCTTACAAATGAAACTGATAGTGTGCAGCAGCCAAGAGAAAGGGAGTGATGGGGAATTCGAGTTCAGCTCAATATAAGGAACTACTTCCCAGCAGTTAAATTTAATGAGATAACTCACGTCTAGCTCTTAACGTAGTGCCTGGCACATGACCAAACCTCCACAAATGTTATCTATTAGCTCTTACGATTGCATACGGTCAGTGAGCTCCTCATAGCTGGATATGTTCAAGCAGAACCTGGAAGTCATTTGTGGCAGGTTATCTTAGGACAGATTTCTGCATTGGGTATATGGTCAGGATGTGTTCTGCTCACCTCAAAGTTAAAAGCAATCCAGAGGGTGGGCCACAGTGGCTCAGCAATAGTCAGAGTTCTCACCTGCCATGTGGGAGACGTGAATTTGATTCCCGGTGCCTGCCCTTCCAAAAAAAAAAAGCACCAGAAGTTAATAGGTGATGAAAAGGGCTCTGTGGTCACTCGAGTTTGACAAATGCTGGGATAAATGAGTTCAACAGGTTTCTTTACTCTGTGACTTCTCTTTGCCTTTAATATACTGCTCTGAATTTCTAACCTCCTATCATATTTGGCCGCAAGTAGCATTGGGTCCAACAGGAAATTTCTAGCAGAAACAGACGGTAAAGCACTCAGTGTTTTTCTTTTATGTTTAAAACAGCTGGATTTTAGATGTGAGAAAATTTGGGAAAGAATAGTCGCTTGGGTTCTGTATTAGTTAGGGTTCTCTAGAGAAACAGAATCAACAGGGAACACTTGCAAATATAAAATTTATGAAAGTGTCTCACGTGACCGTAGGAACGCAGAGTCCAAAATCCACAGGGCAGGCTGCGAAGCCGATGACTCCAATGGATGGCCTGGATGAGCTCCACCGGAGAGGCTCACCAGCCAAAGCAGGAATGGAACCTGTCTCCTCTGAGTCCTCCTTAAAAGGCTTCCCATGATTGCATTTAGCATCACTAATTGCAGAAGACACTCCCCTTTGGCTGATTACAAATGGAATCAGCTGTGGATGTAGCTGACGTGATCATGACCTAATCCTATGAAATGTCCTCATTGCAACAGACAGGCCAGCGCTTGCCCTATCAGATAAACAGGTACCACAACTTGGCCAAGTTGACACCTGTCCCTAACCATGACAGTCCACCCCTTGTCAACTTGGCACATATATATATGATATATATATCACCTTAGACCATACTTAATTTCCAAATGAAAACAAATAAGCACACATTTTTTCTTTTACCTGACAATACTCAACTGTCCTGCATATAACTGGAAACACATTAAATCTCTCCAGAATAGCGTGCAAATCCTTGGGCAACATTCATTCTTAAACTTGATATCTTACAACTTAAATAGTATAACACAAACAAAACAGCATTACAGTCCTCGTTTCTGTAACTGATCACATGGTCGAAGTTCATATTTATCACTACCTTCTTCCACTACCCATTCCATGTTCCCTTTCCCCTCAGCAAGCACTTCAGCTGGCCGTGGTTCTTTGCCTGGTGGGGTGACCCAAACCTTCATTCCTGAAGTCTCAGAGCCATTAGTGGTCCTGCCTGGATTGTGTTGTTGCAGTTTTCCATTGATTTTAATCACAGGGCATGGTAGTACTAATAGACGCCCCAGGGGATCTCCTATATTCCAAGAAAACTCTTCTTTACTTCCATTATGTAGTTGCAGTCCTACTTCCTTCTGATAGTCAGGGTCAATTACCCCAGACAATAATGTAATCCCCTTCTTGGTGTGTTGATCCAGAGGCATAAGTAGCCCAAAGTGGCCAGGTAGCAATCTTAACTTCCAGTTCAGTGGTATCACTGTTGTTTCTCCTGGAGAAAGCACACCCCGTTTTGGAACTAAAACCTGTAGACCAGCAGAACTCAGGGTAGCAGGGACAGGAAGCAAAAATTTTCCTAGTGGATCACTAGGAGTAATAGTGAGTGGCACCACACCCATTTCCACCCCTTGGTTCCTGGACCCATGGATCCTGGCTATGGGAGAAACAGCACCATACAGTGGACGCTGATTCAGAGCATACACAGCTTCCTGGAGAACATTACCCCAGCCTTTCAAGTTTTTGCCACCTAGTTGGCACCGTAATTGAGTTTTCAAAAGGCCATTCCACCGTTCTATCAATCCAGCAGCTTCTGGATGATGGGGAACATGGTAAGACCAGAGAATTCCATGAGCATGTGCCCATTCCTGCACTTCATTTGCTGTGAAGTGTGTTCCTTGATCCGAAGCAATGCTATGTGGAATACCATGACGATGGATAAGGCATTCTGTAAGCCCACGAATAGTAGTTTTGGCAGAAGCATTGCGTGCAGGGAAAGCAAACCCATATCCAGAGTATGTGTCTATTCCAGTTAGAACAAATCGCTGCCCCTTCCATGAAGGGAGTGGTCCAATGTAATCAACCTGCCACCATGTAGCTGGCTGGTCACCTCGGGGAATGGTGCCATATCGGGGGCTGAGTGTGGGTCTCTGCTGCTGGCAGATTGGGCACTCAGCAGTGGCTGTAGCCAGGTCAGCCTTGGTGAGTGGAAGTCCATGTTGCTGAGCCCATGCATAACCTCCATCCCTACCACCATGACCACTTTGTTCATGAGCCCATTGGGCAATAACAGGAGTTGCTGGGGAAAGAGGCTGACTGGTATCCATAGAACGGGTCGTCTTATCCACTTGATTATTAAAATCTTCCTCTGCTGAAGTCACCCTCTGGTGTGCATTCACATGGGACACAAATATCTTCATGTTTTTAGCCCACTCAGAGAGGTCTATCCACATACTTCTTCCCCAGACCTCTTTGTCACCAATTTTCCAATTATGGTCTTTCCAAGTCCCTGACCATCCAGCCAAACCATTAGCAACAGCCCATGAGTCAGTATACAAATGCACCTCTGGCCAGTTTTCCTTCCAAGCAAAATGAACAACCAGGTGCACTGCTCGAAGTTCTGCCCACTGGGAGGATTTCCCCTTCACCACTGTCCTTCAAGGACACCCCAGAAAGGGGTTGTAATGCTGCAGCTGTCCATTTTCGGGTGGTACCTGCATATCATGCTGAACCATCTGTAAACCAGGCCCGAGTTTTCTCTTCCTCAGTCAATTCACTGTAAGGAACTCCCCAAGAGGCCATAGCTCTGGTCTGGGAAAGAGAAGGTAATGTGGCAGCAGGAGTGGAAACAATGGGCATTTGGGCCACTTCTTCATGTAACTTACTTGTGCCTTCAGGACCTGCTCTGGCTCTATCTCGTATATACCATTTCCACTTTACAATAGAGTGCTGCTGTGCACGCCCAACTTTATGGCTTGGTGGGTCAGACAACACCCAACTCATGATAGGCAACTCAGGTCTCATGGTAACTTGGTGGCCCATGGTTAAGCGTTCAGTCTCTACTAAGGCCCAGTAGCAGGCCAAAAGCTGTTTCTCAAAAGGAGAGTAGTTATCTGCAGCAGATGGTAAGGCTTTGCTCCAAAATCCTAAGGGTCTGTGTTGTGATTCTCCTATAGGGGCCTGCCAAAGGCTCCAGACAGCATCTCTATTTGCCACTGACACTTCCAGCACCATTGGATCTGCTGGATCATATGGCCCAAGTGGCAGAGCAGCTTGCACAGCAGCCTGGACCTGTCGCAGAGCCTCCTCTTGTTCAGGTCCCCACTCAAAATTAGCAGCTTTTCTGGTCACTCGATAAATGGGCCGGAGTAGCACACCCAAATGAGGAATATGTTGTCGCCAAAATCCAAAAAGACCCACTAGGCGTTGTGCCTCTTTTTTGGTTGTGGGAGGGGCCAGATGCAGCAATTTATCCTTCACCTTAGAAGGGATATCTCGACATGCCCCACACCACTGGACACCTAGAAATTTTACTGAGGTAGAAGGCCCCTGTATTTTTGTTGGATTTATCTCCCATCCTCTGACACGCAAATGCCTTACCAGTAAATCTAGAGTAGTTGCTACTTCTTGCTCACTAGGTCCAATCAACATGATATCATCAATATAATGGACCAGTGTGATGTCTTGTGGGAGGGAGAAACGATCAAGGTCTCTGCGAACAAGATTATGACATAGGGCTGGAGAGTTGATATACCCCTGAGGTAGGACAGTGCAAGTATATTGCTGACCTTGCCAGCTGAAAGCAAACTGTTTCTGGTGGTCCTTACTAATAGCTATTGAGAAAAAAGCATTTGCCAGATCAATAGCTGCATACCAGGTACCAGGGGATGTATTGATTTGCTCAAGCAATGATACTACATCTGGAACAGCAGCTGCAATTCGAGTTACCACCTGGTTGAGTTTACGATAATCCACTGTCATTCTCCAAGACCCATCTGTTTTCTGCACAGGCCAAATAGGAGAGTTGAATGGGGATGTGGTGGGAATCACCACCCCTGCATCTTTCAAGTCCTTAAGAGTGGCAGTAATCTCTGCAATCCCTCCAGGAATACGGTATTGCTTTTGATTTACTATTTTGCTTGGTAGGGGCAGTTCTAGTGGCTTCCACTTGGCCTTTCCCACCATAATAGCCCTCACTGCACGAGTTAGAGAACCAACGTGGGGATTCTGCCAGTTGCTCAGTATGTCTATGCCAATTATACATTCCGGAACTGGGGAAATAACTACAGGATGGGTCCGGGGGCCCACTGGACCCACTGTGAGACGGACCTGAGCTAAAACTCCATTGATCACCTGGCCTCCATAAGCCCCCACTCTGACTGGTGGTCCAGAGTGACGTTTTGGGTCCCCTGGAATTAATGTCACTTCTGAACCAGTGTCTAATAATCCCCGAAATATCTGATCATTTCCTTTTCCCCAATACACAGTTACCCTGGTAAAAGGCCATCGGTCTCCTTGGGGAAGACTTAGAGGAAGGTTAACAGTATAAATTTGTGGCAGTGTAACAGGTTTCTTCCCCATAGGGACCTGGCCTCCCCTTCATTCAAGGGGCTCAGGGTCTGTAAACTGTTTCAAGTCTGGAAATTGGTTAAGGGGCCGTGACTCTGTGTTTTTGTAATTCAGGTTAGACTTCTGCTCCCTTGACCTAGAACTCTTTTGTTTATACAGCTCCAACAAGAATTTAGTAGGCTGCCCTTCTATTGTATTTCTAGGCACCCCATGATTTACTAGCCAATGCCACAAATCTCTGCGTGTCATATAATTTTGATGCCTCCTTTGAGTTTGTTGTCTATTATAATACCCACGTCTACCCTGTCTTTGGTGATTAAGTGCTGCCACCTGGCTTCTGCCAACTCGGGATCCTGTCATCCCCATTGTGTTTAAGGATTCCACCTCAGTGACAGCAGTTCCCACAGTAATATCTGACCTACAGAGAAGTGCAACCACAGAGCTCTTGAGGGATGATGGTGCTAGTCTCACAAATTTATTTCTCACTGTTCTGGTAAAAGGTGCATCCTCTGGACATTCCTGGGGTGTAAGAGCAGGCTTTGCATGATAAATCCACTCTAACATCCCAATCTCTCTAAGCCTCTGGATCCCCTCATCTACATTATACCAGGGCAGTTCTGGCATTTCAACCTCAGGTAATGTTGGCCACCTTTTGATCCATGTTTCAACCAACCACCCAAACAAGCTGTTAACACCTTTTCTAACTGCTCTAGCTATAACATTGAATGCAGAATCTCTGCTTAGTGGGCCCATATCAATAAATTCAGCCTGATCCAGCCTTATATTCCTCCCACCATTATCCCACACTCTTAAAATCCATTGCCACACATATTCCCCTGATTTCTGTCTATATAAATTGGAAAACTCACACAGTTCTTTTGGAGTATAACGTACCTCCTCATGTGTGATACTTTGTACCTCACCTTTAGGGGCCTGTTGGGACTTTAGTCTAGTTATAGGTCTAGATGAAATGAGGGGTGGTGGGGGTGGGTCATGAAAAGAATTAGAAATATCTTCCAAGCCATTTGCTTCAGGGCTTTCATTTGCAGTTTCATCTGGTGAAACAGGATTAATAACTCTAGGGCTAATCCCTTCAGGAGGAGGTTGGGTAGCCAATTCCTCAAGGCAGGCTGGAGGTGGGGCGGCTATGTCCTCAGGGCAGACTATTACAGGGTTATCTAAAGAAGGCTCAGCATGGTCTAGGGTTTCAACCTCACCCCCAACATCATTATCAATCCATATGTCGCCATCCCATTTTTCAGGGTCCCACTCCTTTCCAATCAATGCCCTCACTTTAACGGCAGACACCATGCAAGACTGAGATTTCAGTTTACGTTGTAAAGTTGCTACTCTAACAATAAGATTCTGAGTCTGATTTTCAGAGATCTCAAGTCTACGGCTACAGGAAATAAAATTTTCCTTCAGGATACTCATAGAAACCTCTACATCTTTCAGACGGCACTTAAGCTTCTTGTTTGAAGCCTTAAGCCCATCCCTTTCACCCTTTAATGTAGACAGTGTATCTAACAACAACCAACCAACATCTCTATAACTCTTATTTCTACAAAACTCTGTAAAGGTGTCAAAAACATTATCCCCCACTTCCGGAGAAGATGGCGGCTTAGTAAGACGCGCGGGTCTTAGTTCCTCCTCCAGAAAAGCAACTAAAGAAACAGAAACAACACGAAACAGCTCCCGGAGTCATGACAGAGACCAAAAAGACAGCGTACCCCATTCTGGAACAGCTGAACGGGCAGGGAGAATCTGCTGCGGTGAGATACCCGAGGGGCGCGCATTTTCCCGGCCGGGGCGGCTGGCGACTGGGGTCCCCTCCACGCACGTGGCTCCCCGGTCTGACTGGGAACGTTGGATAGCGGGGCCCTCCCGTCACGCTTGGCGTTTCGGGCCAGCTGGGCAATTAGGACCGGCACTCTCCCAAGCTGCGGCGGCCAGCGACCCCCGCCTCCACGCGCGGTTTCCCGGGCCGACTGCCGTGCAGACAGACGAGCGCCACGAGCGCCACCTACTGGGCAGGAAAAGAAAAACAGAGCCCAGAGATTTCACAGAAAAATCTTTCAACCAGCTGGGTCCCACACCCAGGGAAATCTGATCAAATGCCCAGACACCAGCAGAAAATAATGGATGACGCTCGGAAAATTGAAGATATGGCCCAGTCAAAGGAACAAACCAATAGTTCAAATGAGATACAGGAGCTGAGACAACTAATGCTGAATATACGAACAGAAATGGAAAAACTCTTCAAAAACCAAATCAATAAATTGAGGGAGGACATGAAGAAGACATGGGCTGAACAAAAAGAAGGAATAGAAAATCTGAAAAAACAAATCACAGAACTTATGGGAGTGAAGGACAAAGAAGAAAAAATGGAAAAAACAATGGATACCTACAATGGTAGATCTAAAGAGACAGAAGCCACAATTAGTGAACTGGAGGATGGAACATCTGAATTCCAAAAAGAAACAGAAACTATAGGGAACAGAATGGAAAAACTTGAGCAGGGGATCAGGGAACTGAATGACAATATGAAGCGCACAAATATACGTGTTGTGGGTGTCCCAGAAGGAGAAGAAAAGGGAAAAGGAGGAGAAAAACTAATGGAAGAAATTATCACTGAAAATTTCCCAACTCTTATGAAAGACCTAAATATACAGATCCAAGAAGTGCAGCGCACCCCAAAGAGAATAGACCCAAATAGGCGTTCTCCAAGACACTTACTAGTTAGAATGTCAAAGGTCAAAGAGAAAGAGAGGATCTTGAAAGCAGCAAGAGAAAAGCAATCTGTCACATACAAGGGAAACCCAATAAGACTATGTGTAGATTTCTCAGCAGAAACCATGGAAGTTAGAAGACAGTGGGATGATATATTTAAATTACTAAAAGAGAAAAACTGCCAACCAAGACTCCTATATCCAGCAAAATTGTCCTTCAAAAATGAAGGAGAAATTAAAACATTTGTAGACAAAAAGTCACTGAGAGAATTTGTGACCAAGAGACCAGCTCTGCAAGAAATACTAAAGGGAGCACTAGAGTCAGATACGAAAAGACAGAAGAGAGAGGTATGGAGTAAAGTGTAGAAAGAAGGAAAATCAGATATGATATATATAATACAAAAGCCAAAATGGTAGAGGAAAATATTATCCAAACAGTAATAATACTAAAAGTTAATGGACTGAATTTCCCAATCAAAAGACATAGAATGGCAGAATGGATTACGACCCAGCAATACCACTGCTAGGTATCTACTCAAAGAACTTAAGGGCAAAGACACAGACGGACATTTGCACACCAGTGTTTATAGCAGCATTATCTACAATTGCAAAGAGATGGAAACAGCCAAAATGTTCATCAACAGAAGAGTGGCTAAACAAACTGTGGCGTATACCTACGATGGAATATTATGCAGCTTTAAGACAGACTAAACTTATGAAGCATGTAGTAACATGGATGGACCTAGAGAACATTATGCTGAGTGAGTCTAGCCCAAAACTAAAGGACAAATACTGTAAGGTCCCACTGATGTGAACCGACATTCGAGAATCAGCTTGGAATATATCATTGGTAACAGAGACCAGCAGGAGTTAGAAACAGGGTAAGATAATGGGTAATTGGAGCTGAATGGATACAGACTGTGCAACAGGACTAGATACAAAAACTCAAAAATGGACAGCACAATAATACCTAAGTGTAATGTAACTAGGTTGGAACACTGAATGAAGCTGCACCTGAAATATGGTTTTTTGTTTGTTTGTTTGTGTATTTGTATCTTTTGTTTTTGTTTTTTTCTTTTTCCTTTATATATATATATATATTTTATTAGTATTATTATTTTAATTCTCTTCTCTATATTAACATTCTATATCTTTTTCTGCTGTTTTGCTAGTTCTTTTCCTAAATCGATGCAAATGTACTAAGAAATGATGATCATACATCTATGTGATGATACTAAGAATTACTGAGTGCATTTGTAGAATGGAATGATTTCTAAATGTTGTGTTAATTTCTTTTCTTTTTTTTGATTAATAAAAAAAATTTTTTAAAAAAAATGAAAAAAAAAAGAATACAAAAAAAAAAAAACAAAACATTATCCCCCAGAGTCTGGCTTCATACAAGCGAAGCATTAGGAGAATCGAATGATGATATTTTGACTATCTCCTTTGCCAACTCAGTCCATGGATTGGGAGTGTCATTCTGATTACGGGAATCAGAGTCCTTAGTGCCTCTGAGCCCAGTCAGAGTAGAAAACCATTCATAAAAACCCATTTTTAAGATTCTGTTCCTTAAGAACCACTCCCGGTACCAAGATGTATTAGTTAGGGTTCTCTAGAGAAACAGAATCAACAGGGAACACCTGCAAATATAAAATTTATGAAAGTGTCTCACGTGACCGTAGGAACACAGAGTCCAAAATCCACAGGGCAGGCTGCGAAGCCGATGACTCCAATGGATGGCCTGGACGAACTCCACAGGAGAGGCTCACCAGCCAAAGCAGGAATGGAACCTGTCTCCTCTGAGTCCTCCTTAAAAGACTTCCCATGATTGCATTTAGCATCACTAATTGCAGAAGACACTCCCCTTTGGCTGATTACAAATGGAATCAGCTGTGGATGTAGCTGACGTGATCATGACCTAATCCTATGAAATGTCCTCATTGCAACAGACAGGCCAGCACTTGCCCAATCAGATGAACAGGTACCACAACTTGGCCAAGTTGACACCTGTCCCTAACCATGACAGGTTCCTTCTTCATGGAACATCTTCAGAGAAGGGTTGTTTTGAACACACTTTGGAAAACATCGGATTAGATGATTTCTGAGATTCTTTCTGACTCTGACATCTGAAAAAGTTGTGAATTTCGAATGCAGTGATATTTATAACTACTGTCTATTGAATAGTTACCATGTGCCAAGCACTGAATTAAGCAGTTTAGATATTTAATGTCACATAATCCTCACGTCAACCCTATGACATTATTATCCTCTTTTTATAGTTTAGAAAACTGAGACACAGAGATGTTGAACAACTTGCCCAAGGTCATACAGCTAGCAGGTGGTGGAACCAGGCATGTAACCTCATCTGTCCCTTCAAAGCCCTGCTGTTGACCACTGTGCATTACCTTAGCAAGCATGTTGACATGGAAAATCTGGAAAATGGTCTTCTACTCTCAGCTCAGCACAGGCATTCACCAGATAGGTTTGGGCCTGTAACTGGATCAACATCCTGCCCTCTCCTGGAGCTTCAGCCCTCTGAGAGCATGAGCTAGGGGTTCCCTCGTCTTTGTTTCTCTAGCTTCAAACACAACCAAAGATCCAACAGCAACCTATTACTGCCGCTGCAAGAGTGGAAACCTGGGCTTAAGGGGCCCCTGGGGGCACGTGGTGGCATCTGCTGCCCTCTTGTGCCCATCCTGGTGCAGCACTAACAGCAGGACCTTCAAGGCAACTGGAGCCCTTGACAGGGCAGCAGTGGGCGCTGTCAGGGGTTGAGAGTGAGGAGGAGAGACACGGAGCCTCCAGGTGAATACAGCCGTCTTCCTGGGCAGCAGCGGCCCTCAGAGCTCACTTATACGCTTGAAAATTAATGAGGGCCCCAAAGACCCTTAGTTGCACAGGTTACTTCTATCCCATTATAAATCACAGATGAGAAAATATTGAAGTATGTATGTATCACTACCTTTAAAAATAACAATAGTAAATATGTCTTGGAACACTAATATATTTTTATGAAATTAGCTATATTAGGCAAAACAAAAAGAGCTTTAATGAAAAGTGGCATTTGGGGTGAGGTGACATCATGGACTTCCCATCGGCTCCTTTCTGTCCTTCATCAGTGAATGTCAAATTCCTCTCCAAGTATTATATTATACGAGGTCTCGGTACATAGCCAGACTACATGCTCAGCGGAAAAGAAGCCGCCCAATAGGACTTGCCTTTCTTATAAGAGTGGAGTTATAAAGAGAAAAAAAAATTATCAGGTGCATGATACTCTTTTCCCTTAAGGTAGCCTAAAAGGCTTTCTGCTCCTTCTAACCAAATAAACTAAGGCAGAAGCTGGCACGAGGGGTGCTGATGCCTGGCAAAACCCTCCAAGGGCATGTGTCCTGACTATGGCACCATGCCATGCTGGGGGACAGAAGCGGCAGCGAGCAGCTCTCTGTGCTAGGGTTGACACCTAGAGCCCATGACATGTGATTTGATTAAACTGCCACCTATGATTCTGGGGGGATTCAGAAATCGTATCCACCATGAAAGAGTATTTGGAGGACTCTGTTTCCACTGGTTACAAGAACAATTCAAGGTAACAAGGAACCCAAGGGTGGAGAGATGTGTTGTTGCAATAGAAAACGGATGGATTTTGGTCCCAGCTTATCCATCTGGAAATAGATGTAAAATTATTGTATTATCCTGTAGAAAACTTTGTGCCTTGGACCGCGCTGAATCTCAAAATCCTGTTTCAATTCGAAGAAGTTTATGCCTTTTATTTTCTGATATGTACTCTCAGAGTTTCACCTCCCACGTGATGTTTCTTATGGTATCTTCTCAAATAAATACACCTCCATTTTAAAGAAGAATTCTGGGGAAACTACTAAGGCAGACTTCTTTTCAGGGGATAAGCCGATTTGGGGTGCTGGTGGGAGATGAGGAGAGGGCATTGAGATATCAAGTAAGCAGAGATATCTAGCAAAGAAATATATATTTGAAGTTACATCAGGATTGCATTGTAGTCAGTAGTGGTTTAATCCAAAAGGAGTTTCTCTACCAGAAGAAGCCTGGGCTTAGACAGTCCACAGGTGGGACAGCTGCTCCAGGAAGCCACCAATTTCCCAGATTTCCTTTGGCTTCCTTCTCTGCCATGCTTAGCCTGTGGCTCTCATCTTCAGGGTCATAAGGTGGCTGTGGCACCTCAAGAATCACATATCTGTCCCAGGCAAGGAGAACACAGTAAGGAAAAGGGTGATGATGGTTTTTTAAAAATTAGGAAATAGTTTTTCTGAAAGAGCCACCCATTAGACCTGTTTGTCCCTCACTGTTCAGAACCATGTCATGTGCCCACCCCTGAGAGCACAGGCGTCTGGGACACCCGTCATGCCACAGGGCACACGGCCACCCTGAACCAGTCAGGGTTCTATAAGCAGGGAGGATCAGCTGCTGCATGGGGTGACCTTCAAAACCAAGTTAAGGACTGGGTGCCAAGGGGGAGGGGAGGGTGGATGGGATGCCTGAGTTTCTTCCTTCTTTCTTTTTCTGGAGTGATGTGAATGTTCTGAAAAATTGAAAAATGATCATGGTGATGAATACACAACTATGTGATGATATAGTGAGCCACTGTACACCATGTATGGAATATATTCATGTGATTTGTCTATAAAAATACTAAGAAAAAAAAAGTTAAGGGTGATCCTAGGATAAGAGTGGACAGTGAGCAGAGAAGGGGAAGCAAACAGAGCCCTGAAAATCCCCCACATTTGGGAGTTTAGGTATAAGAGAAGGAGTGGAGAAATGACTAAGAAAGGAGGGGCCAAAAGATTAGGGAACCCAGGAGAACAGGGTTTCATAAAGCCAAGAGAAGAAAGTACTTAAAAAAAGACATTGTCAACTGTCAGAATAAGATAGGTTAAGCTAAGGTTAAAAAGGAAACCTATTTAACAACTGGGTGGAGGTGTTTAAAGGTTCTTTCTTTGAGAATAGACCTGGAGTAGACCTGTCCTTTCACCCAATAAATGTTCCTACTGACATTAAACTAGGCATTTTCCTTAATTCCCTGATGGTAATTTCTATATTTTTATTTCCTCTGGTGCCCCTAATATTTGCAGATTGAACTTTAATGATCTATGTTCTCAGTCTTTCCATTTCTCTTGCATCAATTATTCTGTAGATTTAATCTTACTCCCCTTTAGAGTTGATGTGGTTTTTTTTTTTAACTTTCTTATTGTATAATATAACATATACTCAAAGCAGAGAAAGACAAAAGCAATAGTTTTCAAAGCACTCTTCAACAAGTAGTTATAGGATAGATCCCAGAGTTTGTCATGGGCTTGATGTGATTTTGATGCATTTTTTAGAGCTGGTCAGTAGTTTGCCCCACAGTCTCCCACCTGTTTTGAAGTGCTTGGTTGTATTTCCGTGCCAAGAGAAACTTTTGGTATAGACACACCTTACCCAACAGTGTGTGTGAGTGGAGGGGGAGGGGTGCGATCTTTATTACGTTTATTATTTAAAGTTATTAGCACTTGTTACTCAGGCAAAATTACTATGTCCAAATGATAGTACTTTTTTCTGTACATTAATGTCCTTTGATGTTGAAATATTTTTTGGTCTCAGACTTGCTGGTAATTTTTTAAAACTCTTTTTGTTAGTTGTGAGAAATTCTCTTTGCTCCAGCCATTTCCGTTAGCTTTGTCTGGCCTTACCACGAAGGTGCCACCTTGTGCTCCTAATTCCACATGCAGGGAGGCTGCATTGTGTCCTAGTTTAAAGCACATAGGTTTTGGCATCACATGCCCTGTGTTCGTATATCAGGGGCACTACTCATTCCCTGTTTGATCTTGGGCAAATTATCTGTTCTCTGTCTCAGTAAGACAGAAATAAGAATAGCACCTACCTCCTGGCATTGCTGCAGGGACAAAAGGCCTTAATCATGGAACTCATATGGTACAGTGCCTGGCACATGGTTGGCACTGCAATAGTGTTTGCTGGTATCATCACTCCCCAGGAAGCCCACAGCCACTAGTTTAGGGCCTTTTAAGAGGTGTCCCATGCCCTCGATCCCACAGTATCGGCAGCCCCTTCCAACATGAAAAAGGTAGAATGGGCATAGCCCAAATACCCCTAAAGAGTGGGAGAAAGATCAAAGGTGAAGGTGGAGCTATACAGAGAATATAGGGTTTAACAAATGAGTATGAGTGCTGAATCATTATACTGATACTTCTTTTAGCCTCCAATACCTTAGAGCAGTTAGAAGTAAAAACCTAAAGTTGTGGAACTGTAACCCAAACAAACTCTGAAATCTGTTCTACAACTAATTGCTGTGATATACTTTGAAATTTACTGCTTTTGTGCATATATATATTTAAAGAGGAGGAGGAGTATAACAGAGAAGACAGGATTTAACAAATGAGGATGACTGCTGAATCGCTGTATTGATATTTCTGTTGGTCTCCAGTGAATTGAACAGCTAGAAGAAAAAACAAAACTGTGGCACTGCAACCCATACCAGGCTTTAAAATCTGTCCTATAACTACTTGTTAAAATGTACTTGGAAATTTATTGTTTTTTTTGGTATATATGTTATATTTCACACACTCAAAAAATCCACAGAACATGAATCACACAAAAAAACAAAAAACGAGGTGACCCGTGTTCCCCTCCTCAGCCCCAAGCTCCCCTGCCTGCCCCCAAGGCCTGCCCTCCTCGCTAGTTTCCCCAGAGGTTCTGCTCGGCCCTCTGGCCACGTGCCTAGGCTGACCCTACCTCTACGGCCCCTACTCCTTTTGCCCGCACCCCAACTCTAGGCAGCCCAGCAGGCCGAGGACTTTATGCCACCTTTCCTGACTAGCTGAACCAAAGGGGGCAATTTATACAGCTCCTCCCCTCCCCATTCAACTTACAGGAACAGAAAATACATGTCACTGAGCCACAAAATACAGGCGCAGTTCTACATTTTGTAATTTGAGCAGCTCACAATGTACGTAGATGGTAAGGCAGGGAAATGGCCCAAGGGGCAGTGCTATACCCTCCGTAACCAGGAGCTACCAGCAGGCACCTGGCAAACACTACGGGCCATGAGGGTGGCTATGCCACCTCCACCACTCTCTCCCTCACTCTAACTCCAGGATAACAGTTTACCATAACCCCCACTTCTGTCATTTGTTTTCACCCAGGACCCCTTTTCACACTCTTTGAATGCATCAGCTTATGGCTCAAACTATCCGTCATGGCCCCATTTCTCCATTGTTTTGGTGACTTCATCATCTATGCTGGTGAACCAATAGATGCCATGACCACCTAACCTTTACCTTCTTTAGCTGGCACATGGCCACTTGAAATAAAGCTGTTTCTCAGTCTCCCACGTGACTAGGTGGGGTATGTGACTACATGGTCAACTGGATATAAGCAGAAGTGCTTTGTGCAACTTCCAGGAAGTGTCCTTCAAAGGAGGAAGCACCTCCTTTTCTATCTTCCTTTCCTGCTGGGTGGAACGTGGACTTGATGGCAGAGCTTGAACAGCCCACATGAACCACAAGGTGAAAATCACACATTGAAGCCTGCCAAATCAACAAATAGGAGCCTGGTCCCTGATATCATGAGCCATCATACTTTCCCTCACTGTCTGTTTGGACTTCTTTTATGTAAGAGAAAAAAGTCATATCTTGTTTAATTTAAACCACTGCTATTTGTGTTATAATGCAGTTGAACCTAATTCTTATTCTTAGGGAGTTTAAAAGGCTTTTTCCAGGTTACAAAGTAAGGAACTGGCACAGCCAGGATGTCAGCAGGCAGTTTCACTCCAGAGCCCATAAGGTCACACAGGGAAATGGCGTCTGCCCCTCTGAGGGGTCCCACCGAGGGGGTCTGCAGCCTCTGTGCTCGGACCTGCATTAAGAAGCCAAGTGACAGCGGGACAGTGGGAGAGAAGGAAGCTGGAGGGGCACCCAACTCAGGGGAGTGGGTAATATGTGTCCATCTGTATGTGTAGTATAGGGGGGCTCCAAAGAGGGAGAAAACGGCACTCGGGTTAAGCTACAGTTATAAGCCTATCATCAGGCTTTTAATCCAGTGGATATGGATGTTGACTCCTACAACAATTTCCAATGTCATAACTTTGTCATTTAATACTATTTTAAGAGACCTGGTATAATTTTAGATTTAATACCTTGTGCCTCTAGGATTCCAGGAACAGAAGCGCTCAGGAGGAGTTTCACTTCTCTTTTCAACACCTAAGTTTCTCTGCATAAGTCATCAGGTGAGCTACTGGCATGAGAGAAGAAAAGTACCAAGGGAATGGATCAGAGGCCCAGAAACCCATCCACCCGCTGATGGAAAGCTGGGGTAGGTCTGGAGAGCTCTAAAACCAGGAGGGAAAGGGGAGGGGGTACTAATCAATAGACATTTGATAATATCAACTAATTGGTAGGGCTTGGGAGAAAGTGGAACTCGCATATCGCTGATGGGAATACAACTGATTCAACTGCTTGGGGAGCAACTGGGAATATCCAGTCTGTTAGGGGTCTAGCAATTATTTTTAAACACACACACACACACACATATATACGTATATACACATATATAAATATATACACACAGAGATAGACAGCATGATAGGATATTCATTGCAGCATAGTTCTAACACAGAAACACTGCAAAAATCCAAAATGCCCATCAATAGCCAAATGGATAAACAATAGAAGATCAAACAATGGAATACTACACAATAGTTACAATGACTGAAACAGAACTACATTTATTCACATGAATGCCCCAGAATGTAGTGTTAAAAAAGCAAAGTGCCAAATATGTTCAGTATGGTGGTGTTACACATTGAATGTATCATTTCCCCCACAAAGGCATGTTCGGCCACAACCCCTGGTCCTGTGGGTGCAAACTCATTTGTAAATAGGGCCTTAGATGATGTCATTATTCAGATGTGCTCAAAGCCAGTGAGGGTGGGCCTCAATCCAACATGGTTGGATTCTTTACAAGCAAAGGAAATTGGACGCAGCAGAGATGCCAAGGGGAGTAAGAGGCTGGAAGTCAGTGGGACCCAGGGGAGAAAGGAGAAGTCAACGCCACGTGTACTGCCAAGTGATGGAAAACCCAAGGGCTGAGGGGTGCAGGCAGGATGCCCCAGATGCCCCTGTCTTTGGGGAGAAAGCATTGCCTTGTGGACGCCTAGATTTTAGACTTTTCCTAGCTTCGAAACCGTGAGCCAATAAATTTCCATTGTTTAAACCAAACCTATTGTATGGTATGTTTTTTAGCAGCTGGGAAACTAAAACAGATGCCACTTCTGTAAAGTTTTAAAAATATCAACATTCAACACTAAATTACAAGTGGATGAGAAGGCAACAGACTGATTCAGAATAGGGCTGGGGTGGGGGGCAAGAGATTGGGGAAGTCTATGAACGGGACTTCAAAAATAGAAGGTTTTATGTCTAAAAGCAAAAAGCAGATATGGAAAACTATTAAGATTCATTGATTGGTTAGATCCAGGGTACATAAGTGTCTGCACACCAGGTCCCTGTTCCAATCAGCACGTTGGGGTTGCATCTGTTTCTGATGCTCTCCCATCCAGCCTCCTTCTGCTGGTGCCCCAATGACAAGCCCCTGCAGGTGGGCTCTCACAAGTGTCCTTGCTCTCTCCCCATTGGCTCTTTTTTTTTTTGGCATGGGCAGGCACCTGGAATTGAACCGGGGTCTCCAGCATGGCAGGTGAGAACTCTGCCACTGAGCCACCGTCACACCGCCCTCCCCATTGGCTGTTACCCCTGTGTTTTCTCACATCAACTTCCCAATCTGAACAGATTTTCCCTTTACCAAGTGGCCCCTACAGCACCACCTCATTCTTCCTTCCCTGTCGATCTACTTAAATTAGGACCTCCTCCTGCTTGGGCCCGACTGTGGCCTCAGCCCAGAACACCCAGGCAGGCCTTTGGCAGACTACATCAAGCCTAACAAGTCCAAACACTCACCCCCTTGTCGTCCTTAGAAACCCCACCCTAAAACTCTTCCAAAGATAAACACTGCCCTAGCTGCCAAACTCAACTGGCTTCTTGCAGTCTTTCTTCCCCTGCACCTCCTCTCGGTGGCCGTTAACCTCAGTGACTAACCCTCATCTTAAAAACACTACCTAAACCTGTGACAGAAGCCCTCTTTCGGCTTTCCTGTGACACCCCCTCCCCCATACCTGACACCTCCTTAGTCTCGAGCCGGAGCCGGTCGTGGCGCCCACATCTGCAGAGGCCTCCCCTGCTTCACCACAGTTTCCTCTGCTCCCCCACAAAGCCCAGGAAAAAGAAAGCTCCTGTCAAGCATCAAAATGTAGACTTCTCTTATTCCTCTCATAATAAAGAGCCAGGACAGCCTTGTGTTAACTTCTGGAACAAGTAGATAGAGCTACTGGGACGGGCCCAAACACGGTGCCTGGGTCTTCTCAGTTCCATCCTCATCAGAGTGACAGGAGCCTGCTCTGCACTGCTTCAAGGGGCCACGGCACCCCCAAAGGGCATTTCTTTGATCCTCTGTATGTCCTGGGCCTGACTCATGTGCACAGAGAAGGGAAAAAGCCAGCCAGTCCACCCTCCCCAGCTCAAGTGCAGGAGCAAGATCGTGAAAGGAAAGGAGAGGCAGTCTCTGCACGCAGGTCCTCCCCGGCCGTGCGTGCGCTGGCTTCTGAAGACGGACACTTTGCTAAGGAAATCACTGGACATGTCGGCTGCCACCATGGCGTGGCTGACAAAGTATGAGCAGGCCCGCGGGAGAAGCCAGCACACATGGCTGGGCAGCACACCTCGCTGCTCTCTGCAAATGTTTGCTCAGGAAACTTTGTAGGGAAGTAAATTATTCAGAGTCGGGGACAGGTGAACCTCTCTGTCTCTCCCTTCCAGGGCCTGTAGCACACATCATCCCAGGGGCACCTGCACGGATGGATGCGGGAGAGGGGAGGGGTCTGCACTGACAAGCAGGAACAAATGCCAACATTCCAGAGAGTTGATCTATTTATTGGTATTAACACGAGGCCATTTCCCGGCAGTAATGGAGCTGTAACAAGAACAGGACGAGGTTCTAAAGGTGATACAGGACAGTGACATCATAGACAGGGTTCTGGGAACACTCCTTGCAGAGAACATGGGCTTTTCTTGTCTGGTCGGAGGAACCAGGTGCTTCGTCCAGTTTCCCAGGCATGTCCTCCCGGCCCCTGGCCCACGCTGGCCCTGGAGGCCTCCCGATGTGCTGGCCAGGCCACTGCCGCTGCCTCCTCCTCCTCGGGCCGCCCCGCCCAGAGGGCCTGACCACATACCCGCTTCCTCCCTCCCTGCAGAGAGTGCTGGGGGAGGGTGCTGCGAGGTGGAGACAGGACTAGCACCAAAAAGCTGGTTCTGCTTCATCTTCGTGAAGTAAACACAATCCTTTTCGTTATTCTTTCTTTTTTTTTTAAGGAAAGAAGAGTCTTAAAAATACATGGCACTAGAGTGTAAAGCTATCCGACTGCTTTGCTACACCCCCTCTGGCCTCCAGCTGCAGTGCCCCCGCCGCACTTCAGATGCAGAGCTGGTGGGAGGCCAGGGTGTCCATGAAAGGCTGCACCAGATTGTCCGTGGAGAAGTAGAAGATGAGGCCGAAGGTGATGGAGATGGGGAGGGCGGGCAGCGCTTTCCTGAACACGGCCAGCAGCAGGAGGGTCAGACACAAACCCTGCAGGACACAGAAGAGTGTGAAGGTAACGACCCCTGGAGCAGGTGCTGGGGGGCTGTCACTGAAGGACTCATTGATGGCCAAGCCCCTGCGGTCAGGAGCTGGTGAAGGACTCGTCAGGAAACTGCTGAATGCCCCACTGGATTCCCTGACCCTCCTAAGGTGCCTGAGCACAGACGTTCACTCCACTGTTATGGGACAAACCATGTCCCCCTAAAAGGATATGTCCAAACCTCCCAGGCCCATGAAGGTGACATGGTTTGGAAGGAGGGTCTCTGAAGACGCAGTTAGCTAGGAGGAGGCTGAGTAGGACAACATGACTCCTATTACAAGAGGAAAGCTGGACACACACGGGCAGAAGGCCACCTGAAGCCCGAGACAGAGTGGAGGGACGCGAGCCAACAGTCAAGAACTGCCGGCAACCAGCAGAAGCCAGAAGGGGCAGGGAAGGGCTCTCCCCTGCTGCATCAGGGTCAGGTGACCCTGCTGATGTCAGACTGCAGACTTATCAACTCCAGATTCGGAGGCAGCACCTTCCTGTCGTGTTACACCACCCAGTCTGTGGCACCGTGTTACAGCGGCTCTGGGGAGCTAACACACACTCGTCGCCCTGCACGCTGGAGGATGGGCCTGAAAGCAGACCTCGTGCACGCACCCTCCACTGTGTGGGGACTGTGTCACGTGGCGGGCAGGGTGCCTCCCCTCGCAATACGTGCATTCAGACGACAACGGGCTCAGCAGAAAGGCCAGTGAGGTTCTCAGAGCTCACACCAAGGAACCCCCGAGCCCTGCCCATCTGCCCGCTGGCCAAGGCCGACAGTGGTCAGGGTAGAGACAAGGACCAGAGGGCCTGCCCTGTCCTGGGGGAGCAGCAGGGCTCTGGGCCGGAGAGGTGGCAGTGGAAGGGCCTGGAGGTCCACCCTCTGTCCCTGACACACACTTGTGTGCTGACATGCAGTCTTCACATAAAAGGAAGCACCCACTTTAATGGGCCCTGCCCTGTAACGGCCAGGGTTTCCAGCAAGGAGCACTGAGTGTGGACTTCTCTGCAGCTCCACCTCCTCTAGTCCTAAAAGGAAAAAATTTCTGGACTGAAGTCCTAAGAGAATGTTTCCCCCCTCATGTGCACCTGGCCACGTTAAACACCCCTAGGGGACTGCAAATTTCACTGTTGGGGCTCAGGTGTCCAGGCAGCATGGAGAGGGCAGAAAAGGCACAGCGCCAGAGTAGGAGTCCAAGCCTTTAGTTTTGTGCCCAGGGACAGGGCCCCAAATCTAGCTCCTCCATCAACCTGGAGGACCCACCCCCACCTGGGACCCACCCCTACCTGGGACCCAACCTACCTGGGACCCACCCCACCTGGGACCCACCCCACCTGGGACCCACCTCACCTGGGACCCACCCCACCTGGGGGCCCACCTCACCTGGGACCCACCCCACCTGGGGGCCCACCCCACCTGGGACCCACCCCCACCTGGGAGCTCCCCCACCCACAGCACCATGAGACAAGCACCCACATCCGCCGCAGCCTGCGCTATCCGGGGAGGGCCCTCTGACAACCAGCCCTGCAGCCGCAGTGTGTCTGGAGAGTCCCCGGCCCTGCTGCCGTTCCTAGGGGAAGGCAGATCTATGGGTTCCTGGGGGACCCCGAGCCCACCGCACTCACGATGAGGATGGCAACGAAACAGGCCAGTGTGGTGTTCCAGTCCCCGCTGCCTGTGGCCGCCGCCTTGCCCACCAGCACGCTGTAGAAGATGAAGTCTCCGAGGCCGAGCTTCACGCCCCCTGCATGGGACAGACAGAGTGGAGCCCTCAGGGACCGCGGAGGTGGCGGGGAGGGGGCCGGAGCCCTGGGTGACCACGGAGTGGGAGTCCCCACCAGGCCCAGACGCTGGGCAGGGGAAGGGCTGCCCCCGCCAGCAGCTCCAGGGAAACGGGGTGGGGGTGGGGGTGGGGGGGTGGGAGGGGAGGGAGACCTCAGCTTTGGGTGGTATACGACCTGGACACTCAAAAGCTGGCATTTCTCATACCCAGGTAAAACCAGTGCTCCGCACTTAGGTGAGTAAAGAGGAAAAACAAGAGCAATGCGGGGGGCTGGGGCTGTTGCTGTAAAATCTAGCACCAAGCCTGAACTGTGATTAAGTTGAGGATATTACACCTTACTCCCCTTGAGAACAGGGATAATGCCTGGGGGGAGGTCTTCAGGAGACCCTGTCCTTCATGATAGGGAAACTTAATCTGTAAATAACGTGTTCAGTAGCGATAAAGACTCTTTAAATGCTTTCAAGTTCATTTGCCTCTGTACTCTACTCTATAGGATTATTTTGTTAACTGCAAACAGTAACAGTGTAAAACATGCCATTGCCAGGGCACCTGCCCTGTGCTGTCCCTCCCTCCCCCGCCAGGGCCCATTCCTCCCTCCAGCAGGCCCCCCCACCTGCGCCACCCTCCCCCCACCTGCTCCACCCTCCCCCCACCTGCACCTCCCTGTCAGCAGCTCAGTCCTCTGCACCTAATAAACATGTTCAAGTCTTGCTCGTTTTAAAAACAATTTTTCTCCTCCTGGTCCCTCTCTCACTACTAACCCTAACTCCTGCTTTCTTGCCCCCCCACCCCGCTTCCCTGTCTTCACTTTCAATTGGGAGTCTTAGGAAGTCCCTGGACCACTGCCCCCACCCCTTGCCCAGTGGGCGTCCAGGCCTCCCCCCCACTCCTGGCTCCCCTGCCCCACCTGGTCGCATGTGTGCGCCCACAGTGAGCCACCAGCTCCTCCAGGGAACGCCCTGCAGGCCCCACACGCCTGGGCTAGCCAGGCCATGCCCCCCGCCTGCGGGCGACCCCCAGGCCACCACCTCATTTAGCCAGTTGACCTGCTCCATGCCCGCTGCCCTCCCCCTGGCCCCCCACCCTCACCCCCACCTCCCACGCAGTCTGTGGCTGTGGCTCCAGAGGCTCCTAGCACTCCAGCCCCCAACTGCTCCCCACCGGCTGTTATCTGTCTAGAATGCAAATCTGCTCCTTTTAATTTCCAGCTTAAAACCCATACTGAATCCCCCACCATAGGACAAACCCAAGCTCTTCCCTGGGGGGCTGTGCCCTTTGACTCCAGACTCACCGTGGGCCTGGCCCGCCCCTCCCCTGGCTGAGGGCGCCCGCGGCACCCTCGGGTTACTTTATGCCTAACCGTTTCTCATCTGGGCGGACACCCCCCTGCAGCTGCTCCTGGGAGGAGACACATCCTTACACCATGGCACCCCCTTACACCGCGGCACCCCCTTATACCCCCTTACACTGCAGCACCCCCTTACACCGCAGCACCCCCTTACACCGCAGCACCCCCTTACACAGTGGCACCCCCTTACACCGCGGCACCCCCTTACACAGTGGCACCCCCTTATACCGCGGCACCCCCTTACACAGTGGCACCCCCTTACACTGCAGCACCCCCTTACACCGCGGCACCCCCTTACACCCCCTTACACTGCAGCACCCCCTTACACCGCGGCACCCCCTTACACCGCAGCACCCCCTTACACAGTGGCACCACCTTACACCGCGGCACCCCCTTACACAGCGGCACCCCCTTACACTGCAGCACCCCCTTATACCACGGCACCCCCTTATACCGCAGCACCCCCTTACACTGCAGCACCCCCTTACACCGCGGCACCCCCTTATACCGCAGCACCCCCTTACACCGCAGCACCCCCTTACACCGCAGCACCCCCTTATACCCCCTTACACTGCAGCACCCCCTTACACCGCGGCACCCCCTTATACCACAGCACCCCCTTATACCCCCTTACACCGCAGCACCCCCTTACACCGCGGCACCCCCTTATACCGCAGCACCCCCTTACACCGCAGCACCCCCTTACACCGCAGCACCCCCTTACACAGCGGCACCCCCTTACACCGTGGCACCCCCTTACACAGTGGCACCCCCTTACACCGCGGCACCCCCTTACACAGCGGCACCCCCTTACACCGCGGCACCCCCTTATACCGCGGCACCCCCTTACACTGCGGCACCCCCTTACACCGCGGCACCCCCTTACACCGCGGCACCCCCTTACACCGCGGCACCCCCTTACACAGCGGCACCCCCTTACACTGCGGCACCCCCTTACACTGCAGCACCCCCTTACACCGCGGCACCCCCTTACACTGCAGCACCCCCTTACACCGCTGTCCCAGTGCCTGCCTGGCATGTGCAGGGCAGCCGCAGATGGGCACTGACTGACTTGGTGTCTGAACCTCCTGGGAAAGAGGCCGCATAGTTCTAGAAGGCCCGGCCTGGACGCAGAGGCCCGCAGCCTGCCCACAGGAGCTGCCCTACAGGTTTCCCGGGATGGGGCAGAGGTCTGTGACACGGGACGGGCAGGCCCCCCCCACTTTCCAACTCCAGGGAGCTCTCCCATTCCAGCCCCCCAAAGCAGGTCCTCTGGACACGGGCACCTTACTTTCCTCCTCTTCCTCCAGCTCCTCCCCCGGGTAGCCAGGCAGTTGGGGCTCGAAGACATCTGGGAACGAGGGCTCCCCAAAACTGTCGTAGGAGTCCTCCTCTGGCGTCCAGAAAGAGGCGACCACACGGCCGTGGGGAGGGGCGAGAAGAGAAATGGAAGCGTGTTCAGAGGGCGCCCTGGTCTCTGGGGAACAGAATTCCAGGAGGGGTCCCTGAGCATCTCTCCTGGACCCCGCCCCCCCCACCTTGCCCACCACTACCCATGTGCAGCCCTCAATGCAGAGGGAATGCCTGCCCACTCCTCCCCGAGGAGGGCACCACGGTGGAGGCAGGGGGCAGCTGTCCAGGCCTCACCCAGGCCCTAGGAGGTGGGTGCAGGAGTCTGGGGTCCCTCCTCGCCTTCTCCGAGGCCAGGCCAAGCTGGGGCGCCGTGGAGAAGCACAGCTCCCAGGCGGGGCCGGCGTCAGGGCCCTCACAGGCCCCCAGACACTCACCCATCTCAGGGTCGTAGGGCAGCTGCAGGGCTCCCTGGGAGGAGGGATCCGGCTTGGCCATACCCACTGTCCAAACCATGGCCGCTGCGGGAGGGAGAAGAGGGTCCCAGCTCAGGAGGGGCGGCTGGGCCGGCCTCGGCCCCAGGAAGCAGGCCCGGGACCCCCGCCTGCCTTGGGGCCCTTGGGGGAGGGTCTGGGCTGGGCAGGCTCAGACAGACGGTGTCTCTCCTTTCTCTGTTCTGCCAAAGGCAATATCAACACAGTTCTGGAAGTAGTTCTCTGGTCTGGGACTTGCTCCCGAACTCACTGCCCTGGGAAGTTCTGACTCTCAGTTCGCACGGCCAGCGAGCATCTCAAACGGAAGAGGCCCAGGAGACACGCCCCCGCCCGCCCCCAGCCCGCCCCGGGGCTTCTCCCGGCGAGAATGAATGGGAGCGAAAGGAGTGAAAGGAACTCCTGCCCTTCAGTGGCTCAGATCATCAGCACAGAAGACATCTTGCCTCCTCTTTTTCTCACAACCCATCCTCTGGTCCTCCACAAATGCTGCCAATTCTGCCACCAGCACATCCCCAGCAGGCGCCCCTTCTTGCTGTTGGTACCGCCGCCAGGTCTCAACACCGTCTTCTCCCTCCCGGGTTCGTCTCCAACTGCCCTCCTGCCTCCACTCTTGTCGCCAGGCATTTTTGTCTGCACTCGGGCACCCAGGTGAGCTTCCTAAAGCATAATTCAGGTGGCCCATCTCCCCACGGCCTCCTGCCCTCTCAGGAGCAAGAGCCGATGTCCCACTGTAGCGGGCAGGGCTGAGCCTGGACTGGCCCTCACTTCCCCCGGGGCTCCAGCCTCACCACCTCAGGGCCTGCGAGCTTCCTGCTGTTCCTTCTGGCTGCAATGCTGTTGTTCCCCCAGCTCTCTCCCTTACCCGAGTCAGGCGTCAGGCCGAAGGACAACGTGTTACCAAGGCTTCCCTGACCTCCCTACACAGATGGCACTGCCCACTTCCCTCGGTTCCCAGGTCCTCAGCCTGCTTTATCTCTCCACACAGCACCTGCTGCCTCCTGACCTCATCTGCGTTTGCTTCCTATCTACCCCCCGCGTGGGACAGGAGCTCAAGTGAGGCCCTCATGTTGTTCACAGTGGCTCCAAGCTGCGGGCACTCCGCAGACGGTGAAGGCACATGCTAGGCACACTCACTCTAACTGTGAGGCAAGCCTGGTAGCCAAGCCTGGCTCTTTATTTGGATAGGAATCATCTAGCACTCTGCAGCCCTGTCACAAGCTATTTCAGACACCCGCTGAAATGGGTGGATACCAGAGTCCCCAGAGACTCAGGGCTGCTATCTAACCAGATTCCACCAACTTCACACCCACAGGGCAGGACTGGGAGCCACGAGGGAGGGCAGCAGCCACACAGGTACATGTCCCACGGTAGCCCCAATGCCCAGGCAGCACCTGCTGTGCAGCGGGGACTTGACCCCTATATAAATCCAAATCCCTGCATGTGGACATCCAGCCCAGGGCGGCCCTGCAGCCTTCCCTTCAGGGATGATTAACTTCCATCAGTCATGCTGCTGCCCACGGGGCCCAGCGAGAAACAGGAGAACCTGGACCCTGAGCCCAAGAGCCCCTCTCCAGAGAACCACCCAGGGGTCCCACGGGGGAAGGGAGGTGCGTGGGGCTCCACAGGCTGCAGGCGCAGGGTGCACAGTCCGCACCCACTGGTGGGTGGCCGGGGGCCCCTGCTGGCTCTACAGTCCCAATTTTCTTCCTACATAACAGCCGGAGCCAGGCTGCCTCTTCTCCAGAAGGGGGAAACCCCTATGGGGTCACCAAGGCCAGCTATTCCCCTTGGATACTGTCCTTAGTCAACCCCAAAAGCCAGGGGCAGTCCCCAGTTCCAGGAAGGCATGGAACCACTCACAGGAGTAGATCAGGGCAGGAAATATGGGCTCGTTTCTCTCCTGGGCAGTTTCCACCAGCATTCTCAGTGGCCCTTTGGGGCACAGTACAGCCACGAGATCTGCGAAGACAAAGAAGTCCTTGCCATGTTAAAAAAGACATTTACATTCCTCAAAAAGCTCAAGAGAATTACCATACAGCCTGGCCACCCCACTCCTAGGTATATATCCAAAAGAACTGAAGGCTAGGGCTCAACGGGTATTTTCGCCCCACTGCTCGCAGCTGCATTATTCATGATTGCCCAAAGATGGAAGCAAGCTGAGTGTCCACCAACTGAGGAACAAACAAATGTGGTACAGACACACCGTGGGATATTCATCAGCTGCATAAAGGAAGGAAGCCCTGATACATGCTACAACATGGATGCGCCTCAAAGATACCACGGCGAGTGAAATGAGCCAGACACGAAAAGACAGATATTGTATAATTCTACTTCAACGAAACACCTAGAACAAGCAAAGTCACAGAAACAGAAACTAGACCAGGGGCTACCAGCGGCTGGGACGAGGGTAGGGAGTGGGCATTTAGAACGCTTGCAGGGTATGGCTTCTGTTTGGAGTGACAGAAACGTCTTGGTAACAGATGGCGGTGAGGGTAGCACAACACCGCAAATGCGACTGAGCCCACTGAAGCGCACACTTAAAATGGTTAGAGTGGGGAACTCCGTGTCATATATATGTCAGCCTTGGTTTTCTAACTATCAAGTGAGGCTGTTAAGCCTGACTCTGCCTCACCTGACGGAGGAAAAGGGCAGGGTGAGGTGCGAAATGCCACAATAAAGATAAGGAGAGAAACTAGAAATGGGCATTTTGGGTGATATCTAGTGGCCTCTTCAGAGAACCATTTCAGTGCAGCAATGGGGCCAAAACCCAGACTGCAGAGGGCTGAGAAAAGAAAGGAGGAGGGACAGAAAGTAAAGGACGCTGCTGGGAAGCTAAACCCAGGAAGCTGGCGCGAGTGTAAACTGGTAAAGCCTGAGTGGTGGCAGGTCAGCCTCAGAGTGTGCTGCCTCTGCAATCCAGCAGTCCCACTCGTGGGACTTTTTTCTGAGGCAACAATTACAAATTCACAGGGGCCCTGAGCCCCAGATCTCGAGCAGCACATCGTCCTCTGTAACTGCACCGCTCCTACAGCACTAGGACGCTGCGCCAGCATCGACACAGGTGGCACAGCAGAGGCCCGGCCGACCTGCACATGTGAGCAGGAGCCAACCGCAGGCGTTCGGCTGCGTGGTTCCAATACATGGCACAGAATCTCAAGCCACAATTAAAAACATTCTTTTATAAATAAGTTCTTGCAAGAACTAACTCAAAGGTATGATTTGTGTACAAGGTGTGTTTAAGCCCAGGGTACGGGGGAAAACTACTATTGCAGGCCATGGGTGGCGTCTGTCCGTCGGCACTAACACAGCAACAGCAGAGGTAAATGATGGGGGGAGGGACAAGAGCTAAGGGGAGGGTTAGGTTTCCTATTTGAGGAGGGTGTGTTTTTTGGTTTTCTTTCTCTTGGAAACAATGAAATTATCTAAAATCGGGAGGGTTGATGGACTGTGGACTTGGGGCATTACACATGATGCCTAATGAATGCAGGTGGCTGAAGGATGCACTGAACGAGTAGACTGGCAAACGATGGTGTATACGTATGATCGAGTATTGTGCTGCTACAAAATGAACGAAGTCACAAGGCAAGCAATGATGTGACTGAACCTGTGGGACATTTGGTGAGAAAAATAAGCTAGAAACAAAGAACAATCATTGTACGGTCTCCTTTAGAAAATGTTTATAAAAAACAGGGGCCTAGATTGTAAGCTCTTATAGCAGACACATTTAGTCCAGAGTGGTAGTTATTATTTCTGGATTTTGAGAGGCTGATTTATATATATAACCTGATATTCAGGTCAGGATTAAGGTAATTCAGAACATAGGGGTAAGGAAGACGGTATCCATATTTTAGAAACACACCTACTCTATGAGACCAAAAGAAGAAAAGTCTATTTTGTCTGGAACCTAAATTTTCTATAGCACATAATCTAATTTTCAGCCTGTCTGGATAGTTCATTGAACAACTGAAACAGAGGGAGCTGAGAATAAGAATGAAGGCCTTTAATCCTGTATAGCTTAATGTAATGCCTGGATACATCCTAGAATATATTATGTAGATAATCAAAAAGTATTGGCAAAGTCCCTTGAGGGATGGGAGAAAAAATATGGAACTATTAAACTTTACTTCTGTGGAAACCTTGGATACTGTGTCAAACATTAGGGACACCCAAATCAATAGACCAAGACCTTGATCTTGAGGCTTGCTCTTGTGAAGCTTATGTAGGTAGCGGAGAAGCTTAGCCTTCCTATAGGTATGCCTAAGAGTTACTTCTGGAGGACCTCTGTTGTTGCTCAGATGTGGCCTCGCTCTCTCTAAATCCAACTCTTCAGGAGAAATCATTGCCCTCCCCCCTACATGAGCCGTGACATCCAGGGGTGAAAGTCTCCCTGGCGGCATGGGAGAGGACTTCCAGAGATGAGTCTGGTCCTTGGCACCATGGGATCAACAATTTCACCCTGACCAAAAGGGGGAAAAGAAGTGTAACTAATAAAGTAACAGTGGCTGGGAGAGTTCAAATAGATTCGAGAGGCCACTCTGGAGGTCGCTCTTACACCAGCTTCAGTTAGACACTACTACTTATCATAACTTGCCAAACCCCAACCAAAACCATTCCAGCCAATCCTAAAGAACACCTAAGGCAATATATAAGATTCTACAAAGGTTCCATGCACTAGGGTAACTTTCCAGAAACCTTCAACCTACAAATGGACCCCTAGACCAGGTAAGTCCTGAAACCTAGAGGGCCCAGCCTCTCCAGAACATCAGCTAGTTCCATCTCCCTACTCCATATTACTGACAGCCCTGTCCAACATGAAAAAGTTAGAATTGCCATAGACCAATCATCCCTAAAGAGTGGGACAGAAAGATCAAAGGTGATGGTGGAGTTATACAGAGAAGGTAAGGTTTAACAAATGAGTATGAGTGCTGAATTATTAAATTGATATCTCTTTTAGTCTCCAGTACCTTAAAGCAGCTAGAAGTAAAAGCTGAAATTGTGGAATTGTAACCCATACCAAATTCTGAAATCTGTTGTACAACTAATCGTTGTCCCATGCTTTGAAATGCAGTGCTTTTATATATATATACACACACATTATTTTTCACAAAAAAATAAAAAAGAAGCCGATCATGATGATAAAAAAAATATTCTTTCTAGCCTCTTATGTTCTGGGGCAGCTAGAAGGAAAATCTGAGAAGATCGTATGGTAGCCCATGACAAACTCTGGTATCTGTCCTATAACTACTTGTTAAAGAGTGCTTTGAAAACGAATGCTTTTTTCTTTCTTTCCTTTATATATATGTTATACTATACAATTAAAAAAAAAGTTTAAAAAAATCACTGTTCTATAGATGCTTAAATGTGGCAAAATCTGTGATTTGAGTTCTACTTTTCTGTGTCTCTAATTCCTTGTCTCTGTAATGGAAGTAATAGCTCTGGTAGTCATGCTATTATTAATCAAACAGTGAGCACTGTGGGTGCTCATCACTGCGAGCAGTGAATTCAGGTGGTTCTGAAGAGCAAAGGACTCAGCACGTGTAAGGCTGTACAATGCCTGGCATGAGGGGAATGCCCCGGTAATGCCTGCGTCCTGAGTATGCTGATAAGAGTGAAAAATACAGAGTGCACCACCTGCTGGGTTTTCTTTCTAGAATGGCCTGCATTTATGGGGCCCCATATGTTTTACCAAGGTGGTCCCCCAGAAGGGAGCCCACTGAGGCAGCCTCAGGCAGGGGTGACCCTCTCGGCTGGGGCACACCTGCACAGCAGCGAGCTGCCCCCTGCGCCTGCGCCCCTGCCCCCTGCACCCCTGCTCCTGCGCCCCTGCCCCCTGCACCCCTGCTCCTGCGCCTGCGCCCCTGCACCCCTGCTCCTGCGCCTGCGCCCCTGCCCCCTGCACCCCTGCTCCTGCGCCTGCGCCCCTGCCCCCTGCTCCTGCGCCCCTGCCCCCTGCTCCTGCGCCTGCGCCCCTGCCCCCTGCACCCCTGATCCTGCGCCCCTGCGCCCCTGCCCCCTGCACCCCTGCTCCTGCTCCTGTGCCCCTGCGCCCCTGCCCCCCTGCTCCTGCGCCCCTGCCCCCTGCACCCCTGCTCCTGCGCCTGCGCCCCTGCCCCCTGCACCCCTGCTCCTGCGCCCCTGCCCCCTGCACCCCTGCTCCTGCGCCCCTGCCCCCTGCACCCCTGCTCCTGCGCCCCTGCCCCCTGCACCCCTGCTCCTGCGCCTGCGCCCCTGCCCCCTGCACCCCTGATCCTGCGCCCCTGCGCCCCTGCCCCCTGCACCCCTGCTCCTGCGCCCCTGCCCCCTGCACCCCTGCTCCTGTGCCCCTGCGCCCCTGCCCCCTGCTCCCGTGCCCCTGCACCCCTGTCCCCTGCACCCCTGCTCCTGCGCCCCTGCGCCCCTGCCCCCCCGCCCCCTGTGCCCGCTCCCATGGGCCTGCCTACCATACACAGAGATGGCGCCCAGGATGACCCAGGCGGACCACTCCGGGAGGTATTTGATGAACACCAGGGCCATGAGTGCGCTGACCATGATGAGGTAGGCCTGCTGCAGCACCAGGGGCCCCTTCCAGTGGATGCACACCATGCCTACGGCGCCGAAGTTCCAGACGGCCAGCAGCAGGGTCGGGTAGTCCATGGCCACGTTGTAGGTCTTGAGCACTTCCCTGCAGGGCCGAGAGGGAGATGCGAGCGGGGAGCCGCTGAGAGGCCACCCCACACAGTCCAGCCAACCCCGGGGTCTGCTAGCCTCCGGCAGTATCCACTGAAATCCCTTTCCGCTTCCGCTGGCCCTATAACAACCACCGGAAGGGGGCCATGCTGGTGTGAAAGCGCTTTCCCTCCTCCCTCCTGGCTCTTTAGGCCCCTGGGTCAGGCTGAAATCCCCATCAAGAGATAACAGAACAGGTAATTTCTGCATGAGCTAAAGAAGTAAATGTAATTGATGCCACTGAATTGTCCAAAATTTCACTGATTTGTCCCCAAATTAGCATGTAAATCCTGAGGGGCACCCACTCCCTTTGGGTGCACAAAGCACCTCCGCCATGGTGGCTGTGTCTGCTTGTTTTAAACAAGGAACCAAACACACAGAGCCCCGCAGCACCCCAGAGGCCAGGAGGCCTGAGGAAGAGGGACCGGGGGTGGCCACGGCCAGGGGTGCAGGGTGGGGTGTTGGGGTCGGCCGAGGCCAGGGGACTGGGGACAGGCGAGGCCGGGAGTCAGCCGCCACTCACCCGAGATAGATGTACGTAAAGAGAAACAGCAGCATCAGCGAGGACAGGATCAACCAGCCGTGGATGAACTGGACGGAGGGACACAGAAGGTCACCAGGCAGCCCGAGCAACGGATGCGGGGGGTCTGGGCTCCTGATGCCGAGGCCAAGGCCAGACAGCTCTCTCAGTTCTGCTCCTTTACAACTAAGGCAGCTGCTTATGGAGGAGAGGAGGGAAGGCAGGAAACCTCTAGGACACCCAGCAAGCGTGTGAAGGTGAGGAGACCAGACTACGTCTGCTGACACCCAGACCAGTGCCCCCACCCCGAGTCTGCTGGTGCTGAGAAGGACATTCTGGGTGCCCGCCGCACGCCTGTGGCATGCCAGCCTCATCCCTGCAGATAAAACCAGCAGAGTCTCTGCCCACGTACACTGCATTCCAGTGTGGGGGGAGAGAGGGAATAAATGTATAAACAAATCTGTAACACATTAGCAGGTGGAGTAAGCGCTATGAAGAGGGAAAAACAGACAGGATAACTGACAGCGACTCACTGAGGATGCTCAGTTACAGAGTGGTCAGAATGGGCTCGAGACCTCCCAGGGAGCCTCTCCCTGCCTGGGGACCCACCAAGACATGGTCTCCGACCCCAAGCAAGGGAGGAACAATGGCATGGAGGGGCCGGTCCTTGGACAGTCACCAGAACGCTGATGTCCCCTCCACCAGCCCCACCCTGGGGACAGACCCACTGAGCACTCAGGCCACGAGGTGCCAGCCAGGACCTGGTTTACCTGACATGATGGTGGTGGCTAAGACCATGCTGTGAGCACAGTGACAGGCAAAGGGCTGCCTCTGGAACACGCTGGCCCTCTCCATTCCCCCCCAAGCACCCAGAGAGGGAGCTGGCACAGAATGGGTTCAATGAACTTACTAAACAGCCAGCCGGGCAGTACCAGGTTCCCACACATTCCATCCTATTTCTACCTTGTGTTCGTGCAAGCTGCATCCTCTGCCCAAACAAAACATCTTTCTACCTTGCTTCCCACCCCATGCCACCCCCAAAATCCTGAACACCCTGCCTCATTTACACAGTCACTTGTCATTTACTGGCGAGCTTCTGCTGAGGGCACCTTCTGGCAGCTCCTGCCCCGCTGGCCACCCTTACCCAGCTGGGGGGGTGGGGGGACTCCCCTCTCCACCAACTGCTTCTCATTTCCATCCACCTGCTCAGTGTACGATGGTCCTGAATAAGAAGTGTCGAGCATCTAAAGAGCTTTGGATTAGGTAATGCCTACCTTAACTTCCCTTCAGGCTTTAGTGTTTCAAAGCCCTCCTTGGGAGAAAAGCCTGGAAACCAACATCTAAAGCTTATGGCCTCCTTGGAGACAGGAACCACATGTGGTTTGGGCCAGAGGGGCCTCAGCTCAGCTACAGGAGGGTCGAACCCCAATGCCCCCAGGCCCGTTAGTCCAAAAGGGAGATAGGAGAATAAAAATAAATCTGGAGCAGAAGTATCAGAATGAAGAAAGCCCAAAATAGAACTTCTTGCTTCTTGTGAAGGAGGAGCAAAATTAAATTAACATCTGAATATGAGAAATGACAATGCAAAAAAGGAACTCAATTAAGTGGGGTTATGCGTACATTTAAAAAACAATAGTATTGGGTAATCCATGGCAGAGCACAGGGGTGGGGTGGGAAAGAGGTCCAGAAATCATGCCTATTTTGCAGAAAAAAGGAACTCTGAAAACGATTTTTTTTAAAAAGCCACTGCTCGCAGGCCGGGGCCTGGGGGTGGCAGTGGCGGTGGCGGGGGCCGGGCCTCACCTTGTAGCAGCGGTACTTGTAGAGCGCCACCAGGAAGATGGTCATGACCACGATGACGCTGATCATGATGAGGGTGTTGAGCACGGAGTTGAGGAGGCGCTGGCCCACCGACGGTGTGTCCTCAGTGAAGGGCGTGTAGATACTGAGGGGGAGGGACAGGCGGTGGTGCAGGCCACCCACCGCCCGCCTCCGTCAAAAGCCCCGGCCTCTGACCTGTCCCTCGACCCCCTGATGGCTGAGCCCTAGGCAGCAGGGCTCACTGAGCACCTCTGCCCTTGCCCACCCTCCCCTTCCCTGGACCACAGACAATGGAGAAACAGAACGTGGCCTGGCCTGCGGTGGCGGAGTGGGGCTCTGGTCAATGCTACAACGTGGAAGAACCTTGAAAACCAACGCTAAATGGAAACAGCCAGACTCAAAAGGACAAATAGTGTATGCTTCCACTGATACGAAATGTCCAGAATAGGCAAATTCAGAGGCAGAAAGTAGACTAGAGGTTAGGAGAGAGGGGTAATGGGGAGGGACTGCTTAATGCGTAGAGTCTCTGTTTGGGGTAAAAAATTTTGGCAATAAATAGTGGTGTAATTAATGCCACTGCATTGTACACTTAAATGTGGTTAAAATACTTTATCATCAGGGAACCCTGATACTGTGTCAAACATTAGGGACACCCAAATCAACAGGCCAAGCCCTTGATCTTGAGGCTTGCTCTTCTGAAGCTTATGTAGGTAGCGGAGAAGCTTAGCCTACCTATAGGCATGCCTCAGAGTTACTTCTGGAGGACCTCTGTTGTTGCTCAGATGTGGCCTCACTCTTTCTAAGCCCAGCTCTTCAGGAGAAATCATTGCCCTCCCCCTACGTGGGACATGACATCAAGGGGTGAAAGTCTCCCTGGCAACGTGAGAGAGTCAAACTCCCAGGGATGAATCCAGCCCTGGCACCATGGGATCAACAATTCCATCCTGACCAAAAGGGGGAAAAGAAGTGTAACTAATAAAGTATCAGTGGCTGAGAGTTCAAATAGAGTCAAGAGGCTACTGTGGAGGTCACTCTTATGCTACCTTCAGTTAGACCTTGCTACCTATCATAACTTGCCAAACCCCAACCAGGACCATTTCTGCCTATCCTAAAGAACACCTAGGAGAACATATAAGATTCTACAAAAGTTCCATGCATTAGAGGAACTTTCCAGAAACCCACAATCTCCAGATGGGTCCCTGGATCATTTAAGTCCTGAAACCTAGAGGGCCCAGTCTCTCTAGAATATCAAGTAGTTCCATCTCCCTACCCCATATTACTGACAGCCCTGTTCAACATGAAAAAGTCAGAATGGCCATAGCCCAAATACCCATAAAGAGTGGGGAAGAAAGATCAAAGTTAATGGTGGAGTTATACACAGAAGGTAGGGTTTAACAAATGAATATGATTGCTGAATCATTAAATTGATACTTCCTTTAGTCTCTAGCATTTTAGAGCAGCTAGAAGTAAAAGCTGAAATTGTGGAATTGTAACCCATACCAAACTCTGAACTCTGTTCTACAACTAATTGTTGTCCTGTGCTTTGAAATGTAATGCTTTTTTGTATATACGTTATTTTTCATAAAAAAAGAAAAAAAAGTGGATTGTAATGATAAAGAAATATTTATTCCTTCTAGTCTCCTATGTTCTGGAGAGCTAGAAAGAAAAATTTGGGAGCATGGTACGGTAGCCCATAACAAACTCTGGGATCTGTCCTATAACTACTTGTTGAAGAGTGCTTTGAAAACTTGCTTTTTTCTTTCTTTGTTCTGTATATGTTATATTATACAATAGAAAAGCTTTAAAAATATGGTTAAAATGGCAAATTTTATGTTGTATTTTACCAAAACAAAGCTGTTTTTCTAAAACCTTATCATCCTATACACCTTCTGAGACTTGCACTTTTCCCCGGGGTTCTTAATAAAACAAATAACAAGCAAGGCTGGATAATATTTTACACCAAAGAATGTCATTTCTGTATAGTGCCTCTATTGGATGTGCCAGCAAAGACGGTAAACTAAGCAGTCTGTTTTATAAACAAGCCATCTTTGAAAATAAAAAGTTACAAGAACAACCCTTACAGACTCTACTTCTCTGCTCTGTTCTGCAGACCCAGCAGCCCCCACCCACCCAGGTAGCCCACTCGCTGTACTTGCTGCTTATAAACTCAAGACACAAGAGCAGGAAGCAATCTACTGATGCCTCACTCTCCAGTGGGAGCTGCCAGAAGCGAACCCGTGCCCAGGTTCTCCTAGTGCTTTTCCCTGCGCTGTTCTGAGTTCCCCACCAGACCATAAGCTTCCCGAGCACGGGGCCTTTTCTCTCCTTTCCTCAAACATCACAGAGGTGACTGGAACTCGGAACGTGTCCAAACCTGTGCCCTGTGTTACAAAAGCCAGGCTGCCCGAGCACTTTCTCCGTGGTGGGAACTGGCCTTTATGGTACTAACTCAGTTCTCTCGACAGCCCATAAACCCACTATACAGACAAGGAAACTGAGGCAGAGAGGGGTTGAGGAAGGAGCCAGATGGGCCGCACAGCTCAGCGGCAGGGGAGCAGGGGAGCAGGGGACCGTGGGCCACCCACCCTCCCCCTCGAGCTGCCCAGGTGGTTAGTGGGGCCCACTCACAGCTGCCCGCTCTTCTCCGTGTAGAAGCGCACGGACTTGATGGTGGCCACCACCACGGCCATGCACAGCGTGACCGGCACGAACAGCATGATCACGTGCTTCGCCCCGTACTTGAGGGCCAGCTCCTCGTCAGGGCCCGGCGGCAGTCCCGGGAGCCCACTGCACACCGGCTGGTCGGGGTCCTCGGCGCCGTCCTCCTCCCCGTCCAGGCTTCTCTACGGGAAGCCACATGGTGAAGGCCGCAGGACACCCGGGGGGCTGCCCAGGGGGTGAAGGGACGCGCGCTTTCTGGTGCTTTCTGGGCTGAGAGCCAGTCACTGAGCTGTTGTTCAGGTAGGCAGGGGCCTAAGTTTTGAGGACAGTTCCTGGGTTCGTGAGGGGGTTTGGGACTGGGGACAGAGAGGCTGTAGCACCCATGGGAGGCGCCCACGGGTGGAGGCACCCTGAGGAGGCACCCACAGGAGGAGGCACCCATGGGAGGCACGTGCTGTTCCGCAGGGGAGGCTAAGGACTCTGGAGAACATCAAAGGAGCCTTCCCCTTCCCAGGTGCAAACTCCTCAGATGTCACTCAATTCTGCTCACGCATCCGCAGGGGTAGGGAGGCGGGCTGGGTGACAAGAAGTGAAGAGACATGGGACATTTCTGGCCGATAAATCACAAACTAGGAGAGTGAGTATGTGAGGGGATGGGCCTTGACTATGGATGAGGACACAGAAAATTTGCAGAGGAAGAAAGTTCCTTGAATTATTGGCCCCACAAAGCCAAGCATACAAATTTGGCAGCTCTAGGCTGGACAGGCTGAGTGGACATTAGGCATCTGGGGGGTGGGCTATTGGAAGGGAGGGGGTACAGAGCAGAAGCCAGGGGGCAGGAGTGGGGAGCCTGCCAGCTCATCTGTGAGAATTTCTGGTTTGGAATTGTGGCAATTGAGGGTCACTGGCTGTCTTAATTAGATTCAGAGCCAAAGAAAAGCCAAATTAAAACAAACACTTAAAATGTCACTTCAGCAGCAGTTCTTTGCAGAGACAATTCCAATCTAAACATTTAGCTAAGAAAGGAAAGGAAAATGGTTAATGAATAGGAGTTGAAGCAAATAAAACTGTACAAAAATTCCAGGCAGTAGAAGATTAAGATGCCAGCAAGAAAAGGCTAAGGAGTGCCTTTGCAGTGGCTTGAGCTGGTGAGATTTTATCCCATGCATAAGGGAGAAGGGGTTTCTGCTTCTGCGGAGAACAGGTGAAGAAATGAACTCATATTTCAGCAAAGGAGGGTGGCTGTGGTTAAGGCTGGCCAGAAGCAAAAATGCCAACAGGAAAGGTTTTTCAATACTATGATGGCCAAAACAGAGACTAGGGTTCAGGCAAATTCAGGAGTTCCTTTGCCCTGATGCGGGGGAGGAGGCAGGCTCAGCGACTGCCCAGGTCCCTTACTTTTCACAATGTCACAGCCTGCCCTGGGACTGCGGAAATCAGGCTCCAGTGCAGCCCATCCACCTCCAGCCCAAAACCCAAACACCAGTGAGATACACTCATCTTTTGGTGGTCGTGTCTGGCTATCTCCCCAAAATCATCCCCCCCAGCAGCTTTCCACCCTCCATCCCCCAATGTCTGTGCTACCCACCCATGGCGCTCCCTGTGAGCTGCGCCCGGAACAGTGAAGCTGGGGGCGGGACAGGGCAGGAAGACACTGACCCCTTCCAGGGCCAACGGAGACGGTCACCAGGACGGTCACGAGGACGGCCACCGTGAGGCCTCCTGGATGCGTCCTGGCACACCCCCACCCTGTTGGTCAACCCCCCTCCCTCTCACATCAAGGAGTACCTGCCGCCACCCCCCACCCCCAGCCATGGGAACCTACCCATGGGGCGGTGTCCTCAGCACCCTCCTGGCGGGTGCGGGCCGTGGGGCTCTCAGCCGACATCAGGGACGTCCGCTCGGTGCAGGCTTCCTCCTCACTGTCAGAGGCCATGAACGCAAGCATGGCGCTGACTCAGAGCGCTGGAGAGGAGAGCACAGGGCCTCGGTCAGCTTCCCTCCAAGGGGAAAGGCCGCGGGGGCTGAGGCGGGGCTCAGGGACCTAGAAACAGGTCCCAGCCCTGGTCCCAGAGACACCCACCGACCTGAGAAAGTCCAAACCCACACTGACTGTGCACCGCTGTGACATAAAGACGGATAAGACACGCCCTTCTCCTTAAACAAAATAATAGCAAAACACATCCAACGTGACGCATTGTATATGACCAGCATTCGCCAAGAGGGAGAGAAGCACAAAGGAGAGACTAAATCTCAGGGATCAGGTACATGTTCTGGGGAAGATGACAGGCGATGGAGACATCTCTGTGGTGGGAGGAAGAGCAGCGAGCCTGTGGGACTGCAGGTGCGACGGGCGTCCTGTGCCGTGCTGGGGAGGAGCCCTTCACCCCAAGGACAATGGGGAAAGGTAAGATCAGACGGCTGCTCAGAAGTGTCCATCTGGTCAATGACCAAAGAGGGGAGTAAAGTAAAGTGACCACCCCAGAGACTTCTGCACGGTTGAGGTCAGAATGAACAGGTTCTGAACCAAAGGGGCAGCTGGACGGATGGAAGTGAGAGGACAGGTTCCAGAAAGGATTGGGAGATACCTGGACAGAACTCGATGCTGGGGGTCAAATAAAGACAGAGGCTTGGACGACCACTGGCATGAACAGAAGAAAGTTGCAGGGTAAAGTCTGTGACTGTGACTCAGGAACCCGAGGGGGATTTATGGGTTAAAGGGGAAGCTGTCCGGGGGGCATCTGAATGCTGGCCGTGAGTTCAGGAATGAGGGCTGAAGCTATTGAGGTGTGTGTGGGGGGGTCTGTGCAGGGCGAGCAGGCACTTGAGGTGGGGAAAGTCCACCCCAGAGCAGGATCCAAGGAGACCAATGCTGAGGAGGGGAGCTCTGCCCCCCAAACCGCCATGCTGTCCTGAACGGGGTTTTCCGGAACATGAGGCACCCAAAAAGCCACACTCAGAGAAGGCTGCAGAGCTGATAGGAGCTGCAGGCACCCCCTGAAGAAAATTACTGCTCAGCTCACCATCCTGGAGAAGGACAGAGCTGTCAGCAGGGCCAGTTCTGCCCTCACTCACCCTCTTGAGACCACGGGGCTGAGCTCCACGTCTCTAGGGATACACCACAAGATCTGCTCTCAGCTGGAAATTTGCCTCCAGGCAATCCAGCACTTAGGTGGATTTCAAACAAAGCGGACAGGTTCCTTTCACCCCCAAAGGCTCTGGGGCTGCCCCTCTTTTTTTTAATTAAAAAAAATTTTTTTAAACATAACGTACAAACACGAACATTCTTAACATATGACCATTCCATTCTTGTTATATAAACAATAACTCACAATAGCATCACATAGTTGTACATTTAACACCATGATCAGCTCTCAGATCATTTGCTGCCCCTCTTTTTTTTCTTTTTTTTGGCTTTTAATAAAAGGGGATTTATTAAATTAAAAACTTAAATAGGTCTTCAAAGGAAAGGCAGCTAACTTTCATCTGAGGTTCTCTCTTACACGGGGAAGGCACAGGGCAATGTCTGCTGGCCTCTCCCGGCTTCTGGGTTCCAACAGCTTTCCCTGGGGCAATTTCTTTCTGCATCTCCAAATGTCTGGACTGAACAGCGAGCGCTGAGATGAGGTATGCTGAGCTGCTGGATGCCGCCCCTCTTTTTGAAGACAGCACACCCGGTTGTGGCCAGGATTATTCCCAAGCGGGCTCTCGGCTCCACCCCTCAAGTACAGCACCCTGCAGGCCTCGCCGACTCAGGCCTGCTAATGGGCTCCCGATGGTCTCACAAGGGATGTCAAAATAAGTAATGCTCCCCACCCTCAAGAACCTTCCATTTAGGACAGACAAGACAAGCAGAGTGTTATCAGTTATCAGCACAGAGCAGAGAGAGATGCGAGGAGGAGGAGGACAGTGCACTGCTGGAGGCAAAGGCAGGGGACAGCCCATCTAGATGCCCGCATTAGGGGTCCCCCAGAGAGAGAGGAAACTGGAATGGGCCTCAAGACTAGGTATATTTTGTAAAGCAGAGAATGAAGGAGGTGAGGGATGGAGGAGGTAGATGCTTACATAAATGGATGGGGCAGGGAACACAGCACAGCCTATTCTGAAAACATCTGGTAATGACATGGCTGAAGTGGGGGTGCCCAGAAAGCAGCATGGGGAGGGGGGCAGTAGGCTGGGACCACCCTAGCAGGGGTCTGGCGGCCTGACTGAAGGTGAGACCTGAGACCGGCTGTGGAGAGTCCAAGGAGGGATGTGGCTGCAGGGCAGCGTATGCCACCGAGGAGCACCCTCTAGGGTCCCTCTGACACTAGGCTCAACCCTCCCCAGGTCGGGAAGGAGCACGCTTATAGGCAGTGAGCCCATGAGGGTCTGGGCAGAGCCCCGCTGGGGGAAGGACACAGTGCACGGCCCAGTACAGGTGAGACCTTCCCCACCGCGAAGCTCTGAGCTTTAATCCCTTCACCTACACCGATGAGAGACACTACTTAGTGGAGTTTAAGGTTTTCCTCCGTGAGACTCAATGTCACTAGTGCAAAAAATAAAATAAAATAGTCACTGTGGCTAAGGGATTTAAAATGAAGTCAGGAGGCCATTCTGGTCATTATGCAAATCTCAGCAAGATGTCACAAATTGCCCAGCAACAATGCTCCCCAAAACCCTAAGGGCACCATAAACAAACCAGAAGAACAGACCTCAATAAATTATCTAGCCTGAAGGACAACTGGAGCACCCCCAAAAATCCACCAACTATAAACAACTTATCTATATGTTGTTTTCTTTAAAAACCCTTGCCTGGAAGTGCCAACATGGGACATTTGTGCTGCTACCTGAATTAATGCTCCCCGAATTTCAATTCTAAGACCCCAAATAAACACCTTTGTGGCCGTGCATCTTAGTTGGTTATTTCTCTATGGATACCAGATAAACCCTAAGTAGACCTATTAGAACCCAGAGGTTCTCATTACCTCCTCTCACAGGATAGCTGGCTGCACTGCCTCAAGTAAAATTAACATTCCTCTGAAGCAGCCTTAGCTGGGACATGAAACTACTACGGAACTTTGCTTTCTAGCCTGTCAGTTGTGCGTTGTTTTAGGTGTGAATTAGTTCTTCCCGCTTCTCTGGAGCACCTGTCACTCTGCAGTGACTGCAGCAGGAGAAGAGGGGGTTCCCCCACCCCCAAAACATCACAGGGGTAGAGGGTGAGCTCACCCCGCAGAAGCCTGGCAGCAGGTGGCTTAAGAAGTGGCCTCTTCTCCTAGATGCCCAAACAGCAAAGCAAAAGGGAAATGGACAAACAGGCAGTGAAGACGCTTCTTTAGAGGAGAAAGGGAGCCACAGGTAGAGGAGACACAGAAAGACCAACCAGGATCAAGTCCTCCCAATTCCCATTTCTGCAGCAGCCAGCCAGAGTCTCCCAGACCTCTACAAAGGACGCACTGGGGGAGGCTAAGGCCCAAGGCGGTAAGTCTTCAAAAAAAGCAGGCACAAGGGGGCCTAATTAAAGAGAACTCAGGGACCAGCTGTGCCTGGGGTGGCAGTGCAGGGGCCCATCTAATCCCAGCCCCCAGCGGGAGGCACCCCGAGGGCTCCTAGCAGGTTGGTCAGACTGGATCCCAGTTTCTTGGTGTGGCCAGGTCACCTGAGGGGTGGGGAAACCACCTGCTAAGCACCCCCAGCACCAGAGGCTGGACTGTGGACGCCTTACGATCCCACAGTGATCCTGGGAGTCAGGCATGTCCACTTTTCCCCATTTTACAGATGAGAAAATGAGGGTGTAAAAAGCGATAGAAGACAGATATTCTATGAATTCTCTTATATGAAATGCTTGGAATAAGCAAATCAAAGAGACAGAAAGAAGGGTGGCCACAACAGGTGGCAGGGCAGGGAGTTACTGCTAAATGAGCATGAGCTTTTGCATTAGGATTTTGAAAACAGACTGGAATTAGACAGTGGTGAACATACATGGCATTGCCAGTGTACTTAATGTCAAAGAAGTGTCCACTTAAAAGGGTTAAAATGTTTCTCTATTTTGCTACAATTAAAAATAATTTTTTTTTAAAGTAACTTGTTTAAGGGCAGTGCAACGGTGGCTCAGGGGCAAGAATTCTCACCTGCCGACCCGGAGACCCAGGTTCGATTCCCAGAGGCTGCCCATGCAAAAAAAAAAAAAGTACCTTGTTCCAGATCCCCCTTGAGTCAGGCTCCCTGCTCTCAGACACTCATTCCAATTCGCAGACTGCCAAGCTCCCTCTTGCCTGAATGTCCTGGGATGTGCATTCTGAGCTGGTGCTGGGTGCTGCAGACACCGAGCCTCCACCCAGCAGCCAGCCCCAGCTCCGCACTGTCCGTCCCACGCCCCACCACTGAGAGAGGGAGAAGGACAGGCAGTCCTTTCAGACCTGGCCACTGTGGGGGGAGCGGGAGAAACTGGTACAAACTGGACTGACTTCCCTGCAAGGCCAGCGGGCGGCAAAACGCACAGGCTTTAAATATATTCATACCTTTTTGGTCCTGAAGCGTTACGTCTCTGGATTTATCCTGAGAAAATAATAAAAGACTTAGGTTAAAAACACGCTTATTGCAGTCATTTACAATTGTTTTGTTTTTCTTTTAAAGTGACGATGACTGAAATGTCTGACTCTTGAAAGGGCAAGTACAAATTTAAAATAATAATAAAGGGTTAATTTTCCCCACTGGACATAAGGGAAGACAGTTCCTTCTTACTCCCATCTCTCTTTGCATTTATTTTGGAAAACCTGACATTTTAAGTTCACTTTTTTCTTTGTATATAAATTTAAGATGCAAAGGTTGAATGAGCCTTTTGCAACATTCACACGCAAGGTTTCCATTTCTTTGTGATGGAAAGAAGGAAGGAAGATATGGCTGCTACCTTCCAGTTTCCTAGGAAAAGATTAGCAAACCCCGGGGGAGAGGGAGAGAAGGGAGCCCCTGGCCCCAAACCGTAACTCTCCCTCTGAAGTGTCCTGAGAACACGCATGTAGCGCTCTAAATCAGGGATTATTAGCCACATGCAAAGGATGAGCTCTCTTTGCAACCTCTCTGGGCACTGCCTGTGATGCATCACACTGATTTAATGTCGAATATTTTTTTTTCTTTTTCTTCTGCCTTTGTGGAAAGGTTTTCTGGGTTGAGAGATTTTGTTTCTGATTGTATTTCTCCAACGCTCTACTATACGGTTTCTAAAAATCCTATTTCAAAGGATGTTCAATGATGTGAAAAAACATATGATGATAAATTCAATAAAATAAAAAACTTCACATATGCTATGCCACCCGAATGTTCTTATAAAATGTGTGTCTGAGAACTGGCAAGACATATACCAAAACGCTGAAGGTGGTTAACTTTGGATTGTGGGACTGTGGGTGATTATTACTTTCTTCTTTATATTTTTCTGCATTTCTCAAATTCTAATAACAGACATGGATGACTGCAGTAGTTCTTTTTAAGTTTTTCATTTTTAAAAGGGAGACAAAAAACGTCAACTTTGAGACAGATTTGCTTCCACTCCAGCGTTCTCCTAAGTCCCCTTCACTGGCCTGGAGGGAAAAGATGAGGCTCCAGGAAGACGCTTACATTGTCCCCTTGCTCCCCTAGCCCACCCGCTCCTAGAGTCTCCCAGACCGCTTCCTTCATGAATTCCTAAGAGTCTTGCTTTGTGAAGCATTTAAGTTGACATGTAAGCCTGATGGGGCTTTGAAATCCTTGGAGGGAAAAGTCACCACCCAAACGGATAAACAACCTTCCCCATAGCCGACAATTCTGCAAACAGCTCCCGCGGGGGCCAGAGGCGGCGGGGGTTGGGGGGGGGGGGGAGTGGGAAGGTGGGGAGTCCCCAGCCACTGATGCAAAACCCTATCAGCAGCATGGAAACCGGCTCTCTCCTGTCCCTCTGGTTCCCCACTCCCTCTGAGGAAGCAGCAGGAAGATACAGGGGTGTTGGTGGGGAGAGGGGCAGGGGGAGTGGCCAGGGCATGGTACCATATTCTGGAAACCCTCCTCAGAACTAAGCACTGGGGCTGAAAAAAGCCCCCTGATTAGTATGCAAGATCAACCATCCCAAGGAGCCACTGCTCATTCCCATTAATCAGCTAAACTGGAACAAAATGCTGAATTGGCCAAACCAACAGACTCTGACCCAGAGAATTTCCCAAACTGTGCCTGTGTCAGCAGCAGTTCCCGCAACTGTTATGGAAACCCAGTGACCCAGTTTCCTCAACCTTCCCTTCGTTTTCAGAGAAATGTAAAGGTTTTGACCTTTAAGGCTGATGGACCTGAGGTAGGCAACAGTAAACACCGGTGTCTCACGGAAAAAGACGGAAATCACTGCTCTAAAAGCAAACTGGAACGATTGCAATTAACACACACATTTGGGGTGCAGAGAGAGGTTTTAGATTCAGAGTACCTGGTTAATGTTCTGCAACCTAAATGAACAAAGCTCCCTGGCTTTGAAAGGGGAAGGCCTTGGTTTTAAACCACTCACAACCTAGGAAGAGTCTAGAGTTTTCTCTTATCCTAAGGAAGGGTGTGTACCTATTAAGGTCAGGCCGTACCTTTAGAAATCCCTGCCTGCCTCTGTCCCTCAGCTCTGGGCATCTGACTGCGTGTTTGGCCCTGGCTGACCGTCACCCACCCACCCACCCACCTCAGCCAACTGTGCAGGGTAGCTCTCAGCCAGAGCGGGGCAAAGACCCAAAGGGAGGCCCGGCGGGTTGCTGTGCCCCGAGGCCACTGCCCTAGGGCACCCAAATGGCTCTAGATTTGACTCCATTCTGGCCTTTCCTGGCAGAAGTGCCAGGACCCAGGCAGACTGCTCTCATCTCAGGCAAGCCTCAAAGTCAGGCCCCCAGGCCAGGCACTGGGACTCCGCCCTCCAGGAAGGTCCAGAGGTTTTGTTATTTTTTTTTCCAAGTGAGAAGTAAGAAGCCAGCGGTCAAAAGCCAAGGCCCTGGAGGTCAACAGGGCTGGACTCTCTCAGCTGTGTTATTTTAAACACATATTCCTTTGCTACATGGCTCTGGACAATTTATTTATCTTCTCTAGGTCCATTTCCTCTTCTGTAAAAAGAGGAAGAGACATATACTTCATAATATCGTAAAAACCAGAGATGACGTGTGCAGTGCCTGACTTCCTACATGTTCAGTAAACGGCAGTTAGGGTGCAGGAGGGAGGAGGGCTACAGCGAGAGGCGGTGGGGGAGTCTGGGTCGCCCCTCTCAGAGAGTGGGGATGCTGCTAAGCCACCAGACGCAGGAGCCTGCCCGGGCCACAGGAGACCCCACTTCCGTCTGCACCCCAGCCCCACACACTGCAGCAGGGGATGCATTCAGTCCAGTGCAGGGCACCTGCTCAGGAGGCCAGCTCCAGGGAGGACTTTAAAGGCCCCTTGTCCAGCCCGTATTTCACAGTTAAGGAAACTGAAGCCCAGAGGGGCTAAAGAAATCAGTTCAGGGTGCAGGACCAAGAGCCACAGTTCAACTCGGGTGTCCGGATCCCCAGTCCCCAGAGGCTCTCCCCTGCCGCTCGGACAGACACACAGCCTGCCACGTGGGTGCGCTGGACCACATGCATGTTAACCAGGTGAGTCTGTGCCTGTGAATACATGAGTTCTCCGCAACACACGTCAGAGGCAAGTCAGTCACAAACGCTCCAAACCACCACCTTCCACAGTAAGAGCTCCCAGTAGAGCCTCTCTCCCGCCCCCATCCCACCCAGAACTCCAGCCCCAGGCCTGCTCTGCCTCCCTCAGCTACAAGGACCTGAGGATCCCACCGGGGAGGGGTTGCTGGAACACAAGTGTCGGCAACAGGGGACACCAGGGCAGGAGACAGGGCACTGCTTCCCTGGGTCAACGCAAAAGGGAGGGTGGGAAAATGCCCAGCAGGGTGAGTGGCAAGATAAATATGCAGCCATCAAATCCAGTTTTCAAGGAATATTCAATGAAGAAAAATGCTGAAGGTATAACATTAACAGGAAAAAAAAACAGGATATAAAACTTCATCTACCATAAGAGGTAGTTTACTCCCTCCTATGTTCTAATAGATGAATATAAGTATATGCATAAAGTAAAATAATGCATACAGCATGTTAAGAGTGGTTATCTGGACTGAAGGCTCATGTATGACTTCTTAAAAATACTTCCTAAATTTTTTAGAACAAACGTGGTTAAGATAGAGCAGAAAGATGACTATCCTTTTGAATTTTCCTAAAAACGGTATTTCAGCAAAGATGAATAAGCACTACATTCTCCCAGTCAATTAATACGTTAAAAAGTAATGGTCTACTTATGAACCATGTAATAACATGGATGGACCTAGAGAATATTATGCTGAGTGAATCCAGCCAAAAACTAAAGGACAAATACTCTATGGTCCCACTGATGTGAACGGACATTCGAGAATAAACTTGAAATATGTCATTGGTAACAGAGTTCAGCAGAAGTTAGAAACAGGGTAAGACAATGGGTAATTGAAGCTGAAGGGATACAGACTGTGCAACAGGACTAGATACAAAAACTCAAAAATGGACAGCACAATAATACCTAATTGTAAAGTAATCATGTTAAAACACTGAATGAAGCTGCATCTGAGCTATAGGGTTTTTTTTGTTTTTGTTTGCTTGTTTGTTTGTTTGTTGTTGTTGTTTTTTACTATTATTACTACTTTTATTTCTTTTCTTTATATTAACATTTTATATCTTTTTCTGTTGTGTTGCTAGTTCCTCTAAACCGATGCAAATGTACTAAGAAACGATGATCATGCATCTATGTGATGATGTTAAGAATTACTAAGTGCATATGTAGAACAGTATGATTTCTAAATGTTGTGTTAATTTCTTTTTTTTTTCTTTCCGTTAATAAAAAAATAAAAAAAATAAAAAAAAGTAATGGTCTGCCTTGATGACGTCTGTTTTTCTGAGGACAGACTTGAAATGACTCTGTTTTCCAGCCCTGAGCGTGGCAGCCACAGGGAGGAGCACCCGATCTGACCTGCTGGAGGGGACAGCACACCCGGGCTCCTCAGCCCCTCCCTCAGCTGCTGCAGTCCAGGAAACAGGTGGCAATTCTCATAGAAACATCTGTGGCTTGTCAATCCCCAACTAAACAATGTCTAAAAGGCAAACCAAAAGCTGAAAAACAGCCAAAGATGTTTCCAGTAGAAACAAACACATGCCACCTATGCACACTGCTTTGGCTTCTTAAAAGGGGGAAAAAAAAAGCACTTGCCAAAGGATACCCCACAGAAGCATTCCAGGCAGTGGTGCGGGGATGTGGGCAGGGGCAAAGGTTCGAACTCTGCGCAAAAACTCAAAAGAAAAATATGGTCAGTTGTGGCAAGGAGGGCTCAAGGCCAGAGCTCACCATCTGGGTGCAACACAGCTGGACAAGTTGCTAATTCCCAGAGCCTGCTTCCTTTCTGCCAAAGGGTAATACAAGCACACCAGTGTTATTGGAAGCTCCCAGGACAATTGTGACAACTACTGCACAAAACAGCTTTTTACTGTGGATGACGTACTTGTAAGGTAAGATCTCTGTCATTACTGTCACCAATAATTTAAAAAGAAAAAAGGCCAAGGCAGGTGACCTCTGTGCATGGGAACAGAGGAACTGAGGGCGGGGTGACAGATGCAACAACCTGCCCCTCGCCTCCAGGGCGCCCCTGAGCAGTGATCTCTAGCCAGGCCCTTCCTCACCGGACAGGTCCCAAGTGCTTGTCTCCCACACATGAGCACGTCAGGCTCCAGCACACAGGCACGTCCACATAGGATGCAGGACTTGCCCCCACCCCAAACCAACATGCACCCACTATGCAGCAGCACCCCACAATGCTCCCACCTCCTGCCTTAAGCACCCCTTCATTAGCCCAACGCATGAGCCCGGACAACCTGCCATACAACAGGTAGCTGAGGGCCTGGCTAAGCTGGAGCCAGGGCCCTGGTCCCTCCATCATCTGGGCCCAGAAAACACAGTGCTGACACATGTCCCCCCCACCCCCACCCCACCCACAGGGGGCCCGAGTCCCACACACCTGAAGCAGCTTATCCAGAGCCTTTAATTATTACTGAGTGTCTTGGCGGAAAGCCTTGGAGGCTCAGGTGTCTACAGAATGGACCATGCACACCTCAGGGGCATCGGGGCATCCGCACTGGAAGCAGGGATTTGTCCTGACCGAGTCACCCCTGGGTGAGGCTTGGGAGCCCAGGCTGTCAACTCTGAGTTAAGTTGGTTCTGCATTGGCTCAGGTTCTCCATCTGTAAACAGGATGGTGGAACAGCAAGCAGTTACTAAACCAATCAGCAATCCATAACTTCAGAAGGGAGCACAGCTTAAGTCATTAGACAGGGATGACATTTCATTTCATGGGCCAAAATGGCTGAGGTCTGGACTGTGACTGAGAAATTAAGATTTAACAAATAATCACGATGACTGAGTCATTACATAGACACCTTTTTTCTTTCTTTCCAGTATATGGTAGAATAGCGAAAAGGAAATACCTGAAATGACTGAAACCCACTGCAGGGCAAATTATAAGAACCTGAGGGCTGGCCCTGGCCTTGCCCCCCTTAGGTCTTTTAATCACAAAGGCAGCCCCCTGACGTTAATGAGGGAACCTGAGTCAGCTCAGACCTAACCAAGGACTTGCTCTTCTAATGGTAAGCTCAGTTCTTGCCTCACTCCAGTCCTTTACATTTGTAAATTGTAGCTGCTTGAACTTAGTATAATGGGAACAATTTCATCTTCTCTTGTTTGAATCCATAAAAACCCTATAGATTCAGGGAGCTGATTTTTAGGCAAAGAGGCTATCTGCTGTCCTGCTTCAGGCCTAGCAGTAAATTCTTTCTCTTCCTGAAACCCCAATGCCATGGACCCCACCTTTGCTGGATGGACATAACCTGATCTCTGGGTTCTAAAGCCTGGTTCTGCTAGATCCCACTGGGTGACCTTGGACAAAGCCACTTCAGCTCTGTGGGTGGTTTCCTCATTGATAAAATTCACAGTGGGCAGAGGGACCAGTCCCCAAGGTTGTCAACTAATTACATCCCCCATCCCTTTCTGTTGACACCTTTTATCACCATGGAAAACTTGGAATGGGCATTGCCCCCCAAATCCCTGTAAATTGGGTAAAGATCAAAGGAGGACTTGTAACAGAGAAAACAGGATTAAACAAATGAGTATGACTGCTGAATCGCTATATTGATATCTCTTTTAGCCCCCAGTGTTTTGAAGCAGCTGGAAGGAAAAATCTGAAACAGTGGAATAGTAACCCATAACAAACTCTGAAATCTGCTCACTAACCACTTGTCAAAATGTAACTTGAAAATTAAAAAATAAAAATAAAAAATTGGGGGTGGAGAATAGCTTGTGTCAGCTTCCCTCGGCTTCAGAAGCTTCGTTGGTGGACCTTCCCTAGAGCCGGACATGCCTGTCAAAGCAGCCACCCCGCTGACCACAACAGCGCCGGCCGGCCGAGCCAGCACCGCAGACCTGGGCATGCATCTGCTGAGAGCTTCTCGCGACCCTGCTCCGGCCAAGCGGGAGACCCCTCACGCCCCCAACCCCTCTCCCCGCAGAGAAGCGCCCAGAGGCGGAGCTGCCGGTCAAGAGGGCAGCCGCCAACCGGGCCAGGACGAGCGACCAGCACGCCCTAGACCCGGGCGCTATCCCTTTAGCGCTATCCCCTTAACCAGCCGGCCGGCGGCGGGGACGCGGGGACCGCGGTGGCCAGGGCTGGAGGCCCGAGGCCCCGGACCCCTCCCCGCGCCCCCCAGGTCCCGCCCCCCCCCCTCAGCGGCAGCGGCGGCCCCGGCCCCTCCCTCCGCTCCCCTCCGCCCCGCGCCGGCCATGGAGGCTGCGGCCGCGCGCGCAGGGACACGCAGCCCCGGAGCCGGCGACCGGGTCCCACCCGCCAAGGCGAGGGCCGTGCGGAGGGCCAGGCCCGGCCGGCGGCCCCGCCCCGACCCCGGGCCCCAGCCCGCCCGCCCGCTCACCTGCTCGGCGCCGCGCTCCAGCCGGGTCTACGCGGCTGGCCGAGCGCCCGCTGACCCAGCGCCGACGCAGCTCCGCCCCGGGCCCGCCCCGCTGGGGTGGCGGCGCCGCGTCCCCTCCGCTCGCCCACGCTACCCACCCGGGTCGGGGCGCGGCGGGAGGGGCCGGGCCGCCCCTCGGCCTCGGCCTCGGCGGTAAGCGCCGCTCCGGGACATGAGGGCTGGGCAGTCCGCGATGCGGGAAGTGACCTTAAAAGGAGCGGAGGCCGGATCTGATATCTTCCAAGGGACCTTGCAGCGGGGTGGGGGCGGTAGGGCGTTTGCCTCATTGCTTGTACGTTTAGGTCTCGTTCCCCCCACCCGGCAGGTTTTACTCACAGTGAGGAGCGCTCGTAGCTGCTGTGAACTGACAGGATGAGAATTTTTCTGATGTGTTTTCTAGCGATTTTCAGAGCCACTAGCAGCTCTGGGTAAAACTGAACAGGGGGAAGTGGCTACTGATGACCTAAGGATTGGTTGTGAGTCTAGGATTTGGAGTCTGTGGGGTGGGATGAGATGGTCATCAATTTGGCATTGTTTGAATCGCCTCACTTTGAACACTGGGCACTGTTGATTCCATTTTTTCTCCTTGATGACAGACTATACTTTCCTTGTTTTCCTCTTTCGTCATGGATTTCATTTCTGCTTGCCCAGCCTTGTTTCCAGGGTTCCAGCCTCAGGGGGATTCTACCCTCACTGTGCACACTCTGCCTGGGAAATCCAGCCATGCCCAGAGCTGCTGCCTCTTTGCTGATGAAGCCCAATGCCGAATCTCCAACTTAATCCACTGCCCTGAACTCCAGACACATGGACAACTACCCATGGACCAGTTCATTCAAAAATAACCCAGACAACTCTAGGTGAAGTCCTGATTAAGTTCTGGGTAATAAGATGGGAGGATAAGAGGCATTTTCTTACTTTCATTCTCCCTGATGTTCAGAATGTGGAGGTGATGGTTGAAGATCAAGCAGCCAACTTAGATAATGAAATCATGAGGTTAGTGAAGCAATGGAATGGAATGTCCTCGATGATTGTGGAGTCACTGGCTTGGAATTACTTACCTCCTGACTTTGTTTCAGGAAAAACAGCGCTCATCTTGTTTAGGCCATTGTTATTTTGTGATTTCATTGCATGCAGCTAAACCAAAGCTTTCTTAACACACAAAAACTTTCCATCTCCAGTCCCACCATACCATGTGTTCCTCCTGCTATACTAAACTACGTTCAGCTCTCTCTCCCTTTTTGCATAGCATTTACTACAAGGCATTATAAGGAGTGTTATAAGGATAGATCTACTCATCTCCCTTGCTATCCTCTGAAAGTTACAGAGGTTCTGTGTCTTTCTAGGCATTCCTGTCATAGGATAAACTTTTAGGCAAGAGATGGAGTGTTAGGGAATGGACATTTATTGTGCCCTCATTATATGTGCCATATATTTGTCTTATTTTAATTCTTGGGATAATTTTGTGTGTGGGGGGGCATTGTTATTACTCCTTTAAACAATGAGAATTGGCAAAGATGAAGTTGTTTCTCAAATGTGTACAGATAATGAGTGGCAGAACCAACTGTGAAACTCAGCTCTTTCTGATGCAAGAGCCCTCTCTATTCCACTTTGAAGGTTCCCTGTCAGTGCATGGGCCAGGCTGTGGCTGTGATCTTTGATGAATTAATTCCCTTTGCAGTTCTCCTTTGAGGTTGTCATTCTCAGCTGCTTTTCACATGATGGCTTGTGAGGGATAAGTGCCTCCCTCCCTGAGGGAGGACTCAGAGAAGGAATAGCCTCTGTTTCAGGTTTTGGTGTTCATGGGTTTTTTTGTTTTTTTTCTTTTAACACACTTTAGAAACCAAACACTGAACTTTAGAACCAGATGGACCTCGGTTTGAAATCCAGCTTTTCTACTTATTTGCTGCATGACCCAAGACAGTTCTTTAACCTCTCTGGGTGCCAGTTTTCTCATGTGTGAAGGGATATAATGACATCCCTGAGGATCCTAAGAGGACTAAACGAGAAATAGAAATAAAAGTGGCAGGAGCACAGCACTCAACTCATGTTATCTTCCTTCTTCACCTCTCTCCTTTATTGAAGGTGGGGGGTTTGCTTTGTTTTCTTTGACACTGTATTATTCACAATTACTCAACACTCCGCACCGCAGGGGGATCATAACTCTGTTCCCTGTTGAACACAGGACCAGCCACAGGATTTTGAGGAATGCCAACAACTGCCAGTAGTTCTGGGCAGAAGCTTTCAGATCTTGGGCATGGTTCACTCTTTTCTTTTTGCCAGGAGTTCAGCTGCTCTATTAAATTGGATCCACAGCCAGCATGTAAAGGACTTGTTGTACGAGCAGTAAATAAACCTTTGTTGTTGTAAATCATAGAAACTTGGGAGTCATTTGTTGCTGCAGCATAACCTAGTCTCATCTGACACATTTGACATTTAGCATCTTATAGGTCTGTGCAATATTTTCCTTTCTAAACTTTTCTAAAAGATTTGTTTACTGCATTTATATATTTTGGTGTTGGGTACTGTTTCAATTTGAATCTTCATGTACCTCAGAAAAGCCATGTCCTTTAATCCTCATTCAATATTGCTGGGTGGGATCTTTCTTATCGTTTCCATGGAGATGTGACCCACCCAATTGTGGGTGGTAACTTTTGATTAGATGGTTTCCATGGTGATGTGTCACCACCCATTCAAGGTGGGGTTGCTTACTGGAGTCCTTTAAGAGGGAGCCATTTTGGAAAAAGCTTTAGAGCCTACGCAGCCAGAGACCTTTGGAGATACAGAAGGAAAACGCCCCCAGGGGAGCCTTATGAAATGAGGAGAGAAGGCTAGCAGACATCACCACGTGCCTTTCCAACTGACAGAGGTATTCTGCACCCATCGGCCATGTTTTTTAATTGTGAAATTATATGCTGTATTCATTTTTAATGCAATATTGCAATAAATACACATACCAATAATCAAAGTGTACAATCAGTGGTTCACAGTAACATTATATAGTTGTATATTCATCATTACAACCAATTTTTGAACATTTTCATTACACTGGAAAAACAATGAAGATAAAAATAAAAAAGAACACCCAAAACATCCCATATCCCTTATCCCCCCCTTATTATTTATTTATTGTCCTTAATTTTTTACTCATCCGCCCATACATTGGATAAAGGGAGTGCCAGCCGTAAGTTTCACACTCACACAGTGTGCCTGTTTGAAAGAACTATGTACCCCAGAAAAGTGATGTGGAAGCAGCCATTTCTTTTCATCTTGATTCAGTACCGTAGGTTGGAATCTTTTGATTAGATTATCTCCACAGAGGTGTGACACACCCAATTGTGGGTGTGACTTTTGATTACATGGAGATGTGACTCTACCCATTCCAGGTGGCTCTTGATTAGTTTACTGGAATCCTTTACAAGAGGACACATTTCGGAGAGAGAGAGAAATAACAGAAATGACAGAAGCTTCAGAGCCAACAGAGAGAGTAGATGTAGATGCTTGGAGAACAGAAACCTCAGAGAACAGAGACATGGATGTTTGGAGATGCTTGGAGTCCAGCAGACATCACCATGAGATGTGAAACAAGCCAGAACCTGGAGAGAGCTAAGGCAAGCCAGGAGATGAAAGCCAGCCCTAGAGAAGCAAATGGAGGAACCCCCACTGGAACAGAGGCTGAAAGCAGCAGAGCCCAGGACCTGCAGCTGTCAGCCATGGGACTTCCTAGCTGACACAGGTGTTCCTGGCCCATTGACCTTTCTTGAGTGGAGGTAACCTCTTGTTGGGGCCTCAGTTTGGACCCTTTCACTTCCTTAGAACTGTAAACTTGAAACTTATTAAATTCCCTTTTTAAAAGCTGTTCTAGTTCTGGTATATTGCATTCTGGCAGCTTGCAAACTAGAACACATGGTCATATATAAGTTATATAGTTATGGAATTGTATTCAAGAATCAAGGCTATTCTATATTCTGGAGCAGCTAAAAGGGAAAATCTGAGATGATGGTATGGTAGCCCATGACAAACTCTGGCGTCTGTCCTGTAACTATTTGTTGAAGAGTGCTTTGAAAACTATTACTTTTTTATTTCTTTGCTTTGTATATATGTTATACTATACAATAAAAAAGTTAAAAAAAAAAAAAGGAATCAAAGCTGCTGGATTACAGTTCAACAGTTTCAGGTATTTCTTCTAGCTATTCTAATACACTAAAAACTAAAGAGGGATATCTACATAATTCATAAGAATAATTTCCAGAATGACTCTCAACTCTGTTTGAATTCTCTCAGCCCTAAGCCTTTCTTGACTCAAGGTATCTTTCCCTGGTTGGCTTAGTTTGGACATTTTCATGGCCATAGAACTATAAACTGGCAACTGCATAAATTCCCTTTTTAAAAACCATTCTATTTCTGGTATATTGCATTCTGGCAGCTCAAAAAGCAAAACAGGTACTTTAAATATAAGTAATTGCTTCTAATTATAAAACGTATAATTGGAAAGCATAGAAAAGTCATGGGTTGCTAGAGCTAATGAAATGCTATATACCAGAAATGGGTTGGCTTTTACAAGGTGGATTTATTAGATTACAAATTTACAGTTCTGAGACCATCAACAGATTCATACCTTCTCTAAAGACAGGCTGCCAGCATCTGGAACAGCTCTGTCACATAGGAAGGCCAGCACCTGGTGGTTCTTCTCTCCTGGGTTTCTTTGCTTTCATCTTCTGGCTTCAGTGGCTTCCTCTCTTTTCTGTGGGTCCTCTCTTGGCTTCTCTGGGGTCTTTCTCTCTAAACTTTTCTGTGGCTTTTTTTTTTCTATCTTTTATCCTCGTATAAAGGACTCCAGTAAGAGGATTAAGACCCACCTTGAATGAGGTGGGTTACTTCTCAGTTGAAATGACCCAATCAAAAGATCCCGCCACGGTAGGTCTACACCCACAGGAATGGATTAACAGAACGTGATCTTTTCTGGGGTATGTAACAGTCAACCACGAACATTTTCATCCACTGTCTTAAGTTTTTCTCTAGTATAATTTTTGACAATTTTCTTAAATAAGATTTGGTAGAAAAATTTAGAAATTGGAAGCCTCGCTTATCATGAGATGATTAGAAGAATAGATGAATGCTAGTGGCATTAGACCTTCCTGATGGCACACCATGGAGTATGTGAGAAGTCATTTCTTTGCCTCCCTTATGGACCATACAGAGTCATGTTTCAATGTCAAGAGTCTCACCAGTTAGAGCCAGTCTACCAGGCAAGAAACCCAGGTACAACCCAGGTGCTGGCAACAGATCTCCAGGTATGGCCAGTGACTCCTGACACTGGACAGAAAGGCTGCTTGAAAGGAGCAGCTCTTCTGTTGACAGGGCTTTGCCACAATGCTGGGGAATTATCAGCGATGGCCTGAAAGATTCTGGTGAGTTCACCTAATGACACATCACATTTACACATTTTCTGTATGATAGATAGGATGGTTTCATCTCTCCTTAGAGGATGTTGTATTATTTTAAAAAGTTCTTCTGCTGTCTACTCTATTTTCTATAATTTAAGCCCGAGTTTTTCAAACTGTTTGGTTTCACAACCCCTTTACTCTTGTAGAACAAATTGAAGTTTCCAAAAGGCTTTTGTTATGTGGCTTATATCTGTCAATTATACTGTATTTGAACTTAAAACTAAGACATTTTTAAAACATTAACTTATTTAAAGTAATAAATCCATTACATGTTGACATAAATAGCATTTTTAGAAAAAATATATTTCACGCACACACACACAAAATAGTGAGAACAAGTAAAATTGTTTTGCGCATGTGGTAGGCTGAAAAAATGGACCCCAAAGAGATCCACACCCCTACTCCTCAGAACCTGGGAAGGGGGACTTTGCAGATGTGATTAAGGTTAAGAATCTTGAGTTGTATTATCTAATCATATAAGTCCTAAAAGTGGAGAACATTTCCTGGCTGTGGTTGGAGGGAGATGTGGCTGCTGAAGAAAAGTCAGAGGGAGAGAGGCAGTGCTGCTGGCTTTGAAGATGGAGTGGGTGGGCTTGACGTTGGAAACTGGAAAAGGCAAGCAAACGGATGCTCCCCTAGAGCCTTGAAAAGTAGCGTAGCCCTGATTTTGTTTTAGGCCAGTGAGAGCTGCGTCAGCATCTGACCTACAGAACTGTAAAATAATAAATTTGTATTGTTAAACCATAAGATGTGTTGTAATTTGTCCTTGTAATTTGTGACAGCAACAATAGAAAACTAGTAACATTTTTGCAAATCTCTTTAATGTCTGGTAACAGAAGACCGCTGGAATATCACATCTACTTCTGTAAAGTTTATTTGCAATGTGGGACTCAAAACCATATCAGTGAAGTTTTAATACTCTATTATATTAAAATCCATTGGTCTATCCTGCCCTTTGAAGGGCTCTTTTACACATGCATGGTTTTGTAACATCATGTATTGGCCATTTGGAAAACATTGGTACACTAAGTTATGCACATCTTCCAAATTTTGACACATTTCATTATACAATGTTTACTTTTTATTTGTTAATATCACCACCAATCTCATCCAAAAAATCTTTAAGTATTAGGAAGCTATCAAACTCTCAATGGCAGATACGAGTTTATCAGAATTTTCATTTTTCGTTTGAAAGCTAAAGTTTTTATCATTGACAACAAATACCGGCACTTGTTTCTCTTGAAATGACAGACTCACTTTGTTCAACTTCATCTGCCAAAGACCCAAGTCTGAATAACTAGGTTGTCTGTAATTTTTTCCAAAAAAGAAGGTGCTCAGTGGAAAAAGCAGTTGGTAGAGCTTACAGCTCACAAAATCCGTTACGTGTTTTTCTTAGAGACAACCAGGGTACCTGAGTATGTCACAAAAGTGCCTTGTGCCCACTTCCTATTTTACCACACAGAATATTAAAATGAGTCCTTTAGCAAGGGTAGAGATTTAATAAAATTAGTACTTTTTATGCTTTATTGAGACTATTCTCTATTGAAACTGGCTTTTTTTAAAAAACCACTAATTAGTGGCAATAAAGAATAGCAACGCTACTGGAACTATTTGGTGCCACTGGATTGGCACCAGCGGCTTTACCCACCGTTACCTTCATCCCATCAGTATATGTCAATGGAGGGAAAAGAATAGCAACGTCTCTTAGTATCATTATGAAAACCAGCTTGTCCACACAGATCCCAGAGGGCTGCAGAACGCACTAGGCCATCTCATCTAAAGGCCTCTCCATCTCATCCTATTTTTCTATCAGATATAATAGATGGACTTAGCATTTTGGTGTTATTTCTTTAAACCATTTCAAGGATTCACTTTGTTGACATGCTTCTAGCAAGATTTATGACATTCACAGCACATAGTTTGTATAAAATTCAGCAAATATTTTTCTTTTTAAAGAGGGTGGCTTCTTCTCAGTTATTTTCTTTGGTTTTGTGAATCCATGTTATTTATGAAGGGAATTAGTAGCTATCAAATGGCTATCCCCATTTAGTGAGGAATCATTTCATTGATGGTGGGGAGATATAATATATATGTTTGGACAATATTTAGTTTCATTATACTTTGCTTTCTTCCACATCTAAATCACAAGGCAATATTGGATTATGCTATACTAATCAATACTCATCATTTACTCTGGCTTTATAAAGTTTGTTTCCATTTGGAAATACATGAATATCAAGGAAAAATTAAAAAATTCTAAGTAGTAAAAAAAGAGATGATAACGTATATTCACCTCCCAAAGATGGCCAACAGTAACATGGTGGTATATTTCCTTCCAGTCTGTCTTTAAGCACGATGTATAAACTCTTATGTAGCCTTCTTGCCCCCCTTAACGTTGAGTTTTGTGCACATATTCTTGTATAGTCTTCATAAACATTAGTTGAAATAGTGGGACAAAATTCCAGTGAATGGATGCATCACACCTTATTTAACCAATCATTTACTGCTGTATTTTTTATATGATTTCCAATTTTTAAATGCTAGGGCATGGATTTTCCCCCTTGTATTTAAAATTATTCCTTAGTATAAATTTCCATAAATGAAATTACTGTGACTCTCTTAAGGCATATTATCAAATTGTTTACTTAATTAGAGTATACTTCCCCCCAAACAGGGAACGGGAGTGCCTCTTTCAATCTATCCTATTATTATATATTTCCATTAAAAAAAAACTTTGCTAACTTGATAGATGGAAAAGCTCTATGTTGTTTAAATTTACACTGATTACTAGGAAGCATGACTCTTTTATTCCATGTTTGTTTACCATTTATAGTTCCTTCTTTATGAATAGCCTGAATCCTTTACCTATGTATCTTTTGGTTTCTTAAATGCTTTTTTCTAAATAATTTATACACACTTTTCATAATAAAGCTATCGGTCCATTGTAATAAATACTTCCTGAGCAAACACATAGGGTCAGGTCAAATCATACTCTTCTGAGCCAGACAGGTAGCCAGTATAAAATTTTACTAAGACAAGTCATAAGGAGCACGGACAAAGTAGGGGAGTTCTGAGCCATCAGTGTGGTTCCCAGGTCCTCTCTTCCCACACTGAGCCTGCTTTCTCTAGCCCGGAGGATTAAATGAGGTCTCTAATGAGGCTTGCAGGTCCCTCACCCAGTGGGAGCATTCAGGTTGTAAAACATCTCTCTTTTCTACCCCAGAGAGTTGTAAAACTAATGTGACTTTCTCCAGCCATAAATCCATAGTTCTAGATTTATTTACCATAAGCAATTCTAAACCAGAGACATTGTAGTAAAAGAATTTCACTAATAAGCACTTTGCTCCTAGCAAATATCCTGTTATCAGCATATTTGCAAAGAGATTAAACCAGGTCACCAACCTCTTTCTTTCCCTGGGAGTGTCCTTCCAGTAATCTGGAGAGGAATGGAGGAATGGATACCGGCTGGCTGTTTTAATTTTTTCTTTCCCATTTTCTGATGGTTGGGTGATAGGGAACTCTAGAAGTTTTTAAAACTTTTATATAATTAAGGAGAGATCTCATATGTCAATAATGGCAGAGTAGCTTGTCTAATCCTTCCACATATAGCAATTATACATTCTAGACAAAATATTTTTAAAATATGTTATTTTAAAGTACTAAAGGGCATCCAAAAGCAGAGAAACTGGAGGGAATTTGACTCTTGAGGAAAGGAATTATACTGGGTTAGATCTTTTATATGGCTTTCCCCTGGGAGCACCACCAGTCCATGAGAGCTTGGGGGGCTAGAACTCAAGCACAGTCATATTGACTTGAGTTGCGGAAACTGGAAATTCGAAGCTGGCAGAGCAGCTGGAAATTGAGAGAACATTCTCCAAAATATTTCCTGTTTTAAAGGATTCCAATAAACTAGTCAAGACCCACCTTGAATGGGTGGAGTCACATCTCCATCTAATCAAACTGGGTGTGTCATATCTCCATGGAAACAATCCAAGCAAGATTTCCACCCTACAATATTAAATCAGGTTTAAAGAATATGGCTTTTCTGGGGTACACAACAGTTTCAAAATGGCACAGGGAAAAATAGAAAAATACGCAATAATGGTTAGAAAGCTTAATAGTCCTCTCTCAGGAATTGATAAAATGAGATAAAACACACACACACACACAATAAGTAAAGACAGAAGATTTGAACAATACTGTATTAGTTTTCTGTGGCTGCTGTAACAAATCACCATAAACTTAGTGGCTTAAAACAAAAAAATTTATTCTTTTACCCTTCTGGAGGCCAGAAGTCTGAAATGGGTTTCACTGGGCTGAAATCGAGGTGTTGGCAGGCTGGCACCTCCTCTGGAGGCTCTAGGGCAGTTCCCCGCCTTTCCCAGCTTCTGCAGCTGCATTCCTTGCATTGCTTGGCTCATGACCCCTGCCTCCATCTTCTCCAAAGCCAGAAATGTAGCATCTTGCTTCAATTTCCACATTGCCTTCTTCCTTATAGTCAATTTTCCCTCTGCCTCCCTCTTATATAAGGACACTTGTTGTTACATTTAGGATCTACATGGGTAAACCAACTCATGATCTTTTATTTAATTGCTTTAAGCCTCTTTGGCCATATTCACAGGTTCCAGGGATTAGGGCCACGATATCTTTGGAAGCTATTAGGCAGTTTACCATACTCCACTCTCCAGCCCCCAAAGACTCACATTAATCCGACAGGCAAGCTACATTTATCCCCTCCCAATATCCCCCAAAGTCTCAATCCATTATAAGCTCAAATCAAGTATCAATAGAAAATCTCATCATCTAAGTCAGGAACAAGGAAGAAACTGAGTACGAGCCCTCCTGGTGCAAAATTCCATCTGTGGACTTATGAAAACAAAAAACAAGTTATATGCTCCCAAAATACAATGGTGGGTGTCTCAGTTTTCCAGATCTGCTATCATGACTACAACAAAACTGATTTTGCTTAAACAAGAACATTTACTGGCTCATGGTCCTGAGGGCAGAAGTACAAAATCAAGGCATCAGCAAAGCAATGCTTTCTCCCCAAAGTCTCACTGGCTGTGGGTACAAGTGATCCTTGGGGTTCCTTGGTTTGTAGCCCTTCCTTGTGTCACATGGCAATGTATTCTCCTTTGTCTTCAGGTTTATGTTGACTTTCAGCTCTGCCTCATAGCTTTCCCTTTAAAAGCCTCTGGTAATCCAGATAAGACCAAACTTCGTTCAATTGGACCACACAATAACATTCTCATGAGGGCCTATTTACAATGGGTCCATAGACACAGGAACACAGATTAAGAACGTGTCAAGGCCTTGCAGATGCCTCGCCTGCCAATGCAGTCCCCCCCACCCCTGCAGCCATGGTCAACCCCACTGTGTTCTCTGACATCACCCTCTATGGCAAGCCCTTGGGCCGCGTCTCCTTTGAGCTGTTTGCAGACAAAGTTCCAAAGACAGCTGATAATTTTAGTGTTTTGAGCACTGGGAAAAAAGGATTTGGTTATAAGTTTTCACAGAATTATTCCTGGGTTTATGTGCCAGGGTAGTGACTTCACATGCCATCACGGCACTGGCGCCAAGTCCATCTACAGGGAGAACTTTGATGATGAGAACTTCATCCTGAAACATATGGGTCCTGACGTCTTGTCCACAGACAATGGTGGTCCCAACACGAACAGTTCCCAGTTTTTCATCTGCACTGTTAAGACTCAGTGGTTGGACGGCAAGCACGTGGTCTTTGGCCAGGTGAGAGAGGGCATGGATATTGTGGGGGGCATGGATATTGTGGGAGCCATGGAGCGCTCTGGGTCCAGGAACGGCCAGACCAGCAGGAAGGTCACCAATGCCAACTGCGGACAAGTCTAATACATCTGATTGGTGTTTTGTCTTCACCGCCAGACCACTTCTTCTGTGGCTCAGGAGAGCGTCCCACCTCCACAGGTCTGCCTCAGTATCCTCTCACTATGCTCTCAGTGCAGTTCTTCAGGCTCTACATTATCCTCCCGTCCCAAGTCTGGTTGGATTGCAGAGTTAAGTTTATGATTATGAAATAAAAACTTATACAGGGTGGGCCACGGTGGCTCAGCAGACAGCGTTCTCGCCTGACATGCCAGAGACCTGAATTTAATTCCCAGTGCCTGCCCATGCAAAAAACAAAACAAAAACTTATGAAAAAAGAACCTGTCTAAATTGGGGCACAACATTTAATCTAATGAAGTCTGCCCTCTGGACCCCAAAAAGACATGTTCTTCCAATGTACAAAATACAGTCACTCCATCACCACAACCCAAAAGCCTTAAGCCATTTCAGTAACAATACTAAGTGCAGAGCTCATCAGAATCAGTTATGGATGCGGCCCCTCCTGGGGCAAAATTCCTCTCCATCTAATAGACCTGTGAAACCTAGGAAAAAAGTTATCTGCCTCCAACACACAGTGATAGCACAAGCCTAGGATATACATTCCCATTCCAGAAGTTAGAATTAAGAAAGATAACAGGGATCCTGGGTCCCAAGCAAGACAGACAAGTGCAGGACAAACCCCATTAGATCTCAAGTTCTGAGAGCCATCTGTGGCCTTGACACTTTGTCCTGTGGGCAAAGTAGTGGCCATGCTCTTCCCAAATGGTGGAGCCTAAACCCCATCCTCTCCTAGCACCGAAGAGGTAACCTCTCTCTGCCTGAACATCAGGGTTAGACCCCACTCTCTCTGAGCTTTGGGGTAGCAGCTGAACTCTCCTGAATGGGTGGAAACTCTGTCTCCTCCAAGCACCTGGGCAGATGGCCTCTACCTGTAAGCATAAGACTTGCCCTTTCCATGCACATGGCTGGGTCTACTCTCTTGTCTCAAGGAGCTCTTTTCTTCCAGACCTTTTCTTCCATGGGTCTGCCCTTGAAATCATTCTTTATTCAGTTCATCCTTTCTCTGTTGGGGACAATTAAGGTAGCATGTATAAAATCCACCCTCAGCGATGCCGGAAACATGCAACATGGCCGCCAGGGCTGAAACAAAGAATAGCCTAAACTATAATCAGCCTTCTTCACGGAAGTAATTGTAGTTCGCGCCTAAAGTTCACTATTAGTTAGTACTAAAGTACTAACCGTACATCTGCCCTCTGCCCTAGCAACAGCAGCCACCAATCCCAGATCACCACCGTCCCTACTAGCCACCCCCTCTCCTTCTAGAGTATGTATACCCAGCCTCCTCAATAAAATTTTGCAGCTTAATCAGAATATTTGTCTTGCTGCTGTTCTTCGTGTCTCTTTGTCCCATGCCATTCTTCCCTCACAGGAGTTCGAGCTTTGGTTGATCGTCCCGTGGGCCGGGACATTTCTCTGTCCCTTTCAGTCCCAGCTGAAAATGCTACTGTTCATATAAATTTTGCAAAAATCTCGTTGGCTTTGTCTGCAGTTCAAGGGGATCCCAAGCATCAGACAAAAGTTATTTCTACAGATCCTTCCTGGATAACTGATTTCCAATCTTGACTGCCTCTGAATGCCTGACTGGGTCCATGTCTAGCCACACCTTCTGTATTAGTTAGGGTTCTCTAGAGAAACAGAATCAACAGGGAACACTCGCAAATATAAAATTTATAAAAGTGTCTCACGTGACCGCGGGAATGCAGAGTCCAAAATCCGCAGGGCAGGCTGTGAAGCCGACGACTCCGATGGAGGGTCTGGATGAATTCCACAGGAGAGGCTCACCAGCGAAGCAGGAATAGAATCTGTCTCTTCTGAATCCTCCTTAAAAGGCTTCCCATGATTAGATTAAGCATCACTCATTGCAGAAGACACTCCCCTTTGGCTGATTACAAATGGAATCAGCTGTGGATGCAGCTGATGTGATCATGACCTAATCCTATGAAATGTCCTCATTGCAACAGACAGGCCAGCACTTGCCCAACCAGACAAACAGGTACCACGACTTGGCCAAGTTGACACATGTCCCCGACCATGACACCTTCTTTAGCAAAGGGCTGTACAGTTATACCCTCACGTGGAGCCCTGTTCTCTGGGGACTCATTTCCCAGAAGCTCACAGAGGTCCCCAACAGAGATGCTTCTGGCCCTAGTCTCACAGCACGCTATCTGGACAGGCTGAGAATTTTGCAGTCATTACTTAATAGCTCAGTTCTCAGCTTATCCCTTTCCACTCATTTTACTGTAAGTAGCAAGGAGAAACCAGGCTGTACCTTCCACATCTAGCTTGGAAATCTCCTCAGTTAATTTCCAAGTTCACTGTTTACAAGTTCTCTGCTACGTTGTAACAAGGATCACTTTTTTTCCATTTTCTAACAAAATATTCATTATTACCTTCTAAAGCTCACCAGACGCACCCTGATAATCCATCTCTACCAACAGTCTCTTCAAAGCAATCTAAGCTTTTTTTTGCCAAGCATCTCAACTCTTCCAGCCCCACCCATGACCCAATTGCCAAGCCAATTCCATACTTTCAGGCATTTGTAATATCAGCACCCCACATTCTGGTACCAAAAACTGTCTTAGTTTTCCAAATCGTCTAGCATAAATACTACTGATTTGGTTTAAACAAGCATTTCTTGGCCCATGGTTTCAAGACTAGGTGAAGTTCAAAACTGAGGCATCAGCAAGTCAATGCTTTCTCCCCCAAAGTCTGTAACAGGGGGACAGGCATAGGGTAACAAGTTTAGACATTCCCGTTCCAAAAGAGAATACAGGAAGAAATACAGGTGTCACCAGCTCCAAGCAATTTTTTTTTAACATATGATCATTTTGTCCTACATATATAATCAGTAATTCACAATCCCAGCAATTTTAAAATCCAACCGGGCAAATTCCATTAAGTCCCAAGCCTGGGAAGACTCTTCTGTGCCTTGAGACTTCGTCCTTTGGATGCCAGGCTCCCCATTCAGAGTCTATCCTTCACACGTTTGCAGTCCAGTAGTGTTATTAGCCTGTTTCCAGCCTGTAGAATTTTTGGAATCTGACAGCCTCCTTTCATTTCACCTCTCTTTGTCCCTTTCAGTTCAAACTGATCATGTTCTGTTGATATAACATTTGCAAAAACCATACGGGTCCCCTGTGTACGTCATAGGGAATCACACCATTAAACTAGAGGATTCCCCACACACATTTCCTGAATTATCTCATCTCTATTCCTGGCTTCTGATAAAATAGTTGAGGGGATCCAAGAGTCACACATCTAGTCTTCTCTGTACTAGCAAAAGATTATCCAACCACACTGTTGGTCTTTTATCCAGAGCCAGTTTTCTGAACAGCTAATCTCCTAAATTAAAAATCTTTCTCAATGTGAATAAGTTAAAAATTTCCCAGATCATCAAATCCTGTTTCCTGTTTGCTTAATCGTTCTTCTGTTAACTTATCTCTTACCTCATTTTACTATAAGCAGCACAAAGAAACCAGGCTGAACCTTTAACACTCAGCTTGAAAATCTCATTAACTAAATATCCAGGTTCATCACTCATGCTTTCAGTTTTCTTCATCAATACAGTACAAAATTCAGTAGGCTTTCTGCTACTATGTGTGCTGGTTTGAATCTGTGATGGACCCCAGGAAAGCCACGGCTTTTAATCCTCATTCAATATTGCTGGCTGGGAGCACTTTTTTTAAAAAAGGAAATATTTTTATTGCCAACACTTAACAAACATACAAACATTCTTGACATACAAACTTTCCATACATGATGTACAATCAGTGGCTCACAATATCATCACATAGTTGTATATTCATCACCATGATCACTTTTTGAACACTTGCATTTCTCCAGCAAAAGAAATAGAAAAGAAAAAAGTCATACATACCATACACCTTACACCTCCCTCTCACTGACCTCTAGTATTTCAGTCTACTCACTTTACTTTTACCTTTGTTCCCCCATTATATATTTTTACCCATATTTTTTACTCATCTGTCCACACCCTAGACAAAAGGAGCATCAGACACAAAGTTTTCACAATTACACAGTCACATTGTAAAAGCTACATCATTATACAATCATCTTCAAGAAACATAGCTACTGGAACACAACTCCACAGTTTTTGGTGCTTCCCTCAAGCCACTCCAATATACCGTAAACTAAAAAGGGGATATCAATATAATGCATTAAGAATAACCTCCAGGATAACCTCTCAACTCTGAAATCTCTCAACCACAGACACTTTATTTTGTCTCATTTCTCTCTTCCCCCTTTTGGTCAAGAAGGTTTCCTCAATCCCTTGATGTTGAGTCCCAGCTCATTCTAGGATTTCTGCCCCAGGTTTACACCCCTGGGAGTCATGTCCCATGTAGAGGGGGAAGGCAGTTAGTTTACTTGCCATGTCGGCTTAGAGAGAGAGGCCACATCTGAGCAAAAAAAGAGGTTCTCTGGGGGTGACTCTTTTTAATTTTTTAAAAACTTTTTAAATTGTATAATATAACATATATACAAAGCAAAGAAAGAAAAAAGTAGTTTTCAAAGCACTCATCAACAAGCAGTTATAGGACAGAGCCCAGAGTTTGTCATAGGCTACCATACCATCATCTCAGATTTTTCCTTCTAGCTGCTCCACCATAGAAAGCTGGAAGGAATAAACATTTTTTTATCATCATATTTAATCACTTTTTTTCTTTTTTTGAAAAATAATATGTATACAAAAAAAGCAATAAATTTCAAAGCACAGCACAACAATTAGTTGTAGAACAAATTTCAGAGTTTGGTATGGATTATAATTCTACAATTTTACTTGTAGCTGCTATAAGATACTAGAGACTAAAAGAAATATCCATTTAATGATTCAGCATTTATATTCATTTGCTAAACCCTACCTTCTCTGTATAACTCCACCATCACCTTTGATCTTTCCATCCCACTCTTTAGGGGTGGGCTATGTTGGCTGGGAGCTTTTTGATTATCTCCATGGAGATGTGACTTATCCAGTTGTGGGTTTTGACCTTGGATTAGAGGGAGATGTGACTCTAGGTGAGTCTTGATTCATTTACTGGAATCCTTTAAAAGAGGGAGCATTTTGGAGAACGAGAGAGCCACGAGGCTGAGAGCCCACACAGCCAGAGACCTTTGGAGATAAAGAAGGAAAATGCCCTGGGGGAGCTTCATGAAACAAGAGGCCTGGAGAGGAAGCTAGCAGACATTGCCATGTTTACCATGTACCTTTCCAGTTGAGTGAGAAACCCTGAACTTCATTGGCCTTTCTTGAGTGAAGGTAACCACTTGCTGGTGCCTTAATTTGGACATTTTTACAGACTTGTTTCAAGTGGGACATTTTCATGGCCTTAGAACTGTAATGTAGCAACTTAATAAATTCCCCTTTTTAAAAGCCATTACATTTCTGATTTATCACATTCCGGCAGCTAGCAAACTAGAACACTATGTAAGAAGGATCCTCTTTCCCACAGTTTCCAATAACATGTTCCTAATTTCCTTCTGAACCCTCACCAGTAGCACTTTATTTTTTTTTTAACATTTTAAATTATGAAATACAATTTAAAATGATAATTTTTAAAGTGCATTTTAACAAATAGTTTTAGAACAAGTTTCAAAGAATGGTATGGGTTATAATCCCACCATTTCAGGTATTTCCTTCTAGCTGCTCTAAGAATTGGAAAGTGAAAAAAAAAATTAAAGTAATGATTCACTAGTCACACTAATTTGTTAAATCCAGTCTTCTCTGGTACAACTCCTCCTTCTCCTTTCATCCATCTGCCAGTCTTTAGGGATATTTGGGCAATGACCATTCTAACTTCCTGATATTGAAAAGGGGTGTCGACATTATGGGGTAGGGGGATGCAACTGGTTGATGCTCTTGTGGAGACTGGTAACTCTGGGTTTCAGGGCTTATCTGTCCTAGGAACTATCTGGAGATTTTAGGTTTCTGAGAAATAAACTTAGTGAGTGAAACTTATCGAGTCTCACAGAGAGCCCTGGGTATACTTCAGGGTTTACAGGAATAATGTGGGTTGGGGCTTGGCATACCATGATAATTAGCACTATCTGGTTGAAGCTTGCATAGGAGCAGCCTCCAGAGTAGCCTCTTGACTCTATTTGAACTCTTTGAGCCACTGATACCTTATTTTGTTACACTTCTTTCCCCCCTCAGGAAAGGCACTGTCGATCCCAGTCATCCCTGGGAGTCATGTCCCTCGTTGCCTGGGAGACTCACACCCCTGCATGTCATAACACCCTTAATGTTATGAACAGTGTGTTTATGATAATATGATGATATAGGCTTTCTCTACCACGCGCCTCGCTTCCTCCTGAGCCCAACGGGCAGAGTCTTCTTTAATGGCCGTATCGCTACCAACAGTCTCTTCAAAGTCATCTAGGCTTTTTCTGACAAGCATCTCGGAATTCTTCCAGCCTCTCCCCATTGCCCAATTCCCAAGCCATTTCCATACTTGTGGGTTTTTGTTACAGCCGCATCCATTACCAGGTACCAAAATCTGTGTAATTTTCCCATGGCTGCTGTAACAAATTACTGCAAAGTGGGTTAGCTCAAAACAATGCACATTTTCTCTTATAGCACTGGAGGTCAGAAGTCTAAAGTTAATTTCACTGGGTGAAAACCAAGGTGTTAGCACGGCCACACCCTCTCTGGAGACTGGGGGATGTTGTGTCCTTACCTTTTCCACCTTCGAAGGGCACATCCCTTGCCTGCCTTGGCTCATGGCCCCATCCTCCATCGCCAAGGACAGAAAGCGCAGCATCTTCAAGTTACTCCCTGCTGTGTGGTCACAGCACCGCCTCGTCCTTCTCCCTCTTTTTGTTATGGCCAGGCATTGGGAATCAAACCCGGTTCTCCGGCATGGCAGGTGAGAATTCTGCCTACTGAGCCACCGTCACACCACCCCCCCCTTCGCCTCCCTCTTACAAGAACGCTTTGATTACCTTTAGGGCCCACTTGGATAAACCAGGATAATCTTCCTATCTCAAGACCCTCAACTGAATTGCAACTTCAAAGTCCTTGTTACTATGAGGTAACCTAGCAATGTTATAGTAACATATAGTAACATGAGGAATTGGGGCGTGGATAACCTTGAGGTCAATATTCACTCACCACAAACACTGTCATTTTTTCCAAGCACACATGAATGGTCATCAAAATAGACCATATGCTGGGCCAAAGAAGAGCTTCCAAAACATTTCAAAAAATTGGGATCTTGCAGAGTATGTTACATGACTACAACAGAAAAAAAATAGAAAGTAATGACAATAAGGTAACTAGAAAAGCCCTACATATTTGGCAATAAAATGGCATCCATGAAGCAGGGAAAAAAATCATAAGGGAAATTAGAAATATTTCAAGCAGTAAAAATATAGCATATCCAAATTTGAGGGACAAAGCTAAATATGTGCTTAGAGTAAAAGTCATAGCATTAAATGCTAATAAAATGAAAAAAAAAAGGTTTAAAATTAATTTCACCTCAAGAACTAGAAAAGAAGGGTAGGTTGAATCCAAAGTAAGTCGAAGAAAGGAAATGAAAAAAATAACAGAAATCAATAAAATACAAGCAGACAAATGATGGAGTGAATTAATAAAGGCAAAAAGTGCTTCTCTGAAGAGATTAATAAAATTGATAAGCCCAAGCAAGACTAAGTGAAGAAAAAGAAAAAAGAGAGAAAACAAAGACCATCAATATTAATAATGAAATCGGGGATATTGTCACAGATCCTACAGATATTAAAGAGATAATAAAGGAATATTATTAGTAACCTTATGTCAATAAGTTTAACAACTTAGATGACATGAGAAAATTCCTTGAAAAATCCAATTACCAAAACTGACACAAAAACAAATAAAAAATCTGAATGGTTGCTATATCTATTACAGATATTTAATCATTATTAAAACAGTTTCATGCACACACACAGAAATAGGCTCAGATGATTCTATGTTAAATTATATTGAACAATAAAGACAAAATGATAATACCAATCTCACACAAACTTTCAGAAAAAAGATGAGGCAGAATAATTCGAATCTGTTTTTGAGATCAGCAACCCAAATTTTGAGACCAAAAAGTATGACAAAGAGACCAATATCCCTTTTAAACATAGGTACATAAATCTTTAATAGAACACAAGCAAATTGAATCCAGCAATATGTGCAAAAAATAACTTCAAATGGGGTGTATCCTAAGAGTGCAAGGTTAGTTTCATTTTTTAAAATTAATCGATGTACTTTATTCTATGAACAGAATAAAGAAGAAAACCACATGATCATCTTAGTAGATGTAGAAAAAGCATTTCAAAACTTCAACACTCATTCATAACAAAAATTTTCAGAAAACTGAGGAAACTAGGAATACAAGGAATTGCTTAATCTGACAAAGGCTAGCTATTCAAAACCCTATAGCTAACACCACATGGAAGGGCAAAATATTAAAAAAAAATTTTTTTTGTAAATCGTATAATGGCAAAATATTTGTTTTCCCCCAAGATTGGGAGAAAGCAGAGATGTCTGTACTCACCATTTCTGTTCAATATTGAACTAGAGCTCCTAACCATCACGATCAAGCAAAGGAAAATTAATAAAAGGTATAAAGATTAGAAAAGAAGAAGAAAAACTCATTATTTGCAGCTGACATAACCACCTGTAAGGCAACCAAAAAACAGGCATTAAAACTAATAAGTAAGGACAGTTCCTGAAGATGGCAGCAGAGGATAGGTAAGTTCACCCCTGCTCCATGGAACAGCTAGAGAAGGGACAGGAAGGCGACCGGACAGCAATTCCAGGGTGTAAGTGACCTGGGAGGGTCTTCAACACCACACGGGGAGGCCCTGGTTGCAAAAGCTGAGGAACTAAGGAGCAGAGAACCCGAGACTGTCCAGCCAATGTTAAACAGCCTAACCTGTAGGCTCAGAGCCTGCAGGAGTGTACCGACAGGGAGACTGGAACTAGGAAGGAAGCCAAGCTGTGGCCCTCGAACGTGCTACCCTCACCTGCGCAGCCCCACTACCCGTGACTCATCCCATAGCCCGTCACCTGCCCCACTCCTCGGGCTCCAAGCACCCCCACCCCGCCAACCCCCCAGCACGTATACCTGTCCCACACCCCCAATCCAAGTGCAGCCCAATCCACCTCTTCTGTGCCAGTGCAGTCTCACCCCACCCCTGCTGAGCTCTACCAGTCCCTGCGCCCTGCTGGTAGTAGCCAGTGCAAAAAGGCTGCGGGCACTTCCTCCATACCCAGGCTACCCCCGAAAACCCACACAGTCACGCAGCCTCATCCCGCCCCTCCCCCCAGCTCTGCGCACGCGTACATCAAATTACGGCCCTCCCAGATGCACACAAGGCCCCCAGCCACGACCCCCAGCTCTGGGCAAGCGCTGACCTGTGTAGCTGGGCCACATTTACACCCAGCCTAGGCAGGTGCACCGCAGACCCGCTGCCTTGAATTCTGCGCATGCGCACAAAGGACACTGAGCCCTAGACCAGTGCCTACCAGGGCCCCACCCCCCAGACCCGTGCACTCGTGCAGTCACATCCTCCCTCACTGCTGGGTGCCCACACTCACAGGCAGCAGCATAGCATCCCCATCCTAAGCCTATACCTGCGCTGAAATGTATCACTGCACTGTCGTGCACCACCCTACATCCTGCTCCACATCCACCCTGCAAATAAGACTTTAGACAACTAAAGGAAATCACCTTCCAAAGAAAACCAGTCAAGATATTTACATGCCTGGAAGACAATAGAAGATCGCTAAGCATATCATGATGTACACAAATGCCTAATGACCAAATTAAGATACCAGAGGAGATGCAGACATTGGAACAACTAATCAAAGATGTTCATATAACTCTACTAAATAAAATTAATGGGATGGCTAATGACATAAAGGAGATCAAGAAGACACTAGAAGAGCATAAAGAGGAATTTGAAAGAATAAATAGAAAAATAGCAGATATCACAGAATTTAAAGACACTGTAGACCGAATAAAAAACATACTAGAAACACACAACAGCAGATGTGAAGAGGCAGAAGAAAGAATAAGTGAACTAGAGGACAGGACAACTGACTTTGAACACTCAAAACAGCAAATGGCAAAAAAGGATGGAAATATTTTATTTGGATCTCAGGGAAATGATGGACAAAATAAAGCACACAACTATAAGAATCTTTGGTGTCCCAGAAGGAGAAGAGAAGAATAAAGGGCTAGGAAGAGTAATTGAGGATATAATGGGGAAAAACATCCCAACTCTCATAAAGGACATAAATATGCAACTCTAAGAAGTCCAATGCACTCCAAATAGAATAAACCCAAATAGGCCTTCCCAAGACACATACTAATCAGTCTGTCAAATGTTGAACAGAAGTAGAAAATCCTGAAAGCAGCAAGAGAACAACAATCTACTACATACAAGGGAAGCCACACAAGACTGAATTCAGACTACTCAACTGGCACTATGGAGGCAAGAAGGCAGTGGTATCATATATTTAAGATCCTAGAAGAAAATGACTACTAGCCAAGAATTCTGTACCCAGCCAAATTGTCCTTCAAAAACTGAGGGAGAAATTAAAATTTTCACAGACAAACAAATCCTGAAAGAATTCGTCAACAGGAGACTGGCCCTACAAGAAATACTAAAGAGAGTTCTCCCAGTTGAAAAAAAAAGACAGGAGAAGGGGGTCTGGAGGAGGGCACAGAATTGAAGAGTATCAGTAAGGGTAACTTAAAGTATAAAAAGGGAAAGAGGGAAAAGAATATATAGATCTGACAAGTAAAATCCAAAAGATAAGATGGTGAATTCAAGAAATGTCTTTTCAGTAATAACTTTGAATATTAATGGACTAAACTTACCAATTAAAAGATATAGATTGGCAGAATGGATTAAGAAATATAATCCAGATATATGCTGCTCACAAGAGACTCACTCATCTTAGACACAAGGATACAAATAGATTGAAAATGAAAGGATGGAAAAAGATGTTCCACACAATTTATAACCAAAAGAAAATAGGAGTAGCTATAATAATATTAGACAAAATAGACTTTAAATGTAAAGATATCAGGGTGCACAGGTAGTTCAGTGGTAGAATGCTTGCCTTCCATCTGTGAGACCAGGGTTCGATTCCTGGACCATGCACCTGAAAAAACAAAAAACAAAAAAGCAGACATTATAAGAGACAAAGAAGAACACTATATATTAATAAAAGGGACAATTCACTAAGAAGAAATAATAATGATAAATGTTTATGCTCCCAATCCAGGAGCTCCAAAGTACATGAGACAGACAATGGCAAAACTGAAGGGAGCAATAGATGTTTCAACAATAATAGGTGGAGACTTGAATACACCACTCTCCTCTATAGATAGAACAACCAGACAGAAGATCAACAAGGAAATAGAAAAGTTAAACAACTTGATAAATGAATTAGACCTAACAGACATATCTAGGTCATTACATCCCAAAACACCAGGATTTACATTCTTCTCCAGTCCTCATGGAATATTCTTAGGATAGATCATATGCTGGGGCACAAAACAGGTCTTTATAAATTTAAAAACATTGAAATTATTCAAAGCACTTTTTCTGATCACAATGGAATGAAGCTGGATATCAATGACCACCAAAGAACGACAACTTTCATAAATATGTGGAGATTAAATAACACACTCTTAGGCAACCAATGAGTCAAGGAAGAAATCACTAGAGAAATCAGTAGCTATCTGGAGACTAATGAAAATGAGAATACACCATATCAGAACTTATGGGATGCAGCAAAGGTGATGCTGACAGGGAAATTTATTGCCCTAAATGTCTATATTAAAAAACAAGATAGAGCAAAAATCAAGGACTTAACTGCTCACTGGGAGAAACTTGAGAAAGAACAGCAAACTATCCCCAAAATAAATAGAAGAAGAGAAATAACAAAGATTAAAGCAGATTTAAATGAATGGGGGACAAAAAAAAAACAATAGAAAGAATCAATAAAATCAAAAGTTGGTTCTTTGAGAAAATCAGTAAAATTGATGGGCCACTACCAAGACTGAAAAAGGAAAAAAGAGAGAGGATCAAATAAACAAAATCAGAACTGGGAAGGGGTGTGTTACCAGATCCTGAAGAAATAAAAGAAACCTTAAGAGGATACTATGAACAACTGTATGCCAGCAAACTAGACAACTTAGATGAAATGTACAAATTCCTGGAACATACAAACAAGCTACACTGACTCAGGAAGAAATAGAAGATCTCAACAAACCAATCACACGTAAAGATGTTAAATCAGTCATTAAAAATCTTCCTACTAAGAAAAGCCCAGGGCCAGATGGCTTCACAGGGGAATTTTATCAAACATTCCAAAAAGAACTAACATCAATCCTGCTTGAACTTTTCCAAAAAATTGAGGAAAAGGGAATGCTAATATTATTTTAATAAAAAACTGGGTAAAGATGCTATAAGAAAGGAAAACAACACACCAATCTCCCTAATGAACATAGAAGCAAAAATCCTCAACAAAATACTAGCAAATTGAATCCAACAACTCATTAAAAGAATTATGCACCATGAGCAAGTGGGGTTTATACCAGGAATGCAAGGATTTTTCAACACAAGAAAATCAATTCATGTAATACAGCACATAACAAATTGAAAGGAAAAATCACATGATCATCTCGATTGATGCTGAAAAATCATTTGACAAAATTCAACATCCTTTTTCTGATAAAAACGCTGCAAAAAATAGGAATCAAAGGTAACTTCTTCAATTTGGTAAAGGGCATATATGAAAAACACATAGCCTGCATTGTACTCAATGGAGAGAGATTGAAAGCTTTCCCCCTAAGATCAGGAATGAGACAAGGATACCCACTGTCACCTTGTTATTCAACATTGTACTAGAAGTTCTAGCTAAAGTAATTAGGCAGGAAAAAGAAATAGAAGGCATCCAAATTGGAAAGGAAGAGGTAAAACTTCATTATTTGCAAATGATATGATACTATACTTGGAAAATCCTGAGAAATCTAGAATGATGTTACTTGAGCTAATAAACAAATTCAACAAGGTGGTGAGTATAAAATTAAAGTGCAAAAATCAGTAATGTTTCTATACACAGGTAATGACCTAACTGAGAAGTCAGTTAAGGAAAAAATTACATTCAAAATAGCAACTAAAATAATCAGGTACCCAAGAATGAACTTAACTAGGGATGTAAAGGACTTGTACACAGAAAGCTAAATAACATTGCTAAAAGAAATTGAAGAAGATCAAATAGATGGAAAGGCCTTCCCTGCTCATGGACAGGAAGGTTAAATGTAGTTGAGATGTCAATTCTCCCCAAATTGATCTACAGGTTCAACACATTACCAGTCAAATTCCAACAACCTACTTTGAAGACTAGGAAAAGCTAGTCACCAAATTCATCTGGAAGAGAAAGAGACCCCGAATAGCTAAAAGCATCCTAAAAAAAAAAAAAGAAAGAAGTGGGAGGATTAACACTTTTTGACTTTAAAACTTATTATGAAGCCACAGTGGTCAAAAACAAGATAGTATTGGCACAAAGATAGAACTATTGACCAATGGAATCAAATCGAGAGTGCAGAAATAAACCACCAAATCTATGGTCAACTGTTTTTTGTTTTGTTTTGCTTTTTAAACTTTTTTTTATTGTATAGTATAACAAATACACAAAGCAAAGAAATAAAAAAGCAATAGCTTCCAAAGCACTCTTCAACAAGTGGTTACAGGACAGATCCCAGAGTTTGTCATGGGCTAACATACGATCCTCTCATATTTTTCCTTCTAACTCCTCCAGAATATAGGAGGCTAGAGGGTTTAAATACATTCTTATCATCACAATCGATGTTTTTTCCAAAAATAACATGTATACAAAAAAGCTATAAAGTTCAAAGCACAACACCACAATTAGTTGTAGAACATATTTCAGATTTTGACATGGGTTACAATTTCACAATTTTAGGTTTTACCTTCTAGCTGCTCTAAAATACTGGAAACTAAAAGAATGTCAATTTAATGATTCAGCATTCATATTCATTTGTTAAGTCCTATCTTCTATGTATAATTCCACCATCACCTTTGATCTTTCCATATCTTCCATTGGGGTTGTTTGGGCTATGGCAATTCTAAATTTTTCATATCAGAAGGGTCTGTCACTAGTGTGGGGTAGGGAGATGGAACTATCTGATGTTCTGGAGAGGCTGGGCTAGGTTTCAGGACTTATCTGCACCAGGGACCCATCTGGAGGTTGTAGGTTCCTGGAAAGTTACTCTAGTGCATGGAACCCTTGTGGAATCTTATATATTGCCCTGGAATGGACCTGGTTGGGGGTTGGCAGGCTATGATAGGTAGCAAGGTCTACCTGAATCTTGCATAAGAGCAACCTACAGAGTAGCCTCTCAACTCCATTTGAACTCTCTCTGCCACTAATACTTTATTAATTACACTTCTTTTCCCTCTTTTGGTCAGGATGTAATTGTTGATCTCACAGTGCCAGGTCTGGATTCATCCCTGGGAGTCCTCTCCATGTCGCTAGGACCTTTCACCCTTAGATGTCATGCCCACGTAGTGGGGAGGGCAATGATTTCACTTGCAGAGTTGGGCTTAGAGAGACTGAGGCCACATCTGAGCAACAACAGAGGTCCTCCAGAAGTAACTCTTAGGCATGCCTGTAGGTAGTCTAAGCTTCTCTGCTACCTACATAAGTTTCACAAGAGTAGGCCTCATGATCAAGGGCATGGCCTATTGATTTGGGTATCCCTAAAGTTTGACACAGTATCAGGGGATTCCCTGATGGTAAGGTGTAATAGTCCATATTCTTTCTCCCCTTCCTCAGGGAACTTTGCCAATACTTTTTGATTATCTGCTTAATATACTCTAGGATTCAACTGATTTTTGACAAGGCCCTCAAATCACTGAACTGGGATAAAATAGTCCTTTCAATAAACGGGCATGGGAGAACTGGATATTAACAGTCGAAAGTATGAAAGAGGATCCTTACCTTACACCCTATACAAAAATTAACTCAAAGTGGATCAAATACCTAAATGTAAGAACTAACACCATAAAGAAGAAAATGTAGGTAAACATCTTCAAGACCTAGTAATAGGAAGTAGCTTCCTAAACTTTACACCCAAAGCACAAGCAACAAAAGAAAAAATAGATAAATGGGAACTCCTCAAAATCAAATGCTTCTGTACCTCAACAGACTTGTCAAAAAGGTGAAAAGGCAGCCAACTCAATGGGAGAAAATATTTGGAAATCATACATTGGACAAAGGTTTGATATCTGTGTACATAAAGAAATCATACAACTCAACATTGAAAGAACAAATAACCCAACTGTAAAATGGCCTAAAGATATGAATAGGCATTTTTCTGAAGCGCAAATACAGATGGCTCAAGAACACATAAAGAGATGCTCATTTTCATTAGCTATGAGGAAAATGCAGATCTAAATTACAATGAGATACCACCTCACACCTGTAAGAATGGCTACTGTTAAACAAACAGGAAACTACCAATGTTGGTGAGGATGTGGAGAAATTGAGACACTTATGCACTGCTGGTGGGAATGTATAATGGTACAGCTGCTATGGAAGACAGTTTGACAGTTCCTTAGGAACTATCAAGTTACCCTATGACCCAGCAATAGCACTACTTGGAATATACCCAGAAGAGCTGAAAGCAGTGACACAAACAGACATTTGCACACCGATGTTCATAGCAGCAGTATTCACAATCGTCAAAAGGTGGAAACACTCCAAATGCCCATCAACAGATGAGTGGATTAACAAAATGTGGTACGTACATAAGATGGAATATTATGAAACAGTAAGACAAAATTACGTCCTAAAGCACATAATAAGATGGATGGGCCTTGAGGACATAATGCTGAGTGAAATAAACCAACACAAAAGGATAAATTCTGTATGACTCCACTGTTATGATCATTTAAAGACTTATAATACAGAATATAGGGGACTTAGAGATACGTAGAAGCTAGAGATGGGTGGACGGTTAGCTAATGAGGTTGAACTCCAATGTAAGGGAATAGACAGAAGTGAAGGGACTCTCTAGTGGGTCTATAAGTAATATTACCATACTGAAGGTGAACATGACTGAAAGGATACATATAGACCTATGTATCCTACTGTTTAAACTAGAAATATAAATAAGTTCTAGGAAGAACAACTTCAAAGGTGTTATTCATGTATAAAGAGTGTTTAAGTCCAGGATATAGGGGGAAACTGCTATTGCATGCTATAGACTATGTTTAACAGGAAAACATCAGCAGGGGTAAATAATGGGGGGAAGGGCAAGAGTTAAAGGGGAGGTTTAGATTCCCTATTTGGTGAAGGTGTGCTTATTGGTTATTGTTCGACTTTGCTAGCTGCCGGAATGCATCACACCAGAGATGGACTGGCTTTAATAAAAGGGGATTTATTTTGTTAGTTCTTCAGAGGAAAGGCAGCTAACTTTCCACTGAGGCTCTTTCTTATGTGGAAGGCACAGGATGGTCTCTGCTGGTCTTCTCTCCAGGCCCTTGGGTTCCAACAACTTTCCCCGGGGTGATTTCTTTCTCCATCTCCAAAGGCCTGGGCTGAGCTGCAAGTGCTGAGATGAGGAATGCCGAGCTGCTAGGCTGTGCTACATTGCGTTCTCTCATTTAAGCACCAGCCAATTAAGTCAAATGTCACTCATTGCAGCAGACACGCCTCCTAGCGGACTGCAGATGTAATTAGCAACAGATGAGGTTCACGTACCATTGGCTTGTGTCCGCAGCAACAGAACTAGGTATGCTCACCTGGCCAAATTGACAACTGAATCTAACTAACACAGTTATCTTTCTGCTGGGGACAATGAAATTATCTAAAATTGAGAGTATTGATGGACTGTGGACTTGGGGCATTATACATTTTGTCTAATGAATGCAGGTGGCTGAAGGATGCCACCTTCAGAATGAGAAGAAGTTTGGCCAACGGTGGTGCATACATAGGATCTAATATTGGGCTGCTACAAAAAGGAACGAAGTCGTGAGGCATGCAATGATGTGGATGAACCTGTGGGATGTTTGGTGAGGCAAAATAAGCCAGAAATGAAAGAACAATTATTATATGGTCTCTTTTAGAAAATGTTTATAAAAAACAAAGGCCTATGGGGCGGGCCGCGGTGGCTCAGCGGGCAAAGTGCTTGCCTGCTATGCCGGAGGACCTCGGTTCGATTCCCGGCCCCAGCCCATGTAACAAAAAAACGGAAAAACAAAATACAATAAAACAAGAAAATGTTTAAAGATGTTTCCCTTTCTTCCTTCCTTCCTTCTCTCTGTCTTTCCTTTAAAAAAAAAAAAAAAAAAAAAAAAAACAAAGGCCTAGATTGTAAGCTCTTATGGCAGACACATTTAGTCTGGAGTGGTAATTATTTCTGGATTTTGAGAGGCTGTTTTATATATGCATAACCTGGTAGTTAGAGGTAAGAACAAAGACGATCAAGTTGGGATTAAGGTAATTCAGAACACAGGGGTAAGGAAGACATTGTCTATATTCTAGAACTGCACCTACTCTTTGAGACCCAAGGAAGAAAGGTTTCTTTTGTCCGGAACCTAAATTTTCTGTAGCACATAATCTAACTCAATCTGTCTGGATAGCTCATTTGAAAATTGAAACACAGGGAACCCAGAGTAAGAATGGGGGCCTTTAATCCTGTATAGTTTAATGTAATGCCTGGATACATCCTAGAATATATTAAGCAGATAATCAAAAAGTATAGGCAAAGTCCCTTGAGGGATGAGAGAAAAAATATGAAACTATTAAACTTTACCACTGGGGAAGCCCCAGATACTGTCAAACATTAGGGACACCAAAATCAATAGGCCAAGACCTTGATCTTGAGGCTTGCTCTTGTGAAGCTTATGTAGGTAGCGGAGAAGCTTAGCCTTCCTGTAGGCATGCCTCAGAGTTACTTCTGGAGGACCACTTTTGTTGCTCATATGTGGCCTCACTCTCTCTAAGCCCAGCTCTGCAGGAGAAATCAATGCTCTCGCTGTCTACATGGGACATGACATCCAGGGGTAAAAGTCTCCCTGACAACGTGGGAGATGACTCCCAGGGTTGTGTCCCACCCTGGCACCGTGGGATCAACAATTCCATCCTGACTAAAATGGGGGAAAGAAGTATAACTAAGAAAGTATCAGTGGCTGAGAAAGTTCAAATAGAGTTGAGAGGTACCCTGGAGGTCACTCTTATGCAAGCTTCAGTTAGACATTGCTACTTATAACTTACCAAAACCATTCCAGCCAATGCTAGGAACACCTAAAGCAATATATAAGATTCTACAAAGGTTCCATGCACTAGGATAACTTTCCAGAAACTTACAACCTCCAGATGGGTCCCTCCACCAGATAAGTCCTGAAACCTAGAGGGCCCAGCCTCTCCAGAACATCAGCTAGTTCCATCTCCCTACTCCATATTATTGACAGCCCCTTCCAACGTGAAAAATTTAGAATGGCCATAGGCCAAATGCCCCAAAGAGTGGGATAGAAAGATCAAAGGTGATGGTGGAATTTTACAGAGAAGGTAGGGTTTAACAAATGGATGTAATTGCTGGATCATTAAATTGATATTTCTTTTAGTGTCTTGGAGCAGCTAGAAGTAAAATCCTCAGATTGTGGAATTGTAACTCATACTAAACTCTGAAATCTGTTCTACAACTAATTGTTGTCCTGTGCTCCGAAATTTATTGCTTTTCTGTATATGTGTTATTTTTCACAAAAAAGAAAAAAAGGTCAATCATGCTGATAAAAAATATTTATTCCTTCTAGCTTCCAATGTTCTGGAGCAGCTGGAAGGAAATATCTGAGAAGATGGTGTGGTAGCCTACGACAAACTCTGGGATCTGTCCTGTAATTACTTGTTGAAGAGTGCTTTGAAAACTATTGCTTTTTTCTTTCTTTACCTTATATATATATATATTATATTACACAATTTGAAGAGTTAAAAAGAAAACTAATGAGGTCACAGAATAAGAAGTCAGTATACAAAAATCAAGCATATTTTTAAAATGTAATTAAGCAGCAAATCATTAAAAAATGAAAAATTTAAAAATCCCTCTTCAGTAGCCTCAAAAATGAAAAAATACTTAGTGCCTTAGTTTTCCAGGGCTGCTACAACAAACAGCACACAATGGATTGGCTTATACAATAGAAATTTATTGTCCCAGGGCTTCAGGGGCTAACTGTCTGAGATCACGGTTGGAAGGCCATGCCTTCTCCTAGTCTGCAGTGCCTGGTGCTGGCTCACGGGCCCCTTGGCTTGCAGCTCTGCCTCTGTCACGTGATAACCTCACTCATTCTCCAGCTACTTCTGGCTTCTGACTTCTACTGACAGACTGTGTCTGAATTTCTTCTGCCTTATGTGAACTGCAAGCATATGAATTAAGGCCCACTCTGATTCCATTTGGCCTCATTTAAATAGGATCTTCAAAGAGCCTATTCACAAATGAGTCCACACTTTAACAATAATGTCTCAAAGGTTCTAAGCACAATGGGTTCACACCAGGAACACAGATTAAGATTGAACATGTCTTTTGTTGGGTACATGATTCAATCCTCAACACTTAGGACAAATTGTATCAAAAGATAATAAGACCTCTACCAAATTACAAGACAATCATGAGGAAAGTCAAGAAAACCTAATTAAATGGAGATATATACTCTGTTTATGGATTGGGAGATGTCAGTTCTCTCCAAATTTGTCTAAAAATACAATGTCATAGCAATTAACCTCCCAGTTAAATTAAAATGTTTGGTAGAAATTGACAAGATAATTCTAAAATCTTTATGGAAATGTGAAGGACCTAGAATAGCCCAAACAAAAATCTTAAAATGAAAGGACAGCTGGAGGACTCACAGAACCTGATTTTAGGACTATCCTAAATCAATGGCAATGAAGACAGTGCGGTACTGATGCATAGACAAATAGATCAGGTGACAAATAGATCAATGGAGCAGAATACAGAGTCCAGAAATAGAGTCCACACGTAGATGGTAATTGATTTTTTTTTCTTGTCAATTGATTTTTGACAAAAATGCTGAGGTAATTCAATAGAGAAAGGAAAGTTTTCAACAAATGATACTGGAACCACATTGAATAAACATACGTGGGAAAAAAATGAACTTTGTCCCCTACCTCATAGATCTTAATATAATACTATATAACATCTAGAAAAAAAAATTAAAAGAATGCTTTCGTGACCTTGGTATATCATAGAGCAAATACAAAAAGCAATAAGCATAAATAAAAATAGATAATTGGACTTTTTTAAAATTAAGAACTCCTACTTGAGATATACAGAAGCTTGAGCTAGGTGAATAGTTAGTTAATGAGGTTAAACTCAAATGTACGGGAAAAGACAGAAGTGAAGGTGGTTCACTAGTGGGTCTATAAGTAATGTTATCAAATTGAAGGTGAACATGATTGGAAGGGGTTCTATAGACTCATGTGTCCCACCAATTAACACTACAAATATAAATAAGTTCTTGCATGAACTACTGCAAAGGTATGAATCTTGTACAAAGAGTGTCTGATTTTGGGGTAGCAGGGGGGAAATGTTATTGCATGCTGTTAGGTCGGAAGAATGGGGAAAGGCACTGCAACTGGAGCTGTGGAGGCTGTGTCACCCCTCCCAACCTGACTTCTGGAACCAATGAATTGCCCCTTCTGGACCTCACCTCACCTCCATCCTTAAAAGCTGCCTGTGCCAAAGCCCATGCGCACACTCACCTCCCTTCATCTTGGGTTTGGTGAGTTCTGCCCAGGAGCACAGAAAATCACCCCCCCCCCCCCCCTTTAAATTTCCTGGTGTACTTTTCTTCTTTCTCACCCTTTCACCTCCTAAACCTTTCACATGCTATGGGCTATGTTTAACAGGAAAACATCAACAGTCCCACAGCGTTACCAGGAGTACATAATGGGGGAAGGGACAAGAGCTGGGGGAAGTTTGGATTTCTGTTTGGGGAGGGTGTGTTAATTGGCTATCTTTCACTTGGGAACAATGAAATTATCTAAAATTGAGAGTGTTGATGGACTGTTAACTTTGGATGTTATACATGAAGCCTGGTAGATGGAGTATAGCAGAGAAGGCAGGGTTTAATAAATGAGTATAACCGCTGGATCATTATATTGATATTTCTGTTATTCTCCAATGTCTTGGAGCAGCTAGAAGATAAAACAAAAAATCATGGAACTGTAACTCATACCAAACTTTAAAATCTGTTCTATAGCTACTTGTTAAAATGTACTTGGAAATTTACTGCATTTTTTGTATATATGTTTTATTTCACAATAAAAAAAAATTTTTTTAAACAAAAAATTCTTACTTATTAAAAGACATCATTAATAAAACAGAAAGACTAGTCAGATTGTTGGAAAATATTTGCAACACATACATTTGATAAAGGACTTCTATCCAGAATATAAAAATAATTCTTACAAGTAAATAACAAAAGACCTAATTAAAACTTGGCAAAAGACTTGGACAGAAACCTCACAAAAGAAGATATATGAACAGCTAAAAAAGATATAAAAAAGTGTTAAGCATCACTAGTTGCCATGGAAATGCAAATTAAAATCACAATAAGACACCATCTCATACTCTCCAAAATGACTAAAATTAAAAAGACTGACCTACCAAATGTGGTGAGAATGTGGAACAACTGGTAGGAGTATAAAATGATACAAATACTTGGGAAAATTTGTTACCCACACATCTATCCTATGGCCCAGCAGCTCCATTCATAGGTATTTATCCAGAGAAATAAAACATATGCCCAGAAAAAGTCTTGAACAAAAATGCTCTTAGCAGCTTTATTCATAATAACCCTGTTCTAGTTTGCTAGCTGCCGGAATGCAATACACCAGAAACGGAATGGCTTTTAACAAAGGGAATTTAATGAGTTGCTAGTTTACAGTTCTAAGGCTGAGAAAATGTCCCAGTTAAAACAAGTCTATAGAAATGTCCAACCTAAGGCATCTAGGGAAAGATACCTTGGTTCAAGAAGGCCGATGAAGTTCAGAGTTTCTCTCTCTCAAGTGAGAAGGCACATGGCAAACACAGTCAGGGCTTCTCTCTCAGCTGGAAGGGCACATGGCAAACACGGTGTCATCTGTTAGCTTTCTCTCCTGGCTTCCTGTTTCATGAAACTCCCCAGGAGGCATTTTCTTTCTTTATCTCCAAAGGTCACTGGCTCATGGACTCTCTGCTTTGTGGTGCTGCAGCATTCTCTGCTCTCTCTGAATCTCCCATTCTCCAAAACATTTCCTCTTTTAATAGGACTCCAATAAACCAATCAAGACCCACCCAAATGGGTGGAGACATGTTATCACCTAATCCAGTTTAACAACCACTCTTGACTAAATCACATCATTCAAGATGATCTGATTACAGTTTCAAACATACAGTATTGAAGAGGAGTTATTCTACCTTTGGGATTTTGATTAAAACATGACTTTTCTAGGAGGCATACATCCTTTTAAACCAGCACAACCCCTAAACTGAAAACAGCTCCAATGTCCATTGACAAGAGAATGGATAAACAAATTGTGGAATATGATTGTGGAATATAACTGTGAAATGGAATATTCAGCAATAAAAATGTAACAAACTACTAATAAATGTGAGAACATGAACCTATTTCAAAAATATGATAATATATGGAAACAGACACAAAAGAGTAGTACCTCCTGATAATTCCATTTATATAAAGTGTAAGAACAGGCAAAGTTAATCTATAGGATGGAAATCAGAACAGTGGTTTCCTGTGGGGGCAGTGGGGGGAGAGATTAACCGATGGGGGTGCCCAGGAACTTTCTGGGCTGATAGAATTGGTATATATTTTGTCAGGGTAGTGATTATGTAGCATATACACTTATCCAAACTCACTGAGTTGTATACTTAATTCTGTGTATTTCACTGTATATATATATATATACATACATATATACAGTGTATATATATATATACACAGTGAAATACACTATATATATGATATATAAATACACAGTATATATATATATATATATGATGTGCATTGCAACATCTGAAAATAAAAGCTACTAAAATGCTGCTTAAGGTAGAGATAAAAAAATACATTTAACTGGGGTTTTTCCTTCTCTTTTCTTAACCATGTAAGCATTCAATATCTTAAAGTAATAAAGATTTTAAAAAATATTTTGGGTATTTTATTCTATACAACTAAGCTTAAAGAGTCTTTGCCTGGTTAGAAATTTGAAAACAAATTTTGAAAAAATATTTAATTCATTTTTCTCATATCCTTTCTGTATTTCTCTTCAGTCCATACAGAATTTGTCTGGAGGTGGGTTGTCTGCTTCCAGTTTTAGAGAAAAAAGGGCCTTCTTTTCGCTTTCAAGTTTCCTTGCTCCTAGATGCCCGTTTCTTTCAGAAAAAAAAATGTTGGTGGTAAAGCATAAGTCAGTTCTTCAGCGTGAGAGGAGCTAGGAAGCATGCTGACCTCTCCACAAAGGAGAGGTCCCGTTTCTGCTCATAAACATTTTTTTCTCTAAATGCCTCATTTTCTGATGAATACAGCTTGAAATTTGCCTGTTTCCTTGAAATTAAAACAAAAGTATGGCCCTTGAAATGCCCCAAAGAAAGCAAAACAGAAATACTCATCTGAAAGAATAGGAAAATGCTCTCATTGGAATCTCACCATCTTGTGATGTCTGTGAAATGTAACAGATTCGGTAAAAATGAATCTTAAGGGAAATGATTACTGGGTGATTGGCTTTGGTCTTTGGGCGTTAGATAGGGGGAACTGAGGGTAGTTGGAAATATTCAGTAAGAAGAGCCTGGGTCTGAGCTATAGGGTTATTTAAAGTCCTGGGTTTGGTGGCACCCACGCTTTGTCCTTGAGCTAAACAACAGCTGGTCTTGGCATGAGCCGAAGAGAACTCCGGTGTCTCACGTAGGCTTTTTCGAAGCCAGGACAACACGACAACCACTGTCAGAAATAGCAATGTCTTCAAAGACAAAGGACCCACCCGGGAATTATTGATCTTCCACAGATCTTCCTAGCACTTATTGGAGGTGCTGAAACCAGCATTCTCTGACAGCAGTGAGGGCCACAAAATATAATTATAAAATAAAGTCATTTGCAATATTTGCTACAACTCATAGAGCATAATTCCTATTAGCCCCTCCAATTCACCACCGTTGGAGGTACCGCCCTGGTACCACTGCTTAGAACATTTTGGGGGGATTTCCTCTGTTAAAATTGCTTTCAGAGCCAGGCTATGAATTCCCATGTGGGGGAAATCAGCTTGATTGTCTTAATTCACAACAGTTGGCTCTAAGTAACTTCTGGCTGTTTCTGAAAATTCAGTCCACCCCAGAAAGGACAAAGGTTTGCCGCCAATGAAAATATTCAAAGGAATGTGCTGCCTTCTCTTGAAGGTTTTGCCCGCAGAGTTTCCGATGCATGGCCCACAGCTGTCCCTGTACTCGGCCATGGGACGGGTGCTGCAAGGGGCGTCCCTCACTTGGACACACCGGTCCTCACGCCCACCGATCACATCCCTTTCCCCACATGCCATTTGTTCCTAGGTTTTCTGCTTAGTACCACGCAAAGCACTGAATACCAGATGGGAACACTCACGAATAGATTTCTCCTCTGTCTGCTGAAAACGTGAGAGGCAAATGATGCTAAACCTGCTTCTAACATTTCTGCATTCTTTTCCCAATGTTTTCATCCTCTCCTACTCCCACTTGACAGCTTCAAGGATGAAAACAGTTTCTTAGGGGTGGGAAGAGAGTGAAAACCTTTTCTAATATCTCGCCACTCTCAAAAAAGACATTCCTATGTCCAGGCCAGGAAGGACGGGCCCCTTTTGTCTCTCTGGCTGCGTGTCTGGAGCTGGCTTTGAAAAAGCCCTTCACAGCAATTTTCCAACCAAACAATGACTACTTTCACAGATGGAATGATATGGCAGATATGGCAAAATGATAAAGTCAGTGGGTCTGGGTATTGGGGTGGGGGCATGGGGGAGGGCATATGTTGGAGTTCTCTGCCTCTGGTCTGTATTACTTTTATAACCGTCCTGTCAGCTTGAGAGTGTTTCAAAATATAAAGTTAAAAAAAAGTAGCCACTTTGCTACCTGATGGTTTCAGTGCAGGTGACAGTGACTCTCCTGGCTCAGGCTGCTTCCTTAGGTACCGCCCCTCCGCTCCTGTCCGGGCCTTCTCTTTTTGGCTCAAGTTTTCACCTTTTTATTTCCCTCTGCTTTCTTCCCTCCACCTGTCATGTTTTTCCTCTTTGCTGGTAGCTTTTATTAATTAAGGGCTTTGTATCTTTTAGGCATCATCTAATTTTTTTCAAAACCTAAACAGGCCCTTTCTGTTCATCTGTGTATTTACTTTCTCAAAATGTATAAAATAGGCGTGCATTTTCTCTCTGGTTTAAGCATAACTGCATTGCTGTCTTTAGACGGGAGGACGATTCAGCCAGCAGAGACATGTGCCTCCGGGGCACCTGGGGGACTCGGCCAAGTTTCCTGGCTTGGAAGGGTCCCCTTCCTATTTTATTGTTCCTGAGCGTCTGTCCCAAGGCTGTATGTTCCTGCCCCTGAGCCCCACCTATCCAGCTCTACCCCATCTCCACCCCCCGCAAGAGACCAGCTTCCCAGTAGAGCTCTCCAGGTCACACTGGTATGCTTGGGCATGTTTACAGGTTATGTTATGTGCGTGTGGATTCAGCAGTAATAACCTTAATCTCACTGAGAAATAATGAAGAGTCTAAAGTCCCGTGAAAATGGAAATAATCATTATTAAGGTGATAGACCTTAACTCAAGTGTGAATGCATTTCTAAAATCACGCTGAAGTTAATACCAAAGCAGCACGCCTTCTTCCCCCTTATGCCTCAGTCAGGGACCCTGAAGGCCTGCTATTTCCAGGCCGCCCCCTGGTCACTGCCTCCCAGGAGGGCTCAGCACCCAGCCCCGGGTGGTTGGGCCTGACCAGGTCAGGGGGCGGCTTCCCTCCCAGCAGGGGCGCAGGGCCCCCTCAAAGGCGCCCTTTGGGAGCCCAGGGCCCCGCTGGCCTCTGTTCACAGGCCCTCTGTGGCTGTGGGCACTCAGGCCCTGCCGCCCCCCGACCCCAGGCCACGGCCTGTTCACTTGGGGCCTGGAACCCCTCCAGGAGTCAGGACCTCTGCTGGAAAGAGAGTTGTTTGGGCTGGGGTGCCACTTGGCCATGCTTCTCGGGGCCCCCAAAGCCCATGGGGGAAGAGAAGGGGACCCACGTTCCCCCCACATTTTTGAGTTCTTCAAATTAATATACAATTTTAAAATAAAAGAAAAATGTATTCATCGACTTTGCTTTTTTCTGTAGTACTTCCTAAAAGAGTTGAAAACTGTGCAGGAGGCAAGGGCACCAAAACCTCTGCGTCCTCGCTGTGACCTGCTGGTGGCCTTGGCCCGTGAGCTCCGAGGGTCCCCATGACATGCGCAGGTGCCCAGGCCCCGCCTCCAAGGGGCTCCTGTCCACAGGGCCCGGAGCAGCCCAGATGTCTGTCTTTCTGACAAACACCTCATTGGATTCTCAGATAGATGGTTCTCAGACACATGAGAAACTGCCCCTTGGATTTATGTCTTCTGGTCCTTCACTTAATCTCACAGTTCTAATACAGAATTTATGTTCCAAATGGGAAAGCCATGCAGGAATCCCATAAATGCTAGTGTTTCAGGAAGATGACCAGTTCCTTCTCCCTGTGGACAACTGGGAACTCGCTGTGCTAGCTCAGGTTCTGGAATGTGGCGTCTCCCAGCAGACCTACCCAGTGCCAACCCCTGTCTTCCAAGGAGGGTTTCTGAATGGGAAAAGCCCCTGCTTTCAAGGCTCTATGATTCCCCTGGACCTGACAGCCTTCTAAATGGCTTTCATTTATTTACTGAGTTCTGAAAAGAAAGTTTCCCTCCTGGAATAGAAGCCCACAAGTGGGAACCTGGCATTGGTTCTCCCTCCCTAATATCAGGACCTCCCTCAGTTCCAACTCTAAACTCACACCCACAGCACGGTGTGGCCAGGACAACTGCGGGCCGAGCACAGCAGGTGGACTTCACGTGCCCCTAAGGCTTGTGGGGTGCAACAAGTTTAAGAATCAGTCGTAAGGTCGCCCGTGTCTGGCGCAGCGGGGCTAGGACATCCCGAACAAAAATCTACGCTGGAGAACTTGATGCGCAGGTGACGGGTAACTGGGGGTGGGCGGCTCCTGCGGCTCTTAATCTGACACAAACGGTATCTAAAACCCAGCAGCACACATGGCCACATCCTCAGAGCACTTGAGAATGAACATGTGCCAACACACGTGATATGTGCACACCCGGTAGCCTGGCTTCCCATTTCCGACCGCTTCTGGGCTCCCAGGTCTCAGCGTTTTTGTTTTTTGTTTAATTGAGAAATCTTTACGCCCATACAGTCCGTATCTCAGCATCTTTTTGGGTGACTCATCACCTTCTCTTAAGCCTCCGGTTAGCAACCCTGGGTCTGTACTGAGATCTCAGATCAAACCTGTCAGCAGTTTATGCTTACCTAGTACTGACCCCCGAGACTCACATCAGACCCCAGCACTTTGGGGCAGGCTGTTCCAGAGCCTGGCTTCTGCACAAACAACAGCCGTCAGAGACAGGCCCGGGGCTGCCGGGAAGGGGCTCTGAGGCTGCTAAGAGGCCTTCCACATTGGCCGGGGCCCAGAAGGACCTGGTCCCCATGGCCCGGGCCAGATCTCAGGGTGCCTGCTGGGGGACTCGGCTGTCCATGCCTTGGCGAGGCGGCCCACTCAGGGGAAAACCACGGGAGACAGAGGCGGGCAGCATGACCCAGTGAGAGGTAAGACCAGGCCCGGACGCCAGCCTGGTCCGGCGGGGGTGGGCTCTCTTGGTGGCCGGGCCCCAGCAGGCATGGTGAGGTGTGACCCCCGTGTAAGTGGCCAGGCCCCAGCAGGCATGATGAGGTGTGACCCCCGTGTAAGTGGCCAGGCCCCAGCAAGCAGAGTGGCCTCCAGCAGGGACATCCTCCGTGACAGCACTTGTCCTGGATGGCTGGGTCTGCTCTGCTCTGCCGGCACCTGTGCCTCAACAGGTCAATCTTTTGGCATCATCCCTCACACGAGGTGTGCACACACCTGCTAGGACAATCTGAATTCCCCGTAAAGCTGTCTCCTCCCTGGACTGGCTCTTCGCCCCTCATTAGCCTGCAAGAGACCCCACGTGTTGCTCAGCTCCCAGTGCCTCGTGCACAGGAAGGCCGCAGAGGCACCCAACAGTGCTGATAACTACGAGCTCGTTCTGCCCGCAGCATGTGGGTGGGCTCCCCAAATTCAGCCCTGTGCCCCCTTTTCCAGGCCTCCATGGTCCACAGCTCTCCTGATTGTTCTGCCCCTGCAAACTCCGGGCTGTCCTGGCAGGCACACTGCCCTGTGTCACCTTACTGATTCGGTGAACAATCTTCACTGAACGTAACTATGTGCTGGGCTTTGAGGAAACAGCAGTGAATAAAATGGTCACGGCCCTTGCCCTGCTGGAGTCTAAAACCAGGCATTAAACACATGAGATGAGTATAAAAGGGAAGGATACAGGGCTCTGGAGCACATAGTAGGGAGACTGGGAGGGGCCTGCTGGAGGAAGTGATGTCTCAGCTGGGACTGGAAGGTGGGGGAGGGGTGAGCTGGATGAAGGGAAAGGGGGAAGGGGAGGTGAGAGGATAAACAAACATTTATAGGGACTCAGGAATGGGAAGGAGTAAGCTGTGAGAGGGATCTGAAGAGGTGGGCATGGTCACCATGGTTTTTGGGGTGTGGCAGCCGGAAGACCGCTCCCACAGGTGCTCCACCCCAGGGACCCCCAGCTGCTGGTCTCTGGAACCCACGTGGAGGAGGCTGCAGAGTCACTAGGGCAGGCTGGGTCCTGGGAGACGTGGAACCGAGGCCAGCTCTGGGTCCAGGGAGGCAGCCTGGGAAGCCCATTCCCTACCTCCTCTCCCTCTCTCCTCCACCTGGGGCCAGGCTTGCACTGCAGTCCGACCGCCTCCCACACTCCTCCAGCTCCTCCCAGTGTTCCTTCACAGGCTTTTTTCCCTACGTAAAATCCTTGCATGTTTCATCCTAATTTGGTGTCTGCTTCTGGGAGTACCTGGACTAGCACATGGGGCTTTATCCTAATGATAACTTAAAGTCCTCGAAGGACTTGAAATGAGCGAGTTGGAAAATCAGATTGCGTTTGGAAAAGCTCAGTCCGTCTGGAGGGTAGAGAATCTGCTCGGCGGGGACCAACAATAGAGACAGGAGGCTGTTACAGAGACCCGGGTGGGAGGTGGTGCTTGGACTGCGGTAGGGGCAGTGGAGATTTTAACAGGTGCTTGGGTTTGGGAAATCTTTAGGAAGAAGAGATGGCACTTGGTGGTGGATTAAATGCGGAGGGAGGACAGTGTTGAAGCAGCTCTAGGATCCTGGCTCAAGCAGTAAGTGGAGGAATTTTGTGGCTTAGAGTTGCGTCCGGCTCTGTTTAGGGAAAAATGTAGCATCTGGCCAATGGAAAGGTGAGCACTGTTGCCTACTCGGCCAGCTCACTGGGAGCATCCAAAAACGCTGGCTTGATTTCATGCTTGCCAAATAGCCTTCTGATTGTCTATTTGGTCACATGGACATTCCGGGACCAGGAAAGGAATAGTGCCCATTAAAAAGGAATAAATGAATTAATTGGCATTTAAATTCATTCAACAATGTCCTGGTTGTCTGACGGCCTTGAGCCAAGCTCTCCAAGTCTCATCCACTCCAAGATACTGGCAAGGATGCAGCTGGAGGCTGGACTAGGGTAAATTCACCAGAGAAACTTCACTCTCGGAGGCCTTTGTGTCAACAGCCAGCTGGTTCAGCAAAACTGATTCCAAATTTCTGTTTTCCAAAATTCTGTCCAGAACTATAACACAACACAGTTGTGTTGTTTTAATCCACTAAGTTTATGGTAAATTATTATAGTGGCAATAGGAAACAAAAACACACATCGACAACACTGTCTCACCTTTTCAAAAGACAAAAAAAGCAGATTATATATAATCTAATACATATACATGAGGCCACAGACTGTGTAGCCCATTGTGGCTGTTTAGCATCTTTTGAAAAAATACCTTTCCTATTTTTAGGCCAACTACCTTTCTACCAGAACTACCTTTTCCAGGTAGGCGCTAAGTATGTGATCAGATGCACCTGTGTGAGAGGGTGGCTCAATCATTGAGCTCTCGGGGGCAGCTGCAGCAGAGGTTGTGGCGGTGGCGGTGTCCCATCTGAGAATCCAAAATGCTGGTGGCAGTTCTCTTGTCACCTGTGCTCAGCGGTGGTGGGCAGGTGATCAGATGTTATCCTTCCACCTGGGGAGCCTCCAGACCTGATTTTCTGGCCTTCCTGGAGATTCTGTGAACCACACACTACTCTTCAATACATTGGTTTCCTACTTATTCTCACAGTTATGGATTCTTTCATTTGCAAATTCACCCCATGGATTGGAAGTAGTCCTAAGGCTTTAGAAGCTAGAAGGTGAAGTATTCTGCTTCTCTAGCCAGGCCAAATTGTTCAGGAAGATTAGGAAATAGAGGCCAGAGTGCACAGCAGTTCCCAATTACAGCTGCATTGCATCCCGGCCGCCATGGAACAGCTGATCCTGTTTAAGTCTTGAGCAAGGCGGAAGGCTATGCTATCCAGGCAGTGAGTGAGAAGAGTGCCTGCTGGGTTTTCAGGTGGGCTGCAGAAGGGCCCATCTGAGGGAGACACAGGGTTAGCAGGTAAAGTAGGTCTAAGAGGCCTCTTTCACTGGCTGTTCTCCCCCGAGGTGGCCATCCGATTTCCCGTTGGGGTGAAGGGCCTGGAGTGCCCCTGGACTTTCCTCTCCCCCACTTGCTCCCCCTGGCCTGGGCTGGGAGCTCTCAGCAGGAGACAGCCAGATGTGAGCCAAGCCTGCCAGATGTGAGCCAAGCCTGGACACACACCCTGTTCCCAGGAGCTTGTGTTCAGCTTGGAATACCGTCCAGGAGATGACAGAGGCGCCTTCTTCCTTGAATCAGCCTCAGATGAAGTCATCCTTTCCCTCTGAACTCTGTCAGGATTATTCCTTGGTATTTCTGAATCACTTGACAGTTTATAGGTGCTTTGGAAACTAGAGATATTGTGTGAATGTCTCTGTGAATGAGATTTTATACAATGCATTTTAAAAAAAACTTTTTTACTGTATATTACAACATATATACAAAGCAAAGAAAGAAAAAAGCAGTAGTTTTCAAAGCACTCTTCACCAGGTGGTTACAGGACAGAGCCCAGAGTTTGTCATGGGCTACTCAGATTTCTCCTTCTAGCTGCTCCAGAACATCGGAGGCTAGAAGGAATAAATATTTTTTTATCATCACATTGGCTTTTTCCCCCTTTTTGTGAAAAACAGCGTATATACAAAACAGAAATACATTTCAAAGCACAGCACAACAATTAGTTGTAGAACAGATTTCAGAGTTTGGTATGGGTTACAATTCCACAATTTTATTACTTCTAGCTGTTCTAATATACTGGAGACTAAAAGAAATATCAACTTAATGATTCAGCAATCATATTCATTTGTTAAACCCTACCTTCTCTATATAACTCCACCAACACCTTTGATCTTTTTCCCACTCTCTAGGGGTATTTGGGCTATGGCCATACTAACTTTTTCATGTTGGAAGGGGCTGTGAATATGTGGGGTAGGGAGATGGAACTAGTTGATGTTCTGGAGAGGCTGGGACCTCTAGGTTTCAGGACTTATCTGGTCCAGGGACCCAACTGGAGGTTGCAGGTTTCTGGAAAGTTACACTAATGCATGGAACCTTTGTAGCATATTATATATTGCCCTAGTTTTAGGATTGGCAGGAATTGTTTTGATTGGGGTTTGGCAAGTTATGATAGGTAGCAACGTCTAACTGCAGCTTGTATAAGAGTGACCTCCAGAGGAGCCTCTCAGCTCTATTTGAACTCTTCAAGCCACTGACACCTTATTAAACAATGCATTTTTGAGGACTTGAATCAAGAACATTGATCAGAAAATTAAGTGTTGCATAGAGGTTTCTAAGAATTAAGAAGCATAAAACAAGGGGAAACATTGTTAGTGGAAGTTCAGGAAGGCATAGGAAATTTAGCTACTATAAAATTAATTCCAAGTCTCCCAAATGCCAGGGGAGGGTGTTGGGAGTTTTCTTGGATCTTACTAGGGGCAAATAAGGTAGAGCAGTCTCGCACATGGCTTCACTTGAAGAACATTAATCCCAGGAAGACTTTCCTTCTAAATCACCATTGACGAAAGATTTTCTGATTATCATTGCCAGAAATCCCTTAGACATTTTTGTTCCTTTAACTTAAGGCTAAAATATCCTAACCCAAAAGTCTCAGAAGGGCAAAATAATTAATAATTTAATAATAATCAATGGATAATTGTTATTATGCAGATCCTTTCCAACATTCCTTCAGCAGAACGATTTCCCAACAAACAACGGGGGTAGTGGTGATAGGGCAGACGAGAGAGAGGTGAGGACACTAATGGATGAGCACATCACCATTAGAAAATGTTTCCAGAGAGCTGGAATGCTGCCAGTGGTACCCATTCTCCCTTCCATCATGCCCTCTGGACTTGGTTCTTACATCAAGAAGCTAGCCCCAGAGAGGGTTTGCTCCGGACCTGATCTTACTAGCTAAAAGTTCAAGTAGAATTCTGACAGAAGTGAAGATTACTGTCCAGTGCAATTTAAAAACCAGTGGTCCATGCTATTTGTGCTTTGCCAATATGGCCACAATAACTTGAAATCATTGCCGATGTGGATATGAGTTCTATTAGGTTGATTTCTGTTTAACATGTGTTCTTCCAAGCTTATATGCATTTAACGAAGAGTATTTAAAGATCTCCATGTCCGGGCCCATCCTGGACTGGGTAATGGGCCTGAGACCAAGTGGCACCTCCTGGGTTCCCACGACCATCCAGATCATTCGCTGAGAGGAAGGACCCTGCTCCTCCTCAATCTTCAGCCAGAGTCCTGGGCATTCTTGGCCAGCATTTGCACCCTTCGAGAAAAGCTACAAACTACTACCTCTTCTGCCTTCCCAAGACAGTGTCTTTCCCCCAGTGGTTGGTGTCCCCATGCGCCTACTTTGCAGGATCGTGAGCCTTGAAGGTAAGAAATCTCCTGAAGGTCGTAATTCTTTAAAGGTCACCACTTCGCTTTCCGCAGCGCCCCACACCAATTTAATTGCAAAATGATCTGACACAGAATGACCGACACGTTTTGTTGTTTGCTTCTGCTTTGAGGTGACCCCAGCCCTTCCTGCACCCCAGGAAGCAGGATGTAGTCATTCTTCAATAATCTATAAAATATCAAGAATCGCCTACTCAACATTCTGCAAATGATAGCAAACTTTTAAAAGTACAATTACAGCAGGGGGACATGGTAACGTTAACGTATCCTGCTTTGGAACTAACAAAACATCCCCTTTCGCCTGCTGCTTCCTTTCCCTCCCCGAAGGAATTTGCTATTGTTTGTAAATACTGGTTTTATTTAAGCACATCTCAAACTTAGCCTTTCTGAATGGTCATAGTAGATAAACTATTGTTTTTTAAATCTACTCTATTGAGGTACAATTTATATTCAATAAAACACTGTGTTTTACTTGTACATTTCGGTAAGTTTTGACAAATGTATATACCCTGTAATCACCACCATAATCAAGATATAGAATGTGGTTCCATCACTCCAAAAAAGTCTCTTCCTACCTCTTTTTGTCTATCCGGTATCTGACCTCCAGCTCCAGGCAACCACTGATTTGCTTTTTGTTGCTATAAATTAGTTTTGATGGCCTTTAATTTTAATGAGGATAAACTGTATAAGTAAGCCCAGGCCAGGTGACTGAGGAATGAGAGGCCAGAGCAGAAGAACTAACCAGATGAGCCAGCCAACCCACAAAATCATGAGAAATACTAAATCCTTGTTTTGATATATTTTTTCTTTTTTTTTTTGTCAGCCTAGCTAGGGATCCACCAATTTTATTGATTTTCTCAGAGAACCAGCTTCCGGTTTTGTTGATTTCCTCTATTGTTTTCATGTCCTCAATTTCATTGATTTCTGCTCTAATCTTTGTTGTTTCTTTCCTTTTGCTTGCTTTGGGGTTAGTTTGCTGTTCTTTCTCTAGTTCTTCCAGGTGAGCAGTTAATTCCTTGATTTTTGCTCTTTCTTCTTTTTTAATATAGGCATTTAAGGCAATGCATTTCCCTCTCAGCACTGCCTTTACTGCATCCCATAAATTTTGATATGTTGTGTTTTCATTTTCATTTGCCTTGAGATATTTACTGATTTCTCTTGTAATTTCTTCCTTGACCCCCTGGTTGTTTAAGAGTGTGCTGTTTAGCCTCCAGATATTTGTGAATTTTCTGAACCTCTGTCTGTTGTTGATTTCAAACTTCATTCCATTGTGATCCAAGAAAGAGTTCCATACAATTTCAATCTTTTTAAATTTACTGAAACTTGCTTTGTGACTCAGCATACGGTCTATCCTGAGAATGATCCATGAGCACTTGAGAAAAATATGCATTCTGCTGGTGCGGGGTGTAATGTTCTGTAAAGATTTGTTCAGTCTAGGCCATTCATCATATTATTCAAAATCTGCTTCCTTATTGATCCTCTGTCTAGATGTTCTATTCATTGGTGAAAGTGGAGAATTGAAGTCTCCAACTATCATGGTAGAGGTGTCTATTCTCCCTTCAGAACTGTCAGTGTTTACCTCATGCATTTCAGAACACTCTGGTTTGGGAATCCTTGTTGTTTTAAGCCTCTAAGTTTTGGAGGTTTTGGGTAAGCGTCTAAGTTTGTTATAGCGCAGTACACTACCAAAGCAATCAGAAACATTGATGGAGAGTAAAGCCCTCGTAGAGACCACTGAAAATGTATAAGAGAAAGGAAAGGAGAAGCAGCGTTTCCACAGCTATCAAGCCCAGGCTGTTCCTGCATGAAACCTGCTCCTGTCAAGGGACCAGAGCCCAGGTGCAGCTGCAGGACGCAGGAAGCTGCCTCAGGGACTCTGGGATCTCAGGGTGGGAGGTGGTCAAAGAGGAAAGGGGTCCCAGATGTAAGACCTGGCCCGGGAGCCTCTGGCTGGAAGGTCCCCACCCGAACTAAAACCATGAATATCCGGGCATACAGCTGTTCAAACTCAGCCATTCAGGACCTGCCCTGACAAACAAAGGACCCCCACTGCACACGGCCCGTAGCTATGCCCACTGCACACGGCCCGTAGCTATGTCCACTGCACACGGCCCGCAGCTATGCCCACTGCACATGGCCCGTAGCTATGCCCCCTGCGCACGGCCCGTAGCTATGCCCACTGCACACGGCCCGCAGCTATGCCCACTGCACACGGCCCGTAGCTATGCCCCCTGAGCACAGCCCGCAGCTATGCCCACTGCACACGGCCCGTAGCTATGCCCCCTGCACACGGCCCGTAGATATGCCCCCTGCACACGGCCCGTAGCTATGCCCACTGCACACGGCCCGTACCTATGCCCCCCGGCCCTAAAGCCCGAGAAACTCCTAACCTAACACAGGAGGCCCCGTGGGCATCGTCAGCACCCCCACTAGCTAGCCTATATCTAGCCCTGCTGCGCCTAGGGGGGCGTGACCTCCCCAGCCTGCACCCTGAGCACCCGGACCTGGGAACCTCGCCCCGGGACAATAAAATTTTAAACTCCGACTCCGTTTCTCTGATTTCTCAGTTGGCTACCGTCTAAAACCTGACACCAGATCTCCTTTCTTCCCTTTCTTTTGGCGTCTCACAGGAGTGGGAGGAGTGACAGTTGAAGAATCTGAATCTCTACTTGGGACACCTTAGGGAGGTAAGTTAAGAGCCTCCTAGAGCCAAGGTTCTTTAAGAAGACCCATACAAAATACGACACAGGAATTTCCATATTTGAGGCCTGGCATGGTATGTAGCAGGCAACAGCTACTCTCGAAATATTTAAATCAGTCAATCTCTGTCTGACTTATCTGGATATTCCTCAGGCCCTGGAGAGTCAAGCAATCCACAACTGGTGCTCATCTGTTCATCAGACATGGGAGATCTGCCTGACCATTCTCGGGGCACGGTACATACTCTACAGCACAGACAGTCACAGGAAACTTAATGTGGAGATCAATGACATGGCCTTCTTGTAAATTCTTCACCTCGCATTTAACCAGAGGATGAGGTGAGCTTGGGACATCAACAGAAGTTCAACACTTGCCCTTTCTTTCCTGGAAGCCCAATCATTTTCAACCAAATCTTTGGGTCATGGAAAAAAAGATCTCTTCTAGCAGGAACTCATTTGAATTGGGAAGGATTCCTGATGGGGTATATGTAAATCATTGCACTAAATGTTTGAATAACCAGGTGGTAAAAGCAAGGAATGGGTATTTCCTGATACATACGGGCAATCTACTGCTAGCTGAGGCTGTTTTGAATTGGATGTAATGAGCAGCAAAAGCAGAACAACTTTCCCCTATTTTACCTGCAGCATCCACTGGGTGGTGAGCCCCTGGAAGAAAGGAGGACCAGGGGATGAGAGGGATTTCCTGTGTCTGGACCAGAAGGACGCTTTTCCGCCTCTAGCTTGACTTATAAATGTTTCTAAGTGGTTGTAGCACATCCTCTGTGGATTGAGATGGGTTTCTCTAGTGTCACCTCCCAGAAAAAAAAAAAACAAAGGCAGAGGTGGATGTGGCAATCCCAGGAGTTTTCCACAGGAGTGACGAAGGCAGGGCAGGGCACAGGCCAGCAGTAAATATGGGAGCAGCACAAAGTCGGTGTCTAAAAGTCAGTGTTTTCATTGCCCATATTGGTTTGTGTCTTATTAAATAAATCAAAAGGACTTGACCCTTTGCTTATGTAAGATCTCTTAGCTGTGTGCAAGCATTTTGAAATGCTTTAAGTGCTGCACAGATGAAAGGTGGAGTTACTTTTGTTTTTAGCTCTCTCTGTAACTGGAAGACAGCCACACCCTCTGGCATCTGACTGAGTAGGAAAAAGGCCCCAGGGTGTTCTGTGCTGGGGACACCAGGTGACTGTACAGAATCCATGCCAGCCAGGCAATCCCAGCAGGTGCAGGGCTGATGGGAAATGCGCAAGCTTGAACGGTTTTCCTGCTTAGTTGGAGTGTCCGGCTGAGTCACTCTTCCCTCTGCCTGAGGAGTAAGTCCTCTGCAGTCACTGTTGCAACAGCCTTTTTCCCCTTTCCCTTGGCTTCCTTGCTTTTCCTAGGACAATAAACTAACAAGGACCCAGAACACACTTTAATAGACTTACCCTTATGTGCCTGATGTTTAAAACAGAGGGTCAGATGGCAAACAAACATACAACAAACATAGCAAAACTGAGCTCTATCAAGGATTTTTAAAACAAAACAAGGGGTAGGATACGGTCTAACATCAGGGCAGATACAGAGCAATCTCCATTCTCAGCCTTTATATGCTAAGAACTGATATTGATATTCTTAACGATGATGTAAAAACATAGCTAGAGCCTCAGATATATTTTAAAAGAGTATTTTATTATCTAATTTGTATGCTGCCAGAAAATCCTTTTTTGGAATGAAGACCATAATAATAATATATTTTAAAGGATTATCTTGCAAGTACTTTCGCATATAGTATTTCTCTGATCTTACAATGACCTATTGAGCCAGTAGCATTGTGGCCCAGTTGGCGGCAGCCTGCCTCCTTGGATTTGTCTGAATCTGTAGGCACAGTATTGGGGCACCTACTAGCATCAAGGCGGTGGCAGGCGGGTATGTAGGGCCTGATGTGCAGATATCCTTCAGATTTTCCTGGGTTTTGCTGCCCTGTTGGCGATACTTTCTGATGGTGTGTTACGAACAGTATTTTAAAATCTTTGTGACGTGGTCATGCAGCCTAATGGGCTGGAGGTTTTCCTTGGGCCATTATAAAGGTAAGGCTTATCTTTGGACTCTTTTAGTCACACGTTACAGAAACCTGTTTAAATTGGCTCCAACAGAAAGGGGACATTTATATAAGGATATACCGATGTCTCAAGGAACCCAAGGGCGAGAAGGGCAAGGAGTCACGTAAGGGACCGGAACCAGAACAAACACACGTTCCAATGGGCACTGCATTGCAGAACCTGTGAGCAGAGAATGTGTGAGTCTTCCCCGACTCAAGCAAGGATGGGTGGCAAAATTGTGTATGACAGTCTAGTCCTAGCCCCAAAGAGAAGGTCCCGGAGAGACAAATGTGATAGGCTGAAAAGTAGCACCCTCTTATAAACAAAAACTGAATGTGCAATAAAGCATAAAAAATGGTAATGATTAGTCAACAGATGGTTTCGATAACATTTAGAAGTTCACCTTACTCAATACACTAAATTAAGTTCTAAATGAATTAAAAGGGAAACATTTTAAAACTATTTTTTGAAGTATACCTGAGAAACTAAAATAAAATATAATTTAATAGTAAGTGAGCATCTAGTGAAGAAAAGGGAATGATTTCTAAGCTCAGAAACCACAGGAGAAAAATCACCATAAAGAAAACCTGTTGGGTTTGACATTTATTGAGTATGTATTATGATCAGTCTCTCTCCTTAAGTATTTATGTACGTTATCTAATGTATTTTCCCCCATTATGACAACAGTATTATAATCCTTATTTTAAAAATGAGTAAACTGAGGCATGAAGATGTTAAGTAGCTTGCCCAGGATTATACAGTAAATGGTAGAGCCAAGATATATACTTTAATTCTCTATGCTGAACAGCCTCCCCCTTACCTATTTAAATAGGTTTAAAGGGCAAACTTCATTCACACATTGATTCCGCATGTATTTGTTGCACCTCCTGTAAGGAATGGGCACTGCTCTGGGCATGCCCAGGCATGTAATAGATGAGGCAGTCTCGTGGAGCTGACGATGTATATCGGACTCTAGAGAGCTACAGACTACAGAGAAATAAATGAACAGTTAACAGGGGAACTTCTCTTGGCCAGCGCTGGTAAGGAGACAACATGGGGTCATGCAGTGGATAACAAGTGGGCTGGGGACCTCGCATAGACTGGGTGGTTGGGGAGGGGAAAGGAGATGGACTTGCTGGTCCAAGAGGCTGTGGCACAAGGACAGAGGAGGAACCAAGAGAGACTCTAGGACTGGAGCGCCATTTACTAAGACGGGAAGGCTATAGAAATTACAGCGGGTTTAGAGGGGGAAAGGTAGGATTCTATTTGGACATGTTAAATTTGAATGGCCCGTTAGGCATCCAAGTGAAGTTGTAAGGTAAACAATGGCCTTACAACTTACAACACATGCATAGCAAATATCACCAAGCCTTACCATCATCATAGGTGTCGTTAGATATATATTGATGCATATATTGTCTTCTTGTCACAAGAAACATACACCAAACCTCCAATAGATGACTGGGAAAAGACAATTTAGAAAAGAAGAAATATAATCAACAAACATGGAAAAATATTCAGCCTCACTAGTAATGCAAGAAATACACCTTGAAACATCCATGAGGTAGTATTTTTAAACTACTACAATAGCAAAACACCCAAATTAATAGCACCCACTGGAACCATGGACAAATTGGTACTCTCAGATGCCGATGATGGCATTGTAAAGAGGCACAGATATTTTCGAAAGTAATTTGGCAAGAGACACAAAAATTCTTATACTCTTTTACTCTGTTTTTCTACTTTGGGAATTCTATCCTAAGGAAAGGCTACTGCCTGCCCATAGTATTTCCCATGGGGATATTAATAGGGAAAATTTGAAAAAGGAAATCCAGTTGGCCAACAGTAGGAAATGCTTGTACAAATTACAGTAAATCTGCTTGGGTAGATTATTGTGCAGCTGTAGTCTCTGATGGTTGAGTTTGAAACTCCTGGTTGCTAGGTCCATGACAGCAGACGCTGAGGAGACCAGGGAGACCACAGTCCTGCCTCAGGCCTCTCGTGGGGGCCAAGCCAGCTGAGGAGAAGCTTCAGGCCTGGCCCCGTAGTAGCCTGGGCTACTGGGAGGGACAGAGTTGCTGATGTACTTGGGACTGGGTAGAGTCTCTGAGGTACTCAGAAGCTGAGGAGGGTGGAACCCACATCCTGACAGACCTGTACCCCCTCCCACCTTTGGTTATGGAGTTTCTGACAATCTATGTGGGTGCAACAGCCTTTCCCACGATGGAGCCGAATTATCCTGTGCCGCTCGGAGAGGGCCTGGCTGGCGGGAACCCGGAGTCCTGCCCTCGTGGTTTACCTGTCTACATTTCTCTTACCATCTTCCACTTTGCATGGGCTTTGTCTTAAGGGCACCTGAAATCACAAGCAAAGCGGCTCAAGGTCATCTCCTGTCCAGCCCCTCAGCAAGCCATTCAAGTGTGAGGGTTGAGCAGGGGTCAGTCACACGGCGAAGCTGTGGCCGTGGGTTCCTAGGCAATGTCTGTGCTAAAGCTGGCCTGGAATGCACTCTCCCGCCTTCAGAGCTTAGCTGGAAACCAGCAGTCTGCTCAGGCGGATATTTTGTAGGAGTCAAATGACCTCCCGGTTTTTCCATTTGTGTGAGAGGGAGGGAGCACTGCCCTGCCTCCTGGAGAGCCTTTGTGAAGTCCAGCCTCATGACCCCTCAGCCAGCTGTGGCTGAGGGCGCTTCGAAACTGACCAGAGGACGTGGCCAGGGGAAGGGGAGGGGACTCCAGGGACGCGCCTACCATGCCAGGGGAGGGCAGGAATCCAGGATTGTTTCACTCACCTTCCCACGGCTCCCTCGGAGGGACGACTATGTGTAATCTAACCAGCACTTAGGAGCCTCTCCAGACCCCAAGCTGTCCTGGGGCCACGTCACAGGGGCTTCAGCAACAGCGAGTGGCCAGCGCTGTGGATAGGGCTATGGCTCGCAGCTGTCCTCTGCATTCCTGCCTGTTGTCAGTGGCTCGTTCAGCATCCAAGGCCATCATCTGGTATGTGGCCAGGAGAGGCCACAGGTAGGCCTGCCTGGATGCACAGCCCCTCCAGGCCACTCACTGCAGCCTGTGCCAGAGCGTGCAGTAGAACCTGCAAGCCTGCCTCAGAAGGCAGAGGGGGTCTTGTGAGAGTGGGGATATGAATTTGGGATACTCAGTGCCCCCCTGCTCAGGCACCCTGCACGGGGCAGGCCGTGTGGCCTCTTGGAGGTGCCTGGCAGTGCTCATCCCACCATGCCCCGCCTCGCCAAGGGCACCTGCCCACGCACAGCCCTGCCACACAGGTGCAGCAAGTCCAAACTTGAGATTCCCTGGCCCCGACCTGGCTGCTGGAACAGGCTGGGAGCTGGCCCCAACCGCCTGGCTGCTAGTCAGGGGCTGGGTCTGGAGTGGGGGCCCGAGCAGGCCGATTGGAGCTCCCTCCCCTCGATTCACTTTGAGAGGGAAAGGAGGGACCAATGCAGTGAGGAGATGGTGGACTCAAGGCAGAGAATCAGAGTTAAGAGGGAGTAGACAGTAGAAGTAAAGAAAGCAGCAGCAGAGGCTCCCCAAGGGCATGAGAGCTTGCATGGAAATAAAAAAGGGAGACAGACACAGAGACAGACAAAAATACCGAGAGAAATAGAATGAGAGACACATACAGAGAGAAACAAAGACAAAAAAATAGTGGTATCGTCCTAGACGGCTTTCTTTTCTCTCGAAGCTGAGCTCTGCAAATCTTCCTGTGCTTGAGTTCCCATGAAATATTCTGACAGTGGTCCCCTGTTTCCAGAACCTGGCAGAAACCACACAGGGGCCTCAGAAGGAGGAAGTGCCTGGTTCTGAGCGGGGCAGGAGTCCGCCAGCAGGGAGGAGGACTCCTAGAAGCCTTTTGCAGTGACTCCTGTCCCATCACCTCACTGTGAGCTTGAGCCAAATGCTCCAGACAGCTGAAGGGCCTCCCACCCATCACGTGGGCCCAATTCCTCCTGGTGCCCGTGGGGAGCACAGAGCCCCGGCACCCCAGGCGGATCCAGCCCATTTCCTCGGTCACGGGGGAAGCCAGGCGCTTCCTGTTATCTCACTCTTGTCCTCCTCCAGGCACTTGGCCGCCCACAGGGGCTTCTCCAAGGCCGCGAGCTCCGCGGTCATCCTGACGCGCTCACTGAGCCGCGGCTGTGTCCTCGGCCTCACTTCCTGCCGGCCCGCATAATCTGTAGGGCTGGAGTCCCTCAGCATCGCGACCACCAGGGTCTCACCACTGCTTCAGAAAGGCTGCTAATGGCAGTGCCGACTCCCAGGTCTCACTCCAGACTTACGGAACCACAATATCTGCCCATGGAGTCTGGAATCTGTAGCTTTTAAAGGTCCCCAGGTGATCCTGGGCACAGGTACGGTCTTGAGTCACTGACCTAGGCCAACCCCATCTATTCCAGAAATGGAAACAGGCCCAGAGAGGTGAGGTGTCTTGCCAGGGACACTCAGCTTTTAGTGGTGTAGTAGCTAGGTGTTCGCCTCTCCTAGGGGAAAAAGAAATGGACACACTGACATTTATTTAGCACCCATTAGGAGCTGGCCACTGGACTCCCTCCATTTCCTCATACCCTTATGGAAAGATGCAATCATATACATGCAGTAAAAAGCATCTTAGTCAAGCAAAATGAGGGCAGAAAGTATACCACTTAGAATGTCCATGTTTAGTTAGTTGAACAAATTTCATGTTGGGTTCCTGTAGCTCCCTAAAGCCGGGAACAAAGGAAGTCAGGTATACAAACCTCCAGCATGGACAAATGTCCCTTGAAAGGGAAAACTCGTTTATTCTACTGCCCCTTGAAGGAACTAACAAGTAAGACAAAAGCAGGAGAAACCGTGGAAAACTCTCAGGGGAAGACACTAAGGCATGAGCTCAGACTTACACAGATGCTCACTGAGTATTTATCGAATGAATGAATTGCCCTTCTAGCTTTTCAGTGTTTCTATTAACCCAGGCTTACTGGTCTGCTCTATTTGGCTAGTTTTTGTGGGAACAAAGCAGCACCCTATGAGACATGAGCAATAGCCTCTTCTAGAACTTGGCACGGCAGCTTTCCCCTTTGCCCAGCCGTTACAACGCTCCCCTCCTTTCCAGCTCTCAGCTCAGTAGATGGCACTTCTATCCATCCCATGTCCCAAGCCTCATAGAAACCCACTGCATCCAGTCAGGTCCACCTCTTAAACAGGTCTCGCTCATCTCTCCTTTCTGCTCCGTGAACCCAGGGGGAAGAGGTCCAGTTGTTCCTCCCTTAAAAGAGTCTCCATCCCCTCACATCTTCCCGAAGAGAAAACATGTGGGTGGCTCAGTCAGCTTCCAGGACACTGACTGGCCACAATTCCTAGTGTTGGCTTCTTGAGGTTGTTCATAATAGTTAATGAAGCAAACGTTCTCAAACTATATGCCTTCTGAGGCTGCCCCTGTGGCTTTCCCTCGTGTTAAAGGTTATCTCTGTAACTTGGGAGCTGGACTTGGGGAAATAAGGCCCACTGGCCTCTGGGCTAAGCCAAAGAAAGATTGCACATGGTTCTACATTGGGATTTGGGGCCCAGGTGTCAGTTAAAGTTAAACCTGGCATCCAATAAATGACCAGCTTGTTTATCTCATCTAAGTGCTGAACTAGAGAAGAGATGGGGAAAAAGGGGGCAATAGAGCATATGGGTATTCAGTTGTCACCCCTGTCATAGATAAAGCTGATGCAAGAGTGAGTAGGCGCCCTCCCACCCACGCTGTCACAGCTCTAGACCGCAGAGCCTCCTAACATCACTGGCTCCTATCATGGAACATCAGCAGCACTGTTCCATGAAGGCTGCATCGCCTGCCAGAGACCAGGCTATACTAATCGATATCCCTACACTTGGAAGGAAACACGAGGAGGGAGGAATTCAGACCATACGACAAACTAAAAGCAGTCCTGCTCTTCCTTGCGCTGCCTCTCTTCCCTGGATATTTCCCTGGGAGCTTTGTGGGTAGACTGAGTCGTGGGCTCAGGGAGGACTTTGCCATCCCTGGGTTCTCTCTCTGTCATGATAAAATCATAACAGTGTACAGCCCCACGTCACCCCCAAATTCTCCACCCTTCACACTGCCACAAAATCTCAGGCCTTCATCATCACCTCCTGTTCCAGTTTGCAAGCTGCCGGAATGTGATATACCAGAAACGGAACAGCTTTTAAAAAGGGAACTTTATTTAAGTTGCAAGTTTACAGTTCTAAGGCTGAGAAAATGTCCAAATTAAGGCACCAACAAGAGGTTACCTTCACTCATGAAAGGCCGATGAAGTTCAGGGTTTCTCTCTCAGCTGGAAGAGCACACGGTGAAGTCTGCTAGCTTCTTGTTACATGTTCTCTCCCAGCTTCTTGTTACATGAAGCTCCCCAGGGGTTGTTTTCCTTTTTCATTTCCTAAGGTCTCTGGCTGCGTGGCCTCTAAAGCTTTTTACAAAATGGCTCCCTATTAAAGGCTCCAGTAGGCAACCCCACCTTGAATGGGTGGAGACACATCTCCATGGGAGTCATCTAATCAAAAGTTACCACCCATAATTGGGTGGATCACGTCTTCCTGGGAACAGCCAAAAGGCTCCCAGCCATACCGAATGAGGATTAAAGTACATGGCTTTTCTGGGAGCAGCACAGATTCTAACTGGCACTCTCCCTTCTGGATTACTCCAATGGGCTCCTCACTGGTGTCTCGAAGTCCACCTTCCACCGTGTCGCCCACGGCTCACACGCAGCTTGAGTGATCTTTCTGAAAATATGGATCTGCCCCCCTGACTCTGCAACTAAAACTCTTAGTGAGCTCCTCATTGCCTACCCCTTCTCATCAGGGGGACAGTGTAGGATAGGATGGTTTCTGGTTGCCAGGCCTGAAATTTCCTCAGTCTGGTTTGCCAGAAGATATAGCACAAAAGAAAAAAAAAAAAGGTACAGTTCAAATTCCTTAACTCAGCATCAACCCAGAAACCTACCTGTGTAATACCTCTATTTCAATGGCTGGAAAACTGATAGGTTGGACATTTGTCAGGGTTCTCCAGAACCAATAGGAGATTATATATATGTATGTGTGTGTGATTTATTTTAAGAAATTGGCTCAAGTGACTGTGGAACGGGCAATTCTGAAATTTGTAGGGCAGGCTGAAGACTCAGGCAGGAGCTGATGTTGTCGCCTTGAGTCTGAAACTTGCAGTCACCAACCTGGAAACACAGACAGGAGTTTATGCTGCAGTCTTGAGACAGAATTTCTTCTCCAGGAAACCTCAGTTTTTGCTCTTAAAGCCCTCAGTTGATTGGTTTCCAGGGTCATCTCCTTTACTTAAAGTCTGTTGACTATAGGAGTTAACCACATGTATGAAACACCTTCACAGGGCTTTGATTAAATAACTGGGCCCTATCGCCTAGACAAATTGACAAATAAGACTAAACATGATACAACATAGTCAGAACATCAGTGCGTTTCTCTTTCCCATCCATAATTTTGGTGTCTACAGCAGCAACCTCAGTTTAGAATCTCTAATTTTAATCCTTCTCATATGGCGCGACAGTAAGGTTGGAATCTAATAACAAATAATTATCAGCTCAGGCCCTCCTCTCTCTCATTCCAGTAGGGTCCCCATACACTTTAGGTTGAAAAAGAAGTTCCCAATTTAAGAGATTTTTGTGCTGGCTCCCACCTCATGGCTTCTGCCCTCTGTCACAGATGATGTCTGCAGCCCACAAGGCAGAGCTTCAGGTGTATTTGCACCAACAGGTGCCCTCACACCCACACAGTGAGGGGTCGGGAGGGGACACGATGCTCACATCTGCCTGTGTTACAACCTCACCCTACCCCAGGCCTGTCCCAAGGAGCAGACGGAGCTGGGCTCTGCCCTGTCTGCCTTTCACAGAGGCTCAGCTCTCCTGAGCAACCACGGGGGTTGATAATTCCCCCCCTCCCCGTCCCTCCCCGTCCCTCCCCACCGCCTCCCCACAGGGCGTCTGGAGGTCACACTTCTCCCCATCCAGTCTCCTCTCCTGGATGTGGAACTCAGCCTGAGAGGTGTAAAGTAAACTGCTTTCTGGTGACAGATAGTTCTGGGGTGGAAAATAAAAGCAAGGAAAGAATAATGATACTAGCTTTCCCAACTTTTTTTTCCCTTTGGGGGAAAAATCATACATAAAACAGACGGAAGCAAGGTTTTGCCATAAAATACATCTTCCCAGAGTACTTTTACTGGGGCTCAGGAGAGTGGCCAGGGCCTGGCTGACATAGATACTTATGCGTCAGACTTGAGGGAGGATCAGCACAGGCCTGGGGGCCCCTGAGACCTCCTATGGGGACAGCTGGTGATGGGGTCAGCTCCCCAGGTACAGCAGGTGGCCAGCAAGATGTGCCAGCTGGGAGGGTGACCCCCCAGTGCTGCCCTGGATGGTGTGGGACACTCAGCTGGTGATCGCTCTGGTAACACTCTCCACGGCACCAAGACTGAGGGCCTCTCTTGGGATCTCTGGGGAGATGGACAGCTGGGTTCCTTTCTGAGGTCTCAGGTGAGCACCTCAGATGTTACACAGGTGACCAAGGTGAGAAGGCGGGCTCCACTGCCGGCAGCAGACAGACAGACCTGGTTCTAAATCCATGTGCCAGTTTGATCCTTCATCTCTAGATTAGGGGATTACTGTCCACCTGGTAAGTGGGTCACAGCACTCTGTCCTAGACCTCCCAGTCAGGAAGTCCATCTATGAGGCAGGTTCAAGCTTTGCAGGATTGGCTACGTAATTTGTGCAGTCCAGTGCAAAATGAAAATACGATGCTGTTCTAGTTTGCTAGCTGCCAGAATGCAAGATACCAGAAACGGAATGGCTTTTAAAAGGGGGAATTTAATGAGTTGCTAGTTTACAGTTCTAAGGCCGAGAAAATATCCCAATTAAAACAAGTCTATAGAAATGTCCAATCAAAGGTATCCATCCAGGGAAAGATACCTTGGTTCAAGAAGGCTGATGAAGTTCATGGTATCTCTCTCAAGTGGAAGGGCACATGGCGAACACAGAGTTTATCTCATCTGGAAAGGCACATGGTGAACACAGTCAGGGTTCCTCTCTCATCTGGAAGGGGACATGGCAAACACAGCATCATCTGATAACTTCTCCTGGCTTCCTGTTTCACGAAGCTCCCTGGGAGGCATTTTCCTTCTTCATCTCCAAAGGTCGCTGGCTGGTGGACTCTACTTCTCATGGCTATGTCATTCTGCTCTGCTCTCTCTGAATCTCCTTCATTCTCCAAAATGTTTCCTCTTTTATAGGACTCTAGAAACTTATCAAGACCCATCCAAATGGGTGGAGACATGTCACCACCTAATCCATTTTAACTACTCTTGACTAAATCACATCATCCAGGGAGATGATCTGATTACAGTTTCAAACAAATAGGGATTATTCTACCTTTATGAAATGGGATTTTGATTAAAACATGGCTTTTCTAGGGTCCATACATCCTTTCAAACCAGCACAGATGCCCACAAATCTCAAGACAATGACAGTAGAGCATAAAACCAAGCAGGGGACCCTGTGAAGTTTTGTCCTGTGCTCTGCCTCCCCTGATCCCGCCGTGTTTCTTTAAGCTTTGCCAAACTCCCTGAGGATTCTTTTTTCCCTCTTCCTATCTCTAGAGTTTCTTAGCTTCTCTCTTCTTTTTCTCAGGGTTTTCTCCTCTCCTTCCCTCTACAATTTTGGAGTTGCTTCACTGTAGTCTTCTCTGGCATCCTGCATCCTCTTCTGGAAATCTGGGCCTCATCTCTTTTCAGCACAGTTGTTACCCGCCTTGCAATCCAATGGCCTTTAGACTACTTCCTCGAGGTCAGACTAGCATGTTCTATCCTCTCATATTTGGAGGGTAGGTCATTTTTGGATCAGCAGTGAAATCTGAGACACGTCTGGGGGAGTAAAAGGAAGTGGGGGTGGTACACAGAGGAATATGCTAGAAGAAAGAGCTGTGGAGTGGAGGTAGGCTGCTGGCCTGCCAGTCCCAGGAACCACACCTCAAATGCCTGCCCCAGCCAGGTGGGCAGGGAATGGCAAGTGGACGCTGGGGCTGCAACCACGAGGGGTGACAAGTTCTGCCGGGGAGACTCAGGGCTGTCTACAGCAGCCCTTACACACCCGAGCCCATTGTTGCCAGGACGTTCTGATTTTCAAGAGAAGCCAGAAATCCAGGTTTTTTACATTTCATTTTGAAGCACTGTATTGCCAGGTCCTGCCCACAAACCACTGGCTGACCCCACCCACACCTTCTGTGTCCTCTGGCAGCCCTCCTCACCTCCTGGCCTCTACCAGAGGTCTAAGGTCCCTTCTAGCTTCCAGTCCTAGGACTCAGTCTCAGGTGAAGTTAAGACCCTCAGATCCGCCAGGTGCCTCCAGCGAGGAGGCCCTGGCACGAAGGCCAGGGGGCCTGGTGAGAGGTGGGCTAAGGGCTGAGACCCTAAGGGGGACTTCACCTTGAGGCCCAACCGCCTGGAGAACAAATTGATTCTAAATTCAAATGGGGCAGCAAACCCTTAGATGGCCGTGTATTGAAAAAGCAAGGGCTGCTTCAGGGCATGTTTCTTCTCAGCCAACAGATGCTGAGTAGCTTTGTTCTGTGCTTGGTCTGGTTACAATAGTCAAGCAGTCTTACCTGCCCTGGGAGACAGTCAGTTGAGTTTCCTGCAGTTTCCAGCCCCGGGTGGCTGTTCTATGCAGCTCCTTCTGTCCCTCCCACCATGGACTGCCCCTCAGTCTTCTAGGCCCCCGTGGGTGTGGCTGGAGGGGCTCTGCCGCCGCCAGGCCTGAGGACATGTGCAGTTGGCAGCTGTCCACAGCTACAGTCCACACGTCTCATAGGGCAGAGGACGGGGGTCAGACCTGCCCTTCGTACCCCCCAGCTTCTGTGTCACCTGCTCTACCTTATTTCACCCTCCCCGTTTGCCATTCGTTTGCATTTTAATCATGACATCTGTTCCATCAGCATAGTATTCCATACTTCTAAGGGAGACCCAGTTCTGACTGCCTGTCCTGGAAAACCAGACTCAGAGGGCGAGGGCCTGCACAACAGGGGCTCCCACTCGGGGGCCCCACGGAGCTGCTCCACGGCCACGGGCCACACAGGCCTGAGCAAGCGGTGGGGGCAACCTGCTGCCGCCCAGCGTGACCGGGAAAAGCCAAAAGGGATCATTAACAATAATAACAGCCCAAAGCCCTTGACAGTAAAAGTTCATGCTTCAAGATGCCACAGTGGTTCTGCTAATGGGAATGCATTTGCATTGCTTCTTTTTAAATATCTCAGCTTTTGCAATTTTATCCTGTCTTCTTGGATGAATATGTTGAAATTGATTCTAACTACTTTTCATGACTCAATTAGGAGTTTAAATATCCGTTCATGTTCTGGGTTATGATATTGAAATGCCTGCAGGAGCTCCCATGTTAGTTAAAGCTATTTAAATAATAGCTCATAAAGATGTTAGAAGTGACCCTAGCTTACCTGTGAAGACTTGTAGCTACTTTTCTTAATTCTTCCCTGACAATACAGAAAATATATTTGTACAAGTAGAACAAAAACTCTTTCCCACCCTTCTAATTTTTAGTCTGCTGTGTACATAGAACGAGAGTCTGACCAAATTTTCATAAATTGAATGTTAATATAACTTGACGGACTCTGGGGGGGGGGGAGTGTCTATGAGTGAAGTTCAGGATATTTGTGGCAGAAATTTTGTGGCATTCAAGCTTTCCGGAATCCTTTTCTCACTTAATCAATCATTCAATGCATGCTTATATGTTTATTGATTCGACCAATTGCCAGGTACTGTGGACACAACAGGCAACAAGAAAGCAAAGTGGAGCTTCCATGCGAGAGTTGATTGTGCTTTAAGAGGTGACATTGCTGAGTAATTAAATTCCAGGTAGACAAGATGTGGCTGTGTTTGTCTTTTGTATGCGGTTCAGGGCCATATATTCAGTTCACAAATATACTAGGACATCCTCTTACTCTTTAGGCACTGTGCTCCCAAATCCCTCTAATCCACCCCCATTCTCCTCCTGCCTTAGATGCCCAAGATACAGCTGGGAATGAAGGAGCTCAGTCATTTGCAGCAGATAGAATCCTGACTTTATTTACCATCGGGGACAATACGGGCAGATAATTCTGAGAAAATTTTCAAATAAATTTTTTTTCCTGATTCTCAAAGCTTGCTTGCTTGTTATCTTCCTTCCTTTTATTCACGTAACAAAATGTACAGAGCACCTACTCCATTCCAGGCACTTGACTAAGCACTGAAAATATGAAGCTAAAGAATATTTACCTCTTGCCCCTCAGGACTTGGCAGTGTAGCAGTAAGTGTAAACCAACTGTCGGAATGCAGCAGGCCGAGTACTAGGTTAGAGATACACGCTGCATGGGGAGAGACAGATTTGATCCAGAATGAGAAGAGCAGGGGAAAGAAGGAGAGGGTCAAGGAAGACTTCCTGGGGGAGGAGGCAGGAGGAGTGAGTGAGAATAGGTCTGCCTGTCGCTGGCGACAACTAGCCACAGAGCAAGGTCCCCAGGTCAAGTGTTCAGGAGAGGTGGGTGAGAATGGAGCCACTGGCAGTTGTGGAGGACAGAAAGGGCTATTTTAAAGATCCACAATATTCATCTCCTCTCTCACTGGCCACCTGCAAAGCACATTTAAAAAAAATTTTTTTTATTATGATCATTCCGTTCTACATATGTAATCAGTAATTCATAATATCATCATAGTTGAATATTCATCATCATGATCATTTCCTAGAACATTTGCATCAATTAAGAAAAAGAAAAAAGAAAAAAAATCGTACATACCATACCCCTTACCTCTCCCTTTCATTGATCACTAGCATTTCAATCTAAATTTATTTTAACATTTGTTCCCCCTATTATTTATTTTATTCCATTTGTTTTACTTGTCTGTCGATGAGGTAGATAAAAGGAGCATCAGACACAAGGTTTTCAGTCACACAGTCACATTGTGAAAGCTGTATCATTATACAATCATCTTAAAGAAACATGGTTACTGGAACACAGCTCTACATTTTCAGGCAGTTCCCTCCAGCCTCTCCATTACATCTTGACTAACAAGGTGATATCTATTTAATGCATAAGAATAACTTCCAGGATAACCTCTCACTCTGTTTGGAATCTCTCAGCCATTGACACCTCATTTTGTCTCATTTCACTCTTCTGCCTTTTGGTTGAGAAGATTTTCTCAATCCCTTGATGCTGAGTCTCAGCTCATTCTAGGATTTCTGTCCCACATTGCCAGGAAGGTCCACACCCCTGGGAGAGGGGAAGGGTAGTGGAGAGAGAGGCCACATCTGAGCAACAAAAGAGGTTCTCTTGGGGGTGACTCTTGGGCCTAATTTTAAGTAGGCTTGACATATCTAAGATCATTCTGAACCGAGTCCCTTCCAGGACTGGTAACCGGTGTCTGAACCTGGTGAACATAAGCAGAAATGGGGTGGAAAGTTCAGTTACTCACTAGAGAGGAGAAAGGCAGAGAGAGACCCCTGGATCAAGATGTGGAAAGAGGAAGTAGACACACTGAAGCCACCACCTCTGTCTGAACCCAGCTGTGCCCCCGGGAGGGCTTCCCCTGTATGCAAGCTGCTGGGGACGGAAGGGGTCTGCAGACACATCCGAAATCCCCTCCGAGCCCTTCTCCTCAGGCCGGAGGGAGGCCCAAAAAGCAGATCCAACCTCGAGGTCAAATCTAACTACAACTGTGTTTGGTGTTCCTACACCTGAATAACCCCAACTTTGGGAAATGGGTAAAATGAAAAGAGCTATGTGTTTTCTCTTCGCAGTTCAGAAGAGAGGATGAAAAGCGATCACACACTTTCACATGCCGAAAGTGGGTATTTTCTTAAGAAACCAGACATGGTCCTCCCCTTATGAAAGACTGAGTTGAAACTGATTTTTTTAAAAATTATTATTGTATTTATATATTTTTTAATTTTTGTTTGTTTGGTTGGTTTTTGTTTGTTTTCCAAAGTGATTTAGAAGGTTTAAGCTGACAGTCCCTCAGCTGACATTTAAAGCTTTAAGCCCACACATTCCCTTCACCTCCTGTCTCTCTCCTTGACCCTCTTTTCTCCGAATTGCAAGTTACAACGCTACTGAAAATCTGCCCGGGCAAGTAAATATTTCGGTGTGAAGCATCATGTTCTCTGCAATTAACTCTCAAATGGATCAGAAAAAAAAAGGGGTGAAATATGTCCCCACAAGTGTCCCGAGTGCCGTCCCCTCGAGTGTCCCGAGTGCCGTCCCCACGAGTGTCCCGAGTGCCGTCCCCACGAGTGTCCCGAGTGTTGTCCCCTCGAGTGTCCCGAGTGCCGTCCCCACGAGTGTCCCGAGTGCCGTCCCCACGAGTGTCCCGAGTGCCGTCCCCACGAGTGTCCCGAGTGCCGTCCCCTCGAGTGTCCCGAGTGCCGTCCCCTCGAGTGTCCCGAGTGCCGTCCCCACGAGTGTCCCGAGTGCCGTCCCCTCGAGTGTCCCGAGTGCCGTCCCCTCGAGTGTCCCGAGTGCCGTCCCCACGAGTGTCCCGAGTGCCGTCCCCTCGAGTGTCCCGAGTGCCGTCCCCTCGAGTGTCCCGAGTGCCGTCCCCACGAGTGTCCCGAGTGCCGTCCCCTCGAGTGTCCCGAGTGCCGTCCCCTCGAGTGTCCCGAGTGCCGTCCCCACGAGTGTCCCGAGTGCTGTCCCCTCGAGTGTTCCGAGTGCCGTCCCCACGAGTGTCCCGAGTGCCGTCCCCTCAAGTGTCCTGAGTGGCCACTGCTCCTGCTGCTCATTCTGCCCTTGTTTGACTCTACCAACTTGCTGTGAGCCCATGAAGCCACCTGGACTTGCACATCGGCCCCACGTGTCCAAGAATAACCTCACTTGTGTCACCACCTGAAGTTTATCAAGTTCAAGAAATTTAACAATGATGTAAAGCTTAGAGTCCATCTCTAATTTTTTTAGCTATCCCAAAAATGTCCTTTGGGTATTTTCTCCTCCATTATTAGCTCTAACCTGGGATCACGTATTGCCTAGAGTTGCTGTTGTCTCTTTATTCCCTCTCTTTCTCTTTAACTGTGGAAATAGATCTAGAACATGACTTTGCCCTTTTAATCTCACCCAAGCACATGGTTCATTGGGATTACTCATATGCATAAAGCTGTGCTACCCTCACCACTATCCCTTACCCAGACTTTCCTATCACCCCAAACACAAACTCTGTGCCCATTGTACATGAACTTCCCTTTCTCCCTCTTCTCCCAAACCTGGTAGCCTGTACTCGTCTATCTCTATGAATGTTCATATTCTACTTATTTCATATAAGAGGAATCATACAATAACTGTCCCTTTGAGTCCGACTTGTTTCACTTAACATGTCTTCAAGGTTCCTCCATGCAGTATCATGTACCAGAACTTAATTCCTTTTCAGGGCTGAATAATATTTCACTGTATTTATTTACCACATTTTATTTATCTGTTCATCTGCTGATGGACATTTGGGTTGCTTCCTCTATTGGTTCTTGTGAATAATGCTATTACTAACAGATGTGCAAATATCTGAGTCCCTGCTTTCAATTCTTTTGGATATAAACCTAGAAACGGGATTGCCAGGCCATTTGGTATTACTATGTTGAATTTTCTGAAGCACTGCCAAACTGTTTTCCACAGCAGGTGCACCATGTTACATTCCCTCCAAAAATGTGCAAAGGTTCTCATTTCTCTTCATCCTTGCCAGCACTTGTTATTTTTCATTTTTAAAAAAATAATAGCCATTGTAGTGGGTTTGAGGTGGTATCTCATTGTGTATTTTTTTTACTTAAAAAAATGTATTATGAAAATATATATACAATACCAAATTTCCCATTTTAACCACTTTCATATACACAATTCAATTATTAATTAGATTCACAATATTGTGCTACAAAACATTTTCATCACTCCAAACAGAAGCTCAGTACCCACTAAGCAACAACTCTCCATTCCCTGGCCCACCAACCCCTGACACGCTGTAATCCCCTCTCTATATATATATCTTCCTCTCTGAATTGGCTTCTTCTAGGTACTTCACATAAGTGAAATCATACATTAGTCCTTCTTTGGTTTCTTTCAAACTTAACCTAAATTTTTTTTTTTTAATTAGAGAAGTTGTAGGTTTACAGATGAGTCATGTAAATAATACAGCATTCCCATACACACCCGTATTGTTGAAACTTTGGTACTTTTGTTACAATCGATGAAAGAATGTTACACTTTTCAATTCGGGGACTTGTTCTATCTTATAGTAGTTCAGTTTAATGTCTCCCCCCTCCCCACCTTTCAAATTTTGTGTGTGTGTGAGGTTTTCTGCCTCTGGTTTCTTTCTCTTGAGGTAACCCACCCCAGGGAGCCAGCTGGGGTCAATCAGAAATGTGGATCACTCCAGAAAGGTCCGATTTGCAATTAAGGGCAATCCAGCGGACTCAGTGCGGGCTCAACAGTTCTCTCTCCCTCCCTCACCGGGCAGGGCCTTTTGTATATAACCGGCCTTGGAGGCTTATGCTCTTCTTCCCAGAACTCAGAGACTCAGGTCCCGGGGCCTGGTGTGCGTGGGGTCCCAGCTCACTGCTGTGAGTCTCTGCTCCTGTCCACAGTGGAGGGGGGAAGGGAGGTGGGGGGAGGCCCAGGGGCTGTCTCTGAGGGACTCCCAAGCTGCATGGAACAGTGGCGGGGAGGGGAGGGGAACTGACCACGGGTCCGAGATGGAATTTTCCCACCCGATCTTTTTCTTCTTCAATTCAGTTTGTAGAGTCCTTCTCCAGTCTCTACCATCCTCCAGAATTCTAAGCAAGTGGGATTTGTCCTTTTATGCGTGGGATCTCTGGGCAGGCTTTTTCAGGGGATGTCTCATGTGGCCATGTTGATGCTGTGGCTCCTCATTGTGGTTTCCATTTGCGCTTCCCTGGTAGTGATGCTGAGCATCTTTTCAAGGGCTTGTTGGACACTTGCATATCTTCTCTGGAGGAGTGTCTACTGAAGACCTTTCCCATCTTTGTAGTGAATCCTTTAGAGTCCCTTCTCGTTTTTTCCTGGCATATTTTTCCAATATTTCCTTTGTGGTTACCAGGAGGCTTAAATTTAACATCCTAAATCTATAGTAATCTTGTTTGATTTGATCCCACTTTAACTTCAGTAGCAGACACAAAGTATGTTCCTATGCCCCTCTGCCCCCCCACCTTTACGTAGTTCTTATTGCAGATTGCATACTTATTATACATTTAAATCTCAAACCATTGATTCCCGCATTTTCATTTTAGATCCTATAGGAAGTAAAATATGGGATTACAAACCAGAAACACAATAGTACTAGCATTTATATTTACCCTGTGGCTCCCCTTACTGGAGATCTTCATTTACTCATACAACTTCAATCTACTGTCTAGTGTTCTTTCCTTTCAACCTGAAGAAGTCCCTATAGCATCTCCTGCAGAGCCAGTTTAGTGGTAATGAACTCTCTCAGCTTTCATTTATCTGAGAATGCTGTAATCTTTCCTTAATTTTTTTTTTTCTTTGCATGAGCAGACACTGGGAATCGAACCTGGGTCTCTGGCATGGCAGGCAAGGGTTTTGCCTGCTGAGCCACCGTGGCCTGCCCCCTACTTCATTTTTGAAACACAGTTTTGCCAAATATAGAATTCTTGATTGGAAAATTTTTGCTTTGAGAATTTTGAATATGTCATCCCACTGCCTTCTTGCCTCCATGGTTTCTGAGAGAAACTGGCACTTAGTCTTATTGAGGCTCCCTTATACATACCTGTTGCTTTTAGAATCCTTGCTTTGTCTTTGGAATTTGACAGTTTGCTGATAATCATGTGTCTTGGTGTGGGTCTGTTCACTTTTCTTCTTTCTGTTCCTTAGACTAGATAATTTTGATTGTTTTATCTTCAAATTCCCTGATTTTTCTGCAAGCTCCAATCTGCTCTTGGATTCTTCTAAGGCATTTTAAATTTCTCTTACTATGATCTTCAGCTATGTTTGGTTCCTTTTCATAATTTCTATCTCTTGACATTTTCTTTGTTAATCTATCATTTAACTGATTTCTTTTAGTTCTTTGTTCATGTTTTCCTTTAGCTCTTTGAGCATATTTAGGACCATTTTTTAAAAGTCTTTATCTGATATGCCCAAATGCTGGAATCCCTCCTTGATGGTTCCTAATTATTTATCCTGTTCTTTTATACAAGCCTACTTTTCCTATGTCTTTGTATGTGTTACATCTTGTAATCTTTTGTTGCAACCTCAGCATTTTGCTATTTTAATGTATCGCTAAAATTTAGATATTGAGGCATCTGTTCCTTAAGTTTTTATCTAGTTAGTGTTATGGCAGAGATTTATTTCCTTGAATGCCAGGAGCTAACAAACAAACAGGAAAAAAAAATAGAAAAACAAGCCACCTTTCTCAGTCTTTGCAGATTGGCCTGGGTAAGTGTTTTCCTTTAAAGTTTAACTGTCCTAACAAGTTTAGAGAATAGCCCAAGGCAAAAGTGTGGGGTCCTCCCTGGTTTTTTTTCTCCCTGGTCTTGTCTTGGGCATGTGAATTCCCCCATTTACACAGATCTGAATTTCCCTTTTCCCCAGGAAACTGTTTTCTCGACTTCCTGGAAACTGTAGCGTATGTCCCACAGTCAGCAAACTTTTGCCCCAGGTAACTTCAATTTGACTGTTTTCCTACAATGTTCGGTTGGAGAGCTCTGTGCTGTCTTCTAAATGTAGGTCAAGTTCTGGATGACAAACCTGCCAACAAGTGTCCTGGTTGAGTCCTTCAGGCTGCTTCCAGAAAGGTTGGCAGAGTCATGCATGTTCTCAGTACGTCCCCAGAGCCAGGGACATATACTGGGAGCGTGGTTCAGCTCTGTGCAGAGCTGGTGAAAGGAAGGGGGAGGGGTCAGCCAGGGGGCAACTAGGAGAATTCCCAATTGTTTTTAAGTTGCTTTTTTCTTGATTTGGTGTTTGCATTATTACTGCAACCCTTTAATCGTTTTCTGGAGTTTTGAGAAAGATGGCTCTGCCATCTCTTCTCTTTTGATTAAAGCTTCTGTGGGTGGCAAGGGCCAAAGCCCTGGAGTGACTCACCCACCAACTTGATGACTGGAAACCCCGGAGCTGGCATGCTTTTGCTGCATATAAAATTTCACTTAGAGAGAAGTTTCCATACTGCATTTTCACATAACGATCCTCTTGGCACCACAGGACGATTGTGAAATTGGGAATGAGGCTTTTCTTGAAAGGAATGGAAATCCTCACCAATTGACTTAGTTTGCTAAGGCTTCCATAACCAAGAACCACAAACTAGATGACTTAAAACAGCAGGATTTATTGTCTCTTAGTGCTGGAATCTGGGAGTCTGAAATCAGGTGTTGGCAGGGCCACCCTCCCTCTGACATCTCCAGGGAAGGATCTGTTCCATGCCTCTCTCCTGACTTCTGTACTTCTGTCGGCAATCCTTAGGCTCCTATCTCTGCCTCACTCATCACTTGGCATTCTCCCCTGTCTCTCTCTGTGTCAAAATTTCCTCCGCTTATAAGGACACAAGTAACATTGGATTAGGGCCCACCCTAATCTAGTTTGGTCTCATCTTAATTGATCCCATCTTTAATGACCCTACTTCCAAATAAGGTCAATTCACAGGACCAGGGGTTAGGACTTGAACATGTCTTTTAGGGGGACGTGACTCAACCCATAACGTCAATCATCCTGGGAATGGACAGGTCCTGAGTGAGAAATGAGGTCTGGAAGGAAGGCCTTACGTTGAGGTACAGAAGGAGTGCCTCCCCCTCTCCGCATTGCATGCTTTGGGGCTGGGTTCGTGAGAATTGGGATGTATTTGATGGTCTGAGTGGTAATGAGGAAAGGGAGGTGCTAGGACAGTAGGTTAAAGGGGTCCCAAGGAGGACTCCATACATTCTGGCTGGGGTCATCTAGGCCAGGATGCCCCTGAGAGTCCCAGGGGGCATGATAGTAATTACATCATTCTGAATCTGGTCCCAGATTCAGGACCAACCAGGATACAGTCATCCTGGCTCTGTAGGTGGCACATTTACCAGCCAGTTTCTCTTAGTTGTAGTTTTCTTGGTTTACTACCATCACCATCACTTTTGGGTAAGTCTTGTTAGAGGTCACAGCTGAGCTGCGGGGAATTCAGGGGTGAATTTGAAGGGTTTGTAGCCATTCTTGGACCAGAACAGTAAAAGGAAGAGCAGTGATGTTCTTTGAGACTCGTGCGAGCTAAAGATTGTGCTCACAAATGCCCATGAACGTCTACCCATCTTGAATTGGAGGAGGCAGTGAAGAAAGAGGAGATTGAAGGTCCTGGGCTGAGGGCTAAGGATGCTAGAAGGGGCAGTAAACTTACCTTTTTTAGAGAGGGGCAGAGGGGCTGATGGGCCAGTGGACACTGGGTTGCATCTGCACACTGTTTTGGAGGCCGGTGGATAAGCGGGTGGCACGTTTGTTTATCGAGCACTTGTGTACATCCACTACAGGCCAAGATCTGTGCCAGGCAGTGGGGAAACAGGGCTGTGCAGACAAACGCTCCCCCCTGAGAAACCGGCGCATATTACTTGCAATATGCATGATCTCAAGAAAAATAAGGCCCCTTGAAACACACCCCTGCTCACCTGAACCCATTTAAGGTTTCTTTAAAAAGAAAGGATGGGGCGGGCCGCGGTGGCTCAGCGGGCAGGAGTGCTTGCCTGCCATGCCGGAGGACCCCGGTTCGATTCCCGGCCCCAGCCCATGTAAAAAACAAACAAACAAACAAAATATAATAAAAATAAAGATGTTTCCCTTTCTTCCTCCCTTCCTTCCTTCTCTGTCTTTCTTAAAAAAAAAAAAAAAAAGAAAGGAGAAAAATAAAGCTATCGACTACCTTTTTCCCTTTTGCAAAGACTTTTTCTCAGGTATCAAAATAAGTGTCTCTGCTAACTTGCTAAAGTTATAGTGTCTTAAAAGACTGTTTTCTTCCTGTGTTGCTTTTGTTAAGAAAAACGAGAAGAGCACTCTTTTCCTTTCTTCTAATGACGCAGCAGAGAAAATTTTCAACTTGACACCCTCCTCCCTTCCTCCCCTCACCCCTCCCCAAACCCACGTGGCATTTTTCCACTTTGCACCTTCAGGTTCAAAGTGAGTCTGAGCAGTGTGAGAACCAGGTCATGGCTGGAGCTTACCTCTTCCCCAGCTGCTATGAAAAGTCTAGGTTTTACTTTTTTCAGCAAGAATACCTGGGCATGATGGGAAGGAAGTGTAGGTTTTAGAATCCCAGCTCCGTTGCTTACCAGCCACGTGTCCTTGGGCAAGTTACTTCCCCCGAGCCTGTTTCCTCATCTGTGAAGTGGGCTGAGAAGAACATTGGGGTCCAGTTGTTGTGGGGATAAAATGAAATAAAAATGGCAAACTGCCTAGCACAGTGCTGGGACTGCTGGTGCTCAGTTACTGTCCTTCCCTTCCTGCTCACCTTCGCCAGTGAGGCCAAGGTCACAGGGCAAGTCCAATGACAACATTCTATTCCATACGTTCTGGGACTCTCAGCATAGCCCTGATTTCATTTCACATATTCTGTCCAGATGTCCTCTTACAAAACGGTTGAGAAATCCAACATTACAGCATCCATCCAACAACTCAGACTGCCTCTCATACTAAGAACTATCTCAAGTGTCTCTTGTTCAAGCATAAGACCCACGTCATATTCTGAAATAGTTCCTTTACAGTTGGAGGTATTAAGAGGACAGAACAAGAGAGTGTGGTTGGCTCCTACAGCCTGCCTCATTGCTGAAAGCAGCTGTTTGTCAGGGTTATTAACTTCCCAGCATCTCTGTGGACTCCTGAATTGTCTGGCCTGTGCAATCAGGCAGTGTGTTAAATTCCCTGGCAATAATATCTACTGACAAACTGCCACGGTACCCAGACCTCTCCGAGGTCATTTTCTATGAACGGTTTTTATTGATTTTCATAACAAGTCTGTGTTTTGGCTTTTTCAGGTTTCGAGCGATAAGGGCAAATGCTGTCCACCATTGGTGACGAAGGGTTGAAGTGAAGATAGAGTGGAGGTAAAGAAACCCAGGGAATCAGTTCAGCGTCGAGACAATCAGACCTCAAGCTGTCCGGATTCCACGGCAGCTACTGCACTCTCAGAGGCAGGTGTGTACTGCATCCTGCTGCTTGACTCTGACCAGGTCGTGCCTCCCTTTACCAGGGTCTCTGCAGCATTTGCAGCTGCTCCTCCTGCCATGGCTTTTGCTTATTCGTGGGTGTCCTTACTGTCTTTTATCTGACTGTCCTTCAGCTCCAGACCCGCCTTCTGCTGGTGTTCCCTCCGTGAGGCGTTCATTCAAACACCCGGTCTGGTCACAAGCAGACTGGTGCCTCCTGCCCAGCTACCCTGAGGGCCTCTATCAGCTCCTGGCGGGCTGCCTGGGGCTGACGGGCTCCCAGACCCATTGCTGTGGGCTGAGGACTCACAAACTGCCGGTAGCCCTGGGCCATGGGCAGAGCCACAGCAGGGCAGCCTCGGTGTCCAGTTTACTGGGTATGAGAGGGGGGACACCATGGATGACAGATAAAGTATTAACAAGCAGCAGAGCAAGGATCTAACCTGACTTGGAATTTCCAAACCTCACTCCAGTCCACCCAAGCAGGGAAGAGGGGCTTGTTTTGACCTGAGTGCAAGGTCCACCAACCCTGCCCACAGCAGCTGAGCAGGACTTGACCCTAAAGAGTTAGACTGTGAGCACCATGTTCTCCCTGAAGCCCCGGTGAACCCCACAGTTGGCAGGAGGTATGGCCAGGAGAAGGCCAGCGTGGTGTGACAGTGAGGCTCAGGCTTATGGCACCAGTGACGGGAACTAACGAGATGCAGGCTCGAGAGGCTCCCTGGGCTGGTGGTGGCACTCATGGCCTCCACTTCAGCACTTAGGCGCCCCACTCTGTCGATGGTCATGTTTCTGGGCCCCAAACTGAACATGTGTTTAAACAGTGAGACAAAGGATTTGCAATCAGGGCTGCTTGGAAAACCCAAGGCCTGCTGTGGTGCTCAGGCTGGGGTGTGTGTGGTTGAGAACGACTTCATCTGAGAGCTTTAGTCAACCACAGCTGGGTGGGGGCCCAGGAAGGAGTCTGCTCTTGCAGAAAGATAAGGACTGCACGTGTAAGAGACGCTCTCCTCATAGCAGCGGCCCAACTGCTTCTCAGTTCCTGTGGCAAGCTCAGCGCCACTTGCCAACATCAAGGGAGAAGAGACCCCCGCCACCTCCTCCTGCTCTGTGGCTTGTCCTCATCCTGTACACCCCCCACCCCCCACCCCACAACTACTGGAGGTTTGAACCAGCCCTGATTTATCCTTTAAATTCCTTCCATAGAGCAGATGAAGAAATGGAGGCCTCAGAAACACAAGAATACTTTCTGAGCTCATACAGCAAATGTGGAAGCTGAACAAAGATTCGTCCAAAAGCTTCTACCATTTAAGAATCAATCAGCCCATCCTACTTATTTCTCAGAAAGATTTTGTGTCATATGTCCAGCCTTTGGTGCCATGGGAATTAAAGCACGAAAAGATTAAGATGTGAGGTTTTTCTGTTTTGAGAAGCTCTCTCTTGCTTTTTGGTGAAAAACGCATTGGATGGGGACAAGATGGGAAGCAAGGAAATCATTACGAACATGTTCTAATAATCAAGGCAAAAGATGATGGTGACTCAGCGTAGAGAGATGGCTGTGGAGATGTAGCCACATGAATGGGGTCTGGGATTTGTTTGGAGTAAAGCTGGCAGGACTTCCTGATGAGGTATTCACGGATGATTCAGATTCCTGGATCCCATGATTTCCCTCATTTTGGTAGAGCACAGCCAGCCACCAACAGTTTTTTGAGAAAGAGAAAATGAGAGATAATTAACACATCTCAGTGTTAAAGAAAAGCTGGGATGATGCAGACATAACACTACATCAGACAATTTTCGGCATTCATTCATTCAATAAAGATTCATTGAGCACCAATGAGTGACTATATCGACATAGTGAAATCACCACGAGGAAGACTCAGCTATATATTCAAGGAGCCCATGGTCCTGTCTCGCTCAGGAAACAGACTTTTAAAGAAATTGTTATGATGCAAGATGATCGGCCCCTGGCAGCTTCGTGATGATGGGCTGGGCAGGGCCAGAAAACCCTGGAGTCAGACCGGAGCTCTTCTCATCCATCAGGGTCACGTCAGTCTCTGTTCCTGAAAATCAGCCAGAGTCACTGACACATCCAAAAATAAGTGGACCCCTCTGGTAATCAAACAAAACCCAAGGCCACAGAAAGGAGAGGGCTGGAGGTTATGTGCTGCAGCCTGGAAGAACATTTACTTTTCCCTAAAGTCTCTCTCGGTTTCCCAGGCATCCCTCAGCCCTGTGCCTTTCAAGCTCCTTTAACATTCGGATTCAAGTGGAAAAGAATTCCTTTTCCTTATTTCCACTCAGCACAGCTGAGACAGGCAGTACTTTTCAGAAGGAACTTCATTTTACACCACCACAGAAAACACAAAGGGAGAAAGAAAGGGGAAACGAAGAAAATGCAGAGAGCTGTAAAACAGTTATGCTCACAAAACGCAGATTGTGTATCCTGTGACAGGCAACATTCCCAGACCCATGGGCTGAATTCTGATACACATTTCTGAAACTCTGCTCTCCCATTCCCTCGAGGGATTCCAGGCTCACAGATGTGAGAAGAGCGATGGCGGGCAAAGGCGAATTCAGACTCTCCAGGAAGTCAACATCTTTGGAAGAAGCAGTCTCTTTGTGGCTCACTGTGGGGAAACTGGCCTAGGGCTAGTTTCAGACATTATGTGTGTCTTTTCCCATTGGTGGGAACACAAGGTCCAATGTTTCAGGTGTGTCTCTTGTATGACCCTCGGTCTGTCTTCCCTGTCCCCATTCAAATGCAGGCCTTTATTAGATCTCCTAAAACTTAAAACAAAAAAACCCCGGCAATGTGGTCTGCCTATGGAGATGAAAGAAGAAAGCAGAGAGTACAGAATGAAATTAAAACCTATGCTTGGCTCCCTAAACCGTATGGCCCGGGAGGGGTGGAAAGAGGCTCCTTTCCTTTCTTTGCACAAAGATGCCCTATGGGCAAGTGGAGACCCTGGGAGGTGAGACACCCCAGGACCAGGCCAGCTAGACAGAGTTCCTTAATGTCCAGACAGACGACAATGGGGAGCTGCTGGAAGTGGGCCACGGCCTCAGCGAGGGGAGCTACGGGGCCGCCTGGGGAGGGGGGCTCTGTCCCAGCCCTCAGCAGTGCTGCAACGAAGGGGACAGCGCCGAAGGGGACAGCGCCGAGCTGGGGCTGACAATGGTCTGCCTGGCCCACGCGCATACCTGAGGGGCGCCACTCACATAGCCTCTCCTCCACGGCTCCCAGGTGTAATTTAACATCATCGTGTGTGCGGCCATTTGATTCATCTGCCCCTGCCCCCGGACTGACTGTCCCTTGTGGGCTTACCTTTATTTTGCTCTCGTGTTGCATCTCTTTCGCTCTCTTGTATCCCCAGCACTTAGCAGGCTCCCCGTAACTGATCGTTGAGTGAGTGAATAAGTGAGTCACCTGCCGTTGTATGTGGGTACTCTGATGAACACGCTTTATAGTTGCCCCCAGCTTCCAATTCCCAGTTCTCCATGGGGGAAATGCTTTTCTTTTTCTTTTCTCTTGTTCTCTGATTCCAGCAGTAGAGTAATAGTACCATTAAAAAAAAAAAAAAAAAAGATTGTTATTCCTCTGTGATCTGTTTTCTTTCTTTCTTTTTTTTTCTCTTTCAGTTTCTCAGTTCCCCCCTTCCTCCCCCCACCCTCGGCCGTGGTTATTATAGAAATTTTGAAAAGTAGAAAAGAGTATAAAGAAGGTAGAAAAGAAAATCACTATGATTCCATGATAAAGAAGCTCTGACTTCTTTATCAGTTTTTCTTTCGTCAAACTGACCGTGGGCAGTTGGCAGATTTTCTCCAGGACTCTGACCTCTCTTAGGGGGCAGAGTAAGATTTCAAGGGCCTCAGCCTAAGGGTTTGTTCTCAGGCTTCCGTCCTTTCTCCACCCCAGCTGCCTCCCTCAGCTGTTTTTGTGGTTTGTCAAAAACATCAAGGACCCAGCGCCCCCCTGCTCTCCTCTCCCCTTACCCTGGGGTTTGCCCCAAGCCTTGGTGAGCCCTGGAAGGCTTGCTCTTCCACTCCATCGTGGAGATGCTGGAAATGCCTTTGGGCTGAAGCTTTTTACCTGCGAACTGGCAGCCAAACTTTCAGAGTGAACTGAGCTCCAGGTTTACAGGAGTTTGGGATTATGTTAATCTCTAGAACCATTATCCTTCCGCAGCTTTTCCAGTCCCCTCCCAGACTGGTGTCCTTACTTACAACAGTCAGACCAGTCAGCAGCATGCCACTCAGACCGGCACCTGACTAAGATGAGTTACAAGGCTTCTTCAAAATTACTTGCTTATGATTTTATAATTTCCGGTCTTTCAGGATGATGCTGGTTCTTTCTGAATGTCTCCTGGCATTAACACTGGTACTTTGGAAGCTACAAAAGAGGTACTTGCAGGGAAGGAAAGCGGTTTCATCTGCCGTCCAATCTGCCCCGCCGGCAGCTGCGGCCGGGGGAGCTCGGTTAAGGATTTTGAGGCTCGGTCCAGGCCCAGTGGGAAAGGGGCCCTGGCTGCTGAGCGACGTGTGCCGGGAGGTTCCCACACGGGGAGTGGAGGCACCCCCGATGGAAGAGAGGCTATGCCTTCAAGGAGCTTGGTGAATCCTATGGAAAAAACAAAGCCAAATATTTATACTCAAGTGAGTAAGGCCGTAGGAGTCCCCACGTGGGAGACATAAAAATGGACTGAAGAGTCCCAGAAGAGCGGGTGTGAGGCGGTGCTGAAAGGAAGCTGGACGACGGCTGGGCACAGAGGGGACAAGAGAACATTCCAGATGGAGAAAACAGCTTTGAGAAAGGGTCGCTGTGGCCCCTTTCAGGGAGCTGTGAAGAGACCTGCCTCTTCAAAGTAAATATAAAGCTTCAAAATACACCTGACTAGAATATCTTATCTTCATCTATAACAGATAAAAATTCATTGCAACTTTTAAAAGGGATGAATATTATTTTAAACTTTTTTGCAAGTGTTTAAAAACTGAGAAAAAGCACAGCATAACACAAATCTATTATTCATTGTTTATATTTTGTCATAGCCTCTTTTTGTTTAATGTGTTAAGCCTCTTTTTCTTTTTTTTTTTTTTTTTTTTTGGCATGGGCAGGCACCTGGAATCGAACTCTGGTCTCCAACATGGCAAGCAAGAACTCTGCCTGCTGAGCCACTGTGACCCGCCACTCTTTTTGTTTTTTAAAAAATAAAATATTGTAGGTAAAATTTCAGTCACTTTAACTTCCACCCATCCACCTTCCCAGAATCAGCCGTTGTCAGAAATTTGAGGTTTTAAATATTTTTGCATACCAAATGATGTATATACAGGCATTTCTCAACTGTTTTTTATACCTTTAGTTTCAAGAATTAATAGTAATTTTCTAGCTCAAGTCAACTCATACCCAAACCCTCTCTTTGTCAACCACATTTCCAAAGCCATTTTCTCTAAAGCCCCTCTGCACCCTCCCACCACTTCCCCTCCCCCTTCCCCCAAATATGCTACCCCTCCTTTCCTTCAGAATAAATCTTGTACTTTTCTTTCTTCCCTTCCTCCAAGCTCATGCCACATGATCTTTACCTTGTTTTGAACTCTCCTAATGCAAATATATAGAACCTGGCCTGTATAACTTTCCATCTTTATAAGTAGTTACTGTTTTGTTATGTATTCAGAGGAATTAAAATGTAACTGTTTGAGAGGAGAGGCCAGCTGTTCTCTTGTATCCATCATAGTCTACAGCACAGGACAAAGCTAATTTCAAAATAATTGGATTTTTTGGTAATCTTACGTATTTAAAAAATTTATTTAAAAACATTATTCTGAGAAAGAATCCATAGGCTTCACTAGACTACCAAAGGGCCCATGGCACCAAAAAAGGTTAAAAACATCGGCTTCCTGATGTTTAACTGGGAATAGAGATCACGTTTGCCAGTCTGTTCCAACAAATGTGCTCTTAGTAGACATGGTGTTTGTTATTTCCTTAAAGAATCCTTAAAAAGAGGGGGCATGTCCTTCTTTCCCTCTTCCTCCTCTCTGCTTCATGGATTGCAGATGCAATGACTGGAGCTCCAGCAGCTACCTTGGACCTTGGAAACAGACGGCAGTACCTTGGGCTTCTCTGTTACTTGCTGCTTAATCTAACCCAAACTGCTGCAAAAACCTTTCTGAAGATAAATGGAAAGTAGTGGTGTTTACTTAAAGAGTTTTCAGAAATGACCTCTCATTCTGTAGCAAGAATCATTTCAAACCTCCACAGTGACTTGTTTAGTGCCTTAACCTTGTAGCTAGTGTTTAGATAAAGGTGAATTGTGTGGGAACATATTTTATTTAGTTTCCCTTTTTTACACAACTAATGAACTTAATAAATTTGAAACTCATTTTTCAGCTACTTCTTTGGTCTACTAGATAAGAGAGATAGAAAGAATTTAGGAGTAGCCTGGCTTCATGCCCACCAACTCTCTATTTATGGTAGTGATTTTTTTAAAGAATATACCTTAAGGATTTTTAAAACCAAATAATGAAGGTTCTTTTGGCATGAATTTAGAATATATGTATGATATAACCATTGATAAAATGCTTTATTTTAGGATGCTGTGGTTATGGAAAGGTAGAGACTAGTAGGCCTTGTCCTAAAAAAAAAAAAAGATTATGATATAATTGGGATGATATATGCATGAAAAAATAAATAGCATACAACCAATTACATAAGAATGATGCAATCAGCAAGTGATACAGTAATTCAGATGAGGGAACAACTGTGGTCCTTGAAGCAAGGGTAGTGCTATGATAAAAGCAAAGGAGAAGTGACAACAGTGAAGGCTAGAAATGGGAATACCAGTTGTCTGGACAGGAGTTCTAGCCCAAATGGTATCTTCTCTATAAAGTCCTTCAGGTAGAACTAACCCATCTTTCCCCTGTACTTTCCTCTGGCTTTGTGAGTGCCTCTAACACCGTGCATATGCCCACAGGGTAATGGTCACCACAGACACTCTCAGGGCAGAAACATTCTAATCTTTAAGTCCAACACTTAGCAGGGCTCTGGGAACATGGCTACATGGGCTTCCGAAGAGCCGATGAATGAATGTCATCTTTGACAAGCGTGTAGACTGCACCTTTAAACAAACCATCCCCTCCCAATACTTTCTTTAAAAATTGTATAGAATAGTTGTTATAGAGTGATTTTTAAATATCTATGTAAAAGGAAATTAATATTGCTAACCCTGATCCCATCCCCCAAGGAAAACAGCATTTCTGGGTATATCATCAAACAGCCACATGCATATAGGTTTCACTTTTCAGACTTGTCTGGAAACCTGGGTCCAGTTTCTCTGTTCCAATATTTGGCGGATACAGTGAAAATACATATATTTTAGAGTGTTCTGACTCAAGCGGTCCTGAACATGAACCCAGAAGCAGAGGTGGGTGAAGTTAGCCCAGTCTTGATGCAACCCTTCATTGCATCAAACAACTGAGAACCGAAAGAGCAGCAGGCATGTTCCAGGTGCTGGAGGGCTCTGGGTGGAGAGGACAGAGGAGACTCTCCACAGGGAGCGTAAGGAATAACTCACCCCTCCATTTACAGGTGTCCAATTTGGAAGTTCCATGATGAAACACTCTCACTTACCTGGGGCTCCCTTTACATTTAACAAGGTCTTTATAAAAGGAAATACTTGCAAATATGGAAATTTATAGGCAGGTTCTCATAGATGGGGTGCAGATGGGGTCACAATGTCAGCCCATATCACCCTTGGCTTTGGGGTGTCTAGTGCACCCCAATGTATCTCTGGGGGCAGATGCATTGTAAGTGATGGGACTCAGGAAAGCTCATTATAACTATACTCCACCATTGCTTCCCAATTTCAGAAACTACATAAGACAGTCAGAACAGAAAATATTCTCCTCATTTTATAAACAAAGAGTTTGAATTCCAGAGACTAGAATTCAAATGCCTTGACTTGGAAGTGTTACGAGCCAGGACACACCCCAGGCCTCCCCACCAAATCCAGCTCCCACCTCATCACTGACAATAACCACAGTGAAAGACAGACTCGGGTAGGAGGGAGATTTCTGTGTCAGGAATAAATCCAAGTGGAGAATGAATGGAACGCAACAGGCTCTAGAGGACAGGGGATGCTTCTCTTCACCCAAACGCTCCACTGTCATTGTTCTCCATCTGCGGCCCACACATCGAAGCATTTGACCAGAAATTCACATTTCATCTCTGGCTCCTGCTTCCTAAGGCCTGGGAAGGTGGCATCCCTGGGCCTGTTGGCTGCAGGGTGGGCAGAGAATGTTTGGCCTGGGTGGCAGGCGGCGTCCCGCCTTCTTACCCACGGAGGTGCTTGGGCAATGTCTGTGGAATGAATGGATGAGCACATGAATATGGTTTAACACAGTTTTGAATCCTTGACAACTTTTTCTGCTAGGGAAAGCATTCTCTTAGCACTGAAAACAAAACAAAAAATCTCTGTTCAACACTGCCTGTAAACAGTCCGGTGTCTGTGCCTTTTCTCCTCCTCTAGCAGGGGAAGGGAGCAGAGCTTTCTTCTGTGCATTAGTTAGGGTGGAGGCAAAACTGCTCTCACAAAGAGACCCTGAAATGTCAGTGGCTTAAAAACACGTGTTAATATCTCTCTCATGTACAGTTCCGGGTGACTATTCCAGGCTAATGGGAAGCTGTCTTCTGCCTGATCATTCAGAGACTCGGGTTCCTTCCAAGTTATTGCTGTCCCATCCTTGTAGAATCATTGTCATCTGCATGGCCGAAGTTTGGTTGCTAGAGGTTCAGGCTGAGCAGATGATGGAAAAGGTGAAAAAACACGGAGGAGGAATTCCCATCCTCTTCGTGCCTAGCAGAAGCTGCGCATATCACTTCTGCTCATATTCTATGGACAAGAACTTTATCACTTGACGACATTCATAGCAAGGGAGGCAGGGAAATGTAATCTAGTTGTGCCCCCTAGAAGAGAGAATGGTTTTTGCATCTCCGCCACACCCCGCAGGCTTGCTATGAAGAAGTATCCAAGACTCCCCTCCCCGCCAAGCAGCCTTCGTGCTGGTTGGATTTCTTTTGGCCAGACCATTCGCACGGAAGGGCATCAACTCTGAAGGAGGCCAATGAGTAAGGGCTTGTCTTGGGACTGAAGACCCCGCAGCCTGGGAGGGTGACGGGTGAGAGGGAATCCACTGACAGTGATGGAACCAGGCATGGCCTATGTATGATAAATGGTCATTAACCACACAAGGTGGTCTCCTTTGAAACCTCAAATTTAAGTAAACTTGGGGTGCTCAGCTTCATACACCAGGGAATAAATGTATGGAATTTTTAGGCAAGTTTCTACGAACCAGGATACATTTAAACATTTAAACTTGATTTCAACAAGGATACCAATACCCCCAATGCACACGCTCACGGATGCTCACGCACACTCACACACGCTCAATGCTCACACACTCACATGCTCATATACTCATACATACGCCAACACAACACACACACATGCTCACAGATGCTCACACACACTCATATGCTCACACATGCTCAGTGCTCACACACTAACATGCTCACACATTCTCACATGTTCAATGTTCACACACACTCGCACATATGCTAACACACACTCACACATGCTCACGCACACTCATACCACGCAGCCCATCCCTTGGGGGTGGGCTGCTGTTGACAAATTGGGGGGGGGGGGGCTGCCCATCTTTAGGTGCTCGGACCACAGGGACATGCTACTGGAGAAGAGCTGGTCTTCACCAAATAGCACCCATCGATGTCACAAACACCTACAATAAACTGTTTAGCTGGTTTTGTCCCTAAGCCAGAACTGGTGGTTTCATAACAGACTTTCTCCCAGTCTCTTAAAAGACAAGAACTCTCTTCCAGGTACTTATAAGAACACCAGAAAGCTTTTAGGCAGGAAAAAAACAGCAAGTACTGAATAAAACCCACCAATGAACACATCTCTAGTTTGGAAGCTCTCAGGACGCCAAGCCGCCTCGTCCCCCCGCCCCCTGCCTGGCAGAGACACAGCCGGAGAAGGGTCCTTCCACAGACCCAGAGCCACAGCGTCTCCACTTCTCCCACCTGGGATTAGATCTCCACGGACACTCAGGACTAGCTTCGGACATCAGCGCCCCTTTCAGAACGTGTATTTCCACAAGGGGAAGGCAGATTTCTCCGTGTTAGTCTCACAGAAGCTCAGCTGCCCAGGCACTGGAAATTTTTACTCCATTTCCTGCAGCTTCCTGTTCTTCTCATCCCTAAGAAGGCGCTGTGGATTATCTCAACAGTGTCAAGATGTGAAATAAATTTTCATCCTAGCAAAAGGCAAAAAAACGTGGGAGTGGAGGTGGAGGTGGAGGTGGAGGGTGGAAGAGGGAGAGGGAGTTGGAAGTCAGAGACTGACATATTGCAGGCCAACAAAACATCTTTTGCTCTTTTGCAGCCCTAAGAATAAAATCTCCCTGTTCGTGCCGCACTCTTCTGCCCTATTATGGAGAAGTGGTTTGGGCTGTAGGAATGACTGTTCCCAATAAACAGAGGTGTGCTGCCCAACTTTCCCTTTCTTTCCCTTTGGCAGTCATACAGGCTCTGTTTGTGACCCCAGAAACCCTCCCTACCACCGATTACCCTGTGTTTAAATTAATAAAACCTCGTGGGGTTTACTGCTGTGTTTAGGGCCCAGCCCCATATTTGGTCTTTGGAAAAGGACATTTCCCTGCTGACTCATAGCCCTCCTGTTGCACGGGCATAAGAAGGAGAGGGGGACATGAGGAGACTGGGTGAAGCGACAAAAGTCTGAACAATAAAGCAAGGACATGGTGAGCATCTGTGCTGTTTAACTCTGTTTTTTTGCTTATATGAGCACCATTGACTATTTCTTTGATGAGAAGGGGCTTTTGGAGATGCCTATTCTGTCAGACGTAAGGAGAGACAAAGTGACAATCATGGATGAGTTTGACGGTCAAACTTGAGTTAGACTCTTGGCTCCCCTACCTACTGCCATGTTCTCTCTGGTGCACGTTTTTGGTTCCCACTCAGCATCCTTTTCCCTCTTCCCCTTTTCTAACAGTACTCACAGTTTTATACAGACATCACCCACACACACCCCATGGGCTTCAGGGAGACTGATGCTGCCCCTGGCTCCCGAACCAGGTTAGATCATGATTAGTGGAAAAATCCATTTATATAATCCATACCCCAGCTAAATCAAGGGAAGATGGCAACTTCATCTGGCCCAGTCAGAGCGGATCTTGGGAATCTAGCTGGGAATGTGGAGACGGAGTGCTCTCTCTGCTTCTAGCCTCTGTAGTAAGTGGACATGTTCCTGACACTGCTACAGCCAACTTGCCTCTAAAAGGAAAGCCGGGCTGGGGATGAAGCTGACATACAGAGGAGGGCAGGGCTGAGAAAATCACGGAAAACAGTATAGAATTCTGATCAAGCCCATGCCTGCTCCTGTAGACCAAAGTTTCTCAATGGGGGCTGTCTGGTCTCTTGGGGTGTTTTGGAAATTTATAGGGCTCTTTGGGTTGTCACAGTGATTGGGGATTTACAGGCAATTTAATTGGCAGGTGGCAGGGATATTCGCATCCTACAGTGTGTGGGCAATCCCACGTGACAGAGAACAATGTATAGTCCTGCAAGACATTGGTATGTCCCATAGGACTCAATGCAGATAAAAATCCAGTTTCAGTTTGGGTTACCCTTGAAAGAAGCACTTGAGATACAGAATTATGAGGAGCTTATTTTGGAGGTCAGTTTAGGAAGTAGGGAGAAGGGGTAGGGCTAAGTGCCATCTGAGGAATGGAGGCAGGAGCACGTCCCCACAGACTCCTGCTCCTTGTTGGCTGAAGCTGTCCCCGGTGCTGAGCTCACCTCCCCTCCTGGCTGTGTGTATGCTGGTGAGTGGGCCCCTGCTGCTATCAGGGTGGCAGAAGCAAGGTCAAAAAACCAAGATGCTTCGGCTGCCCCTTAGGGAAGTCATTCTCCTAAGTGAAAGTGCACGTGAAATGGCACCCTGCAGCAAGGCTGGAACCTGAGTGCGCTGGCCCGAATGATGGACCCAAACACGTCGAGGCCCATCCCCTGGGGCCTATGAATGTGTCTCCTTACAGGGCAAGAAGGGACTTTGCAGGTGCGATTAACATAAGGAGAGGGGGAGAGCACCCTGGGTTATTCCAGCAGGCCCAAAGTAATCACCATGGTCCTTAGAAGAGGGTGCAGGAGTGTCGAGTCAGAGGGAAGGCAACGTGCAAATGAAGTAGAGACTGGAGTGCTGTACTCTGCAGACAGAGGAAAAGGCCACAAGCCGAGGAACGTGGCCACGAGAAGGTGAGAAAGGGAAGGAAATGGATTCTCCCCTCAGAGACTCCAGAAGGAGACAATCCTGCTGGCACCCGCACTTCAGCCCATTGAAACCAGTTTTGGATATCTTCCCTCCAGAACTTAAGAGAATAAATTTGTGTTAACCACTAAATATGTGATAATTTGTTGTGACAGTCACAGGAAACCAATACAGAAAGGTGTATCTGGTGGGACCTGTGGCAGCTGAGACACTTGATTATAATCATCTGAGCCCTTGGACCTAACCCCGTTTATGCAGCAATCCAGAGCACTTTTTCCGGGTTTTGGATACAAAGAATTTTACAGGGAAGACTGGGCTTGGCTTTCCTCAGAACTTTATCAAGAGCTTTCCCCATTTCAGAAAATCATTTCTACTATGGGGCAGCTTCAGTTGACTTTCATGCCCTTCTTTTGAGCCCAAAACTCTATTTTCTTAGAATATTCGGTTCTACTGTGATATTTCAGTTGCCAAATCAACATGGCTCTATCAGCGTACGCTTGCGTCCAAGCATTTACATATTGAAACAGACATTTTTTGTTACTGATATATTCCTTTTGATTCTCATTGTCCCTCTCCCTCTCCTAGTTAGGGCCTCATATTGCTTTTTTGTGTGTGTGCGGAAAACGTGTGCATGCAGTTCCATTCTAAGAGATACAAAATATTTGTTAGAAAAAGAGGCTTTGAGTCAGAAAGGGCTGAAAATCACTGCTCGTGATTTTTTTCCCCTTGTGAGTCTACCATATAAATTAATATTCTGTGGACTGCCAGCATGTGTGTCTTCACTGCTAAATAGCCCTCCCTTGCCTCTAAGTCTGGGATGATGGGTGCGGTGCGTCTGTCCTGCCACGCCGTTTCTTCACGTATGGCAGCATCATCGGGTCAGAGAAGAACTCTCGCAGAGTCAGGGCCACCAGCTGGCCTCTACCCTCCCCACCCAAAGGCGATGCGCTTGGTGACCACGCCCAGGCTCAGCCCTCCCCCTCCCCCTCCTCTCCCTCCCTCCCCTCCCCTCCTCGGCACGCCCCCCTCTGCTCCCCCCACCCAAACTCTCCCTGTGGAAAGGACCGGAGCCCCAGGCCCGCGCTCCCAAGCCCCTGGACCTGGCCTCTGTCCTCACGCTCCTCTCAGGGTTTGGAAAGTTCCCATTTATCTCCCTCTCCCTCTCCCCCTGCAGAACAGAAGCTGAGATCCACTCGCACAGTGTCCGATAGGAGAGCGCCCCACAAACCTATGATGAGGCCAGGCGGACACAGCCAGCCCCCGCCGTGCCCGGGCTTCGTGGCCTACCGATGCCCTTCGGACTGTGAGTTTTAAATAGGGATGTGCGAATATATTGCCTCGATTTGCATTTAACGGTAAAGGCCTGGTTTCGGCCCCCCCGCTGCCACGCACACGTGGCTGGAAGGATTCCGGGGACCCGAGGGCCGGCAGAGCCCACCTCGCCCACCCCGCCCGCCGCGGGCAGGGAGAGTGCGCTGACCCATCTCGCCAATGCTCCTCCTCCCGACCTTGGCCTTGAGGCAGAACCCTGGCGCAGAGCAGGTGGGGGCTGTTTGCAGGGGCTGTGGGGGAACCTGGAGCCCGCTGCGGGGGCATGTCCAGGGGCTGCAGCTGCGGAAGGAGGTGGCAGTGCCGGGTGTCAGGGCAATAAGGACTGGGTGGCGGGGACTAAGCGGCTGGTTCCCAAGGCTGGGTCTTGACCAGGCTACTCTTCTTTGGGTCTGTCTGAACCTGGTTCCAGATACCAGGGATTCCAGCGAATCCCTGCGCACTCCTTCCTAGGCTCCTGCTCGTCCCCCCACCCCCACGCCCCCTCCTTCTTCCTGCTCCTCCCACAAGACCCCACCCTCAGCACCCCACCCCAGTCTCTAAGTTTATCCCTCTCATTCCCAGGAGCTCCCCTCACCTGTCCCAGCCTGTAGCCAACCCATGTCCAGATCTGAGTACCCAGCGCCCCTCCCCAGCTCTCTGGGCTGCGTCCTGTCAGGCTGCCCGGCCCTGGGTGAAGTGAATGTGGTGCCCCAGTTAGAACTTCCTTGTTGCTCTTCTCACTCTTGTGAGAGAGATCTGAGATCTAGAGAAGCTATTCCATGAAGACTCTTGCCGGTGTTTTCAGGGACAGCCCTGTCCAAGGCCAAAATGAAAGAGGAATTGTTTTCTCTGCTCACAGGGACGAGCCCCGGAGTCAGTGAGCCCACATTGTGGGGAGAAGCAGCTCTGGTTCCTTCTCACTCCACCCAGGGGCCACCATGGACCATAAAAGAGCAGCATTAATCTTTAAAGACTCTTCTCTTTGCTACCCTGGGAGGGATTCCAGATTCAATTAAATTCTTTTGATGGAGGGAGTTAAAGAGATCAGTCAAGTCCTCCTGCCACAGCGACAACGGTGACAACAACCAGTAACGCTCTCCTGGCACGCAGCTCGGTTCACGTCCAAGTCCCTGACTGCCGTAACAGCGTAACGTGGCCAGCACCATTATCCCTGTTTTCCAGACGCAGAGTGAGTAGCTTTCCCATGGTCGCATGGCAGCTGGCAGTCTTGGATGCTAGCCCCGGAAGGAGGGGGAGAAAAGGAGAACGGGGGAAAAATAAAGGATATGCTGTGGGGTAGGAGAGCAACACCTCCTGGAACAAGAGGCAGGATTGCCTAACTATCTTAAGCTTCTAGAATCGAGAGCAAAGAGGCAGTGCAAGGGATTATGTACCAAGCAAGATCCACTTTACAAAAAAACATAATATATATATACACTGTGCTTTTGTTTTTTTATACATTGACTGGGTGACTGACAAGAACTATCTGTTGTCCTCGTCTCCAAAAAATAAACAAAATTTCCCCTCAGCTGTAATAAGAATTTAACACAAACACATCATTCTGGGAAAACTCCCACACAACGTTTCACTATCCTACTGGAACCGCGGAGCTGGATTGCAATAAGAGTGGATGAAGAGCTGTATCGATGCAGAATTTCGTGGGGCCACCTCCTGAGCAGAACTCGAGGTTCTGAGCTGAGGCAGCAGTGGAGAAGACGGTACTTAGTGCTCCAAGGTTCCCCGGGGATTCACTCTAAAGGGCCCTGCATAGCAAACACACACAAAGAGCAGCCAGATCAGATAGCACAGAGAAAGCTTTGTCTCTGGTGATCTGTGCTGGCTGCTGGCACGGCTCGGCCTATCCCCCTAAACACCTGTTTCATTGGCCAACACCCGCAGGCCCCGAGAAGTGCTTCTCTGCGTCTCTTGCCCTATGTTTCTGAAATGGAAAGTGACTCTATCTGAATGGCCTGATGCCCGTGGCTGGCATTGTCGTCATCGTGGAGATGGACAGTGCATTTGGAGTGCAAGGAGATTTGCGCAGGGGGAGCCCTTGGATCAAAGACACGTGGATTGAGTTGTCAACTTCTTGGCACCAATTAATGGATTATTGTATAACGAAGCACTTGGAACAGCAGGGTCAACTATCCGCTTTCTTATTCTCTTTAGATTCCCATCTATGGTTCCAGAGGCAGCCACAAACTAGTGCAGTATTTACCATCATTGCATGTGCCAGCCTTGGAATATTCTGCTGCATTGAACAACATCACTCTTAAATTTGTATAGAAGTGAATCTAGATGCATCTTGTATGATACTAGTTTTTTACATTATATTAACTAGTTGGGCATGGAGCTATAGAATTACGAATAGCTTTATTTTTTTAATTTAAAAAAGTGTAGTATGATTTAATTGAATTTTCAAAAAGTAAATTAAAATTAATTTTTTTGTTTGGATAATGTTAATTTTAAATTTTTCTATTCATTATAATTTCGGCTTTTAAGTTTAATAGATATATTTAAATGTTTCAGGAGAGAAATAATTTTTTGAAACATAAAATAAGTTCACTTTTTTACATTTTCTTTCATTTATGTATTTGTGAAAATTATCAAAATTTTGTATACCTTTATTATTTAATCCTTTAGTTAATTATTATTAATGGAAAACAAATTATGTGAAACATTATCATTTATTATGATAATGATTTTGCTAAAATGAAGGCCAGAAAAATTAATTTTGTGGAATAGGTAATAAGATAACACATGAATTACCTATGTTTTTATTTTGTTACTCATCTAGACATGGTCAGCTCAAAAAGAGAACACCAAACATGTCCTTTAAAAAGAAAGCTCGATTCTCTTTGATATTTTGTTGACTTGTAGAATGAAAGTTATAGATTTACACAGACCTTAAAAGTTGTTATTACAAAGATAAATTTCTCAAGGTAGGATAGAATGTGTTCTATTGAACAGTTTATTGGTTGGCTTTATCACTTCATAGTTGGACATAAGGTATATGGAGCTCCATTTGCATGGTTGCTTTGGGGCCCACCCATCTGGGGTGAGCCAGCTGCTCTGATTCCTGGGGAGAGCAGGCAGGCCTGGGTCCATATCCTGGAAGAGCAGCAGCCCAGTCTCACAGGTACTCTGAAATCCACGTCAGGCTGAGCTCAGAATCTCAAATAAAAGATAACAACAGCATCAAATCAAGTTAGAAACTTTCTAATAATAATACTAAGCATCATCTCAGGGTTTGAAAAGGCTACCTTGCATTGGGAAGCATTTAGAAAATGCCTGGTGGCTGTGACAGCCAAGGCAGGGAGGGTCCCTGTGAAGCTGATGAGGCCAGAGGTGGTAACATCATCGCTTCCATCCTCCCTCTCTGGAGTGGGCGCAGCGGGCATCCGCCGTGAGCACAGGGCACTGCGCCCATTACCTTGAGCACAGAAGGTTCGGGACATGCTTCTCTCCTGAGGCTCTCTCCTCTGATTAACCCCCAACCAAGGCTTCTCTGCAGCATGTTTACAGGAAACTAAAGACAGAACTTGGAGCTCACCAACCCAAGTTAAGGATACCGAAGTTGGGGCCTCTGAGTAAGGAGTCAGCATAGGTGAAACCTCCGGTGATAGAGAAAGTGACCTGGGTTCTACTTGCAGTTTCTATACGAACTAGCTAGGTGACCTTGGACAATTTCTTTAGTTTAGTATTAGTTAGGGTTCTCTAGAGAAACAGAATCAACAGGGAACACTTGCAAATATAAAATTTATGAAAGTGTCTCACGTGACCGTAGGAACGCAGAGTCCAAAATCCACAGGGCAGGCTGCGAAGCCGATGATTCCAATGGATGGCCTGGATGAACTCCACAGGAGAGGCTCACCAGCCAAAGCAGGAATGGCACCTGTCTCTTCTGAGTCCTCCTTAAAAGGCTTCCCATGATTGGATTTAGCATCACTAATTGCAGAAGACACTCCCCTTTGGCTGATTACAAATGGAATCAGCTGTGGATGTAGCTGACGTGATCATGACCTAATCCTATGAAATGTCCTCATTGCAACAGACAGGCCAGCGCTTGCCCAATCAGATGAACAGGTACCATAACTTGGCCAAGTTGACACCTGTCCCTAACCATGACAGTGACCTTGGACAATTTCTTTAACCTCTCCAGGCCTCTGTTTCCTTGTCTTGAAAACAAAAGCAATCTTAGATGGTTTTTAAGGTCCCTCTTGCTTTGCCACTCTACAATTTATCTGCCAGAGGGATTCCTTCTGTGTGTCTTGGATTATTCCCATTAGCAGGATTACTTATTTCAAAAGGCAGCTGCTCCTTTGCTTGCTAGCCTCAGGGAGCCCGCACATCTGATAATGTCATCAGGGAGTGGGGACAGCAGGGATACCTGGTGGCCAGGGCCCTCCGCTTCGGGCATGGCACGGGCATCGGCCCAGCCTCTGTGGGGGGTTATCACACACTAGTTATGTGGCAGACCTGTTCGCTGCCCTTAGGGAAGTACCCACAAGACTGTAGCTCCCTTTGACAGCTGAGAAGTCCTTTAAACAACGATAGACAGTCCTTGAGTTTGGTGATGACGTTCAGTTTGCAACTGCATAAAATCATGACTCATATTCATTAATTTATTCAAGAAATATCTAATTGGGGATAATGAAGCCTACCTGATGGTGTTGCTATGGAGAGTAAATGCATTGAACAGTGTCTGCCCCACAATAAATTAAATACATGTCAGGCAGCTAGTGCCTGCTACATACCAGGCACGGGCTAAATGCTGGGATGGCAAAATGAATAAGAGCAGGTGTCAGCCCTTGAGGAGCTTCCAGAAGCAACGTGGACATGTGTGCACAAGAACACAGTGAGAAGTGATGTGGCACAGGGATTGATGAAGGTTATGAGAGCCCAGATCAGGGAGGTCTTAATTCTTTCTGGAGAAAGAGAGAGGAATGGAAGGTGAGATGGCCATCCATTGCTTCTAAATTCAGCATCCCTCCTGCTTCTTCAGACAGGTGAAGCTGTCTTTTCTGTGGGGATCCCACTCCATGCGGTTCAGATGGAACTGAGCCCAGATGAGGACAGGGGGCCCAAGCCTGGCCCGTCAGGATATTCTATCTCCCTGACAACAAGCATTGGCTCAAGGGTGAGCATGGACTGCACCTGGGGAAAATCTGACTGCTCCTCAGGATGTTTACCAAACCTACTGGAAAGGCATTTATCCTCTTTTTGTCTGGGACAATGCATGCCTGGAGCTCCCAGTGAGTATCTCTATCTTTAGGTGAGGAGAAACTGAGTCTAAATCAGAGGAAAAGCTAGGGGGAAAGAGAGAGAGATCATGACATTATGTGAACCTCTGGATTCAACTGTGCCTGAAGCTATGACTGCTCCCAGTTGCAAGAGCCAATAAATTACCCCTCTTGCCTAAATTAAGTTGCACTGAGTTTCTGATACTACCAACCAGAAGCCTTGACTAGACGGGGAAATGTTAGGTTGAAAATATGGTAACAATAAATTTTTTTAAAATCCATGGAACTATTCTACACAAACAGTGAACCCTGAGTTAAACCATGGACCATAGTGTATAGGACGATTATAAAAATGTGCTTTCATCAGTTGTAACAAATGTTCCACACCAATGCAGGGTGTTAAGACTTGGGTGGTATGTGGGAATCCTGTATTTTATGCATGAGTGTTCTGTAAACCCACTACTTCATTAAGAAAAAAAATGCAGTGATGAAAATGTTCCAAAGTTGGATACTGGTGATGGTTGGATGGTGATAGCACAACTCTGTGAATTTACTAAAACCCACTAAATTGTACACTTTTAAAAGGTGAGTTTTATAGTTCTATTAATTATATCTCAATAAAGTTGCTATTAAAAAATTGAAAGATATCAGAAATTCTAAAGATTATTATTCTTTAAACGAAAATTTGAAACATGCAAAACATTAATTGGTTTCCATCTTTGTTTCATTACAAGTATTCCAAGAAGTTGAAAAATATTTTTCATTTTGTGTTGATATTGATTGAATTAAGGGTGAGTCTAAAAGCATCTTCAAATTGGGCGTTAGAATACATGTTGCTTCATGGAAGCTCATTTCCTCTTTTACAATGAAAAAAATATATGTGCTGTCTCCTTGTCCTGATTTTTGTCTTGTCTTTGGAATTGATGTTGCTTTTTGCCGGTTCACACTGTAGACCGATTGCAAGCATTACGCCACACCCCCATTGCCTTCTCTTTGCTTTACCTCCTTTCTGGGGTCTGGTTGAACGTCCATTTGCTCAGCAGGGTCTGTCTACGCTAGCTGGTAGGACCGCCGGCATCTCGCAGCCCTGCCTGTCTGGGCGTCACCGGGCTCTCAGACGCCCCCTCCGCGTTCACAGCCCAGCCCTGGGCCCGCGAGGACTGCAAGCGGCGCCCCCTCCCTCATATTCCTGGGGCTTTCCCCCCGGCACCTCCCCCCTCCCCAGCCCACTAGCCCTCAAGCCCCAGTGGCTTCGGCCTGACCTCTGATTTCTTCCACCTCAGCTCAGCGAGATCACCCCTTTCTGTCGGTTCCCAGCATCCCCTGGCAGTGGTGCATGTGGGGTCCCCCGGGCTGTTTCCCTACTCCTGGGAATCACGAACCCGTGGTGCCTGTGGTTCAATTCCTACAAACAGTTGTCTGATCTATTTTGCCCATTATTACAGTTGTTTATGGAGGGAGAGTAAATCCAGTATCAGTTATTGCAACGTGACCAGATGTGAAAGCTCACCTCCTGATTTTCAATAGAAAATGATTATTATTGCATTGTCCAAATTAATAATATATTTTCAGTTTTGTAGCCATAAATCCACCCCTTTCATCTTCTTCTCTTTTTTTTTTTGCAATAATTCTATATTAAATGGATCAGTATTCTTCCTAAGTCTTTTTGCAATAGTCTCTCCATTCTTGAGTTCTCTATTTGATTCATCTCCTAAAGGGTAAATGTACAATCTAGCAGTTTGCTTTTTTGAAGAAGAACCTGCTACTTTCCTTGAGGTCTTTCATGTTAGAGAATGGTTGCATTTTGCCTTTATGCTGAAATGAGATCTTGGTTGATTATCATTTTCTCAGGTCATACCGTCTTTATAGAAAGTACTGTGTTTTCCTTAATTATTTTCCTAGTGATTAAAAAACATTTTAAAAATGTTTAGAATTTTGTTTATTTTTATGAAACATTGATACCTATAAAAGAATATGTGTAATCTCTATATATTATGAATCATCATAATAAAATGAACACTCATGAATTTGTCATTCGATTTTAGAGCTGCAATGTTGCAACTATTTGGGGAGCTCCCTTCTTGTTCCTCCTGCAGAAGTGTTTCCCTCCCAACCTGCAGAGAGGATCATTATCCTAAGTTTTCCTTATAGATTCTCCACCAGAGTGTCCTTAAATAACATATTTTGTTTGTTTTTTAACATGCTAAATATGGTATGCTTCTAAGATGTAATTGCATTGATGTGTGCAGCGGTAGTCCATTTATTATCACTGCAGTAAGGAGGATTCCATTTGATGAATATACTACAGTGCATTTATCCACTCTCCTGTCAATTGATATCTTAGGCTGTCTCCAGAGTTTTTCTATAATTAGCAATGCTGGTATGAATATTGTGTGCTTTTCAGCTAGGATATGTTGCAATCTTTGCTGTTGTAAGGTAGTGAAATTGGAGGGTTATAAAGTATGGCCACACTCAACTTTACAAGCTAATACCAAATAGTTTGCTCGACAGTTTAGCAAATCCCAGTTGACACTCCCTCTGCCAGGGGACGGTCCTCTGATGGCTCCATCTGGCTTCCACTGGTCTCCTGGCATGGGAGGTCACTATGAAGACTGGAGCTGCCTGGATTTTGCTGCCTTTTTTGGTTTGCTTTTTCCATCAAGATGCTTGACGAATATTTTCTTTATCACCAAAGCTCACTAGTTTCATTAAAATATGCTTTTGCTATTTCACATTTCACATTCTATATCACATTTTCTTGGAATATAGTTTTCCTTTTGATGTGTATAGTCACTCCTTCATTTCATGGAAATTTTCTTGCTTGTATATTTGAATATATCTTGTGTTCCCTGTGTTGGGTTCTCTAATTTAAGGGCCACCGGTATCCTTATGTTTAATCATTTTTTCTTTCTTCTGTATCAATTATTATCTCTCTTTATGTACCTGCATTTACCTCTACATTGTAATTCAAATTTTAACCGTATGTATTCTGTTTCTTCTAGTTTCTAGTTTATATTTTAAATTATAATGATCTTGTCCACTCTTTGTTTCCTTAAATCTGAAATTTTCCTGTCCATTTAATTTCTGTTGGTTTGCCCTATCATCTTTGAGCTCTTATTTAATTGAATTCATGCTCTAATTAAGCATGAATAAATAAGGAGGAATTGCCTTCTGCTGCTTGAATTATAATTTCTTCTAATTTGGATTCCCTGTCTTTTGCATTCTACATCCCTCCCTCCCTACCCCCAGCCTCATAATGTGGTTTTATAGTCATTATGCTTTTTCTTTTTGTTTTGCACATTCGTTGTTTTATTTGTTGTGATAGAGCGTGGGTGACTCATATTTTAGAAGAAGCCCTCTGGCTGCTGGTGTAGAAAAATAGAGATCAGTTATCAAGCCCCCCAGTTCCTGGCCTCTAGGTAGTAATAACCATAGTGATAATTAAGTTGTTTGAGTGCTTTCTAAGTGCCAGGAATTGTTCTAAACAGTTTATATATGTTAATTACATATATTAATCGTTTAATCATCACAGGTATCCCATGAAGTAAGTACTATAATTATCCCCATTTTAAAGGCAATGAAACTGAGTTAGAGAAAGGATAAGTATCTTAGATAAGGACTACTTACAGATAAATGAAATTTTATCTGCAGTAATAGATGAAACAATAACTAAGTAACCACCTAAACAAGCACATTCCTCCCAGGGTCTCTAGCACTCATCTGTAAAGTGAGGGCTGTAGAAGGGGTGATTGTGAAAGCCTTGCAGCTGGGACAATCTGTGAATCCATCAGTACTACCAAAGAAGATATTGTCCCTTTTGCCTCTTTTTCAATATAAACATTAAATACAAGCAAGTGACATTTCCTAAATGATAACAATGAGAAATTAAAGATCATTTTAAATAACTTAGTTTCATAAAGCATTGATGCTATTGTTTAAATAGTTGTGATTTATAATAATTATTTTGATGGATGTTTAGAAAAATTGTACTTTCATACACAGCCAAATATTCACCAACACAAACGAAAAGTCAACAAAGAGTACAAAGGTCAGTGACTTTTCAAAACTGGCAATCCAGGCCATCATCCATCCATCCATCATGTGCTCATTCATATAAGAAGTATTTGTTGAATTCCTATTCCCTGCTGAATTGTTCATTGCATGTTAATTTCTTTCGAGACATCAGTGTGTGATAATGTTAAAGAGTATGGATTTTGGAATTTGGTAAGCGTGTTTTCAAATCCTGGCTCTGCTAGTTACTTACTGTGAAACTTTGGGCAAACGCTTAACTTCTTTGAGGTTCAAATTCCTTACCTACAAAGGAGATAATAATAATATCTATCTTTACATGTTATTGTATGAATTAGAAGCAACATAGGTAAAGCATACATAGCCCAGTGCTTGGCTTTGGGTAAACTGTCAGTAAATGGTACCCCTCCCGTCACCTCTCTGGACAGTACTTCACTCTTATGAATTCTTTGAGTCCCAAGGCCCAGCATCTTAGGGTGCACTGAGAACCCCAACCTGCCTAATATTATGCATCATTGGAGGTATACTTAAGGGTTCTTTGGGGCATGTATCCTGCAGCAGAGAGAGTCAGGTCTAAGAAGCTAGAGAAGAGGGGGCTGGATGGGATAGTAGAACAGAATTAGAACCTGTTCTTCCTCACAGCCCATGTCATCTTCATGGACCCAGAAGCATCTGTCACCAATAGCTCTGATAGACATTGTTGGGGTATCTGGGTGCCACCTTTGAAAGAAAGTCATATTAGGTTCTACTAGGAAACAGGTTATTGTAGTGGTTAAGATAATTGATTTTAGTATAAAACATTAGTTCAATAAATATTTACTGAGTTTGTCTGCTATGTGGCAAACCTGTAATTAAGTATCTAGGAATACATCCATGAACAGAACAGTCAAGAATTTGTTTTCTTGAAGCTTACATTCTAGTGAAGGAAGACGGCGATAAAAAAATAACCATAATAAATAATTAAATTTATTATACACTATGTTAGAAGGTGATAAAAGGAATTTCTGGTAAACCAAGATGGTATAAGATACTCTAAGCTGCTCTTTCCCCACACAATCATTGAATGACTAACAAAAACTGGTAAAGCTATTTTTCTCAAAACTCCAAAAAATAGTGAAAGGGTTGCAATGACACAGCTACTGCTGAATCAAGAAAAAGCATCTTGAAAAACTAAGTAAGGCTTGTGATAGCCTTGCTACTCCCTCTCCTACCCCCTCTCCAGTGCAGTGGGGAACCACCCTGTGTCCCATGTGGGTCCCTGACTCTGTTCCAAAGGGAGCAGAGTAACTCCTACGTGCATGCTGGGGTCACGTTTGTCAGTGACAATCTGTGGGTGGAAGCCTGAAAGAGTGGATGAGGAAAGATTTCTTGGGTTTACCCTCCCAGAATTTGTCCTGAAGGTAGAGAAGCAATTTGCAAACAACTAAAAGAGTGTAAGAAATAATTAAGTTGATCAGCCTGGGGCAAAGGATCACCTGCCTTGTTATACAATAGAATACCCAGAAGGGAGTGAAAATCTATTTCACAAGGAGTAGAGGGGGCATTTTGATTCCTGTAAATGGAGGGATTCCAAAGGCCAAGAGCAAGTACAAGTCCAGGACAAAATTCCACACAGGCTCAGCTAAGACTGAGAACTTTTTACATCCACTTTGCCTTCTTTATAGGAGGGTTAAGTGCTGAAGACCCACTTAGCCAAAGCAGAACCAATTTGTAAAGACTATGAATGGTGACTTTTGCTTTGGTTTGTTTGTTTTCGTTAGCTCCTGGCACTAAAGGAAATCACCATGATATCATTAGCTAGACACAAATTTAAGGAACAGACAGTTCAGGGATTAATCCCAGATTTAACTCTTTGGAATATTAAAATGTACAGTGTTCAACAAAATATTAAAGATAAACAAATAAACAGGAATTGATGGCTCATCCAAAGGAAGAAGATAAAACTCCAAAACAATCAATGAAGAGGACCAGAATTTGGATATTCCAAACAAAGACTCAATATGTTCAAGAAGATAAAGGAAAATATATGGAAAGAATATGGATGTCATGAAAATAATGAGTGAACAATAAGAGAATCTCAATAAGGAGAAAGAAATGTTTCAAAAGGAACTAAACAGAATTACTGGAGTAATTCTGAATGATTGAAATAAAATATTATCTAGAGGGTTTCAACAGCAGATTGGAGTTGGAAGAGGAAAGAATAGTGACCTCAAATACAAGATAATTGAAATGTTCAGGTTGAGGAGCAAAAAGAATAAAAAAATAAAAAGAGCCTAAGACACCTGTGGAAATCCAACAAGTTTACCAATATACTCATTATGGGAATGCCAGAAAAATAAGAAAGAGAGAAAGAGGTAAAATGCATATTTACAGAAATAATGGCAGAAAACTTTCCACATTTAATGAAAGACATGAATACATTCAAGAAGCCCAGTGAATTCCAAACAGGATCAACTCATTGAGAATCAACCCAGACAAATAGTAATCAAACTGTTCATTGCCAAGAACAAGGAAAGAGTGCTGAAAGCTGTAAGAGAAAAACACCAAGTTATGTACAAAAGAATCACAGTAGGATTAAGTGCTGATTTCTTATCAGAAACTATGCAGGCAAGAAGGTAGTGGGATGAAATATTTAAAGTGCTGAAAGGAAACAATGGACAATCAATAATTTTATATCCAGCAAGACTTTCTTTCAAAATAAGGGAAATGTTGAAACAGTCACAGATAAACAAAAGGTGAGGGAGTTTGTCACCACTAGACAGCATTGCTAAAGGGAGTTCTTTAGACTGAATGCAAAGGACACTAGACAGAGGATCAAAGCAGCATAAAGAAATAAAGACCTCTGGAAATGGTAATGATATGGGTAATTATAAATGCCAGTAGTGTTGTATTGTATTGTACTTTTTTTGGTATGTAATTTCACTTTTAACTCTTATAGGCTCTAAAATACAAATACATAAAAGTAATGATAAAACAAAAAGTGGGAAACAGAGGAGTATAGGAAAAATAAATGTGTATGCTATTGAAGTTAAGCTGGTATCAATTCAAATGTGATTGATATAGATTTAAGATGTTAAATTTGAGCCATATTGTAAATATATGGAAAATATATACTGAAAGAAATGAGAATGGAACAATATAAAAAAAAGTCTAATAAATGTGAAGTAGGCATTAATGGAAGGATTGAGGGACAAAAAAGTTATAAGATTTTCAAAGACCAACTAGCAACATGGCAGAAGAAAGTCCTGCATTACCAGTAGTTCCTTTGAATGTAAATGGATTGGCAGAATGGATAAAACAGTATGACCCAAATATACTTCATATAATAGACTCACCTTAAATTCAAATATAGAAGTAGGGTGAAAGTGAAAGGATGGAAAAATATATACCATGCAAACAGTATTAAAAGAGAGCTGGGTTAGCTATACCTATACCAGCTAAAATAGACTTCAAGTAAAAAATTGTTACAAGAACAAAGAAGGTGACTATATACTGATAAAGGGGTCATTTTAACAAGAAGACATAACAGTTATAAATATGTATGCACCTAATGTCAGAACCCCCATGTATATGAAGCAAATATTGACAGATTTGAAGGGAGAAATAGGCATTTCTACATTAATAATAAGAGACTTCAATATACCACATTCAATAATGATCAAGACATCTAGACAGATTAATAAGGAAATAGAAGGCTTGAATGATACTCTAAACCAGCTCGATCCAACACCAGCTAAATACATATCTTCTCTTATGCACATGGATTATCCTCCAGGATAGATCATATCTTCAGTTACAAAACAAGTCTCAGGAAATTAAAAAATATTGAAATCATACAATGTATCTTCTCTCACCACAATAGAATAAAGCTAGAAATCAATAACAGAGAAAGAACTGGAAAATACACAAATATGTAGAAATTAAATAATGTACTCTTAAACATTATTAAGAGTTTAAGATGTTTAAATGGGTCAAAGAAGAAATCACAAGAGAAATTAGGAAATATATTAAGGTGAATGAAAATGAAAACACCACCTACCCAAACTTATGGGATGCAGAAAAGGCAGTGGTGAGAGGGAGGTTTAGAGCTCCATGTGCTTATGTTAAAAAAGAAGAAAAAGTCTCAAGTAAGAAACCTAACCTATCCATTGGAAGATCTAGAAAAAGACAAGCAAACTAAACCCAAAGTGAGTAGAAGGAAGGAAATAACAAACATTGAGTGGAGATAAATGAATTAGAGAATAAAAAAAATAGAGGGGATTGATAAAACCAAACCAGTCTTTGAAAAGTTCAACAAACCTTTAGCTAAATTGACAATGAAAAGAAGAGATGACACAAGTAACTAAAATCAGAAGTGAAAGGGAGGCTATTACTACCAACTCCATAGAAATAAAAAGGATTATAAGAGGATACTGTGAATAACTTTACACCAACAAATTAACCTAGATGGAATGGATAAATTCCTATAAACATACAAACTACCTACACCGACTCAAGAAGAAACAGAATATCTAAACAGACCAATAATTGATAAAATTGAATCAATAATCAAAAACCTCCCAACAAAGAAAAGCCCAGGACCACATGGCTTCACTGGTGAATTTTCCCACACATTCCAAAAATAACTAATACCAATAATGTTCAAACTCTTCCACAAAATCCAGCACCTCTTCTTGATAAAAACACTTAGGACTAGAAGGAAACATCCTCAACATGATAAAGGGCATAGCTGAAAAGCACATAGTATCGTGCTCAATGGGGAAAGACTGGACACTTTTTCTTCTAAGATTAGGAACAAGATAAAGATACCCACAGGCATCGCTGTTATTCAACATGGTAATGGAAGTTCTAGCCAAGAGCAATTAGGCAAATAAATAAATGGCATCAAAATTGGGAAGGAAGAAGTAAAACTTTCTCCATTTGCACACGACATGGTCCTAGAAACAGAAAATCCTGAAAAATCCACAACAAAACTATGAGAGCTAATAAATGAATTTAGCACAGTGGCAGGGTTTGATATCATCACTAAAAAAACAGTTGTTTCCATACAGTATTAATGAGCAATTTGAAGAGAAATCAAGGGGAAAAACATTTACAATAACAGCTAAAAAAATCTAGGAATAAATCCAACCAATGATGTAAAGGGCGTGTACTCCTGGAGGCAGAAACTGCCTTTTTGTCTCTGTATCCCCAGTACAGAGGCTAATGTCAAAGTTTATTGAAAGAATGAAAAAATAAAGATGAAATTAATAATGTTATTTCAATTTTTAAAAGTCTGCTGAGGACAGTAAAACTCAGAGAGTGTTAATTGACTTTTCAAGACCACTCAGCTACAGGGATGTAGTTGAGCTCATACCTGTCTGAAACTAAAAGCCTATGCCCATTGTACTCTCCCTAAAAACCAGTTTGAGACAGGAGCCTGTGCACATGATTTATAGAGGAGGAGCTCTCAAGAGAAAGGAGTGAGGGAGAACAGGGCAGGGGAAGTTGCTAAGCAAGGATGTGTTCTCAGGTGGAGACTAGTTTCTTCAGCCTAATGCTATGGGAGCATGTATTACCCTGCAGAGTATGTAACACCCCGTGGCCAGCATTTTGTGTCTCTGTGTCATCAATCATTGGATACAGGCTGCAGAGGAGAGAGAGAAGGCAACAGTGTCCAGGTGAAGCAGTTCCCATTTAGATGAAGGTAAGTTCCTGGAGAAGGGCAGCTGCAAATCTTCAGCAACCCAAGTCACAGTCACTGAGTGATTAGCCCATCAGCCAGAACCCATTGCATCCTTTGCACTCGCATTATATCCTGATGGATAAATTAGTGAACATGCTTACTCATTAATAAAGTGAAAATGTTATCTGTCTCAGAGGCAAATGAGATAATGGATATAACCCACTTAGCCTGGCACCCACTGAAAGTTCACAATAAATAAAAATAATGATTAGCTATAGTAGAAATTAGTATTAATTCAGCAATGAATGGGAGCAGTACTTTCTGGCTCAGACTTGGAAGGGTCAGTTCAGTAACTAAAGCCCCTAGAAGCCCAAAGCACCTCCTGAGTTCCCCAGTGCTTCATTCTGTTGCCGATCCCAGCCAACATGCCATTGGCTGTTTCACTCAGATTCAAGATGAAATCATCACCCCAGCCCAAAAACAAGTTCAAGGCTGTAGGTGAGGAGAGGGGAGGATAGGGTACAGAAGTAGACTGGGAGATCATGGGATCTCCCAGCCCTAGATCTCAGTCCCAAGCAAGAGGAGAGCTGACTCCACCTCACAATCACAATTCACGCTAATGTCATGTAATGTCAGGATTTTGAGACTCTGAGTCATCACTGAAGGTAAAGTTCCCATGCTCTTCCCCTGGCCTTTTGTCTGACACTCAGCATTTCCTGACTGGTGCTTATCCACCGCCCTCACCCTTCAACTCACCAGTTGGGGTATTAAAATCCTAGTTCCTGCTGAATTTTCAGAACCTCACATGACTCATGCATCACTTTAGTAAATGCAAAAAGAAGTGAACCATTCCCTTTGCTAAAGGCAGTGGTTTCACGTTTTTTAGATTATTTAAATCTGCATTTTCTTCTTGTACCCTGGAACCACTTGACCTGAGGTGGTGAAGGGGGAGGAAGGCTGGGAGAACTCAAATTGGGAACAAACATCGTGTGCATCTGCATAATCATTTTTTTTAAAAGCAATGTGTATATTTATATATTTTTGGTGGTGGTTTTTGTATTTCAACTTTTTTTCTTTTTTGTGGAAAATAACATATATAAAAAAAGCAATATATTTCAAAGCACATCACAACAATTGGTTGTAGAACAGATTTCAGAGTTTGGTATGGGTTACAATTCTTCAATTTTAGGTTTTTATTTCTAGCTGCTCTAAGATACTGGAGGCTAAAAGAAATATCAATATAATGATCCAGTGATCATACTTATATGTTAAACCCTACTGTCTCTGATTAACTCCAGCATGACCTTTGATCTTTCTCCCTCTTTTTAGGGGTATTTGGGCTAAGTTCATTCTAGCTTTTTCATGTTGGAAGGGGCTGTTGATAATATGGCATAGGGAAATGGAACTAGTTGGCGTTCTAGAAAGGCTGGCACCTCTAGGTTTCAGAATTTATCTGGTCCAGGGACCCATCTGGAGGTTGTAGGTTTCTGCAAAGTTACCCTAGTGCATGGGACCTTTGTAGAATCATATATATTGCCCTAGGTGTTCTTTAGGATTGGCAGGAAAGATTTTAGTTGGGGTTCAGCAAACTATGATAGGTAGCAATGTCCAACTGCAGCTTGTATAATAGTGACTTCCAGAGTAGCCTCTCAACTTTATTTGAACTCTCTCAGCAACGGATACCTTATTTGTTACACTTCTTTTCCCCCTTTTGGTCAGGATGGCATTGTTGATCTCATGGTGCCAGGGCCAGGCTCAGCCCTGGGAGTTATCCCACGCCATCAGGGAGACTTTCACCCCTGGATGTCATGTTCCATGTAGGGGAGAGGGGGAAGGCAATGATTTCACTTGCAGTGTTGGCCTTAGAGAAAGTGAGGTCACATCTGAGCAACAAAAGAGGTCCTCCAGAAGTAACTCTTAGACATACCTATGGGTAGGCTAAGCTTCTCTGCTACATACATAAGCTTCACAAGAGCAAGCCTCAAGATCAAGGACTTGGCTTATTGATTTGGGTGTCCTTGATATTTGATACAGTATCAGTGGGTTCCCCAGAGGTAAAGTTTAATAGTTCCATATTTTTTCTCCCATCCCTCAAAAGACTTTGCCAGTACTTTTTGATTATTTGTTTAATATACTCAGGGATGTATCCAGGCATTACATTAAACTACACGGGCTTAAAGGCCCTCATTCTTATTCTGGGCTCCCTGTGTTTCGATTGTTTAAATGATCCATCCAGACAAGTTGAGTTAGATTGTGTGCTACAGAAAATTTCGGTTCTGGATATGATAAAACTTTCTTTGGTCTCAAAGAGCAGATGAAGTTCTAAAATACAGGCAATGTCTTCCTTCTCCTGAATTCTAAATTATCTTTTTTTTTTTTTTTTTTTTTTTTTTTAAAGGAAAGACAGAGAGAAGGAAGGAAGGATAGAAGGAAGGAAGGAAGGAAGAAAGGGAAACATCTTTAAACATTTTCTTGTTTTATTGTATTTTGTTTTTCCGTTTTTTGTTACATGGGCTGGGGCCGGGAATCGAACCGAGGTCCTCCGGCATAGCAGGCAAGCACTTTGCCCGCTAAGCCACCGCGGCCCGCCCCTGAATTCTAAATTATCTTAATGCCAACCTGATCAGCTTCATTCTTATCTCTAAACACCAGGGTCTACATATATAAAACAGCTCTTCAAAATAAAAAAATAACAATTACCACTCTAGACTAAATGTGACTGCTATAAGAGCTTACAATCTAGGCCCCAATTTTCTTATATTTTCTAAATGAAATCATACAATATTTGCTCCTTTGTTTCTGGCTTATTTTGCCTCATCAGATGTCCCACAGGTTCATTCACATCGTTGCATGCCTCACAACTTCCTTCCTTTTTGTAGCAGCACAATGTTCCATCACATGTACACACACCATCATTTGCCAGTCTACTTCTCAGTCAGTACATCTTTCAACCACCTCCATCTACCAGGCCTCATGTCTAACATCCAAAGTCAACAGTCCATCAACACTCTCAATTTTAGATAATTTCATTGTTCCTAAGAGAAAGATAGCCAATTAACACACCCTCACCAAATAGGAAATCTAAACCTCCCCTTAACTCCTGTCCCTCCCCTCATTATTTACCCCTGGTATTGCTGTGGTACGGTTGATGTTTTCCTGATAAACATAGCCCATAGCATGCAATAGTGGTTTTCCCCCATACCCTGAACTTATACAAGATTCATACCTCTGCAGTAGTTCATGCAAGAACTTATTTATATTTGTAGTGCCAATCAATGGGACGCCTGGGTCTATACAACCCCTGTCAATCATGTTCACCTTCAATACGGTAATATTACTTATAGACCCACTAGTGGGTAATATTACTTATAGACCCACTGTTCCCTTACATTTAAGTTCAACCTCATTAGCTAACTATTCTCCCATTTCTAGCTTCTGTGTATCTCTAGGTACCCTATATTCTATATTTAAGCCTCTGATTTTACCTTTACCATGGCCATAAAAGTGGAGTCATATAGTATCAGTCCTTTTGTGTTTGGCTTATTTTACTCAGCATTATGTCCTCAAGGCTCATCCATCTTGTCATGTGTGTTAGGACATCATCATCTGCATAATCTTTTTTTTTTTTTTTTCTATTTCTAGGAACATTTTCTGAGACCTGGAGTTTAATTGAATCAAATTTCTTTGTCTTTGAGCCCTCTCCACTCTAACTACAGATATCTCCCCAAGGGTCACCCCTTTGCCCCATTCTGTTCTCCTCCCATCTAATCCCATTGCCTCTGCCCCACCTTTGCTGATGACTCCCCAAACTCTGTCCAGCTATACTCTGCCCTGAACATCAACCTCATGTCTAAGGCAGCTCAATGATGCCAAACCCAGCAAGTTTAAATTAAATTCAGAATCTTCTGCTCCTTTGGGGTGTCCTATTTCAATTAAGGACATAGTAATACACCCACACCCCAGAGTCTTCAGTTTACATTATGGGACTGACTTCTCTTCTTATTCTCTGCCCCTTGCCCCACCTGTGGCATCAAGCTCCCTCAGTTCTATCTCCTATTTCCACTGTGTCGCAAATCTACTTCTTCCTGTACATTTCTGCCTCTGCTGCTCAGTCCACATCATCCCTGCCTGAACCATGGTGTTTCTTTGCTTTGCTTCTTCATTCATTCATTCTGCAAATAATTATTGAATACCTACTATGTACCTGTCTCTATTTTAGGATCTGGGGATAGAGGGATAAACCACTTAGAAGGATCCCTGCCTGTGGAATGTAGATTCTAGTGGGGTTAGCCAGATAACACGTGATGAACAAAGGACTCTGGATTAAGGTGGTAGTTTGAAACTATCTCTTAGAGTTGGTTTTCTACCCCCACCTACTATGTGCCAGGAACCATATTCATCTTTTTGTTCCTTTCAGTTTTTTTGTTTTTTTAAAAATCTCATTGTGATTTTTTGTTTTTGTTTTTCAGTAACAACTTTATGAGGTAGTTCTACATACCATAATATTGATCCATTTAAAGTGTACAAGTCAGTGGTTTTCAGTATGTTTACCAAGTTGTACAAACATCATCATAATTTTGGAACCTTTCCATTACCCCAGAAAGAAACTCTGTACCTCTTAGCTTTCACCTCCAGCTCTTTCAACCCTCCTTCTCCACTAGTACTAGGCAACCACTGCTCTATTTTCTTCTCTATGGATTTGCCTACTCTGGAGCTCATAGAGTTTTGTTCTGTCAATGCCTCAAAAATAACCAAAAGATAAAAGAAATAAAAATAAGCAAAGTTCATCAACAGCAATCAAATAAGGAAGGAGACATAATCTAGTGCAATAACTTCAACAACTGTTCACCAAGAAAAGAAATAAGCTTCCAGGGTGAAGTGGAGAGGAGCCCTGACCTGGCTGCCACTGCCCCAGAAGCTGCAATGAATTCACAACATCCTGAGGATCTCACTATACACCCAGAACCAAGGGAAGCCAAGTGTGAGCATGCCCTTCTCTATTCCCTCTTCCCACTGAAGGGTACGGAAATGGCTACTGGGAAGAAACAGGTCAAGTGTGGGGGATGAACACCTGGGATGAATCTGACGGAAATGAATTTGGACGGCAGTACAAAGAGCCTGAGGTTCTTCTTCACATGGGAATGAGGCATACTCCTTGACGTGTCTCCAAAATCACAGCTGCTCTAACCACAACCCTCCAGCCCAACTGAGCCGGCCCTGCCCCTCCCCACCCAGTTCGTTTACGGAAAAGTTAATACCCAGTCCTCACAATGAAAATGAGAGGAAAACAAATTGATTTCAAATCCTCCTCAGTAGTCTTTTTTTGGATGGATTTCCGTCCTCCACATGATGCCAGCAATCCAGATTGGTGGCATTGTCTTGTAACAGCACTTGAAGACAGACCTTGTTTGGAAAGCTTTCTTGCCGCAGGGCTCCTTTGGGGGATATTTTCCTAGAGCTGCATTTCAGGGATGTGTCAATGGAAACTTGTAACAACCACCACTGAAGCTGTACTCAGAAGACTAGATTTCAGAACAGCATCTAGCTTATCCCTAGCCCAGTCAGTCTCCTGAGCTCTGCCTTAGCATGGAAGGCATTTTCTCTCCAAGAGAAGCAAAGCCCCAGCCTAAGAAGAGCTCCTTTCCCTCACCCCTGCCTCCATTTACCTTAGTTTTGTTCCTTAATTGTGCATTTTAGTTTAGCAAAGAGCTGGGTACATAATAAATATCGTTAAAAGCAATTTAAGCCTTTCCCTTCTGCTGGGCTATGGACTGCAGGTAAGACTAAACTGAGAGAATTTTAAGTAGATCATAGAATAAGTAAGACTGAGAGAGGTATGGAAGTTAAGCCCAGTGTCAGCACCCGCAGACTCTGGAAGCAGGAGGGGGTGGTATGCCTGTCATTTGGTATATAAGATTGTTCGGAGAGAAAAAGGTAGAATGACTGTGGATGCTTTCCACTTTTAGTGAGTACATCGTGTTGCACTTAGGGATATTATCCACGTTGAACAAGGCTTCACACCCCTCCCTGCACGCAGCATGGCACTTGACAGTGGTGGGCCATCTTATGAAGCTGTAGCTAGAGGGGATTTTAGCTCCATTTTAGGGGCCTAGTTGAGCTGCCAGAGGGTGGGGCACGTGGCCTTGGAGCCCAGGTCCTAGAGGTGGTCAACAAGTAACAAGTAGTTATTAAATGAATAAGTTTCTTGTCAACAGATGAGTAGAACATATGGAATAAAAACAAATAATAGGGGGAACAAATGTTCAAATAAATTTAGTTTGAAATGCTAGTGATCAATGAAAGGGAGGGGTAAGGGGTATAGCATGTATAATTTTTTTTTCTGTTTTCGTTTTATTTCTTTCTCTGTTGTCTTTTTATTTCCTTTTCTGAATTGATGCAAATGGTCTAAGAAATGATCATGATGATGAATATGCAACTATGTGATGATGTTGTGAATTACTGATTATATATGTAGAACGGAATGATCATATGTTAAGAATGTTTGTGTTTCTTTCTTGTCATATTTTTTTTTAATTTAAAAATTAAAAAAAAAATAAATGAATAGGTTTCACACCATGGTGACATGCGGTCCAGCCTCCCACTGAGGTCCCCTTCCCGTTGAGTGCGTCTGTGGGAGCCTGGTCACAGTTTTCTAAGAAGAAGCCCAGGGTCCAGGCTCTGTCACAGCCCAGGGCTTGCTTTGTGTTGAACCTTGCATAAAGCCTTCAGGACCACCTGGGTCTGCAGTACTGGCCTGCCATAAAATGGGCACTCACTAATGTTGAGCCCATCCTGTGTTCTTAGATATATATGTTGCCTCATCCAATCCCTCAAAAGCCCTGCAGTTTAAGCAGTAGCTAGTAGTAGTAGTAGTAGCAGTAGTAGTAGTTTACGTACCTCTTTTGCAGGTATGTAAACTGATGCTCAGAGAGGCAACCTTCATACACCCCTAAGTGGCAGAGCTGAGATTGAAACCTGCATCCATCACAGACTTTTAACCAAAGAATGGATAATAAGAATAAAATAACGAATAGGAAAAGTTCACACCAGGACCACTACAATGGCCTTCTAACTGAGCTCCCTTCAACTGAGCCAGGAAACATCCCTTTAATCTTCAGGTGGGTCCTCACAGTGCCCAGAGAACACCTTACTTCTCCCTTGTTGTTCTGAGATGATTTAAGGCCTGTCTCTCTAAAGCAGCCATCAGTTATCTTTACCAACAGGTATTCCTGCCTCTGCATAATCTCCCATTGAATGTGGGCAGGACATTGAATGTGGCTTGTTTCTAGCCAATAGAATTTAGCAAAATGATGGAATATCATTCCTGTGATTATGTTATATAAGATTGCAACTTCCTCATTAGCAGCCTCTCCCTATTGCACGCTTTGATGAAGCAAGTAAGTGTCTATGTGAAGAGGTTCACAAGGGAAGGAACTGAGGACTGCAGTCTGATGGCCTGCAAGGAACTGAATCCTACCACCAACAGCGTGGGCTTGGAAGCAAACCTTTCCCAGGCAGAACTCAAATGAGACTCCAGTCTGGCTGACAATTTACTGCAGCCTGAAACAGATGACCTAGCTAAGCATTTGCATCTCACAGAAACTGGGAGGTCACAAATGTGTTGTCATATGCTGCTAAATTTGTGGTAATTTATTATAATGATAGATAATTCATCCAATCCCTTACTCAATCACAAACCTCCTGAAAGGCAGGGAAGATATTTTATATATCATTCAGGAATGTTTGTGGTACCACTGAACTGATCTCTGTCTCCTTCCTCTCCAGTATATTGTCCACACTGCCTCAGAGATCTTTCCAAAATGGGTAAAACTCCTCAGTGGCTCCCTATCATTTTCAATAAAAATTCAACCTCCTTAGTATAGCAATCAAGGAACTTCACACATGTCCCCAAACTGCCATTCCAGGGTCCCCCATTCCCCCACCATCGATCTCCCCTCACTGTATACTCCAGCCACGCCAACTCACCACTCCTCCACCTTGCTCTTCCACGGTCAGGGCTTTTGCACGCGCTGCTCCCTTCCCTAGAAGGCTTGCTTTCTTCTTGCTTAGTGAACTCCTATTCTTCTTTTATAGACCAGCTCAAATGTCCCTCTTTTCTGAAATCTTCCTATTTCCTCTCCGAGCCCATGGTCAGCCTCCCCCCATGCTTTTTTGTTACTTAGGGTGCTATTATACCATTTATCATACTAAATTATAATTGTTTCTAAGCTTGGCTCCCCTTAGAGAGCTGAAGACAAGTACAATTCCTCTTGGAATCTTTTTTTTCCCTCTTTCCTTATAGAGTGCCTGAAAAACACAGTAGTACTTTGATGAATAATGAATGGTATTAATAACAATGCCCAAAGTTTAAATGAGGGACTCATGCATTAGACAATAGTTCAATAGGCTGCCTTAGTAGATTTAAAGGAAAAGCCTTGTTGATGCCCGAGGTGTTGACTGAGGCTAGTTTGCAAGCAGTACAGATACAAATCTCTTGTTGCTGGTGCTGTCCTTTCATTGTAAGGAAAGGAGAAATGTGAGGCATAAGACACTTCCCCTTTCTGCTGGAGATAGCTGTCTATTTTGTGCTAGAAAATTATATGGTGGCCTTTTCTGAGTCTTCTTGCTTAAAGACCCAATATATTAACAATTCCCTCCCATTCCTAAAATCTTAAAGGTGCTCTCTGGTTTTTCTGCAGTTTTGGTTGAAAGAAATCAAACCAGCCAACCAACAAAAAACAACACAAGGCTGACTATATCAAAATTTCAAAGGAAAGTGTTGGTAAATTCCAGGTAACTTGCATATCTTTACATCCTGTTTCACCACTTATTTTTGTCACAGAGGGTCTATAGATGTCACATAAATCCAGTTATCGAGAGAAAGGGGCAGGAAAGGGTCGTGGTTGCTGAGGCTGTCATTCACCTTATCATTGTTTAAGATTTGAAACAAAAGCAGTCTTCTCGCTCTCCAGCAGGTCCAAAGAAGAGAAGGGATCCTTGGAGATCCAAGGATATATATATATATATAGTATAGTATGGAACCATAGAGCCAATATCTTAAACTGACAGCAAATGACTTTGTTTAAAGTAAAATGAAGTCTGACATCACATACCAACAGGGGTGTTTAAGTTGCTGAAGTTTATATTTAAATATGAAAAGCAGGATCACATATTTTCAATCAGTCTTTTATCAGTTCATGGTGTTTCCAGACAATGAAATGGAAAAGAAAAGGAAAAAAAACCACACACATATATATATATATAAACTACTGGCTGAGATAGCTGTTCCGTGGCTTTGGGGTCGCCATGCCTGAGTTAGATTTGCAACAGAGCCAATCCAACTGTGCAGAAATCTATTGTTCAAGTGATTGAAAAAGCCAATTTGAAATTAGGTATTCAATGCTTCCAATCAGCTGGATTTTCCCATTCTGGCAGTACAACATAATGCTTCTGGATTCATGGTGGTAAAGGACAGCGAAACTGTGTATTTGTGTGTGTTTTTAATAAATAAGGTTGTTCTTTAAACATTTATTTTTTCAAAGGTCAGGGAATTAGTGAATCATGAATATATAATATTTAAGTGTAAGGCAAGTGTTAGGTGGGGGAAAGAGGGGTTGTACAAAGAAATATGATAGCTGCTCTTTCCCTTCAAGGACTGATCGCTTAAGTCATCTATTTCTATAGTTTTTTCCTTTAAAATTTTTATTTTGAAATAATTTCAGGTTTATGGGGCAGTTGCAAAAATAATACAAAACCCATAAGAAAACTCCAACACACACCCTATCGATCTATTTTCTCAGTGTATATATAGATCTGTGTGCAGCTAACACCTAAGGCTAGAAACCAAATATCAGGCCCTAGCCCTTGAAAAGCTCAATTCTAGCTGAGGACAGGGGGACAGGAGGACCTGAGACTATCATACAGTGCTGTAAATAATTTTAAAGATTATGGATGAGGTGGAAAGGAGCCATAGATTTATTCCATGAACCACATGAATGAATAAATGAATGAATGAGTCAGTATTTTACCCAGAAGGGATAGATATGTCAGGCACTGTGCTTGCACTAGGCAGGCCCATGACATTCTCATCAAAGGTTATTATCTGCCAATCAAAATTTCAACAGGCTCCTTCACAGAAATGGAAAATCAATCATCAAATTCACGTGGAAGCAACTACCAAAAGATGGAAGAAACCCAAGGGTCCATCAATGGATGAATGTATAAACAATATGTGGTATATAATACAATGGAATATTATTCAGCTATAAAAAAGGAACAAAATGCTGATGCATGAGACAATATGGAAGAACCTTAAGGACATTATGTTGAACAAAATAAGATGATAAAAGCCAGACGGAAAAGGACAAGTATCATATGATATCAATGATCTGAAATAATTATAATAAGCAAATTCATAGAGTCAGAAACTAAAATACAGGTTACCAGAGGCAAAGGTGGAGGTAGGGGATGGGCAGTTCATTTTTGATTGGTGCGGAGTTTCTGTTTTGGGTGAAGGAAAAGTTTTGGCAATGTATAGTGATGATGGTAACACAACATTGTGAATGTAACTAACATCATTGGATTATATATCTGAATATAAAAGGGGAAAATTTAGGTGGTACATATGTTGCTAGAATAAAAATTAAAAAAAAAATACAACTACAGGACTGTACAACACAAACAGTGAACCCTAATGTAAACTATGGACTATAGTTAATAGTAACAATCATGTAATATTCTTGTATCAATTACAACAGAGGTACCACACTAATGCAAAATGTTAAAATGGAGGCAGGTATATAGGAACTCTGCATTTTCTGCATAATCTTTCTGTAAACCTGCAACTTCTCTAATAAAAAATAAATTAATTAAAAAAATTCATATGGAAAGATAAGTGGCCTCAAATTACCCAAACCACCTTGAAAAAGAAGAAAGTTGGAAGAGTTTCATTCCTGATTTTAAAAATTGTTGTAAAGCTACAGTAATAAAAACAGCTTGGTTCTGGTACAAGGACAGACACATAGACCAAAGGAATAAAATTGAGAGTTCAGAAATAAACTCTCATACTTTTGGCAAACTGATGGTTGACAAAGGTGCCAAGTCCACTAGTTTTTCAGTGGGGGAAAAACTAGTCTCTTCAACATTTGGTGCTGGGAAAACTGGATATCCATATGTAAAAGATTGAAGGTGGACTTTTTCCTCACCACAATATGCAAAAATTAACTCAAAATGTATCAGTGATATAACAATTAAATATAACAACTAAAACTATAAAAATCCTAGGGAAAAATATAGGAAAGCATCTTCAGGATCTTGTGACAGGCAATGGTTTCTTAGACATTACACGAAAAGGACGAGCAACAAAATTAAAAATACATCAACAGGACCTCATCGAAATTAAAAACTTTTGTGCATCAAAGGACTTTATCAAGATAGTAAAAAGAGAACCTACAGAATAGGCGACAATATTTAGAAACTACATATCTGACAAGTGTTTAATATCCAGAAGTTATAGAGATCTTTGGCAACTCAACACCAAAAAGACACATGATCCAATTAAAAACTGGGAAATAGATTTAAATAGACATTTCTCCAAAGAAGGCATAGAAATGACCAAAAGCACATCAAAAGATGATCAAAGTCATTAGCTCTCAGGGAAATGCAAATCAAACCTTCAAGAAGATGCCATCTTACCCATTAGAACAGCTACTGTGGTAGTTTGAATCTGTATGTACTCCAGAAAACCATATTCTTAAATATAACCCATTTCTTTGGGTGTGAACCCATTGTAAGTAGGATCTTTTGATGAAGTTACTTCAGTTAAGGTGTGGCCTACCCCAATATGGATAGCTCTTAATCCTATTACTGGAGTCCTTTATGAGCAGAATAAAATTCAGAAAGAAATTCAAAGGCAGTAGCCAGAAGCTGACCAGCAACAGACTCCAGAAGAGAAGGGGGATAGGATATGCCTTACCAAGTGACAAGCTAAGGACCAAAGATTGCTATCTGCAAGCTCCAGAATACCACCAGTCTTCAGGAAGAAAGCATTGCCTTGATGACACCTTGATTTGGACTTCCTTTTAGCCTCAAAATTGTGAGCAAATAAATTCCCATTGTTTAATCTCATTGTTTAATACCATTTCATGGGATTTTCTTGAGCAGTAATAGTTGAGAGCCATGGTCTTAGTTGAGCAGTAGCTAAAACAGCTGCTATTAAAAAACAAACAATAACAACAGAAAACAAGTGCTAGAGAAGATGTGGAGAAGTAGGATCACTCGTACATTGTTAATGGGAATGTAAAATGGTGCAATCACTATGGAACACAGTATGTTGATTTCTCAGAAATTTAAGATTAGAATTACCATATGACCCAGCAATCCCACTTCAAGGCAGATACCCAAAAGAAATAAAAGCAGGGTCTTTTTTTTTTTTCCGCATGGGCAGGCACCAGGAATCGAACCCGGGTCTCCAGCATGGCAGGTGAGAACTCTATGCCTGCTGAGCCACCGTGGTCCGCCCAGAAAGCAGGGTCTTGAACAGCTATTTACACACTGATATTCCTAGAAGCATTATTTACAATTGGCAAAAGGTGGAAGCAACTCAAGTTGTATGGGATATTATTCAAACATAAAAGTGAATGAAGTTTTGAAGCATGTTATATTGTAGATGGAATGTGAAGATATCATGTTGAGTGAAATAAGTCAGACATAAGGGGCAAATACTGAATGATCTCACTTATATAAATAAGCAAAATAAGCATATTCATGAAATAAGAAACTAGAATACTGGTTACCAGGGACCAAGAGCGGGAAGGGAATGGGGATTCATTGTTTAACTGGTATGGGGTTTCTGTTTGGAGTGATGGAAAAGTTTTGGGAAATGTAAAATGGGGATGGAGGTATAACTTCATTTCATTAACACTACTGAATTTGTATTAGAAAGGGGGAAAAGAGGGAAATTTTAAGTTATATATAAATTACCTCACCCACCCACACAAAAACCCACAGAACTGTACAATACAATGTAAACGATGTGCTAAAGTTAGTAGCATAATTATAATAATATTGTTTCGTGAATTATAACAAAGGCACCACACAAATGCAAAAGATGAATAAACTGTGGGTGTGACAGGGTTATATGGGAATTTTGTACTTCCTGCATGATGTTTCTGTAAACCTACAACTGTTCTAATAAAAAAAAAATCAAAGGCTGTATCTGTCTATAGCTATGTTTTTTTTAAAAAACATCTTTCAGTTATAACTTATATACAATAAACCACAAATATTTAATTTTTTACAATTTGGTAAGTTGTGACATGTGTATACACTTGTGAAAATATCCCTACAATTAAGACAGTGAGCATATCCATCACCCCCAAAAGTTTTCTCATGCCCCTTTGTCATCCCTATCTCCCACCCCTCTTTGCAAACCACCCCTACCCTCATTTCCAGGAAGCTACCAATCTGCTTTTTTGTCACTACAGGTGAGCTTGCATTTTCTTGAAATTTTTATTAATGGAATCAGACTCTTCTTGTCTGACTTATTCCACTTAGCATGCTTATTTTGAAATTCATCCAGTTGTGCATGTATCAATAAGTCATTTCTTTTCACTGATGAGTAGTATTCATTCCATTGTATGGAGAAATCAAGTCTGTTTATTCACTTATCTGTTGACAGACATTTGTTTTTTCCAGTTTGGGGATAATTCAAAGAAAGCTGCCATGAGCATTCATATATAAATCTTTGTATGGACACATGATTTCATTTCTTTAGATAACTACCTAGGAGTAGAATAATTGGATCATATTTTCAGAAACTGTCAAGCTATTTTCTAAAGTAGCTATGGTCATATCATTTTACATTCCCGTTAGCATTATTCAAGAGTTCAGTTGGTCCACATCCTTGCCAGTACTGGGAATAGTCAGTGTTTTAATTTTAATCATTCTAACTGGTGTGTAATGGTATTTAACTATGGCCTAATTTGCATTTCCCTAATGACTAATGAGGCTGAGCATCTTCTCATATGAATATTTGCCCCCTATATATGTTCTTCGATGATGTCTCTGTTATCTTTTGTCCAATTTTTATTGGGTTGTTTTCTTATTATTGACTTTTGAGACTTCTTTATGTATTCTGAATGCACATCCTTTATCAAATATATACTTTGCAAATATTTTCTTCCAGTCTTTGGCTTATCTTTTTATTTCCTCAAGTATTTTTTGAAGAGCATACGTTTTAAATTTGGGTGACGTCCCATTTGTTAATATTTTCCTATTGTGAATCATGCTTTTGGTGTCATATGTAGTAAATATTACCTAAGATCTCAAAGATCTTTTTCTTATAAAAGTTTCATAGTTTTGTGTTTTACATTTAGATCTGTGGTTCATTTGTTTTAATTTTTATATGGTGAAAGATTTGAATTGAATTATATTTTTCTTGCATTAAAAAACTACAGTTTTTTTCATAATTGTTCCAGCACAATTTGTCAAAAGACTGTCTTTTCTCCACTTGTCGATAAATGTAGGGGCCTATTTCTGTACTCTCTATTCTGTTCTATTGATCTTTGTCTATCTTTATGCCAATACCTCTCTGTCTTGATTATGGTAGCTTAATAATATGTCTTGAGATCAGGTAGTGTTAGTTCTTTCACTTTTTGCTTTTTAAAGTTGTTTTGACTATTCTAGATCATTTGCATTTCTTTATGAAGTTTAGGATCAGCTTGCCAATTTCTATTAAAAAATCTGCTGGAATTTTTATTGTAATTTCATTATATCTACAGATCAATTTGGTAACAATTGACACCTTAGCAATACTGAGTTGTGCAATTCATAAGCACAGTTATACCTCCATTTATTTAGGTCTATCTTTAATTTTTCTCAGCAGTGTTTTTAGTTTTCACTCCACAGATCTTCCACATCTTTTGTCATATTTATCCCTAAGATTTTTACAGTTTTTGATGATGTTATTTTTTTAATTTGATTCCTGATTGTTCATTTCTAGTATATAGAGATACAATTGATTTTGTATATTGATCTTTATCCTGCAATCTTATTAAAGTCACTTATTAGTTCTAGTAGCTTTTTTGTAGACTCCATAGAATTTTCTACATAGATGATCTTGTCTGCAAATAACAGTTTATTTATTTATTTTCATGATGGATGCTCTTTATTTCTTTTTCTTGCCTGACTGCAGTGGCTAGAACTTCCAGTACAATGTTGAATAGAAGTTGTGAGAGTATACATCCTTAACTTGCTCCTAATCTTAAGGGGGCATGTGTTCAGTCTTTCACCATTAAGTATGATGTTAGATGTAGATTTTTCATACATGCTCTTTATCAAATTGAGGAAGCTTTTTTCTATTCTTTGTTTCCAGTCCAAAAATGGGAAAATGGAAACCTTGACAAATTTAGGCAAACTTTCCCTAATTTTTCCTATAGCTTTAAGTGGTTAGTATGGATGATAGAGGACTAGTGACAAGCATGGATTCTGGACCTAGACTGCATGGGTTCAAGTGCTAGCCTTGTCACTTACCAGCTGTGGGATTTGGGGCAAATTACTCACTGCTTTGTGCTTTAATTTCTTCATCTGTTAAATGGGGATAATAATAGTATTTACCTCATAGTGTTGTATGAAGATAAAAATGTATTAATATTTATAACCATTCAGAACAATGTCTGGCAAATAATAGGTGCTATTAACGTTTTATTTTCTTAAGTTCGTTTAAGACCATGGAAGGGAGCCAGATTCTGCTTATGGTCACAACAGACTATGCTGGATTCCAGACACAGGTTTTACTCCATCTTTTCCCCACCCTCTGCTGCTCTGTTGTGCCCTCGATAGAATTGTCATCTGGTCCTACCTCCAGGAATCCCTTCATCATGCCACACCTGACCAGCTATTGGCTACCTCTGGAATTCTTCAGGCTGCCTGCATATTTAGGAAGCCTGAGTTTCTCAGTTCTGGGGAAGGCAGATGATGTCTGATGGTGAGGTGACAATAAGGTTTCTCATGGACTGGAAAGCTAAGTTGCTGTGCTCAATGTATGCAATGGTAGGCCTTCCAGTTGCTTCTACCATGATACCTCACAGAATGTTGGCATCTCCTGGAATAGTATCCCCTCATATCAGATATAAACTTCATGGAGTGGGGCTCCTAGGAACTGGCAGCTCTTGTTTCTTCTCACTAGGGAACTGAATTAGCGGTAAAGACAGGGTTGGCTTTTCTACCTTAGGAATTGCTTAGATCTTTGGTCAACACCCAAATAATCTCTAGGCTCATTTTATTTAGTCCCAGTTGGAAGCAAGTTAGGGAATGAGGCACAATCTTTTCATGGCATGTTTAAAAAATTAGAAAGGAGCTCAGGAGTGTCTGATTCCTATGAATTCTTGGCCAGAGGATCTCTTGGTTTCACATTTAACATGAGTATTTTCTTGATTGAGCAGTAGGTTGCTACATAAATAAGCAAGAAATGTGTTTGCTACAAAGTAAAACTTTCCATCTGAATTTTAGCTAATGGAGATATAAAGACCAAATTTTAAATCTTCTCAGCCTCCCAGCTGATTTTTTCCTCTTTCCACTAAATGATGCAGTTTAACATTTAGGAAATTGTGCAAAACACACTTGCAGGGAAGGAGCTTAAATGGGGTAGGATCCCCTGCTCAGTAATGCAGGATCATGTTCTTTCTTTCCCACCCAACCCCTTTTTCTGTGTTGGTAACCCAGGAGGAAAGCTCTTGAAAATGATCCAGTCTACAGGAGACTGAGCAAAAGAGTTTCAGGCATTACTCAGGCCTTTTTAGTTCCAGTACTATGCTTTTTCTTAAAATAGCAAATGTCACATTTGCAGTGTGCACTTATAGATAAACGTGCAATGTAAATCTAGCAACTGCACTGCAAAACCATCCACAGCTCACAGCCCATCCAATCTTTCAAACTACGATTGTGTTGCATTTTTAAAGTTGCAACTTTGCAACGAGGTGCCCACAATGTACCATCTTTGTGTTTGCATATTTATGTACAGGAAGACAAACGGTTAATATAGGATTTTAGCCCATTTTAAATGCTAAGAAAGGTCCCCGTAGATTATTTTGTTTAAAACGCAAATTCAAAATTTTATTAAAAACATCTTCAAAAATAGTTTTATAAAGCTAGACATAAGCAAGCCTCGATCGAGGGGTGGAAAACGGATCAAATATCTTTAACCCGCAGAAGTTAAAAGGCTTTTTTTTTTGCTAGCTAACAATGGAAACTTTTTTTTAAGTGTGTTTCCCTCCCTCGGTTCTGCCAAGCAATAGAAAAAAAAAAAAAAAAAAAAAAAAGAAGAAAAGAAAAACTTGTTCCGCTGAGTTCAACCCCAGACAGGCTCACAACTTCCTTCCTGCTTTCCTCCCCCAACCCCCGCCTTTCTCCCTCCTCCCCCATCCTCCCCCCAACTTTTTTTTTTTTTTAGTCGCACATTGGACAAGCAGCAAAGTAACCCAGAGCAGACACTGACAAGGGTAGTGTCTGCATCGTCGGGTAGGGGGTGCAGGGCCTGCCGGCTTCGTCACCGCCCGGATCGCTCGGCCTCTGGCGCCCAGGAGCCGCCCACCCCCCCCCCCCGCCCCCTTTCGCATGCCTCTTTCTTTTTGTCTGTCATAGTTTGGTGAATAAATCATTTCTGGTGCTTTTTTACTTTTAAAGCCATCTCATCCCTACAAGTCTGCGTCCTGGGCAATGTAGTCTGCACAGAACCCGGGAACCTCATCCATAGCAGGTAAGTTTGGCGGCTTTTTCGTGGCTCTCGCCTCTGAACCCTCTTTCTTCTCACTCCCCCCTCTGGAGCGGAATCTGGGTGTTCCGGGTTGTGAAGAATCGGAGAAAGGTGGGTTGAGGAGACCGGGAAGTGGGTTTTATTTTGGAGGGTGGCGTGGAGTAGAAGTAGAGAGAAAGAAGCGAGAGGACAGTCGGCGTTTCTCCCGCCCGCCTTCCGGGCGGCTGGCTCTGCGCCGCCTCCCCGGGTGCTCCTGGCTACCCGGCTCCCGCAGCCCGCGGCGCGGCTGGCGTTGGATCCGCCGCCCGGGATGCTGAGCAGCCCCCCGGGGCTCAGGGCACCCGCCCTGGGGAGTTTTGCAAAGCCCGGCCCGCCGGGCTGCAGCCACGCACAGCCGGAGACTTTCCGAGTGCACAGGGGTCCGGGAGCCCACAGAGGCGCGCCACACACACACACACACACACACACACACACACACACACACATACACACACACACACACATACATACACACACACACACACACACACACACACATACATACACACACACCTCCGGGGTGGGCATCGGGGGGGGGGGGCGGCGATTACGCGATCCGGTGGAGGGGAGGAGCAGCTGCTTGGCCCCGGGTGCCCTCACTCAGAAAACACGCTTGTTTAGGGGCAGGTGACCAGATTAGTATTGAAAAATGCCTCGGCCGCGGCCTCAGCGCCCGCCCAGGCATTCGTAGGCTGAGGGACACAGCCCCAAGGCCAGGGTCAGGAAGACAAAGCTTGGGCACGCGGGCGGCAGGTCCTGCTTAGGTTCTCTTGGACCCAGTCCCTGATAACCCCGAAAGGGTGGAGAGGGGGTCCCTGAAGTCCAGAGGTGGGGGCGCCTGGAGATAACCAGTGTTTGCTTGTGGCCCAGGAGACCCGCAGAGAGCGCAGGACGCGTCCTCATTCCCCGAGCAGAGCAGTTGTAATCAGCCCTCCCCGCGCACAGCTCACTTAGAATCAAGTACTTCTGCATCGTTTCTCCACCAGTCCTGGTGGGTCCTGAGACGAGTCTTAGAATCTGGAGTTTGAAGGGACTTCAAAGCGCCTCACGACCTGGAGTCGGGGTGGGAGACCACCTGGGAAACGGGCGACCCCAATCGCGCTGGCGCCCGAGCCCGGCTCGGAATGTGCTCACGCTGAGCCGCGTAATCCCCGTATGTGAGGTACCCGACTACACCTGGTCCCGGACAAGTTGGGGTTCCCGCAGTACCCCCCCCCACCCCCGCCGCGAGCTAGACCGCGGACCCCGCCGCCCTCGCTCCTCCTCTTCCCCGACATCCGCCCTCTTAGGGTCCTGACTCTTCTCCTTGTGTCTCCACAGCGGATCGTGTCGGTGCAGCTGTTTATGGAGTTTTGGGAGGGGGCTGAGCCCGCGGAAAGGCCCCTACTCCGGTGCCCAGGTCATGCCGCCCCATCGGTGCTCAGAGCCGTGGCCGCTGGGCCTCCGCGGCTGACGGGTTTGTCGCGGGAGGAGGAGGCGCCCGCGGCGGGGCCGGAACGCGAGCCGCGGCAAGCAGCGCGGCGGGCCGCCTACTATGGCTGTGTACTGCTATGCGCTCAATAGCTTGGTGGTCATGAAGAGCGCCAGCGCGAGCGGCGGCGGCGCGGGCCCCAGCGGCAGGGAGACGCCCCCGGCCCCCGGGAGGGCTGTGCTGAGCCCGGGTAGCGTTTTCAGCCCCGGGAGAGGGGCCTCCTTCCTCTTCCCCCCAGCCGAGTCCCTGTCGCCGGAGGAGCCCGGGAGCCCTGGAGGCTGGCGGAGCGGCCGGCGCAGGATCCACAGCAGCAGCGGGAGCGGCAGCGGCAGCGGCAGCCTCAGCGGCAGCGGGAGCAACATGGGCAGCCCGAGCTGGGCGGGTCGCCTGAGAGGGGACGGGCAGCAGGTGGTGGCCACAGGTACCCTCTCCCCGCCAGGCCCAGAGGAGGCCAAGAGGAAGCTGCGGATCCTGCAGCGCGAGTTGCAGAACGTGCAGGTGAACCAGAAAGTGGGGATGTTTGAGGCGCACATCCAGGCGCAGACCTCGGCGGTTCCAGCGCCGCGAAGCCCGCGGCTGGGCAGGGCGCGCTCACCCTCCCCGCGCCCCTCGCGCAGCAGTAGTCAGCCCCCTGCAGGAGTCCTGGCCCAGTGTGCCCGCAGCGAGGAGAGGAGGACAAAGTCCTGGGGCGAGCAGTGTCCAAAGACTTCAGAGGTGGACGTTGAGAGGAGAGCGGGCTCGCCCAGCCTGTGCCCTTCGAAGGGGAAGGGAGGAATGGCATTTTTCCCAGGCCCGGCCGCCACAACAGCATCCCGGGGGCCTCAGGGTCCAGCAGCTTCAGGAGGGCTGGAGAAGGGGATCCTTGCCATTCACTCCTGGAGTTCGCCCCTGGCTGTGGAAATTGACGAGAGGTTCCTTCCTCTGTCCGGAGCTAGGAGTTGTCAGGCCCCCTCACTGGTGGGAGTTGGCTCAGCACTGGCCACAGATGTGGCGGCCACATCCACAGGGTTACAACGCCTGCACATCCCAGCCCTGGCTGAGCCACCTAAGAGGGCCGGTGAGCTGGTGGCTGCGCATGCCCGCCAGGCCCCGGAGGAGAGGCAGAGACGGCCTCTGGGAACTGATACAACAAGCCCAGACCCAGAGACGGGTAGGCCTGGCAGTGTGGAACCCCCTGGGAAGGTGGAGAAAAGAAATCTGCCTTGTGCTATGACGGGATCCAGAGCACCTAAAGCTCAGGAAAGGCCGGAGGAGACAACTGTGAATGCACAAAGCTTGCCGCCCTCTGAGGTCCCAAGCTGGTCCCAGCGACCAGGACCCCTTTGCTCCACAGGCCTGGAGGAGGCTCAGAGTGGGACTCCAATGGTCCAGAGGCCAAGGCGTGACTCCAGCAGAGGGGAGGAAGGGTCTCAGACACTTGGCTTGCTTGGGGGCAGACACACAGCACAGCAGACAACCAGGGAGGTGGAGGCAAGAATTCCCTCTGGTCAAACGCTGGAGCCTTTGACCTGCTGGGAAGTGGCAAAAGATCTGAAAAAGCTTCAGTGCCTTCCTGGGGACAGGGTGGCTATGCAGTCCAGTAGCTCCAGGGCTTGGCTGGGCCCCGTGGAGGAAACTGGTCTGGCCTGGACGTGTGGCATAGGCATACAGTCAGAGAGGACTTGGGGGAACCAGCCGCAGGACACAGATGCCCACCCCAGCTCACAGCTACTGACCTCTGATCAGAAGGACACATCTGTTCTGAGGGAAACCTGTAGTCCCAGCAATATACCTGCTGTCGTCATTACAGACATGGGCACCCAGGAGGATGGGGGCTTGGAGGAGGCACAGGGTAGCCCTCGGGGCAACCTGCCCCTAAGGAAACTGTCCTCTTCCTCGGCTTCCTCCACGGGTTTCTCTTCATCCTATGAGGACTCAGAGGAGGACATCTCCAGTGACCCTGAGCGTTCTCTGGACCCCAACTCAGCCTTCCTGCACACTCTCGACCAGCAGAAACCCAGAGTGGTAAGTCTTGCCTCGAGATCTTTCCACAGCTTTTTCAATAGCCCTTTGCTGCCTTGTGTTTTCTCTTTTTCTTACTTTTTATTGAATTATGAGGACTCTATTCTGGACCCTGGAGCAGTTGCAACTTATAATTCTTTGTAGGTGTGTTTGCTGGGGAGGTGTGAGGCATATACCATACACTTTGTAAGTTGGGTTGGAGAAGGACGGGGAGTCTGTACTTCTGCTCTTTCTATGCAGGTGTTCAAAAACAATTTTGTAAGATCCCTCCTAGAGGTCAATAGTCACTTCCTGAGAAGGTGATATTTATGAGTGTCACCAAAAACTTACTCATTAATCTCCCAAGATAGTGAACAGAGCTGTTGAGTGTCAGCTTTTGTCTGATTAGGTGAAAATACTGAATTCCATGGTTTACTTGGGTGGAGGAGAACTGACAAGGATCTTTGCTAATAGGCCAGGAAATGAATGGTCTGATTCTATGACAGAGCCCTGAAACCCAGAGCTGTGGTCGTGGCCCATCTATTGGGTGAAGAAACACCAAGCTTCAGTAAGTTAAGTGAGGACACTGTAGGGCCAGAGTAACTAAGGTGCAGTTTGATGTAGGGATTAAAATGAAAATCATGCTTTGAGCTAAGCAGACACTTCCTTTAGTAACACAAGATGTTGTGTTAAGGTTGAATTGCCTGAGATAGGCACCTGGGTGGTATCTCTAAAGAGGGTAATTCCAAATGGATATATTTGTCAGCCTCTACAGGTACATTTCAGATATGTCTTCATGTGCATCTGTTTTGATTCATTACACTGACATCTTGTTGTGGCTATGGCAGTAGATATGACTTCATTTTTGTTGCATGGTTAATCTCACTTCTAGGCTGTTTTTAATTTTAGGAGTATCAGAGTGTCTTCCAGAAAATATAAAAGTTGAAGCTACACTTCTGAGAAAGGCTGGACTTTCTCTTCACTTTTCCAGAGCGTATGGGAGAAATTCCTAGTTGAGTGTGATACCACTCTGACCATTTTAGCAAGGGGTAATTTTACTACCGTGGGGGAAAGACTACATTTTATTATAGTGGATCACCTTCCAATTTCATCCTGAATATCAAATACTATTTATTGTACCTTGACAACTTGCACTGCAATGACTGAGAGCTTTACATTCTTACTTTACATCCTTCTGTAAGATATTTTGGACTCCAAAGTATGTTATTCTCGGACTCTTCAGAAATCAGTTTGCATTTTTGAAGACTAGGCATTTCTTATCTTGAAACTCTCATTGTTGCTGATTATCGGGATACAAAAGTGTATGCAGGATCTGGCCCCAATCAGCCTGGCCTTTTGTGGCCAGGAAAGAGCCCCAGACACCTTGTACCTGGTGTCAGGAACAGGCATAGCAGCTCAGAGGAGGGTGGGTCCACCTGGCAAGGATGATGGGGTGGTGGTTGGAAAATGCTTCTCACTGAGGGCGTGGCTCAGATTTCTCTGCCTTCTTGCCCAGCAATTAGAGGTTTAGTAAATACGAGGTGGTCCTCTGCTCCTCTTCTCAAATTTGCTTTTTAAATCCAGAAACGTAGCGTCCCAGCCAAAGTTGCTTTAACTTCTTTTCCAATTTTCCATTTGCCCTTTCTAAAGGTGGATTAGAAGCTCCTTCTGGCCAGTTTTCAAAAAAGTTTGTATGTCTTGTTGTTTGAAAAGGGTTTTTAACAGGAAGTGAGCTGACAGGGAGATAAGTAATGACAGGTGATATATATATATATATATATATATATATATATTCATTCACCAGAGAGATGCCAGCTGAGAAACCAGAGGGTTAAGCAGTGTTCTCAAATTTGCTAACAGATCCAGAGGTTGAAATGAGGCCTGCGTGTTGTCTGGTTTACCTTCCACTTTTAAACAGGTTTTCAGACACCCACAGAGTAGAACCAGGGAAGAAAAAAAAAAATCCCCTGCCAGCGTCACTCTCTGAATCACGTGCTGCTGATGGGGAGCGTGTGTGTTTGGGGTGGGGGTGGGAGTGGGCAACCAACTGGAAATTATGGGATCCTAGGGACTTTTGAGCTTTTGGTTGAGTGCTTGCATGGTGAGCTAAGTTTTCTTCTTGTATAGATTGTTATGCTGGAGCCTTATCTCTGTGACACCAGAACATCTGCTCCTTGAGTCCAAAAATCACTTAATTACCTGAATATTTTGTCTGCAGAAGCCCAGATGTCTTGATTGACTGGATTTTTGGTATTTTATAGCTAAAACCTGAGCCAGAGCTGTCTGAGGTCCTGCAGCACCAAATCTGCTGGCTCTTCTCTGGGCTTTGCTGCTTCTGACTGTGCCGCTGACACTATACGTGGACACACTGCCAGTCACACATGCTCACGCTACCCACATTCACTCAGGCATGCACTCTCCCGTAGCTTTGAAATTGCATGTTTAGCTTTCCAATCACACGTACCAACCCTTAGCCCTCAGGTCCACTCTGAGAAAGTAGTTTTTAAGTTGCCTCGCCTTCGCACAGATTAAAACCTTTTGTGCCTCCTGTGGCACATTCCTGCCGGGGAGGATTGATTGTGTGTGATGCTGTGTGTGAGCAGCAGGTGACAGCCCAGAAGATGCCCCAAAACCTGCCTTCTTTCTTAACTGTCCTGCTATTTGGTCTTTCCTGAAACTCATCACTGTTGGGAGTAATTAATAAGTTTCAGAGTCATAAAATGGGGAATTCAGAAGACCTCCCTCTACTTAAAAATAAGGTGAAAAGCAAGTTGTTTGGAGATGCGCTCTGAAAATTACTTAACCATTTAGGTTATGCAAATCAGCAAAGGCCTCTTTACTGGAAGGGACTATGGTGAGAAGTCAAGCTCTCCTCATTTGCTTCCATGGGTAGGAGATACAAAGACATCGTCAGAAACATGCAAAGTGCTTTGGGCCTTGCCTGTAGCTTTGGAGGAGCCTGATATGTCTGACCCCCCAAAGTATAATTACAACGTCCCACGTTTTTGCATCTGCAAATCTGTTTATGAAAAGGATCAGACACTTGAATTGCATACCTAGCTTGTAATGGCTTAACTGTCTGTCCAGAGCATTCACACTTTTTGTTTGGAGCACTCACACTTACTGTTTGGGAGCATTCACACTTAGTAACAACTGAAATGCACTGAACAAAATGTGTTCTCTCTTTTGTTCCTTGAAAAGACTGAAAATCAGTTCTTTCTTTAGATTTCTCTAATTCCATGTAAGAGTATCTAGGCCATGAAAACCCCATGTTTAAAATACTGTATTAAAATATGGATGCATCTTACTTAAAAAAATAGATTATATAGGTTTATTTCAAAATTGAACTATACGTTGGTAGTTGATAGGACAAAATATACTGCCTTAATTACTGGGGGGATATATAAAAACTGTGATAGAAAATCCTTACCTTCCTGGTGCTTAATAATTTTTAAGGACTGTTGGAATTTTGTTTTCCTTTGTTTGTTTGTATTAACTAGTTAATTTTTTTAAGATTTCTTTGTGGAAGATGGACTCCTATACATAGAAGGAAATTCAAACAGTTTTAAGTAGTTTCATGTGTTTTCGAAGCATGTAAAAATTTTGATTGGGTAAAGTATATTAAAATTTCAGTGTCTTAGTGGGGCACCTAAAAAAAGGGAATCTAGTGGTGAGTACTTTTAACTAGGAAAATCTTTTCTGGATAAGAATGGTGAAAGCCTAGACTTATGAGGTTGTAAGTTTAGGCTGCATATTGTTTTCATAAGATGGGACACTCTTCTCTCAAGATCTTTCTGGCAAATCCGCTGCAGCTTCCAGAGTTGGAAGACCCTGAGAAATTTATATGAGGTTTTGGGTGTTATTCTAATTGTTTAGGGGTAAGGAAACCCAGAACCAGAGAAGCAAAGGGAATCAAGGGCATACTCATCATCTCTGCCTCTCTGGCTCAGTTTCCTCCTCCTAAAATGTGTGAGTTGTATAACTGTGATCTCAGGGGGCCTATCTGGTTCCAACTCTCTGGGGCTATTCAGTTCTAGGTAACTGGTTCAAAACTGGTTAGGTGAAGTATTCACCCAGAGTGTCTACAAATGGACCTTGGGCACTGAGCCCACAACTCTGGGTACATTTAATTTTGTGCTTTTACTTGAGACCAATTGATTGATCTGCCTGTTTTCTATCTCTTTACCTGGAGAATGGTTCTTTTTAATTTTATACTGAAAAAGCATCATCAAGAGAAAGTATCAGTACTGTACTCGAGATGTTCATTACACTGATAGTAGAAGGCTGTGCTGGTAGAATACTAGAACGTTGGCCTAAAAAGTAAAAGATGCATTCTGGAAACTGAAGCTTCACCTATGCAGAGCCAACATATCACTTGAAAGACCATGTTTATCAAAGATAATAGTAATTCAGCCAACTTAAAATCCTGGTGGGGTATGATTTAAAAGAGGTTGCTTCTTGACCTTGCTACTTTTCATGCACATCTTTAGTCATTGCAAAAATATAGTTCCAGACTCACCTAGCCTTTAAGTTTCACAAGAAAAACTTACTACATCAATCAACTGATGTTTTTAGAGAAATGTTTTTAAGGGGTTACTTGAATCATACTCAGAACTTTTGTTTTCAAGTCCTAAATTGCTACCAAGTCACTTTTTTTTATTTTGTTGGCACACACCTGTTAAATGTCGTTACAGATTAGATTAGTTCTGTGTAATTTATTTAAATTCCTTGGAGTATTGATAGCATTGTTTAGGCTTATTTTATTTTGTCAGGTTTCAACTTAGTTCTCTAAAAGTAAAACTTTAAACTATTTGATGGAAAGCAGTTTTTATCTTGGTAGAACATGCTTTGTAGACTCAGGTAATCAGTCTGATTTGGAATTAATACAGCAATTCCTCTAAATTGTGATGTGATCACACCATCATCGTGATGGATCTATCAATGTTAATAAGTGATAAACCAGCAGCGTCCATGGGTTATATACATTTCACTCTCAATTCCATGATTTGCATGCCTGGCAATGGTTTTTCCTGACAAAGTAGAATTGGTATTTTGTGAACGGTGTACTTTTCACGAATTGGGGGAGCTTACTGTTTTGCCAACTAAACTGTGAACTCTTTGGTAATGTGAAAAGTTCTTTAGAGCGCCAACAGCCATGTTCTCTTCTGAACGTATGCCCTGCTTTGCCGAAAGTGTGTGCCCCTCCTGTGACTTACTGAACCAAGTAATGATGTCGGCACAGATCTCAATGACTCAGAGCAGCTCAATGATATGAGAGAAACACCCAGCACCATGGCTTTCCTTCAGACCTAGTCTGTGGGTCTAGTGGGTCTGTGGGTCTAGTCCGTCTGAGCGTGGAGGGCAGTTTGGAGGTCCAGAAGAATCTACTGATCTGACCTGTGGCCTTATAGACCAGCTGGACTTGGTGTAGTGCGGCCACCAACCTGGAGTCTCACTGTGGCCTCCCCAGAGGCCGCATCATCTTCTGCTGTGCCTCCTCTCTATTCTTCCCACCTTCCTGGTGGAGACAGCAGCCCTGGTCCTTTTTTCCCGGAGCGAACTGTTATTTTAAAGACAGTTCGGGTCTCCGTGGCTATAAGACACCATGAATGTAAGTGACCTCATTAGGAAGTTAGGGCTCTGTGCTTATTATTAAACAATAACAAGAACTATATATATATATAGTTATAGTTATACATTAACATGTATATGTTATATATATATATATATAACATATACATGTTAATGTATAACTATAACTATAGTTATAATATTTAGCATTATATGAATCTTAGATCTGGGAGAGGCTTTACAGCCCATTACCTCCAATGTCTACATTTCACAGATGAAGAGAGCAAGGTCAGAGAGTGTTCAATACAATTGTAGGAACCAAGCAGACATTCTTCATTAAACAAAAGAAAAATAGGAAAGAAGAACTTTATTAGTGGGTGAGCACCTTACCTTTGGAGATCCACCTTGGGTATAAATAGTATGTGCTTTTAAAAAGTTTGTTAAATGAGTGAGTGACTTTATGAATGAGAGAAAATATCTCGGTTGCATTATCTACCCATGAAAGAAATATTAAACTGTCTAAAAGATGAAGAACAAAGCAAGGGAAAAGGAACAATGAATAAGTTTGTTGCTTATTCTGCACTCTTGTTGCCTTAGGGTTAAGAGTGCTGGGCTTGGGTTTAGAAGACCTGGATGCAATTCAGGTTTACATATACTACCTTGGACAACGCCTGCAATGCTGCAATAAAGGGGGAGTGTAAATTTTTTTTTAACTTTTTTTATTGTATAGTATAACATATATACAAAACAAAAGAAATAAAAAAAGCAATAGTTTTCAAAGCACTCTTCAACAAGTGGTTACAGGACAGATCCCAGAGTTTGTCACGGGCTACCATACTATCCGCTCATATTTTTCCTTCTAGCTGCTCCAGAATTTAGAAGGCTAGAATGCTTAAATACTTTTTTATCATCACAATTAACTTCTTTTTCCTTCTTTTTTTATGAACAATAACATAAATACAAAAAAACTATACATTTCAATGCATAGCACCACAATTAGTTGTAGAACATATTTCAGGCTTTGACATGGGTTACAATTTCACAATTTTAGGTTTTTACTTCTAACTACTGTAAAATACTGGTGACTAAAAGAGATATCAATTTAATGATTCAGCATTCATATTCATTTCCTAAGTCCTTTCTTCTGTGTATAATTCCACCATCACCTTTGATCTTTCCTTACCTCTCTTTGGGGTTGTTTGGGCTATGGCAATTCTAAATTTTTGCTATTGGAAGGGTCTGTCACTAATATGGGGTAGGGAGATGGAACTATCTGATGTTCTGGAGAGGCTGGGCTAGGTTTCAGGACCTACCTGCACCAGGGACCCATCTGCAGGTTGTAGGTTTCTGGAAAGTTACTCTAGTGCCTGGAACCTTTGTGAAATATTATATATTGCCCTAGGTGTTCTTTAGGATTGGCTGGAATGGTCCTGATTGGGGGTTGGCAGGTTATGATAGGTAGCAGGGTCTACTTAAAGCCTTTGTAAGAGCAACCTCCGGAGTAGCTTCTTGACTCCATTTGAACTCTCTCTGCCTCTGATACTTTATTAATTATACTTCTTTTCCCCATTTTGGTCAGGATGTAATTTTTGATCCTATGGTGTCAGGTCTGGATTCATCCCTGGGAGTCATCTCCCACGTCACCAGGGAGACTTTCACCCCTAGATGTCATGTCCCACATAGAGAGGAGGGCAATGATTTCACTTGCAGAGTTGGGCTTAGAGAGACTGAGACCACATCTGAGCAACAAAAGAGGTCCTCCAAAAGTAACTCTTAGGCATGCCTATAGGTAGTCTAAGTTTCTCTGCTACCTACATAAGCTTCACAAGAGTAAACCTTATGATCGAGGGCAGGGCCTATTGATTTGGGTATCCCTAAAGTTTGGGACAGTATCAGGGGATTCCTTGATGGTGAGATTTAATAGTTCCATATTCTTTCTCCCCTCCCTCAGGGGACTTTGCCAATACTTTTTGATTATCTGGTTAATATACTCGAGGATGTTTCCAGGCATTACAATAATCTATTCAGGATTAAAGGACCTCTTTCTTATTCTGTGCTTCCTGTGTTTCAGTTGTTCAAATGAGCTATACAGATACATTGAATTAGATTATGCACTACAGAAAATTTCAGATCAAATAAACCTTTCTTTCATTGGTCTCAAAGAGTATGTGTGGTTCTAAAATATAGATATTCTCTTCCTTACCCCTATGTTCTGAATTACTTTAACCCCAACCTGTTCAGCTTCGTTCTTAACTCTAAATATCAGATTATATATATAAAACAGCCTCTCAAAATCCAGAAATAATCACCACTCCAGACTTAATGTGTCTGCTCTAAAAGCTTACAATCTATGCCCCTTATAAGCATTTTCTAAAGGTGACCATACCATTGTTGTTTTTTGCTTCTGGCTTATTTTGTCTACCAAATGTCCCACATGCTCATTCACATCATTGCATGTCTCACGACATTGTACCTTTTGTAGCAGCACAACCTTCGTTCATAAGTATACACCATCATTTGCCAATCTACTTCTCTGTCAGTGCATCCTTCAGCCACCTGCATTCATTGGGCATCATGTAGAAGGCTCAAAGTCCACAGTCCATCAACATTCTCACTTTTAGGTAATTTCATTGTTCCCAAGAGACAGAAAACCAATAAACACACCCTTGACAAATAGAAAATCTAAACCTCCTCTTAACTTTTGTCCCTCACCAAGGGGAGTGTAATTTTGACCTCACAGAGTGGTAAGATTTTCAATGACGTAATGTTTAACAAAGTGCCTTGTATAGCACCTGGCACATAGTAGAGGCTCAACAAATGTTAGTTGAGGTGGGGTTGGGAGAGATCGGGAATGCTGTTGAGGCAATGTCTATCTGGCAAATATGTTGGACTCCTTGAAAGAAGTGCTCTGTAACAGTCCTGCGATTTTGTTTAAATTTTACTTTAATCCCAGTACAATCCTGGAAAATGATTCTGCCTCAGCCATAAAGGTTGGAATGGAATTAATTTTTCAAAGATCTGTACATGTGACTGCATAGGCTATTGTGGAACTACAGCCATTTCCTCAAACATATTTCATTGAACATTTAGAGTAAGGTTGGCCTTATATCTCTGTTTTCTAGTAGTTTTCTTTTGTTCAGATGGGGAATCTGGGGATTACTTTAAGATTTAGAGACATTGGTGATTAGCTTGATCAACAAAAGTGCAAGCTGTGTGGGGAGTTTACATGCCTCAAGGAACGAGGTAGACAATGACCAGTTTTTCAGTGTGTGCAGGGAAGACCACTGATGTTTCTTACTTTACGGCAGGGAGGGCTTCCCAAGCTTTCCCTCATAAGAAATGACTTGTGATAGTCATTTTACTAGTAAGCCAACATGCAGACTTTTTACGAATTTGTCTGGTCTGTTTCTCAACATTTCCATTAAATTCACCGTTAGAAATCTGATCTTACCCCCTCTGTGGAGCTTTATTGGACATTTTGTTGACTTGATAACACTTTAATGATTGAACCCTTTCCAAAGGGTATCCCTTCAAACCCACTAGTCAATACTACATTTTTTTAATTTTTTGAAGTTTTTACTTCTATTTTGCTCCAAACCTGCTATTAAATTTTATGGTAAAAATAAGCAAAAAGTAGGAGCTTCAGACGGTAGGCAAGCAGAATGAATTTCTGTAATTCATATATACGTATGATTTAATTTGAGCATTTTAAATTAAAATGATTTAATTTTGATTCCCCATTTCTGATTAAATAGAAAAGCTTCTCAACTTGGGGTGGTGGTTGTGAATTTTCAACTAAAGAGAACCCTCCCCTGTGAAACTCACTGTTGCCCTGTTATTCTAGTATTTTACTTTTGCGGTAAGATTCTGGATGGAAAGGGAAAATGAAATGACACTGCATCTCAAACAAAGGCATTGAGGTTATTTTGATTGACCTGGTGACTTAAGATGAGAGTTTGCCTAACCCAGGGATGATAACATTTATTAGTGATACAGGGTCAGGTCCCGTTCTTGGCCAAGAAGAGCCCTCTGATGAGTGGTCCATTTGCTCACACTTATAAGGTTGGCCTTAATGCATCGAGGGGAGGCTTGCAAGAGGTACTTTTGCCTTTAGGTTTTTGAGCATTGACAGCAATTTCTTTCTCTTCACCCCTCTTAAAGAGATCTCTGCATCCTGCCTATCCCTGCCCCCCCCAACCATTCAATCAAAACGGATAAACATTTTGTACCATTTTTCCAAGAAGACTCTGTAATACATTTTCTAATCCTAGCATTTAATTCACACAGGGAGTATTCAGCTCCTGCAGACAGTGAGATTTGGTTTTTTGGTGGCCCGCCATCCACAAAGCCCAGCTTGCAATCTCTCTTGGTATGCTGAGTGTTTTTGGGACCTGGACAATTGCAGGGGAGGTCACTGCACCCCCAGGCAGTTCCCAGCAAGTGTTTTTCCAGTTTCACTGACATTCTTTCCAGGCTCAGCTCAATTTGTTTTCGTTTTTCTCTATGGCAATTGATGACTGAGCCTTAAAATGTATAATTCAGCAGGATCTCTTGTTATGTGCTTCTTCCATAGTTGTAGAGGCGCTGGTGTTTGTCGAATCTTCTGACATTCATACCTGTGTAATGGTTTCTTTTTACAAGTCAGCTATTTGAATAGTGGATTTAATAAAATATGCTTCCTAACTGTAGAGGAAAGGATGCTGGCGGATCTGAAGAGGAGCTCGAGGAGGATCACGTCTGTAATCCTTCTCTAACCTGAATCTATTAGCAGGAAACTGGAAAGGCCTGTGTATGGTAATGAGATAAACAGTTTAATCTCTTAACAATGTTGAGTGGAAAATCCAACTGCCGGTAGCTTAAAATGGCTAGAAGGTTTTGTTGGGGACAGCAAATCCTGAGACCCAGATTGCAGAGCCAAGGCAAAGAAAATTGGTTGCTGCCTGCTAATGCTGGGAGGTAAAGAAAACACTGTTAAGATTTGGGAAACGACTCAGAGGTCCTTAGAGATACAAGATGCGCTAATATAGAGGACATTTTGAATATTCTGTGATTTATATTTTAGTTTATATGAGGCCTTTGTAACCTTTTCCTCTGTTTCTTTCTCCTTCATCATGTTCATAGTCAACATAGGATTAAGTACTCATTAGTATACACTGTCTTCTAATTCAAAGTAATTTAGGAGACTCACTGCCTTCTCTGAAAACTTTACCGGCCATGCCATAGGCGTGTGCAGTGTGCTGGAAAGGTCAGTGATCTCACAGTCAGCACTTGGCCTCTTTGGGCTTCGGTATCTTCATGGGTAAAATGGGTATATTGGTAAAAGTCTACTTCATGTGGTCTTTCTGAGTCACAAATGTGACAGACAGTGTATGTAAAGTTGTTTGGGAGACTGTATTTCCTGTGTGATTTTAATTATGGGTATCATGATGTTGCTTTTAAAATTTTCCAAAATGAGGATGGACTATGGCAAGTGCCATACCTGCAGGATATTCCAAAGTCTGTGTTGTTTAAAGACAAAGAACTATGTCAAAAACAATCTTTATGTCTCCCACAGAGCCAGTTCTGAAGTGCGTGAAGCAGTGGAGATAGGGGCAGGAGTGATTATCTTTGCTTCACTGCAGTTGCTGCCCAGCCTCCTCCTGCCTTAGTGACCATCTCCATCAGAGGGGACGGTGTACAGAGCTTCCTCCCCACTGTAGTTTGCTCACTTGTTAGGGGGGATGCAAGTGGGAAAGACACAGGGAAGGATGGAGAAAGGAGAGGGCCACCAAGTAGGGGTCTGATGTTCCTGGAACAGGGTTGTCAACTCCTGCATAATTGAGGGGAGACTGCACCCTATCAAGTGTTTTCGGATGCTTGATGGGAGCATTGATTTTTCCAATGCCTTCTGTGTCTTTTTACATTCTGCAAATTTATACTGGGTGCCTCCTATGTATGGACTGGGGCCTGTGCTAGTTCCGGATACTTGTGCTGCCTTTCTCCTGTCCTGTGTCAGGTTAGAAGTTGGATCTCTGGTCAGACAGACACCCACGTTGAGCAGCAGATGTTGCACTTTAGAGGCCGCCCAAACAGTAGGCATTTATCTGACATTCATGCCTGCACATACCTGTGCTGAAGAGAATGGCTTAACTGATGTCCCTGGAGACCTGCCCTCTAAGACCGAACTGATGCCAACAGACATATTTGAGATTTGTGACACTCAAGAACAAGTGGTATGGTCATTAAACAAGCACATTCATTCAATACGAGTTAATAAATAATGGACTGATATCATCAGGTGGAATGCGAAAAACACTCCAGGGCATTTTGTGAAATAGGGAATATAGGAATTGAATTTGGGCAGCAGCCACCATGAAAGGAGGATGGGGTGAAAGCTTGAGTTTGCTCCCTCTGTTACAAGTGGTCGAGTAGAGAGACTGCTCCAGTTCCAAAGGCTCTGGGCTCTTGGAAAAAGGGCAGCCCCCAGTGAAAGCCTTAACACAGCACATTGCACACCACGCTAGTTGAGGCTCAGCTGCTAAAAGGTGTGGGGCTTGGACAGAGGCAACTGTTAATGTGTTCTAGTGAGGCTAAAGTGGGTCTTCAGCTCCAAGTGTTTTCCTACTTATTCTTCATGCCCACACCTCCCCCACCCTTGTACCCCTGTTGACCAGAGGGGCATGGCCAGGGGCATGGCCAGGGAAGCTTGGGAGGGACTTCTGTCCAGTGAGTGTTTACTGAGCCTGAATCTGTGGAAGATCCTAGGTGGTGGAGGTGATGTGGTACGGGGTAGTCCCAGGTAGGTCAGGACCATCCTAGGTTTGAGTCTAAGCTCTGCCTCTTCCTGACTGTGTGTGTGACCCTAGAGAAATGTCTTACCTTTCTGCACCTCAGTTTCATCATCTATAAAATGGGACCAATAATACCCACTTTAAAGGGTAGTTGTGAACTTTAAGTGGGGTAAACCGTGAAGTGCCTGGTACAGTATCTGGACATACTCAACACTCAGTAAACGGTTGCTTGGGCTTTTGCGGCAGCGTGGCATTGGTCCTCAGCCTCCTAGGTCGGGCCTGCAGCCTCCACCATTGGCTTTGCTTGGGTGAAAGTAAAGCGGGATAGCTGAAGGTGTGTTGATTGCTGTTCACTTCTGAAAAAAAAAATAGTGGGGTCTGGGGCTCTTTGATCTTGAGGTTTGTGGGAGACTGAAGCTGTCTTTGAGGTCTGTGTGGGAGAAGACTTGCTCTGAAGTGAAAAGGAGCAAGATGGACTGCTGGAAAGCATGGGCTTGATTCAGCCGGACATGAGTTCACACCCTGACTCCGACCCCAGACCTTGATAGAGATTTAACTTCTCCAACTTGAGGAGGCTGATTCTCCCTCACAAGCTGTTGTGATGATTAATTGAGATAAAGTAGCTAAAGTACCAGGCACAGAACAGGCATAGGGTGGAGGCTGCCCCGTCTTCCACTGCCTCCTGCCCTCTCGTGAAGACCATTTTTGTGTGGGCCCTCTAACTTGCCTTCCTGGACTTGCCTTCACCACGCTGTGCAGGCTGTGTCATTGCAAGTATAGCTAGTGGTGGAGGAGGACGACAAAATTGGCAGCAGGATTTATTTTTCCAGAGAGGTCTCTCAGTTTCAAGAGAGGCTCACTTTGTCACCAGGGCTCAGAGCTTGAAGTTTAAAAAACAATCTGCTGTATTCAGCTGCTGGTGCAAGGTGTTAGGTTACACACCTCAGGGACCAGCCCCTTTTGATTCTGTTTTGGGGGTGGAAAAACAGGTGATGAGGAAACTGAGGAAACAGCCCAGGTGATTGAGGTGCAGAGCCCCCAGCTTTTGAGTGTGTGGAAGGCTCAATCCTTTCTCTCCCTTCGTTTCTCTTCTCAGAAGATTTTTTGGGGTCACAGTAGCTCACAAGGGAGAATGAAATGGGAGGTGGGCAGGGGGAGATGTGCATCCATCCCTTATATGGATACATGTGCACATCAGCATTGTTTTGTATGTCCATGACTCTCTGAATGGGTGCGATTTAATTGATCTTCCTTGTTCCCCGTGCTGCATTTGGTGGCTGGGACCCTGCTTATTAAAACATGATCTAGCATTGATTAAAGAGAGGCGTCATTTTATTGCAGACCCAGCTGAGGTGGAAAAACATGTACACTCAGAGGGACATTGATGTCCAGGACCGCTCCTGGGTGTCTGACACCCCCTTTCCACTGCTCAGTGCCCTTTTTGAAGTGAGCCACAGAGAATCTGCCAAGCACTTCCCTAGTCACACGCCCGTGCTGTGCCAGGGACCTGAGGTGATGGAATGGTGGTTTGGAAGAGAAAGCCAGACAGGTGGCAGGAGCAAAGGTGAATTATTAACCCTGAGCATGACCGCTCACTTCAGCATCCCAGGGAGGCCTGCAAGAACCTGTGCAGACTGTGGCAGGAGCTGGGGCTGCCAGGGTGCCCGTTCCACCAGATTGGCACAGATTCTTCCTCAGACTGAGGCACCCCCATCTGTCAACACAAGCTTCTACTCTGTTACAACCTGATGTGTGAGGTGGAAAACTTCTTTCCTTCTTTCCCCAACATTCTAGGGGGTGGGCAACCTGCTGGGTTAATCCTTAGGGTTTGCATCTTTCCTACCCATGTATGATCCACGTGAGCTTTCTCTGCACCCCAGGTTGATGTGACTAGCCATTAGGCATCAGGGCAGTTTGCAAGCTCTGAACCACTGGCTCCTTTATATGACATTTCTCGGGCCACGACCCCTACAGGAGAGACAAATCCCAGGCTGGGTTAGAACTAACATGCATCCCCACCTCCACCCCGCAGCCCCCCAATTTCCTCTCTGCCCTTTGCAGGAACGGAGGGGCTGACATCTGGGAGGAATTAAATTGCAAAACAACATGCTAGTAAGTGGCAGCGTTGACCTCAGAGGCGGGCTGAATGGTAAGTGGGGTGACAGTAACTCCCTTATTGCCCCAACCTGGAAATACACACGTGACGGTAATGAATTTTGATCTCATGGTAAAGCCAGATGGACCAGCGTCTGGGGTGCTGTTTACATTGCGGTATTGCACCATACATTCAAAATCAGCCTCCTCTCTCTGGAGAGCAGCCTCCTGCCTCGCTGCAGACAGCCGGGTTTCATCGAGGAGCTGAACACAGCCCTGTGGGTCCTGAGATTCTTCCTGACATCTTTTCTTGGTTTTATGGACTGGCCTAGATTTTCTGGTCTGTCACTGTTGGCCTCAAATACCACATCTCTAGGGAAAAGCAGGACGGTATCATCTAGGAGTTTCGGTGGCATGGAGTCCCCCATCCCAACACACTTTTCTTTAAATTAAAGAAGTTGTGAGTTTACAGAAAAATCATGCAGAAAATTCAGAGTTCCCGTATACCCTTCCTACTGTTAACACCTTGCATTAATGTGTTATATTTGTTATAATTTTGTTATAATTACTGTACTATAGGCCAAAGTTTACGTTTGGGCTCTGTGGGGCTTCTGAAGGGTTGATTGTAGGTTTGCCTGAGGGAAGCAATCTGGGGCATATTGCTGGCCTCTGACTACTTTGGGGACATATAGTGCTAACTTTGGAAAGATTTCAAGAACTTCGGTATGACCCCGTGACCAGATACTGTATAAGGGAATGTGAATCCTGAATATAGGTTTAAAAAGTCAGTTGTACGGAAGGATAGGATGGAGGAGGCCTGGATCATCATTCATTGATACTTCTGATGAAATTCACTATGAGTTACAACTTTACTGAAAGTTCAGTTTGAATTAACTGTGTGGTGCACCTGTTAAAAATGCCGGATGGTCTTAGGATACCCAATAATAAAAATAAAAGCAGCTACAATTTCTTAAACACCTATTAGGTGGCACGCACATGCCATAAGTTACTTCATTGAACTTTTGCAAGTTATATTTTATTTTATTTTCCTCTTTTTACCAGTGAGGAAACTGAGAATCAGAGACAGTGGCAGGGCTGGAATTTGAACTCAAATCACTGTGTCTGTATCATGTGCCTCTGCCTCTCTGCCAGCATTGTCTGGGAGCAGGAAAGTGTGAGGGCTCTTTGCAGAGTGTGTGCTGCGTTTTCTGGGTCCTGTGCTGGCAGAGGGCTAGAGACTAATTTTACTGAGAGCAGAGGAACATGGATGGAGAGATGAAGGGTCTGAGCTACCCGTGGCACCGTGAAGATGACTGAGGGAATTAGGGCTGCTTGTTGCCTTGAGATGTTAGACTGGGGAGCAAGAGAGCTGTCTTCACACAGTGATCCAGAGTAGTGCATAGTCCAGAGGTGGAGCTAAGAGAAGATCTTTTCCTTCTAAATGAATGGATTTTTTTATAAAACCACAAACTTGGTGGATGTAAACGTAGCCCGGCACCCTCTCAACTCACCCCTCAGGAGTACACGTTGCCCTACAGGAGAGTAAAAGGGCAGAGCTCCTCACTGCTGCAGACAAGGCATGGCGGTGAGCCTGTTCGTCCTGGAGAAAGGGGCGAGCATGCAGCCTTCATTCTGCAGTGCCTCTTCCTATCAGAGAAAACCACGGTTCTGCCTGCACCTCAGCAGGTATAAAACACAAATCATGTCTGGTTTCTTCAGGCCCTGCAGGGAGTGTCTTGGGATTCGCTGGATACGGTAATATCACCCACACCCAGGCACCCACTGAACCTTCTCAGTGACACAGGGAAAAGCCTGTCATGAGCACCTGAGTTGGAATTTAATACATCAAGTTGCATTTACATACGTTGATCATAAGACATTGATGATTTAAGGGAAGAGAACGTTTCACTTCAAAGGGGCAGGTGGGCGGGAGGCCCAGGCTGTGAGTAGGTGGCTGTCTTGGGATTCCTTGACAAGGATGAAGAAGCCTTCTCTGTGCAGCTTTAGGGGGCAGAGCTGGGACTGTCCTTAGGAGAGGAGCACAGCGTAGGCGCCACATGAATTCAGTACAACAGACAACCGCGGAGTCACCTGCAGTGTGCCGGCACTAAGTGGCCCACTGACTGCCAGACTCTCAGGGAGGCCTGAGGGAAGGGAATTCTTTGCAGGGGGAGCGAAGTTGGATAATTCAGCCTCTGCTTTATACTCTTCAGATTATGTTAAATTGTCACTCTTAGGAAGGAACCTCTGGGCGGCTCCCAGCTTGTGGCTATTATACATAGCATAAAAGCTGCTGTGAACCCTCCGGTACAGGTTTTTGGGTGAACATTTGTCTTCATTTCTCTGGCATAAATGCCCAGGAGTGCAAGCGCTGGGTCATATGGTAGATGCATGCTTAGTTTTCTAAGAAGCTACCAAAAGTCATCCGGAGTGGCTGTACCATTTTACATTCTCACCAGCAGTCCATGGGGGGTCCAGTTCAGGCACATCCCTGCCAGCACGTGGTGTTGTCACTATAACCACACCGATAGGTGTGCAGTCTTACTCGCGATTTTAATTTGTATTTCCCAAATGATGTTGAACATCCTAATCATGTTGAACATATTTTCAGATGCTCGTTTGCCACTTGTATATCCTCTTTGGGGAAATGCTCAACTTTAAAAAAAACAACAACGCACAGAGGAGCTATGAAGGAACATGGCCAGGGCCGACTGAAACCTTGGGTGTTAACCCCCTACCCCCACCCCGTGCACGTCTCTCCTCTCAGGGCTTTAGTTTCCTCTAAGGTGAGGGGGCTTGTCATCTCTAAGGTTCTTTCTGTCCAAACCTTCTCTGACTCACAATAGAGTAGTGACCCAAGGCAGTTTCCCCTTTGGTGGGAACTGGGGTGTATAGGGAGCCCAGGGCAGCAGCCCCAGACCACACATCACCTTCCCAGCCCTGTCCCCTCAGGAGCCCATGGGACTGACTCATAGGTGCTGTATGTACAGAAAATTTCTATTGGTTGTTGGGCCTGGAAGTAAAAAGAAAAACAAAGAAACCAATGTAGTATCTCTCCGCCATCCTTCTTGGTCTCCTGGGCCTCCGTGCAAAACTAGCTGAGAAACGGGCCTCTCCCTCCTGCCAGGCCCTTCCCTCCCCAGAGGCTCTCTCCCAACCAGACACCTCTCTTTGAGTCTCTTCAGCCTCGTCCTGGGCTTTGGGTTTAGTTTTGCAACATGGTGGCGCTGAAGGTCCCAGAAATGCTTCCCCTTTTTATTTTAAAAAAGAAAATTTATGTCTATAATTTAAAGCTGTTGGTCAGACTGGATTAATTTTTCTTTTTAAGACAGGCACTGAATTTCCCCCTCTGCCTGGGCCACTTGGCAGTGTTGGTCTTTGCCTTTTCCTCCTGTTTCAGGAGGGAGGGAGGTGTTCTTGAGTGGGATTAGTTTACCAGTTTGAGTACCTGCTGGAGGGGTTGGTCTCCATCAGTTTAAGAATTGGTTTTTTGTTTCTCTACCTAAAAGTGTGCACGTCATAGTGTGTCACTTTATTTCAGTGAGTCAGAGAAATGGAAAGCCATGACGGATTCTTCATTGGCCAAAAGAAGAATAATACTGGGCAAAACTCCTCCAGTGAATTTGTATAAGCAGTCCATCACAAAGAAAGTATTGTTTTCTATGTGGGCTTAGAGGGTTTTGGAAAATGAGTAGAGGATTTTACATACATCCATTGAACCCGCGTAGTAGAGGTAGTCTCATGAGGGTAGAGAAATGTAGATAACCACGGGTTTTCCACACAGTTCTGTGGCCCGTTAGAGTTGTCCAGCACATTTCAGCAGTCCATTCATTGATTGGGTCCAAGACTAAAGATGCAAACTGAGTCAGATGTTGATTTGGTGCAGAGAATGCATCTTTGTTCAGAATAGTTTTCTGGTTCAGTACTTTTTGAAAACCTCAGTTTACATCTGGTTTGAGCTTGTTCAATCGATTTAAAAAATTCTTGTTACATTCTGATTCAAGTTAAAATTTGATATTTGTGTTTGGTTTGAGGTGGATAAATATAATTTGTTAAGGCTATTGGCAAGTAGCTCATTTTGCTTGAAGTTGCTTCTCCAGAGAGCATTGTTATACAGTTTATTTTCTGTGAACTTGCCTTCTTCCAGGAGGGTCATGTGGAGTGATTTTCTGTTCTTTTAAGGATTCCGGTTAACTGAAAGCTACTCCATTTGCTTTAGCTCTTCAACAAACTGGAATTATAATAAAATACTTTTACACTAAAACCAGCAGAGGTTTTGGTAAATAAAATGCATAGACTTGGTCTTTTGTGGAACAGACAGAAAGTTTTATCTGCTGTTTTCACCTAGCTAGGTTTGAGGAAAGGGTGAACTAGCTCTTCACTCACACAGTCCACAAGACATTTATTGTTTGCCAACTGTGTCAAAGTTATCTGGCAAATAAGGATACATGTATAAATAAAGCTTAGTCCTTACCATCTATGAATATGCAGTTCTATAGAGGAGGCAAATTGCAACAATAACTAACATTTATTAAGTGCTAAGCACTGACTGTTTTATATGTATCTTTTCATTTAATCCTAAGAATTATAACGTGGTGGCGCGCGGCGCACGCGCCCCGCAGCAGCCGAGCCGCCCGACCTCCCTACCCCCCCTCTCTCTCCGCCGGACCGCCGCGCGGCGCACGCGCCCCGCAGCAGCCGAGCCGCCCGACCTCCCTACCCCCCCTCTCTCTCCGCCGGACCGCCGCGCGGCGCACGCGCCCCGCAGCAGCCGAGCCGCCCGACCTCCCGACCCCCCCTCTCTCTCCGCCGGACCGCCGCGCGGCGCACGCGCCCCGCAGCAGCCGAGCCGCCCGACCTCCCTACCCCCCCTCTCTCTCCGCCGGACCGCCGCGCGGCGCACGCGCCCCGCAGCAGCCGAGCCGCCCGACCTCCCTACCCCCCTCCTCCCCCTCCTGCTCCGGCTGCTCTCCAACCAACACGGTGCCCTCTTCCCCCGCCTTCACCGTGCTCCTCCGCCACCAGCCTCGACAGCCTTGCCGCCCTCACCTTTCCTCCTCCAGAACAACTACTGGGGGAGTGGAGATAATACAGAGCAGCTCCCGGAGCCACGAGGGAAATCAAAGGGACAGCGTACCCCATCCTGGAACGGCTGACTATCTGGGAGAACCAGCTCCGGTGAGATCACCAAGGGGCACGGGCTTTCCTGGGTGGGACAGCAAGCGACCGGAGTCCCTCCCTTCCACCTTCCCAGGCCAGCTGGTAGAATTGGACAGGCGGTCCCCTTAGGCCGCGGCGGCTGGTGCCCCCACCACACGAGGCCCCCCGGAACAACTGAGATAGTTGGGTCGGAAATCCCCAGACTGCAGAGAACAGTGACCGGGGGATCCCTTCCAAACACGTGACTCCCCCGTCGGCTGGGAGCAGTGCACTCTCCCGGGCTGCGACAGCTGGCGCCCTCCCGCCACGCTTGGTGCCCCGGGCCGACTAGCTAGTTTGGCCGGACGCTCTCCTGTGCTGCGACAGCCGGCGACCCTCCCCGCGTTTGGAACCCCGGGCCGGCTGGCATTCTTCCGGGACGCTTCGGTTGCCGGGCCTCCCCTACGGCGAGAGTTTTCCAGAGTTGAGGGACCCACAGCAACTTTCGCTGGTGGAACCCACAGACAGGCGTGTGCCACGTGTGCCACCTACTGGGCAGGATAGGAAGAACAGATCCCAGAGACTGCGCAGAAAAATCTTTCAACCTGTAGGGTCGAACACCCGGGGAAATCTGACTAAATGCCCAGACGCCAGCAGAAGATAACGGATCACGCTCAGAAAATTGAACATATGGCCCAGTCAAACGAAGAAACCAATAGTTCAAATGAGATACAGGAGCTGAAACAACTAATGCTGAATATACGAACAGAAATGGAAAACCTCTTCAAAAACGAAATCGATAAATTGAGGGAGGACATGAAGAAGACATGGGCTGAACATAAAGAAGAAATAGAAAAACTGAAAAAACAAATCTCAGAACTTATGGAAGTGAAACATAAAGTAGAAAAGATGGAAAAAACAATGGATACCTACAATGACAGATTTAAAGAAACAGAAGATAGAATTAGTGATTTGGAGGATGAAACATCTGAACTCCAAAAAGAAACAGAAACTATCCGGAAAAGAATGGAAAAATTTGAACAAGGTATCAGGGAACTCAAGGACAATGTGAACCGTACAAATATACGTGTAGTGGGTATCCCAGAAGGAGAAGAGAAGGGAAAAGGAGGAGAAAAACTAATGGAAGAAATTATCACTGAAAATTTCCCAACTCTTATGAAAGACCTAAAATTACAGATCCAAGAAGTGCAGCGCACCCCAAAGAGATTAGACACAAATAGGCGTTCCCCAAGACACTTATTAGTTAGAATGTCAGAGGTCAAAGAGAAAGAGAGGATCTTGAAGGCAGCGAGAGAAAAACAATCCGTCACATACAAGGGAAACCCAATAAGACTATGTGTAGATTTCTCAGCAGAAACCATGGAAGCTAGAAGACAGTGGGATGATATATTTAAGTTACTAAAAGAGAAAAACTGCCAGCCAAGACTCCTATATCCAGCAAAATTGTCCTTCAAAAATGAGGGAGAATTTAAAACATTCTCAGACAAAAAGTCACTAAGAGAATTTGTGACCAAGAGACCAGCTTTGCAAGAAATACTAAAGGAAGCACTAGAGTCAGATACAAAAAGACAGAAGAGAGAGACATGGAGAAAAGTGTAGAAAGAAGGAAAGACAGATATGATATATATAATACAAAAGGCAAAATGGTAGAGGAAAATATTATCCAAACAGTAATAACTCTAAATGTCAATGGACTGAATTCCCCAATTAAAAGACATAGACTGGCAGAATGGATTAAAAAACAGGATCCTTCTATATGCTGTCTACAGGAAACACATCTTAGACCCAAAGATAAATATAGGTTGAAAGTGAAAGGTTGGGAAAAGATATTTCATGCAAACAACAACCAGAAAAGAGCAGGAGTGGCTATACTAATATCCAACAAATTAGACTTCAAATGTAAAACAGTTAAAAGAGACAAAGAAGGACACTATATACTAATAAAAGGAACAATTAAACAAGAAGACATAACAATCATAAATATTTACGCACCGAACCAGAATGCCCCAAAATACGTGAGGAATACACTACAAACACTGAAAAGGGAAATAGACACATATACCATAATAGTTGGAGACTTCAATTCACCACTCTCATCAATGGACAGAACATCTACACAGAGGATCAATAAAGAAATAGAGAACCTGAATATTACTATAAATGAACTTGACTTAACAGACATTTATAGGACATTACATCCCACAACAGCAGGATACACCTTTTTTTCAAGTGCTCATGGATCATTCTCAAAGATAGACCATATGCTGGGTCACAAAGCAAGTCTTAACAAATTTAAAAAGATTGAAATCATACACAACACTTTCTCGGATCATAAAGGAATGAAGTTGGAAATCAATAATAGGCGGAGTGCCAGAAAATTCATAAATACATGGAGGCTCAACAACACACTCTTAAACAACAAGTGGGTCAAAGAAGAAATTGCAAGAGAAATTAGTAAATACCTAGAGGCAAATGAAAATGAAGACACAACATATCAAAACTGATGGGATGCAGCAAAGGCAGTGCTAAGAGGGAAATTTATTGCCCTAAATGCCTTTATCAGAAAAGAAGAAAAGGCAAAAATGCAGGAATTAACTGTCCACTTGGAAGAACTGGAGAAAGAACAGCAAACCAATCCCAAAGCAAGCAAAAGGAAAGAAATAACAAAGATTAGAGCAGAAATAAATGAAATTGAAAACATGAAAACAATAGAGAAAATCAATAAGGCCAGAAGTTGGTTCTATGAGAAAATCAACAAGATTGATGGGCCCTTAGCAAGATTGACAAAAAGAAGAAGAGAGAGGATGCAAATAAATAAGATTAGAAATGAAAGAGGAGACATAACTACTGACCTCACAGAAATAAAGGAGGTAATAACAGGATACTATGAACAACTTTACGCTAATAAATACAACAATTTAGAAGAAATGGACAGGTTCCTGGAAAGACATGAACAACCAACTTTGACTCAAGAAGAAATAGACGACCTCAACAAACCAATCACAAGTAAAGAGATTGAATTAGTTATTCAAAACCTCCCTAAAAAGAAAAGTCCAGGACCAGACGGCATCACATGTGAATTCTATCAAACATTCCAGAAAGAATTAGTACCTACTCTCCTCAAACTCTTCAAAAAAATCGAAGCAGAGGGAAAACTACCTAATTCATTCTATGAAGCCAACATCACCCTCATACCAAAACCAGGCAAAGATATTACAAAAAAAGAAAACTACAGACCAATCTCTCTAATGAATACAGATGCAAAAATCCTCAATAAAATTCTAGCAAATCGTATCCAGCAACACATTAAAAGAATTATACATCATGACCAAGTAGGATTCATCCCAGGTATGCAAGGATGGTTCAACATAAGAAAATCAATTAATGTAATACACCATATCAACAAATCAAAGCAGAAAAATCACATGATCATCTCAATTGATGCAGAGAAGGCATTTGACAAGATTCAACATCCTTTCCTGCTGAAAACACTTCAAAAGATAGGAATACAAGGGAACTTCCTTAAAATGATAGAGGGAATATATGAAAAACCCACAGCTAATATCATCCTCAACGGGGAAAAATTGAAAACTTTCCCCCTAAGATCAGGAACAAGACAAGGATGTCCACTATCACCACTATTATTCAACATTGTGTTGGAAGTTCTAGCCAGAGCAATTAGGCAAGAAAAAGAAATACAAGGCATCAAAATTGGAAAGGAAGAAGTAAAACTATCACTGTTTGCAGACGATATGATACTATATGTAGAAAACCCAGAAAAATCCACAACAAAATTACTAGAGCTAATAAATGAGTACAGCAAAGTAGCAGGCTACAAGATCAACATTCAAAAATCTGTAGCTTTTCTATACACTAGTAATGAACAAGCTGAGGTAGAAATCAAGAAACGAATCCCATTTACAATCGCAACTAAAAGAATAAAATACCTAGGAATAAATTTAACCAAAGAGACAAAAAACCTATATAAAGAAAACTACAAAAAACTGTTAAAAGAAATCACAGAAGACCTAAATAGATGGAAGGGCGTACCGTGTTCATGGATTGGAAGACTAAATATAGTTAAGATGTCAATCCTACCTAAATTGATTTACAGATTCAATGCAATACCAATCAAAATCCCAACAACATATTTTTCAGAAATAGAAAAACCAATAAGCAAATTTATCTGGAAGGGCAGGGTACCCCGAATTGCTAAAAACATCTTGAGGAAAAAAAACGAAGCTGGAGGTCTCGCGATGCCTGACTTTAAGGCATATTATGAAGCCACAGTGGTCAAAACAGCATGGTATTGGCATAAAGATAGATATATCGACCAATGGAATCGAATAGAGTGCTCAGATATAGACCCTCTCATCTATGGACATTTGATCTTTGATAAGGCAGTCAAGCCAACTCACCTGGGACAGAACAGTCTCTTCAATAAATGGTGCCTAGAGAACTGGATATCCATATGCAAAAGAATGAAAGAAGACCCATCTCTCACACCCTATACAAAAGTTAACTCAAAATGGATCAAAGATCTAAACATTAGGTCTAAGACCATAAAACAGTTAGAGGAAAATGTTGGGAGATATCTTATGGATCTTACAACTGGAGGTGGTTTTATGGACCTTAAACCTAAAGCAAGAACACTGAAGAAGGAAATAAATAAATGGGAGCTTCTCAAAATTAAACACTTTTGTGCATCAGAGAACTTCATCAAGAAAGTAGAAAGACAGCCTACACAATGGGAGACAATATTTGGAAATGACATATCAGATAAGGGTCTAGTATCCAGAATTTATAAAGAGATTATTCAACTCAACAACAAAAAGACAGCCAACCCAATTACAAAATGGGAAAAAGACTTAAACAGACACCTACCAGAAGAAGAAATACGGATGGCCAAGAGGCACATGAAGAGATGCTCAATGTCCCTGGCCATTAGAGAAATGCAAATCAAAACCACAATGAGATATCATCTCACACCCACCAGAATGGCCATTATCAACAAAACAGAAAATGACAAGTGCTGGAGAGGATGCGGAGAAAGAGGCACACTTATTCACTGTTGGTGGGAATGTCAAAGGGTGCAACCACTGTGGAAGGCAGTTTGGCGGTTCCTCAAAAAGCTGAATATAGAATTGCCATACGACCCAGCAATACCATTGCTAGGTATCTACTCAAAGGACTTAAGGGCAAAGACACAAACGGACATTTGCACACCAATGTTTATAGCAGCGTTATTTACAATTGCAAAGAGATGGAAACAGCCAAAATCTCCATCAACAGAAGAGTGGCTAAACAAACTGTGGTATATACATACGATGGAATATTATGCAGCTTTAAGACAAGATAAACTTGTGAACCATGTAATAACATGGATGGACCTAGAGAATATTATGCTGAGTGAATCCAGCCAAAAACTAAAGGACAAATACTGTATGGTCCCACTGTTGTGAACGGACATTCGAGAATAAACTTGAAATATGTCATTGGTAACAGAGTTCAGCAGGAGTTAGAAACAGGGTAAGACAATGGGTAATTGAAGCTGAAGGGATACAGATTGTGCAACAGGACTAGATACAAAAACTCAAAAATGGACAGCACGATAATACCTAATTGTAAAGTAATCATGTTAAAATACTGAATGAAGCTGCATCTGAGCTATAGGGTTTTTTTTTGTTTTTGTTTGCTTGTTGGTTTGTTTGTTGTTGTTGTTTTTTACTATTACTACTACTTTTATTTCTTTTCTTTATATTGACATTTTATATCTTTTTCTGTTGTGTTGCTAGTTCCTCTAAACTGATGCAAATGTACTAAGAAACAATGATCATGCATCTATGTGATGATGTTAAGAATTACTGAGTGCATATGTAGAATGGTATGATTTCTAAATGTTGTGTTAATTTCTTTTTTTTCTTTCCGTTAATAAAAAAAAAAAAAAAAAAAAAAAAAAAAAGAATTATAACGTGGTTACTATTATTATCCCCCTTTGATACATGGGGAAACTAAGGCTGAGAGGCTGAGGGCATTGCCCCAAATCATGGTAATAGAAGGGTATATGTATGAACCCACTCATTCTTACTCTAGAGAAGGGTTTCTCAACCTTGACACTTTCGACATTTTTTTAGCACTTTTAATTGTGAAATATAACATATATACAAAAAAGCAATAAATTTCAAAGTACATTTTAACAAGTAGTATTAGAACAAATTTCTGTATGGGTTACAATTCCACCATTTCAGGTATTTCCTTCTAGCTGCTCTAAGGCACTGGAAACTAAAAAGAAATATCAACATAATGATTCAGTAGTCATACTCATTTGTTAAATCTTATCTTCTCTGTTACAACTTCTCCTTCTCCTTTAATCCTTCTCCCAATCTTTAGGGATATTTGGGCAATGACCATTCTAACTTCCTCTTGCTGAAAAGGGATGTCAATATTATAAGGTAGGGAGATACAACTGGTTGATACTGTTGGAAAGACTGGTATCTCTGGATATCAGGGCTTATCTGGCCTAGGAACCATCTGGAAGTTTTAGATTTCTGAAAAATAAACTTAGTGAGTGAAATTTTTTATAGAGTCTCAGATAGAGCCCTAGGTACTCTTCAGGTTTACAGGGATACTGTTGGTGGGGCTTGGTATACCATGGCAATTAGCAATATCTAGCTGAAGCTTGCATAAGAGTTACCTCCAGAACAGCCTCTCAACTCCGTTTGAAATCTCTTAGCCACTGATACCTTATTTTGTTACATTTTCCCCCTTGTGGTCAGGTAGACATTGTCAATCCCATGGTGGCAGGGCCAAGCTCATATCTGGGAGTCATGTGTCCCATGTTGCTAAGGAGACTCATACCCCTGGACATCATGTCCCATGTAGGGTAGAGGGTGACATTTTGTGCCAAATAATTCTTTGTTGTGGGGGCTGTCCTGTGCACTTTAGGATGTTTACCAGCATTCCTGGCATCTACCGACTAGGAGCCAGTGGCACCTCCCCCCAGTTATGACAACCAAAAATGTCTCCAGACATTGTCAGATGTCTCCCATGGGTCAAAAATCACTGCTCTAGAGCTTGCCCTTATAACCACTACTCTATTCTATACTGACTTTCTGGATGAGTTAATGCTGTAGTATAATATAAGTGTGTTGCTAGTGATACGTCCAAATTCCTCCTGGAAACAGAGAACAGATACCAGCTGTACCAGGGGTTGATAGAAAAAGAAATCGGAGTAGGTGCTATTTTGGTTGAGTTTAGAAGGCATTCACCTAGTCAGAGAAGGAAGAAAGGCCTTAAGCGTACATGAAAGCATGAGAAAACAAGGGAGGTTTAGGGACTGACAGGTAGCTTTCTATGGACCATTCATTTCCCTCTCTATTGCAGTTTTCTTGTTTCCTTCTTCCAAGCTGCGAGCAGGTCCATGGCAGCTATATAATTATTATGTAAAGTCAAAGAACGTGATAGGTTATGTTGGAGTAACAAACAGCTCCACAATCAGTGGCTTCCAACAATGAAGGTTCATTTCTTGCTTATGCTACATACTGATCTGGGCCACTTGTGGGCTCTGCTATCTGTTGTTCCTCATTCCAGGAGCACTTGGGGTGGTCATCACGGTGACAGGACAAGAGCAGGGCGAATCACATGGTGCACCTGTGAAAGGTCAGCCCAGAGAAGTAACGTGCGTCACTTCTGCTCACATTTAATTAGTCAAGCAAATCACAAGTTCCCACTTCACTTTAAGGGGGCAGGAGAGCAGACTCCTACTATGTTCCCAGGAGAAGAACTGGAAATATTGAAGGATAGCACTATGCCTACCCCAGATGTCAAAGGCTCACTCCTGGAATATGCAGGCACATGCAGCTCATCTTCTTCTCTCTGAGGGCCTCCTAGCTTGGCTTTAGAGTATGGCTTTTTGCCACACCTAAGATTTGTTGAACAAAAAGAGAAAGATCAGACTCTCAAGATTCCAAAAAAATGAATAAGTCAAAGGAGGGTCCTTGGGAGTTAGCACCAGGTCCCTAACCCTCGTTTTAGAGTTAGGATATTGGCAGTGGGAGAAATTATTCAAGTACCTGTGAATTGGTGCACAGATTGCTTCAGTGAGCTGGGGGTCGTTGCTCAGGACGTTGGTAGTTAGTTATCTGAAGCCCTGGGCTGTCACTGTAGCAAACAGAACAGTGCTGACCCTTGGTCAGTGTCCTTTGTAAACTATAACTTTGTGGGGCCGAATCTGAGATAGAAGAAGAAAGGGCAACTGCGAACAGTAGCAAGTGAGAGCTTTGTGGATGATTTTTAGAATGCCTAAAATAATTCCTTATAAACCAAGGAGCTTTTTCCTTGTTAGAAACTCACCCAGGCCCTGGGGTAAGGAGATAGAGACGGAGCCTGGCTACAGTGGATCTAAAATGGGATAAAACCGGAAACCAGTGGGGAGGATGCTGTCCTTGTCACCCCTTGACAGAGGGGGCTCAGAGGGCTTAGAAAAATAGAAATAAAAATAGCAATCTTTTCCTACTTCCCTCTTCAGTAGAGTGCTTGCTCCAAACCAGGTTTCTACTCTATTTCTGAACTGTTTCTCAACCAGGCTGGGTGAGCAAGGCAGACAATTGAGGGGGAGTGGGGGGCAGAGGGGAGGATGCAGGCACCGATTCAGAAGGAGACAGAATTAGTAACAACCTTGGAACATCGAGGTAGGGGCATTCCAGGGACAGCCAGGTCCAGAGAGTGTCCTCACTTCTGTGGTCATGCCAGAGCCTGTGTGCACCCCAGGGGAGGGGGTGTGATGGCTGGGTGTACAGTTGGTGAGCGTTACTGACCATCCTGTGGTTTGCTGATAGCTGCCTAAACTCGGTTGCGTGTGTTTCCTCCCTCCTTGGGCTGACTCTCCAGGGTGCTCCATGATGTGTCCTGGCTTGCTAACAGTTTTCACAGCCCCTGTTCTTTTCTCACGTGGAGGGCAGGAAGGCCGACTCTGCCCTTGAGGAGCCTTAAGTAGGATATGGAGGACCAGGTCATGTAAAATGTGAAGGAACCTTAGAGCACATGTTCTTACAGACTGATGGTCCTGGACGAGACTACAGGCTGGTGGGTGCAAGGCCAGGACAGGAACTAGCTCCCCTTCCTCTCATTCAGGTGCTCCCTCTAACCATGGCCATGGTCCCCTCAACACCTCTGCTTTCTCAGCTTCAAAGTGGTGTGTTGCCTACAGAAGACCAGGAAGTGTTTGCAAAATGTGAAGTCTCTGGGAATCTGCTTCAATAGAGGAGGCATGTAGCAGTGACACTTGTGGACTGGAACTGTGCCTGCAGTGGGCCAGGAAAGTAAAGGATCCAGACTGCTGGGGACCTCACAAGGGCCAGATGGTTCCCAGTAAGAGGATTTGGGGTGCTGGGACCTTGGGAAATAGCACGACTCAGAGAAGGATTGCCTTCCAAGTGAGATTCAGCTCACCCCTCAGGGTGAGAGGAAGAATGGTTAAAACCACGCACTTACCCTGTACTTTGAGGTCTCCGGAAGACACAGGTGCTATATATAAAACCAAGACTATTATCTCATTCTTGCTAAGTTTCCACCCTTGCGGCTTACTGTACACAACTGGGGAGCAGATTTCCTGAAGCCCTACTCTCAGACCTCCGGGGGCCAGACTGAGGGAGTTTCCTGTGAAAAATAAGAGATTCCTATGCACCCCCACCCCCACCCCCGGGAGGCCTGTTGGAGGAGAGAACTAATGGGGTCCTCATGAGCTTCTCATTAAATGATTTTGGGGACCTATATGGTGCCAGGCCTGCAGGGAGACGCCCATTTCTTCCCCTTCCTGCTTTTTAACATGGAGTCTCTGAATCTGGGTGGAAACGGTGGTGTGAGGCATGCTAAGTCATGGCAGACACCCTAGCAGGTTCAGCTCAAACCTCTAGAGAAGGACAATATTACTTGAGGGATTTCTTTTGGGCACTTGTTTTCTCCATGACAAATGATCTGAGGTCCAGACAGGTGTGTTTCCATTTTACTTCTGTTATACTTTCCCTGGGCAGTTTTTCCAAATGGGCCATTATTGGCATTTGGGCAGGACAGTTCTCATTGTTTGGGACTGCGCAGCACACTGCAGGTCATTTAGCATTTCTGGCCTATGGGCCATATTTACCAGTATTAATCCCCCATCCGGTGAACAACCCCCCCACCCCCCCCCACCCCCCCCATCATGCACACACATTTCCAAACCCCTAATGGATCTTGGGACAGGTGCTGCCACTGATTGGAAGCCACTGCAAGCGTTTACTTTGGTAAAATTTGAAGAAGATATCAAGCCAGTCAAAGGATTTGGGGGGGGTGGGGGATGAGGCAGGGAGCACCCATCCTTCAACTGGACGTTGGCCGAGTGGCTGGCGGGAGGGGCAGCCCAAGACCCTGGATTCCTGCCAGGATCTGTTCTTGTCCAGTGAGGACCCTGCTACAGGGAGTGAAATATTAAATAGCAAGTAAAAACCAAAACATTGTGTTGAGAAAGAGACTGCAGAAGGAAGGAAAACAAATTACATTTTAGTACCTTTAATGGCACGTTTTCCTGCTTTTTGAATAAGGTGTGCTGGGTTTTCATTTTGCATTGGGTTTCCAGCTTATGTAGCCAGCCGTGCTTACTTCCTTCATACCTGCAATTTCTGTTTAGTTCTTTCCTCCCATTTGCAGAAGGAAAACAGACAGATTAAAGGGATCCCCATGAACACAAAATCTTCCATTTATTTTCTCCCTCAGTTTTTCTTAAGTTCTGGGTCACCACTTGTCCCACTCCAAATTTCATTTCTCGTGATACCTGTTAGTCCAGCACCTTCTAGGGGAGGCAGGCAACCAAGGGAGAACAGAGAGAGGTGGGGAAGGGAAATCGGTTTGTATCTGGGACTTGGCAGAATTTTTTGTAACTGGCCGTGAATTCTGTCTTGCTCACTAGCTATTTCTTCACAGGTACTTACTATGTACCCAGCTCTGGGCTAGTGCCAGGTCTGAGCAGGACACTGTAGGGACATAAGACAGGTACGATAAACCGCTGACCTGTAGTTTCCAGGAAATGAAGCTCTACTCTGATCAGCAAGCTTTATTAAGGGATTGTTTGCGAGTAGGTAAATAGCAGTGCAATGAGCAAATTAAATAGACATTGTCCTTGGCCTCAGGGGATTATGCTGTAGGACAGGGCTAATGGCAAAAGACTGTGCAGACAACCTGACCACAGATAAGGTAAATCTTTAACAGTGGACAGACGTGCACTAAGGCTCTGTCCATTGCTGCTTCTCCTTGTTTGTTGACAGAGGAAAAGCCATGGACATTTCATATTTAGACAGAGTGGAGTTAGAGAAACATCATCTCTTCTATTTCATCTAAGAAGTTCATGTATGGGGAAGTCAGACGTAAGGAGCCACTCTGCCTTACCAGTCTCCTCCCACAACCTGCTAAATAGTTTCCAAACCTCTCAGGGCCACAGTGACGCCTGCCCCACCCATACATTTTAAGTGTCAGCCACTTCTTGTCTGTTACTATAAAATGCACATCAGACATTACTAGACTCATTGGAGACCTGGTAAGGTCAGACACTGGCCATCTCCTCCCACCATGTCAGATGCACCAAAGGACATCCCAGATGACAGTGAGTGGGCAGGGAAGACCATCTCAGTTTCCAGCTGGTGGGCTGAGCTCTTTGTCACTAGTCTGGTGCCTGCCACTCTACCTCTAGCCTGGCAGAGAGAATACAGCTGGAACATAGGTGGGGAAGCATCAAATATGGGGCATACTTGACCAAAAAGTTATTAGTTTATCTGAAATTCATATTCCACTGTGCATCTTGTACTTTTCCTGTCAGTCCTACTCCAGAGAGCAGTTTTGTCACAGCCCTTGTTGAATATGTGAATTCAGAAATGAGAGAGCTGGTGGCCAGGAGATCTCATAAGGTACCTGGTGTCTGGGGCTCTGCTATCTAGTGCTGCCATCTGCTTGCTGTACCATGTGGAGTTAGCCTTGGTCCTGGGTCTAGCTCTTTTGTACAGTGGGATGGGAATGCCAGTACCTTTTCTCCTTCTACCTCCCCTATGCTCTCACAGGATGGGATACAGTGAGGGGTCCCAGCAAAATCAGTTAGGCCCAGGATTTGATCAGTCTGCCAGGTCTCTATCAGAAGGCTGCTGTGCTCAGGCTCCATGCCTCATTAGTGAAGTAGCACAAATTGTTTCTGCAAGTAACAGAAAACTGCCACTGAGCTGTTTCAAACAGTAAAGAATACATATTGTTTCACCTAGTAAGAAGCCTGGGCATAGGCTAATTAATCAGCACAGTGAAGTCACTGAAGCACCCATGTTCTTTGTATCCCTCTGCCCTGTCCCGACAGCATGTTGATTCGGCTCTTTTCATGGCCGCAGAGCCTGCTGCAGATCCAGGTGTCCAGTGGGGGACAAAGAGGGGATGGCTCTTGTGTCTAAGGCTAAGATGTGTCTAAGGCTAAGATGTCTTTCTCAGCAGACATCCCCTAATGTCTCAATGACCAGATTATGTCAAATCTTCATGCACAAGTCAGCCCTGGCATGGAAGTGGCTTATAACAAATCAGTATTTACTCCTGGAGCTGCCCAGTGCACACATATTGTGCTGAGTCCCTCGTAGGGAGATATAGACACCCAAACAAAACCAGGTGCCTCACTTTGTTCCCTACCTTTTCTATAAAGGGTTTGAGGCCGTTTTAATTTTTTTCTTTGTTCTTTTTGGTTTTTATTATAAACTTAATCATTATATAGAAAAAAAATCTAATGATGACCATACCCAAACCAATGATTTAACTTATTCTTAGTGTACTTCCGGTCTTTGATAATTTGTGTGATTTTGTTGTACATAATTGTAATTCGGCTTATTTGTTTTATCTTTATGATTTTATCATTTTAACATCATTTCACATTTTTATTTTCGTATAGTAACGCAGGTCATCTACTTGACATTTTAAATGAATATATAGTAATCACAGTAGCTGCTAACTTTGATCACGTACCTACTCTGTGCCAGGCACTGTTCTAAGTGTTTTAGGTAGATTTATGTGGATTATCTAATTTAACCCTCATAGCAACTCCATGAAGTACATTCTATTATAATCCTGATTTTGAGGTAAGGAAACTGAAGCGCAGATTATCTAGTAACCTACTGTAGTCTGATTTCTGAGCCTGAACTAAGACATTTACATAGTCGTGCTTTTTACCTTTGGGGCAGCTTCCATTTTTGTTGTAGTTGTTACTATAAATGGTGTGGCAATGAGCATTTTTGTAAAAATTACCCTCCTTCCTCTCCCTTTAATTACTTCCTCGGGACTGTTCCCCTCAGTGGTAATGTATAATAGCTTGTATCATTTTCCCAAAATGCTCTCTGGAAAGACTGAACCAATTTCAGTGTCATCAGCAAAGACCAAGTGAACCCATTTTTCTGCTGCCTTTGGGCTTTATTTGTAGTTTGGCATTGTTTAATGTCCCTTAAGTTTTATTTTGTTCTTATTTTTTATTGCAAAATATATATACAAAGCAAAGAAAGAAAAAAGCAATAAATTTCAAAGCAAGGACACTTCCACAGGTAGTTACAGAACAGATCCTAGAGGTTGTCACGGGCCACCATTCTACCATCTGAGATTTCTCCTTCTCATAACTCTGAAACATTATGATATATGATCCAGCAGCCATACTTATTTGTTAAATACGATTTTTTCTGTTATACCTCCTCCTCCTTTGATCTTTCTCCCAATCTATATAGGACTTCTCCCAATCTATAAGGCATTAAAATTTTTGTCTTTAATTCTTTAGTTTCCAAGTAGGATTCTACATGTATCCTTGTAATGATGGCCTTTAATTTAGTCACCGGTAAATAAATGCTTGTTTATCTCTTCTGAGCAATTATGTAATCAAATTGGAGTATTGACAGTACGTGTTTATAGAAATTTTTATATTGTAAGCTATTGGTTATGTTATTTACAAGTATTTTTCCATTCTGATCTTTCTTTTAAAATTGCATTTTATTTTGAAAAAATGTTTTTATTCTGAATTATTCTAATAGATCCTTTTTTTCTCTCCCCTTGTGAAATTGTTCTTAATTGTTCTGGCCTGGAAATAGGGACCATCTGGTATTTGAGAGTGAATGATTTTTTTCACTAATTTTCCTTATATAACCAACCTTTGTTGTTATGTTAAACCTGGATATCTTTGGGTCTTTGGACGTTTTTAACATGTCTTGAGAATTTTTAAATAGAAATGAAGTATGCTTCAAGCAAACAAAAGGAAAGAAATAACCAAGATTAGAGCAGAAATAAATGAAATTGAGAACATGAAAACAATTGAGAAAATCAACAAAACCACAAGCTGTTCTTTGAGAAAATTAATAAAATCGATGGACCCTTAGCTAGGTTGACAAAAAAAATAAATTCAAGAAAAGGAAATAAAAAAGAAATAAACTATGCTTCATAAAAAAAAAAAATCCTTAGAGGATTCATCTGGGCCTCACCATATGAAGACTTAGCTTTTTGGAAACCCCCTTCTTGAGCCCCAAGAACCAATTCAGCTGAGCACCGGTGCTAACTGGCTGGCCCCTGGCCATATCCAGCCACCCCCAGTCGTCCCGGCCATCTGTACACCTCAGCAACAGAGTGGCAACCGACACACCCAGGCCCAGAAAGCCAGACAGAGTGGCGGCTGGAGACTTCACGGAACCCTTATAATTAGAAATGGAAAAAGCCTGCTAGCTTGTTTGGTGTCCTCCTCTTCCTCCCACGGGCCCCAGGCAATTTTAGAGGGTGGCTTATAATTTGCTCTGTCACCTGGGGCACTCAATTGAGTTTTATGGGCCTTATCTGTGAAATCCAAGAGCTGGACCAAATCGGTAGTTTTTAATCCCTTTGAGTCTATGCCATTTTGGAAAGCTGGTGAGAGCCTCTCTTCCTGGAGAAACATGTATTTCACACAACATTTTTCATGCCCTTTCAGAACACTTCTCAGAAAGAAGCCCATCTACAGCCCCAGTCCACAGTCTACGGGTTTAGAACCTAAAGACTTGTTGATCTCTGAGGTCCCTTTCAGCTCCGAAAACCCAAGTGCTGGGAAGTATCCTGTCAAGGAATCTAGGGATGGAAATGGGCAAAAGGGTGTCTACTGGAGGAAACCACTGTTCAGCCCAAGAGTTTTCAGTATCAGATTATTTCTTTTTCATTATTTATTATTTTCCAGGGTTGAGTTCAACTTTGTGATACCATCTTCTTTCCCTCCATCCTATCCTTTTAAAATTTTGCTCTCCCTCTGGCTGAAACTCTGGAAATCTTCCAGGTTGGTGGGGTGGAGATGGGTATGGGCTCTGAATGCTCTTTGATCCTCATATTTCACTGGAAGGGAGATAGAGCATCCACCCAGGTGTCTCTGGCAACTTCCAGTGGCTGTTAGCCTTTTCCTGCAGACCCCTGGCCTCCTCTTGAAGCCCTTCAGCAGCTTAGAACAAGAGTGAATGGGCTGGACAGGCTGTCATTTATGTGAACAAGTGGGTGCTTGGAAGTTAGAAGACAGGGAAAAAAAATTTTCTGCGTGCTCTACGGTGCTTTCAATACCTCTGGACTTGCTCTATTAAGAGGCTTTGCAGATTGCCAGGGACTTAGTTTCTAATTCCTCAGATGACCTGTCTGAGAAGGTATTGTAAGGAATGATTCGGCCTCAAAAATCTATTCTCAGGGGTCAAGGGAAAGCCTTACAGTACAAGTTGGTGTTATTAGGAGGGGATTCCCTCAGCTTCCAGATTGTCGAGCCCAGTCCAGCCTCACCTCCTGGAATGGGGTGGAGGCAGTCACAGGTACAAGCCTCTCTGGCAGGAGGTTGAAGGAATGCATGTGTGTATGTGTGCACAGGTGTACAAGCACCAAGTGCTTTTGCGTATTTGGATTTGACCCAGGAAGTTGACAGGGCTCAGACAGGAGGAAGAGAATCCTCAAACCCAATTTTGTTTCTGGAATCTGTTCCCTCCCTCTAGCTGCTAGAATGTTTCTGTAAAATGTGGCACAAGTGATATAAAGGAACTAGCTCCTAAATATTTTACCCAATTTGGGGTGATTTTTCTATGTGGAAGGGAAGAGTGGCCCGAGTGTGGGGAGCCTGTGGATCACTGACCATTAACTTTTCTCATGCTCTTCTGGTTCTACCATAGTTACTAATGCTGTTCTTGTTTCCTACCTATTCTGGAATTCATCTGTGAACAGTAAACATTTTTGATCAGGCAAGGTAAGGTTGTGTTTTTTTTTTTTAAAGCACACAGACAATTTTGCTAGCAGTTATCCTTTCAAAGTCTAAGTTTTAAGAGGAGTTTTATCATAGTGCAAAGGGGCCTACAACTTTAAGAAAGTTCATTCCAGCTCAAGATTGCAAACTGAAATTGAAGCTGTGTGAAGTCACAGGTTTTCTCAGCCCCTAGACTGGACACAGCACTTGTTGAAGGCCCATCACTTGTTAAGTAGCCAGTGATCTCTTTGAAAAAAGCCTGGCTATAAAGTTGAAAAGATGATGCACTGCTTTGTTTCAAATAGCTGTAAACCCTCTTTCCCCATGACACTTTTATCTCCAGTGTATTTGTCAGAGTCTTTCTGCTTGTTTCCCAGAATGAGAAAGAAAATCTCCCAGGGAAACAATTTTCATTGTTTTCTGTTCAATTCAAATTTTCCTATTGTTTCAGGAAAAAAACTAGCTGGGTTCTTCTCCAGCCTCGTACATGTTCCATCGGCACACACAAGAAAGTTTAAAAAGTAAATGTTCACAGCTTTGACCAATTGTGATGGTTGCTGTGGTATTGTGGTGTGGCTAGCCTAGATTATATAATATTTTAAAAAGACAGGCCCTTTTTACATTGGGGGTCTGATTTAATCAGTTAACAATAATTTGGATATCTGACATTTCTGATATTTTAGGTAAACTAATTTTTCTTAAGTGTTTGTATTACTAATGTTTATCCTACTCATGACTTTAGCAGCCCCCTTTTCTCATACTGTGAAGATGTGAATTATTAAAATTTCGCCGTGGTCTAAATAAAGCGTATTTAGATTCGCACCCTTCCTCTGTACGAGGTCTAGGAAAATACAAACTTATGTCTGACGGCTTTGGATACAGAACCGGCGCCTTTTTGTCTTTCGAGGGAGAAAAGCTTATGGAAGAAAAATCAAGTACACGCGCTCGAGGGGTGAGCCGAGGCGTGCTCACCAGAGAGGCGCCAGAACCGGTACCTTTTGCAAGCTCTGTCTATGGCTTGGGCAGTGTTGTGTGAAGGAGAATGGGGAAAGCTTTAAGATTTGAGAACCTGTTGCCATCTATTGTCTCGTTCAGTTTCCACAAAATCCCTACGGAAGTATTGTACCCATTTTACACAGGTGGATATCGATTCTTCCCGTAACATGATGCAGGGGTATTCCTACAGACTTCCCCACTTGCGAGCACAACGCCCATAAGCAAAAGAATCTCTCAGGAGCCTCTTCCCGGTGTTTTGGAGTCTCCGCGCGCGCCCAGCGCCGCGGCCGCCGATGCTCTCAGGGCGCGGGCGCCTCCCGCGTCACGTGACGGGCACGCGCACGCGCCCAGCGCCGAGCATGCCGGGAGGTCGCCCCCGCTGCAGGGCGGCGGGCGGGGAGAATCGCCGCCGAGAGGGAGAAGCCTCTTTAGAGAGTCGAACCGCTGCCCTCCTCCCCCTGGAGGCCGCCCCCGCCTCGGCCGCAAGCGTCGGGCGGTGCGGACCAGGCCTGAGCCGGGGGCGGAAGGACCGCTTATCTGTCCGTTGACTGTAAACAAGTCGAGTGAGAAATGCAGGCAGGCTCGGCCCGGGTGCAGCTCCGCGGGTTTCGGCAGCGCCGCGGCTCCTCCAGCTTCTCACGCCTGGGGCCTTCCTCGTGCTCAGGAGATGGGACTGACGTGGGCCATCGCAGTTTTTAGTTATATCTTTTTTTTTTTTTTGAGCCACTCAGACATTCCTCATTTTTCCTCCTAAGCATTTTCACTTAAGCATACACACTTAGCCATTGGCAAGCGAAGTGGAATCTCGAGCCCTCCTCAGACCTCAGTGTTTAAGTTGCTGAAACACAGGGCATGTTTGGTTTAGATATTTTACTGTTATGAAAATAAACTACCTCCTGCAGTTACACCAGCTCAGATTTTTCCTCGATAGGGTCAGTGTAGATGACTTACTGAAGGAAAAAAATGTTTAATTAAAAAGGAATACAATGATTCTAACTCCTAGTTCACTTGAGGTTGGAGGAACTGGGGCAAGGAACGGTAGCAGTTATACATAAGTAGAAAAAAGAATCCAGGACCAAAGAAACCCGTCTTCGAATGCAGTATCTCTTGGCTCCAGGCGAGCCGGCTTTCTTACACTTAACTTCTCAGCACACTGCCCTAGGTTTCCCAGTTCATGCTTCAGTTTAGTCTTAGAGGGTTCTAGATTGAAAGGGGGACGGGCACCCTGTTAATAGTTCTGCATTACCATCTGCCCTGTAGTATGCTACTGCGACATGTGTTTCTTGGATTTTTTGGAGTGGAGAATGATTGAATTAAACCTATGCCCTTACTGTGTGGTCAGCTCCGACTATCTCTGGGCATAGTGCTGTTTCCTGCCTTTTTTTTTTTTTTTGAACAGATAAATACAGTGAGGCTCTAAGAAGAGATAGACTACGGAGGGGAAGAGAGTTCTTTCTCCTTACCTCACCATGAGGAAATGGAGCCATCAAGTTGGTGTTTGTGTTAGGAGAATAGTTGCTCTGCTCATCACTACGCTCCCCATTCTTCCTGCCTGCCCTGCTGACAGTTTACTGAGCAGTCTCCAAGTATCTGCAGTTGAAGAGATGAGGTTCTTGGGCAAAATGGGACTGTCACGTTTTTGAAGTAGGGCTGTTGTCGGTAAGAATGTTACAGCCCTCAGGGCTTTATAGGAATTCTTCTCTTGGGATTCTTCCAAAAACAGGAGCTCTGGGTTTACAATAACTGAGAGCCTCGCCTGCTGCTTGCACAGATCCTGTGTGGCTGGCTTCTTATCAGAGTGCCAAAACATGTGAAGTTCTTGGAGGTGTGTTAACAGGAAGAATCAGTGTTATTGGGCAACTGTGGGACGTTATGAGAAGTCTTGTGTACCTCCATGTTCCAAAAAACTGTTTCAGGCTGCCTGCTTGCTGGCTCTTTGAAGGTACTGTGTGCTACCATGTAGTATTCTATGTAATCTAAAAACCAGAGTCAAAAGGAAAGCTGCAAATGATGACAAATCTAGAGAGAAAGAATTTTAAAAGATTCAGAACAAGATACAGGCCTTTACCAGACATTGAATTGCTTCTAAGTTTCCCAACATCTCTTTTTGTATTCCTTTCTTGCTTGCATCTGGGCTCCAGCTCCCTTCTCACTCTTTACAGGGTGTAAGGGCTCAGAAACTAGTGTTTAGCAGTCAGCAGTGTAATCTATGAAAAGAAGAAACAGGCTCTGAAATCAGAGGCTGAGTTTGAATCCCAGCCTGGCCAATTATGATTCTTATCTTTTGTGGAAATACTTACTGCATTGGGCTTATGTGGGAACTTAAGTGATATAAGTAAAGTGCCTTGCATACATGGTTAATGGTACGTATGTTTTTTTGTTTATTCTTTTTTTTTAATTAACGAGGCTTCTGCTATACTAGATGCTATGAAGAATATCCCAGGAAGGATTGCTTTCAAAAACTTGACGGTAGGGTGGTGGCTCATGGCAGAATTCTCACCTGCCATGCCGAAGATCCAGGTTTGCTTCCTGGTGCCTGCCCATGTAAAAATAAATAAATAAATAAAAATGTTGATGGTAAACATGATACTGGCCAACACTTATTGGATGCTTCATATGGTTAGGCATTGTTCTAAGTGCCTTAATATTTTGAGCTATTTAAAACCTCACAGTGGCCCTGTGAGATAAGTTCTATTAATATATCAGTTTTTCAGATGAGGAAACTGAGACACAGGGAAGTTAAGTTATTTCTTAAGTGTCAGAGAAAATTCTAGTTTGTGAATGCTGGCAGTCAACTCTAGAGTCTGGGTTCCTGATTGTTATATACTATGTTTCCTCTTAGTATATTAGGGATATATATATCCCTAATATACGGCCTAGTATATTAGGGAATCAGTGTTGTCAGCAGCCTATTGGGTACCTGGCAGTGCTGAGAACTTGGTGGGAGGACATACCCCAGGAGCACAGTCTGAGCTGTCCCTGTCCTGTCCTAGCACTTTCCTCACCTCTAACCCAGTGCTGCTGTGATGAGGAGGCCACTATCTTTAGCCTTCTCACCAAACAAACGGCGCACTGAGTATTTTCCCTTCGGCTGAGACCTTTCCCTCCTTCCTGGCCTCATAGGCCCTTATTCACAACCAGTTGGAAAGCTGAGGCAGTTTCTTTACAGGAGGTGGTGGGAGTGAGAGGAGGTCAGAGGGCCATGGAAAGTTCAAGCAACCTGAGGAAAACTTAAGGCATTGTTTCTTGCCCTCCAGCTCTTCCCTGGGTACTCCCATAGCAGTTGTTAGAGTTTCTAGATGAGACTGGTTTGATACTGGTTTTCCAGCCTTATCCTGAGCTGCTGAACTAAAATCCCTTCATTTTAAGCAGATAAGTGCAACAGGTTAGAGAGCGCACCAGCCTTAGATATGACCATAATAGGGCTGGACAGAGGGATTCCTACTGGAGACCATCAGCAGAGCTGTAAGTACTTTGGTCAGCAGCAGGGCAGGAGGAACTGTAGTTCAACTGCCTAGAGGAGAGGGTGTTGCTCCATCTGGGATGCAGCTGTCCATGACCTCCTGCTGATGGTGCCTTTTCTCTTCCCACTCTGACCTCAGTCAGCATCTAGCCAGTCCTTCCATTAGGGGATCTAGTCATTCTCTTTCATTCTGCAGCCATAGAAAGCTCATTGCCTCTGGTGATTTAGTAATGACCCTTCATCTGTAAGTGGACAGTTCCTATTGCCAGGACCTCCCTGTCTTTTCGAAGGGTTGTTTAATTGGGTCTCGTTCTGTGTCTGAGAATAGACAAGAGAACTTATTGAGGCATATATTTCCCAGCCTTATGAGTCTGAAAGGTTCATCCTTTTTAAATTGGCTTAGAGTGTCCAGCTCTCATTTAGGAGAGGTTTCTCATCAGTTGCACATTCAGCATCCCTAGCCCTGCCGCTCTGGCCTTGAGGTCAGTTCAGTCCCGAAATGAGCTATAATTGGCACGTTAAGGTCCTTGAGGAGTCAGTGACCTTTCTCATCTTTTGCATCAACAGAAATTTCCCGAACATCCACCCTATGCCAGGCACTGAGCTAGGTGCTACGGAAACAAAAATATATCAAACAGCACTTCTGCCCTGAAGAAGCTGACAATTTGGGTGTTCCCCTTGGCCCCTTGACAATTTCACCCATGACATTTAGGCGAGAGAAAAGATTAGAACGATTCTGCTAGAGAATTCGAAAGCTGTCTTTCAGCCCACAGTGCTGCTCTGTCCCTTGGGCAATGTTGCACTTCATCTGTGTGGAGATCATGGTGAGTGACACCCTTCATGATGGCTCCATGCATGTTGGCAGCAGCTGTAGCTGTGACCTGGGCTGCCCCAAGAGGGTTTTGGCTTCTTTCTGGGTTGTCTTAATATCCAGAGATGAAGGCACAGGGGCCATATTTCTATTGCTGGCTGTTCTTTCCCACTCTGACAAAGACCTAGAAAAACCTTCCCTGGAACTTTCCCTGGAGATACTTAATCTTTCATGGACATGGGATGGGTATATTTGGGGGATAATACAGAGCAAGGGAATGGCTACATGGCCAAATTCTGTCTTCCTTTGGGATTTGATTTTGGCAGTTACTTTCCCGTTAGAGTACTTGACTCCATGAAGGTAAACTTGAGAATGTAGCCAAGGAAGGAGCTCTGTGCCTCTCTGTTCCATCTTGGATCTAACTGCTGCGTGGCCCTCTGTGAGGTCTCCTTGGAGACACCAACCAGTCTTAACCTATGTGCCCGTGGCATGGGGCATGGCTGGCACCCAAAATGCCAGACCAGAGACTATATATTCAAACAACTGTGGCATTTCTGGGGCAGCTCTTATTAGGAGAGTTCTGGATTCCAGGCAGAGAACCCAGAGAATTCTTGCTCTGTTACTGCCACCACCTGGAGAAGGTCTCTGGTGTCTTCACCTATTACCACCTCCTCTGTGTAGCTTCCACAGTCATGGCGAGGAAGTGTGACTTAAATGCTTATCAAAGTGCTTGGAACTACATAAAGCCTAGGTTTTGTATAAGGGATTTTCACAGTTTGATGTCAGCTTATCCCAGTATGAACTGGCCAATCATTGTTGGCAAAGTTGGAAAATCCGGCAGAAAGGGAAAAAGACCTCACCCCCAACTTCCAGGCAATGGGGATGATAAATGAGAAGTGGACCTTCATTACTGATGCCAGAGCCGTGTCAACTTTGAGGTTTTCTTGTCTTAAAGGGGGGAAATTTTATGTCTCATGGTTTTGCACTGTATATTTGTGACATTTTTAGATTTGCTTATTGATGAAGAAAGGGGAAAGAAACTTAACACTTGTAGAATATTTGCCAGACACTGTACCTTGCCCTTAAATGCATCGTCTTCATCAGTCCTCATAATACATCAGTCCTTCATCTTTCAGACAAGGAAATAGATTTAGAAAGATTGACAAGTCACAGTAGTCACTAGTCCTGAATCAATGAATTTCCTCCTGAACCTACCAACTTTTATTTGAAACTTGCCAAGTTTCTGGTTCCATGAAATATACTGTATTGCTTTCAGATGATAATACCTCCAAATTAAAGTGTACTAATTAGTTTGGTGGTGGCTGTATGTTCCCAACAGGCTTGATTTAATAAACTCCATGGTTGTTTTTACATAGAGACACTGCATCTGTCCTTCTTATAAGAGGCTGGCCTCACTGAGTGTGGTCACTATTCTGGGAGTGGGGTCAGGATGTGCCGAATCCCCTCACCTTTACTAGGGGGTGCTGCAGGAGAGATCCGGGCCTAAGGTGGAGCCTTGGACTACATCACAGCTGTAGCCTCTCAGCTTTGGGATTCTGTGACCTTAGTAAGTGTGATGAAATACTTTGAAAATATTCAGAGCCCTAACCAGATATAAAGTATTGTAATGTTACATTTTCTCACTGCTAGTGCCAGCGTTGAATTCTCTGGAGAAAGTCTTCTTAGTGGTCACTGTCTCCAAAGGGATCCTGTGAAATAGTAGCAGCTAATGCTCCAACTAGAAAATGGTGTCCTCGGGAAATAGAGTAGAAAGTGCATAGGCTGGGCCTGCCTCTGTTTCCTCTCTAAGCCTTGGCCTTGTCAGAGGTAGAACCTGAGTTTTTGAGATAGTAGAAGGGTTCTTTACCTGCTAGGATTGTAAATTATAATTAATATAAGCCACCAATGAGCTCTTTCTATGTATCAATACAGGCACTGTATTACGTGTTTTGTATATGTCATCTAATTTAATTCTCATTTAATCCCACAGCAAAACTGTAAGGTAGATGATATTATCCCCATTTCCCAAATAGGGAAATTAAAGCTTAGAGAGATTAAATAATTGGCCCAAGGTCACACAGTAACTAATAGAGCCAGGATTTTAACCAAGTATTTCAGACTCCAGGACAACAAGGATGGTGGGCTAAGCTGAGGTGTCCTGGGTGAGAAGAATGAAAGAGTTGGATAGAAGAAGAAAGATGGAAGTAGGAATGAATGCTGGAGGCCTGAGGAGGGAGGCCTGGGGTCATCGGACTTTTTGCTTTGTTCTGCCTTTGTCACTTTTTCTCTTCCTGTACCTGGTCCTGTATCCCTTTTTTCCTCTCCTCCCCTTCCTCCTTACTCTATCCCCCTCATCCTACTGCCGTAAATCCTGGGTTGAGGGACACACAGTGGTATTGTAGACCCTGCAGTCGTTTTTCCATTTCCCTCAGCATCATCTCCATCATCTGTTTCCCCTCTTCCTCCTTTCTTCTGTCCTTTCCCTCCTTGCCATACTTGCCAATTTTACTGCTCATCATATTCAGAGGGCAGGGTGAGAATGGGGCAGAATCAAGTTTTGTAGAGGAGGTGGGAAGCTGTGGTAGTTTCAGGGTCTGCTGTAGTGGGTGAGAAAGGGACAGAGGATGGGAAAATGCTAGGGCAGCTGAGCTGGCTGGAGTGTAAGAAACCCTGGATTATTTGCTCCTGATTGCGTTAGCATCTGTGGAGTCACACTAGCACTGTAGGCTCCAGTGTAAACCAGATCCCCAAGTCCTCTGAACATTAACTGCCACTAAACTAGCCTTGCTTTGTACATTGTTGGTTTTCAAGCCAAAATATGGGAGTTCATACTCTTTTATTGTTGATTTTGGTCTAGTATTTCAATCAGGATAATTTTGACTCCATTTCTGTGATTTATCATATTCAATATTCCTCCTAGCTTTTAAAAACTTTATTTATTTTTAATTATAGTAAAATATACATAGCATAAAAATCATGTTAACCGTTTTAAGTGGACAATTATTTGGCATTAACCTCCCAGCTTGTTAAGAGGGTAGGAGGAATGAAGAGATCTAAATTCAAATCCTGCTCCAACAACTTGTACATTGATCAAGTCACCTAATCCTGTGGCTTTCAACAGGGGGTACTTTTGTCCCCCAGAGGATTTTTGGCAGTGTCACAGCTGTAGGAGTGTGCTACTGGCATTTAGTAAGTAGAGGCAGGGGTAGTGCTAAGTTTCCTACAACACAGAATTATCCCATTGAAAATGTCAGTAGTGCCAAGGTTGAGAAACCGTGATGTTTGAGCCTGAGTTTCTTCTACCCTAAACTGAGTAGTAGAATGATACTGGCTTGCTCTCCTCAAGTTGTCGGGAGGCTCAAATGAGATCGGATATGTAAAAGTACTTGTTGAAACTGGAAAGTGCCATCTAGCTGCCCATGTGTCCATTGATCAGTTATTATTGAGGGTACTCAATAACACCAATTAGGCCTGTTGTTATTCAAAAATTCGATTAGTTATTGATGAAAAGTTGACTAGGATTGGACTCAGGAAAGAACCCTCTGGGGTCCTGACCAGCATTCCTATGGGACAGAAGGGCTTACGTTGTACAGTATCAGTAGCGTCTTGGGATGTAGTTGTTCAGACAGCTTCAAAACTACCAAACTACACTTTCATGCAGATTTAATTTCTTTGACTTTTCATGCAACTGGATGATACCTGAACATAATTCTCTTTGACATTCTTTCTGATCTGCTAGCCAGCATCAAAAGAAGAAATGAGATTGGCTTCAGACATTAGTGATCCCATGTAGACTTTTAGTGGTTTCTACTTTTCCCTGTAAATGTTCACCAATCACTTGTGCCATAGGCCAGCCTGACATTCGCTGGTCTGAAGTTTCCAGAATTGAATTTGGAAAAATAAAAGGCAAATATTTACCCATCTTTAGTTCCTTGACCCTTCTTATATTCTCTGTGGCATCTTAAAAGTTACTAGGAATGGTTCTGTGAACACACTTCTGAGTTCTTTTAGAACTGTCCTTGAAGACAAGGATAACAAGCAAGGTGTGTTGGGAGAACCCATTGTGTCTGGGGCCATTGATACTTTGAATTCTCTTAAAAGCACTAGTATGGGGCTTTATCGGTAAGCTTGAGTTATCCAGAAAACGGGAATAAGATAAGAAATTTCTTGATGTATATCTTCTGTCTGGCCCATGATGTCAGCACAGAACTTTAGTTCAGAAAAGTAGTAGTGGCTCCTGTGAGCCACAGTAGTTTTAAATACAGATCATGACCTCAAACAAGGGGCAGTTTAGATGGCCACAACCAACATTTTTTTAAATGAAATAAAATAGAATAGAGCAGAAAATGGAGTGCGTTGCACAAAGAAATGGTAAGTGCTGGTTTGTGAAACTTTTGTTTTCAGTTTTATGTGACCATGTGTACGCGGGATATATTGGGACCTGCTGTAAGATGTTTCTTCCCACGGATCCCCATTTAAAAATTTGGGGGGCAGGAAGTGGTTTCTGAAGACCCACGTAAGAAGCGGGTCTAAAGTCTAGAAATTAAATTCTAAAACAAAGACTTCTAGACAGGAGATTCCTAACCTCTTGGGGGCAGATAGGTTCTCAGTATTGCTCACCGATTGACTTAGAACAGCCAGAAAAAGGCAAGAAGTGAGGAAGGTGACAGAGGAAGGACCTGACTATTTCCAAAAGCCTGAAGTAATCTTAGCCCAGTGTCTTCTGTGTTCTTTTGGGCTCGTGGCTCCTCATTCCCAATAGGAACTTGAGGTGTCTGCTTCTGAGAAAGCCTGGCTCTGAACTATCAGCTCACACGTGCCCCACGGGTGCTGGAGATCAGAAGTCCACCGGAAGTCGACCAGAGGTCGTTGCAGTGGTGCTGTCTTAAAGGACTGCAGGTCCCTGTACAAAAGTAGTACCAAAACTAGGACTAAGACGCCTGCTTCCCTCTCTGACAAGCTGAGCTTTTGATCTCCTGGGGTCTGAAGCAGCTCATCAGGGATTTCAGCTGAAGCCAGAGCCCCCAGGTCCAGAGAAAGCTGAAAGCCAGACTTAGAAGCCAGATGTTGAGATTTCATTGCAAGCTAAAAGAAAAGAAAGCAAGAAAAAGAGAAAGGAGAGACGTTGTTCACATTCACAAAAATACTTTCACAAAGCAGTGTTACTATGTGGGGAGTTTTTTGCTTTTGTTTTTTGAAGAAGTTGGCATGTTCCTTCTTTTGGGAGGGTATTCTATTTTTATTTTGGGCATTTTTATATTGGGCATTAATGATTCTATATTTGAAGAATAAATTTCTTGTATTTCTTGAATGATACGCCACTTTTGGCTCTCCTTCTTGAGAGTTAGCTGGGTGTTGGTTGGATGTGATTTTCTGGTCTGGTGGCCTGCTCAGAAATAGCCAGCACACTTATGCCCAGACCACCAGACTTTCTAGAGTGGGACGTGTGCTTCCGAGCCAAAGTGCAGCCTCCTACTCTGTGGCAGGGTGAGGCTGAGAATTCGGATTGGCTTATGTAAAGAAGAGTGCAGAGCTGCAGAACTGGAGGGTTTTCTTTAGAAGCTTACCCCTTTAAAATGATTTCCACTATATTTATTTAAAGGGACTTTTGGACTTGTGTTTATGAAATCTTCTCCTGCCATTTCATGTGACTTGGGACATAGCAGCTGGGATGATTTCTTTTTATCCAATTGGAAAGTTGAGCTGGACTGGGGCCTGTGGAAAATTTGGAAAAATTTATAAGCCAGGCAAGCAGGATTATTATTTTTTAAAAAATCATTCTGAGAGGCAGCCCAGTGTAATGGAAAGAGTGTGAACTTTGGAGTCAGATGACTTAGATTTGAATCCTAGCGCTGTTCCTTGGACATGTTGCTGAATTTCTTCAGCCTGAGTTTCCTCATTTATAGAACTTGAAAATTATATGGCTGTAAAGGCTCAGTGAAAATACACATATAGTACCTGGCACATGGGAAACCTTTGATACTACTGATTTCCTTCCAGGCCTTTTATCCTTGTTTTCTCAGGGCTGTTATTTTTTCATTATTGGTCCTTGGTAGGTCAACTATTTTGGCTTCACCAAAATGGGAGCCCAGAGAAAAAGAGGGCTGCAGACCCTTGGTGGGCCTATATGAGCCTCCAGGTAGCCACATGAAGTCTGTCTTCATGACCAGTACTGCCTCAAAGGAGTAGAGTTCACTGAGCTATCATATGTTGGTTTTTGGTTTGGGGTAGTTTAAAGCTGAGCTCATGAAGTACAGTGACTGGGAACGATGGGACGGAACATAAACAGAACCTTTGGAAGCAAAATGCACAGCTGTTGAGTTGGCATGACAGCCCATTTGGCATTACAGCATTATTATTTATAAAGAAAAGCTGAAATCTAGTCAGAGAATAAAGTTTTCCAAAAGACATCAGTGTTAGGGCTAGCAATCTCTTCACATTTTCCCTTCACTAAAATTTTTTGTTCTGCTCTCTATTGGTTCCTCCCCTTTTGTTGTTGATTCAGGCTTGGGCTAAGGTGTTCATATACATCTTGGGGATTTACCAGGGCTGGTTTTAGAATGCCTGCTTACTGCACATGCATAGCTCTCCTCAACCATGCTTGACCACAACCTGTCTCCTCCCTCTCTCAACTGAAGCCTTAGGACCTGACTTGGGAAGACAATAGAAGAAACTGAGCTTATTAACATGTCTAAAGTTAGTTTGAGGGAGAGAAGAAGCATCCTTGCCCCCAAAGAAAAGAAACTAGTTTTGAAATGTTGGGATCAGGGCCTGATTTTCCCTGCCTCCTTGTGAGATAGACCAGTTGGGCTGACAGTACTCTGCATGAGGGAGTGAGGTATGAAAGCATGTGAGTATGTATGTCTGAGTTTACGTAAATAGCCGGGGTATGAAATTTCCTGTTTTATATCTGAAGAAACCCTCCATGCCTACTAGCCTTGTTAAGCATTCTTGATAAAAGAGTAAACATGAGGACTACATGAGGCAAGTACTTGACTCAGGTAAGAGAAGGCACGTGGCAAACTCCTACTCATCCTGTGAGGCCCAGATTGAGTTTCACTGCTCTGCCTCCTGCCTGTGTCAGGGCTTGTGCCTTTTGTACTGTGATGATCTGTTTACTGCAGGATAATTTGGTGGTGGAGTGTTCTGCATGGGAGCCAGAAAGCCAAGATCTAGAACCAGTTCTGTAATTTCTTGGCTGTGTGTCCTAGACTACATCACTTAACCTCGCTCAGTCTCTGAATTTGCATATGAGAGGACTGTATCGATAGCTGGAGTGTAGTAATAGCTGTTAATCCAGAACCTGGTTTATGGCATGTTATTAAAAAAAATGTTTGTTTCCTTTCTCTTCCCTTTTCCATCTTGCAGTGAGAAACCCTGTTTATTTACTTACCTGGCCCCAGGGTCTAATAAAGTGAGGCACTCAGCAGGACCCTCAATTTATTGCTTGTTAACATGATGCTGGACATTCTGACATTCTATGGGAAACAGGCTATTTTTCTACAAGAGGACTTTCTGAAAATGTTCTGAGCAAGCACAGCATCAGTGGAATAAGTGCAGAGCCTCCTAAGAGGATCACTTTGAAGAGAATATATTATTTAGATGGATAGATTCTGACTTGTTTAAAAACCTAAAACCTAATACTGGCTTCATTACTTTCGTGGTCATTGCCTCTTTGTCTATGTATACAGTGCTTTTAAAAGATGATTTCTTGGAACTTTAAAATAGGCTAGTTGTCAGATGTCTTGGCAAGAAAACATATCCCAATGGCTTTAGGAATTTTCATAAAGCTAAACATCTGTCCTCAGTGAGAGCTGCTTTGATCACTAATTGCTGAATACCCCCAGGAGGTTGGAGAACAGACTCAGCCAGTCCCATGCTGGTGACAAGGACTCTGGATTTCAATAAAGAACTTGTGTGTTGGGGGTAAAATTGAATGATTGATCATAGAAGCAAACAGAGTTCAAATCATTCTTTCTGGATGCCCTCCCACCCCCCACCTCCCAAAAAAGGGCATCAGTTTTTGGTCTGACCAATATGAATCATACTAGCCTTCATAGTTAGTTTGTGACCTCAAGAGAGGAAAGGGGGGAGGGTCTGAGGATTTTTAGTGGGGTTCTATAAGTCAGGTAAAAAGAGAAAGAAAATTCTAGCATAAAACCTCAGCCTGGAACACAACAGGCTTTCCAGCATATCTGAACACTGCAGCAGCTTTGTGGGCTGGGCTGCCCCTGAGCAGACTGCTAATTGTGATGGGTTTTCTTTAGCGTTAGACAGTGGTTCCCGAGAGGCACTGCACTCCCGCTGCTGCCACCAAAGATTACTTAGTTGATGGAGAATGGACACCTTCTTTCCTCTCTTCTCATCTTAGCCCTCATTATCTAATGCCAAACAGCAGAGTGAGGATGACTCTTCTCTTCTCTTACATGGGACCCTAAACAAGTGGCAGAGCCTGGGGGCTTGTATTTGGGGCTCCATGAACAGCTGTGTAAAGCAGCTCCCCGACAGCTTTTGTGCAATTCATCTTTGCATTTCCAGTGCTAGCACAGTAACTGTCACATAGAGGTGCTGCGGTTGCAAAAGGAGCTTTCTTCTTTCCTGGGACCCTCAAGGGCTGGCAGGGATCTTTTAAAAATAATGTCACTCGACTGATTTTCCATTTCAGAGGGGGCTCAGGATCATTACTTAACCTATCAGAAGTGTTAACTCAGAGGCTTTGAACTATTTTTTTTCTTGGTTTGGGCTTAGCCCTGAGACTTGGTATTGCCTTCCACTTTTGGTGTTTATCCTCAGGAAAACATGGGGAGATTGGAACTTTCCCATCTTTCTTGTTAAAAATAGAGTTGTCGTAGAGACTCCCTTAGCTGTGGCAGAGACTCCTGGGGTTTGTAGGGACGGCCTTTTCCTCCTCCCCAAATGCCTGTGAGAATTGGTAAGCCCCTGGAGTAGGTGCAAGGGTGGCGTCTTTTTATCTTTGTCTCTGGCCTTGAGCAGAGGGCACACATAGAGAAACCTCTCGAAAGGAGGAGCCACTGTGGTGTCACCCAGCTGGTATCTATGGGCTCAGTCTGAGCCAGACCATGCTGCTAGGAGGCGCAAAGATGCCCCATCCCAGGGTAAGTCCAATACAGTACTGAGCCCTGGGACTAGGATCTCATGTAACCTTTCAATTTTGCTTGGCTTTAGCTGGCAAGCTCAGAAGTAGATTTTGTTTCAGAGCATGCTCATATGTGTCTTTACAGTGGGTGGCTCTGGGGTCTAAGCAGAGAAAGCTGTTCCAGGGACAAAAGGCAGAGTCTGTTTGCCATGCTGGCCCCTGAGCCTGGGACCAGAAAGACAAGATGTGGGTGTGACATGGAACCACCAATGGTAGATGGTATATAAGGCTCCGGACCCTGTTGTTCCCTTTTTTAGGCCCACTTTTGATGACTCGTTGTGGGCCATGGGTAAGACTTTTGTTTTCACCCAAGGATGACGATGCTGGAACTTAACGACTCTGAGAGATCTCTCTTCATGAGTAATTTACAGTTCTGTATGTCATGCTCTAAATATTTGGCAGCATTCTGCACTATTTCTGCCTTCTCTTCTTGACCAGAGTTTACTTTGTTCCACTCTGAACTTATTTCAGCCCAAGTGTAAATGACGCTATAGAAAGATTCCTTTTTTAGGTATTCCCTTTTGCTCACTGACTATAAATATCCTGGAAACCCAAGGTAGCAAGTGACTTGTGCCACATCAGTGAGTTGAAGAGTTGGTTTGAGGCTGCAACACTCCCTGGAGATTTCAGACTGTGGTGTCCTAGCCTGGGCTCATCACTTCAGGGGCTTTTGTAACATGGTCAGATCCTCTTGAGTTGCAACTCTTGATTTCCCTGCATGCCCCTCTGCACCCTGAGCAGAACCGTTCTCCTCGCATCATCATTTAAGCCAACCACCTGTAGCCCCCAGGGAACTGTGGCAAATCCATACTCTCTACCCTGGGATGGTCTTTGGGAAAAATGGACCCATTCTTGGATATCCTATTCTGACATCATGCCTTACTACATATTACATTTTTTAAAAGAGTGCTAATTTGACAGGAGACACAGCCAGAAAGTGTCTTTTCAATGCCTACCAGACATGGAGAGTACACTGGCTGGCTGTCTTGGTTTTATACTAGGGATCTGTGCTAGGGTTGAGGGCACCTTTTACCCAAAGAACTGGGGGGAGGTTGGGACCTCTCCAGAGGAAGGGCGGTAGTACAGGAGCTTTTGCGTTTTTCTGAGCGTCAAGGGGCTTGGGTGGTCTGATCCTTTTGAATTTCCTTCATTTCCCCATAGCCCATGGTGGATCTCTAGTTCTGTACCTGGAACTTACCAAAGTGAAATACTTGAGGGAGCCTGAATCCAGTCATGGTATCCCTGTGAACCAGAGAGAATTTTTCCATTTCCTTTTGTAACTAACCATGACCAGCTTTCCAATCAATACCATATGTGCTCAGAAATGAAAATTAGGTCCACGGAATGGCTAGGGTATTAGAGACATCTATCAGCCAGACAGAGCCTCGCTGTGGATTCAAGGGCAGAAGTTTCTGTGACCTGCCCCCCGCCCACCCACCTCCAAAACTTCAATACAGCCGACAAAACCTGTTCTGAAGCCAGCTGGCCTGCATGGCTTTCCCATGGGTTCTCTGGAAGCTTCCTGGTGAGTCCTCCTATGAATGTGTGGGCCTTGTCTGTGGTGCTGTACAGACCTATCCTCTTTCCTGAAGCAACTTGCCTAGTTAATCTTGGGTTAGTTTCTGCAGTAACATTGTATGTTGGTACCTTCATCTTCCCCTACTCCTTACCCCACTGCTTTGCTCTCCCTTCAACCATACTAGCTCTTCTGAAAAAACAATTGTCCTTTTATTGCCCCACATTTATCTGCCCAAAGGAAAGTCTCTTCCTTAATGCTGCCCATTAGCTCCCCAGGTCACTCAGAAGCAAGCCACTTCCCTTCCCCAGATCTAGAACTTCAGGACCAAGAAAATGGAACGTCTTTCTTTATTTTTGTCTTGAGGGCTTTTAGTTAATTTGTGTGTTCATTTTATAAACATTGAACTCAATCTCCGTTACATACTAAACACTCCAGGGCACATAAGGCTGAATGAGACCCAGTGTCCACCCCTGAGGAGCTGGAGGCTGGCTGGTCACAGAGCAGCAGCACCGTGCAGTCACTGCAGGGGGCGTGGGGGAGGCACGTGGCTGCAGGGCCGGGACAGCCCCGGGAGGGAGGGCTTCTGCCCCAGGGCATGCTGGGACACCGCCTGGCAGGGAGCTCGTCTGCAAAGCCTTCCCGAAGAGGGGACAGTTAAACCAGGTGTTAACTGTTGAGTTGGGGCCTCGGTGGCTGGACAAGGAGGGAAATAAGATTCCAAGTTGAAATATCAGCAGGAACATTGGTCAAGAGACCTGAGAGGATGTGGTGGGAGTGGGAAATGGTGAGTGGGCTGGTGTCAATAGGACTTGGGGACAAGGGGGTGGGGGCGGGGTGGGGGAAGGGCTGGAATGTGTATGGCCGTGGGCGCTGAATATTGAGCTCTGTATGAGCTGAATTTTGAAGTGCCACCTTCTGAGGAAATTAGAATATCATACAGATGACAGGAGGACATGAGTTTTGAAACTGGCATCAACAAATCCAGTTTTAGAGAGAGAACTCTGATGACAGGGGCTTTAAAATGAATATATTCCTGCGCTGTTCCTATGAAGGACTGTTTCCCGCGCGTGGTATATGGAAGGTTATCTCCTTCATTCCCCACCTTGGTTTCAGTGTCTGCTCAAGCTTTAAAAGAGAAAAAGAATACAAATAGCTTTTACTGACTCCATTTTATTCTCCCCATGTAGGACCTGTGAATTAGCTTGATTCTGCCTTCTGTATTCAGCTCTCTGGGGATGCTGATCTCTGGGCTTTGAAGGGTGGAAGGCAGGTGGCAGGGTGCAGTAATGGAGATGGTAGATCTGGATTCTGATCCTATCTGCCTGCCTCCAGGCAAGCCATTTAGGCCCTCTGTGCTTCAGTTTTCTTATCCGTAGGTTAGATATAAATGATTGCATACCCACTGGAGTCTCTGTGAAGAGCAAATGAGACAATATATGAGAATATCATTTTAATGGCTTAAAGCCTGATCTGCTTGCTTGCATTCATTTGTGTTCATTGAGCCACCCTTCACAAGGGCTTGTTCATCAACATCTTCTATTGTGGAATGGACTTTCTGTCTGAAAAGGACATTTAGACATTAGGATTCTGGGACTAGTATAATTTTGGGACAAGTATAATTATTGCATATGGATGCCTCTCCCTGGATTAAAAAAAAAAGTGCCACCTTTTGTCCCCATCCTTGCACCTTGAAAGAAGAGCTGCTCTGCCATATCTGAATTTAGGTACTCCATGCAGCTTTTGAGAGAGTGGATCCGTGTGGGCTCCAAGACAGGCTGGTCAGCTCCCTGGCTGATACGCTCTTCTTTCAGAGGCTCTGTGCCAGGCCGGAGGCTGGAGAATCCCTGGGAACATATGAGAGCGTGTTTCTTCTGCCATAATTTTGTTGGTGGTGGTTCAGCACTTGCTTCCACATTCCCTTCTTTTAATACTTGTGTTGATTCCATTTCGCTCCCCTTGGTTTTAGTCCTAATGGTTTCCACATCAGTACCTCATGCCAAGGGTGAGAATGAATTCTCAGTCGGTGAGAACTGGGTGCTGTAAAGAGGGGGTATTTTCCTACTAGTGCAAGCTCACATACTATTTGGGTGGAAATTTCCCTGAGACCCAGAAAGCCAGATGGTTTGGCAGTATAGGCCATGCCTCGGAGAATTAGCAGAATGTCCACACCTTCTTTGACTGGAATTTAACATTTCCCACTTTAGACCCGCAATGAACAAAATGCAGAATGCTTTATGAAACCTTCATTTCTTTAGTTCTTAAAGAGGAAGTTTTTAATACGAAAGGTATGTTATGGGGCATAGACTTTCCAAGATGCCTGATGGTTGATTTTTTTTAGTTCTCCTTCACCCTGGCCTTGGGCAGCTGGCTTTGCCATTTGCCTTTTCTCGGATGAAGATAGGAGAGGGGCAGAGAAAAGAGGGAACGATGTGTTGCCCAAACTCAGTCTTTGAATTGAGAATCAAAATAGTGGGACTTTTGAGTTCTTCTAGAGTTTAGATTAGTTCAGTAATCACATACCTTCTCCTCTCGTTTTACAGATGGCTCATGCTGCATAGCAAGCAGGAGAGCTTTTGAAGTGCTGGAGGGCATGGGAGCATGGCATGGTGGAGAGAAATGGGTTCTGCCACTGATGAGTTTTGTGACCTTAAGTCCCTTTTGGAATCTGCCTGAGTTTCTGTTTTCTTATTGGTGAATTGAGATAATCTTACTCCCACCATCATTGGCCTCACAGGGCTGTTTTTAGCATTATAAGAAATAATGTATGTGAAAGAGCCCCATTAATTGTACAGATGTTAGAGGAGAAAGGAAAGTAGAGAAAAAAGAGCAATAGTCCTATTGACAGCAGGTTCCTTTATGCTGAGCTGGCCAGAGCCTGAATGGGGGCCTATTGTTCCAGAGTTGGGATTGCCCCATCCTTTGGGGCTCTCTGCCTTGGGATCCCTGTCACAGATTCCCAAGTTTTATATCTTCTTCCTTGGGAAGAAGAGGGAAATAAATATAGATGTGTACAGAACAGGTGACAAGTTGCAGTGCTGGTTGCTCCAGGAGCATGGTTTCCTTGAGAGTCATGGTGTCAAGTAGGAGGGAGAGGCTAGGCGTGGGTTCTTGAGTAGACAGACATGTCTTGGGCAGTACTGCTTGGGGTGACACAATCCAGTCTGCCCCCCATTTGGGGAGGTAGAGCTGTGGCCAAATAGAGTTGGACTCTTTCCTTCCAAGTGTACACTTTCTTCTGGTGAAAAAGGACCTGGAGGTGGGGAACAAAGACTGGACTGGTCCTGGAGGCTGGAGCCATTGGCTTGCCTGCCTCCCTCCCATACCATTAACCTTTTAGCTTCAACAGCTCTTCCCCAAGGAAGTATGAATTTCACTCACTAAAGGGGTCCCCTCCGAAAAGTATTTTCCGTCTACAATGTCTCTTCTCCTCATACCAAACACAAGTTAATCCGAGAAGCAATTTATTAACAGTAATAGACCTACTGTATGCCAGGCAGTGTCCAAGTGTATTTAATTCTTAAAGCAGCCCTATGAGAGAAATATTATCATTTCCATTTTAAAGATGAGGAAATGAAAGTTCAGAACGATTAAGTGACTCGGCATAGGTCACACAATAGGCAAAGTGGTGAAGATAGGATTCAAATTTCTGCTTACTTGGGTCCAAAACCTTTATTCTGCCTTGCCACCTTGCCTGTTATTGCCAGTAAATAAAAGTCCCCTTGGGCTTTCCTTGTTTTCAAAAACCCGAAAACAGCTCACATAATGTTATGTACATTTTCTTCTGTTTTCTGGGTCATATGTACTTGGATCAAACACCAGCCCAGGGGTTCTCATTTAGGCTGCACATGAGAAACATCCGGAAGCTTTAACAAAACCCTAAGCCCAGGCTGTTCTCCAAACCAGTTAAACCCCAAAATCTCTGGAGTTGGACCCAGGCAACACTGTTTTCTAAAGCTCCCCAAGTGATGCCAATATGCAGCCAAGATTAAGGTCCGCTGCACTGGCTCACCCTGCCTCAGCTCATGGTGCGCCTTTCAGAAATGATGATGAGATGGCAGCACCTGCCTGGGATTCTTCAGGACACTGTGAAGTTCTTCAACCAGGCCTTTAGGTGGCCTATGTACATTGCTGCCATGACATTTCCACATAGCCCTGTGACTGACTTTTAACTTATAAGCAGCCTCTGAACTCGTAGCTGAGCTTCTTAGAGACAGAAGCTGTAATACATACATTTAATTTGAAAGGAGAGATGGGTTATCCTCAGGAACGTTGGAAATTGTGTTTGGCAGAGTTACCAAAAAGACTGCCAGCTGGGGGGACCTGCGTTTGTTCCCCCTTTCAGTGCCCAGGGTTAGGCATTCAAATGTTGTTGCAGGTAGGAAAGGACAGACCACAGATCCAAATCCGCACAATGCAAAAATATGCAAAATGGGTCTTACGATAAAAGATTACATTTAATTTTTAAATCAGATTTTTCCTTGCTGTAGGTGTTTCTCTGTGCAGCCCAGGCAATTTGGAAGGCATTTGACATCTGGCAGGCCTGGGTTGGAGTTGGGTTCTGGATTTGTCAACACTTGCCAGCTTTGTGCCCTTGTCAGGGTGGTTACGAAGACTGAATTAGAGAATGGCTATAAGCTCGCTTGCATAGTGCCCGGCACAGAGTATAAATGTAGTATATATTCATTCCTTTTCTTCCTTCTCTGCCCCAATTTAAAGATATGAGTGCCTGCTGCTCTGCAATAGTAAACTTGCTAGTTAAAAAGAAAGTAAAACCCCTCAAGAGAGAAGGGCTGGGTCTAGCTGAAGTGTTAACCACGGGCTGAGAAAGAGCCATTTGGCTTCTCTCTGGGAGCCAGCAGCATGGTGTGCTGGACTCATAAATGCCCCATGTTATGCCTTCTCACCGGACCACTGGTGGCCATGAGTGGTAGGAATACTATTTTCCAGGTGGGGGGGTGAGGGTTGCAGAGGGCAGTGCATTTCAAATACACTGTCAGGTGCACAGATGGAGAGCTGTGACCCCAGAAGCTGACCATTTCATATTTGAGGACTTTTTCCTAGCAGAATGAAAGAGCACACCCACTTGGAGTATCACAAGATGTGGAGGAAGGTCTTGCATTCATCTAGGATAAGGTTGGACATTTCTTCCCTCCCTTCGTTTATCCTAGGGACAGACTAGCTCTCTCGCGGCCAGAGGGTTTCCAACGAAAGGCCAAGAGGCTGCTGGGGCCGCTTACTGTGGAGAGCAGAACGAATCCTTCTGGTGAGAGAGGCATTTAAGTTTTCTCTTGGACAACAGTACTTGCTTAGTTCCTTCAATGTGACTTTTCTTTGGCGTGAGTCACATCTCAACCAAGTTGCGCCTGGTCTCAGAGGAGTCCTTTACAGATGCCCTTGCTGAAAGGACTACGTCCCCTCTTCCCTGTACTGTGAATTTTGCTTTCCTCCTAAATAAGAACCATGGATAACTTAAAACAATTGCGGTAAAATCGACTTAAAGGCCCTAAAACCTCCAGCATTTACTCTTTCTTGGGGAGAGCCCACGCACTTCTGTTTCTCCGGCTTGTTCTCAGCTGCCCTCAGGCTTTCCGACCTCTCTTCTCTTCCCCAAAGTATTTAGAACCCGCTGTTGCCTTTGGAATCTCCAGGAACGCGGGCTGGGTTTCAGGAAGTGGGGGCGTGCTTTACGGGCCGCGCCCACGCGGCGCGGCGCAGCGCAGCCCCCTGCGCTCCGCCCCGGCGCCGGCCGCCCCGCGTGTCCCGCCACCTGGGCGCCCCACCACTCGGCCGCCCCGCGTGTCCCGATACTTGGCCACCCCGCCACCCGGCCGCCCAGCGCATCCCGCCCGCCCTGCAACGCCGCGTCATGGAAAAGCGGGCGGGGCCGGGCGCTGCGGCCCGCGGGCTGGGAGCTCGGTGCAGGCGGCCGGGCGCCACTAGTGACCTGCGGCTCGCGGTGGCGGGTCCGTAAGCCATCGCCGTGGCTTTAACTCTTCTCGGGTGTTTTTTTTTCCGTGATTGGGAGTAAGGACAGTTACTATTGGTGAAAAGGGGCTTTTAGAAGCCAGACTCTGCCTTTAGGATGAAAAAGATTGTCTCCCCAGCTAAGTAAAATTAAAAACTGTAAGTTTCAAATTTATTTAAAAATGTCATAAGCTCTTTGCAGATAATTTGATAAATCCGGAAGACTAAGAAGAAGAAATGAAAATAATCTATACTCTGTTGGACATTTTTAAAAGCATATAGGTAGTCTAAATTGCTTTCATACTATAAAATGCAGTTACTCTTGACAGGGAAGAAGATGCCCATTCTATAACCTTCTTTCTCCCTTGAACACAAGTTCAAAAGGACACTATTGATGGCTGATCACTCTCCACGATTCAGCCTTTGGAGACTGTCCAAGACCGCACAATTTAAGAGCTGGATAATATTTTTGAGTTTATGTAATTAGCCCTCCCATTTCAAGGACTGAGACTAGGAGAAACGGAACCACTTGCTTAATTAGGGCTAATAAGCCCTAATTAAGAGTTAGGTGCACAGCTGGGACCAAAAGGACCCAGGCTCCAAACTTAGGCTTCCTCTCAAAATGCCAGGAACATTGCGTATCTCTATTCATTTTTGCATAGGTGATTTAAAATAAGATAAGCTCAGAGTCAGGGAAGTGGGGAAATAGCCGCTTTAGGAAAGGGACAGTTTTCTTGGGGATTTCGGTTCATTATAATTCCTTTTTACAAATGGAAACAAAATGACACTTACTAAAATTTTGAATAAATGTGGTCCATTTTGCATTGGAAGAAAATTGAATGCCAGCAAGGAGATAGATCAGAAAGCAGAGAGTTCTGTCTTTGGGAAGCACCAGTCCCTCAGGAAGTTGGCCTGGTGGTTCCTAAACCATGGCAGCTGCGTGCCTTGGGTTGCTGGCCTGCCTCTCTGGCAGCCACCATTCTCTCTTCTTTAGTCAGTAGCACCTTTGAGAGGGCCCGCCACTTGGGGATGCCCCTGTTTTGGGTGTCCCCTCTATGTGTACCTCATTTCTCTTGCTGGGAGGATTAATTGACACTTCTGACCTCACTTTCTGGGAGGCCTCACTCACCATACAGGAAACCTTCTTCTTGAGAACAGCGTAGAATAAGTGTACTGTGACTGTGTTTGCTGAGACCATGTAACAGCCTAACCAAAGCCTTAGCCCAACTGTAGCTCCTTTTGGAAAAGACAATTACCCCTTTCTCTCTCTGATTGGGACTGATAATGATAATAATAATGAACACTTTTGTAGCATTTACTTAATGCAAGGCATTTCACATATTGATACATGCAGAATCCTGAGCTGCTATTAATATCCTCATTTTACAAATGAGGAAATAGGTGGGTCACAGGCAAGTTGAACACTTTGCCCGAGGTCATCCAGCTAATAAATTGCAGAGCCAGAATTCAAACCTAGTTAGCCCATACCGAGACACCATGCTTCTAATCACCAGACTAGACTAGACTAAATGATTTCTTACCAAGGACTCGACCCTTTCCCTTGTGTGGTGTGTGAGCATGCAAAGTCTTTTGGCCGTTTGCATAGGGATTTTTTTCTTCCCTCCTGAACCCATTCACGCTCCTTTGGAAGGTGAGAGTCTGGGGTCACAGGACAATGATTGATAACTTGATTCCTATGCCCTTTCTGAGTTTACGTGACAGCCAGTCTTGATTTTGTGTCATTTCATTTTATTTTTTTTTCCATAAGGTCATTTTTGTCCTGTTTAATAACTAAACGCCATTTAGTAATTGTTATTGTTTGTTTAAGAATTTCCATGTAAAAAATGTTAGTGAAAAAAGTTCTTGTCATTGCTCATGTCCTGATTTGAGGTTTGGAAAAGTGGTTATCGTGGATACTTGGTAGAGAAGAGGAGCTAGACAAAGAGAGAAAGGGCCGGTGCTCGCTGCTGCTTGGCTATTGGGAGTGTGGGGGTTTTTTGGCCAGAGAGTCTATTCTGGAATTAAGCAAATCTGTTCAAATCTGGCCTCTGCCCTACACAGGCAGTGTATCTTTAAAAAAAATTTTTTTTTCTTCATTTGGTATTTTTCAGAGTGTGCCAATAATGCCCGTACAAACTTAGTAGAACAAGTGAAGTAAAACAGTCAATAAATGACATACCTGTACATGTGAAATGATACAAGTACAAGCAGGGTGGGTCTGCGTTCCAGAGGCGTTTGATCCTGGGGTTGGTCTCCTGTGAGGTAGGAAGGAGGTTAGAGAACTGAGGAGGGAGGAGAGGATAGTTTAAACCCCACCCTTCCCCTGTCTTTCTCTTCGAAACCTCAGGCAGCGACTCCTGTTTCTTTCCTGCACACATCTTCCTGCCTTCTCTACCTTCACAAAGAGGTCTCTCCTCAGTCTCAGTGGCATCTTGCCCGCGTTGCTAATAATAGAGAAGGGTAATCTCCTGGGCAGTGAATCAGAAGGCTGTCCCAGCTCTGCTCTTTCACGGTGATCCTGGCAGACTCTTGCTGGGCTGATTTGGTAAATATCCTTGTGAGCAGAATAAACCTTTGTATGTCCTGGAAACTCCTGCTATCCCTGAGGGTAACACCCTCCTCCTAGAACTGTGGGGATGCCTTTGGCCCCAAGATCTTAGGAAAACAGAGTTTCAAATGGCTTTGGACTTCCAGACCAGCCTGGGGACTGGGAAGGGAGTGCTTGTAGGTTTAGAGAAAGAACTGCCAACATGCTCAGGGGAAACAAGAACCTATTGGGCACAGAGAGAAAGCGGTAATTGTGAGGAGACTGCAGTTTTGTTCTTAACTAAATGGTGGCACAATACAGTTACGTTATTCCTTTTCGCCTCCTGTTTTTATTTTCAGGCACTAACGCAGAAATAAAAGGGTGAAAGAAAAAGAGTAAAGATCTTCAGTTTTCGCCTTAAAAACAAAATCCAGAAGCCTTCTACTAACTCAGTGGATTGCTTCCATAACTTGCTTGGATAAACTCATTTAGAAGTTGTTTGAGAATACCTCCTGGTATTAAGTTCTTCTAAAATCAAGATAGGGTATGAGTCTATTAATGATTTAAAGTGAAATACTTCCAGATATCTTGTTTTGTTTTCTCAAGGCAGTTCTGCTAGATAGCAATACCTCATACTTGGATGGTGTGTTGTGGTTTACAAAGCATTCTCATCTATTTTCTCACTTGTTTTCCGAGTTACCTTGGAAGCCAGGCAGGGTATACCTTGTTATTATCTCTACTTTGCAGATGAGGAAGCCAAGGATTTGGAAGGTTGAGTGGCCTCCTGAGGGTCACACAGGAATGGAGAGGGCACTGGAACTCAGTTTTTCCTTCATTATATTGCCTCCTACTGAGATGAAATGGCACCATGGGACTTGGCAGATTTTTACCTGAAACTGAAATCCCTTTGAACTCTTGGATTGAAAGGGTTCACATGTTCATCTTTATGAGTAATTGTAGACCTGCTGACAGTGGCCTTTCTGAACTGCCAATCTTTCTTTGTTAAAATTTGCATATAAGATTGAAACCAAGATGGCTGACTTGCCTGGTGCTGGACCTGCCCTATTTTTGCACCATGATATAGCAGTGTGAATTGGAATGGGGGTCCGTGATTATTCTCTCTGCATTGCTTTAAAGTCTGCTTCCTTCAGACACTAGATTACCTTGAGAGTAATCGACAGTTAAAAGACTGTACACAAAAGGCACCAGGCAGCAGCCAAATGTGCATTCTGATACATGGAAAATATGACTGAGAACTGCGGTCAGTCTGACCCTTCGAGCAGGTAAATTAGCCATTGAGGATAAGGGTCTTGAGTTTGAAATGTAGAGAATGTGTGAACAAGAGAGCCCAAGTTCAAGTAGTTTTGTTTATTTTTTTCCCTACTTCTCTTATTTGGCCTTGCTTGTAGTCCTCTGACCCCACATTGTAGGACATTCTACCAAAATTCTGCAGGAATATGGACAGAAGTGTATATATAGAGCTCCGAAGGGTGCATTGTATACTCAAGTGAAAATGTGACTGAGGGGATGAGTTTGAGTAGTGAGAGATTAGTGCTCAAGAAAGCTTTATAAAGACTTTAATTTTGTTCATTACAAGTACCTTCGTGTGTGCGCCTTTTTCTGTATGAGTCTCACAACAACCCAAGGATGTGAGCAGGGCTGTTAATAATATCCCCACTTTATAGAGGAAGTAAAAACCAAGAAGCAGGAAGGTTGAGTAATTTGCCTGAAGTTCCACAGCTAGTAAATGGCAGAGCTGGGACTAAAGCCCAGGTCTTCTGACCCTTATGTAGCTCAGTGTTCTTTCCACTACACCATCCTGCCTTCTTTCTCTTCCTTCCTTCCTCCTCTGCATAGCTGCCCGGTGGCTCCTGCTGGTTCATTGTACTAGTTAGTGGTAAAAGAAGTAATCATGAGAATTTTTCCAGTGTTGAGGTGTTTCTGAGAACAAAGTGAACCTGTATCTAGGTTTTGGTGTGTGTTTTAGGGTTTGGAGGTCCTAGGACTGAGTCTTAGCCACTCATCTCAGGCACTCTCGGGAGTGCTTGTGCAAGGGTTTCCAAGTGTGACCGACTTCCTGAGCACTACTAATGGAAAGTAGTAAGAGTTCCATTTTCCTGTTTCAAGTGAGCATTTCCCCTTGGGGTTATAGCAACCACTTCCTCCACAGCACACTGTGGAACATGGTAAACACCAGTAAGAGCAGAGTATTCCCTTCTGAGAACCTTACTGGGTTCCCTTTTTTTTTTTATTTTTCTATTTTTTGTCTTTTAAACACTCACACAGAGTACTAAAGAATAGCTCTGCTTCCCTTCTGGTTCACAGTTATCAGAGTACCCTGGAGTGGCTTTGGAAACAGAAAACCCGCACCTAGGTCAAATACAGTTCTAGTTGAATTGCTTTGTCATCCTGCTCCATGTGGGAGAAAATTGGATTGACGATAACTTGGCACGAATATAGAATTGTTAATTATTGGGGCATAACTGCATCAGCCAAAGGCATGTGGATAAACATGAAGATCATAGATTTGGTGGGCCATTGAGAATCATGAGGAATAGATGCTAGAATTGTTATTCTGAAAGTGGGGAGGGAGCAGCAGAGCAGGGCTTTTATTGGCCCTGTATTGAAGAAGAGGAAGCAAACAGGGATTCCAAGGACATTGAAAGGGCTTTGGGGGTATAAGGAAAAGGTCAGGTCCAAATAAAAAGCTTAAAGAGAAATGTTAATTTTAAATGCTTTTATAAACACTGATACTTTTTTTTAACTTAAAAAAATACTTGTAATTGCTTCTTTTGATAGTAAGAAGCTTTTGTGGATCCACCCCAGTTTTTTTCCGAGCCTTTGAGACCATGGAATTCTTATTGGCAGAAAATGATTGTCAGGTAGAGCTGATGACCCCTGAATTTGTAGAGTGACAACTGAGATCAGTTGGGAAATGATGGAGGGAAAAGGCATGTAGGCTATAAAAACCTACCAGCTCCGTCCTCTAACTATGCGATGACTGAGCCAAAAAAGGAGAAAAAAAGTAGAGCTACTCTTTGTGTTTGTGCTTAACCTTTATGCATTATTAAATAGATCAATAAAAGAGCAGGTCTCTGGGTCTATCTGGTGGAGATCTCTCAGCAGAATAAGCAGGAGCTTCCTGCAATCCTCTTAGGACAACATTGCAAGACAGTCCAGTTATAGAAACTGCAGGCAGGCTTGTCGTGTTTCCTGCTTTATGCAGCTAGATAATAAAACGTGAAATCCAAGAAGTGCAAATATAATATATTTAATATATATGATGCATATGTATCAATCTATGGCTATATATCTATATCTCATCTATCTATCTGTCTGTCTGTCTGTCTCTCTGTCTCTCTCTTTCTCTTTTCTATTTATCTGTCTAGATTCTAGAAGACCTATAGGAATTTTCACACATCTAGAGACGTTAGGGGAGGACTCCTTTATAGGCAAGAGTTTAAACTCTTTGGCTGTAGGTTGAGAATTGGCGGAACTGGTTTCTGGAACCAGCACCTCTTTGCCGTGATGGTCTTTGTGTTCGCCTTCCCTAAATCACACCCAACCCTCAGCAAAACAGAAGCTGTTTCCACAATTTCTCCTATTTAAAATCATTTGTACACTTGTCAGTAACAGAATTCTGATCAGTAGGGGCCATTATTTAAGTGTGGCAAGTTGTTTTCTTTTTTTTTTAATCACTAGAATTGGGGTACAGAAACCAAGCACAGGCTCTGTACTTAGGAGCTTCTTCCTGTTTGTTTGACCAAGTTCACACTTCTCTTAGGAGCTGCAGTCTAAAGGTACTGTGATGGTTACACCATAAGCCTCATAATCAGAGTCTTTGGAATTCATTTAAAGAAAGCATCTCCTACCAATACAGAGGATAGATATCTCCACCCCAAGTGGCAACACCTAATACAGCATTTCCCACCCATGCCAGCTGACAGCCTCTTTATCTCTGGCATGAAGATTCTTTCCCACGTCCCTGTTGCCAAGCTCCTTAGGCCTTCGTTTGGAAGGCTCCCACTTTCAAGGAGGATCTCTGTCTTAAGGTTAGAGTGGGAATGCACATGAAGCCATGCCCCTTGTGCAGAATGACAAGTCATCATCCAAAGCAGAGGTTTTAAAAAACATCCATTTTTCTCTCTCACCTATGCTATTCGAATGGCCTCAAAACTGATATTTCCTGATTTTACCACTTTCTCCCGACTGTCTGTTCTTCAGGTCTATTCTACACATAGCCACCAAATGATCTTTTAAAAACAAGTCACATTATGACAACCCTTACCCCAAACTCTGCAGTGGCCTCCCATTTCACTCACATAAAATCTTGACTTCTGTAGTGCTCTGCTTGCACTGACATCATTTCATTCTACTCTGCCCTTTGTTTACTTGGCTCCAGCCACATTGTTCTTGCTGGTCTTTGAACCTGCCTAGCATACCCTGGTCTTAAGTCGGAGGCCTTTGGCTGTCCTGTCTACCTGGAATACCTTTCCCCTAGACTTGTATATGGCTCAGTCTCTCATTTCCTGCAGAAAAGGCTTTTCTGGGCACCTTTGCTAAGATAGCACACTTTTCTTCCCTACTCTCTGGGCCCTCTCTTTACCCTTACCTTGCTTTAATTTTCTTCAGAATACCTTTACCACCTGATATACTTTATATTTACTTGTTTACTGTCTGCTTCTCTCCACCTAGAATGTAAGCTCCTTCAAGGGCACCTTGACTAGTGATGCATAGTAGGGACTCAAATATTTGTCCAAGGATGAATGAACGAAGCCACTTACAACAGCATTTATTCAGCTCCTTTTGGGGGCATCATGTTTGTCCAAAGAGGTGCAATGATGAATATCACAGTTCCTGCTCTAAAGGAGAGCACTTTTTTTTAGCAATTTATTGAGGTGAAATTCATACAATATAAAATTAACCATTCAGTGGTATTTAATAGTACATTCACAATGTTATGTAATCATTGCCTCTGTCTAGTTCCCAAACATTTCCATCGTTCCAAAGTAAAACCCCTTACCTGTTAAGTAGAGCTCACTCTTTTAATTTGTTCAGTGTAGAAGAACTTAAGTGTATTTCCTCATAAGTGTATTCACCACTCCCGTCATTGCTCGTGTTTTTTGAGTATTGGGAAGCTCCTCTGCCTATGATTCTGGGCCCCGTTAATGTTCTTGGTTCCACAGGTCTTCTCAGAGCTGACAGCCCATTCAGGGAACAGGCTTCAGTTTTGACCTCTTGGAACCTGCTCAGAGGGTCTATTTCTTTCTTAGATGTAGGGACATTTTAGAGGGAGCTATGTTCCCAGATCAAACGCAAGAAGCATGAAGAAGCTGGGTGAGCTATAACAACAGTTTCTTCGTGTTATTTGGTGATGCATACTTTTTTTTTTAATTGTGAACGCAAACTAATCACGTTACAGAAATTTTGAAAATAAGGAAAAATCATGTATCTTTATAATTCTACTGTCATAAATAAACATGACAATTCTGTAGATTATTAATTGGTTGGTTTGTATTCTACCTTATTTCAAACAGGATTTGAGGGTGCTTACAAACTTATATGCAGTACAATGGAATGTAATAAATTGCTAAAAAATCAGAGTAAAGGGTCAAAATAGTAAATGGATGTCGGTATAAACTTACTGTGCAGAGATATAAATTCTTATAAATTAGTGTATTTCCTTTCTGCTTTTAAAAGTATGCACATTTTTCATGGCCTATCCTGCTTACTTTCCCCTCAACATTAAAGCAAAATTTTTCATGTCTTTTCTAACCCTTATTGTTAAGGATTGCATAATCAATCCCATGGATGTACCCACAATTTATTTAATCATTCCTCTATTGTTGGATGTTATGTTATTTTCAATGCTATTGTTATTATAAACAATGGCATAATTAACATTTTTGTGCTTGTGCCTTTTTCCGTATTTTGGATTATGTCCTTAAGTAGATTTCCAGAGGTAAAATAATTAAATGAAAGGCTCAAACAGTATTATGGTCCTTGAAACGTATTTCCGGGCTGCTTTCCCAAAGGGCTGTGCGCATTTGGAATATCTCCAGCAATGCATTGGCATGCTCCACTGTATCCTCCTCCTTGTGAGGAGAATTCTATTTTTTGCTAATTTAGTATGCAAAACACTATGTTATTGCTATTTTCGTTATATGTAAGGTGAAAATTATGTGTGTTGCTAGGTTGTCTATTGACATCTTGGAATTTGCCCTCATCCGTTTGTTTGTGTTCTTTGTATACAAAATTTATCCACCCTTTGACCATAATATGTTTTGTAAAGTATTTCTCCAATTTATGTGACTTTGACTTTGCTTTAGAAATTTGTTTGTTGCCTTTGACATTTAGAAGTTTTACATTTTGGGTAGTCAAGGCTCTTGGTAATTTTCTTCATAATTTCTACCCATTTACTTAGAGACTCTAGCCCAAATTTATTAGCCTGACAGTCAAGGCCTTCCATGATCTTGGCTTAGAACTTCCCTTTTTAGAGCCTTGTCTTCTGTTCTCCTCTCAAAACCTTCCAGGACACTGAACAAGTGGTGTTACCTAGCATATCTGACACCTGAGTGGATGATTTTTTTTTTTAACACTCCCTTCTTCCACTAATCAAGAAATAAATAATAATAAACAGAAAAGAATTGCAGAGAAACTTTTATTTTATTGAATTTTGTGTATTTGACCATGGAAGTAAACATTTTTAAATAAATAAAATTAATATAGTACAAAAAGGGGGGCAATGTAATGGAGTTAATATTTTTTAATCACATTAATGTGTTTTTTGGAAAAAAGGGAAAAATTACATATTAGTCCGTAGCAGTAATGAATAATAATATTTAGTTTCTGTTTTTGAGTCTTCCATAAATTGCTTTGTATATTCATGTTCAGTAGCCAGTACAGCGAGATTTGCCTATCTTCATTCATAGTTTGGTCACAGAGCACTTTTTAATAATTTTAATTTTGGAAAGTTTCTTTCACTTAACGCAGCAGATATACACATAGGAAAAATCTTAGGCTTAAAGATAAATTTGGCAAACATTCACAAAAAGCATTTCACAGTGAATTCAGAAATTGCAATACTGACTGTCCTTGTCTTTATTTCTTTGGGATTTATTATCTGTTATTAAAACATTTTAATTGTAAATAAAAACTCCAAGTGGTCCCGTAGAGTGACAGAATTGAAATAACCCAGGTTCTGTTTCTCTCCCTTTACCATCAGTGAGCAGCCAAAGTTTATTTCCAGTCTACTCTTTAAACTCAGGGACATTGGAGTACAACAGAATTTTGGGACAGAAAATGTACCCTGAAACGAGCTCGAAATGAGTCTAAATCCTGTGAACTTGCCCTTTTTTTAAAATGTTTTTTTTATTGTAAAATATTCATATATGAAAGCAAAGAAAGAAAAAAGCAGTAATTTTCAAAACACACTTCAACGAGTAGTTACAGAATAGGTTCCAGACTCAGGGGCTCCCACTCCACCATCTCAGATTTTTCCATCTAGCTGCTCCAAACCACTGGACGCTAGAAGGAATATTAATCTTGTGATTCAGCAGCCATACTGTTTGTTAATTCCCATTTTCTGTCATACCTCCTCCTTCTCCTTTAATCCTTCTCCCAATCTATATAGGGATCTTTGGGCAATGCCCGTTCTGACTTTTTCATGTTGAGAAAGGATAGGGACAAAATTAATTGATAATGTGAATTGTTCTTGAAATGAGAATGGCTGAATCCGAGTATGTCAGGGGCTGACCTTATAATACCTGAGAGTCCTCTGAACTAACTTCTGCTGAGCTGTTTGCTGCTCAGGCTCTGCTTTTTTCTCTGCGTTTGTTCATGCTTCCCCCCAGGCCTGAAATCCTGCCGCCCCACTTCCTAAACACATGTACTCACACACACAAACACACACTCACACACTGCCCATCTTTGAGGATTTAACTTAAATGCCACCTTTTCCATGAAGCTTCCTTAATTTATTCCCCCTTTTCCCCCAAATAATGTCTTCCTCCTCCTTTGGCTTCCCATAGCCCAATATCTGATCTCTAAGATCACTTACCATTTTCTACTCTCTATTATAGTTATTTAGGCATTTAGGCCCATGCTTATCCCCCTTACTGAACGGTGGGTTCCCCAGGCATGGGTGGAGCATAGCAGCACCAGTTTACTCGAAGTAAGCACCCTTCTGGAGGGGAGGGCGAAAGCAGGTGGCAGGCGTGCTTAGTGGGAAGAGCACTGGCCCGAGTGTCAGGATACCTGGTTCTATCCCAGCTCTTTCTCTGCTGAGTTGTGATCCTGGGTAAATCTCTTCCTCTCTCTGGACGTTCTCTAAAATAATGGACTTATCCAGGTGATCATATTCTAGCCCCTTCCTGTACCAAGGGTTCAGAGTATCCCGCCAGGTGCCGATGGGGCCTCATGTGCCCAAGAGAACTGCTAGCGAGTTCTATCCTAGATGTGAGAAAGACAGCACATCCACTGTGTGGTAAGTAGCCAGGGGCAGCAGTCGTGTCACAAGGAAAGGGTAGCCTGATTGAATTTTCTTGATGATGTTGAGTTGGGCGAGTCCAGCTTGGCCAGGGCCTAACCTAGAGTTGCCTGCCTGGGTCCTGGTTCTGGGCTCTCCTTGTCTACTTCTGCCTGAAAAGTAGAAAAGGACTTCTGGCTCTAATAGTGGAAAGGCTGGTGCTTTAGGGTCTTGGGCTCTGGGTATGTATGAGGCTTCCCTTCGTGATTCAGGAACCCCAGCCCTAAGCCTGACCACACCGTGGGAGCTGCAGATTCTGGGCATGTTGGGGGTGCTCCCAGCTCTTAGCTGAACACACATTTATTGATGACCTGCCCTGGAAGGCCCTGTGCTAAGGGCTAGGAATTTAGCAATGAATCAAACGCCATCACTCTAGTAGGGGTGACACTCATGGCACAAGCAGATCATTTGAATGCACTAGAAGCAGAGCACAAGTAAAAGTGCAAAGTGTGGAGGAACAATTCCGCATAGGAGGAAGTAATGAACTTTTTCAGTATATTGGGCAGTGGGAAACTGGGTTTGGGAAAACTGCAGAGAGGAGGTGATACCTGAGCGTGGTTTTAAGGAATGAATAAAAATTCTCTAGGCTGCTCAGGGAAGAGGTATTGCAGCCACAGGGAATGACATTAAAAAAAAAAAAAAAGGCTCAGACGCATCACAGGCAGCATACTGTGCCTTGGCAAATACCAAGGAGTGAAGGTGTGTGACAACAGGGCAAAAGCCCTAGAGAGTCTTTGTGAAGAAGTTTTGGCCTTTGTCCTGAAGGCTTTGGGGAAGGTTTAAAGCAGGGGAGGAGCCTTACAGTTTTACAATTTAGCAAGATCTGAAAGTCTAGGCGTGAAGAGCGGATTTCCGGAGGGCGTCCCTGGGTGGGGGGCTATTATCATCCAGAAGAGATGAAGACACAGGGTGATGGGGAAAGCGACTGGGTAGAGAGCTGTTAGTGTGGCAGAATCAGGGGACTTGGTCTGCTGGTGTTTTGGAATTGCTGTGCGAGGAAGCCTCATGGGTTTCTTGGCTCTCCCAGGGTCTCCCCACATAAATTGTGATCCACCTTAGTCAGCCTGCTGGACTGGGGACCACAGGTCTGGTGCTGGGATAGGACTCTATTTTGCCTCAGGCCATCCCTGTCTGTAGCTACCAGGTAAGCACTGTTGTGGGGTGACCAAAGGATACTGTCATCTGTGATGTTTTACTGAGAATCTGGGATGGTACAAGACCTCTTGCTCTTGGGAGTGTGGCGAGCTCACCAGCTTGACTCTTGCAGCTGCTCTAGCTCCATGGGACGTGGCAAAGTGGAGCCCTGCTTGGGTGTTGCCTTCGTGCCTACCCCAGGGGCACCTACCAGATCCAACTCTTCTCACAGGCTCCTTCCTCTCTGCCTCACAAGCCCTCGTGTCTGCTCAGCTAGGCTGGGCTATCAGGGCTATAGCTGCACCCTGGTTGGCAGGCCCTGTGTCTTAGTGGCCCCCAGTTCTAAATTATGTTCTAACTCATTAGAGGCAGAGGTTTGCCAGAGTCGGGTACTGCCCAGCTGTGACCTAATGAGGTGCTACTTAACCTCGTAAGCAGGCAATGCGGCAGTCAGGGCCAAGTTAGCTTGATTTGTGGTTTTATTTCAGCTCCTTAGGTGACCACTTTCCCCCTTTCCCAGCTGATAATCTAATCTGAGAGGCCAACTCTTTTGTTTTATCCTTTGAACCTGAATGGCCATGTCCTATATTGCATATGGTACATTCAGGTTTTCAAAGCACTTCCCTTGTTTTCATCTTTGTATTGCAGGTGGAGAAACAGAAGCTCAGCAAAGTAAGTGACCTGTCCACGTTTACATGGCAGACTGTACTTGAGGTCATAAGGCTTTACTTGGCACTCTTTCCTCCATGTCTCTAAACCCTAGGGCCCAAACTGAAATGCTGTCAGGGACTAGGCAGTCAATAGATAGACACAGGCTCAGAGACAGAAGAGGAAGAAAAGGCACCATCTCCTGGAGTTCACCTCTAGCCCATTTTTTTTCATCCAGGAATATGGGCCCAAAGTTTCAAAGAGAAGTTGGAAGTAGGGATTTTTATGTGAGATCTCCTGATTTTTAAATGCTGCCAACAAATGGAAATTTGTAGAAATTTGTAGCCAAACAAAGTATGTCTGGTGGCCACTGGCTTGAACTTCAGTCCTAAATAATCTGTTCACTTGTCATTAACTGGGTTTGACTTCTGTGTCTGGTTCAGATTTAAGGGAGAACTTTGCTGACCAACTTTTCTCTTAAGGGAAAGGGGAGACCCAAGTTTGGAGAACAGGAAGAGGAAACAGTTCTAGAAGCTTCTTCTGGTTCCATGGCATCCTGCTAGCCAAGTGCTATTTAAATAACTCAGTTGCTTGGATTCCCAGTGCAAATACTTTCCATTTTCGTCTTTGGTCACCCTGAATTCTGGGGTTCCTTGGCAGTTTATCAACTTGCTTCCTTTTCCAAAGATTGAAATGACTGTTGCTTGAAAATATTTTTCTAAGTTGGGTTTTTCCTTGGTGACTTCACTGCTAAGACAGATGTGTGCTATTAATAGCATTTAAAGTTGAGGGGAATAAATCAGCCAGCTGGTTCTGTTCCTTAGAAGTGATGCTACAGTTCCTAAATGTGGGCCGTCCCCAGGGACCTCAGAGGGGCCAGGCCTGTGAGAGAGCCATGGTCACTGTGAGACTCCACAGTCATCCTCGCTGGGGCGGAGTCCCCTGGGGCTCTTCTCCCAGGCAGCTGCCCAGCTTGGAAGAAGCTCTCTGGCTTGCACCCGGCACATGGTAGGAAAACGTTGTGAGGTTTGCTCTTTTGACAGATGGGCAGACAGTGGTGCGTACTCAATTCCAGCCTCACCCTGAGCTCGGTGAGACGTAACACCTCTCTGCGTTGAGCAGACCCTTTCTCAAAGTGCCTCTGTGCTTCTTTTGGTTTGGCATTGCTGGTGGGAAAGGATTTTCAGAGATCATTTAGCCTATTGCCCAGCCTTTATCTTCCAGAATACATTTTTTTTAGAAAACCCACCCCGTATCTCTCCATAACATTTCATTTCCCCTCACTTAGTAGGAAGGAGACAAAACAAGTGTGAGAGAATCAGAAACCTCAATAAGCTGCACTGGCTAAGAGGGTGCTTTTGTGTGGGACTGAACTTTTTGGGTTGAGGGCTGTGTGCTTTCTATGAGAAGCCTGGCCGGCTCGCAGAAGTGTTGATGCCGTGTTTGTTGGTTAGCGTGTCTGTAACTCAAAAGGGGAAGGCAAGGAAGGGTATAAGGTGGGAACCTTTCTTTGCCCCTTCCTCTAACATAAGGGACCCCCACCTCCGTTTTGTGAAAACCCATCCCGTCTATAATTATTCCAAGAGCCCTCATAAAATATCTCAGTTTAAGGCAAATGTTAATTCATTGTAGCCTAAAGCAAAAAAGTGAAAGAAACAGTCGTGGGGTGCCCCTGCTTCCCTAGAGCAGCTGAGCACGCAGGCTGCCAGGGTGGGAGCTCAGGCCGGCCCCCAGGACTGTCTCCAGACCAGGGCCCTGGCTCCGTTGCCCCTGTTTGCTTCTCGGTGAGGTACAGATGAGCCCGCTGCCTGGCCTCTCGGGGGCCTGGGAGGCTTACTCCACACAGAGAAAGTGTTAAGCACATGCCCCACTGCAGAAGGTGCCTGGGGAAGGGGGATGAGTCAGTCCGTTTGTGAAAATCACACATGTCGACACCAACGCCAAGATAGCCCGGAGAACAGCTGCTGGTGGTCTGCACGTGAGCAGATGCCAGGCAGCGAAGAGCCGGGGCTCAGCTCGCACCGCTGGGAGAGGAAGACTTTTTAACTCAAAGCAGAATTGGGAGCGCATGGGGCCCCCTGGGGCAGGGCTGCAAAAGCTTCTTCAGGAAGCGTCCCAGGGCGTTCTTACGCTCTGTGAGTCTGCATTTCTATTTGCTGAGCACCATTTAGCCACAGGCAAATCAGTATAATCTGTCAGAAATATGAATTGCACCAATGTAGCTTGCTTGGAAATATTGTCTAAATATAGCTAAACATTTTATACTGCGTGTAGGCTGTAATGCGGTGTCCAAGTTCTTGCTGAAAAGTTTCCTTGTTAGAAATTCCAAAAATCTGGCTTTGGAATTAGTCTGGGGTAACCCCTTTACCAAATCTCTTACAAGCACGTTCTGCATTCTCAGAAATACTGAAAGGTAGCATTTGGCCGTTAATGTTCTTGGCCTAGAGAGGTAAAATTTTAGCAAGCTGAAGAGTAAGAAAATCTTGTCCCTTCTATGTCCAGTCACATCCTTAGGTTTTTAATTTATAACCTGAGGATGTTTCAATCTCAGGGAGTCTCTGAAATACAAAGGAGAATTAAGGAGCTGCTAACACAGAACTTTGTGGCTTTAAATGGAATTGTGCTTGTGAGATGATGACATTTTAGATTCTTCAACATTTTGTAGATTCCTGAGTTTTTAAATGTCAACTTCCTGCAAGGGATTAAGAAGTCTATTTCTACATGTGGTCACCCGAGAGGGCTGTCTGTCCTATTGCCTGATTGAGGCTCGCGGGGAACAAGCAGAGTTACTTATTTCAGACCCTCGGTCTGGCGGCAGGATGGGGAGATGGGTTGGTTCTGCAAGAAACAAAGGAGCTGCTTGTGGCTTCTCCATGAGGCTGCATCCTGGTGATGCATTCCTTCACATCAGACTTATTTAAAAGGGATTCCTGGGCATTCTGGAGTTTTCCAGAGTTTGCCCTGACTCTGTTTAAGGCAAGCCCCAAGCTCCTCTGGAGTTAATTGTATGGAAGGGAACAGGACTGTGCATTGGAGCCTACTTCCTGCCAGCTGTGGCCTTCACTCTCTGAACTTTCCTAAAGGAAAGATGGATTCAAAAGCAGTGGTTGGTATAGAGGAAGAGGTGGTCCTACCTGCTGCTAACATCCCTGGAGCCAATGCAGAGCCCCTTCCTATGTGTTCGTCCCCTAGACAGGGGGCTTACAGCCCAGATGGTAAGTGGAAGGCACAGCACCTAGATGGTTTAATTTAATCCTCAAAACAATCCTGCCGGCTAGGGGGTATCTTCATTTTGCACATAAGGAGAAAACAGAAGTTCAGATAGGTTTAATAACTTGCCTGATACCACCAGCTAGAAATACCAGGAGTTATATGGCTATAAAGTTATATTTCACAAATGGCAAGAAATGAGGCAGTCTCACAGAGTGATAAAGAGCTTGGACTCTGGAGCCAGACTGTCGGGGTTCAAAATTTGGCTTTGCCACTTCCCGCCTACAGAGCGTTGGGCAAGTTCCTTAAGCTTTTTGTACCTTGGTGTCCCCATCTGTAAAGTGGGCATAATTGGAGTACCTGCACGATAGGTTGAGGTATTCATATACACTAAATAAATTTATACATGTAAGATATCCAGCACTGTGTCTGACACCAGTAAGCACTCAGTAAAATTAGCATTTATCGTCATTACTGGAAAAGCCCCAGTGCCGTTGGCTCTGCCCCACTGCCCGCCCGCGGTGTGTCTCCCTGAGCTCAGGAGGGATTGAGTGCCTGTACACCCACCACCCGCCACGTGCAGATGCCCAAATCCTCAACGGCATCCCTGAGGAATTGGCCTGGAAGGGCCACTGAGGAGCCTGGTGGTCTTAGAACTTTAGTGCCGATTGTCTGATGACCAGTGAGAACCCTCGGTAAATTTCCACCCTCTGTAACTCTGCCTGTTTTTTGCATTTTTACCAAAATAAAAAGAAAGTCTCTGGGGAGAGGTAGATGTGGCAGAGGGAGGGAGGGGACCTGATTTGTGTCACAGGGACGGTCCTGGCCCAAAGGGGTGGAGCCCGGGTGCCCTTTCCCAGAGGGAAGGAAGGCTGAAGCCTCTCTGTCTCCCCCCACTGCCCTCCCACTGGCTCCTCCCCAGGCCCTCGACCACGCCTCATTTCCTTCTATTGTTGGCCCTCTCCTAGCTCCTTCCAGCGGCCTTCGGGGCCCAGGCAGACTCCTGGTGAGAAGTATGGGCGCTTCTCTGTTTCACCAAAGCATTTCCTGTGCTTCCTGCTGCTTCCCCTCTCCGATCTCTTTCCTCCAGCCCTCCATTATTTTTAGTTCTTAAGAGGATGGAATCCAGAAGGGAGGAAGAGAAGGCAGAAGCCAAGCTGGGGACCTTCCAGACCAGACTGTTACTGGACAAAGGCAGTGGATTCTTTTGCCCGATACACTCAAATGGCCAATTCCTGAGACGCTGGGGTTTCAAGGAGAGAAAAAATTGATTGCTAGGTGCCAGGCAGGAGATCAGATGGCCTATCGGCATGAAATCTGTCTCCCTAAACTGTAGCATTCCTGATAGTTTTATAGCCTTAAAAGATGGGCAGGGTATAGGATAAGGCGCACAGTGGCCCCAGATGATGTGATTAGAGGTGATCTGATTATTGGGTGTGCGCAGATTGAGTACATGCTTAGTCAAAGAATATTGTAAGAAAATGGCGGCCTTAATAAGATGATGGGCATGATTTTTAGTATTATCATGAGGTATAGGTGACTTGTAGGCTGAAGTCTAAGCTTCTTTGTGTGTCAGGCAGCCCATTTTGGTTAGGTCCAGTCTCTGTTATCAAAATAACTTTGAACTTCGCATGAGTTGGTTCTGGGCTGACCCAGGACCCTTCATTAATAAACATTAGGGGCTGTCTTTAGTGATTACAAGACTCTAAAGTTGAAAAATTGCATAAATGCATACAAGTGAAGGTTAGTCACAAAGTTTTTACAAATCACTAGGGCACGAGATAAAGGCTATTCAGCCATTATCAGAGATCGAGGCAGCTGGATGACAGTTTGAAGAGTTCAGGTATTTCCCTCTGTCTACTCCAATCTATTAAAACTAAAGAGGAATATCTCTGATAATTCAGTAATCATAATTATCCTTAAAACCCTAACTTCTCAGTGACAACTGTAGTGCTTTGCTGAGTGCTGTCTGGTGGGGGGTGTGAGGAGCATTTCCCTTAGGGGTGAAGGACACCTGATCCTTGGGAAGCCAGGAAGAAGTCTGGCTTGGCCTGTAATGGGCCCCTTTGATGCGAGGCCGTGCAAAGTTGGGGAGTCGGACAGAGGGTGGCTCTGAAAGAAAGAGTCGCTAATGGAGGAACATTGCGTGCCACTGCCCCTAGGGTCCCGGTTGCACACAGTATCTGCTGGCAGAGACATCTGGGAGTTAGAGTGGGAGAGTCTGTGAATAGGGCTAACCAACCCAAGCCAAAGGTCGTCCTCCAAGCCCTCATGTGCCCATGGGAAAAGACTGCTGGGGCCAGCCAGGCTGCTAGCTGTCAGGACCAGTGAGGTGCAGAGAGGATTTGGGAACCTTGAGAGACCAGACCCAGGCAAACTGAACAGGAAGTCCTGCAGGTGTACCCTCCTGCTCTCTGGAAAAATCCAGTCTGGAGCAGGTGAGCATAAAGAAGCATGAGCCTTAGTTTAGGCATGTTTTATCTTCTAACAGATGTGATGTGGCAGAACCTGAGCACTTCCTGTGTCCTGGGTATGTCAAGTCTTACCAGTCAGACAGCCGGTAGTGGTATACTCCTACGGTGTGTCCAGCGCCTGGGGCAAATGGAATGTAGGACACATTCTCAATCCTCAAGGAACTCCACTGGAAGACATAATGTGGTGCTCGGGAATCGTGAAGCACTCAAGCTGTCCTGCTTTGTGGAGTATTTGGGGGTGGGCATGAGGCTGCAGTGGTTTAAGAAGCTTTATGGAAGAGGTGGGGCAGGCTCACGGATCCTAGAGGGATAGATAGAATGTGGATAAACAGGAGCGAGGAGGGAGAGCCTTCCAGGCAGAGCACCTGCATAGCCAAGACCTGGCGAGGACAGTTATGGGACAAGGACATGGCTGGCACTGCTGGATCAGAGTGTATGTTTGTGAGTGTGTCGCGGGAAGCGTGGTGGAGAGGCATCTAGGGTGACGCTGTGTCCTGAGGGCACGAGTGCTCAGCGGCCCTGGCTGAGGGTGTTGGGAGGCAACCCCCTGGATTTGCCCCTGCAGCCTTGCTGTTGGCTGCCGGGCCGCTGGCAGTACCTCAGGGTGGAATGGGGTGGCCGTGGTGGAGGACCCCATGTCCAGTCTGTGGGCTGCCCTTGGCTCAGAAACCGGATCTCTTATTCCCACAGGAAGAAGGCAGCTAATCTGGAGGGCACAGTTGGACAACCACTTAGGGTTTTCCTGCCCTTTGCTGAATGTGCTGTGAGGAATAGGTTAACCGAGGTGGCATGCCTGGGGAAGGCTTTGGACACTCGCATCAGGAGCACACACCTTAAAACAGGGAGCCACGGCCCCCCGCCGGAGCAGGCTGGCGCTCTCCCAGATCCCAGCACAGCAGCCCTGCCTGCCTGATTAGGAAGCGGAACACACAGCCCGTGTCCCGAGAATGCAAAGCCAGTATATGCCTCTCAAGGCTGCAGTGGCCAAGAGCATCCCAGCCACTGGCTTTCCTGCCCCAGAGCAGCTGTTGATATCAAGGGAGGGTCTTCACCCACCCCAGGTCTCTCATCCCAGTTCCCACCCTACACTGAGGTTCTTAAAAGTACAGATAAGAAAAGGCTCCGGCTGGCAGTGAACTCTGTGAAAGGTGTGCTGACCCTCTCCACATCTTGGAGGGGTGGGGATGGCTAGGAGTTAAAAAAAAAAATCTCTCAGGGTCTTTTTCAAAAAGTTCTTTTTTTTCTACTTGGTTTTAGGGAAATTTTCTTGTTTGTAAAAGGGGGGAGGTGGTTAGTCTTCAAATTCAAACTTTTTATTTTTAGCCTGAGCTACCTGCCCTGCCAAATCCTTGGGCTTAATTTTTCCGATCCTCGGTATCTTGGTTTTGAAAGGCTTTCCTTCCACCCCTCCCAGGTCAGGGCAGGCTTTACCTCTGGCCCCAGCCAGGTTTCTAACTCGGGCTGCAGGAGGGAGCTGTTGAACCCCTACCTGCCCGGGCTTGTACCCAGTGCTATCACGTCACGGGAGGGGCTCTGCCAGGGCGGGTACAATGAACAAAGTTGGCCACTGCCTGCAGCCTGCAGCCTGGGAGAAGCACCAGGCTTTTCCCCAGCAAAGGGAATAATGATCACTAGGGAAACACTGACTGCTTTTTCAGAAGGACCAAAAGAAGAAGAGGGAGGAAAAAAGCATTTTTCTAAACATGGAAAACTCGGTGGCATTCACTGAGACTTTTGCAATGGCAAAACAAAAGTGCTGACGCAGAGCAAGCCTTCCCCGGGCAGGGGCGTCCTTTGTCCGCTTTTAGCGCTTTGTTAAATGTGTCGTCCCTGCGTGAGTGTTGGTGGGGATGTTCTGGGAACAGACTCGGAGGGAGGGCAGGGCAGGTCTTTATTCGGGCCTTCTCCATCCGAAAGGTCACTCTACTGACAAAGCACCCACTGTTCAAGGGAGGCTATTTTTTTTTTTTTTTTATCAGGGAGAGAGGCAGATAGCCCTGGGACAGGAAGAGGTGAGGGGGACCCAGTAATCCTGTTGGCTGAAATAAAATTCTTAGAGTGAAATGGTACAAACCAGGAAGCTCTGTGACCTTGGGCAAGTTACTTAACCACGGGAGCATTTTGTATTGTCTCATCATCTGCAAAATGGAAATAACTGTATTTCAGAGGCTCCCAGTATCAGTATTGGGTGAGGTTTAAATGAGATATTAGCATGAGCAATATGTGAGGCATTTAACATGTAATTTCTTTACCTTTTTCCCTGGTAAGCCAGTTTATCCTCACTACTCACCAAACACGCACATGCATATGCAAACACGTGTGTGGCAAAGAGCTAGTCTGGCAATGTTATTCTGGAGGGTCGCTGGGTCCAGAGATCATTTCCCTTTTCTGATATTTGTAAAGATTTCCCTCCCTGTCTCTTTTGTCCTAAAAATAAAAAGGAAACTTTGTCTTTATAGTTGTCTAAAAGTAAAAAAGTTAGCCAAGTGATCAAACTATTTAAATAAAAAGAAGTACTGGAGGAGTAAGGTGAAAGTTGAGGCAAGAAGTCGGGTGGGAAAGGGTTAAAGAAGACTCCATAAGCTCCCTTAACAAAATGAAATTTGTCAAGCAATCTCAGTATTTACCCCCAAAATACTCTTCTTCCGCTGTGCCCAGTAGAAGTCCAGATTTGTGGGATGGGTTATTTGGGAAACATTTCCGAACTTGGAAATGGTTGGATTTTTCTGAAAAAACTGAGGATGGACTGCCTCTCGCTGAACGCATTCTTTCTCCTTTTTGCAGTTTTACTGACCTTCTGAACCAGAAAGCAGGTATTGTTAGGCCACTTCGCACTGAGTGACTGCGAGTGAGCTCAGAGGCTGCCCTGCAAATTTCTCAGAGCTGCTCCGGCATCCGGCATCCGAGGGGAGTTAGTCACCCAGTTGCTCCTCTTGTTGCCACCAGGCAGTGACCTGATACTCCGGAGGTACCCAGTTGGATCCTTGCTGGTCTGCTGTGCCTTGTAGAAGAAAATTATTCCAATTAAAAAAAAAAAAGACACAAGTAAAAAACAAAGTGAACATCTAAGGTTGGCCTGTCCCTTCATTATTTACAGAGCCCTTGTACAATCACCTCATCGGATTCTGTCACCCATGGGGTGGGTGGGGCACGTGTGCAGCTCTCACACTCCGTTTACAGATGAGGAAATTTAGGTTTTAGAAGATATAAAAGCTTGCCCGTGGTTACAGCTGGGAGGTGGCAGAGCAAGGTTTCATTCCAGCTCCCAAACCTATATTGTACTCTGCTTTGTCGGGCTGCCTTGGGGACGTGAAATCCAACACCGTCCAGCCTGGAAGGCGAGGGCTTCAGACAGGATCTGGAGGGAGAGACAGAAGCATGCCGCGCAGCGCACTGAGTCACCTGAGCGCCTGGCAGAGTCAGTGAGGAGGGAAGCTGGAGGAAGGATTGGCTGTCTTGGGGTAAACGTCCGTTTGTAAGTAGCTGTCTTCAGGAGGCCTGCTTCTCTGAAATAGTGCAGGCATTGCTGCCGCTGACAGGAAACTGATGTCGGGGGCGATCAGAAAAGGAGCAGAGCCTGTGCCTGCCTGGAAACTTGAACTTTCTGCAGGAGGCTCTTTGACCGGGTTCCCTATGGGCAAGTGCCGTCCCTGTGTGCCTGTTGGGTTTAGGCTCCCTCCTCCGAGATGGACAGATGGACAGGCTGGCTTTTGTGGCCTCTTAGGGATCCATGGGGGGGTGGGAGGTGGTTGCTGCATGCCTGGTAAGCCAGCTGCCCAGGCTTCTAGGCCTACCCAGAAACCGACACACACAGATGAGAGCTGGGATGGAGGTGTGCCCAGGGTGCTTTGGGAACACCCCCGAGGGGCAGCTCAGTCCTTCCTGGGAGGGAAGGTCCCAGGAAAGGGACAACTGAGATCAGTTTTAAAATGCATACAGGAGTCCTTTAGCTAAGACCTGGTGAATCTGTATCCATTCTTTGGAAAAATCCCTAAGGGCAGAAACCTACATCCTTGGCAGGTCTGAGGATGGGGTGGGGAAAGGTGGAGCCAAAAGTTTGCCTGCAAAATCTCAGGCCTGAGAATGCGTGCTGAGAAACCTGCAGATGGTTTCATGTGTGGGAAAGGGTTGGTGTAGGAGGCTGGGCTGGATGAGTGCCTGCTGACCACCTGAGAGGGGGTGATGTAGCCAGGGACCAGCACCACAGAGAAGGAGGCCACAGGGCACGTGGGAGCAAGGCCGGATCCTAAACAACACGCAGAGGGTGAATGTGAGGAGGGCTGACAACTGAGACCACCCTGGACCTCCTGCCAGGCCTTTGTAAGTGTTTGTGGGGTGTTGCTGCTGTGAGCCCCTCAGAGAGAGCTGCGGGTGTCTGCAGCCTGGGACCCACCCAACCCCCCAGCACTGGAGCAGTTTTTGGGGATCTGGACCAGAAAACCCCACAGGCCTGCTTTGCACCCTAGTAGCCCAGCTGGCTCCCTAGGAGCAAGACCTGTGCAGCCGCAGGGGTTCGTACAGCAGCTCCACACTCGCTTTAGTGCTCTGCTGTTGCAACCATCACGTTCTTAATAATTCCTGGACAGGGGACCCTGCACATCTTACGGAGCCTGATGGTAGCCGAAGCTCTTTGTAAGTAGGGTGGACAGAAGCCTGGGCATCCCTCCCCCAGCCTCCCCCATCCACCAGCCCCCCAGGCTTGCCCTTTTTTGCCTCCTTTACCGAAGACAAAGGGCTGACTTTGAATTTATCCCAGTTAGTCATTTTATTTGTTTAAGGCAACATTTCCCTGCAGCACTTCTGACTGGGAGACCCAGCCAGAGCATGGCATTTATCGAGGAGGCATTAGCATCTTCCAGAGGCTGGGGATTTGATCTTGATAAACACATAGAAGCAGAGACCCTGGGGAGGCCACTACCGCTGGGCTCAGCCGCGTGTCCAAGCAGCCTGCTGGCCAGCAGATCGTTTCTACCCTGGGCTCTCCAAGGACACCTGGCAACTCCTAGCACAAGGCCACATTTGGGATTGAAGAAACAGAGGCTTTCAGAGTCTCTGCATTCTTTGGTAGGGTTTCTCCGGGCAACTCTGCTCATTCAGCAGAAGGAGTTTGCCCCAGATGGGCTCTGGCATCTGGAAGAAGACTTGGATCTGCTCGTGAGACCCTGAATTCGGTAACAGGGAAAGAGAAAAAGTTGGAGTGAAATATGCTATGACCTTGAATTTAGCAAAGGTGATGATTTTCTACTCACAGGTTATATGGTGAGGTGGAACCTGGGCTTGCTTTCTGTGGCTGGACAGCACTGCTGGTGCTTGGTTCTAAACCTCCCTTTTCCTGTGACTTCCTGTGACAACCTGAAGATGGTTGGGGTTTTGTTGTTCTTATGTGTTTTTTCCCCCTCTCCCTACAAATCTCTTTTCAGTTCCCTTAATATTTTAGCTCCTGTCAAGTCAGGTGCAAGCAAATAAGGGGAGGAAACTGCCCCTTAGCAGCTTCAGCAATGCAAGTGACAGCTCTGAATTTTAAGGGTCCACATATTTTGCTCCCTCCCCTGGCTTCCCGCCAGGCTGTTTTCTGGTTCCTTCCTTCTAACCTTCTCTGAATTATTGGGCTCCTCCCTTCCGCTGCACAGCTGGAGTTTACGTATATCCCCACTTGTTACGGAGCAAAGTCTTTGCTGTTCAAGGTCAGGACTGTAATGGGCAGTGGGTGGGATCAGCAAGGTGCTCTGGAGAGGGAACAGCAGAGGGCACTGCCCAGCATTCAGGGAGGAAAGGGAGTGAAGCAAAAACCAGGGGTGCAGTGATTTAGAGATCTGTCTAGTTGATTCTTGCTCAAGCCCCTAAATCCAAAGGGGTTACCTGAACGACCTCACAGCTCCTAGTCTTCAGTTGCTTTGAAATTGCATCAAGGTACAACGTACATAAAAGCCACATGACTTCCAGCTCTGTGCCATGGCCCTTACCTGCTGGGTAGGCATTTAGCTTTGTGGTGCTTTCCCTTCCCTTGAAATGCTCCTGAGAACATCACAAATGCGAATTCCAACCACCAAGTCTAGAAGCTTTTAGATAATCTGATCTGATATAGGGAAAGCCTGTGTCATTATGTAGCCAAGCTAAAAGTGGCAACTGAGCAACGCTGGAGGGGGGTATATGCAGGGTTTTTGTGGTCAGCTAAGGAGCATTTCCCCCAAAGCTATGAACTCCTCTACTAAAGGAGCAGTTAGAAAATGCCCAGCTGCCTAGGGTAACTGCCTTGAATGAATCTTCTTTTTCTGTCTGTCTTGTCCAATCTTCTAACTCCCATCACCTCATTTAGCTGTCTCAGGGTTGGAAGGAGCACTCAGTATGGGGGCAGGGGGTGGCGTTGTTTGATCATAAGCACAGAAATTGCTGAATTGGTTTGAGGTTTCTAGTGTGAACTGGTACCTACTGGCAGGGGCATAGAATGGAACGACTTTGGGGAAGTAACAACTTCTTTGAGTCTCAGCTTCTAACTCTGAAAATAGAAAAAATGCTTTTACCTATCATAAAGTTGTTGTGAAGATCAGAAATGATACTGTAAAGTGCCCAGTCCAGGGCCTGTCCCCTAGGGAGAGCTCTGCAAACAGTAATTGTTGTAAATGCCGTACCGCAGGACCTGTGCTGGAGGGCTGGTGTACATGTTTTGTACATCTAGGGAAATGAGCACTCCCATCTCCCAATGAGATGGAAAAAAGCAGAATGCCAGCCAGCAGGGAGTTTCTGAGAGCCTTCCCTCCTGCATTGTAATACTCAGCCAACCTAGGAAAAGCACCCCAGTTCTTTGTGGGAATAAATAAGTCAGGGTAAGAGCTTGCCAAAGTCAGCTTGCCAAAGTCAGCTCGTCAACCTGAAGTTCACAGCCCAAAGAGGCGGAAGGTGACTTGTCTGCATCTCTTGAAGCTTTGGGGGGCCACCAGGAAGGGTCAGCAGAGGCTGTCCAGATGCCCCTCCCGATGGGGAGGTGCCGACGGAGCAGAAGGCTCAGTCAAATCGGCTGCCTTTGCCATCCTCCTGGCAGCCAGCCCTGCCTCTGGAGGGAGGGACCAGGTGCCCTTTGCTGCATTCAAGGCATTTGAATGCTGCTTTGTGTTTTACAAAGCTCAGCTTGAGAAGTTGGAGACCTGGGACTGTCTGATGTCAGAAGGAAAAGTGATTGAGTGTCTTCCCTGGGAGAGAAAAGTTGGAAGGCTAGAGTCGAAAGTGATAAATTCCACTGGATGGTTTCCCTCCAAGCTGTCAGCTTGCCTTTCTTTCTGGCTCTTTTCCCCACCTGAGCTGGGGGTGGAGAGGACTGGAATCCATTTCACCAGCCTGTGACTTCTTCCAGTGTGGAACTTGGAAGGAAGGCCATTATGCCTAAAACCTGCTGTCCCCCACTGCCTCGAAAGCAGTTTCTACCTAGAGGAGGCTTTGTCCATCTCCCAGGCCAAGTAAGAGACTTATTTCTTGTCATCCCCTACAGTTTATTTTCTCTCCTCCACATGGACTGTCACCCTGCAGTCCTCCTTTCCCTGGTTGGGACTTGGAAGTGCTTTTTTTTAATGCTTGGCAGTGGCATGAGGCACTGCCTGGGTGCTGCTATTTTAAAATCACGGGGAAAACCCCTGCGTGTTGCTGCCAGCAGGGAGTAAAAAAGTCTCCTGGTACAGAGCCGTGGCATTCTCTGCAAGTGGAATATTCCACTGCCTTGTGCTGTTCAAGGCAGCCAGGCAGCCTTGGGGTGGGAGCCCTCCCATGCCTTCGGCCATTGGAGGAAGCCCATTTCCACGTTAAAGAAATGCTTCCTGTTGGAGGAGGACTGAGAAAAGAGAAGCTGAAGCTGAGAAAATGCCCCAGTTATTCAGAACTTAGTGACGCTGAGAGGGGCGTGGGTCCCAGTAGGCTCATTGGTCTCTGAACTGTCAGAGGACCCCCACCCCTGGAGCCTCCCCCTCCTTGCTGGGACCTCTGATCTTTAACTTCTGAAGAGAGGTTCTGGTATAAGACATTTCACAGCTTCAAATGCCTCTGTCAGGCCCAAGCTGCATCATTCCCTCCTGACTTCCTGGGGCCCAGGGCCACTGCCAACACTGTCCTTGTAGTGTATAAGAGCTGCAGTCCCCAGTGGGGTGGTTCTGGCCTGGCTCATGACCCCTTGGCCTTTATTCTTTAGTACCATATCCATGGCTCTACACAGTAGCAGCCTAACCCATCTCTGGGGAACTTCAGAGGCACCTGTGTCCCCCTCCTTGAGCACAGAGGGCTAAAGACACTTCAGACCACCCCATTTGCCCCACAGTCTTCTAATAGCTTTATCCTTTGAAAGAAAGGGAATCTATGGATTAGTCCCATTTACAGATAGAAACCGGGGCCCCAAGGATGGTCAGTAACTTGTTTGAGATCATTCAGGAGGACGGTGCTGAGCCCAGGCTTAAGCCCAGGTCGGCCGGCTCCCCGACACCAGTCCCCCAAGTCCAGCTCTTCTGCCTGGCATTTGGAGCCAGCCTCGCCTGCTCACCCTCATCTCCTGCTGTTTCCAGGTCCTATTCCCAGCAGATCTGTTCCCAGTTGCTGCACATCCAGCCTCCGAGCTCTGGCCCCTGCCTGCGGAAGTCTTTCCTTCCTCTCCCGCAGTCTGTCCCCACACTGCCTCTGTTGTGTGCAGCCATTTGGCGTTCGTGAAGTGTGTCCTTCCCAGTGGTCATCCACCTTTGCATCACCCCTCACTGACCAGCGAGAGACCCCGCCTCCCAAGAGCCTCACCTGGGCCTCTCCCTAGGTCCATTTCAGGGCTAAATGATGGAGCCAGCTTAGAGAGAGCTCAGTGACTTGTCCAAGGTTGCACAGCTCGTCGAACCCCACAGTTTTCCAACTCTTTAGACCAGCACTCCATCCTCTGGGCTCTGAGCCCCTTGAGGGCAAACCCATCCATCGTATCCCCAGCACACCATGCGCACGGGGCATGGCAATGCGCCATGAACGGTCTGTCATTGAATGAAGCCCAGTGACAATCATTTTTTTGTGCTCCACATGTGGTCCCGTCTGTGGAAAGCATTTATAATCCTTCTCTTTGCCCCCCTTCAGACCTTGGGCAGGGCCCACAGAGGAGATTCCTTTCGTGGCCCTCCAGAGAACCTGGCACGCTCTGTGAACCGCCTGGGCCCTCGCCAGATGAGAGGAGGGCGTCATCCATTCACTCAGGGCCTCGTAATGTGAGAGCTGTGGGTCGACACAGCATTTTCCTGTGATCCTCAGAACATCCCTGGATTCTCACTTTCTGGAGTTTTTCTTCATGTCCCTGCATCTCCTGAATTTTAAAATGTTCTTGAAATCCACACTAAAGGCATTAAGGGTCGTCCTTGGTTACAGAATTCAAAAGCAAGTATGCACAGATAAGTGCCTTTGCGATTTTGCAGATGAGAACCTTGAGGTTCAAAGAGGCTCACACAAAATCAGAGTGCTGAATAGGAAACTAAATCCTGGTCTTTGGTGTTAGTTAATTTCCATTACGAGAAGGCAATGTGAGCATGAGGCTAAAGGTGCATCCCTCTTTGTGCATCCAGTGTAGACGGGCCTAGGGCTGTGCTGGTGGGATTTGTCTTCCCTCCAAATCTGCTCTGCTCCCAGGCAGGACCTGGTGCCAGAGAAGAGAGCATTGGCTCTCTCTGGGCTCTGACTGCAAGGACGTGATTGGTAGAAGGTGATTCGCTTTGTCCAAATGTTTGGACATTTTTGTGGCCTTAATGGCTTCTGCATGAGCTGGACAAATCACTGCTTGGCTCATCTCATGTAATTACGTTTTTCCATTGTTGCCCTCATGCATTGTCTGCCCGGATTGTTTATGCAGCCTTCTGGGTGCTTAGATAAGAAATACCTCGGCCTTCATCAACCTTCTCTGGTGATCTCCATCAGAAGGATCTAAGAAAAACAACCTTTTCAATAAAGGCCCAGCCCTTTTGTCACGTGGCCCTGCAGAGGCTGTGCTCGCCTAAAGATAGAATTGGGCTTGGCATTAGGGTGAGGGGTTTGCGCGTCAGGGATAAAAATGGCTGGGGTAGGCAGGGAAGAATTCCTCACCTTAAACAAACAGATTTCAGCTTGAAAACTTGATGATAAAAAGCAGCTGAGGGCGGGCCACACTAGCTCAGCAGGCAGAGTTTTCACCTGCCATGCCAGTGCCTGCCCATGCCAAAAAAAAAAAGACGCTGAGTTGTAGGGGACGAAAGAATAAAAAACAGGAGGTGTTTTTAACCTTGGAACCTACCAGCCAAATCAGTCCTGGGACTGCGTCCGTTGGGTCGGCTTCACTGCCAGCGGTGCTTCTTGCATTGCTACCCAGGTTTGGACAAGGGACGAGTAACCCCATCGTCACCACCAGCAGCCTCATCTTCTGGGGCTCCCCCTTTGAAGGCAGGACCATCCCCATCTCCCTCTTCTGCAGAATTCCTAGCTCCTGCCCTGCTCAGAAGCTTGTGGTTTTTACTCACGGTGCTTTTGCTGGTCAGGGATCCATCCTCTTTCTCAATAGCTTGAAATACTTCTTGGTTCAGGTTCTCGTCCCACCCTTCAGTAGGACCTGATGCCTTTTGGGACCCTTGTCTTTACAACCCGTTCCTATTAAGGGTAACAGGGATATTTTTCCAGAGAAGTGTTTATTCCTGGAAAATAAGAGAATTTTAAAATATAGTGATGTAAACGAAGGCTTAAATTCCAGCGATCTCCCTTATTCCTCTCAGGCCCAGTCTCTATGAAATGGAAATAATAATAACTGCTTGCATGCCTCTTATGAAAATAAAATGAGAAGGAGCTCAGTAACATTAGGTCTCCTTTCTCCCCAAATTGCTCATCTCCCCAAACACACACACACAAATGGTCAATCCTCATTATTTTGCATATTCTGTATTTGTAATTGAGAATTCATCTAGTCACTAAAACCTATTTGCAACCCCTAAATCAATACTAACAGTCCTTTTGCAGTCATTCTCAGACATGCACAGAATGACATGCGTGTGCTGGTTGCAAACTGTTGTGTACCCCGGAAAAGCCATTTCTTTTTTTTTTTTTTTTTTTTGCTGGCATATTACTTCTTTATTAGAAATTGTAAATAAGAAATTATTTCAATACCTGAAGCCCAAACTACAATAGAGGATTTCACAGGATCAAGATTTGGAGACATTCTGGAAAGAGTTTTCTGCGAAGTATATCCTTTCCGTGGCATGACAGCATCATTGCTCTTTAAAAAGGTTACTGGACAGAAATCATTTCCACCATCACCTATATAAATAATTCGTGTATAATTTACTCCTTGTTGTAACTGTTTATCTACAAATTCTACCAAAACTGCTTTTTTTTGCAAAGATTCTTTGGGCACCTAGTGCAAGAATGAGCATGATAATTTTCCACAGTGAGATGACCCTTGTTATCAAAAGAGGCTGGATTTGTAAACACTTTATCAAACAAATCATGAATATTAGCGGCTTGCAAAACCCAATCTATGAAGACTGAATTTGAATCTGATATAATGATACAGTTAAATGTGTCCTTATCCTTTCTAATAAAGTTTAAAAGTTCCAGCATTCCTGGAGTGAAAGGCATTGCTACCACTGGTCTTTTCATTTCATCTTCTCTTACATCTTCTTCTCCCAAGTATTTAAAGACTCTGCCCATAAATTCTGTCCAAAAGCCTTTTTGATAAGAATCTCGTAGTTCAATAGGGAGCTTTTTCTCTGGAGCACATTGTACAATCCAGGTGTCACTATTGTCATGTATGATTGTACTATCGAAGTCAAAAACCAGCAATATTTTCATGGTTCCAGAAGTGGGTTTGGGTTGCCCAGCATCATTATGGTGGGACATCTGATAGAAAAACCAGAATCAAGGCCAGAGAGAGTTGATTTCTTGAGTCAATTCTCCCTGCTGTTCCTCTGCTAGTAAGTCTTCCTTTCCCCGCTGCCGGTATCCTGTCTCCGTCTCGCGTCTCTGACCACCGCCTAGCCCCGGGCTTTCAAGTATCATTTATTTGCCAAATAATTTAAAATATCTTAAAGACTCTAACACAAATATTCTGGAAACAACATTACGTTTTAACATTCCTATTTTGAAGAACTTAGCTCCACATATCCCAGATCATGCTTCCGAATCCAAAGGATTTTAAAACAGATTTTGTGTCAGTTAATCAGGGGGTTTCTATGGTTAAGATTGGGCGCTGCCCTTCACGTTGCACCCGCGAGGAGGTCTGTAGGGCGCACACACTGAGCCCAGGCCTCGCTTTCTCATGCACCTGCCGGTCCGCCCCCAACTTGAGGGCGGCCCGCGTGAAGCAAGCTCCAGGTGGGGGCTGGGAAATCGGGACGGCCTGGTCCCAGGGATGCCTCACTGACCTACGCCGGGCACCAGAAGCCGTATGGCAGACCAGCCCTCCGGCCTCGACCCTGCGGCCGCCGGTGACCCCCAGCCCTTCCCAAGACCGTCTCAGCTTCCCCAAAGCCATTTCTTTTAATCCTGATTCAGTATTGTTGGGTGGGATCTTTTTGATTAAGTTGTTTCCATGGAGATGTGACCCACCCATTCAAGGTGGGTCCCTTAATGGAGTCCTTTAAGAGGGAACCATTTTGGAAAAGGCTTCAGAGCTGATGCATACGGAGATGTTTGGAGATGCAGGAAGAAGTCTTGGGGAAGCCATATGAAACAAGAAGCCAGGAGAGAAAGCTAGCAGACATCGCCATGTACCTTCCAAGCTGATGGAGAAACCCCAAACGTCACTGGCCTTTGCTTGACCTCAAGGTATTTTTATCTGGATGCCTTAGTGTGGACATTTTTATGGCCTTAGAACTGTAAACTTGTAACTTAATAAATTCCCCTTATAAAGCCAACCCATTTCTGGTATATTGCATTTCTGGTAGCATTAACAAACCAGTCCAGTGCACATTCCCAGCTAAGGTCCAGCAAGTTGATACTCTGCCTTCCTGTTTCAGCCCTCACGCTATAAACAATTGTCCTTTTGGAGATAGATTTCGTGTCATTGTGTGTGTGTATGTGCATTTTTGTGCTTTTTGTTTGTGATTTCGCTGTTGAGGATGTATCCCAACTGTGGTGCTCAAGTGCTGTCAGATGTTCCTAAGTGCAGAAATGCTATGACGTGCCACACGGAGAAAATCCATGTGCAAAATAAGCTGTGCTCAAGCTTGAATTCCAGTGCTGTTGGCCGTGAATTCAGTGAATCAACAACATATATTAAATAACAACATATATAAAACAGAAACACACATAAAACGAGGTTATGTATTGATTATTTGTCAAAAATATGAGCAGAGGCTTAGAGCCTAGCCCTGCTTTCCTCCTAGGAGTAATAATAGTTCAGTATTTAGTAATGCAGTGTTCATTACAGCTTTATAGAACATAAACATGAATAACAAGAGTTGACTGTAATCACATACACAAATGGTTCTAGCTGTTTAACTTAAGAAACATGCTGAGAAGGAGAAGTCTAGAGAAAAAGAGCAACCTGTGGGCCTGCACACCTGCTCTGTATACTGACATAATGGGAAGGAGGCTGTTCCTGGGAACTCTTTTTAGAGCCTCTCTTCAAACTTCTCACAGGCAGGAAGCACCTCTGGTACCACTGTGTCTACAAATAAAATAAGAAATGTTACATGGCATCGGATGATACTGGCCCTCTCCAGTCTTCCTCTGTAGGACCATTGCTGTTGGGTCATTTTCCAGAGTCCTAGAATGTCTGTCAGTCCAAGGAGTGCCATGAGCCACCTGTCCATCGCTCACTAGACAGAGGAGGACACTGAGGCTCAGAGAGGGCATGGAAACTAGGGCAGGAGTGTGGTTTAGTTGTCTCCCTGGTGGAGAAGAGGTGTGGGGTGTGTCAGCCTGGGTTGTGAGCCCTCGGCCCTCCCCATCTCCTACTCCCCTCAGCCCGAAGGTCTCCTTGCCTCTGGGCATTCTGCTCAGCCTGTTTGCGTGATGGTAAAGCCACCTGACTTTGTGTCACATAGATGACGGGTAAGAGGTTGCTTCTGCCCATCAGGAACTCCTGGGGCAGGGGCAGGGTTCTTTCAATTTGTGACAACAGGCCATGAGTCACGTTACTTTTGATTTGTCTGAACCAGAAAGTAGTGGTTCTCTTTCTAATGTGAGGCTTCTTGTTTGCTTTTTTCTAGAGCAAATCATGGAGGAAAATAAAGAACATGGTGCACTGGTCTCCCTTTGTCATGTCCTTCAAGAAGAAGTACCCCTGGATCCAGCTGGCAGGACATGCAGGTAGACACAGCTCTCCTGGACCTCCTCAGCAGGAGGGCCCAGCTCGCTGTCAAAGCCTAGTAAATGTGAGAGGGGTAGGCCTTTCCTGAGGGGAAAAGGATCCCGAACAGATTGTCTCCTGAGGTACTTTGTAGTCTGAAGTTGCAGCCATATTTGCAAGATGGGACTTAAACACTGTCTTGAAATGAGTGGAACATACCTGGCATCTCCAAAGTCCTTGCCACAGCCTCCCCCTAAAACATACACTTCCCACCCTCCTTCTGTCACTGTCTCTCTCTTTCAGTCTTTTTCAATTTCTGCCAATTTTACTCAATAGAACAGTTGAACCCAACAGCTTTTATAGCTTGCCCACCACTTGTCGCTCTGGACAAGGAGGCAAAGCCACCTCATCTATGTGAGCGTCTGGGACATGGCCATGGTCCTGGGGTTATATCAGTCGAGATGTAATCTCTGCCCCAGAGTAGCCTGTGGCTGGTAGGATATGCAGGCAGGTCACTGTACAACTGCAAGACAGCGTGCAAGTGCTGGGATGGGAGGAGTCTGGTGGGCTGGGTGAGTGGTGTGGTCTCTGTCAGTGACCCAAGAGGAAGGATATCTGGAGCCAAAGCCCCAGCACTGAGTCTACTTGTGGGGGTCTCTGGCATGTGTTGTCCTTCGGGAGCATTTCTGTGGCCGCCTGTGGTCTTGGCCTTTGTAACTTCCTTAGCCTGCTGGTTCTTTCCAGCATGAAGTCTGACATTTCTTTTGTATTACTAACCATATGGGCACAGTGGGGTGGAGACCCTGGTAAATACTTACTTGAGGTTGTGGCTCAGAAAGGCCTTGGATCCCCACTCCTCAGCCCTTTCATTCTCCCCATCCTGGCATGGAATCCTGTCTTCTCCCAGCTTCTCCTCAAGTGGGACTGAGAGACGCTTTCACTGCCCAAGAAGAAGGATCGATGATGGGGGTTGGGGGTGTAATAGATACAATAAGAAGAGTTCATAGATCTTCCACGTGCAAGCATGCAGATTTTCTCATTGTACCCTGAGAACGCTCCAGCAGGGAGCCGGGGTGCTACCCTGTCTTCAGATGAGGAGTCTGGGAGGGGGAAGCATGGAGACTAGCCCAGGGTTGCACCACCTTTAGTGTTGAGCTGCCTCTCCTTTCTAAGTGTCATGTTTTCAGCGGGGATTTGGCACACCTGGAGCCCTGAGCTTCACAAGCACGCCAGCATCCCCAGAGAGGTGCAGTGGCCAACGGGTCAGAGCAGGGAGGGCACCTCTGCTGGTGCAGCCTGGACACCAGGGCCCTCCCCCCTCCTTGCTCTGCAGGGAGCTTCAAGGCCGCCGCCAATGGCAGGATCCTGAAGAAGCACTGTGAGTCGGAGCAGCGCTGCCTGGACCGGCTGATGGCCGATGTGCTGAAGCCCTTCGTGCCTGCCTACCATGGAGACGTGGTGAAGGATGGAGAGCGCTACAACCAGATGGACGACTTGCTGGCCGATTTTGACTCGCCTTGCGTGATGGACTGCAAGATGGGCGTCAGGTGAGCTGGCTGCCCGTGCGCCGGACACCCAGGACGGCCTTTGTGGCTGGGAGGTTGGGGCTTTCTGGGCTGCTTCTGAGGTTTCTTGTGTCAAGGACCAACTAGGGACCCTCTACCCAGACAGCTTACGCTGTGCGCATAGGGTCAGGGCCCCGGCTTTACCCCACGATGGCCTCTTCCCCTGTCAGGTGCACTGGAGTGGAGGGGCTAGAGCCAGTGGCTGATGGGGCAGAAAGGGGGTCCCTGGTGTGAGGCTGGGCCTCCCCAGGGAGAGGGGCTGAGCAGGCTGCCCATTGGTGGTCAGGAGGCATGGCTTGAAGGAAGAGTCAGGGAGGAAGGAAGCAAGATGGTGACTCCTTTACGTGAGCTGCCAAGGGAGACTGGGCAGATCCCCATGCCCAGTGAGTGGGAAGAGAGAGCTGGCTCGGAGAACATTTTGGTTTGCCAGAAAACGCATGTGCCTGCTCTGAGAATGAGTTGAGAGTCTCTTCCTGCATACACTCCCAGATTTGGGCCTGAGCATGACCCAGCCTAGCAGCAGGGAGCTCCAGGGGCCTTGGGTCTGTGTGTAGGAATGCATCCCCTCCTCCAGGTTCCTGACTCCAGGTTCCTGACTACACCCAGATTGATAAACCTGGATGGGACCTGAGAATGGAGAGGAGAAAGAAGAGTGGGTGGGAGGAGGCAGGGGCAGAGAGCAGAGGGATGAGCTACTTTGGGAGGGAACGGCGCATGTTCTGGCTGCAGCATTTTCTTATCCCTTATGGCCATGGAGGGTGCTCTTCTCACCTCAGAGACCCTGGCCCAGATCACACGTGCCCCGCTGGACTGCCCAGGTGCTCAGCCTCTCCACTCCTGCCTTGCAGGGCTCCCTTTGAGGCCAGGCATGGGAAAGCAGAGCTGAAGCATGAGAACACAGAGACTGGGGAAGAAGGGGTGAAAGCCTAGCCAGTTTGCCTTTCCTCTGTGCTCCCCCTGGAATTTCTGCCCTAGAGCCAGACCCTACAGGGTGACCAGTTGCTGTTCCCTTGGTGGTGCCCCCGTCACAGGGGTGGAGGGGATGGAGGGCCCAAGCCTCAGCACTTGCACTGTCCCTAGCTGCCTTCCTCCCACCCCCCAAGGCCCTTGGATCTCAGCTCATAGGGAGCTGGGGTGGGGCCAGGAGGAGACAGAACACCCTCCAGCATCCATCAAGCCCCAGCTCCTCCCAAGAGCCTCATTTCTAGCACAAAAGATGTGCTCCTGCAAGGGGCAGCCTGGCTCTTCTTTCCACCCCAAACACCACAGGACTCAGCCTGCCTGCAGGGGAAGGGAGTTCAGGTTGTAGCAGAAACAAACGGAAAATATTCCAGTTGGTGTTCACTCAGACACGACTAGAGAAGTACAGCTCTGTGTTAAGAATTCATGAGCAATGATTTCTTGAAAATCAGCAGCCTGCACACTGCAGGCCAGGCCCTGGGCCACACTGCCTGGTGTCCTTGCCCATTTGCTGGGCCTTGCAGGAGGTGCCATGGGCAGTAAACCTGCCCACCAGGAGCTGCCCCCAGCCCATCTGCCCACCAGCTTCTCTCTCACTGCACCCAGGGCTCTCAGGAAAGCACCTGGAGTGACCTGTGAGACTGAAACCATTGTGTGTAGAAGCCTGGGAAAGGAACAGGCAGAGGGCTGTGGAGTGAGAGGGATGTGCCTGGTGAAGAAGACAGAGGTTTCCCTGGAACTAGGATCTCCTCCTACCCACTCCCACCTCCCCTGCCTCCTGAATCCTATTTTGGGAGCTCAGAAGATACCAACTAAACAAGAAGAGCCCACTCCTCCTGTGGTCCTAGTGTCTTACCACATTTCATCCTCATGGCCCCCTGTGAGGTGGGTGGTGCTCCAGTTTGAGCAGTAGGACTGACCCTCAGAGGTTAAACACTTCATGCTGGCCATATAGCCTGTCCACAGGCCACTCCAGATTTGCACCAGGCCTGCCCCCTGCAAAGCCAGGCCCTTGGCACCAGCCAGCATTTCCCAAGTTTTCTGGGGAACCCTGATTCTCTGGTGTGTTATTAGGTGTTTTGTGGTCGGTTATATTTGGGCTGTGGATTGTGGTGTCCTCTCAAGTGCATCGACCCACAGTGCTTTGCACAGAGCCTTTCCCACGACCAGCATTTCATGGTGATGCTACTCTTGGTCACGCCCTGTAGTGTGGCCCCATCCTTGCCAGAGCAGAGAGGCTGGAGCCGGAGCCAGGGCTGCCAGGAACACCATGCCGGGGCCCCAGGGCACAGAGAAGTGGCACACAGGCAGGTCAGCAAACCAAGCAGTGATGCAGGTGCCTGTAGCCTCTTAAACAAAGGGCTTCTTGTAACCCCTTTTCCATATACTTATTTTTCCAAATGGAGAGACTGGAGACTGCTCTGGCGAGCTTTCTTAGATTTGATCCCGTAAGTCTGTGTTCTGCTGTTGGTCACCAAGAGTCAGAAAGTGTCTTCTTGGCATCCAGGCCATGGCTGGAGGGAGGATAACGGCGCGGGCCTGGACTCCCAGCACCTCTCTGCTCCTCCCTAGAAGGGGCACTTCCTTGAGTCACTCTTCCATTTTACCTCGTTGGGATGAGTGGTCTCTGCTCCCTCTGCAGGCACTGGAGGTTTGTCCTTCCCTCTGGTACAGGCCAGGGCAGCATAGGGGCTCTCTGTCGGCACCACTCCCTGTCTTGGGGGATCCCCGAGCTCCACACAACTGCTGATGGCTCCTCGTGTGGTCACCTCTCCCACCCCCTTTTCTTTCTTGGGTGTGCAACTCTGCGCAGTTCTGAGCTGCAGGGCCCTTTTTGGAGAAAGCCCACGTAAAAAGGGACCTGACGTCAAGGTCCACTTCCTCTTTGAGGAAACACTCAGTAGGTCTCAGTACTATTCGGGATTACCGCCCTTCCCCCTCCTGGCTGCCGCTTCATCTGCTGCCCATCCACACACATGCATACACACCATCCACACAGCCAGCCACAGAGACGCCTGCTTACAGCCTCGGTCCGCTTCGCACTTCTCCTCACTCCTGGCTGTAGCTCCGTGTCTGTGCACATCAGTGGTGGGTGTGCACGTGTGTGCATGCATGTGTATTTGTGTGGATGTGGGGGGTGTGTGTTTGTGTGTGTGTGTGTGTGTGTCTGTACGTGCAGACACAAACCACGGGCTGATGGACTCACACCTGGAAGTCTTCATTACCTCTTAGAAGGTTCTAAAAGACTACGCCCAAGTCCACACCCAGGTGTTTTTTTTCCTTCCCATTTCTTTCAGTTCAAATATCAATTGATACAGTGGTTTCTGAAAACCTGTCTCTTTCTTTTGTATGTTGTGTGGCGGGGTCACATTTCATTATTTTTCCATGTGAGTATCCCTTTATTGCAGTACCATTTGTTGAATTTTTGCTTCTTTGTCTTTTTTTTGGCAAGGGCATGCACTGGGAATCAAACCCAGGTCTCCCACATGGCAGGCGAGAATTGTACCACTGAAATACCCTTGTACCCTCTTGAAAACCTATCTCTTCTGTGTCACGGGATTTTTGTCCAATCTGTTCTGCAGTTTTTCAGCAATCTGAAGAAGGTGTGGTGGGATGTGGTGGAGCAAGGTGCGGGGAGCAGACGTGGGGAGAGGGCATGGGGGCAGGATGGAGGAGGAAGGACCTTTTGCCAGCAGCAGCTGCGTGTGGGCAGCTCCCACCCAGGCAGGCGCTGTGGGGAGAAAACTTCCCTCTAACTGCAGCTGGCACTACTGATCTCTGTTCGGTGAAGAGACATGGTCGTGTTGGAGCCTATTTGTTGGGGGAGAAGCAGGGTTTAAAATGCAAGCAGGGAAGAGGGGGAGGTAGGCTTTGGGGGTGTGGTGGGGTTCATACTATTTGTTGTAGGGGAGATGCACCCCACCTCCAAGTTTTGAGATGGTGGTAAGGGAGGCAGCCCTGTGGGCGGCTTGGTGTGGCCCGAGCACGTGTGCTGGGGTAGGGGCTGGGCCCGGCAGCCTGGGCCCGTTCTGCAGTGGACCACCAGTTCCTGCTCATGGCCTGTACTGGTCCCTGCTCCCTGCTCCTGCTACCTCTGCTGTAACCCAGCTCAGCTGTCAGGCCCAGTCTGCCCCTGTGGAGGGCCGGGCAGTGAGGCAGCTCATTTGCACATATTTTCTCAGGTCTCTGGTCAAGGGACTTGGCTATCAGTAGGCCAGTGGGGTGAGGGGTGCCAGGCACATTTCGGAAGAGAGCAGACCCCAAGGGGTCACTAAGGCATTTTATCCCATTATCCGGCCCTGTGGTCCCCTTCACAGGTCACTCTGGCCTGACTTTCGTGCTCATACTTCCCCCTCTTTAGAAAGAGCCAGAAAATTTAAGAGCAGGCCCCGCTGGTCCTTCGAGCTGCTGGAGAACCAGGGTGATGCGTGGGAAGGGGAGGGCAGAGTGAGTTCTCTGAGCAGCACAGGAGCTGGCCTAGGAGCCCTTGCTTTATAGAAGGGTCCCAGTCAGCAGGAGAGGTACAGCTGGACCCGAGCTGACCCTGCCCTCGGCCCCCTCCCCGGCCCCCACCTGCAGCCGTAGTGAGGGGCAGGGTGGTTTCCACTCTGCAAGGCAAGCCACTAAGCTTCCCTGCCTCCTTCTTCCTTACTCTGCTGGCCCCTGAGAGGGCTTCCTGGATGCCAGGTGCTCCACAGGCCTTACCTGCCCTCTCCAGGGGACTTGGCATGAAGTTGCCTCCATCTGGTCCTCACCTCAAGAGCCAGGCACCAGCCCCGGCTTGCCTTTGGAGCTACAGCTCTGCCACTGAGCTGACCCCAGGCTTTGGGTGCAGCTCCCGCCTGCTGGGTGCCTCCGTCCGCAGGCAGGGCCAGGGGCTGCCGGGGACCGTGGCCTGGCCTCACCCCACCTGGCTGCCCTCACAGGACCTACCTGGAGGAGGAGCTCACCAAGGCCCGCAGGAAGCCCAGCCTCCGGAAGGACATGTACCAGAAGATGATCGAGGTGGACCCCGAGGCCCCCACAGAGGAGGAGAACGCCCAGCGGGCCGTGACCAAGCCACGCTACATGCAGTGGAGAGAGACCATCAGCTCCACGGCCACCCTCGGGTTCAGGATCGAAGGCATCAAGGTGAGACTGGCAAGGTACGGCCTGAGGCTGCCAGGCTGCCCGGCTCCCAGGTGAGTGGGCAAATGGGGGCCTTGGCTTCACCTGAATCCACCCCAGGGCTCCTGGTCTCTCACAGGACCCTTAAGAGGTTGTCACCTTCCCCCCTGCATGCCCAGGGTCTGGGCAGCCAGCCGTGAGGACAGGCAGGTGGAGAAATTTGTTCCTGGCCTGTCTGCCAGACAGAGGTGGAGGTGGATGCTGGTCTCTGTAGCAGGGGGCTTCTAGCCTTGCCCAGCCATCCAGACTGTGCTCCCAGGGACACCGGCCATGAGGTGCAGCCAGCAGGAAACACGTGGGCTGCCCTTGGCCTCTTGAGTTGTGGTCCTTTGCTCTACCTGGACAGGCAGGTTCTGGACTCTTATCGGGGCCACCAAATGCATCTGATGAGGCTGCACGTAGGGGCCCTCGGCCAATCTGAGGCCACCCCCAATATCCAGGAAACCTTGTTCTCCTCTCTCTCCGCTTCAGTCCCCTGTGAAGGGCCTAAGGGTGCCCCTCCTGTCAAATTTGCAGAAGGTGGCTGAGAGCTGCACTTCACCCCAAGGATCAGGGCTATGAGAATGGGCCTTGCCCCTCTTGGGCAGCCATCTTTCCGAGAGCAGGTGGCCGTTTCTGCAGTGCTTGTGGGGTCAGGACGGGGTCAGAGGGGAGAAGGACGGGGTCAGAGGGAGGAAGGATGGGGTCAGAGGGGAGAAGGACGGGGTCAGAGGGGAGAAGGACGGGGTCAGAGGGAGGAAGGACGGGGTCAGAGGGGAGAAGGACGGGGTCAGAGGGGAGAAGGATGGGGTCAGAGGGGGTCAGGATGGGGTCAGAGGGGAGAAGGACGTGGTCAGAGGGGGGTCAGGACGGGGTCAGAGGGGAGAAGGACGTGGTCAGAGGGGGGTCAGGATGGGGTCAGAGGGGAGAAGGATGGGGTCAGAGGGGAGTCAGGATGGGGTCAGAGGGGAGAAGGACAGGGTCAGAGGGGAGTCAGGACGGGGTCAGAGGGGGTCAGGATGGGGTCAGAGGGGAGAAGGATGGGGTCAGAGGGAGGAAGGATGGGGTCAGGGGAGAAGGACGTGGTCAGAGGGGGGTCAGGACGGGGTCAGAGGGGAGAAGGACAGGGTCAGAGGGGAGTCAGGACGGGATCAGAGAGGGTCAGGACGGGGTCAGAGGGGAGAAGGACGTGGTCAGAGGGGGGTCAGGACGGGGTCAGAGGGGGTCAGGACGGGGTCAGAGGGGAGAAGGACAGGGTCAGAGGGGAGTCAGGACGGGATCAGAGAGGGTCAGGACGGGGTCAGAGGGGAGAAGGACGTGGTCAGAGGGGGGTCAGGACGGGGTCAGAGGGGGTCAGGACGGGGTCAGAGGGGAGAAGGACGGGATGGGGGTTAGGACGGGCTCAGGTGGACCTGCTTGCTGTGCAGCCCCGGTGCCAGCACAGGCGGCCCGGGGACACCTCCAGGCCCATTGATGGGAGAGTGCCATCCTTGCCGTGGCTCCCTGCTGACTCCATCCCGGGGCGGGGTGTCGTTCTCCTGCTCAGAAAGAAGACGGCTCCGTGAACCGGGATTTTAAGAAGACCAAAACAAGGGAGCAGGTCACCGAGGCCTTTAGAGAATTCACTAGAGGAAACCTGAACATCCTGGTGAGTCAGGGTGCCTCTCGGGAAGGGGCCGGGACCTGGGGGCCTCACAGGGGGACGTCCCTCAGACGGGGGTAGAGGTTCTTGTCCCCGTTTTGCAGGTGGGCACACTGGGAGGTCCAGTGCACACGCCTGGCCTCCACCTGTGAGGGCGAGGCCTGCCCCGGCTCATGCTGCCGACAAGAACTGGGCTTGGACAGTGTGCACTGCTGGCAAAGGGCACGTTCTTGTCTGTGGCTGCAGCTGTGGGCAGGCTGGGGTGGGTGCTCAGGCCTTCCGGCCACTGGGGCTAGAACACCTACTTGCCCAGCTGAGTTAGTGTGCGTTGTGCCCCCCGCCTCCCGGGCACAGCACCCCTCAACAGTCAGAGGGAGACATGGGTGTGCCTGGGACATGGCTCCGGAACCCGCTGACAAGAGTCTCCTTGTGAATGGGCTCCAGGGCTGTGGAGGGGAGAGGAGGACCCCAGCAGCCTTCTCTTCAAGCAGACCTGGACACTGGCTGGCGTGGCCTCTGCCCTCCACTCCTTTCTGGCTGTGCGCACCCCACCAGGACGTGTCCCTTGGCCCTGGAAGCCCAGCCTCGCCCCCATCTCCCACAGCCTGAGCCCTCCCTGGGCCTGGGCTGGCTGCACCTCAGCTGAGGAATCCGTGGTCTGGGACCCCGGTGCCTCCCCTCCTGGCACTCCCCAACCCTAATGAGCTACGTGGGGCTTAAAATTCCCTTCCCCTCCTCCTGCAAATGTGTAACCCCTGATCGTCTCCCTGCCCCAGATTGCCTACCGTGACCGGCTGAAGGACATTCGGGCCACCCTGGAGGTTTCACCCTTCTTCAGGTGCCACGAGGTGGGTGTTGGGTTCCTGCTCTCAGGCTCACCGGGGAGGGGAAGTGCCACCCGACCCTCTTGGCCCAGGAGGCCGAGGGGCATTTTTAGGATGACCCCAACCTGGGCATCATCCAGGATCACCTCCTTGCCACACACAGGACCTCTGACCACAAGGGGTTTCGTGCCCAAGAGATCCGTAGTCCCCATCTTCCCTCCTCCTCTGCTCCTTCCAACTCCTGAGCCTTGTCCGTTCCAGCTGGTGGCGGCAGGACTTCAGTTCCACACCCCCCCAAGGGTCGAGGGCAGACGCTCTCTGAGGTGCTGGAGTAGCCGAGCACCCCTGTGACCACCCCGAGATCTTCAGATGAGACACTGAGGAGGGCTGGGCAGGTCCCCATCATGCTCTCGGAGCAGGTCTGGAACTCCCCACCTGCTTCGCAGGGGCAGCAGGAGGGGACTTAGAGGGAGCCCAGGGACTCCAGGGCCCCCGGCCCTGCACATGTGCACACGCATGAGTGCACACACATGAACACACACACACCCCTCACCACCAGGCGCCCGCACTGCCCTGCTTATGTGTACCCACTCACACGGCTGGAGACTCCCGGGCATGCCCCCTGCCCCCAGGCACAGCTGCACTGGGGGGGGCTGGGTAAAGCAGCTTCTACTGCTCCCCCCTGACATCTCCCTCTTCCATGAGGCAGCCCCCTACCCAGTCAGCTTGCAGGGTCTCATAGGGAGTCTCAGCCTGAGCCCTGCCCACCAAGAGGGCTGTGTGTTCAGCAGGTGATCTGGGGCACCTGGCAGGGGGAGTGTCCCTGTGGGGAGGTGGCTGGGCCCTTCTTACCTGCACTGCAACTCTGCAGGGTGGCACCATGGGACCCTTCCCCGGGAGATACACTCTGTGCTGACCTTGTCCGTGGGCTGGGCCAGGATGTACCCTACTCTACCACACGTACTGACCCTGGGGGGGTAGCCTGGGCAGTGCTGCCTGAAGGATTGGGAGGTGCCCAGGTCACAGCCATGGGCCTTGCTCTGCCCCTGGGCAGCGTCTGTCAGTCCAACCCTCTCCTTCCTCTGTGGAGGACAGGGCCAAGTCTGGACGCTCAGCAGGACCTCTGTGCCTCACGTTGGCTCTGAAACCTCATGACCGCTGATCCACCTGCGCTTTCCCCAAGCTCTCCCTCCCTTCTTCAGCACCTTTTGTTTTATTTCTTGAAATTTTTTTTTGCTATTCATTTTCTGGCGAATCACTAGGAAACTTCAGATCTAGAAAGAGACCAGATCACCTGGGTTTTCTGTTCATTTCCATCTGGGCAGAGGAAGCCCCTTCTCTGGCTCAGGGTTTCCAGGGGGTGTCCCTGCCCCCCGCCCCAGGCACCACCCTGCCCCACACAGTCACCTGGAGGACAGTATGGCAGATAGGGTCAGTTGGGGAAAGCTGAGCCTTCCATGCAAGCTCTCTGACCTGCCCGGAAGGGCAGACTCTTTGATGCCCACTGTCTGCGGGAAGCTGTGGGCAGAGACCAGCCTGGGACCATGCTGCTGGGGCTGGGGCGGCGGGGCCCGCGGCCCTCCCCCCCCCTTGGTGCTGGGTGTGCGTTTCTGTGGGGTCCTTTTCTATGCCCACCCCCCTCTGCCCAGGCACAGAGTTTGGAATCTCCTGGGCACCTTCCCTTTCACCTTGGGAGAGGTCAAGGTCTGGGAAGGGGAAGGGGAGATCTCAGGATTTACTGTGGGCTGGAAATAGCGGCAGGTGTGCAGGCCGGAGGCAGGTGGGGAGGTCTGCTGTCCACGCGGGGTGGCCTCAGGGCCCGTGTCCTCCACCTCCCCACCCCCCGCCCCCGCACTGTCACTCTCCCGCTGCTCTGCTCCCGCGTGAGAAGCGTGAGAAGCGGTGCCGGGTTCCTCCAGCCCACAGACTCGGCTCCTCCCCCCGGGCTCCTGCTTATCCCCTGCCTCCCCATGTTCCCTTCCAGGTCATCGGCAGCTCACTTCTCTTCATCCACGACAAGAAGGAGCAGGCCAAAGTGTGGATGATTGACTTTGGGAAAACCACGCCCCTGCCCGAGGGCCAGACCCTGCGGCACGACGTCCCCTGGCAGGAGGGGAACCGGGAGGACGGCTACCTCTCAGGGCTCAACAACCTCATCGACATCCTGACGGAGATGTCGCGGGGTGGGGGGCCACTGGCCTGAGAGCACCCCCCCCCCGCCACGCCTCCCCACCCTCTCCTTTCCCTCCCGGTTTCTTCTCCACTTCCACCTGGGTGCAAGCCCCGGAACTGACCCTCCCAAAATGCACTATAAGACACTTTGTAGAAGAGAAGAAAGGAGATTTCCTGGTGATTTTCCTGTAACTTAAGGGTTTGGGGATGGGCTTTCCACTTCTCTTTGTGAATAGTGTCACCTACCAGAAGAGAAATGCCCAGTGTCCAGGCGGGGCTCCCTGTACAAGAGGTCAGCTGGGTTTAGTTAGGAGCCTTGGGGTAGGCTTCGGTGGCCACAGGGATACCGGCTGCGGAGGGGACACGTAGCACGGGGGACCCCGGCCTCTGGGCGATCTACCAGCGGGCGCCTGCTGCCGCCTGGTGGCTGGCGCCGGGAGTGCGCCCTGCCGAAGCTCAGCCCTGTTTGTGCCTGGCCAGAGGCTCCGAGAGTCCCAGTGCTGCAGCGGCCTCCTGTCACCTGGTAGTCGGGGCAGAAGACACTGGGGGAACCACATATGGATGAGGAATCAAGTGCCCTCTGCATAGCAGCCCAGGGGCTCCCAAAGATGGCTTGACCTCTCTTGGGCTCTAAAGCAGGGACCCCACCCCCATCCCAGGCTGGCAGCCTCAGGCTAGGTGCAGGTCTAGGGACCAGGAGAGACCGAGGCTGGCTTGGCTGTGCTCTCTCGCTGGGGCCTTCCCAGAAGGGGGCCGGCAGGAGCCGTTTTTCCACCTGGAATATTGTCCATGGATTCCGAGGACCCCTCTGCAAACCCGAGCTTTCCTGGCCAGGGGAGGGCACTCTTCTCTCACCCCTTCACTTAACCTCCCTCCCTTCTTTTGGTGCTTGTCTCTTGGCCCTGCCAGCACACCCTCTCTTGGGTCCTGAATCCCCAGAGTTACAGCGAGGACGCCAGACCAGCACAGGGCTGTGAGGAAGCAGGGCTCTGGCTTTCTCGCATCATTTTCCCTGGAGTAAGTCTTGGGGCCTGAAGGGCTTAGGCCCATGTGGACCGATTGTAGTGTAGGTGCCGGCAGGGTGTCCCAGCACCTTTTCCTACAGTCTCTTTTGCTTGAAGATTTGTGGGAAACCAGGTAATGCTAGACCTTATTGTAATTGCAAAGCAAGTAAGTCTTTATTATTAAGAACAATATAAAATTTGTATGATTGTTGAAGAAAAAATATTCCCCTCAAGGCATGCCCCTGGGCCCTTGGCTGTGAGCCATGCAGGGGTGCAGGGCCTGAGGTGCACTGCTGGGGGCCGGCCTGGCCACTGCCCACTAGGGAGCTGCTGGAGGGATGTGACGGCGTTGGCGTGCACCGGGGTGTGTCATGGGGCCGAGGGGGGTTGGTGAGGACCCCCAGGGCCACCGCCCTCCCTGCCACCCCAGGGTCAGGAGGCAGCTATCGACTTGTACTTGCTCACGTGCGTGACAGATATGTTTCCCCTTTCACATCAGGTGAGTGACAGTTAGTGGGGGTGGAGGGTGGCCCCCATGAGGATATAGAAGTACAGTTCTTCAAAAAAAAGGAAATCACTTTTTAAACTTCCTGATTCTTGTCCAAAATAGTGGTGAGGTCCTGTGTGGGCTGCCTCACTGAAGGTCACACCCGGCCCCTGCTGGGCAGAGACCTCGTGAGGGCATGTGATCCTGAAGGAAGGAGAGCTGAGGGCTCCCGATCTCACAAGCCAGCTCAGGGTCTCCAGAGCTCTGGTCACTCGTGGGCTAGAAGGAGCTGACTCTGGAGGGCTGTGCTTCAACCACCTGCAATTGTTCTCCACCTACAGGCTGGCCAGAGGCCACCTTCAGTGCACCTGTGAGAAAGTTTGCTAAAGCACATTAGGGGATATGAACAAAAATTATAGGGGACCATCTCAGCTTACTTAGAAGAACAAACTTTCCAAGCACTTTAAGCAGGCATCAGTTGTTTGCAATGTGCTATATGTAAATAATTAGTTGATTAAAGGAGGCCCTTGGGGGCTTCTTCTTGGGTCATATTATGCAAAAAGTGGTATAAAATGGCATCATTTTAGGGTTATTTTATTATTTAGGGTTTTTTGTGTTTTCTTTTTTCACATTTCCCATGCTCGTTCTCCTCCCCTTTCACACCTACTCTGTCTCTGACCCCTTCCCTCCTTCCCCTGCCAGCTGCCCTCCCCCCCTCCCCCGTCACAGTGGGGTGGACGGACCCTGCAGTGGGATTTGCGGAACCCCTACAGTGGCAACCTGGAAGACTGTGCCTGCCCAGCTCTGGTCCAGCAGGGTCCTTGGTCCTGGCTCTGCAGGCACCAGGAGATAGGCACGAGCTGTGCATGGGCCAGCGTGGGCCATGCCCCCTGCCCTACCCTCGCTGGGCCCCAGTACTTTGCACTGCTTAGCGTAGTTTGCAGGTTTCCTCAACTGCTTTTCCCAGGCGCCTTACTGTCATGTAAGATGTTTTAACGTTATATTTATTTTGTTGGTTTTTAAAAATTGCACAAAACACTAAGACTGAAAGGCTGGATTTTGTTTTTCCTTTAAAGCTTTGCCTTCCTTCTGAACTTCCTTTCCCTACCTGGTGGAAAGAGCTTGGAAGAAACACCTGCTCCGCTCCCCCACCCACCCACCCAAGACAGACTGCTTCCTTCTTTAGCTGTATTTAGCTTCTGAGTTTCTCTGAATTTGTCTAGTCCTCATGGCATATAATCCAGGCCCCTGGCTCCAGGCTTTGGGGAAGAGCAAGCTGTTTATCCCTCATCGGTGCCGTTTTCTGGAGGAAAGGACTACCCCGTGAGGCTCTCCTTTCCCTCTGCACCCTTTTCCCCCGCGGACCTTAGAGAAAAACTGAACTGTTACATAACCCCATGCACAGTGCCTGCCAGACAGACTGTAAATGCTCTGTACCCTCCTGAATAAAGGCCTTTGGAAACCACGGAGCCCCCCCTCTGCAGTGAGATCTGATGGCTGGGGTGAGGGTGATGGCCTTGGGGCTGTGATGAGCCCAGAAAATGGGGATTAGATGGGTAATTGTTAAATCTACAAGATTTATTATAATTATCTACAAGTTAAATTATAAAGACTTTAAATCTAGTATTTTCTACAGTCTTCACAAAACCTTTAAAAACCCCAGAGCCGCAGAACAGCTAACAAGGGAGGCTGGGAGACCTCACTTGTAACCATTTGCAGAGTGAGCCCACCTCTGTGCCCTAGTGCTTGACATCTGTGTTCTCATTTTATCCCTGTATCAACTCTGAACAAGGCTTCCTAGTCTCCATCTGCACACCAAGGCTTAGAAATTTCAAGCAGCCTGACCTGGGTAATAAGTGGGCAGGGACTTGAATCCAGAATTTGCCCGGTTTCAAGGAAAATTCTGTTTCTTCGGGGCGGCAAAGCTGGTTTTCTCTTTGCCCTATGCCCCAATTTCTAAGTGTGGTGCTTGGCTCAGAGCAGCTGTCCCGAGAGCATTAAATGCATAGATGGCTTTTTGGTGGGGCTGCCGGCATGCAACCCCTGAAAAGCAGAAAGAAGCCTCTGCCACACAGCAAGTCTTCACTATTACCTACCATCTGCCTCCCTCTAGGCAATGCAGAGCTGGAGGCTTCATTTGCAGAACTTAGAATTTGTGTGTGTGGGGGGGGGGGGGGGGGGGGGGGAATGCATCCTTGCTGTTTTTGAACACAGGGCAAAAGTACAGGAAATGAAAAGCCACGGGGCCTTTGCAACCTCTTTTCTCTTCTGCCTGGAATGTTCTCCCCAGGTTATGAGATAAACATGCAAACGAGCGTCTCTGCCTTTGTATCTTATTCTGTCAGCACTACAGTGAGTGACCTCTGCGAGTGAAGCAGGAAGAAATAGGACAACTGTAAGTCCCTGATTTCCTATTTAGCTCTGAAAGAGTTAACAGACAACTGCAAGTCCCTTGTTTCTTATCTAGCTCCAAAGGAACTAATGCAAACTGCAAACTTCAGCTGCAAACTTCCTGAGACAAAAATTTTCCTAAAGCCCTGAAACCTTCCCAAACCACAAAAGCTTGTAAAATTCTGGGCCCAAAACAAATTCCTGGTTAATAATAGGAAGCATAGAGTTCCTTAAAGATTGTAAACCATCTGCCCAAAGACAAATTTTAGGTATGTGACAGCAAGCCATGAATTCTGCTAGCTATCTCCTCCTAGAACAAAGAACAAAGAAGACACCTAGTATTCAAAGGCTACTATGGAAACCTGCCACCCGTAAAACTTTCCTATAGAACAAACTAACCCATTCCATCCAGTGGGTGTCCCTCCGTCGGGCACGTCTGCATTGACCTCTTTAAGGTGTACTCTTGGTCCTGGGCAAAGGCTGTGGATACTTTTGCCCGACATGCTTAATAACCAATTCTTGAGACACTGGGGTTTCAAAGAGAGAAAGAATTTATTACTAGGCATGTAGTAGGGAAAGCAGATGGCCTAGTGGCCCAAAACCTGTCTCCCCAAACTGCAGTAATTCTGATAGTTTTGTTAGAGAAAAGATGGGCAGGGATTGGGATAATGAGCACAGTGGCCCCAGATGATGTGATTAGAGGTGATCTGATTAATTGAGGATGCACAGATTGGTGACCTGCTTAGTGTAATGGGGTACAGGTGACTCGTAGGTTCAAGTCTAAGCTACTGCACACGTCAGGTGGGCCCACTTTGGTTAGAACCAGTCTGGATTTTCAAGATAACTTTGGACTAGTTCTGAGCTGACCCAGGACCCTTCATTAATAAAAATAGGGGCTGTCTTTAGTGATCACAAGACTCTAAAGTTGAAAAACTGGATAACTGGGTACAAATAAAGGTTAGTCACAAGGTTTTTACAATCATGGGCAGATGATAAGGGCTATACAATCACTATCAGAGATCAAGGCACCTGGATTACAATTTAGAGATTTCAGTATTTCCCTCCGTCTACTCCAATGTACCAGAAAACAAAAAGGAATATCTATATAATGGTTCAGTTATTAAAATCATCCCTTATATCTTGATTTCTCCATTACACTCTTTTTTTTTTCCTAATAAACTTTACCACTTATTCCTACTGATCCTCTTGTCTCTAAATTCTTTTAGTGTCAAAACTAAGGAACCTAGAACAGGGCTCAGCTGGCCCGTTTGCCGGCCAGGTACACGTAACACAAGGGTCCCACCCAACCTCTGTGCACACGCACAGACAGCCCCTCACTCGGGGCCTACTTGACACCCACGTTGTTTCCTGTTTTGAAGCTTCGCTGTTGGCCTGGAGGCCAGTGTCCGTGTAACCGTGAAGTGTAGGGGATTTGATACCCGCCCCTACCCCCAACATAGCATGAACCTTTCACTGATGCGAGACAAGAACAGGGGGAAAGATTTTTCTTCCTTCTCTACCACACCCTGCTGATGGCTGCAGTCTGATCCGCTTCCTGGAGAATGGTCCTGTGAGATTAAGCATTTCGTGGTGGCCACCTTGCTAAGCTCACTTGTGCGGGTGCGTCCTCCTCCCCTGCCTCTTTCTCATCTTGTCCCTCATCCTTGCTCCCTGGGGCCACACGAATAAAGGTGTCGGGCATAAGCTTCTGCCTCAGGCTTTGCTTTCTGGAGAACCCAAGCACAGATGGCCATCCTTTGTGACTTGGCTCAAACGTTGCCCCCGTGGAAAGACTCCCCAGCTATAGCAAGCTAACCTCAGTCACTGGCCCTGTTTTATCTTTTAGGGGTGGCTTATCGGTGTTCAGAACCAATATGTGGGGTTTCTGGTCTGTCTCCTCCATTACCACGTAGCCCCTGCTCACTGCTGTTTCATCAGTGTCTGGCAGCACCAGAGATGCAATAGGAGTTTAGTAAATGCTTGTCTGCTGCTGCTGCAGTGGGTAGGGGTGCCTCTGCCCAACATGACCACAGTGTCTGGGATGCACAGACCCCCCTGCTTTGGGTCAGAGAAGAACAGCTCATGATGTCGGTGGATTCCTTAGCCTCTCAGTTTCTCTCCTCCAGTGAGCTTGTCTGCACCCGTTCAGCCACCATTCTGCTCTTACACTAAATTCAGAATTACCAGTGACTGGTCTGTATAGGCGCTGCTTAAATACTTTCTGAATGAACGAACGGATGACACTCCCTTTTGCAAACAGAAGTCCTTCCCTCTGCAGTCACCCTGAGTCTATGAGCATCTCAGACTCATGTGCAGCTCCTACAATCACATTGAAGTTCTTCACCAGCCACTTATATCTGCCCAGGCATGTTGCCCCCTGGGTGGGGAGCAGTTGTCCTGCTGTCTCAGATCTTGGAGCTTTCTGCCAGTTGAAGACAAAGTTCGGTTAGCATGGAAACCAAAGGGAACTCAGGAAGCCCCACTGCTGACAAGCCCAGTCCACCTGCTGTGGTGGGAGACCACGACAAGGCCTATGTCCCTCCAGTGTGGCTTCACAACCTCAGAAGATCCTGACCTGGACCCTCTCTGCCTCGATGCTGGCTCTCCAGACCCCTTAGGGGCTGGGCTGGCCCTGTAGCTACGGATCATGTACTTACAGTTCCCTCGGGAGTGTCTTTACTCCTACAGTCAAGGAAAGGCCATGAGAGCTCTGTCAACTGCAGCATTCCATTTGTCTACCTGTGAACCTGGGAATAACCACAGGAGGCTCTTTGGATCCATGGGGCTCGCTGCGAGATGGGCTCTGTAAGCCCTGACTGAAGCAGAGGACCATTTCAGGTCTTTGGTTGCACTGTCAGCAGACACCAGAAGACTCCTGCTGGTCACAGGGCCCAATTGCAGACCCTTCTGTCTGTGGCAAGTATTCCTTGAACTCAATCCCCAGGGCCTGCAACTGCTGGCTAGAGTAGCTATACACTGGGGGAAGAGGACGCCAACCTTCTGAGGGCCTCAGATACGGCTTTCACAGCATGACTTAGGTTGGCCTGTCAGCTGCCCCGAACCTGCTGCCTGCTTTTTGCAAGGCTTCCAGTACTGTCAAAAGCACCCTGTGGCCATCCTTGTCATTGTCACTTCCCCCATATAGACCAGGTGCCTTGGACCTTATGTCCCAATGCCTCCCCTCCCACCTGCACAGGGTACCACAGGTAGACGCCCCGTAATTGTGACTTGACCACTGTTCTAGTTTGCTAGCTGCTAGAATGCAATATACCAGAAATGGAATGGCTTTTAAAGAGGGGAATTTAATGAGTTGCTAATTTACAGTTCTAAGGCTGAGAAAATGTCCCAGTTAAAACAAGTCTGTAGAAATGTACAATCAAAGGCATCCATCCAGGGAAAGATACCTTGGTTCAAGAAGGTCAACGACGTTCAATATTTCTCTCTCAGCTGGAAGGGCACATGACAAACATGGCAGTGTCTGCTGGCTTTCTCGTGGCTCTACCAAAAAGGAACTTTCTCCAAAGTGTTTTCTCTTTTAAAGGATTCCGGTAAGCAACTCCACCTTCAGTGGGTGGAGACACACCTCCATGGGAATCATCTAATCAAAAGTTACCACCCACAATTGGGTGGGTCACATCTCCATGGGAACAATCAAAATGCTCCCACCCAGCAATGTTGAATGAGGATTAAAGGACATGGCTTTTCTGGGGTCCACCACAGATTCAAACTGGCACAACCACCTTCCTTCCACCAGCAAAGAGTCCCTTATTGCCTTCAAACCTGTAGACAACCCAGCTTCATAATCCAACACTGAGGTTCTGCTTTCCAGGATGACCACCTGTCTACATGCTGGGAAGCCCAGCATGGTTAGTAGTTTGACTGCTTCCAGCTAAGAAGGGCACTTAAGGTTCCAACACCTAAAGGGTACACTAGAAAATGGAACCTAGAGTAAAAGCTTATGAGTTAACACCAATGAGAGAGGAATCCCAGGGAAGCAGGGATGGGGACAATGGAAGGAAGTGGAGAAGGGAGGAGAGGAGCTGACATAAGGGGAGACAATACCAACCTGGACACTGTTTGGCAGCAAAAGCAGCCGGAGCGGCCCTGTGAGCTGCTGCCTTGGGACGTCTTCCTGGGGAAAGGCAAGGGGAGAAGGTGTGGCAGTGCCCTCCACACCCTGTCTCTAACCTAACCACGAGGTGTTACCTCCCGAGGGCCTCGGCAGCCTCTCGGCCGGCACCCAGGTATCCTGGTGCCTGTGCTCACAGCTCCTCATGGGCGGTGGGGGCAGCCCTGGCCATCTGCCTTCATGGCTATGACGACAGTACAAGCTCGTGCTGCTCTGCTCCAAAGCCAGCCAAGCAGCAGTTTGGCGGGGGGCGGGGAGGGGGGGTTGCACAGGATCTGATGAGGATCAGGACCTTTCTGGTACCCACTGGCAGGGCAGCGCCCCATCTAGCCCCTGGCTCTCCAGCCCAGCCTCTGCTCTGCCTCCCCGTATACTCGTGACCGAGGCAGGTCCCCCGGTACTGCTGGGTCTGGAGAGGGGAGAGAAGCTGAAAAGGAGCTCCACAGTTGGCTTGGGAAGACTTGGCTGTCTTGGTCATGAAGATGCTGTCGGCTAGGAAATACACTCGGGGAAGCACCATCTGAGAAACAGCGATTAGGTGGGGGCCTTCAGGGAAAGGGCCCGGCAGACCCAAACTTGCTTCTGAGCAGCCGCGGGCCTGCTAAGCCTCGTGGCCGCTCCTCACCGCCTCCATGAGGGCCCCGAGATTGCCGGAGGGGGTGTCAGCTTCACTGAAGTCTGGGGAGCAGCTTGGCTTAACATAGTAGTTTTTCACCTTTTTGGGGGGTTGGGGGCTTCGGGGGTGTCACAGACCCTTAGATAGTTTAGAAAAAGCTCTGAACCCTCTCCCCAGAAAAAATGTCCAGGGGAGTGTTTGGAATCCCCGGCTGAGAATAACCCTTTCCAAGACGTGGTGGGCCAGCGCCCCCTTCCTCTCCTCCCTCAGTGCACCGGCACCTCTAGGTACGCTGGAGACCTGCTTGGCCTCCGCCCTCCTCTCTTCCACTCCCTAATCACCTAGACTTCTGAATAGGAGTCACCTGGGGCCCCATTACCTGGAGACTACAGCTCACCTGTTTTATAAATAAATAAAGTTCTATTGGAAACTGCCATCCTCATTCCTTTACACATTATCTATAGTTGGTTCTGAGCTGTCACAACAGACTTGAATAGTGGTCCACAAAACTTAAAATACTCACTTTCTGGTCTTTATGGTAAGCATTTGCCAACCCCTGCCTTAGAATAATGGCAATGGCTGTTTGTTAATTACGAGGTGCCAGGCACCATACAAGGTGGATTTAAGGCTCAGTAATGTAATCTTTATAAAAACTCTGTAAGATGAATTTAACCCCATTTATAGCTAAGAAAACAGAGGCACAGAGGGGGTAGCTCATCTGAGATCGCACAGCTGGTAGGCAGCAGACCTAGCCTTTGAACAAAAGCTCAAGACTTTTCCATGACTCTGTTTCCCCAATTCCTAAGCAGCCCAGGGAATCTCCCACACAGCAGGTTTGTCCCCGCAGTTGCCTCCTGACAGGATTTCTGGGGCTGCCTGTGATCTAATATTCCACCTGTTGGTAAGCCACGAGTCCTGACTTTGGCTGGAAGAGTATTTCCACTCTTCCACCTGCTGGAGTGAAATCGGCACAGTCGCCCACAGAACCTGCTGGAATGGGGGGGGGGGGGGGCCTGGCCGGGAGGACCCCTGCTGGACGGTCGCGGGTACTACAAGGCATTGAGGGCAGTGGGCCAGGGGTAAAGCTGAATCACAGCCCGGAGCTCAGCCAGCCTCCACGCCTGTCCTTCCTCCGGGAATGCCCTGGATTTCAAGGCTGGAAGAGTATAACACTGGGGGCTTAGCCCGGCCCTGAGAGTGGGGTCCCCAGCAGGCCCCGTCCTGGGGCTGCACCGTGGAGCTGCAGAGCTCAGGCCCTGATCCCTGGTGGGCCTGGGGGAGTTGGGGAGGGAGGATCCTGGATCAGGAGCCCCCTAAGTGTGACCATTTGTTCTGGGCTCTGTGTGATGGCCCTGGGAAGTGCCGCCCACGTACCTGCAACGCCCCAGCCCCTGTCTCCCAGCGTTCCATGACGCAGGTGCTCAGGTGGGCCTTTGCTCCCGGCCCACAGAGCCCGCCTTCCTTGCCAGCTCACGGGCAGGCCACGCCCCTTCCATAAAAACAGAAAATGCTTCCTAGTTCTGGCAAACACCGAAAAACAACGTGCTTGTCATCTTTCTCAGCTTTTTTACTGTGATGGCTGTGACAATGCTCCGGGGGCTTTTTACACCAAACACAGGGCTGAGATGATAAACTCAACAGAGAAGTGAGGAAGGGAATGGAAAAAAAGAGGAATGACAAAAGGGATTACATACTTTAGCAAGCTGTGACGGCTTGAACTTAATTTTTTTTTTTAAATCAAGAAAATCATTAGTTGATATAATAAAAGAAAGCCAAAGGTTTTTCCCTGAATAGGTGTCTCCATCACTAGCCACTAGCTGACATGGTGGACTCTTCTCCAACTCCACCTTCCCGCGTGTAGCTTTACAGACTTGTGAATGAATAAAGCAGTTTTGGGGAGAAAAGTGCAATGCGAATTTCCGTGGTTGTCGATGCGGCAACACGTTTGGGTTATTTTAAAAACAAAACAGTTTCTACAAATTACGGACAAACGGTATCTCACTGAGACAATCTGCAGTCGACAGCAGCCCTGTTTTATTTCAGTGGAAACAATGCCCAATTTTAGTCAGGCTTTCTGCAAACACCTGCTGGAGTGAAATCGGCACAGTCGCCCACAGAACCTGCTGGAATGGGGGGGGGGGGCCTGGCCGGGAGGACCCCTGCTGGACGGTCGTGGGTACTACAAGGCATTGAGGGCAGTGGGCCAGGGGTAAAGCTGAATCACAGCCCGGAGCTCAGCCAGCCTCCACGCCTGTCCTTCCTCCGGGAATGCCCTGGATTTCAAGGCCACGGCTGGCCTGGCTACATGTTTGGCTTGATCCGGTCACCAGGAGCATGGTAATGGTGAGGGAACCCACCCTCAGGCACGGTGATCACCCGATTGCCTGATCCCCTCTTCCGGCTGTGGCGGTGAGCCCTGCACATGCCTCGTTTAAGCCTCACAGCAAGCGGCTGCCAGCAGGGGCAGCATGACCACCTCCTTTCTAATCTACGAGGAAACTGATGTTCAGAAAGTTTACATCATCTGACCAAGATCACACCGCTAGCACGTACCAGAGCCAGGATGTGAACCCAGATCTAAGACTTGGAGTTAGCTTTCAAAGAACCGACAGGGCGGACAGTAAGCAGGCACACGCTAGGCCATGTGAAGAGTGACCGGGGTCAGCACGCATTTTGTAGGTGTGCTCGAGGTCCCTGGTCAGCTGACTCTACCTTAACGGGGATTCTCCCAGGGAATCTGGGTGGGCCTCATGCAATCAGTTGCAAGGCCTTGAGTGGAGAAGGGAGGTGTCCCTGAAACAGAAGGACTTTCACCCGTGCAGCGCAGCCTCAGCCTGTGCAAGGAGGCTCCAGCCTGTCCATCCTGATGACCTGCCCACGATTCAAGACGACTTGCCAATGTTCCTATAAGCCAGTTCCTTGTAATAAATCTCTTCACATATATCTCGAACTGGTTCTGTTTCTCTGGTTGAACGCTGACTCATATACCAAGGCTCAAAGAAGTTAAGAAACTTGCATAAGCTTATCCAGCTTGCCCAGTGGTCAGTAGCAGAGTGGATCCTATGCTTTCCCGCTGTGTTTCATGACTCGCCAGTGACACCCTCAGGGACAGAAGGAAGCAATATTTGATTTGACTCTCAGGCTAATCAGTTTAGGAAGGAAGGGATGGGATCTTTTTCTTCCACTGTATTCCATTTTTCCCCCTATTTTCACTGAAAAATCATGGTCAGTGAATTCTCTAGGATCTTTTCCTCATCTTAAACTTGTTTCTCCCATCTTCCTTCTCGCCCCTCACTCCCTGGGTTCCCTTCACTAGCACTTGGCAAGTGTCCTCTCCTGCCTTTCTTGGGTGAATTATCATGCGCTTTAAGGCCACAGACTGACAGTCTCTCATGTCCCCTCATCTCTACCCTTTGCCTATTCCCACCCCCCCCCCCCGCCCCTGGCCCATTCAAGGAAGAACAGAGAGGCAGAGCAGGCAGTGGCAGGGACAGAAAGGTCTAGGATTTTAGTGTGTGGGTTGGCTCAGGCCCCCCCGTCCACTTCCATCTTTCTGGGGTTGGTTGGAATGGAGGTGGGCGAGGAGCTGGGCTCTCAGGCCTGTGTCTGGTTTCGTTTGAACTTGAGTTGTAATTACTCATGCTGAGGTATGTGCTGAGCACTTGTTTATCTCATGGATGTTTCTAGGTCCGTGTTGGGCAGTGATGGGACCACTGCGAGGGCAGACATGCGGGGACCCTGGTTCTTTCTGAATCAGGAAGACCTGCATGTGGTGGGGCACGTGGGCGTGCTGTGGGAGGCGTCACGTGCACACGCACACGCACACGCACACGCACACGGGGATGACCCAGAGGGCCAGAACAGGGCCCCGTCTGGAGTCTGGAGGCCAGGTCACATGGGTAACAGCTAAAAGGATCAGGGGTGTTTACTCCGAGGAAGAGAAGGGGATGTAAGGCAGGAGGGGCACCTTTGGATATTGGGGAGCCTGGGGGCCTGGTGGAAGAGGGAGCAGACTTCTTGCAATTCCCACCTCTCTTCCTATTCTTTGGTTCTAGAGAGAATGATGAGGACCGATTTGTGGAAGTTATAGGGAAGTGGTTGTGACTCAATATGTCTCTAGCAACGATTTCTGTCCCAACAAAGGAATACGGTAGTGAATCCCTTGAAACTGGAGGCCTTTACATGGAAACTTCATGTTCATTTGACTGGGAATCTGTACAGGAGACTCACAGAAAAGAGAGCGGGCTGGGCACAATGACCTTTCAAGATCTTTTCCGATTCTGAGATTTTGTGGTTCCACAGAAGAGCTGCTTGACATTTAGGATCAAGCTTTTATTTTTATTTTAATTTTTTTCCGATATGTCATGGACTGACATTTTTGTTGTTGTTAGAGAAGTTGTGGGTTACAAAACAATCATGCATGAATTATAGGATTCCCATACACCACCCTATTACTATTAATACCTTGCATTGCTGTGAAACATTGATTGCAATTGATGACAGCACATTTTTATAATTGTACTATTAACTATAGTCCATGATTTAACTTAGGGTTCTCTGTTTGTGTTGTGCAGTTCCGCGGATTTTTAAAAAAATTTTATCCTAATAACATATATACAACCTAAAACTTCCCCCTCTTAACCACACTCAAATACATAATTCATAGCTGCTAATTACATCCACAATGTTGTACTATCACCACCCTCCATTACCAAGATTTTTCATTGTTCCCAATAGAAACTCTGTACATTTTGAGCCTTATCTCCCTATTCCACACACCCCCCCCCCCACTTAGTCCCTGGTAACCTATATTCTAGATTCCGATTCTATGAGTTTGCTTATTCTAAAGATTTTATATTAGTAAGTTCATATAATATTTGTCCTTTTGTGTCTGGCTTATTTCACTAAACATGATGTCTTCAATCAAGTTTTATTTTAACTACTTCTTAATATTTTCCAAAACTTGATGAACATGTATTGCTATTATATGAAAAGGATGCATTTAAAGGCTCAAGTTTATTGCATGAAATCTGCAAAATCAGACAGGCTGCCTGGGTACTGAGGCGGATGGACGGGCGGCAGGTGGGTGGGCAGTGGGCGCTGGAAGCCTCTCTGCAGAGGGGAGTTTTGAGTTGGATGGTTTTGCTCTCTCCACGAGGTGGAACCAGGCTGCTGCCGGTGGGGAGAGGATCTGGTCTTGACTCTGATTCCGCTGCCCAGGGCAGGTAACCCCCCTTAGCCAGCCAAGTCAGTCCCCAGGCTCCAGATCCTGGGAAAAGCTTCTGCAGACAGAGCTGCGGTAACTTCCTTCCTTAAACCACTGCCCCCGCCCACAGTGTGGGCGCACTTACGTGTTTCCAGACTCCCCGGGTGATCTGGAGCCCCAGGACTCTGGGGTGCCAAATGCCCACATTGAACCATGCCTGTTGGGTTTCACAATAGAGGACAAAGCCTGCAAGTGAGATGCTTTCATTGAAATTTCAAGGCATTTTGGAAATCCTTGTCAGGCCACCTGGGCTCATCACTCTGAGGCTTGGCTGTTCACTTTCTTCCAAATATTTGCTTTTTTTCTGTCCAGCTTCTTTCAGGTCCAAGTGAAATTCTTGGAGCCTCTGGACCCATTGGCCTGTGCTTCTTTGCATGGCTAAGTGGCCCACACTTCAGGCAGGCAGGAAGCCAATGGAAACAAGCGTTTTCTATATTAGGTACAGAGAGGATCCTTCACATAAAATATTTTCCCTTTTTGGTAGAAGGTGGGAAGTGGGGGGAGAGGATTGGTACGGAGGTGTGCTTCATACCAATAAATTCCACCTTTTCCATATACTTGACTGCTTGGAACAGGGCTATGGTTCACATGAGGGAAATAAAAATATCAGAGGAGCTGGCGCTGCTTGGGGGGAGTTTCACATCTGAGAAGCCTGGCTCTCTCTGTGAAGCGACTTGGCCCCTGGCCTTGCTTTAGTGGGGAACTCAGCTGGACTGGATACCAGGACACTGGCTGAAGGGCCAGGATTGTAGAACATTGGCCAAGTCTTCAGAACATAACCTCTGAGCATCTGTTCAATTTTCACCAGGGCTCAGGTAGAAGAGCGCTAGAGCTAGGTACTGATATCCAGCCTCAGTCTTATGTCTTCTCTGGTCCTCACGAATCAGCTCACACTCCACTCTTGCCCAAGGATACCTCCCCGAAGGCCAGGGAAGGCTCTGCCTGGGGTGTGACTCACCCACTGTTCTAGTTTGCTAGCTGCCGGAATGCAATATACTAGAAACAGAATGGCTTTTTAAAAGGAGAAATTTAATCAGTTGCTAGTTTACAGTTCTAAGGCTGAGAAAATGTCCCAGTTAAAACAAGTCTATAGAAATGTCCAATCTAAGGCATCCAGGGAAAGATACCTTGATTCAAGAAGGCCAGTGAAGTTCAGGATCTCTCTCTCAAGTGAAAAGGCACATGGCAAACACGGTTAGGGATTCTCTCTCATCTAGAAGGGCACATGGTGAACACAGCATCATCTGCCAGCTTTCTCTCCTGCCTTCCTGTTTCATGAAGCTCCCTGGGAGGCATGTTCCTTCTTCATCTCCAAAGGTTGCTCGGTGGTGGACTCTCTGCTTCTCGTGGCTATGTCATTCTGCTCTCTCAGAATCTCCCACATTCTCCAAAATGTTTCCTCTTTTATAGGATTCCAATAAACTAATCAAGACCCACCTGAATGGGTGGAGACACATCTCTACCTAATCCAGCTTAACAACCACTCTTGATTGAGTCACATCTCCGGGGAGATGATCTAATTACAGTTTCAAACATACAATACTGAACAGGGAATAGAAGAAACAGCTGCCTTCACAAAATGGGATTATGATTAAAACATGGCTTTTCTAGGATACAGACATCCTTTCAAACCAGCACCCCCATCATCAGCTGTGTCTACCTTTACAGTTAGCTCAGCGGAAAACAAAAAGGGTTGGCACATGCATATTAATTTTTTCTGGAATTGTTTTACATTAAAGTTTAAATTGAAATTGCTGTGCATATACACATCCACTTCTAAATACTATTTTCCATTACCGTTGTTTGGGGCAGGAGGAGACAGGTGGGGTGGGAAGGCAGGAGGGTGGGACTGGTGGAGGAGTGGAGTGGGGAGAAGAAACCCTGCCACACATCCGTGCCAAATCAAATCCATCACCTGTCATGCACTGGAAGTGATTACACGTGTGCCCAGCCTGGCCTTTGCATGTGCACATGCATGTGTGGGGTGTGTGATGTGTGCAAAGACCTAGCCTATGTCTGGTGCATTGATGAAGCACAATAGATGGTGGGTTTGCCTTCAGATGGGAAGAACAGGGAGACACAATGAATCGGAGAGGCTTTGGGAGGGGCAAGGTTTGCTAGGATCTGATTTGTTTTTACTACTAAGAGAAACTCAACTTTAACCAGTTTATGAAAGGAAAGAAGAGAGAAGGAGCGGGAGGGAGCGAAGAAGTGGTGCAAGAGTGATACGTGCAATTAAACTGGGGGGTGAGTGGGGTAGTCTGGCCTTGGGAGTGACAGGAAGACCTTCTCTCTCCATCTCTCACCTCCATTCTCTGGCCTTTGGCATCCTGCTCTCATTCTCAGGTCTCCATGTGCTGGGAACTTTGACCATAGGTAGCTTCAGATTATAAACTACAGCCCTATGACCAAGGAGGAAAATTAGCTTTCCCGTAACTCCAGGTAGAAAAATCTCAGGAGGACACTGACCATCCTAGGGTAGCTCAGGAGAGGGGCTGCTGCTGGCCTGGCTGGGGTTACAGGCCCAGCCGGGCCCAGGGATGGAGGGGTGCTGTGACCGGCAGCTCCCCCGGGATCCCACCTGCTGAGCTGGGGAAGGATTGGTCCCTAGAGAAGGGCGAGGAAGAGCAGAGCAGACATTGGCACAGGGCTAGCCCTGGTGGACGCTGCTCCTGAGTGGCTCCTGGGGAGACAGTAGGGTTTGGGGCGGAGGGAGAGCAGCTGCAGACTGGGGGCACCACCCCAGCTTTTTAAAAAGATACTGACCATGTTTTAGTTCCCTGGCAGCCCACGGGAGAGGTGAGTCCTCCGTCCCCTGGCTTCTGGGCCCCTCCTGGACCAGGAGATGGAGCACGGTCTTCATGCTTGGAAACTGCTTATTTCCTCCACTAACATTCCTAGTTTTAAAAGTTTCTTTGCTTTCTAGAGGTTTTCTCTTTTTTTAGCACAACTATTTTGGATGAAAGTATAAATATCCACCCCTCTGACTGGAGAGACAGCTGCGGGCTCCTGCTCTGAGCGCAGGCCTCCTCCTCCACCTCCTCCAATTCTCTCCTGAGAGCCAAGGAGGCATTTGGGGGCCCCAAAGTCAGGGCCTCTAACCCATGGGGCCATTCGCAAGGCCGCTCACCACCCTCGCCACACTTGTTGGGCTCCGGGCTTATCCTGAGAACACTTGGGGTCACAGGGTACAAAGGCAGTGCCTGCAGGACCTGAGGTGCGGGTGAGGGCTGCCCCTCGGCCAGAGGGTTGCTCCCCAGGAACATGGCCCATGGTCACGCTGCCCCTCTTCCCCTGGGGGCCCCCCTTCTCCTCCACGGCCAAGTGGCAGTTTCCCCATCCAGGGCCTCACAGGCCGCGGGCTGGCAGGGGGTTGGCCACCCGAGGGCCCGGCGCCCACCCAGGGCGGCCACGGGGCAGGAGAGGACACGTGCCCCAGAACACGCCACCGCACTGCTGCCTCCGCGGGCAAGCTTCCCACAGACCAGGCGGGGCAGGCCCACGCCGCCACGGTCAGCACCTCCCGGGCCCTCCTGGCTGACCAGACCCCACCTCAGCCGCTGGCTTCTAGAGCACCGAGGGAGAGGCGGGGGCTGGGGCTGCTGGCACTCTTGTCCCGGTGTCTTCCCCACAGCCTTGGCCTTTGCTCTTGGTGTGGGATTGAATTGTGTCCCCCCCTTACCCCCGAGACATGTTCAAGTGCTCACCTGGTCCCTGGGAATGCGCCCTTATTTGGGAATAGGGTCTCTGCAGTTGTATTTAGTTAAGTAGAGGCCATGCAGGGTTAGGGTTAGTCCTGACCCCACAGGCGCTGGCCTGGTGGACGCGGTTCCTGAGTCAGGCCTGGGGAGGCAGGTAGGGTTGGGGGTGGGGGCAGAGCGTGGGGAGGTAAGGAGAGCCGCGGCAGACCTGGGCAGCTTTTCCAGAAGATTCTGGACAGTGTCCTTATAAGAAGGAGGACACAAACACCTGCAGGGGAGAAGGCCACATGAAGGGGGAGGCCGAGACTGGAGTGATACTTCACCAGCCACGGAGCACCAACGATTCCAGAAGTACCGGGAGCTGGAAGGGGCAGGGAAGGTCCCACCTCGAGAGCCCTCGAGAGCAGGGCACTGTGGACTCCTTGCCTTCAGACTTCTGGCCTCCGGAACTGAGAGAATACAGTACTGTCTTTTTTTCAAACATGGGCAGGCACCGGGAATCGAACCTGGGTCTCCGGCATGGCAGGTGAGAACTCCGCCACTGAGCCACTGTTGCCCGTCCAATATTTCTGTCGTTTTAAGCCACTCGGTGGGTGGAGCTTTGTTCTGGAAGTCCCGGGAACTAAGACGCCTTCCAGGTTGTGCACATGATCTGCACAGGTCGGGTCCCTCTTCTCTGTCCACACTCGTTTTTGACCACAGCTTGTGTGAATGTGCCAGCCCATCCTGAGGGGCGAGTGTGAAGGTTTCCACTCCTGGCCTCACCATTACCCATGTCAGGTCTGCCTGGAGCACGTGCCTGGAGCACGTACCTGGAGCAGCAGGTAACACTCCAGCTTAAAGGACCAGCTAATCTTAGCCCATCAGAGCCAGGCTAAAACCCCAAAAATCACTTCTGGGAGAGTCTCCCTGTCAGAGCTCTCATAAGGTATCTCTCACAAAGGGAAGGGAGGTCCGCCCCTGGCTGAGAAGCCCCAGGGAACAGCAGAGAACTGAAGATCAGGGGTCAGGTAGGATGGAAGTTAGCTGTGAGTCTTTAAACAAGTTGCTTCAGATATTAATGAGATAACAATAGTAATATCTTATAGCTAATAATACCTTATAGATTTGTGAAGGTAAACAAAATACATGTGAAAATTCTCGGCACTTGGCAGATACCTGATGTGGTAGTTAGGTGTCAACTTGGCCAGGTGAAAGTGCCCAGTTCTGTTGCTGTGGACATGAGCCAAGGGCATGTGAAGCTCATTTGTTGCTAATTACATCTGCAGTAGGCTCACAGAGCACCTTCTGCAATGAGTGATGTTTGATTTAATTGGCTGGATGCTTAAATGAGAGAGCTCAACGTAGCACAGCCCAAGCAGCTCAGCATACCTCATCTCAGCACTCTCAGCTCAGCCCAGGCCTTTAGAGATGCAGAAAGGAATCACCCTGGGGAAAGTTGTTGGAACCCAGAGGCCTGGAGAGAAGGCCAGCAGAGACCAAACTGTGCCTTCCCATGCAAGAAAGAACCTCAGTTGAAAGTTGGCTGCCTTTCCTCTGAAGACCTATACATTTTTAACTAAATAAATTCCCTTTTATTAAAAGCCAATCCATCTCTGGAAATCCCCTTTCATTAAAAGCCAATCCATCTCTTGTATGTTGCATTCTGGCAGCTTTGGTGAACTAGAACACCTGAGAAACGCAGGTTCTGTTGAAATAATTTCTTGAAGAAGGGAGAAAGTACTTTGTAAACAATACAGCACAATCCAAATGCTAATGGCTATTGTTATCATCACCCAAACTCTTTCCTGATGTGTTCTGTATAACTGAACCTTGGGTTTCTTGGCAATTCCATAAAGGCTTGGTATGAGGAACCCAGCTCTGCCCACATTGATCCCCGTGGAAACACGGACCTAACCTCTGGGTTCAGGGGCCTTACACAGCCCACAAGGGTCTGGCTCCTTGCACTCCCCACCAAGGGACCCCCTCTGCCCCATATTTATGCTCTGCTCCACCTCTGAAGGCTGCGTGCTAAAGAGTGGATGGACAATCCTGGCCACAAACCTGAGCCCTGCCTCCACACCACCTCTTGATCCAGTGCATCTTCACATGTCTCTCCCTGGGACTGGTCACACCCAAGCACGAACGTTTCTCAGAGGCTTGGGTCTGGGGGTGCAGGGAATTCTGGGGAGCAGAGACTTTAATGTTTGTCCTTTCTCTCTGGGTTTGAGAACGCTCTTGGTGAGGCACACTCAGTTGTTAATGAGGCACACTCTAACCCTCTAGGAGAGAGGCACTGGCTGAGTTAACCAAGTCACCCTTCCTGAAGGCAAGAAGATTGGGGCTGGGAGAGAAGAGAGTATCTCGGCGAAGAAGGGCTTCTTCTCTTTACTTGATAGGGCTAGTAGCAGTGCTAACTTCCTCACCCATTGGACCTTCTGACCAGCTCCTCTAAGCTGGGCGACTCAACAGAAAATTCTCTGGCCAAGAACATTCCCAGCATAATTTGAGTACATTGCATATTTAGAAGATCCTTAAATCCGGAAATACTCCCTGGAGTGTTGGACAACCATGATAGCACTTTGGGTCATTGTGCTACCTTGGGCTTTGAGCCCTTTTTTCAGCAGTGACTAAAGTCCATCCTGAGCACAGAAACCATGTCTGGGGCCTTGAAGGGGTCACTGTGGTTGAGCTTGAGACCTCGCCACTTGCAACCTGATTCAGTCTTTGGAGCAATAGCAGCATCAAGGCCCCTGACGCTGTAGCTCCTCTCACGAGGCTGCCAGGACGCCCCAGGCAAGTCTCTAAGGTCCTGCTGGGCCCAGATGAGGAAACGGTAAGAGAAGAGCTGTTCCCTTGGGTCATACGTCACAGGGCTAACACTCAGAGACTCAGCTGCCAGGGTTCTTGTCTTCCATGGTGCCCAGCGCTGACTGCAATGCTTCACACGTGGTCTCATTCCGGCCCCAGCTGCTGCCATTAATGCCCCCGAAACAAGTGATCTGCTCTTGGCAACCACCTCAGCATGCTGTGAACACCAAGCTTCCTGACCAGTGGCTCCGTAAGGATGAAGGAAAGTATGGAGGCTCTTGATTCCAAGAACACCTCTTTCATTAAATGCTATTTAATGTCATCTTGTTAGATTGTCTCTGCTTGTCAGAATCTTTTTGGATTCTCAATTGTCTATCTAATATATTTATTTTCCTCATCTACAAATTTGATAAGCTCTCTAGGTCTTAATGAAATTATTAATTTGCAATTATTAAGGAAAGTGTTGGCTCGGCCATGGGCTGGCAGGTCCTTCAAGACAACGTCAGTTCAACCAGTCCCTCGTTATCATTGAATGCTGGTTCTCAGTTCTCCTAACCACGCTTATCTAGCTGTTTATTTACATAAGAGGTGTTACTGTGTACATCACGTACATGTCCCTCTTCAACCAGTCTCAATCAAGAAAAGGAAATGAGCGCAATCTGTGCACCTGTTCTTGTGAACCCCATCTGGATCACGGAGCTCAAGTTAGTGTGCAAATGCCTGATTGCAAAGGGATCAAATTGCCAGAGATGTGGGTATTTGGGGAGTAACTTGTGCAAGGCTGCCAGGAGAGGAGGATGAAGAAAAGGGCTCTGCAAAAGGGCAAGACCTGCTTTGTGCAGGACAGGCTTCCTCAGAGAAAGGAGACCAACAGTACGTGCGGCCGGGTGGGTGGTGAGGGAGGGCGAGGAACGGTGCCCAGTACCCGTCAGATTATGAGAACGAGAGGACATGGGGATTTGAGAAACCACCACCGAGGTCACGTCAATGTTTATTACATAGAAAAGAGGAAAAGGAAGAAAAGGTTTCCAAAGCCAAATTTCCAAGATTAAAAAAAAACACAAACTTGGAATGCCAAAGAGATACCATGCTTTATGTATTTATAATAGGTATGCATGTGTATATATAAATATGTACATGGAAATATATACACAGGTGTTTCTTGACCTACATGGTATTTTTCATTACATGTGCAGTAAAGCAGCTTGAGTTAGGAACTTTAAAGCTGGCAGAAAGCTGGGGGGATTGGAGCCCTGCCCTGTGCCTTGCGGGGCTCAGAGGCTCCTGAGCAACAGGCCAAGCTCTGCCAGGGGATGGTGCTGAGGGCTCGGGGGGAGCTAAGCTGCTGGCTGCTTGGGCCCCAGACTCCAAGGATTGGGCCAGAGAAAGTCTGGAAGCTTCCCTAAGTCCCCAACATTGGCAGTTTTTCCCTTTCCTGGAACCAAGGCGGGCTCCAATCATTGGAGATCATCCCTATGGTTGGACTGGATCCCTGGGGAAGCCAGTGGGGATGGGGTGGGAGGTGTGTTTGAGGGATTCCCGGCAGCTCTAGGCAGAAGTGGAGACAAGAAAGCTCTGGAAGAGCAGAGAGCGAGTCTTGTCTGAGACCATCAGGAATGGAGAACAATTGATTTAACAGAAAGAAGAGAGACTCAAACAAAGCTAACCATGGTACCAAAACACGGCAAATCGCACCACAATTCTCATACATATATAAATTCAGCTGATACACAAAGAATCAGTTGTGTCATTTTCATGTATGCTGAAAAAACAAAACAAAATGGTACCATGTGAAACAGCATGGAAGTGAGTCCATGAGAAAGCTGGCCACGTGCACCACGTGAAGCCTGGACCTTGCTGGGCAGAGGCCCCGAAGAGCGTGTTACAGCCACGCCCACCCCTTCTCCCTGCCTGAAACACCCTGTTTAGTTCTTCCATGCAATATGAGGTGCAGGTGAGCTCGCTCCCCCTCTCCTCACTAGATCCTATATTGGGGCAGGTGGGTGGGTTGTAGGAGCAGAAAAGGGCCTCAGAAGAGAGGGTTGTCTGCAGTCCCAGAAAAGAGACTAGTAGCCCCTCTTCTCTGGGCAGGTCCTCCATGTCCTGTCCCCCAGAAGCCCCGAGGGGTAGGTGCAAGCTGCGGGTGGGGAAGGGACAAGAAGGGCTGTGTCCGGTGGTGGGCTGCGGTGCTGAGTCCGTGGAGGGAGAGATTCACAGACGAGGGTGCTGGACAGGATGGGAACAGGGTTTGCATCTATGAGGGCAAAAAATGCTGCCAGGAAGAGTTCATGCCAGAAGGAAACTGAGCTCACAGAAGTGGGGTGTGGGCTCCTTGGGGGATGTTAAATCCCAATCCCGGGTCTCCAGATAGACCCTGTCCTGTGTCACCACAGTCAAGGGGTGGGGAACCTAGGAGGGGAGAACGGGGGAGGAGAGGGTACTCGGGGAGAAAATGTGGACTGTGGGTCCGGACCAGGCTGGGTGGTTGGCATTTGAGCAAATGCTGGCAGGGAGGGTGACAGGTTGGGGACTGAGGTTCCATAGCTAAACACAAAGGGAGAGACAAACTGTATTGCAAAGTCAGGACATGTACAAGTGGAACCATGCTGTGGCCTTCCGCCCTCTGTGACAGGTTCGGTAGGGGAGCTCGGAATTGGGTTTACTGCAGAGAAGAGTCCCAGCTCAGGCTGAGGCCTGCCAGCCTCTTCGGGCCCTCATGCAGGAGGGAACAGCTTCTCCCTCTTCTGCTGGGAGGGGCTCCGCCCTGAAAGCCCTTTGCTCTTACAGAAATGGGAAAAGTGGTGTCTGCCCAGCACCCCTCCTGGTTTCCACCCGAAGGTGGTTAAACTGAGGAGTGAGACAGCTGGAGAGAGGCAGGCAATCAGCCACGGCACTGAGGCTGGAAGTCACCCCACCCTCAGTGTTTCTTGTTGGGGGTAGGAATTGGGGTCCCCTTCACTACGGGTTTCATCCTACGAAGTGGCTTCTGTGCCTTTTCAATCGTCAGGTTGGGTTTAGGGCGGATCTATGATGTCAAGTGTGGGCACATCCCCCCATGGGGAATATTTGGAAGCTCCAAGAATCCCACAAGAAGAAAACGACCGAAGAATGCAGATGCCGGGGTCGGCCACCCCTGCTCAGACCAAGCCCTGCACCTGCTCCCCTGGCCTAGCTGTCCTGGGCCCTTGGCGGGAGGCCCAGCCAGCATCTCCTCTCCCCTACCCTGTGCACCTGGCCCCTGCAAAGGCTGGGAAAGGTGGGGGGGGGGGTGAGGGATGCAGCTGCACGTTGCCTCCAGGCCAGCCAGCCTCAGCGCTGCAGGGCCCACTAAGCGCTCACTGCTGAATGGACACCTGCCAGCAGGGCCCCTCAAGTTCAGTTTCTCATGGAGCCCTGCAAGAGGGGGCTCTGAGATGAGAGGAAACCCTTTCTCTGTTCAGCCTGAGGCCCAGGTGCTGTCCCCACGAGGCCCCCTCCACCGCCGCCCAACACATACCTACAAGGCCAGGGTCTCCATGGAGGCCCGGCCGGCGGGGGAGCTTTCCAAGCAGTCTCCCCTCCCCAACAAACCCAGCAGGAGGGAACCACAGCAGCACACAAAGCCTGCAACCCCAATCTCCAGGATTTACATTTAAACTACACATCCCCGAGCGGCTGTACAATGCAGGAGACTTTTTTTTGCCAACATCACTAACGGGAAAAAAGCAGCTGGCAAGGTAAGCCTAGGTGCCCTTCCCGCCGGTTCACCCCTGAGGCCCTGGAGGACAAACTGACAGAGCCGCTCAAACCACCCGTCCAGGCGGGAAGGAGGTAAAGGAACTTCTGGCCTGGTTTTCTAGGGCCAAAACTCCTTAGATTGTTTTATATTTTAAAGAGCCGGGTCCAGAGGTTCCACTGTCCTCTGAGCAAACTGCCTCTCCTTGGAGCGCCTCAGCCTTTCTCCCTGGTTCGCAGGTTCTGCCACCTTCCCCAACCCCACAGCCAGGTGCTGGGTGCTCGTTTGGTGTTTCTTTGTGAGAGCCGAGCCCGCTCCCTCCAGGGCAACTTGTAACCTGTAGCCACTTCTTTCCCCTCTGCTTTTCCTTTCTGTCTTTCCGCTGCTGCTCCTCTGCACCCCCAGCATTGTGGAGGAGGCTGGACGCCCCCCTCCCCGCCTCCTCCCCCCTCCCCCACCGCCTCTGAGACCAGTTGAAGCTGTCTTAGCTGATTACAGGGGAGGCGCTCGCTCGTCTTTGCTGCAGCCTCCTGAGGAGCAAGCAGCCTGCTCCCCGCCTCGCCTTGGCCTCCAGGATGCTATCTGCACACAGAGAATGACTTTCTGGATAAAACAAACCCGTCCCACCATTTGAAAATACAAAGCATTCCAAATAGGTGGTAAAATACCAAGAAAGAGAAAGGAGAGGCCTGAGGTCAGGAAGAAAGGATGAGAAGAGAGAAAGACACTCCAGGGTGTTCGGAAGCGCAGTCGGGGCCCAGGCAGCCATGGAACAAGGACAAGATGCTTATCAGCGTGAAGCAGAGAGCAGGGCAGGAGCGGGCCAAGGGCGGAGCCCACTCCCAGCGGGGTGCAGGGGCACACACGAGCGGACAGTCAGGTTCCGCTTCTCGGCAGATGCCTGGAGCTGGCCAGTCCTCAGGGCGCCGGGGCCCTCTTCTCCTGCAGGTGTGGCATTAGGAAGTCCAGCGGACGGATGTGGGGCTCAGCCGGCAGTGGCCCCGGAGCCGCTCCAGTGGAGTGAGGGCTGGGGAGCCTTCGGCCCAAAATCTGGGGTGGGGAGAGGCCACTGCTCACCAAGTGAGTGCTCACCCCAGCAGCGGAGGCCATGTGAGAACCAGCCCCTTCTCTAGCCCTGGCCCAGCTCTGACCAAGTCCCCGAGACAGGAAGAGGCCTGCAGAGAGGGACACGCACATGGTGTTCAGCGGGGTCGGGACCTTGGCTCGGGGCCAGTCCCACACTTTTGCCTCCTACCTGTCAAAATGCAAAGTTTTTAAAAACCGGCCGACATGGGCATGTCCATTATCACCATGATTTTAGATTTTTCTCTCAGATTCAAGTGTCTTGAGTTCAGCAGCGGCATGGACAACTTCTGGGGTTTCTCCCTCCCTCGGGGACCGAACTCTTTAGCAACCACTTAGGGAGCTGCTCCTCGAGGGGCCCCTCTGCAGCGGGGGGTCACTTCACCCACTAATGCATCTGTTTGCAAGTAGGATTTTCAAAAGGTTTTAGACAGAGGACCACAGCCCCATACAGTTTTTTTAAAAACAATTTTGAAACCCAAAAAACCGTGAAATGGTTTAAGTTTTTCCCCATAACTTACTTATGGCAAAATCTGACCTGAACCGAGGTGAGGCAATTTAAGTTTTTATTGATCCCATTTAGTGTGACTAGTCACATGTTTTTCTGCAAATATCAGTGTGCTTGGTTGGTGGGGGTGGGGTGGGGGGCGCAGCAGAGCCTACTAGAGGGTTGGTAATACTTAGTGAATGTCACATTACTTTTCTCAAATCCAAAATCTGTGAATGCAGAAACACATCTGGCTCCAAGGAGTCCAGCAAAGGCCTGTGGCCCTGTACCGGCTGATGTCTGACATGGAAGACATCTGTCCGTGCCCTGCGCACACCTTGGGGACTGCAGAAGATGCCGCTGCCGACCTTCCCAGGGGGACAAAGGGCAAAACACACCCAGCCCCTTGGGTTTCGGCGGCGCTAGGTTGGGGTGCTATCAGGTGGACAGGGCCAGGAGACATCTGCGGGGTCCCCCCTCCCTCAGGCCTTGGCTGCCTGTGGCCCCGCGAGCCTGGCCCTGCCGCGCCCCTGCCAGCCCCCTAGTGCTGCCTGCGGGAGACACCAGCATGTGAGAGGCAGGGGGTGGGGACCCAGAGGGAATGCCCACCTGACCCCAGGTGAGCTGATGCTCACCCCGGCTTTACCCAGCAGCTCCGCTGTGCCCCTGTGGTGGATGGTGCAGGCAGGATGGCCCTCTCAGACCCCAGAGCCTGCGGCGCATGCTGGGCTCTCGGACAGCAATCCCTCTGCACCCCACTCCCCGGCGCCCCCGTGCCTGCCCACAGGCTGGAGGGCGGGGCGGCACACCTCTGTGCCTGCTGAGAAGAGCAGGTGCGTTTTCAAAATAAATAAGATTTTTTTTTAATACGCCAAACCCAGGAAACGGCGGACGAGAAGACGGAAAGGTCCTGTGCCCAGGGCCGCCGGGTGCCGCCCTCCCAGGGCCGCCCTGGACATTGCTGGCAGCGCCCGCAGGCTCACAGCTGCTGGGGGGTGCCCTGCTCCTTGTAACCTGTGGGAAGAAGCAGAGGAGAGCCGGTTAGACAGCCCTGCCGTCAGGGCCCTAAGGGATGCCCAGGCCAGAGGGCGCCCTGGGGCTCTCCCCACACACAGGCCTAGCGACTGCCTCAGCCTGGGTACGGGGCATTGGCTTTTTGATGGGAAACGGAGGAATGAGTAGAGAAGTGCGGGATGTGGGGTCTGGGGGGACACAGGAGAGGAGGGCCTTTGGGTGGCATTGGAAGGCCAGAGTCGTGCTTCTGAACCCACACTCAGGAAGCCACAAGGGAGGCCCCACAGGCGGGCAAGACTCCCAAGGCCGAGTCTACGGGGGAGGCTCCAGGCGGGGCCCCCAAGAGGTGGCATCTGGATGGACAGCAGCACAGAGAAGGACAGGTGGAAAAGGGCACACCCACCCGTGTGTGTGTCCAACACATTCAGAGGGCCCCAGGGGCTTTGAAACTCTAAAGCATCATCGCCAATCATGAAACAATTGGGAACAAGCCAAACACTGCTGACATTACAGATTTGTTGGTAACTTATTTGGGTGTGAAAGAGTTTATTGTGATTATTTTAAATTGCAAAAAAAGAGATGCCTACTGAAATATTTACAGATGAAATTCTATGAGTCTGGAATTTGTTGCACTGTTACCCCCTACTGACCGGCAGTGCACACAGAGGAGCCTCAGTGGACAGAATCATTTTTTCTCTTCATTTAGCAGCTGTGTCATCACTTTTCGGGGCTAATAATCCAGCGGTGGGGGGTTGGGGGGGATGGAGTAACAGAAGGAAAAAGAGTGGTGATGAGCTGATCGTTGCTGAAGCTGGTGTGCGTATTTCGGGATTCATTATATGAGGCTCACTACTCTTCTCTAGGTTTAGACATTTTCCGTAATAAAGTTAATCATGTAAACCTACTGACTAACTGGAGGAGTTGGGATGCCTGTGTGCAGCCATGGGGGGCACCTCTGAGGCCCACATTCCATCAGGAGACTCACCTTGGGAAACTTTGGAGCAACACAAGGGTGAGAGGCAGCATGAGAAAGAGGGAGAAAGAAGGAGAGAAAACACAGTCGGAAATCAGTGGCCACCAGACTGCCTAAAATATACAGAGAGGGAGGGCCCATGGTGCGGCCTGGGGGGTGGAACAGAGCCCACCAGTCAGCCCCCAGCCCCTGAGTGCTCAGGGCTGTGGGGTGGTTAGAGAAGGGCAAGGGAGGAGCTCCCCTCCCCCAGGGATGGCTCAGGCAGTGAACACTGCAGGCTGCTCTTTCCACCGCCTCGCCTGCCCTCCGGCTCTCAAACATCTGCTTACCTCCCGCTCCTTAGTCTTTGTTTTTTTTTTTCACCCCCAATCCAAGTTTGCCTCAACATGAATTCTAAATGGGCCTGAGGAAGGATGGCTTTGGGACAGGCTTGGCTGTGACAACCTGAAGAGGCCAAAGTGACCAGTCCCGGCCCCAGATGCACTGGCTGGGCTGTGAGGTTAGCCCATGGTGTGGGCAGGGGCCACACAGAGAAAACCGAAGGCTTTGGGAAAGCAGGGTTAATCTTGCCGACATCTCTGGATCTGTTGGCAGTGACTGCCTGAGGCGCTGTGGTGAGAAAATGTGTGACTGTTCTGCAGGAAAGAGTACCATGATTGATTAGTGATGTCTGTTACGGGCATGGTAGGGGGAAGAGGCTAAGATGAGCTGCCACTTACTGACCCATGACCAAGGCAGCCTGTTGTTGATCAGGATTATTAATATAAATAGAGTAGCATGCTGGTAAATTCCTGGTTTTAATTTCTACATTGATCTGTATTTCTCTGATTTCCCTCTTAGGAGTTTTTCCTGCATAATGCCACGTGAAAACCATCCTGAATTGTTACAACTGAAAAGTGTTCTTTGTTTTTACGGGAAAGAGTTAGAGGATCACTAGGATGAATAGCCCCTTACCCAACCATCCAGTAAGACAGACAAGTCAACTGTGGTTATTCTCTTCAAAATAGTCACCCTGGAACACATGCACTCCCTGCCATCACTCAGAGCAATCCCAGCCTATCGCATGATCTTGAGGATGGCAGCTCTTCTTCCTTTGGGCATGGGTTTACATTCTGGAAAAAATGCAAAGACTTCCCTTGCTGAGATTGCTGAACAAATCTGCTGGTCAAGCGGAATGAGAGTGATGTGGCTGCCCATGACACAGGACTAGTTTTCTTGGGCAGCCTTCAAGTCCATCCCCCAGAAGGCAAAGTGACGCAAAGACAAAATCCCTGGAACCGAGAACAGAGATCCAGGGAGCGGACTCCACCCCCCAGTGCAGGTTGGGTGGGGTGGAAAGGGGGGAGGAGAGGTGCATGTGTGTCGGGTTCCGGCACTGAGCCTGTCTCCCACTTATAACTCCACGCCCCAGCCACTGTAGAGGAGTTTCTGGCAGGGTCAAAGCCTGGGGTGATGGGCACAGAGGCAATGAATGGGTGCCCATCTGAACTTGGGGCTCTCTGCACCCTCATCTAGGACATGATGGGGGATCTCTTTACATTACCTCTAAGGTCCCTACCCCTTGGTTCCCGGGAATTAAGGATGACCAAAGGCAAGTGTACCAGAAAACTACACATGAGATTAGGCATCAACAGATATTTATAGAAACCCACCCTGTGACATTGGTATGACTAGTTCCATTTTAATGCAAAGGCTCCCTAATAAAGTACCCAAGTGCAAGGCCAGAAATAACATTTGATAGGGGTCTGGAGAGGAAGTTGGGATGGGCCAGGATGGGGCAGGCCTCACAGGCTCGTGAGGGCAGTCACACCTCCAGGCTCCTACAGGGAGCATGTCAGGAGCCCATGGCCACCCTGGGCTCCTAGAGAAACACCCAAACTCCCTCTGGGGAGTCAGTTCTCCCCTTTTCAGGACCTGTGGGAGGGCTGGCAGCCCTTCTCTTTGCACCTCGCCCCCAAGTGTAAGTGGTGCCTGGACATGAGGCAAGGCTCCCAGGAGGAAGCTGTGTGACCACCGTGAGGGCTGCCTGCTCTGGCTGGGCTCACCTCCCCTGGGTCCTCTCTGAAGGGCATCCCCTGCCCTGGGAAGTAGCTGGGCAGGGGCAGGCTCCTTGTGGGATGGGCCCTGGCCCCAGGCCCTCTGCTTTGTGCCTCTCTGGGGCTGGCCCAGCCCCTTTCCCTGGCCAGGCCTGGTTTTCCCATCCCCTCTTCCTTCTGCCACAGTCTCCCAGGGCCTGCCTGGGCTGCTCTGAGCTCTCACCCTGGGACACCCTGGCAGTCCATCTGACCCACTTCTTCCCCTGAGCTCGGCTCCGGGAGGGCTTCCTGGCAGGCAGCCCATCTACCAGCCCACTAGCTCAGGCCCTGATGCCTGCACCGTCTCGGGCCCTGGTGGCTGGACTGGTCACTGGCCTGCAGCCTTGCTGGCCCCTGGCCCCTGGCGTCTGTGTGTACCCTGGGGTCTGAGTTCCCTGAACTCAGGCTGAGTCAGCTACCTTTCACTCTAGAACCCTCTGAGCCCTGGGCTTCCCCTCCTGCCTCTGCTGTCCTTGTCTGGCACAGCTTGCCTCAGGCACCGACAGTTCCACCTGTGAAAGGTTTTGGTGGGTGTCAGACATGATGATGAGCATGGGGTCAGGGTGTGGGGTGGAGAGAAGGACAAAGGCCTGAAGGAGACGTGGCCCCAGTTGTTGAGTGAGGAACTGTGGTCTAATGAGGTAGATGGACGTGAAATGCAGGGAGCACGTATAGTGGTGCAGGGAAACATACATACATGCTTCAAATATAGGTGGTTCTGCTTTCAGACCCATTTTTTTAAAAAAGGTTAATCAACGTGTCTTTGGTAAACTTGATTTAGTAATTTTAAGTCCTTTTTCACAAAGCAGTTTTGGTCTGAATCAAGTCTGTATTAAATTGACAAAGGTCCATGCGATATAAACCAGGAATAATAAAGCTATTGTATCAATGAACAAAGAGCTAAGTTTAAAAGGAGAAATTACTCTCTTCTGATTGCAAAAACCACAGTTATAGGGTTTCCTGTGAGCAAATACACCAAGTGCCTTTTTCTTCTCTCTGGAAACTGTGTGCTGGAGAGACAGAAAAGAGTGGATGGGGGAACTAGCCTGCCTGGGCTACACCCACCGCCATGCAGTCTGCTCAGGGGCCTGGGTTTCCTGGCCAGGTTACAATGACTGACGTGTCTTGAGCTGAGTAGGGCCCCTCCTCTCCTACTCGCCCCTCTGCCTCGGTCTCTGCAGAGGAGAGCCCAGCCTGCTGCGTGGCTGTAATTCCCAGCGGGCATGTGGGCTTGCAACGCGGGGGGGGGGGGGGGTCTCCTCTCCCAGGCAGCCCGGGAGCAGGGACGGAGGAGCCCACCACTGGGCCCTCGAGGATGAGCTGGACCTCGGCCAGCCAGGAGGCTGCGCTGCCCAGTGCCCAGCTGTGACCTGCAGGGTCACCAGCCCGAATCCCTCAGGCCCTGCCTCCCCTCCCCCCCACCCCTGCACCCTGCTTGCTGTGTCCCCCTGGGCCCAGGCGCAGAGCCGCGCGGAGGTGCCTGCAGCTACTCACTGGCGAGGATGACCATGTCCATGCCCCAGAAGATGCTCATGATCCAGCCCACCATGACGATGGCCGTCAGGATCTGGATGAGCGCCGCGGCCACGTTGAGCCAGAAGACGCAGCACACGTGCCTGTCCGGGAGGTCAGTCCGGGCACCGCACAGCACCGCGAAGGCCGAGACGAACGTCCCTGCGGGAGCCAGAGTGGACAGCCTCTGAGGCCACAGGAACACGGGTGCAGCCCGGGGCCCAGCCGTCCACCCCCACGCATTTGGAGCCTGTCCTTGGGAGCAGTGCCCCACATAGAGAGGCCAAGGCACCACAGGGGTGAGGTGACAGGAGCCTGCCAGGGCCTTTGGGGGACACAAGTCACAGGGCAAGCACCCCCTGCTCACGAGGTTCTGGCCTGCAAGAACCACAGACAGCCGCTGGAAGGGCGCCCACATCTTGTGGCAAAGCCTCTAACTGCATAAGACAGCAGAGGCAGGAGGGGCTGGTGTCACTGGGGTGGCATGGAAGCCAACCACCGAGTTAAATTCAAGCGAGGTCACAGGTCAGGAAACACCTTCGAATACATACACTGATTGCTAAGGACAGGAGCTGAGAGCCGGGTGTCCGGGAGGTGGCAGATCAGAGCGGAGAGTGGGCACAGCTCCGACCACAGCACATCTCCCAGAACCCTTCCCTGATGGACCCCCAGCACCCCAGTCCTGCAAGGGGAGGGGCGGGAAACCAGGTGCCAGGTAGCGTTCCCACTTGTTGAAGGTTTCTTAGAGCCCCGTGGGTAACTGGCTGCCCTTACTGCATTTTCGCTCAGCCAGGCTCTTTTCCCACATGCGATCTGCATCTCAAAACAGCGCTGCAAGGAAGCTGGCATCCCCCTACCTGTGTTAGTATCCTATGGCTGCCTCATAAACACAAAGCTATCCTTTTCCGTTCTGGAAGTGAGAAGTTTTAAATGGGCCTGTAGAGCCGGTTGCTTCTGCAGGCTCTAAGGGAGAATCCGTTTCCTTGCCTTTTCCTGCCACTAGAGGTCCCCTCCCATACCAAAGCCAGCAGCGTAGCGTCTTCTCTCCCCTCTGACCTCTGCTTTTGTCTTTTTTAAGTATTTTTTTATTATAAGATATAACATATATAAAAACAAAGAAAGAAACAAGCAATAATTTTCAAAGTACACGTAAACAAGTAGTTACAGACCCCAGAGTTTGCCATGAACTACCATTTCTCCATCTCAGATCCTTCCTTCTAGCTGCTCCAAAACACTGGGGGATAAAAAGAATGTTAATATAGTGATTCAGCAGCCATACTCGTTTGTTAAATCCCATTTTCTCTGTTATCCTTCTCTTTCTCCTTTAATCCTTTTCTCAATCTATAAGGATCTCTGTTCTGACTCTTCTTTTGGCATGGGCAGGCTTCAGGTCTCTGGCATGGCAGGTGAGAATTCTGCCACTGAGCCACTGTTGCACCGCCCCGTTCTCACTTTTTCATGTTGAGAAGGGGTGTCCACCCTAAAGGATAGGGGGATGTAATTAATTGATAATCTCGGAGAGGCTGGTCCCTCTGAGTTTCAGGATTTATCTGACCTAGGAACCCTCCAGGGATTAATAGGCTTCAGGGAGGCAAATCTGGTGTATAAAACCTTTATGAAGTCGCAGTTTGAGCCCTAGGTGTTCTTAAGAGTCAACAGGACTGATGTCAAATAGGGTTTAGCAAACCATGGCAATTAGCACTTTCTAATGGAAGCTTGCATAACAGTAGGCTCCAGAATAGCCTCGACTCTATTTAATCGCACTTGGCCACTGATGCCTTATTTTATGACACTTCTTTTCTCTCTTTTGGTCCGGAAGGCATTGCTGATCCTACATGCCAGAGCCAGACTCATCCCCCGGAGTCATACCCACACTACCCCCCAATTTTTACAACTATCGTTGTTGTCATCCCCATTTTACAGGTAGGAAAACCAAGGCTCAGGCAAAATGATCTGCCCACACGGCAGAGTCCAGAGTCCATTTAAACCCAGACCTGTCTAGCTTAGAAACCTGAGTTCTTCTCACTCTAGGATGTTGCATCCTTACTTGAAAAAATTGGAAAGAAACTTCATTTTTAACGATTTTCAAAATATTCTTGAAGCTGTCCACTTCCCCACCCTGGCCAGTGCCCTTCACAGAAGGTCCCAAAGCAGGTGGCGCCCTCATCTCTGGCTGCAGCACCCTGACATGATGGGATCCAGTGACACTCTGTCTCTTTGTAGCTGTAGCCTCACCTCAGTCTTCCTGCCCAGGAAATGGGAGCAGTAATCAATGTCTCTTCATGTTTTGTTTTTTTTTAGGCTGAACCATATGAAATTGCCATTACTCAGTGTTTTTTCAATCTACAAAAATGGCAGCTCATATCAGTCAGTCTAATTATGTATATGAAAGTTTTGAGCATAAGAAAACTGAGTCCCTAAACTCAGAGATTCTTAGAATTGGAAGGTTATTGGGCCCATTTCCCCTCAAAAGGTGGAAGCTCACCAGAATTGCCTCAAATTGATGAGAGGCGAAGGGCCTCTCTGTGCATCTGCTTGCTTGCCATGGCAAGGGGTGACCCAGTGAACAGGTACTCTGCAGATATGCAGGGCTGTGCAAAGCCTTGGCCTTACATGCTAGGAAAAGATGGGCTGGTCCATGTTTTATTTAAAAGAGGAGACGGCCTTAGCATGGTGAGGTATGAGAGTAATTTTCGGTCACTATTTTCTTTTTTACCCACGCTGACATACTTACGATAACTCTCAGTGGCATAACCTTTGAACAGACCAGTTACCTGCACAAAAATATAAGCATGTTATACACATGCTGAGTTGTATAATTGGTAATATGAGTGCATATTATCTGCAGTTGCATTTATGTGGGTTATACTACATGGGAAACAGTGATAATGGGACTTGGACTACATTAAGTGAATGGATCTAAAACACAAAATCACTGTTTAATCTAGTCAGCAGTAAATTAAAAAATACGGTTTTAGCACATTTTTCTGGGAAGAGGCGTTAATTGTTCACATCAGTCTTACCCGTTAAATAAAGAGCCCTACCCACCCCCAGTTTGTTAGTTCTAATTTATTCCATCAAGTGCCAACCACACGCCACAGCTAGTTCTGGGCCTGGGAATTTAGAGTCCAGACAGGTGACGGGGACAGGAGGTCACACTCCGGTGACGGACACTGGGTCACCAAAGGAGCAGTGAGGGATTCTGTTTGGTTGTATTAGGAAAGGCTCCATAGGAAAGTAAGTGATGGGGAGGAGGACTCGACAGCTGATCGGAAAGTCATCAAGAGGAGGAGGAGGAAAAGGCACCCAAGAGAGACAACCCAGAGTTTCCAGAAGCTCAGTTTCAGGCAACTCTGACAGGCTCAGGGCAGCTGGGACATAAGGAGCATCGGGGAATGATAGGAAAGGAGGCTGGTTAAAGCTTCAGTAAATACATCATCGAATTATAATAATAGAGGGCTAACTGGGAAAAACTACTTATTATATGCTATGGCCTATATTTAACATGAATATCTCATTAGTACCACAACAACACTAGGGGTAAATAATTGGGGTGGGGCATAAGAGTTAAGGGGAGTTTTGGATTTTCTCCTTGGTGTGTGTGTTCTATTATCTTTCTCTTTGGCAGAAAGTTAAAACCTCCAAATGTTTCCTAGGCCGGATAAGCCTTGAGACCCAAAGATACCAGTCTCTTCCCATGAACATCAACCAGTTCTGTGCCCCTACCCCATTAGGTCCACAGCCCTTTTCAACATGAAGAAGTGAGAATGGTTATTGCCCAAATATCCCTTAAAGATTGGGAGAGGGACCAAATGAGAAGGAGGAGTTGTAACAAAGAAGACAGCATTTAACAAATGCTTATGACTACTGAACCATTTTATTGATATTGCTCTTTAGTCTCCAGTGTCTTAGAGCAGCTAGAAGGAAATACCTGAAATTGTGGAACTGTAACCCATACTATACTTTGAAATTTGTTCTATAACTACTTGTTAAAATGTACTTTGAAATTTGCCACTTTTTGCATATTTGTTGTATTTCACAATAATTGAATTTAAAAATACCAAACAAACCAGAAAACCAAAACAAAGCTGGAGATGGGCAGCATGAGAGAGTGGAGGCCTGAGGGCCTCGCTGTGGAGCTCTGGCTTCATCTCCCAGGCAGCCACAGGGAGGGGTTTTCAACAGGCAATGATATGATTGGACTTGAGTTTGGGGGGTAAATGCTCTAATCTCATAGGGAAGATGGATTGGAAGGGGTGAAGCAGAAGGTTGGGAGAAAAGATGGTGCAAAAATCCTGGTGAGAGATGATGAGGTGGGAAGTGAGGCAGAGAGAGAGGGGAGACTCTGCAGATGAGGAGGAGGCAGTATCCCGGGGACTGGGTGACCTCCTGTATATGGGTATGGGAGAAGGGGGTGCAGAATGAGTCTGGGTTTTTGGATTAGGTGACCCATGTGGAGAGTGTGGAGACTTCAACCATGGTGGGACCCTGGGAGGTGGGGGGAGGAGGTAGCTATGTCCATCAGCTGAAGACAGAAGCAAGTCAGAGGTAGGGATTTGGATGGGTCAACTACAGGTCATCAAAGTCATTGAGGTCACTGAATGAGGGCATGAAATCCAAAGAAAGCCTGGAGAACATCAAGATTCTATGTGAGCAAGGAAAGAGAAGATCATAGAGGAAAAGAAGGAGAACCAGTTAGAGAGGTCAGGAGAGGTGCTCCAGAACCAGGAAAGGAGAGGCTCAAGAAAGGAGAGGCTCAAGAAAGAAGGGGCTCAAGAAAGAAGGGGCTCAAGAAAGGAGAGTGTTCTAGTTTGCTAGCTGCCAGAATGCAACACACCAGAGATGTATTGGCTTTTAATAAAAGGGGATTTATTTAGTTAGTTCTTCAGAGGAAAGGCAGTTAACTTTCAACTAAGGTTCTTTCTTACATGGAAAGGCACAAGGTGGTCTCTGCTGGCCTTCTCTCCAGGCCTATGGGTTCCAACAACTTTCCCCAGGGTGATTTCTTCCTGTACCTCCAAAGGCCTGGGCTGAGCTGCGAGTGCTGAGACGACGTATGCTGAGCTGCTTGGGCTGTGCTATGTTGCGCCAGCCCAGCCAATTAAGCATTAGCCAATTAAGTCAAACATCATTCATTGCAGCAGGCACGCCTCCTAGCCGACTGCAGATGTAATGAGCAACAGATGAGGTTCATGTACCACTGGCTCATGCCCGTAACAACAGAACTAGGTGCCTTCACCTGGCCAAGTTGACAACAGAATCTAACTACCACAGAGAGGCTCAAGAAAGAAAAGGTGATGAAGAGGGTCATGTTCTGCAGAGATGGGAGGTGAGCCCAAGACAGAATCATGGATTTGGCAATTATGCCATCGGTGACCTCAGCAAGAAGAACCCACGAGAATAGCCAGGGTCGGAGCAGGATGTGAGGGATCTTCCAGAGCGTGGTGAAGATCATATTTGCAAAAAGTACACATAAGGTGAGAGAAACTCACTTTTGTTTTGCTACTGAGGAGAAAAAGCTACCAGGAGAGGGAAGAGTTTGAAGATAAAACTAGACAGGATAAATGGACATCAAGGTCCTTGATAAAATAAGAAGGGGGAACATCTAAAAGCAAAATTTTCCAAAATAGTCCATACACCAGAATTCTCAAATAGAGATTTATAAAAATGCAGATTCCAGGGCATCGCCTCTAGTCCTCTGAACGTTCTAGGAACCTGCTTGTTTTAAAAAATAAAACAGTCCTTCCAATGTACAACCAGGTTTGGGAATCCATGCTCTGATGCTCTGAGCGGGTGGAGGGCTCGGCCTCCCCAACACAGAACCGGGAAACCATACAACCTTGCAGTAAGCTAGTCCATGATTCTGGCCATCCACTAAATCCAAGAGTTTTCCCCACATTTATCAATGCTGAATTGGGAAGATTTTCCTCTTTGGCAGATGCAGAATCTGGGCCCCGGTGCATATTGTACCTGAAGGCGCCAAGGCCCAACACTCACAAATTGACACAAGGGAAACTGATGGAAACAAACAGTATGTCAACCACCAAAATCAGTGTGGGCCTGTTTAGAAGGCACTTGGAGCTCTAGGTGAGAACATGTGCTTTGCACTTCCTATGGAGATTCTGAGAAAGAAAGCTGAAGAGGATCCATCCACAAAGAGTTATGGCATCAAGAGAGGAGCCTGGCTTTCTAACCCGTCCCTTCTGGCCGCCACTCTGCTGAGGTTGCTGTGCTGGCTGCTTTCTCCATCCACTTTCGTCCTTGCAGACCTCAGAGGGCTTCTTTGTGCCTGGCCTTGGAGGAGAGTACCTGGGCTTGGTTTGCATTCCTGCAAACCGACTTGGCTCCCTCTCCCACCTTACCCTGTCAGGAACAAGGCGAAAAGCATCCCAGAATTGGAGAGGGGGTAGGCACTGCGGTGACAGAGGGCGGCTCTTTTCCCACAGGATGAAGCCTGGGGGTTGGAGATGTCCTTCATGAACTCCCATCAGCATTTCGTTTTTTGCATGACTCATCATGTGAGCTTTAGAAGGTGTTCAGGTTGAGAAGGGGGGTGTGGAACCTGGGGGAAGAAGGACAAGAGCTGTCTTCTGTAGCAGCTGCTCTGATAAACTGTGTCCCCCTGGGGCCTAGCCAGGAAGTCAAGCCTGAATCCCAGATGTCACCTGCAGCTGGTTCTCAAGTCATTAACCTAAGAAACAGGTCCCAGTGCCAAGTGCTGCCTAGTTTAGGGCCAGAGTGAGAGAGATGGAAGGGCATGTTTGGGGCCCAACTCAGCCCTATGCAGCATCAATTCTCAAATCTCAGGGAGGCATAAGAAGCATTGGGGAATACCTTACAGCCACCTTCTGGGCCCCATCACCTGGAGACTCTCATAGACAGCAGGTCTGGTTATCTTCCATCACTGTGCAATTATTTCAATCAGAAATAGAAAAGGAAAGGAAAGAGCAATGACTACTCTCTGTCCTTGCAGCTGTGCCAGGTGGGAAGCGAAGGCAGTGCTCAGACCAACATGAGTGGGCCACATGCACCTTAGAGGGGGAGGGAATTTCTGGGAGCTGAAAGCTACACAGGGCCCAGGGCAGAGGAGGTCTGTGAGAGCACCTGTGTCCTCTCCTGGGCATTGCACCTGGCCATCCATTCAGAAAGTGCTTTGTAGAGCCTGTCCTGGCTGTCAAGGATCTTGCAAAGAGACAGGATTTAAAACCCAGACAACAGTGCAGGGCAAAGCGTGGGCAATCCTAGCATGTTAGTCATCCTGACCACACTTTTCAAAACCAAGTCAGTCTCCCTGCCAGCACCTGTGACCCACATACGCTGGGCCAGTGGTGAAAAGGCCTGCCAACTGTTTCCAAAATTCTCACAGCCTGGGGGAAGCTTTAGGGGGGGTAGCCCCAGCCCACCAGAACCCCGAGTTCATAAGCATTTGGGGGAAATCACACCGTCTCGGTACAGTAATTTATCAGCTGCTCCTACTGGCCATTCTATTACCTTTAATCAATAAGAGATGAAGAAATGAACCCGTTAGGACTTAAATCCTCCCAAGCATGGACCTCACGGGGGGAGAAAGCTGGCGGTTGAGCAGAGGCGGCCTTCACTCCCACAGGTCAGGGAGAAGGTCAGAGGTGCCTGCCCAGCTGCTCGGCGCGTGCCCCCTTTCCTCTTCCCTCTTCAGTCAGGAGGTCCCAGCGTGGGCAGATATTCTTCTCCTCCCCCAGCCTCAGACGAAGGCTGAAGGCTGCCGGGTGGCTGTCTTCAGACAGCCAGGGGGTTGCAGTGAGAACCCGGGGAGGTGAAGAGTCCCCTTGGCTGCCACAGAGAATCCTGTGGCCCTTCCTTCCCGGAAAGGAGAAACTGAGACCAGGTTCCTCCTCTGTCCCTCTTCCTGCCTCCGGTGTGACATCCCCTGACTCTCCTGGTGGAAGCGGGTTTGATGGCCACGGTGCATCACCTCCTGGTGCCTGAGCAAATCCCCTCTGTCCCGCCTGCTCCTTGACCTGCTGCTTCCCCAACAGGCTCCAGGCCCCAGCCGGCAGGGGCTGACCTGGAGGGGCTGGGGCTGCACAGCAGACGGGATACCCTAAGTCTCTGCTTGGGGCCACAGAGACCCCAGGACCCACCCCCCACCCCCCAGCGGTGTTGAGGTCAAGCAGAGGTTTACCACCTGGGATTTTTAGGTTCTTCAGCCCCGAGCTTCATTATAGCAGGTTGTGGGCTTAAAGGGCTGAAGTGGGGGGGGCAGAGGAGGGGGCCCACTGCCCAGACAGGGAAGCGCGGGTGGGGCTGGGGGTGGGGCCCCTGAGGCCCCCAGGAGCAGCTCTGCCTCCCCACTTCCAGAAGGAACATGCTCGGGGGTGGGCCAGGGCGGGAAAGACGCAGCCTCCCTCTCCTTAGCATTTGCCATCTGACAAGATGACATTTCCGCGGATGGGCTGGCACTGACATGAAAACCGGAGAGGCTCTCCAGGGGAGACGCTGCCAGGGAGCCTTTCAGAAACCAGAGCCCTGAGAACCTGCGAGGGGATGAGATCGGAAGGCAGCTTTTCCGGGAGTGCGGCAGCCGCTGCGGTCGGGATCGCCCCCACCCCGGCCTGCATCTGGCCCTCGCCTCAATGGTGCTTTTAAGTCCACAGGGCCGTGCACTAAGGCAACCGGTTCGCGCCGCATCATTCAATCGCTTAATCAACATTGATGCATGCTGAGGGCCCGCCGCTGGGCTTGGAAATCGAGTCACTCTCTCCATTGGTCCACGGCAGGCGCCAGGGGTCCCCGGCCTCGGCAGCCAGTGTGCGAGGCCCTGTGGGGTTTGTCCACAGGCTTAGGGGTGCCTGTCCCTAGTGGGGGCTCATGCGGGAGCACAGGGGACAGCCACTCCCAGCTGGCCTTCAGCTGGTATCCAAGTGAGGCCAGCACCCCAGGCGGCGGAGGGAGCCCGCCCTACACGCTGCCCTCGGGCCTTCGGGGCCTCTGGCCACCTGGTGCCAATAGAAGCGGAGCATTTCCCCTCACCCACCTGGGCCTGGAAGCCTGCATTCCTGGGTGTAGTGCTGGCTCTTCCTTAAACGTATATCCGATTCATTTCATTCATTAATTTTTCTGTGTATTCAGCTAGCATTTATGAAGCACCTACTGGGTGCCAAGAGCTGGGCTAAATCCGTATGTGTCAAAAAAAAAAAAAGGCAATGTTCTTGCCCTGGAGGATCTCACAGAGTAATGAGACAAGTTAAGCACAGAATATAACAGTGCAGTGAGTAGTAAAAAGTAGAGGAGGGGGCGTGGCTGAGGTGGGGGGGCGAGCTGAGGAGGGGCGGGCTGAGGGGGAGGGTGAAAGGGGGAGGGGGTCTGGAAAGCACAGTGGTCCTAGCCTCCAGCTCTGGCGTCAGAATGCCAAGTTCTGAATTGGGCTCCTTCACTGAGATGCTTGAGACCTTCACAAGTTATTTAACTTCTCCAAACCTCAGTTTCCCCATCTATAAAACTGAGATAATCATCATTGGGTGGTGTATGTGGTTTGGTTGATGCGTGTAAAGTACATAGAACATTGCCGTAGTCAGTGCTCGGTAGGGCCTAGAGGAGTCCCCCTGCCCCAGACCAGGCCAGCCGATGCTCAGGGACGTCTCCCCCGGAGGCCACCCTGGAGCAGAATCTTGACAAATGAGGGGGGGTTATTAACTATGACTTCGTACATGAAATTGAAGACTGCATTAGTCAGTGTTCTCTAGAGAAACAGAACCAACAGGAGAGATCTGTAAATATAAGATTTTATAAAAGTGTCTCATGAGACTGCAGGGATGCACGAGTTCAAATTCCACGGGCAGGCCTTGGGCTGGCAATTTGATGAAGGTCGTGGAAGAACCCTCGAGGAGAGGCTGGCTGGCTGAAGAAAAAGTGGAAGTTCTCCCTTAAAAATCCTCAAATGACTGGATTAAACCCAACTGATTGGATTCCTCATTGCAGAAGACACTACCTTAATTGGCATAGACGTCATCAGCCACAGCTGCAATCCACTGACTGATGATTTAATAAACCAGCCTTCTGGTTTATTAACCAGCCACGAAATATCCCTGCAGTAACGGTCAGGCCAGTGCTTGCCTGACCAAACAACTGGGCACCATCACCTGGCCAAATTGACACCTGAACCTAATCATCACAAGAGCCCAATGCATCCTTCTCTGATGGGGCAACAATTCACTCCACATTAAAAAACTGCTAAATTCACCAGGGCTGTCTCATGAAGCGCAAAGCTCCGTACTCATCTTTATGGCACAGTCTTATGCAGCCAGTAAAAATTATAATTATGATGACTATGCAGCTAGATGGGAAAGTTCTTTAAGTGAAATTACAAAAATAGTACCTATACGGTGAGGGTGACTATTTAAAAACATTTATGTATGTGGACAAGGACTGGAGCGTAGCAAGCAAAAATGAAAATAGCTTTGCCATGGTAAAATTATTAAAGACTTTCTCTTTTTTCAAAAATTGCTTATTTTCAGTTAAAAAAAATTCTTTGGCACCTGTTGAGATCCAATCCTGCAAGGATGTCTGCCAAACAGCACCTTAAATGCATGCAGGCACCCAGCACAAGCAAATGAGCAATTCTCTGCGACCATGCCAAGCCTCAGCAAACGCCCCTGAGTTTCCAGAAAGGCCTTGGAATGCAGCACCCGATCCTAGGGCATCATTCCCAGAAACCAAGCAAAGTGGGCTCTCAGCCGAATGCAAGGACTTGGCTCAGCTGTGGGAGGTGGGATAAGGAGGATGCGATGTTTCTTGTTTGGAAGCCAGAAAAGGACTCAAGTCCCAAGAGACCTTCAGGAGCCATTGTGGCCTCATTTAGGTGGCCATACATGTCAACAAGTAGAAAAGGAGGTGGCTTGGCTGATCTGGGGCCCCAACCTCCCCAAGGCCCAGGGAGGAGGGAGGGAAGGCAGGAGGAGTCCTGTGTGGGGCTCGTGCTCAGGTGCAGCCTGTCTGGCAGGTGGCTTCCCCAGCCTGGCAGGCACACCTGCTCCTCCCCGGAGGCTGCCTAGCAGGGTAGTCCATGAGCGTGCTCCCAGCCGCAGGGACAGTTTCCATCCAGGGCTTACAGGGATCAGGCTCAGGATGGCTTTCTCCAAGCAGTGGCTGACATTGCTCCTTACCCCCCTCCCCGCCCCCGGCATGGACCACGCATGCTCGCAGAGGAGGGGTGTCTGCTGGGCTCTTTATTTTGGAAGTAACCAATTCGAATAGGCTTGAATGATAAAGAGAGTTCTCAGTTCATGTGGCTGGGAAGTCCAGTGTGGTAGATTGGACACAAGGTATGTTCTTAATCTTAATCCGTGTTCCAGTCTGTGTGAACCCATTTGTAAACAGGACCCTCTGAAGATGTTATTATTAGTTAAAATATGGCCCAACTGGAGTCTGGCCCTGGCACTGTGGAATCAACAATGCCATCCTGAAAAAAAAAGGAGGAAAGGAAGTATAACAAACAAGGTATCAGTGCCTGAAAGAGTTTAAATAGAGTCAAGAGGCTGCTCTGGAGGCTGCTCTTATGCACGCTTCAGTTAGACATTGCTACCTATCATAACCTGCTAATCTCCAAACAAAACCATTCCTGCCAATCCTAAACAACACGTAGGGCAATATATAAGACTCTACAAAGGTTCCATGCACTAGGATAACTTTCCAAAACCCTACAACCTCCAGATGGGTCCCTAAACCAGAGAGGGGCCAGGCTTTCTAGAACATCAGATAGTTCCATCTCCTTACCCCATATTATGAACAGCCCTTCCAATATGAAAAAAAGGTAGAATGGGCATAGCCCAAATGCCCTAAAGAGTGGGGGAAAGGCCAAAGGTTATGGTGGAGTTATACAGAGAAGGCAGGATTTAACAAATGAGTATGATTGCTGAATTATGATATTGATATTTCTTTTAGTCTCCAGTATCTTAGGGCAGCTAGGAGTAAAAACCTAAAACTGTGAAACTGTAACCCATATCAAACTCTGAAATCTGTTCTAAAACTAATTGTTGTGCTGTGCTTTGATATTCATTGCTTTTCTGTGTATATGCTATTTAAAAAAAAAAAAGTCAATTGTGATGATAAAAAACATTTAAGCCTTCTAGATTCCTGTATACTGGAGCAGCTAGAAGGAAAAATCTGAGAGGATTGTATGGTAGCCCATGACAAACTCTGGGATCTGTGCTGTAACTTCGTGTTGAAGAGTGCTTGGAAAACTATCGCTTTTTGCTTTGTATATCATTATACAATAAAAAAGTTATGAAAATAAAAATAAAACACACTCACAAAATATAGTCCAACGGGCCACGGTGGCTCAGCGGCAAGAATGCTTGCCTGCCATGCCAGAGGACCCAGGTTCGATTCCCGGTGCCTGCCCATGTAAAAAATAAAAATTAAAAAAATATATATATATGGCCCAACTGAGTCAGCACGGATCTTAATCCATATTACTGAAGGCTTTCTAAAGAGGAGCCAGAAGCAAGATGTCAGCAGAAGACAGAAGAGCAGATACAAGAAAGAGAGGTGGTCATGTGACAGGAGGCAGAGATGCGAATCCAGGAGCCCTGAGGATGGGTGCAAGCCAGCACCTGAACCCCACAGACTTTGGGGGAGAGTACAGCCTTGCTCATACTTGATTTTGTACTTCTAGCCTTCCACACTGTGAGCCAACAAGCTCCTTTTGTTCAACCAACCCACTGTGCATTATTTGTCATAGCAGCCTGACAAACTAAGATATACAGAAAGGCAGTACGTTATAGAGTTTAAGAGCTTGGACTTGCTGAGTTTATTCTTGATTCTACCATTTGCTAGCTGTGTAAATGCGGGCAAGTTATTTAACCTCTGGAGGCCTGTCTCTTCATCAAACCTTTAATAACTTTTCACTATTTTTCTTATTAATGGGAAACCAGGACTGGTTTCAGTTCATGGCTCAATGATTTAACAGGGACCTGATGTCCTCCATTTTTCTGTCTTCCACGATGTCAGCCTTATTGCAAGGTCAACTTCTCTCAAGGTGACAAAATGATTGCAACAATTCCAGGTTTCATACCCACACAGCACTTGTTCAGAGAAGACAGGCCACTGATGTCTGAGAATTCCAAGCAGAATTTACTCAGATAGGACTGCTTGGGTCACATGCCCTTCCCTGAACTAAGATACAGCCAGGCAAATGGAATGTGCTGATTAGCTTAAGTAATGGGTCCATCCCTGGAGTTAGAGGTGGGGTCAGCTTCCCTGAAATGCCTGATTGTATGAGGGAAGGGTGGATTCTTAACTGAAAATCTGGGTTCTGTTGGGAAGTAGAAAGAGGGTTGAAGGATGTTGGGTAAGTGATCAACAATGTTCACTAACAGAGGAGATAGGTGTAACAAAATCAATCAGAGGAGGGGGTGTGAGGGTAGTTCAGTGGTAGAATTCCCACCTGCCATGTGGGAAACCCGGGTTCGATTCCCGGCCCCTGCACTTCCCAAAAAACAAACAAATGAAAAACCAAACAAAAATAAAAATTCAATAAAAGGTGCTGCAATAAGGGGACAGTCACATGGAAAAAGGATGAAATGTGACCCTGTTCTAGTTTGCTAGCTGTCGGAATGCAATATACCAGAAATGGAATGGTTTTTAAAAGGGGCATTTAATAAGTTGCAAGTTTACAGTTCCAAGGCTGAGAAAATGTCCCAATTAAAACAAGTCTATAGAAATGTCCAATCCGAGGTATCCAGGGAAAGATACCTTGGTTCAAGAAGGCCGACGAAGTTCAGGGTTTCTCTCTCAAGTGAGAAGGCACATGGTGAACACAGTCAGGGCTTCTCTCTCAGCTGGAAGGGCACATGGCGAACACGGCGTCATCTGCTAGCTTTCTCTCCTGGCTTCCTGTTTCATGAAGCTCCCCGGGAGGTGTTTTCCTTCTTCATCTCCAAAGGTCGCTGGCTGGTGGACTCTCTATTTTGCGGTGCTGCAGCATTTTCTGCTCTCTCTGAGTCTCCTGTTTTCTCCAAAATGTTTCCTCTCTTATAGGATTCCCATAAACTAATCAAGACCCACACTCAAGCAGGTGGAGACATGTCTCCACCTAATCCAGCCTAACAACCACTCTTGATTGAGTCACATCTCCAGGGAGATGATCTAATTACAGATTCAAACATACAGTATTGAATAGGGATTATTCTGCCTTTACAAAATGGGTTTTTGATTAAAACATGGCTTTTCTAGGGGACATACATCCTTTCAAACCAGCACAGACACCCACCATACAGCATACAAAGAAAAAAAACATCAGTCCAGAGGAAAATGGACCACACTTTTCCAAATGGGGATGTGGTGGTTTTAAAACATGGCCCCCAAACCTTTGGCACCTTGTTGAAAAGTGGGGTCTATGTTCCCACCTCTTAAATCTGTGCTCTGTGACCATTAGGCCAACAGAACACATCAGAAGTGACCCTATGCTGGGCTCCAGGCTCAGGACCTAAGAAACCGGTGGCTTTCATTTCTGGAATCCTGGGCTACTGGCACTTGAACATAGCTGCCATGCTCTACGGAAGCCCAATCTAGCCCACCCAGAAAAAACCCATGGAGAGGCCTCCTGCAGCTGTTCCAGCCAACAGCCCACCTGGGGTCCCAGCAGCGGTCTCAACCACCAGCCAGGTGTGCAGAAATGCCACCAGATGATTCCGTCCCTAGCCACCAAGTGGCCCCTGGTGTTCGTCTTTCCAGCTGAAGCCTCAGATACCACGGGCAGGGCCAAGCTGCCCGCACTGTGCCCTGCCCAAATTCCCGACCCCCAGACTCTACGAACATAGTAAAATTGTTCCACACCATGAAATTTCGGACGGCTTGTTTGGACAGCAATAGATAACGCTGGGACATGGGATCATTTGCCAACAATGTGAATGGTGGGGCAGGAAGTGGGCCAGTCTGTTTGGTTCTTACAGTAACCACTCAGCATCTTCTGTCTTGCATCCTAAAGGGCCTGCTCTGCTGAGCTTTGACTCCCAACCCCTCTCAGAGCTCTGTCCACACCACCGTGGGGCAACTGAAGAGTCAGAGAGTCTTTTAGGAAGCTACCACACTGGAGCAATGCTGTAGGAAGTATGCAAATCATCAAAAGTTAGGGCTGCCAGACCGTGTGCAATCTGACCTACAACCCTCACAATCAGAGACGCCAGGTCTGGGGAGAGAGAGGCTCATTGGTCTTGTGTGTCACTTTGCTTTCCTTTCCCCCTCCTCCTGAGCGCAGGACCTAAAGATCTCTTGCCTCCCCTCCCGCTGCCCCATTCTATCAAGGGATAGAGGCTGAGTCCAAGGCAGAGAGGAGAATACAGGGGACTATAGGAACTGTGGGGGGAGAGAGAAAAAGGAAGGGAGCCACTGAGGAGGGGCTGCCTAAGGACAATTCTAGGTGGCCTGGGATGGATTAATAAGCCTAAGGAAAACAGAGAACTGTTTCACTCTGTCCTTTGGGCCAGACATGTGTGCTTGATTGTCTACCAAAAGGTACCTTCCCAACCTTGCAGCCATCAAGGATATAACTATTTTTATTAATAATGCACTCATTAGAGTTAGCATTTTAGTACATTATCTCGCCTAATCATTACAACAATCCCATATTTTTATCTTCATTTAGACAAGAGCAGACCTACAATGAACAATGCATTAGCCAACTGTAGTAGATCTTAGAAATGGCCCTAATTCTCCACTCTCCTCTATTCATATCCTTTGCCATGTGATTTTGCCACTCTTCCCCTTAAGAGGTAGAGTCTGTTTCCTCACTCCTTAGATCTGGACTGGCCTTGTGACTTTCTTTGGTCAACCAAATACAGTGGAAGCGGCCCTGTGCCAGCTCTGAGCTGAGTCCACCAAGGGACATGCCTGCTTCCACTCCCGTGTAGGACTCGGCCCAGCTATTAGGTGGACAAGCCCAGGCTAGCCTGTGGGAGGTGGCGACACCATGCAGGTGAGGTCTCAGCTGTCCAGTCATCGCAGCCAAGTTCCCAGACATGCCCTTGGGCCTGAGAAGAATCAAGACCAGCCCTGACCAAAGAATGGCCGTCCGAAGTCCAGCCCAGAGTGCAACCCACACAATCATGAACTAAATAAATGACTGTTACTTAGCTTTCTATGCAGCAGATGCTAACTGAGATCACAACTGAGTGCTTTCACAAATTTGGTGCCCACCAGGAAAGGAAAGAGAGAGGCCTAAGGTCTGGGACCCCTCGGTTCCATCACAGAACAAGAGAGCAGTGGCCCAGGGCTTCTGTGGGACAAGCCTTCCCTGGGCTTCTGTGGGAGAAGCCTTTCCTGGCCTGGAGAAAGTCTTCCCGGAAAACAGAGAGCCAAATAAAAGTGGCCTGGTTTCCCATGCATTGTCCCCCAGAAGGCACTGACTCTGGGCAACATTTCAGGATACAGTTGCTGATTTCTTTGAAGGGAAAGAGCTGAATTGATTTTAAAAAGGAAAGTGAGTTCCTAGTGCAGCTTACTACATGCATTTTGGGAAAAGATTAAGAATTACAACCAGCTGTACTGACGGAGCCCTTCCCTCAGCTGTTCCGTTGCAGACAAGAGGCTTCCTCGAGGACGGCTGTTTGCACGCTGACCTCCCACCCAACGTGGCCAGCTGGGCAGTCCTAGCGCCAGCCTCAGAATCGGTGGAGCTGTGAGCAGATCCCTGGGCCCAGGGCTTCCATGTCGGGGCTGCAAACAGCTTTGGTGCCAACTTGGCAGCCGGGTGACTAAGCCAAGGGGGAGGCAGGAGTCCGGGGAGGGAGACACAGAAGCTGTGACACTTGGGTAGGCACATGGGTGGGGCGGGAGGGAAAGGAGCTGGACTAGAGTGCACTTAGACATGGAATCAGGGTGAGAGCCGCTAATGGGGCAGTCAGTGTCCCAGTACCCGCATCCTTCCCTGCACCGCCAGCCTGCCTACCCCCGCTGCCTCTTCTCAGCCTGCTTTGCTGGGTTCCTATTCTTCTCCCCACCTACTGACTGCGGCTGTCCATCCTCCCCCACCATTCTCTCTGCTTCTACTTCCCACCGTGCAGCTCAGAGCCCAGGTGGTGCCACAGGCTGCCCACGCTCCGGGCCCACACTCCGCCACGTCCCCACGTGCCTTTGGCTGGCACCCCTCGGTCTGCTCTCTCACTGCCATGCACGGTGCTGCAGGGCCCAGGTCTTCTCCGGTTCATCTCTGAGGCCCCTCTATCGCCTAGAAGAATAATTGGCACACAGAAGGTGTTGAATCTAAAAAGCAGGCGTTACTAAATATGAAACAAACTCGTGCATCTCCTGACTCTCAGGAGTGTCCTGGTCATTACCTGGAGAGGAAAAAGGAGGGCGCTATGGCACCGCCCGGGGAAGGCTGGCCCATGCCCGAGTGGGTCACAGGGCTCATTAAAGCCGGCCACATTAAAAAATGAGTCATCAGGACGCATCGTGTTTCTAGGTATGACATCATTCTCCCTGCTGATGAAGTACAGAGAGGACATCTGCATTTTCCCAGGAAACCCTTACACAGAGTGAAGACAGACATGAACCTGTGTCTGAAGATACAGGCTCACCTCACCAAGTCCATGAACAGATGCAGGAGTACATGCGGCTCTTTTTATCCGCAGGGAGGCCCGTACTGGGAGGGAAGGTAAAGGGCTGAGATTTTCTGGGCGCTAGGTATAGAATAAGCATGGACGCCAGATAAATACAGGACACTTGGCTGAATATGAATTTCAGATAAATAAGGGATTCTTTTTTTTTTTTTAGTCAATGTATGTCCCACATGATATTTGGGACATACGTCTACTAAAAAATTATTTGCTGTTGATCTGAAATTCAAATTCAAATTCCATGCAGTATTTACATTTGTTTATTGGAAACTCAAATTTAGCTGAGAGTTATGCATATTTATTTGCTAAATCTGCCAACCCTAAGAGGCATTTCATATGTCTTTATCTCTGAGGACCCTCTAAGCACCCACGTGGCAGTTATTACTGGGGCCATCGTACAGCCAGATTACAGTCTCATTTAATCTCCACAACAACTCTATAAGGCAGATATAATCATCTCTATTGTGTCGATGAGAAAACTGAGGTTCCAAGAATTAATAGTGCGCCCAACATTTTGGGAGAGGTAGCACCATAGCTATTACATCACATAGTCTGAATTATGGAAATATTAACATTTGAACATAGGTTAAGAATTTTGGGGAAATTTGAGCTGAATCTTGGAAAGACCAAAAAAGGCAGAATGTACTGACAGCCCATAAAGGTGCTGAGGTCAGGGTGCATATCGCATTTGTCTGGATTCCTAGGTCCTGGCAGGCAGGTCACCAGGCCACCATTTGCCTGTCCATTCTTCCTTTCAACGAGTGTTTATCGGTACTGACTGGGCAGACTGCTAATTGGTCCCCCAAATTCCTTCCCTCTCACTCCTGGGCATATGGACATCCAGCTAGAGACTTCACTTCCCAGCCTCTTCTGCACCCTTTGGGCCAAGGAGTGGTGAGCAAAAGTGATGTGTGCAGCTTCCAGGACTGCTCCAAATTAAACCCAACTGCACTCCCTGAACTTTGCTGTTTTCCTTTCCCTGAGCTAGAAAGCAGACATGATGGTGACTCAACTTCACCCCTATGGGCTACCCAGCACCCCAGACCTCGGCAGAGCCTAGATGAAGAATTCACCAAGATGATGCAAATGAATACCCTCTTAGAACAGAGCTGGCCTGCCAGCTGGGCATGGCCTGACTGCTGGGTGGGAGAGAAATGGGCATCTAAAGCTTTTCAGACACTGTTTCTGGTCTCTGTTACAGCAGCTGAGCCTATACTCCAACTCATTGATCTACCATTGCCATAGGGAACTGTGCTAGGCAATGGGGGTACAATGGTGACCAAGAAACAGCCCCAGCTCTCAAGGAAGCTGCAGTTTAGCAGTAGATCCAGACACGGACAAAGGACACGCAGACAGACATTTATAAGTAAGTGTGATGAGGGCTGTGAGAGAGGGCAGCACAGGGGGCTGTGAAAGGGACAAGCAAAGGCATCTGACCCAGGCCTAAGAGGCCAGGGAGACTTGAGGGTGAGAGGGGAGTCCAGCGAGGGGGAGAGCACTCCAAGTGCAGAGAATGGGATATGGAAGAGCCCTGAGCCCACTGCTTGTCCATATTCCACCCACCGTGAAACACTGAAGCCCTGTGGGTGCAGCCCCAGACCTCTCCTCCCTAGCCCCCTCCCAGGACCCTTCTCTTCCACCCAGGGTAGATGATTTGTAACTTCTTTCTCCAGCACAGGTCTCTCCTCTGAACTCCAGACCAACATGCACACAACCAAACTACCTGTCATTTTTACTTCTAAGAATCCATGCATTCTGTCTCCGCTTGTACTGCTGTCAGCTATTGCCTGGACCATTGCCCCTTAGCAGGTCTCCCCATTAGCCCTCTGTCTGCCCCCCACCCATGTTTCCTACCACAGCCACAGCGATATTTTTAAAAACTCAGATGTGATTATGCTTAAAACCATTCAGTGGTTTCGCATGGCTCTTAGGGTAAAGCTCAAGGCTTTCCACGCCTGCCTGGTTTGCTCCCACCCCAGCCTCTCCTTCCATGGTACTCTCTCTGGGCCAAGCACTGCTTCCTCAGGAGGGTCTCTTTGGTCTCCCAACTTTCACAGCACACATGACTCTTCTTCACAGAGCTCCTCGTTACCTTCCTCCTCCAAGAGACAGTGAGCGCCACAAGGACAGGGGCTGAGCTCGTGCCTGCTCACCACTCAATCCCCCACCTGGCACAGAACAGGTGCCCAAGGCCCATTTGTCCACCGAATGGAGGCTGCACTTAAAAGTCATGGCCTCTGACCCCACCACCCTTTCCCCCCTTATCTTCCACCCTTCTCTCACAGAGAGAAGCTAATGCCTCACGGAGGCCTTCTCTGCCATGTAGACAAAGCAAAACATTTCCCTCTGTCATCTGCCAAAGGGACAGTGTAGGATTAACATGCTGTCATCTTCTGGATGGATTGTTATGTGCGGTATACTTCACAGCTGTAGAGAAATGCAGTGAGAGGGAAGGGGCCAGGACCACCCACCACCCCCAGAGTGCAGGGAAAGTGGGTAGATGAGCATGGTGAAATTTAGGGATGCCCAGAAGATTCCTGAGGCAGAAATATAACTCCCACTGGAATAGAGAATTCCAGCTCTAGCCCTTACTTACTGCCATTATGTATGTTTCTCTCCCTAAGATTCTCTTTCAGAGGCAAACTTATTTTTAAATTATGTCCCTAAAACTTCAGTGGGACTTTAATTGCTTATTGCTGCACCTGAGACAGAAATCAATTAAGAGAAAACCCAAGAGTAGGAGAGGCAGCTGAGAACAGCTCACATGGGTGAGCACAGGCTGCGCGAAGGCCAGCTTTGCCTGTAGGCTCCAAACTAGGCCCTTCAATTTGAATCAGACCCCCTGGAGTGGAGCTCTCAGGACTTAGGGAGTCTTGAACATTAGAAGTTTTGCTTTGGGACCTGCAGAGTCACCTGATGCCTGAAGCACCTGGGAATGTGTGACGCAGACAGAAGAACCGAACCTGCCTCCACTCTAAAAGGACGCTTCCCTGAACACCCATTCCATGTCTCCCCTCTACTCCAGGGCAGGACTGAGGGGTAGGGGAGAAATCGCCACCCTAGCATGTGTTCAAAAGGGGAGGCTTTTGAAAAAGGGAATAAATTGATGTGAGGAGATTTAAGACTTTTTAAAAAGAGATTTGAGAAAGCATGTGAAAAGCAAGATTGCAGGACAGTCTGAGAAGGTGGCAAACGTCCATGTCCTAATCACCCCCCATTCCCCAGGCCCAGTGCCCTGGACGGCAGGTTCCTACAGTGATGGTGAGTTCTAGTTTGCTAGCTGCCAGCATGCAATATACCAGAAACAGAATGGCTTTTAATAAGGGGAATTTAATCAGTTGCTAGTTTATAGTTCCAATGCTGAGAAAATGTCCCAATTAAAACAAGTCTATAGAAATGTCCAATCTAAGGCATCCAGAGAAAGATACCTTCGTTCAAGAAGGCTGATGAAATTCAGAGTTTCTCTCTCAAGTGAGAAGGCACATGACGAACAGTCAGAGTTTCTCTCTCATCTGGAAAGGCACATGGTGAACAAGGTCAGGGTTCTTCTCTCATCTGGAAGGGGACATGGCGAACACACCATCATCTGCTAGCTACTTCTCCCTGGCTTCCTGTTTCATGAAGCTCCCCGGGAGGCCTTTTCCTTCTTCATCTCCAGAGGTTGCTGGCTGGTGGACTCTGCTTCTTGTGGCTATGTTGTTCTGCTCTGCTCTTTGAGTCTCTTTCATTCTCCAAAATGTTGCCTCTTTTATAGGACTCTAGAAACTAATCAAGACCCACCCAAATGGGCGGAGACATGTCAGCTAATCCAGTTTAACAACCACTCTTGATTAAATCACATCTCCAGGGAGATGATCTGATTACAGTTTTAAACATATAGTATTGCCTTGGGATTACTCTGCCTTTATGAATTGGGATTTAGATTAAAACATGGCTTTTCTAGGGGACATACATCCTTTCAAACCAGCACAAGGTGTAAGATGCATTTGGCCCCAACCAAAGCCATTCCTGCCAGACCTAAAGAGCACTTAGGGCTCTGTATTAGTTAGGGTTCTCTAGAGAAACAGAATCAACAGGAAACACTCACAAATATTAAATTTATATAAGTGTCTCATGTAACTGTGGGAACACAGAGTCTAAAATCCACAGGGCAGGCTGTGCAGCCGACGATTCTGATGGAGGGTCTGGACGAACTCCACAGGAGAGGCTCGCTGGCCAAAGCAAGAAGAGAGCCTGTCTTTTCTGAATCCTCCTTAAAAGGCTCCCAGTGATTAGATTAAGCATCACTCAAAAAAGAAGACACTCCTCTTGGCTGATACAAATGGAATCAGCTGTGGATGCAGCTGACATGATCATGATTTAATTCTATGAAATGTCCTCATTGCAACAGACAGGCCAGCACTTGCCCAACCAGACAAACAGGTACCACTATTTGGCCGAGTTCACACATGAACCTGACCATGACAGTCCACCCCTTGTCAATTTGGCAGCTATACATATCACCTTAAACCATAACTAATTTCTAAATAAAATGCAATAAAACCCACACTGTTTTCTTTCACCTAACAATACTCAACTGTCCTGCATATAACTGGAAACACATTAAATCTCTCCAGAATAGGGTGCAAGTCCTTCGGTAAAATTCATTCTTAAACTTGATATCTTACAACTTAAATAGTATAACAGGAACAAAACAGCATTACAGTTCTTGTTTCTGTAACTGATCATGTGGTCGTAGTTCATATTTACCACTATTTTCTTCCACTACACATTCCATGTTCCCTTTACCCTCAGCAAGCACTTCAGCTGGCCGTGGTTCTTTGCCTGGTGAGGTGACCCAAACCTCCATTCCTAAAGTTTCAGACCCATTGGTAGTCCTGCCTGGATTGGGTTGTTGCAGTTTTCCACTGATTTTAATCACAGGACATTGTGATTAGTACTAAAAGTAGTACTAAAAGATGCCTTAGGCAATCTCCTATATTCCAAGAAAACTCTTCTTGCCTCCATTGTGTAGTTGTAGTCCTATTTCCCCTAATAGTCAGGGTCAATCACCCCAGCCAATAATGTAATCCCCTTCTTGGTTTGTTGATCCAGGGGCATGAGTAGCCCAAAGTGACCAGGTGGCAGTTTTAGATTCCAGTTCAGTGGAATCATTGTTGTTTCTCCTGGTGGAAGCACTCCCCTTTTTGGAACTAAAACCTGTAGACCAACAGAGGTCAGGATCACAGGGACCCTGGAAGCAAAATTTTTCCTAGTGGATCACTAGGGGTAACAGTGAGTGGTACCACTCCTATTTCTATCCCTTGGTTCCTGGACCCATAGATCCTGGCTATGGGAGAAACAGCATCATAATCAGCAGATGCTGATTCAGAGCATATACAGCTTCCTGGAGAACATTACCCCAGCCCTTCAAGGTATTGCCATCTAATTGGCACCGTAATTGGGTTTTCAAAAGGCCATTTCACCATTCTATCAATCCAGCTGCTTCTGGATGATGGTACATGGTAAGACCAGAGAATTCCATGAGCATGTGCCCATTCCCACACATCATTTGCTGTGAAGTGTGTTCCTTGATCAGAAGGAATGCTGGGTGGAATACCATGACAATGGATAAGGCATTCAGTAAGCCCACAGATGGTAGTTTTGGCAGAAGCATTGTGTGCAGCAAAAGCAAACCCATATCCAGAGTATGTGTCTATTCCAATTAGAACAAATCACTGCCACTTCCATGAAGGGAGCGGTCCAATGTAATCAACCTGCCACCAAGTAGCTGGCTGGTCATCTCGAGGAATGGTGCCATATCAGGGGCTGAGTGTGGGTCTCTGCTGCTGGCAGATTGGGCACTCAGCAGTGGCTGTAGCCAAGTCAGCCTTTGGTGAATGGAAGTTCCATGTTGCTGAGCCCATGTATAACCTCCATCCCTACCACAATGACCACTTTGTTCATGAGCCCATTGGGCTATGACAGGAGTTGCTAGGGAAAGAGGCTGACTGTTATCCACAGAATGAGCCATCTCATCCACTTGATTATTAAAACCTTCCTCTGCTGAAGTCACCCTCTCGTGCGCATTCACATGGGATGCAAATATGTTCATGTTTTTAGCCCACTCAGAAAGGTCTATCCACATACATCTTCCCCAGATCTTTTTGTCACCAATTTTCCAATTATGGTCTTTCCAAGTCCCTGACCATCCAGCCAAACCATTAGCAACAGCCCAGGAGTCAGTATACAAATGCACCTCTGGCCAGTTTTCCTTCCAAGCAAAATGAACAACCAGGTGCACTGCTCGAAGTTCTGCCCACTGGGAGGATTTTCCCTCACCACTGTCCTTCAAGGACACCCCAGAAAGGGGTTGTAGTGCTGCTGCTGTCCACTTTCGGGTGGTACCTGCATATCATGCTGAACCATCTGTAAACCAGGCCTGAGTTTTCTCTTCCTCAGTCAATTCACTGTAAGGAACTCCCCAAGAGGCCATAGCTCTGGTCTGGAAAAGAGAAGGTAATGTGGCAGGAGTGGAGACCATGGGCATCTGGGCCACTTCCTCATGTAACTTACTTGTGCCTTCAAGACCGGCTCTGGCTCTATCTCGTATATATCATTGCCATTTTACAACAGAGTGCTGCTGTGCATGGCCAACTTTATGGCTTGGTTGGTCAGACAACACCCAGCTCATGATAGGCAACTCAGGTCTCATGGTAACTTGGTGGCCCATGGTTAAGCATTCAGTCTCTACCAAAGCCCAGTAGCAGGACAAAACCTGTTTCTCAAAAGGAGAGTAGTTATCTGCAGCAGATGGTAAGGCCTTGCTCCAAAATCCTAAGGGTCTGCGTTGTGATTCTCCTATAGGGGCCTGCCAAAGGCTCCAAACAGCATCTCTATTTGCCACTGACACTTTCAGCACCATTGGATCTGCTGGATCATATGGTCCAAGTAGCAGAGCACCTTGTACAGCAGGCTGGAGCTGTCACAGAGCCTCCTCTTGTTCAGGTCCCCACTCAAAATTAGCAGCTTTTCTGGTCACTTGATAAATGGGCTGGAGTAGCACACCCAAATGAGGAATATGTTGTCGCCAAAATCCAAAGAGACTAACTAGGTATTGTGCCTCTTTTTTGTTCATAGGAGGGGCCACATGCAGCAACTTACCCTTCACCTTAGAAGGGATATCTCAACATGCCCCACACCACTGGACACCTAGAAATTTCACTGAGGTGGAAGGCCCCTGTATTTTGTTGGATTTATCTCCCATTCTCTGACACACAAATGCCTTGCCAGTAAGTCTAGAGTAATTGCTACTTCTTGCTCACTAGGTCCAATTAACATGATATCATCAATGTAATGGACTAGTGTGATGTCTTGTGGCAAGGAGAATCGATCAAGGTCCCTGTGGACAAGATTATGACATTGGGCTGGAGTTGATATACCCCTGAGGTAGGAGAGTGAAAGTATATTGCTGACCTTGCCAGCTGAAAGCAAACTGTTTCTGGTGGTCCTTACTAACAGCTACTGAGAAAAAAACATTTGCCAGATATCAAGGGATGTATTGATTTGCTCAAGCAATGATACCACATCTGGAACAGTAGCTGCAATTGGAGTTACCACCTGGCTGAGCTTATGATAATCCACTGTCATCCTCCAAGACCCATCTGTTTTCTGCACAGGCCAAATAGAAGAGTTGAATGGGGATGTGGTAGGAATCATCACCTCTGCATCCTTCAAGTCCTTAAGAGTGACAGTAATCTCTGCAATCCCTCCAGGAATCCGGTATTGCTTCTGATTTACTATTTTGCTTGGTAGGGGCAGTCCTAGTGGCTTCCACTTGGCTTTTCCCATCATAATAGCCCTCACTGCACAAGTTAGAGCCAATGTGGGGATTCTGCCAGTTGCCCAGTATGTCTATGCCAATTATACATTCTGGAACTGGGGAAATAACTACAGAATGGGTCCGGGGCCCCACTGAACCCACTGTGAGACAGACCTGAGCTAAAACTCCATTGATCACCTGGCCTCCATAAACCCCCACTCTGACTGTTGGACCAGAGTGACGTTTTGTGTCCCTGGAATTAATGTCACTTCTGAACCAGTGTCTAATAATCCCTGAAATATATGACCATCTCCTTTTCCCCAATGCACAGTTACCCTGGTAAAAGGCCATCGGTCTCCTTGGGGAAGACTTGGAGGAAGATTAACAGTATAAATTTGTGGCAGTGTAAAAGGTTTCTCCCCCAAAGGGACCTGGCCTCCCCTTCATTCAAGGGGCTCTGGGTCTGTAAACTGTCTCAAGTCTGGAAACTGATTAAGGGGCCGTGACTCTGTGTTTTTGTAATTCAGGTTAGACTTCTGTTCACTTGACCTAGAATTCTTTTGTTTATATAGCTCAAACAAGAATTCACTAGACTGCCCTTCTATTGTATTTCTAGGTAACCCATGATTTACTAGCCAATGCCACAAATCTCTGCCAGTCATATAATTTTGACTCCTGCTTTGAGTTTGCTGTCTATTATAATAGCCACGTTTACCCTGTCTTTGGCAATTATGTGCTGTCACCTGGCTTCTGCCAACTCAGGATCTGGTCATCCCATTGTGTTTAAGGATTCCAGCTCAGTGACAGCAGTTCCCATGGTAATATCGGACTTACAGAGAAGTGCAACCACAGAGCTCTTCAGGGATGATGGTGCTAGTCTCACAAATTTATTTCTCACTGTTCTGGTAAAAGGTGCATCCTCCTGACATTCCTGGGGTGTAAGAGAAGCCTTTGCATGATAAATCCACTCTAACATTCCAATCTCTCTAAGCCTCTGGATCCCCTCATCTACATTATACCAGGGCAGTTCTGGCATTTCAACCTCAGGTAATGCTGGCCACCTTTTGATCCATGTTTCAACCAACCATCCAAACAAACTGTTAATATGTTTTCTAACCCCTCGAGCTATAACACTGAATGCAGAATCTCTGCTTAGTGGGCCCATATCAATAAATTCAGCCTGATCCAGCCTTATATTCCTCCCACCATTATCCCACACCATTAAAATCCATTGCCACACATATTCTCCCTGATTTCTGTCTGTATAAATTGGAAAACTCACACAGTTCTTTTGGAATATAACGTACCTCCTCATGTGTGATACTTTGAACCTCACCTTCAGGGGCCTTTTGGGACTTTAGTCTAGTTGTAGGTCTGGAAGAAATGAGGGATAGTGGGGTGAGTCATGAAAAGAATTAGAAATATCTTCCAAACCATTTGCTTCAGGGCTTCATTTGCAGTTTTATCTGGTGAAGCAGGATTATTCACTCCAGGGTTAATCCCTTCAGGAGAAGGTTGGGAGGCCAACTCCTCAAGGCATGCTGGAGGTGGGGTGGCTATGTTCTCAGGGCAGACTATTACAGGGCTATCTAGAGAAGACTCAGAATGACCTAGGGTTTCAACCTCACCCTTGACATCATTATCAATCCATATGTCACCATCCCATTTTTCAGGGTCCCACTCCTTTCCAATCAATGCCCTCACTTTAATGGCAGACACCATGCAACACTGCCATGGTGTAAAGTTGCTACTCTAACAATAAGATTCTGAATCTGATTTTTGGAGATCTCAAGTCTACAGTTACTGGAAATAACATTTTCCTTCAGGATACTCATAGAAACGTCTACATCTGTCAGATGGCACTTAAGCTTCTCGTTTGAAGCCTTAAGCCCATCCCTTTCACGTCTAATGTATCCAGTGTATCTAACAACAACCAGCCAACATCTCTATACCTCTTATTTCTACCAAACTCCTTAAAGGTGTCAAAAACATTATCCCCCAGAGCCTGGCTTTGTACAAGTGAAGCATCAGGAGAATCAAATGGTGATTTTTTTTTTTTTGTATATTTAGCTTTTATTCAGCCATTTATACCAAATTTCATTATTTATGATGCTAGGTTTTATTATAGCCTCTTGGATTTTCTAGATCTATACAGTCATTTATCAGCAAAACAAGATAATTTATGTTCCAATACTTACAATACCTAATTGCTTTCATATAAACCTTCAAAACAATGTTAAACAACAAAGGTGTTAGCGGGCATCTTGTCTCATTTCAGACTTCAAAAGATAGAGCTTTAGTCTTTACAATTAAGTATGATATTTGCAACTGGTTTCTGAAATGGCAAAATGGTGATATTTTGACTATCTCTTTTGCCAACTCACTCCATGGATTGGGAATGTCATTCTGATTATGGGAATCAGAGTCCTTGTGCCTTTGAGTCCAGTCAGAGTAGAAAACCATTCATAAAAACCCATTTTTAAGATTTTGTTTCTTAAGAACCTCTCCTGGTACCAAGTTGTATTAGTTAGGGTTCTCTAGAGAAACAGAATCAACAGGAAACACTTGCAAATATAAAATTTATAAAAGTGTCTCAGGTAACCATGGGAACGCAGAGTCCAAAATCCACAGGGCAGACTGTGAAGCCAATGATTCTGATGGAGGGTCTGGATGAACTCCACAGGAGAGGTTCGCTGGCCAAAGCAGGAAGAGAGCCTGATCTTCTGAATCCTCCTTACATGGCTTCCAGTGATAGATTCAGCATCACTCATTGCAGAAGACATGCCCCTTGGCTGATTACAAATGGAATCAGCTGTGGATGCAGCTGACGTGATCATGATTTAATTCTATGAAATGTCCTCATCACAACAGACAGGCCAACACTTGCCCAACCACACAAACAGGTACCACTATTGGCCAAGTTGACACATGAACCTGACCATGACAGGCTCTACCGTAGATTCTACAAGGGTTCATGCACTAGGGTAACTTTCCAGAAACCTACAACCTCCAGATGGGTCCCTGGACCAGATAGGTCTGGAATCCTAGAGGGCCCAGCCTCTCCAGAACATCAAGTAGTTTCATCTCCCTACCCCATAGGATGACAGCCCCTTCCAACATGAAAAAGTTAGAATGGCCATAGCCCAAATACCCCTAAAGAGTGGGAGAAAGGTTAAAGGAGAAGAAGTTATAACAGAGAAGGTAGGGTTTAACAAAGGCGTATGACTGTTGGATCATTATATTGCTATTTCTTTTAGTCTCCAGTGTATTAGAGTAGATAGAAGGAAAAACCTAAAATTGTGGAATTGATAACCTACACCAAACTCTGACATTTGTTCAATAACTAATTGTTGTGGTGTGCTTTGAAATTTACTGCTTTTTTGTATGTATGTTTAAACAAACAAAAAGACTGTGCTTGGGAGAGGAGGCTGAGGGGAGCAGAGGGGCCCACGGGCCACGTGAGAGGGGAGGGCTGTGAACCAAGCCAAACACACACACCAGGGTAGGAGTCAGCCAAGGGCTGACTTTGCATTTTTTACAACCCCCCCCCCCCCCGACCCCCACCTGTCTCCCCAAAGCCTGAACACCCTGTGTCTCCTTCCTGGCCAGGGGTAACTCTAGTGATGGTGAATCCCCCAGCAAAACTAGGCGTCTGCCTGTGAGGCAGGAGGGTGCGGGGAGGGGCCGGCTGGATGGGCCCCCATAAGTCATAACGTAATTAAAGGCCCAGGGAGCAATAGATCCCAGGGTGAGACCACACGCTGGGCCCAGCCCTCTCGGGCCTCTCGGTTGCTCCTAATCTGCTGGAGGCTCTCAGCTCCTTCCCTGGCAGCTAGGGGGACTTAGGTCAGCAATTTCCAGCCATCGCCAGGTCTTGGCTTGTGGTGATTTTTTTTTTTTAAGTTAAAAATATTTACTGTGAGAGTTGACAGCTGGGGGGAGGCTGGCTCTGGCACAGCCTCTGAGACTCCCCTGGGCTTCGTTTGGTCTCGGAGCCTCTCCCTTCTCCCTGGCCTAGAACTGTATTTAATTTCGGGTTCCCAGTTTGCTTTTGGTTTTTCTATTGACTAGAATCGATCTCACGCGATCACAACGGGTACAATCTCTGGGGGGAGGGAGTCCCTGGAAGGAGTGAAATTCTGTACCTGCATGAGGCGTGAGACGTGTGGGGCAGCTTGGAGGAGTGTCCTGGGTCAGCTGTCCACTGCCTGGGTGGCCTTAGCCACTCCACTGAGCTTCTCTGAACCTCAGAACTCCTCTGAGCATGAGCATCATAACATCGGCCTCTCTGTGTTGTGAATACTGATGGGGTAAGGGGTGCTCAGGACAGCAGGAGACACCCAGTGAGCATCGCATGGTGTGAGCTTTATCATTACTGCATTAGCAGACGGGATTTGCATTTGACTTCCCTTTATACTCTAGGCACTAGGGCAAAGCCTGGCACATGGCAGGAATTATTTATTATTTATTGAATGAGTCTACAGCGGTATCACCTGGGGCCCATGGAGCCGTGCCTCTTCAGAAGTGGACACGACGTGTTTGTGAGCTTCCATTTGTGCTGCTGTGTACTCTCCTCAGGACTGACACGGTAGGTCTGGAATAGCCTGTGTGTTTCTTGAGGGCAAGTCCCAGTTATCTGTTGACTTGCAGGTGCCTCTGGGCTGCCTGCACCCATCCCCTCGCCCTCACCCACTCCCACAGCATGACGCAGCAGGACCAGCTTACAGAACAGTGGTGCCCCTGCTGGACCATCCTAATTGCGAAGCCTGAGACGGAGCTGCATTTCCTGGTGCCTGCAGGGGACGTTCCTGGGGGTCAGGCGGAGGTGCTCGTGAAGACGGACTGACTGGGTGTGCAGTCTTGGAGCTCTTGGGGCTGTGTTGGACAGGGCATGTGGCAAAGCAGAGTCGTCGTCGCACACCCTGGCTTCCAGCCCAGGAGGCACTTACAGGCCACATCGCCCGGGCATGTCACATCTTCTCTCTAAGCATCTTCCTACTTCCTGGGTTACTTATAATATTGTAACTGCAAACTGAACTGCAGTGTTCGGTCCCCAGGATGTTTGCATCGGGGTACCACTTTGCCTCCTGAAAGTGGAAATGACCCAGCTTCTTTGGAGCTGGATATTCCAGAGGTAGGGTGTGGCTGCCCACCCCTCCAGGCCGGCCAGGCAGGGTCTGGGAGGGGGACTGGGAAAGGGACCGGAGCCTGACAATAAGACGCCAAAGCTTGGTAGATAAGGGGCTACCTGAGTGGCAGAAGGTCTTTGTGTCCCAGCCCGTCCCATACCCCAAAAGCGGACACAAACAGACCCAAGCACAAATCGCCCAAAAGGGGTGTGAAAGACCAGACAACAAAATCCCCCCAAGTGGGATATCAGAAACATTTCATGATATGTCAACGATGATCTCACAAAGCCTCAAAATCTGTGCCTCTCGGTCCTGAAATGCTGAGATGGTTGATTTTTGCTGTCAGAACTGCACCCTGCAGCAGCTGCTTCGTGGACCCCTGGCAGGGCGAGAGCAGGAGCCAGACCCAGGGCACCAGTCACACCTCATGCGTGACAGGAATCAGATCACCTGTCTCCATCACCCACTTTATTCCCCACACTCGGCTTGCAGATATCTTTGTCTGTTTCCAAAAAGGAATTTGCCCTCATCGGGTTAGCTTTTTAAAATACATTTAGTATTTCCGAAAAAATGTGCTGCCAATCGTGGGGACAGACCCTGGGGTGAGGGTGGGGGTGGGCTTGGCTCGTTCTGAGCAGTGGCTGCCCTGCTGAGGCCATGGGAAAAGGGCATTGTTCACAAATACGTGTCCTGGAGATCCGGACTTGATTTCCTTTACAAGTCAACCCTTCAAAGAGGATGGTGCTCAAAGGCTGAGCATACAGGTATTGGTTTCAAAAAGCTGCCCTGTTCTTTTTAGTCCTCCTTGTGCTTCGCCAGCAGGGGTGTGCACCCAGGAGATGTTGGCATTGGAAAGCAGTTGCCACTTTCAGCCATCACCAAGCCCATCCCAAAGGTGTGGTCAGCATGGAGTCAGGCCCACTTGCCCTTCCAGACTCAGCACAGCAGCCGCTGAAGCGCCCCAGGCCACGTCTTTGAAAGGCAGGTGCAAATGGAGATGGGCTCCTGGCACTTATGCAACATACCCTCGTTGCGTGTGAGGCCCACACACAGGTACTGGGCTAGCAGGGTGTTTCTATAAATAACTGGGGGTGGCGTCAATTGGTTATTTCTTTATTATATCATATCATATCAACATATCACATCTACAATTGATGGAGAGCTTGTTGAGCCCAGCAATTTACACCTGCTTTTATGCTTTGTTCCCAAAGAGAACCATTTGGGGTTCAGTAGGGGAACCCAGTTACTCACAGATGACCTCTCTTGGGATGTTTTGGGTGGCAAGAAACATAAAAGCAACTCAAACTAGCTTAAGTGATATGAAGCATTGATTATTTCAAACTAACAGAAAGTCCAAAAGTAGTTCAAAGCTGGATTATTTAAGCTGTTCAGTTGTGGAATAAAGCCCCCGGACCCAGGCTCTTTCCATCTGTCGGCTCTGCCAGTTGTGGAGTTGGCTTCAATCTCAGGCTGGTACCCAGATGGCTGCAGCAGTTCTGGGCATCTCAATCCCGATGAGACAGTGTCTGGGAGAGTGAAGGGAGCCTCTTCCTGTGTCCCTTTTGCCCCTTGCCCTCATGCCCGATTAATTACATTGGGCTACCTGTCCACTTCCAAACCGATCACCCACTCGAGGGCTGGTATGACTAGATTGGCTTAACCCTCAGCCCCCGTCACACATGGCCTTGGCCACGGAACAATGCCACTCTCTCCTCCTCACCTCTGGGAGGGGACAGAGCAGGGGGCATGGCCCCTCCCCGCCAGCCAGCCGCCCAAGTCAGCCCCGGAGATCATGACGGTGAGATGTCCAGATAGAGCCTCTGAGAATAATCACTGCATTTAAGAAGTGCTCCTTGGACACTGACTCGCTAGCCATTGGCACCCTGATGAGAGGTAAGGCCCTCACCTGGGATAGGCACCCTGGACGCTGCAGCCACAGGGAGCCTCGAGTGCGCATACTTTCTCCACGGCCGGCTGAAGTTAATTTCACCACTGCCTTTGGAGGATGGGATGATCCCTCTTTCTTTGTTGACTTGAACGCCAAGCTGATGATAGAGGTCCAGACCCACGGGCCGGTAGTGTGTGAGCACCCGGATCAGGGCAGCTGGTCCCTTAGGGAGCCCCCAGCCCCCCCAGCCCGCCCACCCCAGCCCCCAGGCCCGCTCCGTCCCCCTGACTCTCTATCTGCAGCCTGGCCAGCCAGCGGCTCACGGACACTGTGCCTTTGAGGAGGTGCCTCTGGGGGCCAGGGAGCACCAACCCACCAGCCAGGAAGCGGTCTCCTTTCTGTGCTCCCCATCTGATTACTGAGTCCAGGAGAGAATCACAGAGTCCGACAGAGCCGCTTCTGCTGCTGACAGGTTTCTGAAAGCTGAACTCATTGGGGTGGGGGGCGGGGGGGAGAGGCTTGTCTGGGACTCCACAACCTAGGGCAGGACGTTCTCTTTCTAGCAGGGGAAAGGGGCAGGGGAATGACTGCTTTGGCAGCCCCAGGGGTGGGGAGGGTGAGGACTCAGCTCCTGGCTCAGGGCCAAGGCAGGCTCCGGGGAGAAGCTCGCCAGCAGACATTTCCTATTACGGCCAGGAGGCTCTGCACATGTGAGAGGCTGGGTCTGGGCTTGGACAAATCCTTTCATATTTTGCTAGTTCCAACGAGTTGTTGTGGGCCCCGAGCCACCTAAAAGGGGGCTGAGAAATGAGTGCGTGGTAAAGCATGCAGTTTCTGTAGAAATGATTGGTTATTTTTCCCTCTTAGAAATGGCACTTTGGGGACTCTTGTTCTCTGATAGACACCAAGAAATAATTTCTGTGTCCCCCACATTCTCCCTGGCGAGGACTGCTGAGGCAGAGGCCAGCCCTCTGCACTGCCACCTCGTTCAGCCCGGCCCGGTGCTCCCCCTCACCACTTAGCCTCCCCCACTAGCTTCTCATATCCCAGACACTCTGGCTGTTGACCGGCTGGGCCTAGATGCCAGGCTCAGGTCCCGCCTGGCCCCCGTCGTCCTGTGGATGGTCTGCTTCTGTAGGGGCCAAAAAGTGGCCTGTAAGGAGCCAGGCCACAGAAATCTGTGTTTCTGGGAAACGTCCGTCTGCAGCTGGCAGGGGGTGGGGGGCTGAGGTAACCTCCTGCCGCACGTCCCTGTATCTCCACGGTCCTATCAATGCAACAGGGTGGTGTGACAATGGCTGCCTTTGCTGGGGGGTCCCTCCAAGTGCTCTACCCACAAGATGCCATTTAATCCCTCTGAGGTAGGCACTGCAGCTCGCAAGAGGCTGGAGGGCGGCAGTCAAGTGGACTAGCCCCGAGGCCAGGCTGCCCAAATCAGGCCAGGCAGCCCCCTCCTGCCCTGAGGTAATCTGACTGAGGTCGCTGTGTTTCAGGTTCTCCTGCTTTCCCCAAGAGGATGGTGTTCCTAGCACCCCTCACAGGCCCCCACGTGGTGAATAAGTGAGCTCCTCCAAGAGTTCCTGGAACGACACTGACACACAGCAGAGAGACGGCTGGGTTCTAAGGTGGTTATTCCAGGTCTGCGCTCGTCGCCCTGATGCTGGCACACGCTCGCCACACTGTCTGTAACTGATCATGGGGCCAGGGCACGTGTCACACTTTGTATTAGTTTGCTAATGCTACCGGAATGCAGTACACCAGAAAGGGAGTGGCTTTATAAAGGGGATTTTCTGTTACATTTTACAGTTCTAAGACTGTGAAAATGTCTAAATTAAGGCACCAACAAGAGGTTACCTTCACTCAAGAAAGGCTGATGCTGGGCGGGCCACGGTGGCTCAGCAGGCAAGAATGCTTGCCTGCCATGCCAGAGGACCCGGGTTCGATTCCCAGTTCCTGCCCCTGTTAAAAAAAAAAAAAAGAAAAGTGAAAAAAGCAAGGCTGATGCTGTCCGGAACACCTCTGTCACATGGGAAGGCATGTGGCTGGCATCTATTGGTCCCTTGCTCCCGGTTCTGTTGCTTCCAGCTTCTGATGCAGTGGTTTTCTCTCTAAATGTCTGTAGGCCTTCACTGAGCTCCTTCGGGACTCAACTCCGGGTTCTGGCTTGCTCAGCATCTCATGGGAAGGCACATGGCAATGTCCGCTGAGCTCTGCCTGTGTCGGGGCATCGGCACTCCAAACATCCGTGTCTCTGTCAGCTCTCAAGCAACTGCTCTCCAGGTGTGTGCATCTGCTGTGAGCTTTCTCCAAAATCTTTCGTCTTTTAAAGGACTCCAGTGAACTAATTAAGACCCACCCTGAATGGACAGAGTCCCATCTCCATCTAACCAAAAGCCCCACCCCCAATTGGGAGAGTCACATCTCCATGGAGATAACCTAATCAGAAGGATTTCTACTCTACAATATTGAATCAGGACTAAAAGAAATGGCTGTTTCCATAAGATTGGATCAGGATTAAAACATGGCCTTTCTGAGGTACATAATAACTTCAAATCGGTACACACTGGCTGTGCGTGCATGCTCTGTGTGAATTCAGGGCAGGCCTTTCCCTCAACCTCCAGCCCACACCCCTGTTTCTCAACGTGCTCATCACCAGAGGCTGCCTCCCCCCAGTCCTGACTGGACCAACTCCAATGTAGGCCTGGGGATGTTTAGTTTCCCCAACTCTGACACAGATTTCCTAAGGGATGCAGCTTCATCTTTCTCTTAAAGGCACTCCCTATCCACAGAGGACAAAAACAAAACAAAACAAAACAAAGCAAAACCGTAGAGCGGAACCAGACTTCTGGGTCAAAATATATGATCTAATGCGGACAAAGCTCCAAGCAAGCCTCCGGGCTGACACTGAGGACAGACACTGCCTCTAACACTGCATGCAGTTTCTTGGCCTGAGGCCAGTCCCAGCCAGCAGGACCCTCATCCTCTGCTCTCACCTTTCTGAGTGACAAAGGTGACATTCCCCACCTGGGGGTCCCCTAGCTGCACGTTTATGTGGGGTCCTCATGCCCCTCATCCTATCAGGACACCTGCTACTTTTGCCTATTTTGCATGAGTTCCCCTTCTTTTGGAAACTGTATCCTTCATTTCCTTTGAGGTCCACCTGTCCCCCACACTCAGTCCAGGATGTTCAGGTGGGATTAACCTTGGTCCCCAACTCCCAGTGGGCACATGAAACAGGCCTCGCCAATCCTAGTCTTCCATTCCCCTGCCCAGTGGCTCAGAGATATTCACATGACTCGAACTAGGCCAACAGGACTCAATTCCAGGAGTTTCACTGGCTCTGACTGGGGAAAAATAAGTCTTCTTCCCACCAGGACATGCTAGTTGAAAAGACATGGTCACTATGGAGCTGCTGGGAGCCACTGTGCAGAAAGTCACCTACAAATCAAAAAATAAAGAGGGATGGAAGAAGAAATTGAGTCCTGAAGACATCTCTGAGCACCTGGACACAGCAAGGCCTGAAATCCATTGTGCCCCCAGGCTTCACGGTTCTTTGAGCCATTAAATCTCTTCTGTTCAAACCAGCTGCGTTGGTTTCCTGACACCTCTAACTGAAAGAGTTATGACTAACCCACTGCCATCTGCTACAAAGCTCTACATGTATCAGCTCATCGTTGGCAACAAGCCTGTGAAGGGGGTATTATTAACATCAGGTTCTTTAAACCTGAAGCACAAAGAATGTAGTTGACCTGCCCAAGGTAAAAAAGGGGTGGAACGAGGGACGGCAGCACAGGACTTTGGAAAAGCTGCATGATGTCATAACTAACCTATGCAGATGTTCAGGTAGCTAACCCATGCAGATGTCCAGGGAACTAACCTATGCCAGAGTCCAGGTAACTAACCCATGCAGATGTCCAGGGAACTAACCTATGCAGGAGTCCAGGTTGCTGGCAGAAGAATTGCCCGGCTAGCACTACTGTGGGTGTGTGCTGAACTGCCTCTCTGGGTAGCTGTGTCAAAATAAAACAACCACAACTCACACTCCATAACTTTTATGATCCGCTTCCTCCCCCAAGGGCAAGGAAAGGAAGGCGTGGTCACCTCACACTGCTTAGGGGTAGGGATCAGGAGTCTGGGGTTCTAGCTGTGGCCTGCTGTGTGACCTGAGAGAGTCACTTCCTGCCTCTGAACCCCAGTGCCAGCTTCTGGAAAAGGAAAGTGTGGGCTGGGTATTCCCTGGGGTCTCTTCCAGCTCTAACATTTTGTGACCCTGGTACTGTGAAATAGGGGAAAGCTGTTCCCTGGCAGAAGCAGTGCCAAGGACCCCACAACTTTCCTGGCTCAATGGGAGTGATGCAGAATAACCCAGGGGCACTGCTGGGTTATAACAGTGCAGTGGCCAGTCCCAGGAGTCTTCATTCAGTGGCCTGACTTGGGGTCTCTGGGTACCTCTGCCCACCTAATCTACCTGCAGCCCCTGCCCTCCAGAGGCAGTGTGCACGAGGTTTGCTCATCTTCTCATCCTGATGTCACGGACCTCCACGGCGGAGTCCAGACTGCTCTCAGTGATATGTGACCAATTCCATGTGCAGTCTTCCTCTGGCATTTGATGCCCAGGACTGTTAACCTCCCCCACCTTGTGTTTCCTGTTTCTGCTGCAGTCCAGCTTCCTGAGAACATCCCTGCAGACCCAGATTTAGCAAACTGTCTACTACATTTTAGGCACGTGAGACATACTTGTTGAAAACTGTTAAATGAATGTAATGGACATTAGCAAAACAGGACTGAAAAAAAGCCCCATACCTGTCTGTCCCTGGAGAATCTCATAATTAAGGGGGCTCCTCTATCCAAGGGCTAAGCACATGTCCGTGACATTGACCCTAGACCCACGTGTCACAAACGTCCCTCTGTGGAGTAAGGGGGCAGCGTGTTCTTCTTTGACGCCCACCAGATGGGCTCACAGCAGCCCACAACATCGCTACACCCTTCAGTATTTATTGGCCATGCTTGTTCAATGGTGTCTTGCTGACTGTTTTGTCTGTCCATCTGTCTATGTCAGGGTAGATGCTCAGACAGCACGAATTTTTAAGCAGCTTTGGCTCATAGGGCCCCAGGTGCACAGAAGGTGTACAACAGGGCTGTTAAAGGATAAAAAAGGGAAGAGGTCCTAACAGGTAAACCCAGGGGACATAAAATCCTTGGGAATCATGTTCTGAATGGAAAAAAGTTATATCTTTGTTTTCACTAACCTCTAACTCGATCTTGCATTTCCCTTCATTGGGAATGTAGGTGACAGCCGCCGTGACATTAGCAGAACCTGGTCTTCGTCACCGATTGTGGTCGAAGTCGAGAGCTCAAGCTGTCATTTACACAAATCGCTATGTCAAAATCATGGCACTTATTAGATCCCCTGCTGGATCTTTGTATTTAATGAACTCATTTGAAGCCCAGAATTCTGTATACAATTAAAAGAATACTTTCATAATTATAATTCAGTATCATTGGTTTTCCTTGTAATTTTGTATTTTTAATGCATTAAAAAAAACCAAAACACGATGTGAGAAGGGACCCAAGGCTTCATTCACCGCACTGCTGAAGGGGTCCATGGCACAGAGAAAAGGTTACGTCCTCTAGGTTTAGGGCTTGAACCTACCTCTCTTCAAAGAGGGACAGCAGGAGGAAGTATGGTTAGGCGCTGGGGCTCCAGGTGCCAGGGAAAGAGCGAGGCCCCTCTGCATGATGCTGGTTGGAGAAAAGGTTCTGCTGGTCAGAGGGGACCCAAGTGGAGGGAAGTGGCTGGGTCTCAGAGGGGTAGGATCCTTTCCCACCCTGGTGCTCTCTAGTCTAAACCAACAGCAGCTGCATATGTCCGGGGTTCTGAGTTTCCACCTGTTGGAGGAGCAATGCTCAGATTCTTCTCTCCTAAACTTTACAGATTTTTGTTTTATTTTATATCGTGCTTGCAGGCATCACTGGATGTTCTGACACCGCCAGCATGCTTTGGATGGGCCCTGTTGTAAGAAACAAATCCCAGATGTATCTTTAGACATACAGCTCCAGAAAAGTACATTCCTCCCTGCTAAACTCCATCATGTCTTTTCTCTGGCTACTTAGGTTAAACTAACAGCTGTTTTCCAAAAGCCACATTTTGAGCCTGAAGGTAAGTCCAATTCATTACCTCAATACCCAAACAGACTTTCAGGGCTTGGGGTCACAGCTGTGTCCCTGTCAGGCTATTCTATTCTGAAGTTACTGTATCAGCCTCCGAGGTGCAAAGCTGAGTGTGGACTGGTCTTGCATGCTACAGGTCCACAGCCCAGTGGCCCTGCTGGCTCACAGGGCATTTGGCATCTCAGAGCTAGAGCTAGAACTGGAGGGGCTGGCTTCATCCCAATTCAAATTCCAAGGACAACAATAGTAATACTCATCCTTCACGAGGTGCCAAGCACTGTTCTAAGTACTTTATATGTAATAGCTCATTTAATCTTCAAAAGAGCCCGATGAGGTGGGCACTGTTACTATCCCCATTTCATAGATGAAGAAAGTGAGGCCCAGAGAAGTTAAGTCATTTGCCCAAGGTCACACAGCTATCACATGGTATAGTGGGAGCCAGGAGGTATTCCCTCAGCAGAATACAGAACCTATGCCCAGAAAAGGGGCGCCAGGATTTGAGGAAGCATGAAAAACATTCTGGGCCCTTGACTCACCATCATCAAATGTCCCTTCTTTCAGGAACCCATAGAGGACCTCTCCCTCCCACGCCTTCTCCTCAGGGCAGCATGACAGAAGGCTCTGGTTCTGCTTCTATTTACTGTTCTCTCCCAGAGGGTGAAATAGTCGGTGCCCAGTGCCGGCAGGGAAAGCATGGCATGGCGGTGCACGTAAAGGCCACTGAGCAAAGCTTCCCGCTGCCTTGCATGCCTTGGCCCTAGCCCGGAGCATAGGATGGGGGGCGTCCTGCTCCTCCCTGGACTGGGGCAGTGGCCGCCAGAGGGGGGGCAACAGGCAGCAAGGCACCAGCCCTGGGTGGGCGTGGCAGCTGCATTCTTTGCTCAGGAGGCTCCTTCCCTTCCTCCTCGCTGCCCACCATCCCCATTCCGTGCTGTCTGCTAGTGAGGCTTAAAAAAGAAAATTTAACAAGTAAATGTACGTTAAGGGAAGAGGCTGAAGCAGTTGTTTTTGTTCCAACATCCACTGTGGACAGAGAGGTGAGCCGCTTACCCGCAGCTTTCCATGCCAAACTCCTCAGAGCTATTTTAGGGCAAGCAAAAAAAACAAAAAGGCCTGGAAAGGCCTCTGAACAGTCCTGGAAGGCGCTGCCCATAGCTGTGGGTCAGCCCACACATGCCCCGAACAAGTCGCTGAGCCCAGGACTGACAGTTCCGCTAGGCAGGCCGCACAGGTCTGCACGGCCCAGGCAGGGACGAAGCCAGCAGCGACAGAGGTGCTGAGGCTGTGCAGGAAACTGCAGGCCCCGTCACCCTGGGGACAAGCCTCACCCCAAGCCTCACTAACTCTTCTTTAAAGTCCCAAATGTCATCCCACACCTTCCATTCCTCACTTTTTTTTTTCAATAAATACACTGAACAGATCACAAGTGGTAGCTGCTATTGCCACAGAATCTGCAGAATGGACAATCCACTGGCCTTTCCCACCTGTGGGAGGGTGGAATCGTGTGTCGTGGAGCTGATGCTCTGGGTCCTTAAAACTTGTGCAAACTTCTGAATGTGCATTTGTCCCACGCTCACACGGGCTCCGGCGTGCAGGCGCGCACATGGGGCGTGCACATGGGGAGCACTCACACTCTCCTGGGTGGCGCAGGTTCAGCCTTCAAGGAACACAGAGACCAGCTCCTCCCAGACAGGGGGCCTCAGGCATCCTCCCCTGGGTGGCCCTCCCTGCCTTCCTGGAAGTACGTAAATAATAAGCAAACACGATGGCTTTTCAGTAGTTCATAATTCCTGATGATTCATAATTCCATATGATTCAAATCCCTCTGCGGCATCCAGGTGCCCAATTAGGCAGTGCTGGCACCGAATGCCCGGCTGCTTCCTGGAGGGCCTTTGGTGGAACTATCTCATGCTGACCCAATTCTGCTTTTACATCTCTTTATTTATTATTTCTTTTCCAAATCATATTTAGCTACTGAATTTCTCTCGTTTGTGGTTCTCCTTCCTCAACCTCTTCATGTATTTTTTGGTCCCTGTGATAGACCGTTTCGTGTCTGTGCATTGGGGCCACGCACCTCTCCTAATTAAACCTGCTTCTTCTCAGCCAACAGCACTCAAGATCAACACCAAACTATTTCTTATTCAATGATTTCTTGTTTCTCTTGGTAGCTAATATTGCCGTACTTTTATTTTCTATTATTTTTCCATTGCAAAGGTTCAGCATTTAGCAGTACTCTGGGAGTTTCGGATGAACATGGTGAAAAGGGGGGAAGAGCTCTTAGCCTTCTCACCATCCCTCGGGAGGTCCAGGACTTCTCATCCTCAGAGGCTTTCTGGGATAAACACTGGGGAGAGGCTGTGGGGCCACCGGGCCTGGAGAGGTGGCTGATGAGTTTGGCCTCACCCTGGGGTCAGGCTGGCCTCTGAACCCTGCCCAGGGCCACTTCCCAGATGCCTGTTGAGCCAATTGTGTGGTTTGGAGAGCCAAATCTCTGCCATAACATGGTTTCTTGGAAGCAGATCTGCAGCATTTGAGGGAAGCAGCAATGGGTGGCTGCCAAATTCACCACCTACTCCCCCTCCCCCAACACAGCATAGCAACTTCAACGTGCAAAAATCCCCACAAAAATCATGTTTATGGAAATTATATTGCCATGGCAACTGTAAAGGCCTCACAAGTATTTTTAAAATAGCAAATTAACAAAACCCACTTTTAAAAATCTAAAATCTGTTTCTTTATGGCCATTAGTGAGCACACAGATTCTAACAAATACAAAATAGGTTTTGTGGCATGGTGGCAAAAAGTCAGCAAAAAGGGCTCTCAACCCTGGATTAATTGGGAGCAGAGGATGAATTTCTGAAAGCAAAGTTGGATTTTTCTAATAAGAGGCTGCACTTTGGATTTATTCTGAAAAATGGCATCAAGATATTTGGGTGCAGAAAAATGTGGGTAAGAGACCTGAATTGCTGAAATACTAATTTCTTGCTTTCTATTTTCACATCACTGATTTATTACCTTCCCACTCTGCAAGACTATTCCATTTTTAACTCATAGGTTTTTAGCAGTTGCATAAGCTTCTGCGGCTGTGATTTAGCCTGGCTGAATCTCTATTATAAAACCTACTTCTCAGAAGTCTGCACACAAATCACACAGGAGGGGGAGAAAACGATTCAGAAGTACCAAACTAGAACCTTTTTGCTTTATGAAAATGTAATTGGTATGGCTATCAAAGGGGATCCTTTTAAGCGGATGATGCGCTAATTTTTGGTATCTTTTGTAAAGACTTAAAACATAATAGGCACATTTTGATGACTCTTTTCATAACAAGGAATCATTGGGGGCTTTGAATTGTTTAACAATTCAAACAGCGGAGGTTCTTTTTGTGAGCGGAGCAGGAAAAACCAAATGATGCAACTGATGATTTCATTCTCAGCAGATCCCAATTTCCAAACGGGTGGAGGAGTGGAGGGGTGAAGGGATGGAGAGGAAGAGGGGCTCAGAGGACAAAACGATGGGTGGTAGAGAGCAGAAAGTACACTGAGCTGAGGTAGTAATTTGCTGGGAAGTAATTTCCAGTATCTTCCGTTCATCATATGAAAGAGTCAGAAGGAATAGCTGCTAAATTCAAATACAAACAGTGGGCTGAGCAGATGTTACGTCTTCCAAAGTGACCACAAAGACAGAGAGGTTTGAAAAAGTAACTTGTGAATGGTAGGCTAGTTCTTGAGAGGTGTGCCATCTGTGGGCTCACGTGGCGGGAAGCAAGTGAGCAGTGGAACAAGCAACCCACGTCTGAAGAAAAAAAGCAAGAAATCAGGAGAGGTCTGGGGTGAAGGAGGAAAGCGGTGCCCCTGCCAGAACGCAACGCTTTCAGCGATCTGGGTTTCTCCAGAGGAGAGCTGGCAGAGCTCTGGGTGGAGGACTTTCCTATCAGAACTTCCCAGGGAGGAGCCAGGGCTGGCGCCGGTCATTAAGCAAAGAACGTGAAAAACCATAAAGGAAAACACAGGAAGAAAATGTCTGGCTGGGACCACCCCCCACCCCGCACAGGGAAGTCACGCTCAGCACTTCAGCAGCCCCTGTCGCCCTCCTCGCCCCCTCCGTGTCCCCACTTGAGAAGCTGGCATCTCACAAGCACGGAGAGTCATTTGGAAGCTAGAACCTCACAACTTTTCAGACGGCAGGAAGTCTGGCTCCATGTACTGGCTGAGTTTCCAGAAGGAAGACTGTGTTAGAAACAAAACTACTTTAGGAAACCCAGGGAGTGGGGTGGGGATATGGGAGGTGGGGGGCAATAAAGAGGTGTGGAACTGGTGGTTCAGGGCCCCCAGTCCAGTGCTAGGGGTTCCAGCAGGAAACAAAGACTCTCACCTTTGTTCTTAATGAAGGGACAATTGACAGGTCTGGGTAGGATCAAGGAGGGGCAGAAATGCTAATAATGAGCCCCTGGGACTGCAGGGAGAGGGAGAGGGGAAAGTGGTGTTGCGTGAGTTGGTCTGAGGGCTGGGTGGTGGAAGAAGGGCTGCAGGATGAGGCTGCAGCCACTTCCAGGATCCTCAAGAAGCCAGAGGAAATGGGAATGGGAGAGACCCATGCCTAGCCTCTCTCCTCTCCTACTCCAGTCCCCTACCAGCGTCTCCCATCAGCCCGGTAGTCTCCCAGTCTACCCGGAAGACAGGGGCAACGGAGCCCATTGTGCAGGTCCTAGGGCACAGAGCAGGACAGAGAAGGGTAAAGAGTGGATAGGGCAATGGGCACGGAAACCCATGAGCTCACCCTCCAAGCCTCCTCTCCTGCCCACCTCTGCAAAGCCAAGACTTCTAACTCCTTCAGAGCATGAAAGCATGCTCTGACCAGCAGGCTGAACACAGCTTCATTTCATTTTCTGACTTAAAGGTACATAATGTAGATAGACTGGATTGTTTTTTTATCTATCTCAGCACAAACAAGGGGTCAAGAATGACTATCCCTGGTTTTGGATGGGTACAAAGTGCGATGTAGACAAGGACAGTGAGCATCATCAAGGCAAGAGTGAGTTTATGACAGAGCTGAAATGAGAAGCCAGGATTCCAGATCTCAGCTTGGTAAAGTCTGCATTCTTCTTGAGAAAGGGACATCATTTCTTGGCTCATTATCATACAGCAATTATGCCTGAGATCCTACCACATGCTCTGCACTGGGCCAAACTTTAGGGAGAGACATGCAAAAAAAAAGTATACTGGAAGGGATGAGAATAACCTACATGATAAATGAGAAAACCCAATGTTACTGGGTAGAGTGGCAGGTAGACCAGATAATCCAAAAGAGTAGGTATTTGGTTTTCATGCAAACGCCACTCAACACCCAGACAGTGTTACTTCTCTCTGAGCTTCATTAAGAATTATGTTCACTTCCCCACATGATTGCTGGTGATGCAAATTACCTTATGTCTAGAGATGGCAAATGGGAAGCCCCACGCAGAATGTGAAATGATGGGGTGGAAACAGAACTGGGAAAACCTATCCACTCACCCACTCCTTTGACTTTGTCTGCCTATAAGGTGTGCTTTGGCCCATCTCCAAGCATGTCCCAAGTACCTAAACATCCTGACAAGGGTAGACCCCAGCTCTCAAGTCTTCAGGGGAACCCACCCAGAGAGGTCTAGAACATTCTACTGCATTAACTGCATTGGGTTTAGATGGAAAGCTAGCAGGAAAAATAAACATCACGTCCCACCGTGAGGGTGGGTCCAAGGGATCGCGTATCTAACCAAACCCATTGTTGGCTTTTTGTTTAACCCCAATCAATTCCCAAGCATCAAGACCCGAGACCCATCTTTTCGTGATGTATCAACTTCAGAGACCAACCACAGGCAGATGGGCAGTCGGGAACGAGACCACCCAAGTCTTCCAGCCAAGCCTGACCTTGGAGCTTTGGTGCATCAGCTCCCCATCCCTCTTTCTGCCTTGAGTCTCAGAAACCTCATCCAGTTGGGCCTAAGATGGTTATGTTTATTTTTTCCCATCTTAGGCCACAGGGTGATCCCAGAAGGATTCTATTTGCATGTTGAACTCCTATGAACTCTTAGAGAAGACAAGGCTAAGGGGCAGCTCTCCCATGCTCTCTTGGCATGGTTCAGTCATTGGTTGTTGGTTTGAGGTTGGATTTTTGAGGCCCAGGAATGGTTCTTGGACTCTACGCTGAGATGTCAAAAAGAGAAATAATCAAGAAAATAAAAACTTCTCCAAAATAGCCCTACAGCATTGGGAGCTGCTCCAGTTCAGGCTGAAGCATTCAGATTCCTGATCAGCCCCAAAGGAAGGCTGCAAATGCAACTTGTTTAGACCTGGACTGGCCACTGCAAGGGAATCTAGTTGTATGCACTGGCTCCAACTTCCTAGGAAACTCACTTTAGTTATAATCAAGTCTGTTGTCAATGAATCAGAGGAACAGCTCACGCTCCAAAATGACAGCAATAAGCTTTTCTGTGCCCTCGTGGTTTTAATGGTAGGGTCTCTGGGACATTTTCCTTTGGGGACTGGGGCTCTGCAAGCCAATGCCATTTTGTACCATGATTTTCTTCCAGTAGTCCCGAGATGGCCTCTGAGTTAGCTAGAGCTGGTAGAGCTTAAGTGATAAAAAAGAATAATAATTTATGGTACAGTGGTTTGGATTTAGATGCTAGGTCTGAATTGATGAATCTGTTTGGCTTTTAGACATATAATTTTTTATTTTAAAATACTTTCAAACTTACAGAAAAGTTGAAAGAAAACTCTGGTCTACTTTTTACCCAAATTACCAATTTTCAACATTTTATTACATTTATTTTGCCATTCTTTTTCTCTCCCCATATTATTATTTTTTGAACCATTTGTGAACAGGTTGCACACATCATGACTCTTTATCACTTAATACATCAGTGAGTGTTTCCTAAGAATATTCTCTTACATATCCATAGTACAATTATAAAATTTAGGACACTAATATTGATACAACATTCTATCTATTCTACAGTCCACATGCTAATGTTGTCACTTGTTGCAATGGCACCCTTATTGGTATTGTTTTCCCTCCAGCATAGGATCCAATCCAAGATCATACTTTGCATTTAGGTGTCATGTTTTTAGTTTCATTCAATCTTTCATGACAGCGATTTTTTTTTAATACAGGTGTTTTGTAGAAAGTCACTCAATTTGGGTTTCTCTGATGTTTCCTCATGAAGAGTTACAGGTTACACATCCCCACCTAGAATGACAAAGGTGATGCTGGGTTCCTCTCAGGACATCACAGCAGGGGCACACGTCTGTCTGTCCCACACTGGTTGTTCTAGTTTGCTAGCTGCCAGCATGCAACACACTGGAGACGGACTGGCTTTCAATAAAAGGGGATTTATTTAGTTGACATATAGTTCTTCAGAGAAAAGGCAGCTAGCTTTCAACTGAGGTTCTTTCTTACATAAGAAGGCACTGGGTGATCTCTGCTGGCCTCCTCTCCAGGCCTCTGGGTTTCAACAACTTTCCTTTCTGCATCTCCAAAGGCCTGGGCTGAGCTGTGAGTGCTCAGATGAGGTATGCTGAGCTGCTTGGGCTGTGCTACATTGAGCTCTCTCATTTAAGCACCAGTCAATTAAATCAAACATCATTCATTGCAGCAGACACGCCTCCTAGCTGATTGCAGATGTAATGAGCAACAGATGAGGTTCACGTACCATTGGCTCATGTCCACAGGGACAGAACTAGGTACCTTCACCTGGCCAAGTTGACAACTGACTCTAACTACCACACTGGTGATCTTAAGTTTTTAAGATATCTTTATTGAGATATTCACATGCCATAACATTCACCCATTCAGAATAATTCAATGGAGTTTAGTATAGTCACAAAGCTGTGCAACCATTACCACAATCAATTTTGGAACATTTCATCACCCCCAAAAGAACCAAGAACCCATTTAACAGTCACTCACCATTTTCTCCTGTTTCCTTCCCAGTCCTAGAAACCACTAATCTACTCCTTGCCTCTACAGATTTGCCTATTCTGGACATTTCCTATAAAAGGAATCATACAATATGTGGTCTGTTGTAACTGGCTTCTGTCACTCAGCATTCTATTTTCAAGGTTCAGGTGATGTTAATTTTGTTTACCCAGTCAAAATGTTGGCTGGTCTGCCTGCTGTGTGGCTACAAGGAAGTTAGAGCATTCTGTGGGGAGATATTTTAAGACCATGCAAATACCTGGCTCTTCATCAAACTTTCTCCTAGATTTACTAACCATTTCATGACGATTGCCCAAACCAGTCTTCAAGATGCTTTACTAAGATTTATCGACAACTTCTCTCCCTTCATATTCAAAAGACAAGGGGGCATTTGAATGGAGGCCTGGCCCCAGACTGCCCGGCTGCTCTCAGGAAACACAGCGACTGCCCCCCTGAGGGCCCCACAGCAGATCCTCCAGCCCAGCGAAGGGGCAACTGACCTAATGCTACAGGAAACCGGGTCCCTCCCCGAGTGGCTGGGACAACAATGTCTCCTCAGAAATGTAGAACTACACCTACCCACCCCACCCCTCTATCCGGCCTGGAGCCCTGTAAGTTCTATCCCTTGTATACACACACTTCAACAAATACCAGGTGGGGGTAGAAGATGTGTGAAGCACAGCCCCACCCTCAGGGAGATGATTTTGGGTAAGAGGATTAAGACAACAACAGCAAAACAATTTCAGGCAAAGCAGAAGAAATATCCTGAAGGATGGGGTGGGAGGCTCCAAGGAGGGAGGAGAACACCTGGCTGGAGTGATCAAGAAAGGGAAGACAGCAGGTGCATTCAGATGGCTCCTGGAGTGGAATACAGACAGTAGGTGTTCCAAGCAGGAGCAAAACACAAGGGCAGCAACTTGTAAAAAGAAGTTTAGTGCCCCGTTTGACTAAAGGAAGTGAGGGAAAGAGTAGGTGGAGTTCCCTGGAGCCTTGAATGACAGGCTGTGGAAGATGAACTTAGCTCCATGGGCCACGGCAGCCACTGGAGTGTTTAGAGTAGAAGAATGAAATGATCCAAGCCGATACACGAGCACAGATGCTACTTCATCTGCTAGCACAGAAATTCTATTAAAACGGTAAATACAATAAAGAAACTGCCCTGAGTCGTGGCCCAGGAAGACCTACTTCCTTCTGAGCTGCTGTCGGCACTCGCTTCTGCAGCTCTTCTTCCACCAGTGTGACCTGAGCCAGAGCCTCCCCATAAGTATGTGTGGCTCCTTCCACCTTGGAAATGCCCCACGTTTCAGCGTAAGCCTGTAGCGCCACGCCATCGCATTTTCATTGAGATTTTCCTGCCTGGTAAGAAGTTTCTTTCAAAGCAGAAAATAAAATATGACGACCTCCCAGGCAATGTTTGTGCCATGTGCATCCAGGCTGCTTGCGTCTCGCTGAACGCGGCACGGGCGGGAGCTAGCCTTCCAAGGCCAGGGCCTTCCTGCACTTGCAGAGCTCTGAGCAAGTGACAGCAAAGGGGTCCCCGAACACTCGCTCTCCCCCAAATGAATGACATCAGGTGTTCTCGTCACAGTGAGCTCCCGAGGTTCACAAGAACGTGGTCAAAGAGTGAGATCAGAAGGCAACACGGGGGAATGAGCAGAAGGCTGTGAACATACTAAAAATCAATGCATTGTACACTTTAAAAGGGTGAATTTTATGGTGTGTGAATTATATTTCAATAAAGCCATTATAAAAAAAAATCAAAGGCTGGGACAGCGAGGAGGAGGGCTGGGTGGCAGGTGCTGACATCACTGACAGACCAGGAGGGGGCGGGGGACCTGTCACCACATCTTTATGACACTGGTGCATTCATTTAATTTGACAAACATTAATTAACCCTCCACTACACGCCAGGCACCGTGATAGGGAGGAAGATACAAAGATAAAAGCCTCAGCCCTGCTTTGGGGCTTAACCCAACTCAGGACAAGTCTGTGGGTGTAAGCCTTGGATCCGGGAAGGCCTCCTTTGATAGTCTGTGGGACAAAAGGGGCTGGAGTGGCCTTTAAACTCCCTGGCCCTAAGAGAGTGGGGCCGATTTCTTAGTGGGGCTGGAAGACAGCTTCTTTACCACAAACCCTAACTTCATCATCTCAGGCTCAAACTTCTCAGACAACAAAGCCAAGTGCCTCTGCCTGCGGCCCCCCCACACTGCAGCTTTCAAGGACAGCCTCACGTCGTCTTATTCATCTCGAGAAAAAGGACTTCTTCAATGTAATTTCAGATCTTTCACAAAGTCGAGGCTCCGTTAATCCTTGTGTTCTGCTTTTCCATTAGGAAAACACCGTCACTTTATCACTGCCTTGCCTTTCTCCTAGACGGTCCTTCCCCTCTAACACAAATGTGAGAGAGAACGTGCCCATCCTGGCCAGTGAGACCCAGGCCCCAATTCCCATCAGGAAAGTTTCAAGCTGAAGACCCTCCTGCCACCTCAGTCCCCCGCCCCCCGTTCCCTGCCCCAGGGTGGATGGGACTCCGTGCCCTAAAGCGCCACATGCTGCAGGGCTGTGCGTGGGAGGTGCCCCGTGGTAGCTGCACTGCAGGGCTGGGATGTGCAGACATGTGCCAGGAACTGTCCTCTGACTTTTATGGTAAAATAACTACAGGTAAAGCCTTGGAACAAGCACACACACCACACACTCACACACATACACAAATTCATTCACCAACTTGATACGCCACAGCCTCTCGTCAAACTGTAAAGTTGCCGCGGAGACAGCCCCCACAGACACAGGGTTGGGTTGTATGATGGCAAGACCTTCTGCCCCCTACCCTGCCCCCCAGCACGTGAGGTGTGTGAGGTCTGGGTGAGGCCCAGCGTCAGGTCTCAGCTCAGGGAGCCCACGTGGTGAGAGTGCTGGAAATGCAGAGGTGCTGGTACTTAGCCCCGTCCCCTCCTCTCACCCACCACATCACTCGCAGAATTACCCCAAGAATGGCCCTGGGGACAAAGCCGGTTTTGCCAGTGTTTCGGTAACAATAATCCTTTCCAACAGCGGTGTTCTTTACAGGTAACAGTGCATGAGGACCTTGCGAGGTGGCCGAGCAGGGATTATTTTCTTTCAATGAGTGGGGAAACTGAGGCCCAGAGAGGTTGAGTGAGCTGCTCAAGGTCCCAGGCTACTGAGGAACCAGAACCAGGTGTGAGGCTTCCTGATTTCTGGTCCACTGTCCCTACTACATGTTTTCATTTCTGAATCTGCCACCGAGCTGGAAATGGTACGTGGCCCAGTGCCCTCCGGGCCATTCTGTTGAGTCTGTTGCTCATTTCCCAAATAGTCACATTTGCCAGGAAAACCTTCCTTGGCTCCTGTGGAGGATTCAATGCTTCCCAGTGACTTATCCTTCCCTCCCTTAAAGCTCGCATCCACTGCCTGCATTTATGATAGCTGACTGCCCCACTGGCCGGCAGCTGCTTGGGGCAGACACGGAATCTTCTCTGACCGTATCCCAGCTCCGAGCAGAGAACTTGGCACATAGTGGGAGCATGATGCATTCTTGGTGTGTGCAATGCTGCTGGGGCCACTCAGGAGCCAGCTCTCCTCTGCTTAGCATTTTGTCCACACTTTATCCAAACTCAGACTTCCTCTCTAGCAACTGTTGCTTGACCCTATCTCCCCTCCCTCCACCCCCCGTACAGCTAAGCTCCTTGTGAGGTCTCAGGAAAGGCAGATGCTGTTTACTTCACTGAGTCTGGCCCAGTCATCCTCGTAGTGCCACGGCACTGGCTGGGACCCGGCCCATGACAGGCACACACCATGGAAGACACTGAGTGTCCCTCGGCTTGTAAGAGTGGTGGAGAAGTCTTGGACCCCATTACAGCACTTGGCACAGGACATTTATCCATTAGAGTATTAGTGGTCCTGCAGTGTGTGCATACACAGTGACTGAAGATACAGGAGGGTATGGACGTGGTGTCCCACACACTTCCCGGCATTCTGCCCCTTTCAAAGCACCACCATAAACTGGTTTGCAGCTAGCATTATCACCTTGGGAGGAGAATTTTTTTCCAAAACAATGTTTATTTTCATCTTTCTAATTATAAAGGTAATGTACTTTTATGCTCATTTTAGAAAATATGGAAAATATAGAAAAGTGTAAAAAAAGAAAATAACCACTATTTTCCTACCACCTGCCAACATTTTTATATATTTTGCTCAACTCATTTTTACCTATCATTCTTCTATCTATCTATCTATCTCTTCATCATCTACCACCTCCCTTTTATTTTCTTGATTTTAAAACACTATTGATCAAAAATGTACCATTGATTTAGCAAAAGCTTTTCAGGGAAAAATGAAAAAAAAAAAAAAACAAAGGAAAAAAGAAGCTATATCTCTCTAGATTGAAGATAAGACACATCATGAATTCAGAAACATCAAAACATGGAAAAAGGATGTGCCTTAGAACCAAGCAAATGAAGAATATTCGAGATCGTCCTAACAGACACAATACACACTGAACTCCTTCCTTCCCTTCTAAACAGTTCCCCCACATCAACAGAAACAGCATTTTAATGAATGCTTAATATTCTACCACAAGGATAGGTCGTAATTTATTTAACCATTCTTCTATCGTTATCATTTGGGTTTGTTTTCAATTTTTCAATATTATAAATAATACTCATAGCACATCTTTATGTTTTAAATTTCTGTCCATATTTCTGGTTGTTTCTTTAGGATGAATTTCTACTAGTGGAATTAATGAATTAAAAAGATATGAACATTTTGAGACTTTGGATATACAATTGCTAATCTGTTTTCCAGAAAAGCTGTCCCAAGTTTTACTTCCACCAGCAGAAGACAAAAGTCCCTTCTCTTTTGCTAACATCGATACTTACCGTTTAAAAAGAATCCAAGTACTGTACTTAGTACAAAAAAATCAAATTGGGAAAAAGGCTTTTAGTGAAAAGGCACCTTTCCCAGGTGTCTCTGCTCTAAGTTGAGCTTCCCAAAGGGATCACTTCTTCAAGCCCTTTTTGGTTTTATCCCATTCATTCATTGAACATAATTTATTGGTCATCTATTACGTACTGGGCACTCTGCTAGATGCTGGGGATACAGCAATGAATAAAACAGACAAAAAAAAAAAGTCCTCATGGAACTTACATTCAAGTTGGGAAAGACAGACAATAGAAAAGATAAATAAAACACACTATATTTAATCATGAGCGTGCTCTTAATAAAAATGAAGCAGGGGAAGATGCAAAGTCCGGGAGGCAGAGTGCAATTTTTAGTGCAATTTTAAGCACAATCATTTGCGAAGGCTGCATTGGGCTGGTGACTCTGAGCAGGGCCTAAGCTGGTGACTGTGACTCAGGGGGCCATATGGATTTCTGCAGGACAAGTACTCTAGGCCAAAGCCCAGCAAGGCCAAAGCACTGAGGGGAGAAGTTGCCTGTGGGGGGTAAAGAAACAGCACAGAGACCCATGTGGCTGCAGCAGAGTGAGGGAGGGGGGAGGAATGGAGGGGGAAGTCAGAAAGGTACGGGGGCTGGTGACACAGAAAGTTAGGCTCCCCAATTCGGCAGACCCCATGGCTAGTCCACATTCACATGTGCTGTGAGTACACACCAGATTGTGAAGACTTAGTGTGCAAAAGCAGAATTTAAATATCTCCTTAGTGTTTTCTGTATTGGTCATGTGTTAAAATAATATTTTTTATATACTGGGTTAAATAAAATATACCACAATTATTTTCACTTGTTCCCTTTTACTCTTTATAATATGGGAATTTGAAAATCTTAAAAAACCTGTGTATCCCATATTATATTTCTATAGTGGTGGCCCAGAACCCTGTTAGTCATAATAAGAACTTGAGTTTTCACTCTGAAGGAGCTGGGAGCCGTTGAAGGGTTTGGCTCGTGTTCTAAAAGACTGGCTCTGGTTGCATGCTGAGAACAGATGGCAGGGGACACCAATACTAAATTATTACCATTGCAATAATTTGGGCGACAATAGAGACTTGAATCGGTGTAACAGAGGTGAGGGGTGAGAAGTGGTTAGGTACTGAGTAGGTTTTGAAAGTACAGCGAAAAATCCTTTCCTAGCAAATTGGGCATGGGGGGCGAGGAAGAGAAGAAAGAGTTAAGAACGAGAGATCCAGCTTCGGCCTGAGCAACTGAAAGGATGCCAGTGATTGAGATAGGGAGGGAGGAATGAGAAGCCAGTTTAGCGAAGAAGATCAGGATTTTGGTTTTGGATAAGTTAAGCCTAGGAGGTCTTTTGATTTTCAAGTGGAAATGTTGGGAAGACAGTTGGATATAAGCCTCTGGAGTGCAGGGAAGAGGTCTGAGCTGGAGATGTGAATTTAAGTCATCATCAAAAGGAAAGAATTCAAAGCTAGGAGACTGAGGAGATCACCACAGGAGGGAGTGTAGGTGGAAAGGAAAAGATCAAGGATTGAACCCTTGGGGCACTTCCAAGTTTAGAGGTTACACTGCTGAGCAAAGGGAGCAGAGGAGGCCATAGGTATAAAGAAGGGTGACATTACAAGAGACCAGGGAAGAGCTTCAAGGAGGAGGGTGTGGTAATTATGCCCAAAGGTTCGGAGAGACCCAGAAAGGCCCAGGAAAGCACAGAACTGACAACTGGATTTAGCACCCTGGAGATGATGGGTGACCCTCACAATTTCGACAAGTGCATATGCTGTGGGGGATGAGCCAGTAGACAAAAAAAATGATAACGCCAGAAAGAACAGGAATTCTTCTAATGAATTTTTAACCTCAAAGAGATGCTTATATTGCTTTGTCTGTTTTCTCAACTTTAGACATCACGTATTGACTTTCTGCTAAAATGTGTTAAGAATTCGCTTACTTACCTCATCCCTCACTTCCCTTCTACCTTTATCTCCACATAGTTACATCACTGGGTCAGTTCATCTGCTGGCAACCTTCGCAGCCATTATTTTTTCCTTCTGTCAACTACAGACAAGCTCTCTTGATTTCCCACTTTATATAGTGAGCTCATGCACACCTCTACCACACCCTCTACATGTACATCGACTTTCATTAAGTTGTGCTACGACAACGACAATGCCAACAGCAACAAAATCCCAGAAACTCAGGTTTATTTCTCAATGCTGTGACACGTCATGCCCTGCCTCAGATGTCTTCTTCCTTCTGGGAAGCAGGTGGAAGAGCAGCCCTGATGTGAGATCTGCTATTCTCGTTGGGGGAGGCGGGGGGTGGGGAGCAGACCCTCACAATGCCTCTTAAAGCACCCACTTGGGCACAGCATCTGTCCCTTCCACTCACATCCAACTGGCCAACCCAAGGTCCATGGCTCAGCCTGCTATCAGTGGGCAGGGAAGTGAGAATTCTCCCACAGGGGCACAGCAGGTCACGTGGCTCTTTCAGGGGGGACAGCCAACAATTGGGAACAATAATTTAACTCATTACACTTCCACTTCTCTCCTCTTCTACCTCCCTACCCGTGTTTTTCTTGAAACATTAAAAAATAAAAAGTCAACAATAGGCTAGATCTAAAAAGTAAGGCAGGCTTAATCATCAATTCGAGTCATGGGCCTAGAGGAAAAATAGAGACTCGAAGCTGAGCCAGCCTGTGGTGCTCTCAATGGGGAAGTAGATGAGTCTCAAAGGTAGCGTATTCAGGAGAAATATGTATGTAATAGTCAACAGCAGATCAACAGACATCTGGTCTGATGGAATGGTTTCCTCCCTCCCACTTCCCCTGTCACTACCTGAATCGTCAGCATTTTCACTTTACTAAATCAATCAAGATAGATATGACTTTTAACAATGAAAGGATCATTATGCCCCTGGCAAACAGCAATCTCTCTGGCCATTTTGGGGCATGACAATTAACTTTCATTACACAAATGAACAATTGCTTATATGCTCGGAAACACCCTACTCGTTGGAACGACAAGGGACTAAGTGGTTTCCACAAGTAGAGAGCAGAATTCGCTGACAAGGTCTTGGGTGACTCTCTTTACCCTCTGTTGTTTTTCATTGTTCTTAATTGACTTTAATTATTCCAGTGAGGCGTCAGAGTGATCACAAATCACTTCTACTCCCCATTCACTCCTGGGGAGAGGAAATACTCATCCCTCTACTGGTGTGTGATATCCTGTCGGTTACACAGGTGAGCACCATTGCACACATCGAGAAGGCTCTGGGGACTTGTAAGGATAGGGCTTCTCCTAGGGCCGCGGAAATCCCCGTAGACTGCGAGAACCTGAAGCACCTATGTCAGAGGGGAAAGGGGTCTTCACTCAGCCTGACACCTGTACGCTCATCTAATTCGCAAACAAAGAGAGGAAAAAAGATGGGATCTTTGGACCAGTAGTCTAACCAGTTTCCAGAGAGTAGGAGTGAAGTGAAGCTGATAAGTAGTTGGAGCCACGAGATGGATTTTCTCAGCAGGGTCTAACCTAATGCATTCTCTCCGGGAGACTTTCTCTGAACCCCCGAGGAAGAATTAATTGCTGCAACCAACCCTCTATTCCTACTGCCATCATAGCACTTGTCCAATTCAAAGCTTGCATTAATTTTCCCGTTGTCTAGGACATTTTGACTGATTTATTCACCACCACATCCCTGGTGCCTGATATGTGGTGGGTGCTCTGTGTTTGTCAGAGAAATGAGTGAATGAATTGAAGGAAGCTGCATTTCATCAAAGGGCAGAGGCAGACATGAATATTCAGTCTTCATAAGAGCTTCAGATTAAGCTAGGGAGACCTGGAAAAGTGGATTTGGACCAAAAGGAAGACTTCCAGGAGCTGGGACCATTCCTGGCATGTGGGGAGGGGGATAAGGAGTACCAAAAAAACTGCCTGCAAGATTTCTGGGCTGCTTTGCTGTCCAGGACTCCACTGCAGGTTGAGAAGCAGCAGAGAGATCAACAAGTACTCAGAAGCAAAGGACCCAGAGCACGCGGCAGGCACCTCCCCCCAGAAATGAGAGCAGTGCTCAGCTCTGCACAAGGACTCAGAGCAAGACACACTACCCTCTCAGTAGTGCTTCCACCGTGCCAGACTCTGGACTTTACATAACCACATTTCATCCTCCCAACAGCTCCGAGAGGTGGGTGTCTTACAGACGAGAATACGAAGGCTCCGGCTCACTTGAAGTGGGTTAGGAATCCCCTTTTCAGTGTGGAGAGAAACAGGGGCCTGTGAACCCAGTAAACTGTGCAACAACAGACAACACAAAACAAAAAATGCCTGGATTGGGTCATTGAAAACTCAGAAATCTGTACAATCCATAGACCAACCACCTGTTCTACTACTTTCGCAGTTTGCTTATTTTCCCTTTATTTTCTTTTGGCTTCTTAGAAAAGTTGCTTTAAAAATCTCATAGGCTTGTGATAGAACAAAGGGAAGTGTCAAAAGGGAAAAGCTTGATCCTTGGGGTAGGTATCGGAGGGAGTGGGGATGGCGGGTGTGGGGAGGGAGGGAGTGGGGAGGGCCGGAAAGACCCGAGGCTGCGGAAGCCCAGGGCTAAGTGTGGGAAATGTACCCAGGGTGGCGCGACCCGGAGGGGCCAGTGCACAGCGGCTGACCCCTTAAAATGGATCAAAGGGATGATTCCCTCACCCGCCTGGCACTGGTGGCAGCCCGTTTCAACTGGCACCAATTTTTCTGTTTCCTCAAAATACCATGGGGAGCGGGAGTCATTTACCTCATCACATAAAAAAGTGGAATAAAGACGCACCACTGCTTGTGTTGGAAAGGCAGGCTGCTTTGACTCCCACAGGTGGGAATTTCCCACGTGACTACATTGACATCAGCTGGCCACCTCGCCGTGTCTAAAGCCGCGGAGAGAGCCGGGACAGGCCAGCTAAATGCCACCTAACTTACTGCACAGACAGATGGGCTGCCCTCGCCACGGCAGCGCCCTGCGGCTGAAAGACAAGGAAGTACCCAAGGGCAAGTGAGCACGTTCCGCGTGGGTGGGTGTGACCTTCGCGGTCACCTGCGCAGAGGCCCAGCCACGCGCGGACAGCGAGGCTGTGAGAAAGGCCAAAGTGAGAAGGAAACCAGCTTCCCGCTGACCGCTGCTTTGGGTAGCTTGGAACCATGCGCGGGCAGCCGGGCTTTCTCCCGAAGAGGGCACATGGTTGCCTGCCTCTCCCACCCTAAACGCAAAGGCGGGGGGGGGGGGGGCAGAACAGCCCGTGCTGTTGACAAGCTGTGGGTGGGCGGCGAGGTCGTGCAGGCAGAGGTTTGCGGGTGGGGGGGGGGGGAGAGTCAAGAAAACCCTGCGAACCCTGCCGCCCACATCTCTGTGCTGGGCTCTGTTTTCAAATCCGAGACAGGGATACCAGCTGGGCCCGTCCGGGCACCGGCATCAGATGCAGAATGACTCTGGAGTGCTCTCCACTTTCTCAGGCACCGAAGGATCGCGAGGGACTGAGTGGGCACCGCTGGCCAGAGGCGGCCCAAATCCACATGCATCCGGATTTAGCAAATCAGTCCCCATCCCCTTCACTGCTGGGATAGGGCTGGCCGCAGGCGGTGGGGAGACTCGCCCCCGCCCAGTCCGCACTCCGCGAGCGCAGTCGGGGCTTCGTGGTATCTCCGGAACCCGGCCCCTCCTCCCCGTTCTCCAGCTCCGCCAGCGTCCCCACTGCCCGGGCACTATCATTTCCAGGAGCTTCGTCGCTGTGATGCGCGACCCCGAGCGTCCCCCCCGGCCCGACCCTGTGTCTCTTTGAGAAAGGGGCTCGCGGGAGGGTGTGCACGGCAGAGACTGGAAGACTCGAGGAGCTGGAAAGGAAGCCCATCCCAGACGCAGGAGCGGGCCCGGCCCCCGCCCGAGGGCGTACAGCCTTCCCGGCAAAGTTTCCCGCTCCTCCAGGCTCAGTAGCCTCGCGGTGCGTCCCACAGGGCAAAAGACGAGTCGGGGGGCCCTGGGCGGCGCCTCCTTTCCGCGGCGACCGCCCCACGCGGTGCCCGAACCTGCCAGGGGCGCTGGGAGCGCGGTCCCGCCACGCGAGCGCAGTAGTTGCCGCCCAGGGGCCCCGCCCGAGGGTCTGCGCCGCGCCCAGCTCCTTCTCCTCCCGGCCCCGCTCCTTACCCAGTCCCGGCACGAAAGTGTTGAGGAAAAGGCAGATGACAGCCACCGGGAAAGGCATGTAAGGGATGGCGGCGCGCAGGGGGCCCTTCTTCTCGCGGACCTGCACCACCACCCCGCTGCACGAGGACGCCCCCCGGGGGTCCGCCGCCGCCGCCGCCGTCTCGGCGTCTTTGTGCGAAGTCTCCATGGCGGGGCGCGCCCCCCGGAGTCGGGTTGCCGCGGCCGGGGCTGCCGCCGGGCGCTCAGGTGGCGGGTGGTGGGTGACGGCGGACCGAGCTCCAGCCGTGCTCAGGCGCCCAGCGTGCTCGGTGCCCGCGGCTTGCCCACAACCCCGCGCTCGCGCGTCCCCACGCGCCCGGCCTTCTGCGGCGCGCTCCTCCGCGCTCCCACGCTCTAGGCCGAGGGGCGGGGAGGGCAGCGTGACACTCGGTGACAGCGCTCCGACGCCCCTCCCTGCCGGCCCCTTCCCCGCCCTCCTCCCCGCCTCTCCTCCCCTAAAAAATATCACTCACAAGGAATGGAAAAGCCGGGCGATGGGAAGAAGGTAGGAGGGGAGCGCAGAAGCAGCTGGTTGCACAGGTAGTGGGAGGGTCGGACAACACCTCGCTCTCCCCAGACAGGTGACCTGGGAACCTCGGCCCAGGAGCAGCGCGTACTGGGCATGTGCTTGTCTGGCCCAGCTCTTGGCAGTAGGAAAAGCCTCGAGGTCGAGTCCTTTAATTTGGAGGATGCATCTAATGACTAAGGAGATGGAAGCCAGGAACCGCGGAGTTTCATTCAATAGGAGGCCTTTACCTCATTCTGATTAAATTTCTTTGTTTCAAGTCACGGAGAAAAAACAAACTGGGGATCGCCAAGAGTTGGAAGCAACAGAGTTGGAGGTCTTCGCAAGATGGGTTAAAAATGGGACACCCCCTGCGCGCACGCACGCACACACACACACACACACACACAAAGACGCGAAGAGCAGAAAGAAGCTCTGCTGTTGCCGGTAGGGGAGGTGTCAGATACCATCTGCTGAACTGAGCAGGGGAGTACACCTGGGCCTTTTGTGCGCTCGACGTGGAGGTGGAAAGCCAGCGAGGAGACAGCGCCGTCTGGTGTTGATAACGTGGCAGGTGGTAGACGCGGAGTCGGCTGGGTCCCGGCCTGCAGTGTGATGGGGTCCGGTATTGAATTAGATTATCTGAATAATGTCATCTTCACCTCAGCACTTGGAAAAAGTATACTAATAAAAGCAATTGCCCTTGCATTGGGTTGGGGATTCAAAGCATCGAATTATCTAGACATTTAGCAAATAGTCTGAATATTTTGGAGGACACAAATCTACTCCCTTCCCTGTAATTCTCATTTCCCAAGAATAATGGTGATTGACCCTAAAACAGCCCAAAGGACCAGGGGAAGAATTCTTTTTAAAATATAGGTTATTTTATGGGTGTATGCATTTTAAAAATGTTTAAAGTACATCACCTGGAGCTAGTGGTGATACTGGTGGCTGTGTGTGTGTGTGTGTGTGTGTGTGTGTGTGTGTGCGCGCGCGCACACACACACAATAACTAACTTAGGTCTGGCAGTCAGAAGAAGGGGACTGAAAGTTTAAGTCTCTTTCTCTGTTTAGCCACCAATTACCTGTATGATTTTGAACAATTCAGCTTGCTCTGGGCTTGAGTTACTGTGTTTGTAAAATCAAAGCAAGAATCAAGTTAAAACCCAATTATAGAAGTCTTCCTATGATTCAGGTTCTGGGGATAAAGAAATAAGTAATACGTAGCCCCGGCCCTCAGGATCTAATAAGTGAACTGAGGGATACCAGCAATTACAATGATGAAATTGCAGAGATGGTGACAAATGCTATGACTAGAGTAAGTTGAAGGTGCTGTGGAAACATGGATCTGTCTATGTAACCAGTTAGAGTATGGAAGCATCGAACAGTCTCCCAAAGAAGGTGCACTGAGTGATGCATGAGCAATGACTAGAGGTAACTGCTTCTGGGAGATTTGTTCTATTTCAAACAAACATTTATCCGAACACTCTCTGCCAGACACAATTCTAAGCACTTTACACATATGAACTCATATAATCCTTACCAGAACTCTATGAAATAGGTCATAATGAGTATTTATTATCTCTTTGTACAGATGGGGATATCAAAACACAGAAAAACTGGCACAAAGTCATCCCCTAATAAGTGGTAGAGCTGGGATTTGAATGCAAGCCATCTGAAGCCAGAAGCCGTATGTATAGCCATTATTCTATTCAGGGACCTAGAAAATAACCATTCTTTTAATATTCTTTCACAGAGTCTTTTTAGTTTGCTAATGCTCCTGAAATGCATTATACCAGAAATAGATGGTCTTTTATAAAGGGGATTTATTAAGTTATAAATTTTTTGTTCTAAGGCCATAAAAATGTCCAAACTAAGGCACCTTGACTCAAGAAAGGTTGATGGCATCTGGAACACCTCTGTCAGCTGGGAAGGCATGCAGCTGGTGTCCGCTGGTCCTTTGGCTCCTGGTTTCAAACAGCTTCCCTAGGGGCTTTTTCTTTCTGCATCTCCAAACATCTCTGTCTGTGTCAGCTCTGAGCTTTTTCCAAAATGGTTTCTTCTTAAAGGACTCCAGTAATCAGATTAAGACCCACCTTGATCAATGTTAAATTTCTTGAACTTTATAACTATACTTAGGGTGGTTACATAAGTGATTATCCTTATTCTTAGGAAATGTACATAGCAGTATTGTGTTCAAGGTACATATCTACTCTCAAGTGTTCAGAAAATGGACTTGTAAATAGTCAGAAAAATAGACAGATGATATGTAGGTAGATATAGTGATAGATTGATGGATAGAGAGCAGGATAAATGCAATTGTGGCAAAATGTTTACATTAGTGGATCTGAGTATCTGTGTGGATAGATAAGAGTACATCACAGTTCTGTGTTTTTGGATTTGTATTATTTTTGAAATTGCTCTGAAAGTTTGAAATATTTCAAAATATAAAGTTTTTTTAAAAATTTAAAAAAAAAAAAAAGACCCACCTTGATTTGACAAACCCCAATCAGCACCATTCCTGTTAACCCTAAAGAACACCTAGGGCTCTTCCTGAGATTCTACAAATGTTTCATACACGGATTACTTTCCAGAAAACTATAACCTCCAGATGGTTTCCTAGGCCAGATAAGTCCTGAAAGCCAGAGGGGCCAGCCTCTCCAAGAACATCAGCTAGTTCCATCCTCTATCCCATTTTATAGACACTCCTTTCTGATATGAAAAAGTTAGAATGGGCATAGCCCAAGTAACCCTAAAGATTGGGAGAAGGATCAAAGGATAAGGAGGAGTCATAGCAGAGAAGATAGTATTTAACAAATGAGTATGACTGCTGAATCACTATATTGATATTTCTTTTAGTCTCCAATGTCTTAGAGCAGCTAGAAGGAAAAACCTGAAATTATGGAACTGTAACCCATACTGAACTCTGAAATCTATTCTGTAACTACTTTACAATGTACTTTGAAAGTTATTGCTTTTTTGTGCATACGTTATATCTCCACAATAAAAAGTATTTTAAAAACGGACCCACCTTGAATGGACAGAGTCACATCTCCACGGAAGCCACTTAATCAAAAGGTCCCACCCACAATTGGGTGGATCCCATCTCCATGGAAACAACCAAATTAAAAGGTTCTACCCTAAATAATAGATCTGCCCCCACAAGACCAGATTAGGAAAAAGAACATGGCTTTTCTGGGGTATGTAACAGTTTCAAACTAGCACAGAGCACCTGAACTTTTTTAGGGTCACTCACTTACTATTCCTGGAGGAAAAGTATGATAGAGAAGAAAGTGGATTTTCATCTTCCCAATTATCCAGATTTGCTGAATACCTGGATGTCAGGAAGACATTCAGACAAGGAACACCACATGTAAAGTCATGGAAACTCAGGAAACTAGGGAACTTTCCTGGAATTACAGTATGAATGAAAGCAGGGCTCAGGTGGGCAGAGAGAGGAGATGGATCTGGGGAGGTGGGCGAGAGTCTAGTAATGAAGGCCAAAGGAATTTGGACTTTGTCTCCTGGTGGTGATGTGTAATCACTGCAAATGTTTTAAGCAGAGTTGCAGCATAAGTGTCCCAATTATCATTACCATGTAACAAAATTTAGCAATGGCTAAACACAACCATTTTAATATGATCGTGAATTCTGTGGATTAGAATTTGGACAGGTCACAGCTAAGACAGCTCTTCTCTGCTTGAACTGGGGAGACTCAAATGGCTGGTGGTAGAATAGCTGGAGCTAGAGCACCCACTTCCAAAGTTACTCTCACATCTGGTGCCTGGACTGGGATAACTCAGAAATTAACTCAACTTGGACTACTCATCAGAGTACCCATGTCTTTGGCTTTTCACAGTAGGGTGACCAAGTTCTGAGAGGCAATGGCCTGGGAGGGGCCCCTAGAGAGTGAACTCTCCAAGACCAGGTATAAACTATATGAACTTTTCTGCCCTAAACTCAGAAGTCATAGAGTATCACAGTCACATGCCTGCCAGATCCAGGGGAGGTGACCAGATTCAATGGGAGGAGTGTCAAAGAATTTGGGACCATCCTTTAAAGCCACCATAACTGAGATATGATTTTTGGGGAAGACCATTTGGTCAACAGCATGGAGGATGGATTGGATATGGTGAAACTGGGTCATTGGGGTTTCCCACTGGAGTTTGGGTGGAAGTAGGTACTTTTCCTGAACTACATGGACTGGGAAAGAGGGAAGGATGTTTTCCAAGTGAAAACTGGGTATTATTCCCAGACAGAGTAAATGTTGAGTTTGAGGGGTCTGAGGACATCCAAGAGGTGGGGCAGGCACTCGATAAATACTTATTGATTAAATTGCAGCATAGATGATTGACTAGACAGAAGTTGGATATTTAATCAGTCTGAGATTTAGCAAAGCAATTCGAGCTGCAGCTTTGGCAGCCATCAGCATACAAATTGTAGTCCAAGCCCTGTATGTAAATGTGGAGTGAAAAAAAAAATAGAGGGCCGACAAGAGTAACTATAGGTTTCTGTGTTTAAGCAGAAAGGAAGGAGGAAGACTGAGGTTGTTAAAAAGGTTTCCTCCTGAAACACATGATAATATCTATTGAGGCCCAAAAAAGCATTCAACAAAATTCAGTATCCCTTTCTGATAAAACACTTCAAAAGGTAGGAATTGAATGAAACTTCCTCAATATCATAAAGGGCATATATGAAAAACCCATAGCCAGCAATCTCTCGTACTTAACAGTGAGAGATTGAAAGCATTTCTCCTAAGGTCAGGAACAGGAGGACAATGCCCGATGTCAGCACTATTATTCAGCATTGTACTAGAAGCCCTAGCTGGAGTGATCAGTCAGGAGAAGGAAAAGACATCCAAATAGGAAAACAATAAGTAAAACTTTCATTATTTGCAGAAACATGATTCTATACTTGGAAAATCCAGAGAAATCTATAACAAAGCTACTTGAGCTAATAAACAAATTCAGTAAAGTGGCAGGTTATAAGATTCAGGTACAAAAATCAGTAATGTTTCCTATACATAATAATAACCTAACTGAGGAGACAATTAAGGGTAAAATTCCATTCAAAATAGCAACCAAAAGAATCAAGTATCTAGAATAAACTTAACCAGGGAGGTCAGGACCTGTATACAGAAAACTATAAAACATTGCTAAAAAAAAAATCAAAGAAAACCCAAATAGATGGAAAGACATTCCCTGCTCATGGGTAGAAAGTTTGAAAGTCAATTCAACCCAATTCTACCCAAATTGATCTACAAATTCAGTGCAATACCAATCAAAATTCCAACAACCTACTTTGAAGACTTGGAAAAGCTGGTTACCAAATTCATTTGGAAGAAAGAGAAACCTCGAATAGCTAAAGATACCCTTAAAAAGAAGAATGAAGTGGGAGGACTAACACTTCCTGAATTTAAAGCTTATTATAAAGCCACAGTGGTCAAAACAGCATGATACTGGCACAAAAATAGAAGTACTGACCATTGAAATCAATTCAAGACTAGGGAGATGTACCACCAAATCTATGATCAATTGATCTTCAATAAAGCCCCTAAATCCACTAAACTGGGACAGAAGAGTCTTTTCAATTAATGGGTATACAAAATAATAATAATAATCCTATACAAAAATTAATTCAGAATGGATTAAAGACCTAAATATAAGAGCCAGTACCATAAAACTCCTAGAAGAAAATATAGGGAAACATCTTCAAGACCTAGTAATAGGAAGTAGCTTCTTAAACTTTATACCCAAAGCACAAGCAACAAAAGAAAAAATAGATAAATGGAAACTCCTTAAAATCAAAAGCTTCTGTGCCTCAAAAGACTTTGTCAAAAATGTAAAGAGGCAGCCAGCCAACTCAATGAGAGAAAATATTTGGAAACCACATATCACATAAAGGTTTGATATCCTGTGTACATAAAGAAATCATACAACTCAACAACAAAACAAACAACCTAATTATAAAATGCGGAAAGGTTATGAAAAGACATTTTTCCAAAGGGCAAATACAAATGGCTAAAAAGCACATGAAGAGATACTCGTCTTCATTAGCTATGAAGGAAATGCAAATCAAGATGATAATGAGATAATCACCTCACACCTATAAGAATGGCTGCTAATAAACAAGCAGGAAGTTGAAATGTTGGAGAGGATGTGCAGAAATTGCAACACTTATTCACTGCTGGTGGGAATGTATAATGGTACAGCTGCTATGGAAGACAGTTTGGTGGTTCCTTAGAAAACTAAATATCAAATTTTCCTATGACCCAGCAATATCAGTATTTGATATATATCCAGATGATCTGACAGCAGGGACACAAATAGACATTTGCACAGTGATGTTCTTAGCAGCACTTTTCACAATTGCAAAAGATGGAAACAATCCAAGCGCCCATCAACAGGCGAGTGGATAAACAAAATGCGGTATATACATATTATGGAATATTATACAGCAATAAGATTAAATGGTCCTGAAGCATATGATTACATGGATGAACCTTGAGGACATAATGCTGAGTGAAATAAGTCAAATACAAGAGGACAGATACTGTATGATTTTGCTATCATGACTCTGGTAAAGGTAAACTTAGAGCTTATACTGTAGAATGTAGGGGACCTAGAAGTACACAGAAGCTAGAGACAGGGGAAAAGTTACCTAATGAAATTGAACGGACATTTGCACACCAATGTTTATAGCGGCATTAATTACAATTGCCAAGAGATGGAAACAGCCCCCACTCCTTGCTTTTTGACCCTATCTAAACTCCCATCTCTCCCTACCTTAACCCCATCCCTCTGCCTCCTTTCCTGCACCAGGAAAATAGACTTCATCTGTCCTGTTGAAAAAAGGGGGACCTTTGAGCTGTATTGAAAATCAAAAAGATTTTAGTAGAGTTTACAAAAAAGGGCTTGTTTCTGTAACATAAACTGGCCTCAAAATTATTTAAAATGAAAATACTACCATCACAGTTAAAATTAAAGATAGTATAGTTAATAATTGTCCCACAAAAAAGGTGAAAATGGGATGAGATAATACATTCAATCCTTTACTTGTCCCTCTCAAAAGTATTTCTCTGTTTGTTTCTTGTGTAACTAACTTTCTATTTGTGTCTGTCTGCCTGTTCAATGAATATTCTCATACCTCTGGATGGTAAGGGCAAATTGGTAAAAATATTCTTTAAGAGCTCTATTTGAATAGCTGGGAAGTAATTAGGTGTCTTATATAAATATATAAGTATATAAATTGATACTTCTGAAATTAAAAAAGGAAAAACTCTCTGAGCAGCAAGATTCAAAACCTTAGTTTCGTAATTACTGTCAACAAATCTGGACATTAGAAAGAAAGCACCACTGGAAATTCCCTAAAGCAGTGGTAAACTGCCCAAGGGCTGCCTCTGGAAAAAAGCAGAGACCTTTTCCAATGGCCCTGATCACAGTTTTTAGTGAAATAAATCTAATAATTGGAAATAAAGAAGGACATAGGAACTTTCAAAATTCCAAGGCCCTCACCTAAAACTTTCAACAAACCAAGCTTTACTCTCCTCCGAGGCCTAACCACCTAAAGCAGTACAGGGAGAGACGTACGCACAGAAAGACGTGGCCAGGTGCGGTTTAGAATTCTTTTATTCCTGGGCCTGGAGATTAGATATGGTAAGCATAAAATGCTACAGATAGACCATGTTTGTTCATTTTTTCCCCCAGTAATACTCTAACAGTGATAATTGTAGTAATAAGATCATTAATAAAATATGAATAACCCTGGGATGGGAGTAATTGAATAATATCTAATTACCAAATTTTCCTAAGTAACATGAAAGATCTTTGAGAGAGCCTAGATTTAGGCTTGGAACAAATTAAACAATTGCAATGAATTTTCCAGAACTTGATAGGCAATGCACTTTTTAAACTGTTTGTATTTTAAGACATTATGAAAACAGATTTTTCAATTCTGAGAAAAGGAATTTTATGATAAATTTTGAATTGAAGAAATATGATTTTATTCTGCTTGGGTATGTTCTCCCTAAATTTATACAAGCTTACTGATAACATAAGCTTACTGATAACATTATTCTCAAAATTGCCCTTAAAATAACCTAACCAGACAAGTTAGATTACATGAACTGTCCAGTATACCTGGTAAATGATGATACTCATAAAATATAATAAAATAAGAATATGCTAATGCTTCAAACATATTCTATTTTAGAAATCAGTTAAGTTTAGTAAGAAACATAAATGAACTTCTTATCACCTTGATTATTTAGATTTCAAAGAATCTGGCTTTTGGTTACTTGGTCATTTATTACCTCAGTATGTCAAAAAATTTGAATTTGTAGTGGCTTTGTTAATATCAATCAGTATATTATTGTTAGTAAATGCTGACATAAATATGGAAAACCTAATTTTTAGCTTCAAAGAGTTTATATTCTAGTTAGAATAAACACGTACTAGGGCACAGGGTACAAAAGTGATAATGAAGGAATAAAAGGGCTGAAAAAATTTTATAAAGCAGATAAAGAATGACCTAAAAGAGGTCATAGAAGAGATGACACTTGTAAGACCTTTAAATCAGAAAGTAGCATTTAAATAAATAGAGCTCTGAACTAGTCTTTCTTAAAAGCCATAACTTAATTTTGCAAACTGACATATTCCTGGTATTATTTAGCACTTGGGAATAATGATACAGAAAATTTGAGTTTTTTCTGGCTATAAAATCCCTTAAATATTGAAAAGCTAATATTTTAAACTTGGAGCTTTTGTGACCTTTGGAGGTAGTGCTGAATTGGACTGAGAGATTTTAAGCCTATTGTAAAATAATCATTTGTGTGTTGTGAATATACAGTATATAAATTTATGGCTGTGTTCCAAACCCAAGCATAAATTTCTTCCTTCTCCCATTATTTTGTAGTGTCACTGTCTCTTCTACCCTTCATGAATACTGTTATTGGAAGGAAGTCTGCAGGTTCAAAAGCTTTATGAATTTATTATCAAATTTATTTCTGATTGTGTGCAGTCTGTATATATAAAAACTATAGGTGCAATGGATATGGAAGATGATAGAAAGTTTAAGGAAATGATTTTTTTTTGTTATAGTCATTGTTGACTACAAGCCCTGAATGGATACAGAAGGTAGTAGAGAGTTGAAAGAGGTGAATTTTGTTTGTTATAGTCATTATTGTCTATAAGCTCTGAATAAATATAGAGTTGCAAAAAGGAGTTTATGAAAGTGAATTCTGTCTTTCATAGTCAGTGCTGACCTAAATTTAATAAGTCTGTTTATCATATATTTCAAAAAAGAAAGCTTTGTGTCAAACTGAGTATTCATACAAAACTAAAGTTTAGTTTCCTCCCTGTCAGGATAGCATGGATGTTAGTCTGTCCTTAATGTAAAGTTTTTAAAAAGTTTTTCTTAATCATCTAAGCATTCTGTCTAGAAAACAAAGATTTTACATCAGAATCATATCCACGTTAATGTTTATGTTGGCCTTATTATCCTTTATTTCAGAAAACAAATCTTCTCACTGTTAGGGGAAAAACTGTTACAAATAACTTGTTCTTTCACCTTGTATAAGTAAGGTGCTAAAATAGTTTAACCTATTGCATAGGAGGTGTTTGGGAAGTATTACAGTGATTAAAAGGGATTTTCTATCTGTTGCTTGCTAAATTTGTATAGGTAAAATATTATTCATATATTTGGAAATTGTATAAAATTCCTAAAAATCTGACACTGTTCTCACTGTCCATGTTATATCCTGATACTAACCTGTATGCTGTTAAACAATAGTATGGTGGTGTTAGTCATGGTTTTAGTTATTCTTAAAAAACTACAGATCATAGAAAAAGCCTAATTGTCAGTTGCACGGTTTTCCTCTAATACCTTCCTAAGAGTATATGTGGTTAGCTGTAGGTCAGAGCTCTACCTGTAACAAGGAAAACTTTAAAAGAAAGGCAAGAAAAAGGTGCTGAAAATAGATGGTAATTAATATTCTGTCACCTTATGTGTGAAACGAAAGCTAAATGTTTATTTGTTACAAAATTTATATTTTGACTAGTGCATTTCCTAATATAACTTATGTAGATAGTTTGATTGAACTATCAAACTATCATAAGTACTTGGAATCTCAGGTAGGGCATGAGATTTTGTTGGTTTGTCCAGAGTGATGCCCCGATGAATCCCAGAGTGATTTGATCAGTGAGTGGAAAAGTATTTGCAAAGCCCCCTTCAGGGAATGGTGAGAATGGGGAGAAATGCAACTTTCCCAAGTTGAATTCTTGATATTCTCACAAGCAGTGTGGACAACTAAAGCTATAGGCTGAGCCCCCAGTCTTGGGGTTTGTTCATATGAAACTTAACCCCACAAAGGATAGGTCAAGTCTACTTAAAATTTAGGCCTAAGAGTCACCCCCAAGAGAGACTCTTTTATCGCTCAGATATGGCCTCTCTCTCCGGCCAATATAACGAGCAGTCTCACTACCCTCCCCCTCTCTACATGGGACATGACTTCCAGGGGTGTGGACCTTCCTGGCAACGTGGGACAGAGATCCTGGAATGAGCTGAGACTCAGCATCAAAGGACTGAGAAAAACCCTAGAATGAGCTGAGAATTAGCATCAAGGGATTGAGAAAACCTTCTCAACCAAAAGGGGGAAGAGTGAAATGAGACTAAGTGTCAATGGCTGAGAGATTCCAGAGTCGAGAGGTTATCCTGGAGGTTATTCTTATGCATTAAGTAGATATCATCTTGCTATTCAAGATGTAATGGAGAGGCTGGAGGGAACTGCCTGAAAATGTAGAGCTGTATTCCAGGAGCCATGTTTCTTGAGGATGATTGAATAATGATATAGCTGTCACAGTGTTACTGTGTGATTGTGAAAACCTTGTGTCTGATGCTCTTTTTATCTACCTTGTCAACAAAGGAGTAGAACATATGGAATAAAAATAAATAATAGGGGGAACAAATGCTAAAATATATTTAGTTTGAAATGCTAGTGATCAATGAAAGCAAGGGGTAAGGGGTATGGTAGGTAGAATCTCTTTTTTTTTTTTCCTTTCCTGTGTTCGTTTTATTTCTTTTTCTATTGTCTTTTTATTTCTTTTTCTGAATTAATGCAAATGTTCTAAGAAATTATGAATATGCAACTAAGTGATGATATTATGAATTACTGATTATATATGTTGATGTTTTATTTGGTTTCTTAATTTTTTAATTAATGAATAAATTTAAAAAAAAAGAAAGGCAAGACAAATATATAAATTATATTATATACAAATATATATATATATTTTAACATGGGCAGGTACTGTGAATCGAACCTGGGTCCAGCAGGCGAGAACTCTGCCACTGAGCTACTATTGCCCACCCAATAAATTATATTTTATCTGTTAATTAATATAACTGGTAAACATGTAAAAATGAATCAGAATAAAACCTCTGCTATGGTTTGTTAATATAAAATAACTGTCCAATGTTTTCTTTCTGAAAGCAGCTTCATTTAGAAATGCTAATGAAAATCAGAGCTTAGATTGTAAGCTTTAAATGTTACTTTAAATTCGGAAATGCTTTTCTCTTTGTGTAACCTAGTAGTTCCCTGGAAATTAAAGTATCTGTGTGACAACTGAGATTCAGATTTCGTTCTCTAGCTCTGAAAGTTAGCATAATTCTATATAGCAACTGCTAAAAAAACTGAAAATGATTGAACTCTGATTAAAGATGTAATAAAACTGATCTGGTTAAAACTAAGGTAAATCAATATACAAGGTAAAAAAAATAGTATTGTCTGTATTTTAAAACTTTAACTTTTGTGTGAGACAAAAGGAAAAATGTTTTATTTTGTCCAAAATTTAAATTTTCTGTAGTACATCATCTAATTTTAATCTGTCTGGTCAGTTAATTTAAACACCCTAAATTCAACTTTATTTGATATAGAACCTAGAATAAGAAATAAAATTTTAATATTCTCTACAAGTTAATGTTATACCATGATACATTTCAGAGTATTTTGGCAGAGGATGAAAAAGTATTTACAAAGTCCTTGAGGGACTGGGAAAAATAGAACTATTAAACTTCCCCACTTGGGGAATTTCTGACATTTTTCTTAAGCAAGAGGAGCTCTCAATTTAATAAGCCAGGGCCTTAATCTTGAGGCTTATCCTTATGAAACTTATTTCTGTGATAGCAAACTGAACGTACTTATGATTAGTGTCTAAAAGTCATCTCCAGAAAATCTCTGCTGTTGCTCAAATGTAATCTCCCTCTAAGCCAAACTCTGACCTTCCACCCTACATGAGCATAGGTTTCCAGGGGTGTAAGCCTGGCCCTGGCATCAAGGGACAGACCTGGCCCTGGCATCATGAAACATAAGTCACAAGGGTGAGCCTGGTCCTGGCATCATGGATTAGTTGACCAAAAGAGGGGAAAAAAATAGAGTTTCAATGGCTAAGAGGTTTCAAATGGAGTCAAAAGAGGTCGTTCTGGAGGTTTCTCGTACGCAAGTTTCAGCCAGACATTGCAAACTGCCACAATATAACAAACCTCAACCAACAGTGTTCCTGGGAACCTTCAAAAATGTCTGTGCTGTATAAAATTTTACTTACTAAGTTTGTTTTTCAGAGATTTAAAACCTCCAGATTATTTCAATGCCAGAAAAACTCTGAAACCCAGAGATGCTGAACTCTCCAATAACAACAGTCAGTTTCATCTTTATCATCTCTTTGCCCCTCATAACAACACCCCTTTTCAGCTTTAAAGCAGGCATCCACACCAGCATGGCCCTGTTATAAAATGTAAGGACAGCTCTACAACCTCCCCACCCCCACCCAACAACCAGAAGCAGATACAGAAAACAGAACTTCGCCTGTTTGTTGGGCAAACCCAACCAACAGAGTTCCTGGAAACCCTGGAAGATATCCTGGGCACTCTGAAATTTTACTTATTAAGTTTGTTTTTCAGAGATTTAAAACCACCAGATTGTTCTAATGCCAGAGAAGCTCTGAAACCCAGAGATGCTGGGCTCTCCAAGAATGACAATTGGTTTCATCAGTTTCACCCCTTTGCCCTATAATGACAACACCCCTTTTCAGCCTTCAAGCAATTAGAATAATTGTCGCCCAGATATCCCTCAAAATTGAGAGATAATTTGCCAAATAAGAGGGAGGAATTGTAACCAAGGAATCAGGATTTAAGGGATGATTTTGATGCTGAATCATTATATAGACACTCAGGTATATTGGAGTAAACAGAGGGAAATACCTGGAATCTCTAGATTGTAATGCAGCTGCCTTGATCTCTGATAATGATTGTATAGCCCTTATCTTCTGCTCCTGTGACTGTAAAAACCTTGTGACTAACTTTCATTTGTACCCAGTTACCAAGTTTTACAACTTTAGAGTCCTGTAATCACTAAAGACAGCCCCTAATGTTTATTAATGAAGGGTCCTGGGTCAGCCCAGAACTAACCCACCCCAAGTCCAAAGTTATCTTGATAACGGAGACTGGATCTAACCAAAGTGGACCCACCTGACATGTGCAGTAGCTTAGAGTTTAACCTAGAAGTCACCTGTATCTCATTCTACCATTTTCTTACATCCTTTCTGTAACTAAGCATGTGAACAATCTGTGCATGTTCAATTATTAGATCTGCTCTAATTATATCATCTGGGGCCACTGTGCTCATTATCCTAAACCCTGCCCATCTTTTTCTCTAATAAAACTATCAGAATTACAGCAGTTTGGGGCAACAGATTTTGGACTGATAGGCCCTCTGCTCTCTTACTATGCACCTAGTAATAAACTCTTTCTCTCTTTCAAACCCTGGGGTCTCAGAAATTGGTTATTGAATGCGTCAGGTGAAAAGAATCCATGGCCTTTGTCTGGTAACAGAGCCACGAATAGGGAGTGAGATCTTGTGGGTTTGTACAGGATGATGTGATGTTTTGATACATCTCAAGGTAATCTGGGCAAATGATTCAAAAGTATTTGCAGGGTGGGCCACGGTGGCTCAGCAGGCAGTGTTCTCCCTTGCCATGCCAGAGACCCAGGTTCGATTCCCAGTGCCTGCCCATGCAAAAAAAAAAGAAAGTATTTGCAAATTCCCCTTGAAGGGCTGGGGAAAATGGTAGAAATATTAAACTTGCCTTCCTGGGGAACACCTGATATTCTTGTAAGCACTGGGGACTGCCAGTTTGATGGGTCAGGCCCTCAATTTTTGGGCTTGCCCTAGGAAACTTATTCTTGCAGAAGAGAAGCTAAGCCTATTTATGATTATGCTCAGCATCATCCTCAGAAAACCTCTTCTGATGCTCAGATGTGACTTCTCTCTCTAAGCTAACGCTGCAGGTGGACCACTCTCCCCTCTACGTGGGACATGACTCCCAGGGGTGTAAACCTCCCTGGCAACATGGGACCTGACCCTCGAGGATGAGCCTGACCCTGGCAACATGGGAGTGAGAAAGTTTTCTTGACCAGAAGGGAGATGAGAAATGAGCAAAATTAAGTTTCAGTGGCTGAGAGATTTCATATAGAGTTGAGAGGTCATTCTTTTGCAATATATAAATATCCCTTTTAAGTTTGTATTGTATTGGAGTAGCTAGAGGGAAATATCTGAAACCATGTAACTGTAATCCAATAGCCTTGATTCTTGAAGATGATTGAATAACTGTAGAGCTTTTAAGGTCTGCCTATGTGGTTGTGAAAACCTTGTGACAGACACTCCCTTTATCCAGTGTAAGGACCAAGGAGTAGGGAAAAAAAGACAAAAAATAAATAAACAGTAAGGTGGGGGGTGAGGATAGAATATTTTGGGTGCTCTTTTTATTTTTTTTTCTTTATAAAAAAATGCACAGAGCTCCCATTTGCAACGATGGAAATGTTTTGGCAATGGAAGGTGGCGATGGGAGCCCAACACTGTGAACATAATTAACAGCCCAGAAATGTGTATCTGAATGTGGCTAAAAGGGGAAATATTATATTGTATATATAGTAATAGGATAAAAAGTTTTTTAAATCTGTGAAACTGTGCTATACAAACAGTGAGCCCTGAGGTAAACCATGGACTATAGTTAATAGTACAATTATAAAAATGTGCTTTCACCAGTTGTAACAAATAAACCACACTGATGCAGGTTGTTAATAATAGGGTGGTATATGGGAATCCTGTATTTTGTGCATGATTTTTCTGTAGACCTACACTTTCTCTAATAACTTTTTTTTAAAGGAAGTCTTAGGCTTTCTCTGAGGGAGTGACTCCAGTAGCTTCTGGATCAATAATTACTTCCCTTTCCCCCTTCCTAACTGCCCCCTGTGGACATCAAACTTCAGCTATTGCCATGGGGTTCCCGCCTGACTGTAGTCTTTCCTTCCACGCTGTTTGCCCTGTCGGCTGCAGGACTTACTGCTTAACCAGCTTCCACAATTGTGTAAGTCAATTGCTTGTAATAAATCCATGTATACAGTTCTTCTGGTTGAAACCTGGCTGACACAATAAACTCACTTGGCTGGGAAGGCCAGAGAAGGTGTTGGGTTCAGGTATGGCTGGATCCAGTGTTCACGTTCTATCAACTAGTCTTCTAACTGACATCTCTCCCTCTGTGTTTGGCTTCATTCTGCAAACTGGCTGTCTTCATCTGGCAAGGAAAATAGGATCTAAGGACCTCAGAATTACATCCTCCCAAGCAAGGCCGGCAGAAAGACTTCTCTCCCACAGGAAAGGGATTCTGATGGTCCGCTTGGCAATGGGACCCCCCTCTCAGATTAGTCACTATTACCTGGGTACTGTGGTTGGACAACTGAGTTTGGCCAGGCTCAGGATGGGACGGGATTCTGTGATTGATGGCGCCCATCAGACCTCAGAGAGGGTGGAAGCGACCTCAGTGAATAGGTAGTACCTGAGCAGAAAAGGGTCCGGGGTGCATGTTAGACAGACATGCAGTAGTGACCACTGTCTATTACAAAACTGTTCAATGGGTTTCTTGGTAACCACTCTTCTAAGTCACTGGTCTTCACCCACGTGAGCCACCTGTTTGGACTCCTTTCCATGACACGTCTTCTGGTTGTCTTTCCTACATGCTACCCATGTGAAATACGGTCTTAAAGACAAAACCTCAGCCTGTTTTCTAAGCACATCTCCACTCTACATGGCTGTGTGATTTTGGTCAGAAAAAGTCATCTCTCTGTGCCTTCATTTCCTCAATTACTTAATGAACATTTCCACACCTCCCACTCCAAAAGCTCAGGAGTGTGGAATTAGATAATATATTAAACAGTATTATTCTTTCAGGTCTTAGGAGCAGGTGGCTCATTTCCCTGCTTTCTTGGTAATGGTAGTAGTCATTCTGTTGTTCAGTATGTCAGCCATTACCCAATGTGGCTACTTACAGTCAAGTTAAATACTTAAAATTAAGTGACATTTACAGGTCCCTTCAGCTCACTGGTCACACTAGCCACCTTTCAAGCGCTCAGTAGTCTCCTGTGCTGTGGATACCATATTGGATGCAGAGAGAGACCATTCCATCATCGTGGAAAGTTTGATGAGACAATGCTGAGTTAGAATCTGGTTGGGCTGCATATTAAAAAGGTGCCACATAAAAGTGGTTTAAACAACATATCTTCATCAAATTCTAGGTCAGCAAAGTGGCTCGATTCCTAAGTCCATCTGGGCTGGTTATGCACAGATGGTGTCCAGAGAGTCAGGGAGGGGGCCGCTGCCTCCCTCTTGGTTCTCTCCCTCTGAAGGTGCCTGCCTCACCATGTGGTCCCAGTCAGCACCCCAGCCGGAGGAGGGGACAGAGAGGGCATGCCCTTCCTTTCAAAGCCATGACCTGTGCGGGGATGGACAATTTCCACTGACCCCCTATGGTAGGTTCAGGCGCCAACTTGGCCAGGTGAAGATGCCTAGTTCTGTTGCTGTGGACTTGAGCCAATGGCATGTGAAGCTTATCTGTCACTGATTGCATCCACAGTTGGCTAAAGGGAGTACCTGCTGCAATGAGTGATGTTTGATTTAATTGGCGGGATGTTTAAATGAGAGAGCTCAATGTAGCACAGCCCAAGCAACTCAGCATACCTCATCTCAGCACTCACAGCTCAGCCCAGACCTCTGGAGATGCAGAAAGGAATCACCCCAGGGAAAGCTGTGGGAACCCAGAAGCCTGGAGAGAAGGCCAGCAGAGATCACCCTGTGCCTTCCCATGGAAGAGAGAATCTCAGATGAAACTTAGCTGCCTTTCCTCTGAAGAGCCGTAAGTTTTAAGTAAATAAATCCCCCTTTATTAAAAGCCAATCCATTTTTGGCAACTTTAGCAAACTAGAACACCTCCCATTGGCCAGAACCTGTCACACAGTCTTACCTAACCACAAGGCAGGCTGGGAAGCTTTATTCTGGGTGCCTCCGATTTAGAAATAAGATGGGTGTTACTATGGAAGAAGGAGAGAATAGATATTGGGGGCATGTAGCAGTCTCTTCCACAGCAATGATATGTGGCACTTGAATCCGTCTCTGTCAGTATTCTCTTTCTTGTGATCTTTCCCTCCGCTCTTTCTTCTGTTTCTGCTTTTCCTATCTCTTCCTTTTACCTCATTCCCTTTTACATCCCTGTTCTATATATCAGGTACCATGCTTGGCTCTGTCACATACACAGCATCACTTTATCTTCACAACTGCCCTATGAGATGGGTACTAATTGTGTCCACTTTAAAGCTGGAGATTCCGTGATTCTGAAAAGTTACCAACAAACCTGCGCGATTCCTAAGAACTGCCAGAATGGCCAAGGCTGCATCCTCCCCATATTCACTAGATACCATGTGCTACTGCTGCCTCGTCTGTTCCAGGCCATCCTTCCTTCTTGGATTCTCTCCCTTGCCTCTCTCCCTCCTCACACCCTAAGCCCGCTCTGCTTCTCTCCTGGCATCTGGCTTTCATTCTCCTTTTCCTCTCGCCCAAAGCAGCAGGCCAGGCTCACCGGTTCCACTCGGCGCCTAATGAATCTATTAGGTTGTAATCAATCTATAAAACAGCTCTCCTGATTAAACCTGGTGGGGATTAGGTTTGCAAGTTTCCCTGTAATTACAGATGAGGACCCGAACAATAAATCAAATTGACAGATTAAAAAAAAAAATGGAGTTACCTCAAAACACCCCACCTCTTCTCTCATGTGGTCCTTGGCCCGGCCCAACGGCAGGTGCTCTGGCTCCTTGCTGTCCCGTCCCCACCCTCACCCCCAAAGCTGACTGTGGGGGGCTCAGAGTAGACTCGGACTCAGAGGTCAAGTTCCTGACAGTCATGGAGAAAGCAGTCTCCAAAGTGGGCAAGAATCGTCCAGAATGCTCAACCTCCTGCTCGTGGAGACTCCTGAAGGGTCTTGGGTAATTTATCTTCCCTCTTGCAGTTTCATCTGGTTTCTCTCCCTTCACATGGGTCCAGAGGGGCAGGAGAATGTCAGTTCCCTAACTGGTCTGGAAACTGCCTGTTCTGAGGCTACTTCCAACAGAAACAGAAGGGTATTTCAGGAAGCAGTGGACATGACAGAGAGGACCAAAGAGGGGCCGAGGGCCAGTCCCATGCAGGGCAGATGGTGAGGATGCCCTGAAAACTGAAAACGAGTCTCCTTGTCCTTCTGCTCCTCCCAAGAACACAGCAGAGTTGGAGCAAGGGCCCAAGGTTGACACTGACCCTTCCTCCTGTCCTCTTGTGAGAATCCTTGAAGTTCACTTTGGGCTCCTGTAGCCTTCCCTACCCCTCTTCCCTGCAACCCACTCTCACACCCAAGGCTGAGCACAGAGCCTTGCGCATCCTGGGGACTCAATCAACATGAATTGAATTAACCAACTCATTCAGGCACCAGTGGATTCATATATCTCCATATGGAATTCTTATTATCCATCTGTCCTGGACATCCCCCCATTCACAGATTTCTTTTCAGAGATTGTGGAGTTAGAGGCCCGAAACTGGTGACTCCAGAGGATGGGAGAAGCCAGGAGGAGTCCAAGGAGAAATAGGGGGAAAGAGGGAGAAGAAAGGAAAAGGGAAAGAGAGACACAGATTGCTTGCCTTAAAGGTAGTCTGTCCCAGGGCACAGGTGTGGGTCACGTACCCTCACATGCATTTAACGAAGGAAGTGGTACAATAGAAAACCGAGCCAAGGAAAGCAACACAAAGCCCAGCCAGCCAAGAAGCCAGGTATTGTCATGCCCAGACATCCTCAGGGAGCAGAAGAGGGACCTCAGCAGACCTCAGTGTCTTCTTACTGGTTCGTTTCCAGGTTGCTCAGCTGAATTCCCTCTGGCTCTGAGACCGAGAGAGGGACTGAGCCTGGCCTGGCTCCCCCTCCCAGCCCCTCCCCACAGCCCTCCCGGGCAGCACACAGCCTTCCACACCTGTTGCGTGGTCTCGTGTTTCCTGTGATGACACATGGGGACATGAAGCTCTGTCATGCTGGCAGGCACCACAGACTGGTCTCTCCTGGCATTTAGTTCCTGGGTGTAGGTTGGTTTGTTTCTCTCTTAGGCACTCAGCCCTTATGGCAGCATCTCCAAGGCTTCAGCTGGGCTTCTGGAGCTGTCGGGCTACAAAGGGCACCCGAAAGCTCCTCAGGCCCTGTACCCAGGGACAGCCCCTTCTCCCCGACGCCGCCCCTCTTCCCTCCTACTCTCTGAGAGCCCAGGGGGCGGCCCCAGCGAGCCCCAGCCCTGTGGCTGTGCCATTGGGAGAGGGCAGAGCACATGCGCACTCAAGCCGGAGGGCAGAGACGTGCTCGGGGTCCTAGAGGGTCAATATCACACAGGCTTTGGAGTCAGACGCCCCGGGGGGGAGGCCGTCCTACCTGCCCCCCTCACCAACTGTGTGACCTTGGTCATGAGGCTTGACTCAGAGAATCACTTTCCACCTCTGTAAAATGGGGAGAACATCAGCACCTAACTCACGGGGTTGACATGAGGACTGCATAGCAGAGGCTTAGCTGCGTGCCCAGCACATAGGCCGTAGTAAATGGACGTATTACCATTATGCCCTTGGTCTGCCAGGCGGCCGTGATGAACATTGCCCAATGGGCTGGCTTAAACTGCAAGAATGCATTGGCTCATGGTTTCAAAACCCAGCAGTCCAAAATCAAGGTATTGGCGAGGCAATACTTTCTCCCTGGAGTCTGCAGTGCGCGGTGCTGGCTTGCTGCCTTCTTTGGGGCCCTTGGCTCACCTCCCTGCCTCCTGGCACATGGCCATCGTGCCCTCCTGTCTGCTCTTACAGGGCCTGCTGACTTCCCACTTCTCCCTGTGGTCTTCTCTGACTTCTGGCTTGTATTTTTTTTTTCTTTTGTTTTTTGTTTTTCCTCTTTATGAGGCCTCCAGTCATATGGATTAAAACCCGCCCTGTTTCAGTTGGGCATCATCTCCCAACTAAAAATTACCTCTTCAAAAGGCCCTCTTTACACAGGGGTTCACACCCACAGGAGCGGGAATTATGATAAGAGCTTGTCTTTTGAGACATACATAATTCAATTGACTATATCATTATTCTTAAGACTTTACAGAGGAGAGTGGAACAATTCCCTCGGTACCACGCCCCTCTGGCTATCCCATCTGTAAAACACAAACATATAAAATGTAGGTTACTCATCAGGCCAGTTGTCTTCTAGGCTGGCAGAGGCGTGAAGCTAACTCCAGAGCCCTGTAAGATGATCCTATAGGTTAGCAAAGTAGGTGGCCATCTAAGCAGGGACCTTCCCGACATCCAAATAAACCATATTTGATGACTGACTAGTCATGGATCCCTAAAATGCCACCACCGTCACTTCTCTGGGCCGAGGCACTGTGCCCTTATGGAAAGGCTGCAGCCCAGCCAGAAGTAATGCACTAGGTACTTCTGGGAGGACTTCTTTTGATCTGACCATTTCTATGCTGTCTGACAGCTGGGAGCAAGGCTGCAGATGAGCCTTGGATGGTGAGCTGGGATGAGCAGGCCTGGATGAGTTGTGCCTGGGTGTGACGAGGTGTGTGTTTTAGCAAGTGAGGGAAGATAGTAGGATTCTGGGTCCTCCAGAAAAGGGAGTGTGACCCACAGATCTCAGGGAGGCTCCTCGTTGTTCACGCCCTGCCTGATCTCCTCCCCTTGGGTGCAGGCAGGATTGTGACTCACTTCTAGTCTATAGGATAGGGCAAAAGTGAAGGGGTTTTGCAGATTCAATTCAGGTCCCGATCAATTTAATTCTGAATTCATCAAAAGGGAGATTAGTCTGGGTGGGCCTGACTTAATCAGGTGAAAGCCCTTAAAAGAGGGCCTGGCCCTCCCTGAGGTGAGACTCTCCTTGCAGGCCTGATGGAGTGAACAGCCAAGAAGAGGACACCCACCTGGCATGGAACTGTGGTGGCCTCAGGACCTGAGGGCAGCCTCTACTCGGTAGCCAGCAAAATGCAGGAGGCGTCAGCCAGAAGTAATGGACTAGGTCCTGCAGGGAACTGAACTCTGTCAACAACCCAAATGAGCTTGGGTGTGGATGCTTCCCCATCTGAGTCTTCAGAGAACACAGGCTGGCCAACAGCTTTATTGCAGCTTTTTGAGGCCCTGGCAGAGGCCCCAGCTGAGCCATGCCCAGGCTCCTGACCCACAAAACCTGTGAGATAATCAATGGGTGGTCTGTAGGCGGCTAAGTGAGTGATAATTCGTCACATAGCAGTAGAAGACTAACGTAAGGGAGAAAAGTGTCCTGGAACAGGAGGCAGGAGGTGTTGAAGACAGGCTCCATCCACAGCCCGGTGTCCTGCTCCTCTCTCCCCTGGTCTTGGCTCTGGTCGCAGTGGCCACCCTGACCACCTTACTGGTCCCCACTCTATTTTGTCTTGAGGCTGCAAGGGGTGGTGTTTGCTGGGTCTGCTGCCCTAGAGAGTCTTGTCTGAAACTGAAATGATAAGGGCAGCATCCCTGGGTCACACTCACCCTGACGGAAAGCAGAGTCTCCAGAGCAAAAGAAAACAGGATCCAAGACTCACTGGGGAGGGGCTGCTGGAGCTGTTGGGGGTGCTGCGGGTTCTCCTAGCAGATCTGGTCCAGGGCGGGTGCGCTTACCGCCCTCAGCATCCCAGGGCGTGGTCTTTCTAGCATCCCTAGCCCTGGCTTTGTGGCTTGCAAGGTTCTCTCCAGCTTTAGGCAGCCCTGGGGCCACCTGGACAAGAACAGCCGAGCAGACCTAGAATGCACTCTCAGACTCAAGGACGCAGACTTGGGCCTTGATGCTCAAGCTGATCCGGGATCCTGGGCCAGGTGGCTGCCGGCCCCTCTTGCCTCCCCTCCCCTCCCTCCCTTCCAAAGGTCTGGGGTGCCTGCTTCTCTGGCCCTCGCCCTGTGAGTTTCCCTTGTGCAATCGCACCCACACCAACAGGACGCAGACTAACTGGAGGTTCCTCATGAATGGAATCTCTCTGGCATTGTTTTAAAAACTTTTAAACCCTTTCTTCCAACAAAATTCTTATAGGAAAATCCTGTCTGCCAAAACCGCATAAATGGTGCTGCCCTGGTGGAGCAGCCTCTCCCCCGCCGAGCTCTACGAGCCCCCTCCCCTCCCCTGAGGACTTGTGTGGAGCCAGCAGGTGCTTCTTGGAGGGCGGCTCGGACACTCCGGCCTGTGGCCCAATCCCGCCTACCTGTCTGTCCTTTTCAGTGCTGGTTGCACGGGCACTTCCACCTCTCACCCCCATCACAGCTGTCAGTCACTGAAAGCACCACGTTCCCCGTCCACAGAGGCCAAGGCCCTAAAGATTCTGCTGCTGAGAAATTTTCCACCTGGAAAACTGTGTCCTGCCCCCACTCCCACCCCCAAGCAGCCTGACACGTGAACTTGGTTTCTGGGAGACAAATGTGGCTCTAGCATTGCCAAGATGAGCCTTAAGTAGACCCAGAGGTGGAAGGAAGCTTATCTTATTTAGTCTCTGTTTTAGTTTCCTTGGCTGCTCAAGCAAATACCATGCAATGGGTCAGCTTAAATAATGGGAATTTATTTGCTCACAGTTTGAAGCTGGGAAAAAGTCCAAATCAAGGCATCATCAAGGTGATTCTTTCTTCCCGAGAACTGGGGCTCTGGGGCGGGCTGCCAGCTGTCCCCGGTCCTGGCTCCTCCCTCACAGGGCAGTGCCTGTGGTGGCCTCTCCTGACCTCTCGGCTCTCTTCCCCAGAAGAAATTCCATTGAATTTCAGCTTCTTGCTTCCTGTGGCTTTTCCTCTCTGTGTGCATTTCGTTCTGCCCCGCCCCTGCTCCACTCCTCTCAGAGAGCATGTGAATTGTCGGTGGCTCCATAAACACTACCTTCTGGCCTTCTGTGTCCCCCTCTCACATTGATGCTCAGATGGTCCATGTGTCCTGCTTTGGCTAAAGGGAAATTAGCAAGCATGAGGCCTGATGGACACATGCAATTGGGGGCTTGCCTCCTTGGAAATTTCCCCTCTCAGAAGCCAGCTCCCGAGCTGAAAGAAGCTCAAATTAGGCTACTGAATGGTGCACAGCCATGTGGAGAGACCCCGGAGGAGAAGGAGGAGAGGAGGGCATTTAGGCTATTCCGGCCATAGCCTGGCTCCCAGGTGAAGGCAATCACGTGGGTGAACTAAGCCCAGCACATGTAGCAGGGGTGCCCAGCTGCAGCCCAGGCAACCCACAGAATCATGAGAAGTAATTTGTTATTTTAAGCCACCACATTTTGGAGTAGGTTGTTATTGCAGTAACAGATAACTGAAAACCTCTGACAGACGTTTTCTGAGAGCAAATTTCTGGGATAGTATGGCCAAGATTTTCCATCCCCAGGATAACCATTTGCACAGAGCATACCAGCTGGCTCAGCTAAGGGATAGGAAAGAAACCTCTTTGCAGGAGATATTGGGAGCCCTGCCACTTAGAATTAAATTAGGAGGAGCCAGTGAGAGATGGGGAGGGGTTAGGAGCCTTTGGCTTGGGCAAGTCAGAGAGCCCTGGATGGATGACAAATTATGCAGAATAGCTGGGCTTTCTGCACAAAATGAAATTATGATTCAGTTAAAATTTCTTGCCACTTAGAAATTACTTTTTATTTTATTACCCTACAAGCTGCCCTCCAGACAGGCATGACTGCTATTCTGGATACACCAGTCTTTCTCCAAAGCTGGAAAGTGCAAATCATGGGCCATCTCCAGTGGTTTGGGAAAAGATGTTTTTTTTTCTTTCAGAAAAGAGGTTTGATTACATATTTGTGGTGATGACTTAGAGGTGAAAAATGACAAGATCAATCGGGGGTCACAGCAGCGTCCTGAACAGGGAGAACTGGTTTGAATATCCTAGGGTTAAAGCACCCCAGCCTCCTTCATGTATTCTCTCCATAAGCGCTCATTGAACTCCTGCTGTCCCTACCTTTCGGAAGCTCTCTGTTCAAGTGGAGAGTCTGACAGGGGAGATGTGGTGACAGGTACGTCTGGGGCTAGGGAAGTATGTGGAAGAGAACTCTCAGTGCAGGCTTCCTAAATGAAACTATATCTAAGCTGAGAGCTAAAGGGTCAATAGAGTAAGCTGAACAAAGAGAATATTGAGTGACAAAGATTACTTGCTCCTGACCAATACCAGCCATCTCTTCTTTACTAATAGAACATCATTTTATCCTCATGGCCAATGTGTCCATCTGGAATGCTGCATTTCCCAAACTCCCTCATAACTAGTAACAGATAATGAGGTATAAGTGGAATCTTATAGGGTTTCTTGGAAGAAATACTGTCTGCAAGGAGATGCAGTCTAGTTCCGCCATTTTCCTGCTTGGAACATAGACTTGATGGCTGGAGTGCCAGCAGCCATTTTGTACCATAAAGCAAACTTGAGGATGGAAGCCAATTGCTAAGAATGGTGGAGGAGTAAGTTAAAAAGAGCCTGAGCCCCTGACAACTGTGGAGCTGCCATACCAACTCCACAACAAAATGTACTTATTTTGTTGTTGGTGGTGGTGGTATTATTGTTACATGCAGCTGAACCTAATCCTAACTGATACATGGGCATGTGCAAAGTCTCAGGGGTCAGAGAGCACATTGCATATTCCTCAAACTGCAAATGGTTCCGAGTGGCAGGCTTAAGAAAGTTTGTGACAGAAGAGAGAATGGTGAGAGGGTCTGGAAAAGGAAGCAGGGGTGAGACTGGAGCCCCAAAGCTGAGTCACAGAGAGTACTTGGGACAACGGACACAGAAGAGAATCATAATTGCAGGTGTTTGTGAGGGATTTTCCCCTTCTGGAGAAAGAACAACCTCCCGTTCCCCAGAGACTTCTCAGAACTATGGATCAAAACGTCCTAAGTCAAAGACTGTGTCTCAGAATTGGGACCTGGTCAGACAATTGTCCTTAGATGTGAGACCTGCCTCATAGCTTTTCTTAAAGTAAGTTAAATCTAGCTCCGAACCCTACTATCCAGGATGGAAACAAATTCAGCCTCCCTCCAAGGGATCTTCAAGATTAGAGAGCAGATGGGGCAGTGGTAGAGGGGGGGCCTGAAATGGGGCATTACTGTTTACTGGGTAGAGTTTTGTTTGGAACAATAAAAGTTTTGGTAGTGCACGGTGATGATGCCAGCACATAGTTAGGAAGTAACTAATACCAGAGAATTGTACATTTAAAAAATGGTGAAAATGGGAAATTCTGTATTATCACGGAATAATATCACAATAAAAATTTTTTTTTTAATTAGAGAGCAGAACTTGTAAAAGGCCAGGAAGAGTCAGGATGGATCAGAAAGGACCCATCCACGGACTCATTTCTGAGATGCCTGTTGCCCGGGCCACTCCATGAGCAGGTCTCTTTGTGCCAGGCTGAGCCTGGGGACAGGGAACCCCTGGGGAGCCCAAGTCCCAGCTCACAGTGGGCCAACCGCTGCATTCTTGGGCCGCCCCAGCAGAGGTCTGGCAGCTCCCAGACTGCAGGGGAACGGAGCTGGCTCTCTGCCACCCTCAGAAACCTCCAAACATTACCCCTTCTCTTTTCTTGGGGAAACTCCTCCTCACCCCTTTCTAGGTGGGGTCCCTCCCAGCACCAGCCCTGTCCCCTGCCCCATTGCAAGACAACTCAGCTTAAACCTCTTCAATAAGCCTGAAACCCAAAAGTGATTTACCTCCGACCTCCCATCCTCTCCTGTCTGCCAGGAGGAAAGCGATGCTGTAAAGAAACTCTTTTAGAAACTCAGTGGAGCCATCTTTCACCACCGCTGGCAGAGAGGCCCCTGAACATGATGCAGCCTGGAGCGCCAGGTCATACCAGAGGGAGAGGAGGGAATCCAGGACAGGTGGGTCGTGTCAAAAGAGCTGGGCAGCCAGCCAGGGTGAGGCACCTCCCAGTGCCAGAGGTGAGAAGAGCTGAGCATTGCTCAGGGCAATAACTGCAACACCTTAGAACAGGTCAAATATATTTAAATCCATGAGTCTATGATGATGCATTAAAAGAAAAAACCACAGCTAATAAAGGTTACCAGTTAAGGATGCTAATGAACCTATTCATTATTTTGAAAACTGATAAATAAAAGGAAAAAAATCAAACAGGAGACAAAGACAGAAAGAAAAATCACTCTGTTCTGAGTAAATACATCCCAAGATGTGGGGGGGAGGAAATAGAAAAGTTTAGCTTGTAAGGACATGTCATGGAAACAGGAAAAGCAACTGTTGTTTAACAATGCACCGGGGACCATAACTCCCAGTTCTGCGCCTGGGTGGTCAGCAGGAGGCGTTCTGTGGGCTGGAGCAGGCAGAGTTTCCTAGGACATGGTCCTCCAGAGAGGAAGTCCTGCAGGAAACCATAAGCAGAAAAGAATGGGCTGTGTTTGGGATGGGAGAGTGGTAAGAATATTCCAGAAAGCACTTGGGCATTCCCCCAGGGTCCAACCGGTTATTTTACATAAAGGTGGGTGGTGAAAACAAGATGCTCTCTTCCCCGGAAAGGATGAAAACTAAACCTATGGAGTTTGGCAGTCTGGAGACTGAATATCCTCTGAAGGAGTGCTGTGCGGTTGTCACAACCCAACTGGAGAGCCTCCAGGAGTGAAAGGTGGACTTGGCTGAGAGGCCCCGCTGGACTAGGAAAAGGGCAGGCAAGTTAACTTAGGAGGAAACAGAGTCAAGGGAGCTTCTTGTCGGTGGTTAATAAACATGGATTCTGGAATCAGACTGTCTTGATTTGAATCCCAGCTGCCAGAGCTGGGGCAAATCCCTTAATTTCCCTGTGCCTCAGTTTCTTCAACTGTGAATTCGCTCTAACAACAGCGGGCAAAGTTGCAGCGGGTCCTGTAGAAAGGATGAGTGAACCAGGCCGTCTGAGCAGTGACGAGAGCGCGAGACCGTGAATTTCCACGTTGGCGGCTGCTCCTGGCCACCCTGTAGCTGCCGGCCTTCCCTTGACTGGACCCTCTCCACGCAGCAGGGGTGCTTCAGAGACTTTAAGGATTGCTGTGTGCTCAGGGCGTCCTTTGCTCACAGCTCCTCTGAAATCTTCCTCTTTAGAGAATAAGAGCCAAAGCTGGGCTTCAGGCATTAGCTCTATGCTAGGCACTTTCTCATTGTCACATAGTTAAATCCTTGTCTAGACAACCCTCGAGATACAGGTCTTTTTTCACTTTTACTGACAAAGAAAATAAAGTGGTCGGAGCTTATCCAAAGAAAGAATCAGCAACTCAAGGCCACCTCCAGGCCTGGGGGACCTCTTTTATATCCCCTCAGTCTCCAAAACGGCCTTGGCAAATTCTCAAGGCTTCCTCCCAGCTACAGCTAAACCATCAGATGGTGAGGCCTGAGGGACCCACTCCTCCCTACTTTTCCACAAACAGAGGATGCAAAATAATAAGAGCTGCCATCTATTGAATGCTGAGCTCAATTTATTAGCCCTGAGCTCAGTGACTGATCAAACTTTATCTCATTTAATCTTCACCACCAATTTTTGAGGGCCTAATTTAGGCAAGGCGGGGTGACGGGGCACTCCCCTTGCTTCTATGGAGCCAGAGCCTTTAGGCAGGGGGGTGTTTGATAGGAAACCTGGGACAAAAGCCCTACAAGAGGCTTTATAAAGGGGTTCGGGGGGGGGGGCAGTACTTCGAAGACAGACTGACGTAATTCTACTTCATAATTTTGTGGGCAACCATGCCATGTAAGAGCCTGGTCCCTTCACTTTCTTTCCCCACCTCACTCTTCATTCTATTAAGGGATGGTGGACTCCCTCCACTCAAATAAGGAAGTAACTTAAGTCTCGACCTTCTACGTGGCCCATGTGCCCCTGAAACAACATATGAGAATGAAGGACTCAACATACCCTCATCTATGACTGGTCAAGGGCAGCTAAATACACAAATGAAGGACTCAACATACATTTATCTGTGATTGGTCAAAAGCAAATGAACGATTATGATAATAAGGTATAGAAAACTCACTTTTTAATTAGCTGGGTCCCAACGAGACTAGATTGTAACTCCTAAGTAAGCAGCCAACGCCAACAGTGAACCCGGGAGGGACTCCTTTGCATTAGAGATGAAGATAAAAGCAGCCCGCGCTCTCCCATACCCTGCACTCGCTCTCCGCTTGTTTCTGTGAGTGTCCTTTCTCATGAGAAAGAAATAAAAGAGCTTCTGCCATACTGCGTGAGCATCCGAAAAACTTACTTGAACTGGTAACACAGATGGTAACCCTGCTCCATACAATTTAAAGATGCATCTAGACAGAGCCCAAATGTCCAAGGGGAAGAGGAGGTTCCCAAGACCCCTCTCCAGAGACCAGGAGGTCAGTGGGGAGAGTTGGAAGGTCAGGGCTGTTAGGACCCTGGTGGAGGCAGAGAAGGGGAGCAGGAAGAAAGGGGAATGGAGGGGGGGAGGGTGAGGAAAGGGGAGGGGGGGCTGGAGGGGGGCCTGGGGGCAGGCACACACAGAGGTGCAGTATATCAGAACTTCCTAAGGGACCTTGGATCTGATCCATTCATTGTTCAGATGAGGAAATGGAGGACCACAAGAGAGAAGCTCAGCGTAGCCCAAGGGGGCAGGACAGAGGTCAGAAAAACATGCAAGTCATCTGGACACAACTGCCTGAGACCCCTCGGAGAGGAGGGAGCTGAGTGCTCCTGGCTGGAGCCTGGCTACATGAATTTGGATGGTGCTTGGGATGGACTGAGGAATCTGGAGTGGATGGCGCAGGTCTTCGTCCAGGGTTAGCCCTCCATCAGCACCACCCCACCACCCTCATCCCTAAACTCGTACCAGTGGGGAAGTTCATGGTCCTCACTGAATGGGGTGGCAGAGGAGCCTCTGCCCATCTGCCCTTGGAGAAAGGTTGAGGGGCGCCGTTAGGGCTTGGGCTTTCCCAGTGAGGCTCAGCTGCCCCCCTTCCCTTCTCAGGCACTGGACTCCGTCCCCAGGGACATCTCTTCCCTGCGAAGGACTGAATGGCCTCTGATTGTCACCTCTGAGTCTTGTCTCCCAGCATAGGATTGTGGAATGGAGAGAAAATCCCTGGTTTTCTCTTATTTTTGTACTGGCCAGAGCAGCAGCACCCCAGGAGGCCATTCTTGGCTCATGAAACGAGCCTCAGCCGTTAACCCTTTGGCTGACAGATGAGTGCCTAGCCTTGGCCACTCTGACCACTCGGATTCCCTCAACAACACTTATTATGCAAAAGGGGCTTCTGAGTCCTGCTTCAGGCACCAGGGATGAGACGAGCAAGAGACAAATCTGATCCAAAGAAGGGCACAGTCGAGCTGGGGAAAGAAATACATAAGCCATCATGATAAATCAATGAGGCAAGTGGAGCCCACCCCCTCCCCCCAGCTCGGTTTGCTCAATAAAGTACGTGAAAGAGAGGGCAGTGGTAGGACAGAGGACTCGGAGGAAGTGATGAAGGTCTGGAGAAGTTAGTAGCCGTGGGGGGCCCTGCATCCCGTCTGAGACTGAGCCAGGGGCAATGTGACTTTTCTCCAGCAGGACTCAGCAAAGAAGGCCAACTGTGGAGGTTGTGGTCAGAGAGTAAGGGCTTAGAAGCAAAGATTTCAGAAGAGATGCAGATCCAGGAGTAAAAGTAAAGCCCAGGGTGTACCCAGGGAAGTGGAGGCAGAGGTGGAGGGGTGGAGACAGAAGGCCCTGGGATTAAAGAGTTCAGGAATTCCAGCCTGTTGTAGGACACAGCATCTGCACAGACTTCGCGGGGTCCTGGGATCATGGCCGGAGTGGAAACGGAGAAAATGGTGCCCCGCATCCCAGCGACCTCAGGGAATGATTGAGTGCTCAGCTCCCCTCCTCTCTGCTGGTCCTCCTCATAATAAAGCTGGGCTGACAATCGGCTCTCAGGATTCCGTTACATGTCCGAGGCGGGGCATGCAGTGCTTCCTTCTTCCCTCCCTGCTCTGCCCCTTGTTGACATTCCCAGATCACGCCAGAAAGCATCCACTTTGAACAAAAACATGTACACCTATCCCGGAACACATGCCAGACCCAGGGGCTAAATTTGGACATGGACCCACAATGGACACTGGCTCTCGTTCATATGTGAAGCATGTTATTGCAGTAAGTAAGAGAATGAGAACTCTTAAGGCAAATAAAGAGAAAGGCACACCATAAAGGAGGTGTGTTAAAAGGCTTTGCCTCTCTCCTTTTACTCCTTGGGTGAAAACAGCAAAGTGCACTCCCCTTGGCCCTGCACAGCTGGCAGCCTTTTCAGATGCTGACCGGGCATAGTGTGGAACCACTTCCTGCTGGGATTCCCTCCCACCCCCAAAGAATTATTTAGTGTGGCTTTGAAGCTGCTCTTCTGAGAAAGTCAGGTGAAGAGTATATTCGTCCCCTCCCCAACCCGTGACTGCAGCTGGACAACCTTCCCCAGCCCAGGCCCACCCCAGGCCCGCCCCATCCCCTGCCCCTTCCCTCTCCACCCCCCACCCCCACCCGGTGACTCATCCAGACTGTCTGCCTCTGAGTCCTCCCCTACCACTGTGGGGAGGACTCCCCCCTCAGCACAGGATGGTGAAAACAGTGGGATCAGAAGACCCAAGTTTACATCCCAGCTCTACCATTTCTACTGTGTGATCTTGGACAACTCACTCAGCCTCTCTTAGCCTGTTTCCTTTTCCTTATTTCTCAGTAAGGCAGGCAATGTGGCGTTGTGGTTGAGGGCCCAGAGTCCAGTTTGTCCACTTAGTAGAGTGATCATGTCCTTCCCAGGTATGAAGCCCACCCTTGCAAGTGTTGCACATGACCAAGTGACCAAATGGGCAAATGGCCATGGGAGCAAAGAAACTCTTTCCATCTCCATGGCCACTCTGGACCAGCTGGGTCACTATAAAGAGGGCCCATCTTGTCCACTGCATCTATCCCCATCCTTGTCCTTTCCTAATCCTCTGTAGACGGACACCCGCCCTGCCCCAATCCCTTCTGTCTTTAGCCTACCACAGATTCTGCCTCAGATTCGCAACTTCATTTGTGGCTGCAATGCTTCCTCAAATCCCTCCTCCTAATTCTTATTTTTCCCTCTTTGGTGCCATTTAACCACACACTTTCATGTGCTAGAGCAATTTGTATTCATCCCCATCTCTCTCACTAGGCTAATTTACAAGCTCTGTAAAACACAGCACCATATCTTATTCGTCATTGCCTCCCCCAGAATGCCTTCCACAAAGTGAGTTTTCAATAAGGCAGCTACTGTTATTTGGTGTATATTTTTCCAGCATTCATAATCAGCTAAAACTACCTTCTTGAGGTACAATTTAAATGGCATTCAATGGCTTTTAGTAAATTTACAAAGTTGTGCAGCCATCACCACAATTGCATCTTAGAACATTTCCATCACCCCCGAAAGATCCCTTGTGCCCATTGGCAGTCACTCCCTGTTCCCACTCACAGCCCCAGGCAATTCATAATTGTCTTTGCTAAAATAATAATAATAAGTGAGCCATACTTTTTACCAAATGTTTTGCTATTGGAAATAAAGCTGTCATGAACATTCATACAGGATAATTCTAACAAGCATCTATGCCTATTCTCACAGACTAACTGAAGATTGAGGAAGCTCCAGCTATCTGGCCTGACCCCGTCTTCCATAGGTAACATGCAAGCAGGTAAGCGCTACCTATAAGACCACCTCTTCTACAACAAAGCAGAGACGAACCCCCAGGCTCCTTACTCCCGGGAACGACCACTTCAGAAACTCTACGCTTCTAATGACCACTAACTGGCCTTAACTAGCTTAATTCGTTTTTTCCTGGCCACTGCTTCTTTCTTCTCCCACCCTTTTCTCATCCTCCCCCCACCCAGTGGAAGTGCTAACTAGAATTGAGTAGCTCAAAAGCAAATCAACAAGAGAGAGAAGAGGAAAAGAAATGATTATGAAAAAATGTCATCCACCCAACTTCCTATGCAAGGAAAGAGTCTTCTCAGCTTTCCTTCCTCTTGTACATGCTATAAGTGCCTAAGAACCCACTAAGTCCAAACAAAAGATAGGATCCTGGCAATAACCTATATCTTATCATATGGTCCCATCCCTCAGCTCTTCCCACCCAAGATAATCATAACTGTTCTCAGTCCTGTGTCTATTACCTCTGTGCTTTCCTTAAAAATGTGTGTATATATATATATATATATATATATATATATATAATTCGAGAAGCTGCGAGTTTGCAGAAAATACAGAATTCCCGTATACCTCCTGTTTCAGCTGAAGCTGCTGAAATGTAATATATCAGAAATGGGTTGGCTTTTTCGATGGGTTACACATTTACAGTTCTAAGGCCATGAAAACGTCCAAATTAAGGCACCAAGACAAAGATACCTTCTCTGAGAAAAGGCTGCTGGCATCCAGTGTTAATACTCATAGTTCTTGCCTGCCATGCAGGAGACCCGGGTTTGATTCCCAGTGCCTGCCCATGCAAAAAAAGGGGGGGGGGAGGGGTCAGTATTATATTGTACAGTTTTCCCAGACTTAATTTTTCCACTAAATATTATCTTGCTAATATTAAGTCGTTGTGTGGCTGTATTTCATTCATTTTCACTGCTGCATAATAGTCCATTATGTGAGTATATCACAATTTATTCATTCACTTTCCTATTAATGGACATTTGAGTTGTTTTCAAGTTTCTGCTATTGTGAAAAAACACTGCTAGGAACATTCTTGTTCAAATCTCCTGTTTTTCATTCTAAGAGTTCTCTTTAATATATACATTAGAATGAAGTTGCTGGGTCATTGGGTATTTGGATGTTCAACTTGGGGTACGAGGTCAAGTTCTTTTCCAAAGTGTTTGCACAAACAAACACACCTACAAATATTAGATTCTGTGGCTTTACAATCATTCCACGGCTGGCTATTGACAGATTTTTAATTGCCAATTGAACAGGGGTAGAACATTCTCGTGGAGGTCGTGATTTTCTTTGCTCTGATCACTAAAGATGTTCAACATCTCTTCTTCTATTTATTGATCTGTGTTTATTTCCTCTTAGGAAATGTCTGTTCACCTTTTGCCCATTTTTCCATAGGGTTGTTTGTGTGTTTTTTATTGATTTGTAGAAGCTCTTTACATATTCTTGATACCAAACCATTGTTAATTATGAGTATGGTGACTATCTTTTCTCAGTTTGTAACTAGTTTCTTTTACTTTCTTTAGGTATTTTTTGAAGAACAATTGCTCTTTTATAGTCAAACGTAGTAATCATTTATATTATCATTGATAATTTATGTGTCTTGTTCAAACAGCCTTTCACTACCCAAGGTCTTAAGCATATCCACCCATATTTTGATGAGAGTTTAACATGTTTTTGTTTTTTTTCTCTCACATTTAAGTCCCTAATTTTGGCATTGTGTATGATGGCAGGTATGGGTCCAATTTCACCTTTTCCCATATGAATAACTGTTTTTCTACAGTTCCATTTATTGAACAATCTCTCCTTTCACCACTGATATGACATGCCATTTCTGACATATATCAAACTTCCTTATATGCATAAGTCTTTTGGGGGACACTCTTTTGGTTCCAGGGGTCACTTTGCTATGCCTACACCAAAACTACATGGTCTTATTCATATAGCTTTGCAAGAAGCCCTGATGTGTGGTGGGCCCAGCCCACCTTCCTGCTCTTCCTCTTATGAAGGATTCTGCTATTCTTGGCTGTTTACTCTTCCATCCAAAATTTTGAATACATTTATCAATTTTATGAAGAATATGGGTGTGATTTTGATAGGAATTGCATTGAATATTCAGATCAACTTCTGGAGAATTGACATCTTGATATTAAAATTTTCTAGCTATCAGTTTGGTATATTATTTGTTTGGGTCTTTTTAATATCTCTAATATGATTTTATAGTGTTGTTCACAGAGATCTTGTCCGTCTCTTAGTAAATACCTCATATTCTCTGATGCTCATTAGGTGTCTTACTAGAACTCCATGGTTGCCATCAGTAATAGTCATTTCATTTCTAATTGTTTGCTGCTGCTATGCAGAAATGCTAACCTGACTTTCTGTGCCTTTGTTTTACCTCCAGAAACTTTACTAAACTATGGTATGCATGCATGTCAGTATTTGTGCATCAGTTCTTTTGGGTTTCCTTTGTATCAATCATATCACCTGAAAATAGTGAGTTTTACAAACTCCTTTGCAGACTTTATGCCTCCCATCTCTTTTTCTTGTCTTGTTGGACTGTCCAGGGCCTCTGATACAATGTAAAATAGAACCAATGGTGGTGGGTAGCCTGGTCTCATTCCTGATTCTAAAGGAAATGTTTCTTAATATTTTCCTTATTAGTATTTTCTTTGCTTAGGTATGTTTTTAGATACACTTTATCAAATCAAAAGCATTTTATCCTATTCCTAATATAGAGAGGGTTTTTAACATGAATAGTATTCACATTTATCTGAGATTTTTCTTCATCTATTAAAATGATTAGATACTTTTCTCTTTTTATCTGTTAAGTTGGTAAATTATATTTGCAGTTTTCTGATAGGAAACCATTCCTGAACACCCAAGGTAAACTCATCTTAAATGTGGTATATTATATTTTAATGCCATGTTGGCATTTTGTTTGCTAATATTTTATTTAGTAGTTTTTGCATCTATATTCATGAGTGAAATGGGCCCATAATTCTCCTTTCTCATAAAGTCTTTGTCTGGTTTTGGTATTGGTATTGGAAAAGGAAAATTCTGTGATCCAACTTTTTCTCTTTATTAGAGAAGTTGTGCATTTACAGAGCAATCATGCACAAAATACAGGATTCTGATGTACCACCCTATTATAAACACCTTGCATTGGTGTGGAACATTTGTAACAATTGACGATAGGACATTTTTATAATGGTACTATTAACTATAGTCCATGGTTCAATTTAGGATTCACTGCTTGTGTAGTACAGTTCCATGGATTTTTTAAAAAATTTTGTTCTGTTAGTATTTATACAATCTAACATTCCCCTTCTAATCGCATTCAGATATATATTTCAGTGCTGTTAACTGCATTCACAACGCTGTTCTACCATCACCACTATCCATTACCAAAACATTTCCCTCATTTCAAGTAGTCACCCTGACATATGAAGCCTTTTGTTCTCATTCCCTCACCCCACCCCATCCCCAGGTAATCTATATTCTAGCTTCCAACTTTCTGAGTTTGCTTATTCTACTTGTTTCAAATCAGTGAGATCATCCAATATTTGTCCTTTTGTGTCTGGCTTATTTAACTCAACATAATGTCTTCAAGGTTCATCCATGTTGTCACATGTATCAGGACGTCATCTCTTTTTATGGCTGAATAATATTCCTTTGTATGTACACACCAGCTTTTGTTTATTCATTCATTAGTTGAGGGACACTTGGGTTGCTTCCTTCTTTTGGCAGTTGTGGATAATAACTGCAATGAACATCCGTGTGTGAATATCTGTCTGAGTCCCTTTCAATTCTTTGGGGTATATACTGAGTATTGGGGATGTAATCCACTTTAATATGTTATCTTTACCTAGAAATCCCTGAGAAATAGTTTCTAATAAGTAATCAGTGGTACCTAGTTGTCATGGTCAGGTTCATGTGTCAGCTTGGCCAAGTGGTGGTACCTGTTTGTCTGGTTGGACAAGTGCTGGCCTGTCTGTTGTGATGAGGACATTTCATAGAATTAAATCATGATCATGTCAGCTGCATCCACAGCTGATTCCATCTGTAATCAGCCAAAGGGGAATGTCGCCTGCAATGAATGATGCTTAATCTAATCACTGGAAGCCTTTTAAGGAGGATTCAGAAGAGACAGTCTCTCTTCCTGCTTTGGCCAGAGAGCCTCTCCTGGGGAGATCGTCCACACCCTCCATCAGAATCGTCAGCTTCACAGCCTGCCCTGCGGATTTTGGACTCTGCATTCCTGCGGTCATGTGAGACACTTTTATAAATTTTATATTTGTGAGTGTTTCCTGTTGATTCCATTTCTCTAGAGAACCCTGACTAATACACTAGTAAAGACTGCTTTCTTCCCTAAGTACATAGAAATCAGGTAACAATTTTTGTGTGTGCAGAATTTTCTCATGGTCCAACATCGTATTCAACAAAAGATAAATATTAAAATCCATCTTGTTTCTTTTAAAAAGATCTGTATATGTTGTCAGTTCCAATCCTTTACAACCGTTCCTGTTTGCCATAATTTCATTCACAGCCACCCTACAACCTGGAGAGTGGTTTCTGAGAAACCCATGTGATATGTGGGTTTGTATGAGAACACATGTGGCTCCCAAATTTCTTAGAAGAAAGGTATTTTGCATCTAAGATGTCATTAGTTGTGGCTCCTGGGCACATGAGCTATTGTGACCATTCAAACAGAACTTTCCACATTTGTTTCTGGGCAGGCAACCAGATGTGATAGCACCTTGTGGCTAGGCAGAGATATTTAAGAGCAAGTCATCATTGCCATCATGGGCAGGATTGCCTTATGGCCCAGCTTTCACTCTCCATCAGCACGCTCTGTCCCTGCCAGCCTAACTCTCCCCTGGTGTGCTGCAGAGTCCCTCAGGGCAGAGAGAGGTCCAGCTATGGACTTCAAAGACCTGCCCCAGGAGCCTCCCAGCACAGCACACTGGTCTGCTCCTTTCATCTTCTGCTTCATGGGCCTGAGTCAGACAGGCTGTCTAATCACCAGATGCAGCGCCTCCTGACTCTCTCCTGGGATTTGGGTAAGATTCATTCTGCTACCAAAGCCAAGCAAGGCCCTGCTTTGAATTAAACACAACGTGGCACTCTCTTTACTTGATGTAAAGGGTTTCTGAAGGCTGTGTCAGAGGCATCTTAAGATCAGTGGCTGGTTACCTAGAGATCAGGGTTTGTGATTTTCACTCCTGCCCCTTTCTTTTCCCTTCTTTCTCTCCTTCTCCATTACAAGGAAAGAAGAAAGGAAAGAATCTAAAGCATATAAGGCCAGAATTCTTTAAATGTATCTGAGTAGGGAAAGTGGATTAGGTAGTTTGCTTGAGGAAACAAGACAGCTCTGAGCTAGAAAGGGCAAGCTGGCTGTGTGGGTTGAAGCTGTTAGCATGGGGCAGCTCCTTGGGAACCCTCCATTCCTAGGCTGGAGGCTGCAATAAGCCACTGCAAAGCAATGGGCTTCCCCACATGGCCCCCCCATGGCTGCTTCTCGTTTGATGAGCTGGAGCTAGTTCCTTCTATTGAACACTTCAGTATGTCCAGTTTTCTGACTAGACCAGGCTGACTGAATGTGTTAGTTAGATTCAGTTGTCAACTTGGCCAGGTGAGCATACCTAGTCTTGTCGCTGCGGACATAAGCCAATGGTGCGTGAACCTCATCTGTTGCTAATTATGTCTGCAGTCGGCTAGGAGGCGTGTCTGCTGCAATGAGTGACATTTGACTTAATTGGCTGGTGCTTAAATGAGAGATCGCAAGGTAGCACAGCTAAGCAGCTCAGCATTCCTCATCTCAGCACTCGCAGCTCAGCCCAGGCCTTTGGAGATGCAGAAAGAAGTCACCCCAGCGAAAGTTATTGGAACCCAGGGGCCTGGAGAAAAGACCAGCAGAGACCATCTTATGCCTTCCATGTAAGAAAGAACCTCAGTGGAAAGTTAGCTGCCTTTCCTCTGAAGAACCAACAAAATAAATCCCCTTTTATTAAAAGCCAATCCGTCTCTGGTGTGTTGCATTCCGGCAGCTAGCAAACTAGAACACTGAGGCTCTTCCCCATAGTCCCTACACACCCCCAACTTAGGGTTTTAATATACTCTAGGAGCCTCTATTGCCCTCCCAGGTGCTATTTCTTGGTCTCTTTAACTAGACTTCATCTAGATATAAATGAAGGGTGGGAAAGGGATTTTGTCTATCACAAAATGCTTCTGTGGGCAGGATGGTTAGCAAAAGGGCTGCATTTTCTGGGCAGGCTAGGAAAGCACAGATTTGGGGAGCTGTCAGAGGCATCTGGTGCCCTTCCTGATTCCTTCCCCAGGACACTTTGGGAATAGTATGTCCCCCTTTGTGGGTCCCTGGGCCCTGTTTTGGTTGGGAAATACTGACTTGGGAAAGTCGTCTCTTGGCTGAACCTCCTCCCAGAATTTGCCCTCTGGGCAAAAGCAGCTAGACACAATGAAAAGAGTGTTAAAAAAAAACTATGGCAGAAAAAGAAAAACAAGCATATACAGATTCCTAGAGAAGGAATTGAGGAAAGAAACTTTCTCCTGGAGGTGAAGCAACTGCACAAAAATGAAATGCAATCTTAAAAATTGTACCACATATCCAGGGCAAGAATCAGATGAAGAAGAGCTGGAAAAATCTCATCTGTTAAACATGGGTTATTCTAAAGGTATAGAATAATGCAGACTCAGCATTAAAGAAGAGCCTTAACTCAAAGTTAATCAATAATAAAAGCATACACAAGAGAGAGAAACTGACCTTCAGAGTAAGGTCTGTTTGATTATCTTCAAGATCAACAAAAAAATTACAAGCCACATTAAGATATGGGAAGATATGGCCCAGTTGAGGAAACAAATTAAAACTTCAAAGGAGACACAGAATTTGGGACAACTAATCAAAGCTGTTCAAACAAATCTCCTAAATCAATTCGAAAAGATAAAGGAAAATATGGCTAATGAGATCAAAGATATTAAGAAGAAAATTTGTGAGCATAAAAAAGAATTCAAAAGTATTTTAAAAATAACTTATGGGGATAAAAGGGACAATAGAATATATTTGAAATATACTAGAGGTGGTGATCTAACTTCCATTTCCCAACCAGCTGCCATCAGAAAGAATCTTCTTCTGTTTGTAAATCTCAATAAAATTCATGTTGAACTTCATGCCTGATGTGTCTATTGGTCCTCAGGCTGCCTCAACACTAGCCCTCCAGAAGTTGGGTTGGAACAACTGGTGAGCCAGCCAAGAGACCAAAGAGCCACTGGCCATGGCAGGCATGAGTCCTGGGAAGGGAGAATCTGTGGGAGAAATCCAAAAGTGGCCTCTATCATCCATGTGGAGAAGGGTAGCTTTCTTCCTAGATGAATGGGGTCTACTGTGAGAGCATGGGGATGCCCTGAAAATTCTGACAAGGTTGCTGACTATTTTGCAACAGATAGCAGGTCAAATAGTGGCAGCCATAGCATGGCCCCTATTAGGAGCCCTTCAAATGGTTAACAAGGCAGAACAAGTAGTGGAAGCCTCTGTCTACCATTTGGAAGAGTTTGGGGAAGGAAAGGCTAATGTAATCTTTTATAAAAGGATTAAACTTTTTACAAAGACTAAAGCTACCTTTGTATGCAGCGGTTCCAAAGGTTGCCTCTCTACTACAAGGAATTAACACTCAATTATGTCAATGTCACTTTGTTTTAAATTTAACTAATGTTTTTAGTATTCCCCTACATAAGGTTGGTAAACCTGCTTTCACCTGGGTAAGAGAACAAAGGATTTTCACCAGGCTCTCACAAGGCTATTTACATATAGTCATCAGCCACAGCTTTGTGGCAAAGGTTTTAGCTAAGTGGAAAGGTCCTGCAAGTTTAACTTTGCTTCACCATATTGATGATATCATGATAACCAGTAACACTCTTTCAGAATGAAAAGAAGGCTCAGGCCCATTGCTATCTCACCTTATGAATCAGGCATGATGAGGAAGAACAAAGTAATGTCAATAATGCAGGGTGTTGAAACAGATGGTAATTAATATTTTAAAATTTTAACTTATGTGTGAGACTAAAGCAAAAAATGTTTATTTTGTACAAAACTTATATTTCAACTAGCACATTTCATAATATAAGTTATGTGGACAGCTTAACTGAACACCACAATTACATGGAACCTTGAGTAGGGCATGAGATTTTGTAGGTTTGTTCAGAGTGATGCCTCAATAAATACCAGAAGGATTTGAATATGGAATAAAAAAGTATTTGCAAAGTCCCCTTGGGGGAGAGGTGAGAAAGGGGGAAAATTCAACTTCCCCAAATGGAGAATTTTTGATATTCTCACAAGCAGTGGGAACAACCAAAGCAATAGGCTGAGCTCCCAGTCTTGGGGTTTGTTCAAATGAAACTTAACCCTGCAAAGGAGAGGCTAGGCCTTCTAAAAATTAGGCCTAAGAGTTACCCCCACGAGAACCTCTTTTGTTGCTCAGACGTGGCCTCTCTCTCTCAGCCAACACAATAAGCAAACTCACTGCCCTTCCCCTCTCTACGTGGGACATGACTCCGAGGGGTGTGGACCTTCCTGGCAATGTGGGACAGAAATCCTAGAATGAGCTGGCACTCAGCACTGAGGGATTGAGAAAACCTTCTTGGCTGACAGGGGGAAGAGAAAAATGAGACAAAATAAAGTGTCAATGGCTGAGAGATTCCAAACAGAGTCGAGAGGTTATCCTGGAGGTCATTCTTTGCATTAAATAGATATCACATTTTTAGTTAAGGCATAACAGAGAGGCTGGAGGGAAGTGCCTGAAAATGTAGAGCAGTGTTTTAGTAGCCATGTTTCTTGAAGATGATTGTATAATGATTTAGCTTTCACAATGTTACTGTGTGATAGTGAAAACCTTGTGACTGATGCTTCTTTTATCTATCTTATGGACAGATGAGTAAAACATATGGATTAAAAATACATGAATAATAGGAGAACAAATGTTAAAATAAATTTAGTAGATTGAAATGCTAGTGATCAATGAAAGGGGAGGTAAGGGATATGGTATGTATGAATTTTTTTCTGTTTTCTTTTTATTTCTTTTTCTGAATTGATGCAAATGTTCTAAGAAATAATCATGATGATGAATATACAACTATGTGATAAAAAAAGAATTCATATTGTATGTTGATTTGTTTTATTAATAAAAATTTTTTAAAAAAGAGTAAGGCGTGGACAATTAATTGTGATAAACTGCAATGCCTTGGCTCCATGTCATAGGTGTTGTATGAAAGGTTACAAAAAGAATTATTCTTTCTATAGCAATTGTATTAGTTAGGGTTCTCTAGAAAAACAGAATCAACAGGAAACACTTGTAAATATAAAATTTGTAAAAGTGTCTCACGTAACCATGTGAATGCAGAGTCCAAAATCCACAGGGCAGGCTCTGAAGTCCGTGATTCTGATGGAGGGTCTGATTGAACTCAATAGGAGGCTAGCCAGCTGAAGCAGGAAGAGAGCCTTTCTCTTCTGAATCCTTCTTGAAAGGCTTCCAGTGATTAGACTAAGCATCACTCATGAAAGAAGACACTCCCCTTGGCTGATACAAATGGAATCAGCTGTGGATGCAGCTTATGTGATCATGATTTAATTCTATGAAATGTCCTCATTGCAACAGAAAGGGCAGCACTTGCCCAAACAGACAAACAGGTACCACCACTTGGCCGAGTTCACACATGAACCTAACCATGACAGTCCACCCCTTGTCAATTTGGCAGCTATACATATCACCTTAAACCATAACTAATTTCTAAATAAAATACAATAAAACCCACATTGCTTTCTTTCACCTAACAATACTCAACTGTCCTGCATATAACTGGAAACACATTAAATCTCTCCAGAATAGGGTACAAGTCCTTGGGTAATATTCATTCTTAAACTTAATGTCTTACAACTTAAATAGTATAACATGAACAAAACAGCATTACAGTCCTTGTTTCTGTAACTGATCATGTGGTTATTGTTCATATTTATCACTACCTTCTTCCACTACCCATTCCATGTTCCCTTTACCCTCAGCAAGCACTTCAGCTGGTGGTGGTTCTTTGCCTGGTGGGGTGACCCACACCTTCATTTCTGAAGTTGCAGAGCCATTGGTAGTCCTGCCTGGATTGTGTTGTTGCAGTTTTCCATTGATTTTAATCACAGGGCATGGTAGTACTAAAAGACACCTTAGGCGATCTCCTATATTCCAAGAAAACTCTTCTTTACCTCCAATGTGTAGTTGCAGTCCTATTTCCCCCTGATAGTCAGGGTCAATCACCCCAGACAATAATGTAATCTCCTTCTTGGCTTGTTGGTCCAGGGGCACAAGTAGCCCAAAGTGACCAGGTGGCAGTCTTAGATTCCAGTTCAATGGAATCATTGTTGTTTCTCCTGGAGGAAGCATTCCCCCTTTTGGAACTAAAACCTGTAGACCAGCAGAGCTCAGGGTCGCAGGGACAGGAAGCAAAAATTTTCCTAGTGGATCACTAGGGGTAATAGTGAGTGGTACCACTCCCATTTTCTCCCCTTGTTTCCTGGCTATGGGAGAAACAGCACCATACAGCGGGTGCTGATTCAGAGCATATACAGCTTCCTGGAGAACATTACTCCAGCCCTTCAAGACATTGCTACCTAGTTGGCACCGTAATTGAGTTTTCAAAAGGCCATTCCACCATTCTATCAATCCAGCTGCTTGTGGATGATGGGGAACATGGTAAGACCAGAGAATTCCATGAGCATGTGCCCATTCCTGCAATTCATTTGCCATGAAGTGTGTTCCATGATCAGAAGCAATGCTGTGTGGAATACCATGATGATGGATAAGGCATTCGGTAAGCCTACGGTTGGTAGTTTCGCAGAAGCATGGGATGTAGGGAAAGCAAACTCATATCCAGAGTATGTGTCTATTCCATTTAGAACAAATCGCTGCCACTTCCATGAAGGGAGTGGTCCAAATTAAGCAACCTGTGACCATGTAGCTGGCTGGTCACCTCGGGGAATGGTGCCATATTGGGGGCTGAGTGTAGGTCTCTGCTGCTGGCAGATTGGACACTCAGCAGTGGCTGTAGCCAAGTCAGCCTTGGTGAGTGGAAGTCCATGTTGCTGAGTCATGCATAATCTCCATCCCGACCACGATGACCACTTTGTTCATGAGCCCATTGGGCAATGACAGGAGTTTCTGGGAAAAGAGGCTGACTGGTATCCACAGAATGGGTCATCTTATCCACTTGATTATTAAAACCTTCCTCTGCTGTGCATTCACATAGGACACAAATATCTTCATGTTTTTAGCCCACTCAGAAAGGTCTATCCACATACTTCTTCCCCAGACCTCTTTGTCACCAATTTTCCAATTGTGGCTTTTCCAAGTCCCTGACCATTCAGCCAAACGCATCTCTGGCCAGTTCTTCTTCCAAGAAAAATGAACAACCAGGTGCACTGCTTGAAGTGCTGCCCACTGGGAGGATTTCCCCTCACCACTGTCCCTGAAGGACACCCCAGAAAGGGGTTGTACTGCTGCAGCTGTCCACTTTCGGGTGGTACCTGCTTATCATGCTGAACCTTCTGTAAACTAGGCCCGAGTTTTCTCTTTAGTCAATTCACTGTAAGGAACTCCCCAAGAGACCATAGCTCTGGTCTGGGAAAGAAAAGCTAATGTGGCAGGAGTGGAGACCATGGGCATTTGTGCCACTTCTTCATGTAACTTACTTGTGCCTTCAGGACCTGCTCTTGCCCTACTTTGTATATACCATTTCCATTTTACAGTCGAGTGCTGCTGCGCACACCCAACTTTATGGCTTGGTGGGTCAGACAACACCCAGATCATGATAGGCAATTCAGGTCTCATGGTAACTTGGTGGCCTATGGTTAAGCGTTCAGTCCCTACTAAGGCCCAGTAGCAGGCCAAACGCTGTTTCTCAAAAGCAGAGTAGTTATCTGCAGCAGATGGTAAGGCTTTGCTCCAAAATCCAAAGGGTCAGCATTGTGATTCTAATATAGGGACCTGACAAAGGCTCCGAACAGCATCTCTATTTGCCACTGACACTTCCAGCACCATTGGATCTGCTGGATCATACGGTCCAAGTGGCAGAGCAGCTTGTACAGCAGCTTGGACCTGTTGCAGAGCCTCCTTTTGTTCAGGTCCCCACTCAAAATTAGCAGCTTTTCTGGTCACTCGATAAATGGGCCGGAGTAGCACGCCCAAATGAGAAATATATTGTTGCCAAATCCAAAGAGACCTACTAGGGATTGTGACTCTTTTTTGGTTGTAGGAGGGGCCACATGCAACAACTTATCCTTCACCTTAGAAGGAATGTCTCGACATGCCCCACACCACTGGACATCTAGAAATTTCACTGAGGTGGAAGGCCCTGTATTTTTGTTGGAATTATCTTCCATCCTCTGATATGCAAATGACTTACCAGTAAGTCTATAGTAGTTGCTACTTCTTGCTCTCTAGATCCAATCAGCATGATATCATCAATATAATGGAACAGTGTGATGTCTTGTGGGAGGCAGAAACAATCAAGTTCCCTGCGGACAAGATTATGACACTGGGCTGGAGAGCTGATATACCCCTGAGGTAGGACAGTGAAAGTATATTGCTGACCTTGCCATCTGAAAGCAAACTGTTTCTGGTGTTCCTTACTAATAGCTATTGAGAAAAAAGCATTTGCCAGATCAATAGCTGCATACCAGGTACCAGGGGATGTATTGATTTGCTCAAGCAGTGACACAACATCTGGAACAGCAGCTGCAATTGGAGTTACCACCTGATTGAGCTTACAATAATCCATTGTCATACTCCAAGACCCAACTGTTTTCTGCACAGGCCAAATAGAAGAGTTGAATGGGGATGTGGTAGGAATCATCACCTCTGCATCCTTCAAGTCCTTAAGAGTGGCAGTAATCTCTGCAATCCCTCCAGGAATCCGGTATTGCTTCTGATTTACTGTTTTGCTAGGTAGGAGGCAGTTCTAGTGGCTTCCTCTTGGCCTTTCCCACCATAATAGCCCTCACTGTATGAGTTAGAGAACCAACGTGGGGATTCTGCCAGTTGCTCAGTATGTCTATGCCAATTATACATTGTGGAACTTGGGAAATAACTACAGAATGAGTCTGGGGGCCCACTGGACCCACTGTGAGATGGACCTGAGCTAAAACTCCATTGATCACCTGGCCTCCATAAGCCCCCATTCTGACTGGTGGACCAGAGTGACGTTTTGTGTCCCTGGAATTAATGTCACTTCTGAACCAGTGTGTAATAATCCCTGAAATATCTGATTATTGCCTTTTCCCCAGTGCACAGTTACCCTGGTAAAAGGCCGTCGGTCTCCTTGGGGAAGGCTTGGAGGAAGATTCACAGTACAAATTTGAGGCAGTGTAACAGGGTTCTCCCCCAAAGGGACCTGGCCTCCCCTTCATTCAAGGGGTTCTGAGTCTGTAAATTGTCTCAAGTCTGGAAATTGATTAAGGGGCTGTGACTGTGTGTTTTTGTAATTCAGGTTAGACTTCTTTCCACTTGAACTAGAACTCTTTTATTTATACAGCTCAAACAAGAATTTAGTAGACTGTCGATCTATTGTATTTCTAGGTACCCCATGATTTACTAGCCAATGGCACAAATCTCTGCATATAATATAATTTTGACTTCTGCTTTGAGTTTGCTGTCTATTATAATAGCCACATCTACCCTGTCTTTGGCAATTAAGTGCTGCCACCTGGCTTCTGCCAACTCGGGATTTGGTCATCCTATTGTGTTTAAGGATTCCAGCTCAGTGACAGGGAGTTCCCACACCCTTAAAACCCATTGCCACACATATTCCCCTGATTTCTGTCTATATAAATTGGAATACTCACACAGTTCTTTTGGAGTATAACATACCTCCTCATGTGTGATACTTTGTACCACACCTTCAGGGGTCTGCTAGGACCTTAGTCTAGTTATAGGTCTGGAAGAAATGAGGGGTGGTGGGGTGGGTCATCAAAAGAATTGAAAATATCTTCCAAGCCATTTGCTTCAGGGCCTTCATTTGCAGTTTCATCTGGGGAAACAGCACTTATCACTCAGGGCTAATCCCTTCAGGAGGAGGTTGGGTGGCAAACTCCTCAAGGCAGGCTGGAGGTGGGGCAGTTATGTCCTCAGGGCAGACTGTTACAGGGTTATCTAGAGAAGACTCAGCATGACCTAGGGTTCCAACCTCACCCCTGACATCATTATCAATCCATATGTCACCATCCCATTTTTCAGGGTCCTACTCCTTTCCAATCAATGCCCTCACTTTAACTGCAGACACCATGTAACATTGAGATTTCAGTTTACGTTATCAAGTTGCTACTCTAACAATAAGATTCTGAGTCTGATTTTTGGAGATCTCAAGTCTACAGCTACAGGAAATAAGATTTCCCTTCAGGATACTCATAGAAATTTCTACATCTGTCAGACGGTGCTTAAGCTTCTCATTTGAAGCCTTAAGCCCATCCCTTTCACTCCTTAATGTATCCAGTATATCTAACAACAACCAGCCAACATCTCTGTATCTCTTGTTTCCACAAAACTTCATAAAGGTGTCAAAAAACATCATCCCAGCTCATGCCCCGCCAGCCAGCCCGCCCTCCTCTCCCTCTTCCCCCTTCTGCTCCGGTGGTGCTCCATCCGCCATCTTATCCTTCCCTTTCTCCTCCTGCTCTGGCGGCCCTCCAACCACCACCGTGCCCTCTTCCGCCTTCACCGGCTCCTCTGCCACCGGCCTTGACAGCCTTACCACCCTCACCTTTCCTCCTCCAGAACAGCTACTGGGGGAGTGGAGACGATACAGAGCAGCTCCCGGAGCCATGACGGAGATCAAAGGGACAGCGTACCCCATCCTGGAACGGCTGACTGTCTGGGAGAACCATCTCCAGTGAGATCGCTGAGGGGCGTGGGCTTTCCCCGGTGGGACGGCAAGTGGCCGGAGTCCCTCCCTTCCTCCTTCCCAGGCCAGCTGGCAGAATTGGGCAGGCGGTCCCCTCGGGCTGTGGCGGCCGGCGACCCTCCCCCCGTTCGGACCCCCGGGCCGGCTGGTACTCTTCCAAGCCGCTTCGGCTGCCGAACCTCCCCCACAGCGAGAGTTTTCCAAAGTTAAAGGACCCACACCAACTTTTACTGGTGGAATCCACAGACAAACGTGTGCCACGAGTGCCACCTACGGGGCAGGATAAGAAAAACAGAATCCAGAGATTTCACAGAAAAATCTTTCAACTTGTGGGGTCCAACACCCAGGGAAATCTGACTAAATGCCCAGATGCCAGCAGAAGATAATGGATCACACTCAGAAAATTGAAAACATGGCCCAGTCAAAGGAACAAACCAATAGTTCAAATGAGATACAGCAGCTGAAACAACTAATGCTGAATATACGAACAGAAATGGAAAACCTCTTCAAAAACGAAATCGATAAATTGAGGCAGGACATGAAGAAGACATGGGCTAAACAAAAAGAAGAAATAGAAAAACTGAAAAAACAAATCACAGAGCTTATGGAAGTGAAGGATAAAGTAGAAAAGATGGAAAAAACAATGGATACCTACAATGATAGATTTAAAGAGACAGAAGATAGAATTAGTGATTTGGAGGATGGAACATCTGAATTCCAAAAAGAAACAGAAACTATCCAGAAAAGAATGGAAAAATTTGAACAGGGTATCAGGGAACTCAAGGACAATATGAACCACACAAATATACATGTTGTGGGTGTCCCAGAAGGAGAAGAGAAGGGAAAAGGAGGAGAAAAACTAATGGAAGAAATTATCACTGAAAATTTCCCAACTCTTATGAAAGACCTAAAATTACAGATCCAAGAAGTGCAACGCACCCCAAAGAGAATAGACCCAAATAGGCATTCTCCAAGACACTTACTAGTTAGAATGTCAGAGGTCAAAGAGAAAGAGAGGATCTTGAAAGCAGCAAGAGAGAAGCAATCCATCATATACAAGGGAAACCCAATAAGACTATGTGTAAATTTCTCAGCAGAAACCATGGAAGCTAGAAGACAGTGGGATGATATATTTAAGTTACTAAAAGAGAAAAACTGCCAACCAAGACTCCTATATCCAGCAAAATTGTCCTTCAAAAATGAGGGAGAAATTAAAACATTCTCAGACAAAAAGTCACTGAGAGAATTTGTGACCAAGAGACCAGCTCTGCAAGAAATACTAAAGGGAGCACTAGAGTCACATACGAAAAGACAGAAGAGAGAGGTATGGAGAAGAGTGTAGAAAGAAGGAAAGTCAGATATGATATATATAATACAAAAGGCAAAATGTTAGAGGAAAATATTATCCAAACAGTAATAACTCTAAATGTTAATGGACTGAATTCCCCAATCAAAAGACATAGACTGGCAGAATGGATTAAAAAACAGGATCCTTCTATATGCTGTCTACAGGAAACACATCTTAGACCCAAAGATAAATATAGGTTGAAAGTGAAAGGCTGGGAAAAGATATTTCATGCAAATAGCAACCAGAAAAGAGCAGGAGTGGCTATACTAATATCCAACAAATTAGACTTCAAATGTAAAACAGTTAAAAGAGACAAAGAAGGACACTATATACTAATAAAAGGAACAATTAAACAAGAAGACATAACAATCATAAATATTTACGCACCGAACCAGAATGCCCCAAAATACGTGAGGAATACACTGCAAACACTGAAAAGGGAAATAGACACATATACCATAATAGTTGGAGACTTCAATTCACCACTCTCATCAATGGACAGAACATCTAGACAGAGGATCAATAAAGAAATAGAGAATCTGAATATTACTATAAATGAGCTAGACTTAACAGACATTTATAGGACATTACATCCCACAACAGCAGGATACACCTTTTTTTCAAGTGCTCATGGATCATTCTCAAAGATAGACCATATTCTGGGTCACAAAGCAAGTCTTAAAAAATTTAAAAAGATTGAAATCATACACAACACTTTCTCGGATCATAAAGGAATGAAGTTGGAAATCAGTAATAGGCAGAGTGCCAGAAAATTCACAAATACGTGGAGGCTCAACAACACACTCTTAAACAACAAGTGGGTCAAAGAAGAAATTGCAAGAGAAATTAGTAAATATCTCGAGGCGAATGAAAACGAAAACACAACATATCAAAACTTATGGGACGCAGCAAAGGCAGTGCTAAGAGGGAAATTTATTGCCCTAAATGCCTTTATCAGAAAAGAAGAAAAGGCAAAAATGCAGGAATTAACTGTCCACTTGGAAGAACTGGAGAAAGAACAGCAAACGAATCCCAAAGCAAGCAAAAGGAAAGAAATAACAAAGATTAGAGCAGAAATAAATGAAATTGAAAACATGAAAACAATAGAGAAAATCAATAAGTCCAGAAGTTGGTTCTATGAGAAAATCAATAAGATTGATGGGCCCTTAGCAAGATTGACAAAAAGAAGAAGAGAGAGGATGCAAATAAATAAGATCAGAAATGGAAGAGGAGACATAACTACTGACCTCACAGAAATAAAGGAGGTAATAACAGGATACTATGAACAACTTTATGCTAATAAATACAACAATTTAGATGAAATGGACGGGTTCCTGGAAAGACATGAACAACCAACTTTGACTCAAGAAGACATAGATGACCTCAACAAACCAATCACAAGTAAAGAAATTGAATTAGTCATTCAAAAGCTTCCTAAAAAGAAAAGTCCAGGACCAGACGGCTTCACATGTGAATTCTATCAAACATTCCAGAAAGAATTAGTACCAACTCTCCTCAAACTCTTCAAAAAAATCGAAGTGGAGGGAAAACTACCTAATTCATTTTACGAAGCCAACATCACCCTCATACCAAAACCAGGCAAAGATATTACAAAAAAAGAAAACTACAGACCAATCTCTCTAATGAATATAGATACAAAAATCCTCAATAAAATTCTAGCAAATCGTATCCAACAGCACATTAAAAGAATTATACATCATGACCAAGTAGGATTCATCCCAGGTATGCAAGGATGGTTCAACATAAGAAAATCAATTAATGTAATACACCATATCAACAAATCAAAGCAGAAAAATCACATGATCATCTCAATTGATGCAGAGAAGGCATTTGACAAGATTCAACATCCTTTCCTGTTGAAAACACTTCAAAAGATAGGAATACAAGGGAACTTCCTTAAAATGATAGAGGGAATATATGAAAAACCCACAGCTAATATCATCCTCAATGGGGAAAAATTGAAAACTTTCCCCCTAAGATCAGGAACAAGACAAGGATGTCCACTATCACCACTATTATTCAACATCGTGTTGGAGGTTCTAGCCAGAGCAATTAGACAAGAAAAATAAATACAAGGCATCAAAATTGGAAAGAAAGAAGTAAAACTATCACTGTTTGCAGACGATATGATACTATACGTCGAAAACACGGAAAAATCCACAACAAAACTACTAGAGCTAATAAATGAGTACAGCAAAGTAGCAGGTTACAAGATCAACATTCAAAAATCTGTAGCATTTCCATACACTAGTAATGAACAAGCTGAGGGGGAAATCAAGAAACGAATCCCATTTACAATTGCAACTAAAAGAATAAAATACCTAGGAATAAATTTAACTAAAGAGACAAAAAACCTATATAAAGAAAACTACAAAAAACTGCTAAAAGAAATCACAGAAGACCTAAATAGATGGAAGGGCATACCGTGTTCATGGATTGGAAGACTAAATATAGTTAAGATGTCAATCCTACCTAAATTGATCTACAGATTCAATGCAATACCAATCAAAATCCCAACAACTTATTTTTCAGAAATAGAAAAACCAATAAGCAAATTTATCTGGAAGGGCAGGGTGCCCCAAATTGCAAAAAACATCTTGAGGAAAAAAAACGAAGCTGGAGGTCTCACGCTGCCGGACTTTAAGGCATATTATGAAGCCACAGTGGTCAAAACAGCATGGTATTGGCATAAAGATAGATATATCGACCAATGGAATCGAATAGAGTGCTCAGATATAGACCCTCTCATCTACGGACCTTTGATCTTTGATAAGGCAGTCAAGCCAACTCACCTGGGACAGAACAGTCTCTTCAATAAATGGTGCCTAGAGAACTGGATATCCATATGCAAAAGAATGAAAGAAGACCCATATCTCACACCCTATACAAAAGTTAATTCAAAACGGATCAAAGATCTAAACATTAGGTCTAAGACCATAAAACAGTTAGAGGAAAATGTAGGGAGATATCTTACGAAACTTACAATTGGAGGCAGTTTTATGGACCTTAAACCTAAAGCAAGAGCACTGAAGAAGGAAATAAATAAATGGGAGCTCCTCAAAATTAAACACTTTTGTGCATCAAAGAACTTCATCAAGAAAGTAGAAAGACAGCCTACACAATGGGAGATAATATTTGGAAATGACATATCAGATAAAGGTCTAGTATCTAGAATTTATAAAGAGATTGTTCAACTCAACAACAAAAAGACAGCCAACCCAATTACAAAATGGGAAAAAGACTTGAACAGACACCTACCAGAAGAGGAAATACAAATGGCCAAAAGGCACATGAAGAGATGCTCAATGTCCCTGGCCATTAGAGAAATGCAAATCAAAACCACAATGAGATATCATCTCACACCCACCAGAATGGCCATTATCAACAAAACAGAAAATGACAAGTGCTGGAGAGGATGCGGAGAAAGAGGCACACTTATCCACTGTTGGTGGGAATGTCAAAGGGTGCAACCACTGTGGAAGGCAGTTTGGCAGTTCCTCAAAAAGCTGAATATAGAATTGCCATACGACCCAGCAATACCATTGCTGGGAATCTACTCAAAGGACTTAAGGGCAAAGACACAAACGGACATTTGCACACCAATGTTTATAGCAGCGTTATTTACAATTGCAAAGAGATGGAAACAGCCAAAATGTCCATCAACAGACGAGTGGCTAAACAAACTGTGGTATATACATACGATGGAATATTATGCAGCTTTAAGACAGGATAAACTTATGAAGCATGTAATAACATGGATGGACCTAGAGAACATTATGCTGAGTGAGTCTAGCCAAAAACTAAAGGACAAATACTGTATGGTCCCACTGATGTGAATGGACATTCGAGAATAAACTTGGAATATGTCATTGGTAACAGAGTCCAGCAGGAGGTAGAAACAGGGTAAGATAATGGGTAATTGGAGCTGAAGAGATACAGACTGTACAACAGGACTAGATACAAAAACTCAAAAATGGACAGCACAATAATACCTAATTGTAAAGTAATCATGTTAAAACACTGAATGAAGCTGCATCTGAGCTATAGGTTTTGTTTGTTTGTTTGTTTGTTTTTGTTTGTTTGTTTGTTTTTTGTTTTTTGTTTTTTTTTCTTTTTTACTATTGTTATTACTTTTATTTCTTTTCTCTATATTAACATTCTATATCTTTGTCTGGTGTGTCACTAGTTCTTCTAAACCGATGCAAATGTACTAAGAAATGATGATCATGCATCTATGTGATGATGTTAAGAATTACTGATTGCATATGTAGAATGGCATGATTTCTAAATGTTGGGTTAGTTTCTTTTTTTTTTTCCGTTAATTAATAATTAAAAAAAACACTATAAAATTCAATTGCTGCTTTATCAATCTGAAAAAAAAAAAAAAAACATCATCCCCCAGAGCCTGGCTTCACACAAGCGAAGCATTAGGAGAACCAAATGGTGATATTTTGACTATCTCCTTTGCCAACTCACTTCATGGATTGGGAGTGTCATTCTGACTGTGGGAATCAGAGTTCTTAGTGCCTTGGAGTTCACTCAGAGTAGAAAACCATTTATTTATAAAAACACATTTTTAAGATTTTGTTACTTAACAACCACTCCTGGTACCAAGTTGTATAGTTAGGGTTCTCTAGAGAAACAGAATCAACAGGAAACACTCGCAAATATAAAATTTATAAAAGTGTCTCACATAACCATATGAACACAGAGTCCAAAATCCACAGGGCAGGCTGTGAAGCCAATTATTCCGATGGAGGGTCTGGACGAACTCCACAGGAGAGGCTTGCTGGCTGAAGCAGGAAGAGAGCCTGTCTCTTCCGAATCCTCCTTAAAGGCCTCTAGTGATTGGATTAAGTATCACTCATTAAAGAAGACACTCCCCTTGGCTGATTACAAATGGAAGCAGCTGACATGATCATGATTTAATTCTATGAAATGTCCTCATCGCAACAGACAGACCAGCACTTGCCCAACCAGACAAACAGGTACCACCACTTGACCAAATTGACAGATGAACCTGACCATGACACAAATGGACTACATCAGGCCCTGTCATGGTCAGGGACATGTGCCAACTTGGCCAAGTTGTGGTCCCTGTTTATCTGATTGGGCAAGTGCTGGCCTGTCTGTTGCGATGAGGACATTTCATAGAATTAAATCATGATCATGTCAGCTGCATCCACAGCTGATTCCATTTGTAATCTGCCAAAGGGGAGTGTCTTCTACAATGAGTGATGCTTAATCTAATCATGGGAAGCCTTTTAAGGAGGACTCCGAGGAGACAGGTCCCATTCCTGCTTCAGCTGGTGAGCCTCTCCTGTGGAGCTCATCCAGACCATCCATCAGAGTCGTTAGCTTCACAGCCTGCCCTGTGGATTTTGGACTCTGCGTTCCTGCGGTCACATGAGACACTTTTATAAATTTTATATTTGCAAATGTTCCCTATTGATTCTGTTTCTCTAGAGAACCCTAACTAATGCAGGCCCCTTCTGCTTTCAGAGGGGGTGAGGCATGGTTTTACTGCCTTGGACACAGCCACAGGATTGTTGTTAGCTTTCCCTGTTGAGAAGGCCAACCAGAGGGCAACCATCAGATATTTGGAAAAAGTGAGAGTTCTACATGGAGTGCCTCCATATATAGACAGTGATGGGGGACCCCTCTCACTGGGTGGATAGCCCCATCCTGGGCCATGGATCAGGACATCATGTGGACGTTCCATCTGCTGCACAATTCCACAGGTGTGGGCATTATTGAAAGAATGAATGGTTTGTTAAAGAAACAACTAAAAGTTGGTGAGAGATCCTTCAAGAGCAGACTAAGAAACTCTCTCAAGCCTTAATTTGCTTGAATGCAATGCTGCAAGTTGCAGGCCCCAGCTTCTATTGAAATGCTAATAGAAGGACTGATGCATTCCCTGAAAATACAAATTAAAGGGCCAGCTGCTTTAAGACTAAAAATGGAAATAATAATAATTTGTTGTTGTCTATTCCTCAGACCATACAAATGGGGGGAAATGAGATTCTTTGGCCTTAGTGTTGGCCTATGTGGCTATGCTGGTTGAAAATCTTAAGCCCATGGGGAATAGGAATGACCCAAAATATTGTAATTTAACACAAAAAAATGCCTGTTAAAATTTTTAGCACCAGGATAAAATCCAGGACCCCTTTTCTCACAGGAATCTTATGTACAATTATGTGACCTAGGCTAATGACTGATGTCATGGTAGAGGATTCTCGAGATTTGCAGGGGGAGAATATCTGGTATTTAAAACCTCCCCATAATGTTCCTCTTCCTGGTACCAATGAAACTTTAAGAGGTATATTGTTAGATCAGCTGGAATTACCACTTACTGTTCCACATAAACATCTTTCTTTTTGCCCATAGTACCCCAGCAAACACCTTCCTACAGTGGGCTTCATGATAACTCATGCCCATAACCAAACTCAGTGTTGGATTTGCAGATTTGTCATCTTCAGACACTACCAGCCTTCCTTGAACTGCAACTCCTGTGAATTGGACTGCATGGAATATAGCCAGCCCGGCAGAATTCAATACATTGGAAAATAATCTTAAACCCCTTGTCTAAATGGTTTAATTCTTGGCCTTGGTGGCCAAGAATTTCTGTGTGGGGTTGTTATCTCTGTATTCCTAGTGTTCTGTTGTCTCTTACACTGTTGCTGTGGAATACGATTGCAATGTCTCTCCTGTGGGCACATAGTCTGCTGTGGTGGTGGATTGTGGGAACCTAGGGCTTAGGCTCCCCCTCTGGTTAGAGAATAAGTTACTGCACTTAGCTGCCTACAAAGACGGATGGAAGCAACTTGCAGCATTGCATTCAAGCAAATTAAGGCTTGATAGAGTTTCTTAGTCTGTTGTTGCAGGACCTCTTACCAAGCTAAAGATGGCATCATAAACAAAGCATTAAAACTCCCCTCCCTTGATCACTGTTGATAACGAACCTCCAAATTCCTGTGTTCTGAGACCCTGCTGAAACTCTGTTCTCACACCCTTGCCCTCAACCCTGCTAGGCCCTTGCATTACTCTTCCCCCACCCACTTCGCAGAGTTTTAATTTCCATTTCCTGAGGCCACCATTGGGGGGAATCTTCTCCTGTTCACAAGTCCCAATAAAATTCGTGTCTAAAAAAAAAAAAAAAAAACACCAGAGGCATATGACAGCAGATCTGAACAGGCAGAAGAAAAAAAATCAGCAAATGAGAAGACAGGATAATTGAAATCTGGCAGACAGAAGAAGAGAAAGAAAAGAATAGAAAAAATTGAGCCATGTCTCAGGAATTTGGATGACAGCATGTCATGGGTGTCCCAGAAGGAGAAGAGAAGGGAAAGAGGGCACAAAAATGTTCAGGTAGATAATGTCCCCCAATTTCCCAACTCTTATGAAAGACATAAATGTACATGTACAAGAAGTACAACATACTCTGATCAGAATAAATTCCAATAAAACTACTCAAAGATGCATTCTAATGAGAATGTCAAATGCCAAATCTAAAGACAGAATTCTGAAAGCAGCAAGAGAAAAATGATTCGTCACTTACCAGGGATATGCAATGAGACTAAGTGCTGATTTCTCATCAGAATCCATGGAGGCAAGAAAGTAATGGCATGATATTTGTAAAGTATTGAAAGAGAAAAATCTGTGTGCCAAAAACTTCTTTAACTAGCAAAACTGTCCTTCAAAAATGAGGGAGAATTTAAAATATTCACAGATAACCAGAAACTGAGAGAGTTCATCAATAAGAGAACTGACTTACTAGAAATACCAAACGGAGTCCTACAGGTTGAAAGGAAAAGACAGGAGAGAGAGGCTTGGAGTAGAGTATAGAAATGAAGATTAACAAAATTAAGTGGGTAAAAAGAGAAACTAAAAACAAGAAAATAAAGATATCACATACAAAACCAAAGGATAAAATGGCTGAAATAAGTACTACCTTTGCAGTAATAGCATTGAATATTAATGGATTAAACACCTCAGTCAAAAGACACAGATTGTAAGGATAGATAAAAACTATGATCCAACTATATGCTGTTTACAAGAGACTCACCATAGACTAAAAGACATAAATACCCTGAAAGTAAAAGGTTGGAGAAAGATATTTCATGCAAACTCTAACAACAACAACAAAAGAGCTAGGGTAGCTATACTAATATCAGACAAAATAGACTTTAAATGCAAAACTATTAACAAAGAAGGACACTATATATTGATAAAATAAGCAATCCACCAAGAAGAAACAACAATCATAAGTATTTATGTACCTAATCATGGTACCCTAAAATTCATGAGGCAAAAACTGGCAAAACTGGAGGAAGAAAAAGACATCTCTACAATAATAATTGGAGACTACAACATACCACTCTCATTAATAGATTGTACATCTAGACAGAAGATAAATAAAGAAACAAAGATCTTGAATAATATGATAAATGAACTAAACCTAACAGACATATACAGAACATCGCACCCTAAAATAGCAGGATCACATTCTTCTCAAGTGCACATGGATCATTCTCTAGGACAGACCATATGTTGGGTCACAAAATAAGTCTCAATATATTTAAAAGTCACACAAAGCACTTTCTCTGACCATAATAAAATGAAGCTGGAAATCAACAATAGTCAGAGAAATGGAAAATTCACAAACATATGGAGGTTGTTCTAGTTGTTTTAAAACAGAATGAGTTTTAAAAAGGAGAATTTAATCAGCTGCTAGTTTACAGTTCCAAGGCTGAAAAAATGTCCCAATTAAAATAAGTCTATAGAAATGTCCAATCTAAGGCATCCAAGGAAAGATACCTTGGTTCAAGAAAGCCAATGAAGCTCAGGGTTTCTCTCTCAAGTGGAAGGGCACATGGCGAACACGGCGTCATCTACTAGCTTCTTCTCCTGGCTTCCTGATTCATGAAGCTCCCAGGGAGGCATTTTCCTTCTTCATCTCCAAAGGTCGCTGGCTAGTAGATCTGCTTCTTGTGGCTGTGTCATTCTGCTCTGCTCTCTCTGAATCTCCCTTTCTCCAAAATGTTTCCTCTTTTATAAGACTTCAGAAACTAATCGATACCTACCCAAATGGGTGGAGACACAACTCAATGTAATCCAGTTTAACAACCACTCTTGATTAAGTCATATCTCCAGGGAGATGATCTAATTACAGTTTCAAACGTACAATACTGAATAGGGATTAGGAGAAACAGATTAAGATCAAGACATGGCTTTTCTAGGGTACATACATCTTTTCAAACCAGAACAGAGGTTAAACAGCACACTCTTAAACAATCAGTGGATCAAAGAAGAAACTGCCAGGGAAATCAGTAAATATCTTGGGACAAATAAAATGAGAACATAACATATCAAAACTTATGGGATTCAGTGAAGGCAATGCTGAGAGAGAAATTTGTAGCCCTAAATGTTTACATTAAATTAGAAGAAAGAGCTAAAATCAAAGATCAAACTGCACACCTAGTGGAAGTAGAAAAAGAGCAGCAACTAATCCCAAAGCAAGCATAAAGAAAGAAATAACAAAGACTAGTGCAGAAATAAATGAAATTGAGAATAGAAAAAAGAAAACAAAAACAATAGAGAGATTAACAAAAAAAAAACACTGAAGTCAGTTCTTTGAGAAGATCAATAAAATCTACAAAGCCTTAGCTAGACTGACAGAGAGAGAGAAAAGATGCAAATAAAATCAGAAATGAGAGGTAAGACATTACTACTGATCCTACAGAAATAATAAATTATAACACTATGAATAACTGTATGCCAACAAATTAGACAACCTAGATGAAATGAACAAATTCCTAGAAACACACAAACAACCTACACTGACTCAAAAATAAATTGAAGACCTCAACAGACCAATTACAAATAGAGAGATTGACTCAGTCATCAAAACCTCCCAAAGAAGAAAAACAAAGAACCAGATGGCTTTACAGGGAATTCTTCCAATCATTCCAAGAAGAATTTATACTAATTCTGCTCAAACTCTTCAAAAAAATAAAAAGGCAGGAGCACTACTAATGCATTCTCTGCGGCTAACATCACCCTAATACCAAAACCAGATAAAAATAATACAAGAAAAGAAAATTACAGGCCAATTTCTTTTATGCATATACATGCAAAAATCCTCCACAAAATATTTGCTAGTCAAATCGAATAGCACAAAAAAGAATTGTACATCATGACCAAGTGGGTTTATCCCAGGTATGCAAGAGCAGTCCAACATAAGAAAATCAATTATTGTAATACACCATTGTTTTGGTTTGCTAATGCTGCCAGAAATGCAATATGCCAGAAATGGAACAGCTTTTACAAAGGGGATTTATAAGTTACAAGTTTATAGTTCTAAGGCGGTAAAAATGCCAAATAAGGCAACCAGAGAAAGATACCTTGATTCAAGAAAGGCCAATGTCTTACATGGGAAGGTACCTGGCTGGTATCTGCTGGTCCTTGTTCCTGGTTCCATGGCTTCCAGCTTCTGATGCCAATCATTTCCTCTCTGAGCATCTGTGGGCTTTTACTTAGCTCCTCTGCAGCACAACTCTGGGTTCTGGCTTGCTTAACATCTCATGGAAGGCACATGGTGATGTCTGCTGGGCTCTGTATCTCCAAATGTCCGCGTCTAGGTATCTGCTGTCTCTGTCATCACTTGAGAGATTGCCAAGATGGTGGCTTAGTGAGGTGTGGGATTTAGTTCGTCCTCCAGAACAGCTACTAAATAGCCAGGAACAGTACAGAACAACTCCTGGGGCCATGTCAGTGACCAGACATACAGCGTACCCCAGTCTGGACCAGCTGGACTGGCTGCGACCCCCCCCCCCACAGAGCCATGAGTTCCCCAAGCTGTGCCCCTCCCCCACATGCTGCTTCCCAGAGGAGAAAGGAAAGGGACTTTACCAGCAGCAGGGGCTGAGAGCAACTGAGCTTCAATTGTGGAATTAATTCACAAATTCTGACTACTAAAAATAGCCTCCCCCCCCCCCAACTGAACCTGGTCAAAGTGGAGCTTGCTGATTTTTGCCCCAGGGCCAAGGGGGCAGGGCTGACAGAAAAAGAAAAAAGAAACAGGTTTTTTGGATCAGATAGCACATAATACTTGAAAGGGTCTGGGCTCTGAAGGAAAGGATCTTCACATAGGATATGAAGGTACACAAAGCAATATATCAATTTATGCTCTTGATTGGCAAATCTGAGGAAAGTGGGTCCTGCTCTGAGAAGGATTTTTCTCTCTTTTTTTTTTTGTGGTTGTGTTTCTACAAAGGCTGGACTGCCTTTGGATACAGCTGCAATGCTTCTCAGGCTGCAACTGCCCCAGGTATAGGCAGAAACAAGCTTGTTGGAGAGCTTGTCTGGAGCTTGTGCCTTCCCCAGGAGAGGGGTAGGGCCCAGCTCAGGTGGAATCCCTCCTGTAAGGAATTCAGACCCCAGGATTTGGAAATTTGAAGCAATTAAAGCCAGCCTACATCTCCTCTGTCTCCACCATGCCCCAGCAGGGAGAGTCTGCTAAAGTTAAAGGTACTGCATCACCTTATGCTGGTGGGACCCACAGGCAGACAAGTGCCACATACTGGGCAGGATAAGAAAAACAGAGTCCAGAGACTTCACAGGAAAGTTTTTCAAACTGCTGGGTCTCACCCTCAGGAAAAACTGAAATAGGTGACTCTTTCCTCCTGACAGGAGGTCAGTTTGGTCTGGGAAAATATGGCTTGGGTCTATAATACCTAAGGAGACCCTCCTAAGGGTGGCAGGGGGAAGGCACTATACAGGCAGCGTAAGAAACAAGAAAACAAGAACTGAAAAATTCTCCTCTGTTAAACAAAACTAAGTGGTCCAGAAAAAAGCTGAACTGAATGTCAAAGAACAGATAGACAACAAAGTCATCCAGCAAGAAAATCCTAGGTAAAAGAACTGAAAACAATCTCCAGAATAAACAAATTAAGGTAATTAAATGCCTAGATGCCAGCAAAAAAATAACAGATCACACTAGGAAAATTGAAGATAAGGCCCAGTCCAAGGAACAAGCCAACAATTCAAATGAGATACAGGAGTTCAAACAATGAATTCAGAATGTTCAAACAGACATGGAAAACCTCACCAAAAATCAAATCAATGAATTGAGGGAGATACAAAGAAGGCAAGGAATGGACAAAAAGAAGAAATTGAAAGTCTGAAAAAACAAATCACAGAACTTATGGGAATGAAAGGCACAGTAGAAGAGATTAAAAAACAATGGAAACCTACAATGTCAGATTTCAAGAGGCTGAAGATAGGATTAGTGAATTGGAGGACAGAACATCTGAAATCCAACAAGCAAAAGAAAATATAGGGGAAAGAATGGAAAAATATGAGCAGAGACTCAGGGAATTGAATGACAACATGAAGCGCATGAATATACGTGTTGTGGGTGTCCCAGAAGGAGAAGAGAAGGGAAAAGGAGGAGAAAAACTAATGGAGGAAATTATCACTGAAAATTTCCCAACTCTTATGAAAGACTTAAAATTACAGATCCAAGAAGTGCAGCGTACCCCAAAGAGAATAGATCCAAATAGATGTACTCCAAGACACTTACTAATCAGAATGTCAGAGGTCAAAGAGAAAGAGAGAATCTTAAAAACAGCAAGAGAAAAGCCATTCATCACATACAAGGGAAGCCCAATAAGAATATGCATAGATTTCTCAGCAGAAACCATGGAGGCAAGAAGACAGTGGGATGATATATTTCAATTATTAAAAGAGAAAAACTGCCAACCAAGAATTCTATATCCAGCAAAATTGTCCTTCAAAAATGAGGGAGAAATTAAAACATTTTCAGGCAAAAAAATCTCTGTCATCACTCCAAACATCTCCAAATGTCTGTGTCCTGCTGGCTCCAAAGCAACTGTTCTCCAAGCATCTGAGCTTCCTCCAAAATATTTCCTCTTTTAAAGGACTCCAGTAAACTAATCAAGACCCACCTTGAATGGGCAGAGTCACATATCCATCTAATCAAAAGGTCACACTCACAATAGAGTGGGTCAATCTCCTTGAAACAGTCTAATCAAAGGTTTTTACCCTATAATATTGAATCAAGACTAAGGGAAACATGTCAGCCCTCACAAGTCTGGATCAGAAAAAAGGACATGGCTTTTCTGGGGTACATAAAAGCTTCAAACTGGCAAAACCACATTAACAAAATGAAGGGAAAACCCCACATGATCATATTGATTGACACATAGAAGACAGCAAAATCCAGTATCTTTTCCTGATAAAAATACTTTAAAAATAGGAATAGAGGGAAACTTCCTCAATATGATAAAGGGCATATAGGAAAAACCCATAGCTAACATCAACTTAATTATGAAAGACTGAAAGCTTTCCCTCTAATATCTGGAACAAGACATGGATACCCACTGTCACCACTGTTATTCAACATTGTTCTTGAAGATCTGGGCAGAGCAGTTAGGTAAAAAAAAGAAAAAGAAATAAAAGGCATCCAAATTGGAAAGGAAGATGTAAAACTTTCACAATTTGTAGATGATATGATCCTATATACTTCAAGAGCAGAACTATCTGACCTAAATTAATCTTTACCTTCCTTAGAAATATTTTTTTTAATCAAGAAATAGAAGCAATGGAAAAATCTACCATCTAAGGACGGTTCAGATATTCTAAAGCCAAGATAACATGAGACCGAAAAGTCCGCTTCCTATGCTTCTGAGAATTTGAAAATAGGTAAATGTAACAATTCTTAAACAACATTTTCCCTATTTCTGCCGTTTTAAGCTTCATCTAGACTAAACAAAAGCTGCTGTCAACACTTGACCACCCTGAATCTGGCCATTCCTTTCCAATGGTTCCTATTGAACATGAGGTTTGAGGCCACGCAGGCTGGTGGGGACCCCTGCTAGGACAGGCTAGGACAGGCACGGGGAATTACATGGTCCATACATGGTGATACAGGCTTACAAAATGCAGCCTTGTGCACCCGGGGCCCAGAAGAAAGTTGACCTAGTTCCCTCTAATGAACTAATAGACTGCCTTCACTTCTATCCATTCCCTTAAATTTGAGTTCATCCTCGTTAGCTAACCAGTCACCCATCTCTAGCTTCCATGTATCTCTAGGTTCCATATGTTCATTATTATAAGCCTTTGAGTTTTCCTTTATCAAGGTCATAAAAGCAAAATCATACAGTATCTATTCTTTTGTGTCTGGCTTATTTCACTCAGCATTATGTCCTCAAGATTCATTCCTGTTGTCATATACTTAAGGACCTCATTTTGTCTTACTGCTGCATAATAATCCATCATATGTATATCCTACATTTTGTTTATCCACACATCTGTTGATGGGCACTTGAATTATTTCCATCTTTTGGCAATTGTGAATAATTAGCTGGAGGTAGGGGAAGTGCTACCTTCCCCAAAGAAATCATCTTTATTGCCCTCCTCGACCTCCCAGTGATTCATCTTCTCTGAGGGCATGGAGGTTAGTGATGAGCTAATGCTGCCACAACCTGCTGCACAATCTTAGCAGGAGCTACGCAGGGTCCAACACCTTGCATTAAGATGTGAGGGTACATTACAGCTGTTACATTGTTCTCAGCCTTGGGGCTTCTGCAAAAACTCTGAGATAGAGGAGAATTATTTCAATATCATGTTACAGGTAACTAATAATACAAGGATGTGCAAAGTGTCATGAGTGGTAGAATCGATAGGTACCATAGAATTGATAGAAGAGAGAGAAACAACTTTGGGCTCGGCTGGGGTTTAGATTATGGAAGTTTTCCAGAAGTTGACTGAACTTGAGCTGAGCACTAAGGGCAGTGAAGGTTGGACAGCTAAGGGAGGGAGGTGGCATCCCAGGTGGAACAGTATGAACCAAAGCTTGGAAGTTGGAAAACCTTCTCAGAGGCCCCCAAGCTGGGTCCTGGGCACCAGCTCAAAGCCAGGTTACCAGCACCACTGCGGAAAATGATCTTTTGCAGACCACCCAAGTTTTCTGAATCAAAAGAAGTAGAAACAGTGGAGTAAAATGAAAGGAAAGAAATGTTATGGTTGGCAACCAAGAGATGAACTCATCTTTGGAGGTCACACGGCTGCCACACCCTAGAATCTCTTCTGATTTCCTGCCTTAACTGTCAACTCTCAAGTTCGAGCCGTTGGCCCCGCTTGGACTTTCTCCTCCCTCCATGCTGCCACTGCAGTTCTCTCTGGAGAAGGGGAGGAGGGCTTATGCTAGATAGGAAAGGAAAATCGAGATTTCAGGAGGCACTCAGCATAAGACTGAGCGTGCTTACCCAGCACAAGAAGTGACAGTCAAAATAATGCCATGAGTGATGAGACAAGCTTGTCATCCTTTTCCTAATCAACACTGAGCTCTCAAATAGCCTGGAGCTCTGCTCAGATGCTTCCTCCCAGTGTCTGCCTCAGCCCCCAGAAAGGGGTCTTCAGGCCTGAGGATTCAGTTTTGATATAATCACTCCATCAATCAAAAGGGAGCATGGAAGAGAGTGAAGGTCAGTGACTTTGGAGACCAACAAGCACAGCTGCAAATCTTTATTTTTTAAAATTTTTTATTGAGAAATCCTCACACACATACTTTCTATACATAGTGCACAATCAGTGGTTCACAGTGTCATCATATAGTTGTGTATTCATCACCATGATCATTTTTCAGACCATTTGCATCACTTCAGAAAAAGAAGTCAAAAGGGAAGAGAAAAAACTCATACATACCATACACCTTACCCCTCCCTCTCTTTGACCACTAGTGTTTCCATCTACCCAAATTATTTTCCCTTAGTCTGTCTATTATTTATTTATTTATTTTTATCTATATTTTTTTATTCATCTGTCCATACCCCGGATATAAGGAGCATCAGACACAAGGTTCTCACAGTCACACAGTCACATTGAAAACGTTGTATCTCTATACAATCCTCTTCAAGCATCTAGGTTACTAAAACACAGCTCAACAGTTTCAGGATGCGTCCCTCTAGCCACTCCAATACACCATAAACTAAAAAGGTGTGTCTATATAATGCATAAGAATAACCTCCAGGATAACCTCTCAGTTCTGTTTGAAATCTCTCAGCCACTGAAACCTTATTTTGTCTCATTTCTCTCTTCCCCCTTTTGGTCAAGAAGTCTTTCTCATTCCCATGATGCCAAGTCCCGGCTCATCCCAGGAGTCCTGTCCCAGGTTGACAGGGAGATTTTTATCCCTGGGAGACATGTACCACGTAGGAGGGGAGGGGAGGACAGTGAGTTCACATGTTGAGTTGGCTTGGAGAGAGAGGCCATATCTGAGCAACAAAAGAGGTTCTCTGAGGGTGACTCTCAGGCCTAATTTTAAGTAGGCTTAGCCTATCCTTTGCAGGAATAAGTTTCATAAGGGCAAACCCCAAGATCAAGGGCTTGGCCTATTGATTTGGTTGTCCCCACTGCTTGTGAAAGTATCAGGAATTCTCCAAATAGGAAGTCAACTATTTCTTCCTTTCACCCCATTGCCCCAAGGGGACTTTGCAAATGTTTCTTTATTCACCACCCAAATCACTCTGGGATTTTTTCAGGACATCACACTAACCTGGACAAACCAACAAAATCTCACTTCCTATTCAAGATTCACTCCCTATTCAAGATTCCCTGTACTTATGGTGTTCAACTAAACTGACCATACAAGTGAAATTAGGAAATGTGCTACCCAAAATATAAATTTTCAACCCGATAAACATCTTTCCCTTTAGTCTCATACCCAGGAGTAAAGGTTTTAAAATATGGATGATATCATCCTTTACCCAGTCTTCTAGTATACCTTAGTCCTATCCAGATCAGCTTCATTCATATCTCCAGTTGAAGTTGGATCACTTTTTCAACTTTTTAAATAGTTCCTGTATGGGGTGCTGCTCATTTTCATAGCTTCAGAGCTCTAACTCTGAGTCTCAGATATCATTAGGTACCCAAAGTTTCTGGGAAAGACCATGTTAGATACAAACGCTCAGTATCTCACAATTTATAATTAATAACAACTGCACATCTTGATACCATCGCTGAGCAGTTTTTCTGCTGGTTTCCCTTAAAGCCAAATAGTGGCCGGGTTGGAGGGTCTGAGACAGCTCCACTCATCTGCCTGTGCCTGGCTGCCAGGCTAGCATCAGTCCTTCCCCATGTGGCTCACTTAGCTGTTTACTGGCCGCTGAATTCCAAAGGCACGTGTACCAAGAAGGAGGAAACAACAGCTGCCTGGCCTCTTAGGGCTATTCTGGTGATGCAGTCGGGGACCAAAACAGGTTCAGGGGAGGAGAGAGAAACTCCGTCTCTTAATGGGGAAAGTGACGAAGAATTTGGGGAGATCATTAATCCACTGCAAAATGAGAGGGGATAATATGAATATATATACATACTTAGTTATATTTGTAAAAATTGATGAACAAATAAACTAAATACTAATACAAATGGCTACCTATGGGTGGGAAGGAAGGAAACAGGGTGGAGAGGCTAGAAATGGAAGTTCGATTCTGTGATTTTATCTTATTATATAGTTTTGACTTTGAATCCATAATTTTGAAAAAATCAAAAAGACAAAGAGCCACAAGTCTTAGAAATTCCAAACAAAAGGAAAGAAAGGTGCCTAATGCATATCAAGCAGGTGGCATTATAACATGAGCAAAATAATTACTGCAAATGACTTTAAAATATAGAATTTTGATTATATAATCCCAGTGGGATGTACTCTAAGAACAAAATAAACCACAAAGAAATCATAAACAGCATTCAGTAAATTTTACTGTTGGCATCAGTATTCACATAGATATTTTTAAACTATTACAGTTATATTGTAGAATAAAGCAGATAAGTAACTGTCTTAAAGTCATTTAAAAACAAAGCTTTTTAGCAAAAGAGAAAAGAGCTGACAGTGTAAAACTGACAAAGTTAAGTAAAAAAAAGTCCATACTCTTAAAGTTTTAATTAGAAATAACAGTATGAACTCGTGGATTATTGTTTGTTTTCCTCTTTAGGAGAGAACGAGAGTACATACAGCACAATTGTGCTTATATAAGTTTCAAAAACAGGCAAAGCTAATCTCTGATGTTAGAAGTCAAAAGAATGGGCGGGCCGCGGTGGCTCAGTGGGCAAGAGTGCTTGCCTGCCATGCCGGAGGACCCCGGTTCGATTCCCGGCCCCAGCCCATGTAACAAAAAACGGACAAACAAACAAAATATAATAAAAAAATAAGAAAATGTTTCCCATCCTTCCTTCCTTCTCTGTCTTTCTTTCCTTCCTTTCAAAAAAAAAAAAAAAAAAAAAGAAGTCAAAAGAACACTTTTTCTTGGGAGGAAACTGGGAGGGGCCTCTGGGTGGTGGTAGGTTTTTTATTTCTTGATCCGGTGCTGACAAAAGAAGGCTTCTCACTTTGTGAAAATCCATCACCCTGTCTGCTTATGATCTGTTCACTTTTCTCATATGTAAGTTATACTTCAATGAAAAGAAAGTTCCAGCTCTGACCTTGGGAAAGGCCTAGAGGTTACGCCAACAGCAATGAGCAATCCTTGTCAACAATCTGGGGTATCCAAATACCATCTCCCACCAGAAGGAGAAATTGCTGATTCTAGGTTTGGGGCAGGAAATATATAAGAGGAGCTTGGAATATCTTGTTGGACCAGAAAATAAGGAAGCACTGAGGTCTTGTCAGAAGACAAACAAAAGAACCAACTCAAAAGTGTACCCGCTGGCCTAAGATGGAACAATTTGAGCAGCACGAAAGAATCATGTAAAAATCTGTGTGCCCATAATGACACCAAAAATGGTAAAACTCATTGGTCAATTACTACGGCACAAATCCCTTTTTCTGAAAACTAATGGGACCTGAACTCAGTGACTTGCCGACACGCGGGCTGGTATGACAGCACCCAATGGCAGGGCACTTGGAAGAGAATGTTAAGACAACAATAAAACCAACCAAAAGTCAGCTCTATGTAATCACCATGCACCAGCAATTCTTAATACTGTCAGTGATAAAAGTGATAAAACCCCCTGCTGCCAGGGTGCCTGCTCCCAGTGAACCTCCAACCTGAATCTGGTCATGGTTATAGACCTCAACCACAGCTTGTAGAAGCACGAACTTATGGAAGAATAAATCAGGCGGCAGCCTAAGGAAGTGTTCATCTTAATCCAGAATGTAGAACATTCTTCTAGACGAATCACCCAGGTTTTTAACAAATCAGAATCATGAAAAATCTGGAAGGGACTGTTATAGAATAAAGGAATGAAGAAGTCTAACTAAATTGGCTCCTGATTTGAACAAAGCACCTGTAGAAGGTAATCAGGGAAATTTGAGTATGGACTGATAATATAAAGGTGCTGGTGTTGTGTTAGGTGTGATAATGACATGGCAGTTATATATATATATTATCTAGATAGAGAGGGAGAGTTAATTATCAGCTCACAATCACTGAAAATATTTATGTGTTTATGCCTGAAATTACATGACATCTAGGATTTGCTTTAAAATACTCCAGTAAATAAATGAACAAGCAACCAGAGTAGGTAGGATAAATGAAACAAGATTGGCACGAATTGAAAATTGTGGAAGTTAAGTGATAGATGCATGAGGGTTTCTTACTATTCTATTTTTTGTATACATTTGAAATTTTCCCATAACAGAAAATTTTTATACAGGTCCGTTGCAGGTGTTCAACAAATAGCAACCATCATCATTGTTGTTATTGTCAGAACCTGGGTCAAGGGATTGGGCAAGTGCAGGTGGCACACAATCCTCTGGAAGAAGGGGCTGGCGAAAGCCAGATGAGATGCCAGCCAACAGCACTAGGCTCCAGGCCTAGTGATGAAAGCACGGGCAGGAAAAGGAGGGCCAGCTCAGCTGCTGGACACAGGCAAAAATCCGGCAAAGCAAGTAGGTCCCAGAAGCTGAAACGCATGCCGCTGGAAACAGGTAGCAGACAATCCAGGCAAGAGGTTGGCATCAGGGTAAAGCAGGAAGGAGGTAAGGGGGGTTCTAGCAAGAAACAGAGCCTTTTGCCAGGCAACATTCAAATATTCTTGGAAAGGGAGTCAGACATCTGCTGACCTATATTATATAGATAGAGATGCACTCTGGGGTGCATAGGTGGGGAGGGAGGTTTAGGAATAAGAAAAGGGGCTGGCAATAATGAAGAAAGTCCATCTCCCTAGAAGGACTGATATTCAACAGGTCACAACAACAGGGGCTCGGGCACAGTGAGTGCAGAAATTTCACCACTACCCTGAGCTCAGGAACAGCAGGAGCAGTTCTAGAGTCTGGATTTAAGCAGGAGGGGTTCTTGCTGCACAGTTGTCCCAAGGGCCAGGCTAAAACCCCAGACACCCCCACCCCAGGACAACCCAGAAGGCAGAGCATGGCAGGTGCAGCCCCCATGGTGAAAGTGAATCACTTATGTGAACTTCTCTATTACTCAACTATTAAAAAAAAAAAAGATTGCCTATAATATTGAATACGTATTAGAATAACTGTGGCGTGTGGCTTTTATTACGTTAGTAGTCTGTGTTCGTTACAATCTGTCTGCAGAGCTTTGTGCACATGTAGCATCATTATATGCTCCCTGTTTCTTTAAAGAAGAAAAGGCTCAGGAGCCCCTGTCTTCCGAGCAGCAAAGCTGGTCACCCAACTGCTGGGACACCTGGACCATAGGAATCAGGAGGAGGTTTGGACTCACCCCATGTGCTGACAAGCAGCTGACACTGTTGGACTTAGATGGTCCAGCTGTAAGAGAGGCAGCCTGGTAATACTAAGCAGGGGGCTCCCCAGCCCTATTCAAATCCTGGGGCCACCCATGGCTCAGACCCTTGAAGGCAGAGATCGGGGCTGGCCAGCCCAGTCCCCTGGGGTCCCCGACTAGGACTCTCAAGTGTCACGGTAGCTCAGGAAATGATCCGGACCCTCCTACCCAAACCAAGCCTTTCTTCAGAATTCAACTGGAAATTAATCTTTCTTTAAAAATAAATGCCAAAATAGGAAAATGCAAATAGATGAACGATTTCTGAATGCATACAGCAATGTTCTCAATAGGATAACTCATTACTTGGTACAGACTCACCATGGCCGAGCTTGAAAATAGTTCTCCATGAACAGTTCTCCCCTAAAGGGACAGCAAATTTCCCTAAAGGCAGCTTTCTCTTGCCCAGCATTTAACAGAAGAGCTGATATATCGAGGACTCTTGGTGTTCGCCAACTACAATCACTTTTCCAAAACAGTGAGAAGGGGCCACAATTTGCTTTATGGTGAGAGCCTGAGGGGTTATTAAAGAATGAGTCCTTATCCCATCATAAACCCTCCATCCTCTCACTGGCTCCTCTCATCTCTTGCTCCAGCCTGCTTCCTCTCTGTCTGCATCTGAGTGCGCATCTTTACGTGTTTGGGGTGGAGGGTGGCATGCTAGCTGGAGTCAGGGAGGAAGACTCTCCATCCAACATAAACCCCCTTCTTTCAATGCCTTGACCTTTTCCATCTTCTTTCCCACCCCTGCCTCTAGTCCTTTAAGCTACTAAAAGCTAGTCTGTTCTCCCTGCTCTGGCAATTGCTTAAGGCAGGAATGGATGGGAAAGCCCCGGATGGAGATGGCCTTCCAGCCGCTGCCTTCCCTTCCCTTCACAGACCACGGGGATCGGTCTCCTGGGAACACGTTTCCTGGGGTTGAAATAAAGAAAAAGAAGAAGGACTAAATGAGTGGCCAATTCCAAACTTTTCTTAGGGAGTAAGGGTGGTTACTTGTTTTCATATTTTGTTTTCCATTGTGGTGATTTGTGTTTGTGCCTCACTCCTCTGCTTAGCTGAGCTCTTCAGGACAAGAGTCCATCGTTCTGTCTCCTGACTGCTTATGCGGTGAGTGTGGGTGTCTGGTCGCTGCTCGTGGTGGGAATGAAAGCCCACTTGGGAACCAAATCCAGGTTTCCTCCCCCACACCCCCCCACACACCCCAGCTACTTGAATTGGCCCACAGGATCTTCTCGGATTAGAAGAGATCACTGTGGCGGCCCCACAGGCCCTCTACCACCCTTAAGGGTCATTCTCAGAGACCTTGGCATCTCCATTCCACGAAGGCGCTTTACTTCGTTTCAAGTCTGCTAATTGAAGACCTAAATGCTGCTTAAGAGCTGGGATCAGACCATGATGATGAGCAGGAGACAGTCTGAGACAAGGCTGGACCCTTATTGGGAAGTTTTCAACTCTGTATGGGCCAAGGAAAGAAACCTCCAAAGCCTCTTTAATATTCATATTAATTTTTTATTTTGGGTTTTTTTTTATAAGAAAGAACTGAAGCCTCTTTGTAGACAAATGAGGGACAGATTCCAGGGCTGGAACTAATCCTGCTCTCCATCCAGAGTGAGCTTCTGTCTTACATTAATTGGGAGCTAATTAACATCTCCAAGGAGAGGCTTTTGGGCTTTCCTGTGGATTGAAGGATCACTCCAGTCGGCGGCGAAAATCCAAGTGATGATTGGGCTCTGGCCTGGGATGATATTAATAGGCCCTCCAGGACACGGGCAGCTTTCCACATCATCAGACAGAGAATGCCACACCATGCGCCTGCCTGGAAGCCCCTGGCCTCTGCGGGGCCCCTGCACCCATGCACCCATGCACGGCGCCGGAGTGTGCAGGAGCCTTGGAGACCAGGCTGTGCAAGGCCCCAGGTGAAGGGGGAGATATTTCTCACACACCACGTCCTCACCCAGGGAAGTTACAGGATCTTGGTGTTCTGCATAGAGGACAAAAATGGAATCCAGTCCTGCATTCCACCCTCACACCACAACCATGGGTCCGGGATGAGAAATACAGAGTAGGGGCCTTAGAGAGAAGAGAAGGGGCAGATGGCCCTTTCATATGGCCCACTAGGCCCCATCAAAACTCCCCAGCCTGCAATATATAAGATTCCACAAAGGTTCCATGCACTAGGGTAACTTTCCAGAAACTTACAACCTCCAGATGGGTCCCTGGACCAGATAAGCCCTGAAACCTAGAGGGCCCAGCCTCTCCAGAACATCAGCTAGGTCCATCTCCCTACCCCGTATTAGTGACAGCCCCTTCCAACATGAAAAAGTTAGAAGAGCCATAACCCAAATATCCCTAAAGAGTGGGATAGAAAGATCAAAGGTGATGGTGGAGTTAGAGAAGGTAGGGTTTAACAAATGAGTATGATTGCTGAATCACTATATTAATATTTCTTTTAGTCTTCAGTATCTTAGAGCAGCTAGAAATAAAAACCTAAAATTGTGGAATTGTAACCCATACCAAACTCTGAAATCTGTTCTACACTAACTGTTGTGCTATGCTTTGAAATTTATTGCTTTTTTGCATATATGTTATTTTTCACAAAAAAAGTAAAAAAAAAAGTCAATCGTGATGAAAAGAAATATTTATGCCTTCTAGTCTCCTATATTCTGGAGCAGCTAGAAGGAAAAATCTGAGAGGATGGTATGGTAGCCCATGACAAACTCTGGGATCTGTCTGTAACTACCTGTTGAAGAGTGCTTTGAAACTATTACTTTTTTCTTTCTTTGCTTTGTATGTATGTTATATTATATAATTTAAAAAGTGGGGGGGGGAAGACAAAAGGAAACAAACAAACAAACAAAACCTCCCCAGCCTGCATCCCTGTCGCCAACACCACACCTCTCCAAACCCTCCAGTTCCCAAACACCCCTGGTGAGGCGATGCCCTGCCTACCTGTTGACCCTCTGCTCACTGCTGCATTCTTCCAGGACTGCCCCATCTCCCCTTAACTAGCTTTAGCTTTCACTACCAGACATCAAAGATACCTTTGCATTTTCTGTGCGTCTCTCTCCCCTCCCAGAACAGGAACAGGGTCTGCCCTCAGAACTGCTACACACAGTAAGTGCTCAATAAATACTTGTTGACCCAGTGAATGCATGAAGGTGCTGCCTCCAAGCCTTTGCCCCCCACCTCCCTTGACTGTCCCCCCTTCTTCCTCATTGATCCATGGTCATGATCCTTGGTTCAACCTCACCCGCCTCTCCTCATCAGTGTCCCTCGTTCGGAGACCTACTTTGTTCTAAGAACTGCACTGCCATGGATTTTGTGGGCAGTTTCCCTGTAGGTCCTGCCAGTTGCAGAGTGCCTGGTACCCAGGCATGCTCAAAGCATCAGTTCCAAGGCCCGAGGTTCAGACACAGCCATTCAAACAAAGAAAACCAAACCTTGTGCCCAGAATTGGCACAGAGGGGAAAGTCTGCTCCCTCTCAAAGCTGCCAGCCCACAGACTTCCATTTGTCCCTTCCGGGTACCACAGATGCTTAGTGACAGATGAGATCTGTCTTATGGAAGCAGGAACCAGGGAATATTTCTGGCCCAATTAAGCTTTAGAGCCTGACAAGTAGGAAATGCAGCCTCACCTCTTTACATCTACTGATGTGAGAAACATATGGGCTCTCGGCTGCCTTGCTCTGCCTTCCTGTGGGAGCTTCACACCAAGTACACAATGTAGACAGAGGCACCAGGTACGACGTGGAGCGTGATGTGGTGTCTATAAAATAACGCAGTTGACCAGCATGTTGACTCATGGTATCAGTCTCAGACAATATATCAATATTGTCTTGCAAATTAGCAATATTAGATAATCAAGCAATTATCTCCATTTCAAAGGTGCAAGGACCCTTCTCTTTGATGTTTTCAACAGCATTTGGTTGACGAGTGTAAACGATGCTGCCAGTAATAAGATTCTTCCAGGCTGGGCTGATTTTACTGGCAATGTTAGGGGGGCGACAAGATTTGAGATGTGACCTGTGAATCAACACCAGATAGATAAATGGATGGAGAGACGGAGTAAACAGGTGGCCTGTTTAAGTGCACACATTTGAAGACTTAAATAAAACATAGCTACTCTAATCTAGCTGGCCCACTGGAAACAGGCCTGTTCGGTGCAGTGACTGGCTCTCCTTGACAAAGAGCCCACAGGGCAGGCAGCTTGTCCTCAGGGTGGAGAGAGCCTGCCCTCCATCCTTCTACCCCCAGCTGGTACCTGCCCAGCCGTGACTGCCAGGAAGCTGCCCTTGGCCTGTTCCATTGCAGGGAGCCCTGCCCTTCCAACCCTCCACATCCCACCACCTACCCCCCAAGATTGTTTGCTGCCCCTTCTCAGCTGCGAAGGCCCCCTCTCCAGGGTCCAACTCTGACAAGAAGGGTAAAGGTTTCTCTCTGTGCCAACAGCCACTCGCCTTTGTGAGGACACAGGCCATGAGGTGGCACGGGTCCACCTTCCTGCCTCTAGGCCTTTCTGGGAATGCAGGTGTTTTCATTTTCTTGGCTGCCAAGGCAAATACCATGCAATTGGCATCAACAATGGATATTTATTGGCTCGTGGTTCTGAGGCGAGGATAAGTCCACCTCAGGGCCTCATCGAGGTGATGCTTTCTTCCTGAAGACGGGGGTTCTGGGGCCGGCTGCCAGGGAGCTTGGTCCTGGTCCCTTTGCCACATGGCAATGCATATGGCAGCCCCTCTAGGTTCCGTTGACCTTCAGCTTCCAGTTGCTCCCTCTGTGGCTTCCTTTCTGCCTATCTGAATCTCACTCAGCTTATAAAGGACTCCAGTAACTGGATTAAGACGCATCCTGATTGAGTAGGTGCCCATTGAAAGGTCCCACTTACCATGGGTTCGCACCCACCAGAATGGACTGAGTTTACGAACATATTTTTGGGGGGGGTCTATACAGTTCTAAATCACCACAGAAAAGTGAGACCAGTATAGGATTGTCTCCACATGAGATAAGTGAGGAATTGGTATATGGGTGTGAAAAGGGTGCTAATCTTTGAGTATTTGTTTATTTATTTAAGCATCTTGTAGTGCTTAACACATAGTTTGTCATTCGTTTCTGAATCCCCAGCATCTAGCATGTGTGCGGCACATGGTAAGCTCCCGGTGGGGGCTGGAGCTGAATATGGTTGTGATCAGGTTGTTAAGGAAAAAATGGTCAATTTGCGCCAACAGCGCTGAATTGATTAAAATAATATTAGTTATTGCCAATTAAATGCTTATTCTATGCCAGGTGCTTTACGGACTTTTAACGTGAATCGATATGGTACCCCAGTGAGAGGGACATTCTGAAACACGGGGGTGTTTCAGAAGAGAAAACCAAGGTTCGGAGGAGTTAAGCAACTTTCCCAAGGTCACACAGCTTATAACATAGCCAGGACAGTCTGACCCCAGAGCCTGAGTTCTCAACCACTGTGTCCTTCTTCCTCCTCTCAGGAAGAACAAATAGTGGCCTGGAACCTCAGGTCAGCAACCTGACCAAACACTGGAGAAGCCTCTGACAGGGTGTGGCTCCAGTGGAACCGTCAGGCAAAGCCATTGCTTCCATGAAGAAGCTCTTCCACAATGAGGCCTGTTTTTCTACCTAACGCTCATACAGCAGGACCAACCAGGACTGCTAGGCAGTTGGTATGTACCAATGCAGCTGCACTTGTTTTTAAAATGTTGAATTAGTTTCACACCAGTTGGTGAGCAGCTGATGTTTGCCCTCCTGGGCCCATCACTCTGGCCAGCTCCAGCCCCTCCACTGGAACCCCAGGAACTTCCTGTGGTCCCAGAGGTCCAGAGTTAACACCTGGCCCCAGCAGGGGACCTCTAGTGCTTGGCTGGGGCTTGGCCAGTGCTGTCACATCCTATACATGCCAGTTTTTTATTATTTTGAAATTCTCCTTAGAGACCGGCCCTCCACATAAACTTCTGTCTGAAAGAGCATCTCCAAAAGCTCCTGGACTTTGGGGCAAGGCACCCCTCTTCACCCGAGACTCTGGGATTGTTTTTTGAGGGACGATGCTTGTGGGCTCAGCCGTGGGGAGAGGCTCTGCCAGCACAGGGGGTTGGTTCCTGAGGCAGGTGGTTCACTGGAGCAGCTGTGTCTTTCTCAGCCACCCAGGCTGGTGACACCCACACATGCCAGAGCTGAGGCACGTGGCAAGCCAGGCTGGCTGGGAGAATGGTCCAGGGGAGAGTTCTTGTGGTAGCAAGGAAGCGACCCAAACTCAGGAAGTCATAACTGGAGAAGCAGCCCTGAGTGTGAAGTGTGCGGGAGTGGGGAAGACCAGAGGTGGGGAAATGAGCCTCAAAGACAGAAGCTGGAAGAGTCAGAACAAGTTGGTAGAGCATTGAAAGGTGGGTCAGAGCAAGCAATTCCAGTCTAAAACTGGGAATGTGGTGGGACAGTGAAGCCCTGTCTTGGTTGCCTGCAGGCTCTAAGACACGGATGAGTCCGGGACCAGGATGCTGACACCCTGACAGGGGTCAGGAAAGCTACAGGCAGGGAGCTGTGACTTGGGAAAAGGACTAGATTGCCGACAGCAAGGACAGCACTGGTCTCTTCTCCTGCTCCAAGGTCCCCAGTTTGACCTGAGTATATCTCCATCTCTGAGTTCTGAGGCAAAATGCAATTAGATTTTATGTACCAGAGCTCATAAAAATGACAAAGCCCTACAGACTCCACCCAGTTCAATCCCATCCTCCCAGGCCTGCTGTTTGCTTCACAGCCTCATATTGTGTCAGCATGCAGTTCAATGGATTCTTTATTACAGTTAGAATTAAATAACTGAAAGACGAATCCAGTGGGCTAAGGGAAAACAGAAGTTTAATCAGAGGAAGTAACAGAATCGGTCTGGTTCCAGAACTGCAGGATGTATTGAAGCACCCGGCAGGGTCTCGTGATGAAGTCTCTCTCCTATTTTTTTCTTTGAATCTTCCTCCCCCAACCTTGTGTCCACAAGTTTGTCTCAGAGGTGAGTCACCTCTCACATGCACAAGAGGCAGCGGGCAGGCCCAGGTCCAGCTGTCATGTTCACCAGACACCTCAGGGAAGATGGAACCCAGAATTTCCACCCCACATCTTGAACATTGCTGATAGGGGTTGTCCTTTATATGTCTTTTCTTACCTCAAGTTCCTAAAGGGAGTAAACCTTGCTAAAAGACCACAAATTGTGACCTGGGGGTCCTATGGATATAGGGAACTGGGGAGAGATAAAGTATGAAATCATAGACCCAGCTGGGCACAACACCTGTAACAGTGGGACAGTGGGGCAGGTGGAGGGTGGCAGAGCCTGGAAGGGGCCTGCCTGGGGTGCCGCAGGCTGTGGACAAATCTCTGGCCCACACCAAGGGGAGGCCCCGTCCAGCAGACTCAATGGCTTAACACACAGTCACTGACTTAAAAGGGGCTTGCCCACGTGCCCGCCCTTTCCACACCCTTCTCCCCCTCTTTCATGGGGTTTGAAACTCAGGTCTACTGCCACTCACCTTCCTGCCTCAGAACCTTTGCATATGCTGTTCCCTCTGCTGCAAACACTCTCCCCTTCCACCTGGCTAGATCTTATTCTTCAAGACCCCTAATTTTGCTGTCACTTCCCCAGGGAAGCTTTCACTGACCCCTTCAGATCTGTCAGTTCCCCTATAACCTACTTTTATATACCTTAGTGTTTTCAGGGCACCGATCACCATTGTGATGTTAAGTTTGGTATCTTTTTTCCCTGGTCCCTATAAGTGTCCCAGGAGTTGGGACCAACTTGTTTTATTCTCCAGTTTATCCCCAGTGCCACTAAAGAGCCTGGCATGTGGAAACAGTTCAACAACCTTGTAAGAAATAAATGACTCAAACAAGCTGAACTATTCTGTTGTAAGGTCCTGTGAGGAGCACAGAGCCAGGTGAAAGGGAGCCCAGGAAGGCCATCGCAGCAGGGAGGGGACGGAGCGGGACAGGAAGGGCTTCCCGGAGGTGGCAGGACTCCAGCCCCTGTTAAAGCAAGGAAGGTCCAAATCCCAGGGGTACCCCAGCCTGGTCAGCTCCCATGAAAGAATCCAGGCCCCAGGAACAAGACAGGAAGACATCCAGTCCACTGGGGTAGGGTCTGAGTCTCAGCAAGAAGGCAAAGCTCAGGTGTGAGAACAGACCCCCCGGACCAGAGCCAGCTGCCTCCAACAATGGCCTGAGGCTGAATCACAGCACAGAGGACAGATGTGGTTAACTTCCTTTAGCCTGAGGTCAGTAGTGGACCAGGGAACAGAAGGCAGGGCCAGGTCTACCCAGGGGAGGCAGGGAGAAGGGCACATGCATTAAATGGCCCCTAGTGGGGACAAGGAAGATGGAAGAGTTGGGGACCATATTAGTTCCCTGGGGCTGCCATAATGACGTACCGCAAACCGGGTGGCTTAAAACAACGGAAATCTATTGTCTCACAGTTCTGGAGGCCAGAAATTCCAATTTAAGTGTGAGCAGGTTCTCCCTTCTGAAGGCCCTGAGGGAGAGACTGTCCATGCTTCTCTTCCAGCTCCAGGTGGTTTCCAGCAATCCTCGACTAATCCTTGGATTGCAGACATTACTCTCATCCCTGCCTCCATCTGCACCTCACCTTCTCTGCGTCTGTGTCTCCTAAGGATTTGGTGCAAACCCTAATCCAGCATGACCTCACCTTACCTTAATTACATCATTTTAAATAATAGCAGATTGTTGTAAAAAAGAATAAATAAAACCCTGCTCCGAAGTAAGGTCGCATTCCAAGGTTCCAGGTGAGCCTGAATTGGGAGCAACACTATTCGGCAGAGACCAAGGTCTGGTTATCAAAGTGTCAGAATCAAAGGCTAAAGAATGAGGGCCAGTGACTAGGCATTGTTATTATTCATTAGTTCATTTACTCATGAGGACTTGATGCCAGGCACAGGGTTTGGCATCATTTAGGGAGCACCGGCTGTAAGCATAGAGCTGGGTTCTGAGCTGGCTACCTTCCCGATGTGCCTCCTGCCCAGGGCTAGAACTGATGGATTAGCCACAGGTAGAAACTGCGATGGGCTCAGAGGGGGCCTGGAGAGGGGCCAGGGAGCCAGGCAGAGGCTGACGGAGCTTGTGAATCTGTTTCTTCTGACTACCAGCCTCTGTATCATCATGGCATGCAATGGCTTTCCCCACTTAAAACGAACATATTTTTCCTGTTTCCTGCTCACCCCTAGGGACACACATTTGCTTCACCTCCAAGGTGGAGAAGCTCATTTCAGAACAAACCTGAGACCTAAAGGACCACAGTGGGGCCTCTGCAGTGCGGGATGGTGATTTTAGTCAGAGGGATTAAAGGTTTGGAATCTGTTAGAATTCATGTGGCTGTCTATGACAGAAAACACAGAGACTCAACCAAGAGAGAATTTTACTGCCCTCTCCTGAAAACACAGGCAGCCCGTGGGTGGTGTGGCCACTGCGGGGTCACCAAGGGCCCAGGCTCCTTCCCTCGTATGGCTCTGCCCTCCTTATCACATGGCTTCCAGGGCTGCTTTAGCTCCAGCCATCAAAACCACATGCGAGGCAGCTAGAAGGAAGAAGGGACAAAGAAAGTCACCTCCCCTTAAGGACAGTTCCTGGAAGTTTCATAAACCATGCTAGCTTACACCCTGCTGGTCGGGACTTAGCCACCTTCCAGCTAGGGTGGCTGGGAAATGTCATTATTCTGAACAATTCTGAGCTGGGCTGAAAATCAGGGAGGAAAGGGAGGCAGGCAGCAAGGGGGGTGTGGTGGTCTCTCCTCCAGGTTACAGGTAGGTATAAAAGTTCCTACCTTACAGGGTCTTTATGAAGATTAAATGAGTTTAGTATATGGTAGCTATTTTCAAAGTGTATGTTTGCCTGGCTTGTCTTTGGGAAACCTGTATCTACTTCTATTTCTATCTTTCTGCCTGCCTGCCTGTATAACCACATACCTTTATCAGTATATCTATGTACATCTGCATCCGTATATTTTCTTTCTATTTCTACATCAGATCACCAGCTTTATAGCTTTTTCTTCTATTGGAATCTCCCTCAGAACCCAACAGAGGCAGTCCCAGGTGGCACCTCAAGGTGGGGTTTGGTTTGCAACTTTGGCCACATGTTAACAGGACTAGCAGAGCCCTGGCTGAGCTCTGCTCTTCCTGGATAATGCAGCTCACAGGTGCCCCATAATCTGTTAACTTGGTAAACTTGGGGGCTCTCAGCACAGGTTTGCAAATTAAATCCTATTACTGGCTCCAAAGAACTGAGGGTTGTGTGCTGGGCAGAAGCAGACACAGAGCTTCTGCTTAGGTGCCTCTCCCACCTAATAAGTGCTGCGATATTAGAGGAGATCCACCAGCTGATTCCAGGCCTTCAACAGCAACTCCAGGAATTCCTTCCACAGGAAGCCCTTTACACCAAGGCTTGTGAGACCACCTACCTCTTGCCTCAGGAGGTGTCAAGGTAGAGTGGGGAGTGATTGCATTTGGCTTCAGGCAAACTCTGGTTTGAATCCTAGATCTGTCACTTACTAGCTGTGTGATTCTGGCCAATTTCTCAACCTCTCTGAGCCTTGATTCCTTATCTATGTAATAGGGGTGAGAAAACCATCTCAGAAATAGTGTGTGTAAAGCTCCTGCTCAATAGAAGCTCATTCTCTCCCTTAGTTCAGTTCATCAGGGCCATCAGAATTGCCAGCAAACATCAACAGAGTGCATCTCTCTCCTGTCCACGCTCTGTTGAGGAGCTCGTGAAATGTCAAAATCAGTTTCTACAAGGGAAAGGTCCTCAGTGAAGAATCCGTTCTGTTAAGTTCAGCTGCTGGTGGTGAACCAGACTTTTCTGTAAGTGTTTGTTACATGTCCCTGTGTCTATCTGATGTCCCTCCAGGACTGCCTGTGCATTTGCTCTCACCCGTGTTCGGGAATCAGTCCTGACCTAGACTGGACCAGGAGGCCTGATGGTCCCACTTGCTGCTATTCTGGCTCAGATTCCAGGGCTCTTGCCTTATGCCCTTGTCCCTCTACCCTGCCCCACCCCCACCCCCCATATCTCAGTCTAAGAACTATCCCCTGTGTTACAACAATCTGCTTAAGTCTCCCTGCCTTGAGCTGTGCCTGCCCCCATCCCATCCCCTGGGAACAAGTGTCCTGCCTTCCCCCTAAACCCAGACCCCAGTCCTCAGACTAAACCCTACTTCTAAGAGCAGCTCACTGTCTCTGCCTCTGCTATCATGCCTGATTCTGCATGCCTAGAGCCTGCTGGCTGGGACCGATGCCTGCCCCCAACAGCTGGCTGTTCCAGAACCACCAGCCTCCTGTCTCCCTCCCCAGCCTCTTCTTTCGCTGCTGCCAGGATCCCTTGAAACATCTGCTCTGGGGCTCAGCCTTTGATGTATGTCTCCATTGACCAGGCTCAGGCTGGGACACCCCCAGATAACCCTGATGTTGCCCTGGGTCAAGGGCTGCCTAGAAGTGGCCCTGACAAGCAGAGTCTTGTTAAAATTAATGTTACAAGACTCCTATGGAAGGAGTTGATGCTGCTCCTGAAGATGAATAAGACATGGGGGAAATTCCCCAAAGTGAGAGCAGAGTTGATATTTTGCAGGTCCTGACTTCCTGACATGAGACCCTGAAAACACGAATGCCACTGGGAGTCCAGGGTGAGCTCTGGCAGTGGGGCAGCAGCTCCCATTATACTGAGAGCTCGGCCGCTACTCAGAACCATCAGGAGATGGGGGAGAAACCCTGAAACCCCAGATTGGATAATAAAAACAGAAATAATAAATGTGTGTTTTTGAGCTGCTGGGTGTGGGGTAATTTGTTACACAGCAATAGCAAACTAACAGAAGGGAGGAAATTGTCCTGGAACAGGACAGGATTTCTTCCATTATGGGTTGTGTTTTCACTTTCTTGGTTGTGTCCTATGAACACAAAAGTCTGTAATTTTGATGAGGTTCAATTTATTTATTCTTTCTTTGGTTGCTTCTGCTTTTGATGTCATATCTGAAAAACCATAGTCTAATTCAAGGTCACAAAGGTTTACATCCATTTTCTCCTAAAATTATTATAGTTTTAGTGCTTACATTTAGGCCTTCGATTCACTTTGACTCAATTTTTGTATATGACATGATATGAGGTAGGGGTCCAGCTCCATATGTGCATGTGGATATATAGTTTCCTCTCACACTAGGTTTTAAAAAGACTGTTTTTCCCCCATTGAATCATCTTGGCACCCTTATTGAGAGTCAATTGCCATAAATGCAAAGGCTTATTTCTGGACTCAGTTACAGTCCAATGATCTAAATGTCTATCCTTATGCCAGTATCACATGGTCTGGATTACTGTGCACCTAGCTTTCTGCATTTCCTGTATCTCAAGATCATATTATATCAGTACATAAAGAGATCTTTTTTTTTTTTTTGCTGCTGCTGCAATAGTTCGTTGACTTTTCCATGGACATTTAAGGCATTTCCAACCTTTTTTCTACTGCAAACAATGCTGCAATAAATATCTTTGAGAAGAGGTCGTTTTGCTAATAGCAGTACCACTGGGGGGTGGGACAGGAAAAGGTAGGGACCTACTGTTTTTGTTTTTAAGCCTTTTAGTACCACTTGACCTACCATATGCCCATATTACTCTGATAACAGAGAAAAAAGGCTAGTGCCTCGGGGGATGCTGGCAATGTGGGAACCCTCGCTGTCCTCACCACCACCACCGTCAGAGCAGCCTGCATGCCAGCCTTTGAACCGCCAGCTCCTACTCCCATTTGGTCTTCATTTCTCTCATTCACTCAACATTTATTGAGCATCTGCTATGTGCCAGGCACATATTTTTAGAGAAAAATAACAATTCTCCTTTGCAGCAAAATATTCCACTTTTTCCTCTTAGTATATGAGCTTGACATAAGCAAAATTCTCCCAGGCCCTCAGCAGATAAATGGACCTCCTGACTCCCTCAGCTGGAGCCAGAGCCACTGAGGGCAAGAAGTACATCAGCAAAGGGGCCTCTGAGTTTGGGACTGTGGGAATTTGTCTTGGTGGTAAAATCCCACTTTCTAGTGGGTCTGAGGGACAGCCCTACACAGCTGTGTGCTTCTCTTATCACAGTCTCCAATTCCTTCTGGATCCCATTAGTCTCTTCTGGAACACTGCCAGCCCCTCGAGGACCCTCTTTGTCAAACCATGAGACTCCCCACTATGGAGATGCAGACACTTGGAGACTATTGCTACAGAGCTGACAGAGACGCAGACATTCGAAGATGCTTAAGTGCCGACAGAGAGAGCAAACACCTAGACGCAGACATTTTCAGATACAGAGCCTAAAAGATGTTGCCATGTGCCTTCCCATGAGATGCTAAGCAGGCCAGAACCCAGAATTGTGTCCTGGAGGAGCTAAGTGAAGGCCCACAGATGCTTAGAGAGGAAACCACTGGCATCAGAAGCTAGAAGCAACACAACTGGGGACAAGGGCCAGCAGATGCCAGCCATATGCCTTCCCATGTGACAGACATCGACCTTTCTTGAGTCAAGGTATCTTTCTCTGGATGCCTTAGCTTGGAAATTTTTATGCCTTAGAACTGTAAACTTGCTAACTTAGCAAGTTCCCTTTTTAAAAGCCATTCCATTTCTGGTATACTGCATTCTGGTAGCACTAACAAACTAAAACAGATTTTAAGGCTATGCTTTGCAAATACCAAACATGTTGTAATGGCTTTTTATATGGATAAGGGGGAGACTCTGGAAGAATTGTGAGGAGGAGAATAGGAAATGCTGGAATTGCTTTGAAGAGACTGTTGGTAGAGCTGTGGACTATAAAGATACTTCTGATAAGGCCTTAGGCAGAAATAATGCATGTATTATTGCAAACTGGAAGGAGTCCACTTGTTTTAAAGTGGCAGAGAATTTGGCAAAATTAAATTCTGATAATGGATAGAAGGAGAATTTGAGAGTGATGAACTTGGATATTTAGCAGAAGAAATTTCCAAACTAAATGTGGAGAATGCAGCTTAGCTGATTGTGCTGGTTTGAAAGGATGTATGTCCCCTAGAAAAGACATGTTTTAATCTAAATCCCATTTCATAAAGGCAGAATAATCCCTATTCAATACTGTATTTTTGAAACTATAATCAGATCATCTCCCTGGAGATATGATTTAATCAAAAGTGGTCGTTAAGCTAGATTAGTTGACGACATGTCCCCATCCATTTGGGTGGGTCTTGATAAGTTTCTGGAGTCCTATAAAAGAGGAAACATTTTGGAGAATGAAAGAGGTTCAGAGAGAGCAGAGAAGAACGACATAGCCACGAGAAGCAGAGATTCCATGTGAAGAAGGAAAATGTCTCCCGGGGAGTTTCATGAAACAGGAAGCCAGGAAAGAAAGCTAGCAGGTGACGCCATGTTCTCCACGTGCCTTTCCAGCCAAGAGAGAAATTGTGACTGTGTTCACCATCTGCCTTTTCGGATGCGAGAGAGACCCTGAACTTCATCGGCCTTCTTGAACCAAGGTATCTTTCACTGGATATCTTTGATTGGACATTTCTATAAACTTGTTGCAACTGGAACATTATCTCGGCCTCAGAATTGTAAACTAGCAACTCATTAAATTTCCCCTTTTAAAAGTCATTCTGTTTCTGGTATATTGCACTCCAGCAGCTAGCAAACTAGGACACTGATCCTTGCAGGTTATAATAAAACACAACAGGAATGAGATAAGTTGAGAACTCAACTTTTGGGTACAAAGAAACCAGAAATTGATGGTCTGGGAAATTCTGAGCTTCCAGAAAATGAGACCCCAGTGAATAGAGCCCCACATGAGAACTTAACCAAACATGGAAGCAGTCAGCCATTACAGGACAAACAAGGATTGGAGATGGAGTTATCCAGAATGGATCTGTGGAAGGTCTTATTGTCTGATGGGCATGATCCCAGTATACTGGATAGAAAACCAACAAGAGTGTTGTGGTATCTGTATAAGTGAAACCACTGCCAGTCTGGATGAAAAGGGACAGAAAAGGGATAGATTGAAGGAAAAATTACTACAAAGGCAGATTTATGGAAGTTGAGGCCTTAAGCCAAGAAATCTCAGGCCAGGAGAGTGGACCTACCCATCTGTATTAGAAGGGTGACTTTGCCCTGGAAGCAGAGGACAGGCCTTCCACCTCAATATTCAGGAAGAGTGTCAGTGTCCCAGGCCTCGGAGAGAGTGGAGCACACAAACTGGGAACTGGGGGAAGACTGGCAATCATCTGAGGGGATTGAGCATGTACCCAGAGATGGCAGAGAGCCTGAGTGTTGCCCTGATGCTTGAAGAGGGTGGAATCAAGAGAAAGGTGGTCTCCCCAAGTCACCCCAATGTTGTAACCCTCATCCCAGCATTTGCACAGAGGAGGGCTGCTGCATAAGCTCTTAGAGAGAATGGGACTGCCACTCTCTGAAGCCCCAAGGATGAGACATCATTCCATAAATGACACTCAGACTTTGAATTCTAATGGAGTTTTCCCTGCAGGTTTTAGGAACTGTTTGGGATATTTGATATATGATCTAAGTCCATAAATATGTCCAAACTAAGGCATCCCGAGAAAGATACCTTTCTCATGCGTCTTCCCATGAGATGCTAAGCAAGTCAGGATATGGAGTTGTGTTCTGGAGGAACTAAGTGAAGGCCCACAGATGCTTAAGAGAAGAACCCCCGGCATCAGAAGTGGAAGCAATGAACCATTCAAATTGGGTCTTGATTAGTTTATTAGAATCCTTTAAAAAAGGAAACATTTTGGAGAAACCTCAGATGCAGAAACTTGGAGAACAGTTGCTTCAGAGCCAAATGAGATGCAGACATTTGGAGATTCTTGGAGTGCTGACAGAGAAAGTAGATGCCTAGACATGGCGTTTGGAGATACAGAGCCCAAAAGACATGACCATGTGTCTTCCCATGAGATGCTAAGCAAGCCAGAACCCAGAGTTCTGTCCTGGAGGAGCTAAGTGAAGGCCCACAGATGCTTAAAGAGGAAGCCACTGGCATCAGAAGCTGAAAGCAGCAGAACCAGGAACAAGGACCAGCAGAAGCCAACCACATTCCTTCCCATGTGTTTTTGGTTTGTTAATGCTGCTGGAAATCAAATATACCAGAAATGGGTTGGCTTTTATAAAGGGAATTTATTAAGTTACAAGTTTACAGTCTAAGGCCATAAAAATGTCCAAACAGAAGCACCAAAGAAAGATATCTTGACTCAAGAAAGGCTGATGACTTTTGGAGTTTCTCTGTCAGCTGGGAAGGCACCTGGCAACAACTGCTAGCTTTTTCTCCCTGCTTCTCATTTCAAATGGCTTCCCCAGGGGGGCAATTTCTTTCTGCATCTCCTAGGTCTCTTGTCTGTGTCAGTTTTGAAGAGTTTTCCAAAATGTTTCTCTCTTAAAGGACTCCAATAAGGGACCCAACTTGAATGGGTGGAGATACATCCTTATGGAAACCACCTAAGCAAAAGGTCCCACTCACAATTGGGTGGGTCACATCTCCATGAAACAACTTAATGAAAAAGAACTCACCCAACAATATTGAATCAGGACTAGAGGACATGGCTTCTCTGGGGTACACAACAGTTAAAACTGGCACACCATGTGACAGACATCAGCTTTTCTTGAGTCAAGCTATCTTTCTCTGGATGCCTTAGTTTGGACATTTTTACAGCCTTATAACTGTAAACTTGTAACCTAATAAATTCTCTTTTCAAAAGCAAAAAAAAAAAAAAAAAAAAAAAGAATCCCCATTATGAAAGGGCAAGACCAGGGAGAACTTCCATGTCTCCCTTCATTTCCTTCCTTTTCTTCCCCCTTCCTCTTTTAGCTTTGATTTTTCCTTAGTTGCAATCTTTTCCCATTTTCTCCTTCTTTCGCAGTGACTATCTGGGCTTCAGCCTCATCCTTGAGTGTCCAAGGGGAGCCAAGACTGTGACTCTATTTCCCATCTGCCATCTCCTTTTGTCTTAAGGGGACAATAGGGTCTAGCATTTGTGGCAGCAAAGTAGGCACATCTAGATAACTGAAGTGGAAAAAAGATTAGGTTTTCATGCCAAGTTTTCTGCGTGAGTTTCCACATGACGATGTATCATATTGAACCTGATCATCAAAGGAACGACATTTATTGAGCACACTCGTGGACCAGGTGATTTTCAAGCATTAGAACATTTCATTCTGAAGCAATCCTATAAGACAGTGTTTTGGTTTGCTAAAGTTGACAAAATGCAATATACCAGAAATGGACTAACTTCTATAATAGGGATTTATTAATTTACAAGCTTACAGTTCTTACGCCATAAAAATATCCAACTCAGGGCCTCAACAGGTGATGCTTTCTCCCTGAAGACCAGATACCAGTGAGCTTGGGCTTCTTCGTCAGATAGTAATGCACATAGCAATGTCTGCTGATCCTTCACTCCTGGGTTTCATTGCTTTCTGCTTCTGGCTTCAGTGGCTACCTCTTTCAGTTTCTCTGGGGCTCATTTCCACATGTTTCTCTCTGTCTTTTATCCTCTTAAAAAGGAATTCAGTAAGGGGATTAAGACCCCACCACCGAGGTGAAATAGCCTAACCAAAAGACCCCACCCACAATAGGTCTACACCCACAGGAAAGGATTAGCTGATCTTTTCTGAACATGAACTTTTCTAGGACCCTTACAGTCCCACACAGTGCGGCACCATCCCTATTTCATAGATGAGGAAACCAACACTCTGAAGTTTAAGTAGTCCACCTGCACTCACACAGCTAAGAGGCAGAAAGATACTTAATCCTGAATCTGCTTGTCTTCAGAACCAAGGCTCTTGATCTCAGAGCTGTGAAAATCGTTCTCTAAATGTGTGGTAAATATATTTTCTGTTTTCTTTCTGGTGAGTGTAGGCCTCATTAATAACTCACACTGACTGCAAATTAATAATTGTAACTGTCTGGGTGCAACTTTTCCATCAGTTAAAAAGCCACTGCATCTTTCTATCAGCTGACCTACATTTCTTCTGCTGCAAAGACTTGAGGCATTTCATCAGACGCCTTGCTAAAATCAAGGCTATAGCCAAGATTTCATCACGGCTTTCCATTCCCAGGCTACCTGAGTAATAAACAGACAGGAGCTCAGCAGCTCCCACACACGAGCCTGACTGTGTTGTTGTATTTGGTAGGAGGGCCTGGCCCCAGCTCAGGTTAGCAACTTGGCCCTACTGAAACCCAGATCAAAAGAGCTGGTGATGCTTAAAAGTAATAAAGAATGTTTACATTTGTTTGTTGTTATATATTTTTTAAATTCTTTTAAAATAATAAAAGCAATAAAGAGCAGCTGGAGGAGGAAGAGGGTGAAGCCTGATGGCTTCTGCCAAATGGCGAAGGGGAGATTAAAATGCCTCTGGAAGTAGTGGGCGTGGTGCTTGAGATCTGCTTTCATCAGTCCAAAGGACCAGCGTAGAAGGTGGATTCTGCCCCAGGGGTCCCCCCTACAGGCCTCCCCTCCTCCTCTGGAGCAGGGGTGGCAAGTTCAAAGCCTACAGGTGTCAGGCACAGACTCTCAACAAGGGGAAGCAGGCCCGTGAGGCCACCACAAATGAATTGCCTGTAAAGTGTACATGGCATATTGGCAGAGCTCAATAAGTGTCAGATAGTATTATCCTTAATGTTATCAGAAGGACCGCTGTCCCAGACAATCACTGGCTTTTGGCAAGGTGGGCACAGTGATGCCAGTTCATCCAATTTGTCAAAAGAAGTTGAGAATCTGAATTTTTTATTTGAAATCTCTCAATGTTTTCATATTGGCAATGAATGCAATAAAAACAAAAACAAACCTTTGTGTGGGCTAGAGACAAAATTAGTCTGCAGGCAGCATCAGTGTGAAGACCCCCAACCAGTTCAAAACCTCTGCCGCAGCGTCTGCTGCAGAAGCTCTGTGACTAGGACTCCTCACCCTCTAGGATTAGGAACTGGCTGTGGCAGAGTCTTCCAAGCCTTCTTGTGTCCTGCCACCCCCTCCAGCCTGCCCATGGACTCTGGAACTATCCAGGGGCTGCAGTGTGACCACCTGAATCCTTGAGCCTGAGGAGGGGCTGGCAAGGAGAGCATCAGGGCGCAAGCTGGGCAGAGGGGGGCACGGCTGTCTGTGAGGAAGAAACTGTTTCCAAGTGCAGTGCAGAAGCACAGATGGGCTCATCCTCTGCATGGGAGGAAGGAGCAGAAGCTGCTGGTCATATAGGATTAGGAGAGTCTCCCTGGCCTATCTTCCCTGAGCAAAATGGGCTTGAATTGGATTAGGGCCCTTCCACCTTTCATCTTCTCTAGTGGGACCAGCGATCCAGGCTTCTAGTGAAGCATTGTTAATGGAAGATGGCACTGGGTACAATAGACGTGTGGGAGCATACACAAAGGAACAGAAACAGAGCTCTAAAGGGTTAGGGAGCTCCAGTAGCTGCTCTCTGCAGGTCCCACTGCCCCAAGGTGTATCCACTAAAGCTGCTACCGCTGCAGTCTCTTCCTCTGAACAAACAGGTGCACTCAACGGGAGGGAACATCTCCTAAGAGCTGCAGTTGTCCTTCTCATCATTTCCCTTTGCCCATAGTTCTCAGTGAGGGGAGATTCAAACAGAAGCTGGACTGATCCCTGCTAGGATCCTGGAGAAGTTCTGCTGTTGTTTCTATGTAAGAGAATGTCTCTCCAGCCCTTACTTGCAAGAGAATTTCTTCTGTTTTTGACAATGTGATCATGTAGGGCTGGGGAGAGTGGGTGGTGGGCAGGACAACTCAATACCATCATCATCATTACTTTTTTGAGTTTTTTAAAAAAGATTTACTGAGGTATAATAGACATACAATAAACTGTACATATTTAAAGTATTTGGTTTGATGCATTTTGACACATGGACATGCCTATGAAACCATCACCACAATCAAGACAGTGAATGCATTTACCACCCTCAAGTTTCCTTAGGATCTTTTGTAATCCTGACCCCCTCCTTCCACCATCCTCAAGCAACTTCTGTTTTCTGTCACTATAGATTAGTTTGCATTTTCTCGAATTTTATATAAAGAGAACCATACAGCGTATATTCATTTTTTGCCTGGCTTCTTCCAGTCAGCATAACTATTTTGAGATCCATCCACATTGCCACATGCTATCCGTAGTGCATTTCATTTTTATTAGAATGATGTTCCATTATAGGAACATAATTTCTTTTATTAAGTGCTTTCCATATGTCAGGGTCTGTACCAGTTAATTTGCATACACTATCTCTTTAATTCTCAAATCGGTCTGCAAGAAACCAAGGCAGTCTACTTGACCGTGGAGGCCGGTAAAAGGGTCAGAGAGGGCAAGTAACTCTCCACGGGTCACACGGCCGGCAGGTTAATTCAGGGCCTCGCTCCGAAGTTGGCGCCACTGTCCGCGATCGCGGCAAGCAGCGTCTACCTGAGGTCCGCCCAGGCCACGGGCCCCGGCTCCTCCGCACCGACTTGCCTGGGACCCTCCCCTAGCACCACCCACAGGGCCCGCCGGAAGGAGGCCTGGCCGCAGGGCGGCCACTTCCGGCTCTTTGCCCATTGGTCGGAGGGGAGGGGGTGAAAGGTCAGGGGCGGGGCATCTCGGCGCTGCCCCTTGCTTGCGGTTCCCGCGCGTCCGTAGACCCGGACTGGTTTGTGTTTTGAGTGGGACTCGCGCCCGGAACCGGTCAGTAGAAGGCCAGGCCAGGAGGTGGCCGCGCGGCGGACGCAGGGGCAGGCGTGACGGCTTCTCAGTCAGCGCGCGTCTGTGAGGGACTCCGCTGCGCGGCGCCATCGCCTCAACCCGCTTGACTAGTTTTCCTCATTGAGAAACTGGCTTTCGCGTGTTCCCGGAGAGCCTGCGGAAGGCCTCAGGGGGTGAGGGCGAAGAAGCACGGGTCGCCTTTTCCATTCTCGGGCCTCAGACCCCCCGGGGTCCAGGGAGAGGAAAGGCCGGCGGGACGTGCTGGCGGGATGGTGGCCGGCAGCCCCCGGCCCCGCACCCGCCCTCCACGGGCCCCTGGCCGGCTCCTCTTTATCATCAGCCTTCCCGACGCCTCGGAGTAGGGCACACCCCTGAGCCCACACCACTGGCAGTTCCCTCCCTGAGAAGCAGGCCCCCAGTACCCGGCCTGCACCCAGCGGAGCTCAGTAACTTTCTGTTGAGTTGATTTCTTGGAATTAGGTTCAGAAACATGCAAAACTAAGTCATAAGTTGTTTGGAGGTACATAAATATAGTAAAACCATACATAAAAGCAACGGATGGTCTGGGAAGGGGTACAGAGCCACGATGTGTGCTGCTGAGAGGCCCAGGAGCTCCTTCTGTGACACGTGTTTAGCTCCTCACCTCTCTCCGACCAGCCTGCCTCCCTCAGCCGCGTATTTGCTACGTTACCTTGTTTTGTTGATTCTAAGACACATTTTGAGAAATTAACCTCTCTGAAACGGGGATGCATACCACAGTCAATGTGAGTTTTAAAAAAAAGGAACCATGTGCCATTGTTCCTTTGGTAGTGTTCCAGTTTGCTAGTTGCTGGAATGCAATCTACCAGAAACAGAATGGCTTTTAAAAAGGGGAATTTAATAAATTGCTAGTTTACAGTTCTAAGGCCGAGAAAATGTCCAATTAAAACAAGTCTATAGGCGGGCCATGGTGGCTCAGTGGCAGAGTTCTCACTTGCCATACCAGAGACCCGCTTTCGATTCACTGTGCCTGCCCACGTAAAAACAAACAAACAAACAAAAAAGGATCATAAAACAAATCTATAGGAATGTCCAATCAAAGGTATCCAGGGAAAGATACCTTGGTTCAAGAAGGAAGATGAAGTTCAGGGTCTCTCGTGGAAGGGCACATGGCAAGCTCAGAGTTTCTCTTTCATCTGGAAAGGCACATGGTGCACGGTCAGGGTTACTCTCTCATCTGGGGGGGCACATGGTGGACACGGTATCATCTGCTAGCTTCTTCTCTCCTGGCTTCCTGTTTCATGAAGCTTCCTGGGAGGCATTTTCCTTCTTCATCTCCAAAGGTCACTGGCTGGTGGACTCTGCCTCATGGTGCTACAGCATTCTCTGCTCTCTCCAAATCTCTTATTCTCCAGAATGTTTCCTCTTTTATAGGACTCCAGTAAACCAATCAAGACCCCCCCAAATGGGTGGAGACAAGTAGTCATCTAGTCCAGTTTAACAACCATTTTTGATTAAATCACATCTCCAAGGAGATTGTCTAATTACAGATTCAAACATACAGTATTGAATATTATTCTGCCACGGGAAATGGGATTTTGATTAAAACATGGCTTTTCTAGGGTCCATACATCATTTCAAACCAGTACAGGTAGGATCAGCTTTCTTTGTGGGAGATAAAATAATGGTGCTGCTGATAATTAATGGTGCCTTAGCATAGACAAAGTACAGGGTATATATTTGTACAAAAATTACATAATTAATTTTTAATAACAGCTTTACTGAGAAGCAATTCAATGCCATACAATTTAATGGTTTTTACTGTATTCCTAGAGTTGTGCAATCATCAGCACAATCAGTTTTAGAACGTTTTCATTCACCTGTATCCATTAGTTGTCACTCGCTATCTCTCCCTCAAATGCACTGCCCACTGCCCCACGAAACTACAAATGTACTTTCTGTCTCCATTGATTTGCTATTCTAGAGGTTTTGTATAAAGGGAATCATATAGCTTTTTCATTTAGCTTAATGTTTTCAAAGTCTATCCATGCTGTAGCATCATAATTAATTTTCTCAGTAGCACATTTGCTCTTCAACTCATTGGAATCTGATTTTTGAATCACCACTTTACTGAAATGCCTCATGTTGGTCACAGTCTTCCTCCTTTTACAGTCCAGTAGCTATTTCTCTAGCTTCAACCTATTCAGCAGTAAATGTTAGTTGAGTATTGACAAAATGCCAGTTCCCATTGGCATTTTTCATCCCCTTCTCCCTAAAATACTTCTTCCTTAATTTCCACACCTCCAGGCCTTCTCTGTCTACTTCCTTGCTTCTCCCTTCTTCTCCTCATTCTTTGCTATAGGACTTCTTCACGGCTCGGTCTTTGGCATTTGTCCCTTTCTCCTATACTCTTCCACTGGTCTCCAGCAGAGTGGTTGGTGTCTTCTAGGATCAGGCCCTCAAGTTTTTGTCTTCAGCATTTCCTACTCTCTGCTAGACATTTCTCTCTGGGTGTTCTACAGGCACCTCAAACTCCAGAGATGTAGTCTCTTCTCTGCACAACCCAGCACTTCCTACTTCTCTTAAGCCACTGAGCAATTCTGCCTTGTACTCTTTCATTCAACAAAAATGACTGAGCCAGCTGTCAGGCACTGTCCCAAAATGCTAGAGACATGTTAGACAAGAAAACAAAGTCCCTTCTTTCATGGAGCTTCCAATCTAGTGAGGGGGACAGATGGCGAACAATTATGTAATATGATAGGTGGTGATAAGTTCCTTAAAAAAAAAAAATCAAAGCAGGGTAAGGAAATAAAAAGTAACAGTGGTGTGTGCTGGTTATTCTCTGTTTCCTGCCCCTCCCATCCTACCTCCTCCCTCTAAGCCCTGCTCGGCTATTGGATTCAGCCAATGAGAAGATGAAAGAAGTAGGAAGCAGTGGTGCTTTCTTTCCCAGCCTTCTCTCCAGAGTAAAAAAGTCCTGATTAGTAGCTTTTGCCCATGTCCATTGTATAAATACTTACACCATGAGAGATTTCAAACTTCAATTTGATGTTGAAGTTGGGAAAAGATGTATACAATCAGCTCCCCTGAGCCAATGTGATCCAATTCCAATACACCACCAGTGGAAGAAGAGCACTGAAGGTCTTCACCACTTGCTTCCAGCCTCCATTTTGGCAGAGCCTGCATTCTTCTAGGACAACAGCTCTGTTCAGCAGCTCATCTCCCACCAAACACTCATAACATCATTTCTGCCCCCTGCCCCTTCCAGGCCCAGGAGAGGAAATGGCTTCTCAATGACTCCAGTCTCTGGATGCCTCAGTACCCCTACTTAGTTGCCTTTCTCTGTCCCTGCCTCTTCAAAATCCCTGTGGAATGTACCTTTTGTTTCCCTGGGAGATCCTGACTCATATAGCAGGATCACCATTTTTTATAGCGTGCTGGGGAAAGCCTCTCTGATGATGTAACATTTAAGCAGAGAGCTGAAGGAGTGGGAAGTGATTCTGTATTGGTCTTGACACCCCCTCCCCAGTTACCCTAGATCTGATGATGCCTGATAGCAGTCTTTCTCGTATTTTATTTCCTGCAGTGCCAAGCCTGTGTCTTGCATGGATCCAACAAATATTTGCGGAATTGTATAGATTCGAGACCATCTATTGCTTTTCTTCTGCTCTCTAAAAGGTGTTCCTTGTTCCTTTCAGTCCTCATTTGAATCTTCTGTTGGGCCCATGCTCAGCTAGCCAGTGCAAGCAGGAGGCGTTCTAAAGTCCTCCTACAAAAATTACAGTCCTCTTAAAAAAACACAGTCCTCATGAAAATTGCTGTATTTTGGTCCACAGTGGATAATTTACATACATTTAGATAATGAATTCAAAAGCCAGTAAATCCAAGTCTGTGAAATAGAAATCAGCACAATTTGCTACAATTGTATTTAAACTCCCATGAAGGCTAAATTTGTGAAAGTTCTGCCACCATAGAGCACAAGGACTGCCAGTATTCACACTGCCCGGCCCTGGGTCCCGGGAGGCACTGTTCTCTGCTCCCCCATGTTGTCACCTTCCATGTCTAAGGCAGGCTGCTGCATGGGCCTGTGGTGTCAAGATCACAATGCTAACCCGGTGCGCACCTGAGTCCTGTCAGACCAGCCCTACTGCAGGGACGAAGTTGAATGGATGGGGAGAAGGGATTCTTTCTGGAGATGATTAAGATTAGGGTTGGGATTGGGATTGGATTCTGGGTTAAGATTAGGGGTAGAGTTAGGGAAGAGGGTATAGTTAGAGTTGAGATCAGGGTTAAACTCAGGGAAGGAATTAGATTTAGGGTCAAAGTTGGGTTAGATTTAGGGTTGGTGTTGAGGATGAGTTAGGCATTAACAGTAAGGGTTAGAATTAGAGTTTGAGTTTGGATTAGGAATGGGTTGAAGTTAGAATGAGTGTTAGGGTTAGAGGTGGGGTTATAGTTAAAGTTAGGATAGGAGTTGAGTGGATTTAAGGTCAACATTAGAGCTGGTGTTAAAATTATTACTGGGGTTAGGAATAATCTGATCTTGAACTGAGGCTGGATAATAGGAAATTGATTTCTAAAGGCTAGTTGGAGGAGTGTGGCAGCTTGAAAACCTTATTCCCCTTCTACCTCCCACTCCAAAATTATTTCCCAGGTATACTTCCTTTGGCTTATAATTTTGGGTTCCAGGATTCTTCTGTAAAATCATAATGTTTAATAGTGAAAACTGCATCCTTCTAAGAAATCTTACCCAACCCTCTAAACAAGACCAGCTAATTGCCTACCCAACATCTATTCTCCCCTTCTTTTTACTAACAGAATCCAGGTTTTATTTAGGATTTCTACCAATGCTGTCAGCTAAAAGATGCTGCTCCCAGTCTTTTATAATGGATGTGGACTTCTACCTATGTACTGGCCCATGAGAAGTGAGGGGAAGTTGGGTGAAATTTCCAGGAAATCTCCTGTTAAAGGAGGGGATGCACCTATCTCTATTCATTCTTCCAGCTGCCTTAAAATAGGGCTCAAAAACTAGATGGTACATCCTGCCAACCCTGGGCTGCCTGACTCAGGACTGCTTATGCAACAAGAGAGAATGAAACTTGCTTAAGCCTCTGTAACTTGGAGTATTATTGTTTTAGGCAGTTGAAACATACCCTGTTTGAATAGCCCCCAGAATGGGGTTGCCTGCTTTTCTAGGTGCATGCTAGGCACCCTGTGCTCCTGCTATCAGGACATTTCACCCATGGCCTTGTGAGCCCTTGTCCATGTTTACTTGTCTGCATTCCTACACATGCTGAGGCACTTGACAGCAGAAACTACAAGCACAGGTGCAGTGCTTAGTCAGTACCCCACAGAGTGTCCTTATGGTCCTTACTCTTACTATTAGACATGGAATCCTGGCTTCCTTGGTCTGTTTGGCCTCGAGCATCCTCAGAGCTACTTCTGGAGGGCAGGACTGCCCTCTGCTCATGCACTAACTCTGCTAAGGGTTGGTTCTGTGCTTTTCCATTTGAGGTGTCCAAGACAGAATGAAAACAACTGAATGGGCAAATTCTGCCCATAGTGGGGCCTCCTTCTAAATGCAGCGACCATGGGGCTCCTGGGAAGCTGCTGGGACAGGAGGCAACCTAGACAGGCTTCCCACAGAAATTAGGATTGAGGAAACCAGGGAAGAATTGCTTCAGCCTTAGATGGTTGGTAGACTTCTGCCTACGTGCCTGAGAAGTGTCCCCATTCCAACTCCCAAATGCTTACTCAGAGGTAATAATAATAATAATAGCAACAAATAACAAATATTGTTATTATTATTGAAGCTTACAATGTGTCAGACTCTATTCTAAATTCTTTACATGGATCATCTCATCTAATCCTCACAATAACCCTATGAGGCTGATACTATTATTTCTGTATTTCACAGATGGGGAACTGAGGAAAGGAAATGCAAAATGGTGCGCCCATGGAGATGGTACATGATGGAGCTCAGATAGGAACCCATCAGTGTGAGGCCAGAGCTCATGATGTTAAGCACTGTGAAACCATTCATTCAGCAAAGAGTCACTGACCATTGAGCACTTTCTAGAAGCCAGTCTCTATACCAGAGGTCCTCAACTGAGGGTGATTCTGCCCCCCGCCCCGGGGAACATGTGTGAATGTCTAGAGATATTTTTGGTTTTGTAGAAGAGGCACAGGTCCTACTGCCATCTTACAGAGCACAGTACTGCCCCCCAAACAAGGAATTATCCAGTCCAAAATGTCAGTGGGTACCGAGGCTGAGAAACTGCTCTAAGCACTTTACATTTTTTCATTTAATCCTCACAATAATCTTATGAAATAGTTGCTGAAAAAATTAAGGTTAGGTTGAGATTTAGTAATTTGTCCAATGTCACATACCAAGTGGATGGAGTGGGAATTTCAAATCAATATCTGTCAGATTCCTAAACACTTATTGTGTCCAGGTGCTGTGCTAATTAGTTTATATACTGTGTTTGTTTCCCAGGGATGCTGTAACAAATTGCCACAAACAACAGAAATGTATTCTCTCACAGTTCTGGAAACCGGAAGTCAGAAGTCACTATCTCTGGGCTGAAATTAAAGTGTCAGCAGGGCCACACTATTTCCAGATGATCTAGGAAAGAATCTATTCTTATCTCTTACAGCTTCTGGTGGCTGCTGGCATTTCTTGGTTTGTGGCTGTATTACTCCAATCTTCAAGACAGAACATTTTAAATCTCTCTCTGCTCAGTCTTCACACCACCTTTTCCTCTGTGCATTGTCAGATCTTCCTCCGCCTCCCTCCTGTAAGGACACATGTGATTGCATTTTAAGGTACACCCAGATAATTCAAGATAATTTCCCCACCTCGAGATGGCTTACTTAATCACATCTGCAAAGACCCTTTCTTCCAAATGAGGTAACTTTTGCAGATTCAATGGATTGGAACCTAATATCTTTGGGGGCAATTATTTGGCCTACTACAGATATACCTTCCCAACAACCCTGCAAGGAATTTATATTATGCCCATTTTACCAGGTTCTGTAGGAAATGACCCAAGCTGTGCTTGTAAGACCAAGTCTGTGGCCACTACAGGCTTACATAGGTGTAGTGAAAGTCTCTTCTTCCGGAACAACCACACAACACACACACACACACACACACACACACACACACATTCATCAGTTCACTGACCAGAGGTAGGCCTTTCAACAATCATTTCTCAATTCGGAAAATATTTTAAATTGTAAATTGCATTGTATTTTTAAAGTGCTAAAGAAGTTCACTTTTTAAGCCACTTCTGTTGACTTCATTTGCAAAGTAAAAACATTCTTGCAACGCAAATAACTGCTCCTTGGTCTATCAGTAACTTAGTTCTGATTTTGTTTGTTTTTTTAATATAGACTTTCTGTAGTCAGGGACTTTGCTGATACTTTAATATACCAATACCTTATATTCATTCTTTCCTTTTTAACACCTCATGTTGACCAAAGGTCTTTGGTTGGCATCAGCTCCTATGCTCTACATGCTAAATCAAGGGATGAAACAGAACAGGTAAAATAAACATCAGCAGCTATTCCACTTCCTCAGGCAGTTCCCAGGCAACTCCAAGGAAGGGCCCTCAGGATAATTCTTCTTGTTTTCCTCCAAGGGGTTGTAGATCTGGACTCCTTAAAACACAGATAACCCAAGAAACTCCCTGATGTTCATGAGACCCTTTCATTTTATTTTATTCATTTGACCAATATCAATTGAGAGCCTACTATGTGCTCAGCACTGTGGAGATGCAGTAGGAAGCAAAAAACACATCTGGTCCTTGCATTCATGTTGCTTACACCCTAGGGGTGATGTAAGGACCTGGAAGAAAAGGGGTGCGCCGCTCAGTGAGAACATGGCCCCTATAGTTTTGTTTCACACCACTCCAGATTTGACCTCCTTTAGGACTAAGTTCAAGTACCACTGATTCCACAGGCTCCCCAAGGCCTCACTCTCTCTCAAATTCCAGTAATTTCACATGTCTGTGTAACATCATCATCCCAAACTGTAGCGAGTTGGCACCCTCTTAGCCAACACAATCAAATCTAGAAGTTGATATGTTAAAATAGAGAGTGAAATAATTCAAATTTATTTCTAAATCCCTTAAACACTTTATTTTTATGTAAACCACATAAATATTCTCCAATTTTTTACTTAGAGTTGGGGACTTTGTGTGTAGGTCTGCCATGTGGAGTTATGTGTCCTCTTTCTTACAAGAAATGACTATAATTTATCCCTAAGGATTTCTGTTTCTTTAAAATGAAACGAGACTTAAAGACCCTTGTGAGGTAATCTGAGGTCAGAACCCTGGTTTTTCAATATCTTTTACTCAGTCTTTTTTATTCCCTCACCCACATCTGATTTTTTTGTGTATGACTTACCCTTATTAAATCTTTCCTAAATATTTATGTTAGTCTTCAAAGAAAACTTTTTACATATATGTTATATTCATATTAATTATGTAGGTACAAATAACAAATCCAATTAGTATAATCAGGCTTGGGAACCACTGATTCTTGGTAAAAATACATATAACTATGGGAACAAAAGTGTGCAGGGTGCTGGTGGGATGTGGGTAGTGATGGGGAGTGGAGGTCAATTAGGTGACTGGTTAAGTGGAGGTGAGTTATGAGTGCCTCTACCAAATCTTAGACTGAAAGGGCACCGGAAGCAGTGTACCACACCATCATAGTTGATATATCAGGCCCCCAGAACGCTATGTGTTTCTGGAGCTGAGAGTTGTTAATGGAAGCAGATGGAGTGAGGGCAGAGAAACGCAACTAGGGAAAGAGAAGTGAGGCCACACTTCTACAATTCTACAGATGTCACTCAAGCATCTGTGGAAGACTATGGCAGCCCCCAGGATCATCAAAACTGAATTATTGAGGGCTTGCCTTCTATCTTTGCAAATTTGGTCTTTTCACACGGGAAAAAGTCACTCCTGTGCGTATTTGAAACTGTTGTGTCCCCCAGAAAAGCCATGTTCTTTAATCCTGGTCAGAATTGTTGTGTGGAATCCTTTTGATTAAGTTGTTTCCATGGAGATGTGACCCACTAAATTGTGGGTGGGACCTTTTGATTAGGTGGTTTCCATGGAGATGTATATCCACCTGTTCAAGGTAGGGTAGCTTTTGGAGTCCTTTAAGAGGGAACCATTTTGGAAGAAGCTTCAGAGCTAACAGGAGACCTAGATTTTTGGAGATGAAGAAAGAAAATGCCCCCAGGAAACTGAAATGAGAAGTCAAAGACCCCAGCAGATGCCAGCCACTGCCTTCTCAGGTGACAGAGGTGTTTTGGACCTATTGGCCTTCTTGAGCCAAGGTATCTTTCTCTGGATGCCTTAGTTGGGACATATTTATGGCCTTAGAACTGTAAACTTGTAACTTATTATATTCCTTTTTTAAAAGCTGCTCCATTTCTGGTATATTGCTTTCTGGCAGCATTAGCAATTAAAACACTCCTCATCTCCCAGCAAATAAAAAAAACAATTTTCTCTGCTCTACTCCCCCTCCAAGAGGGAAAAAGAAAGGTCATGTGCTCTCTTTCAATCTTTCTCTCTCCCCCTCCCTCCATATCTCTCTCTCTCTCTCTCTTCCCCTCTTCCCACCCCCACCCCGCCCAGGAGCACCCCCTTCTGACTTTATGTTAAAGCTCATCTCGATCTTTCCACCCTGGTGAACATGGAGCGGTTGTGGTTTGCTGCTTGTCGGGCTGGGTTGGACATGCAAAGAATCTTCAATTAGGAGTCCAAAGACTTGGACTTAAGTCCGAGAATCACCACTTCTGAGCCAGTTGGAACTGGGCTGGTCCCTTCTCTCTGAGCATGAGCTCTTTTATTTACAAAGGAAGGATCATATTTACTGTGTCTGGTCCACCCAGGGGCTTCCTAGAGATCACTGGAGAGATCTCCTGGCATCTCAAGCAGTAGTAAGCATTCCCTCAGCACTAAGGTTAGTTGGGGTCTGAACCTGCGGGATCAACAGGTGCCTCAATTTTACTCCAAGAGTAATGATTTAACCCATTATTTTTACATTTATGCCAAACGCAGGTTTAGTATGGAGTAGAGTAAGAAATCCCCATGATTACTGTAAATGAAACCAGACATTAACAACAAGTTAAAGTCTGCACACAAGCCACGTTGGGCTACATCACAGACCCCTGAGAGCAAAATCACCATCCTTTGCCATCCCTGCACTTGGGCCTTTAGAGGCTTTTCTTGGGAAATAGAGGAAGAAACTGAATTATGTTAAAATGCTATGTAGGCAGAGAAGTGCTAAATAAATAGAAGAAATTATCCTTATTCTTGTGTGTGCATATTGGGTCCCCAACTAGACAGCAAGTTTTTGAGAAGAGGAACATCTTTCCCTCCTTGAACGTCCCTTCCCTGCTTCTTCCCTCCCAGCCCTGCATTCACCACTTGCAGATGCTCCATGAACCCAGGGGTGGCTAAGGCAACAGAGGGCAAACATCTGGGTTTGAATAAACCCCAGCTGAAATGTGTTGCTGGAGGGAGACCGCACAGATTCTCCCTTCCTAACCCCCAGAAAGACCTCTAAAATTGCCAGCCCAGTTCCTCATCCTCTACAGAGGGGCTGACTTTGAGATCAATTCCTAGACTTCCTGTGCTACAGAAAGAAACTGAGAAACAGCCCAAAAAAGACAGCCCAGAGAAATCCTGGGAGATGGGGATAGGTGGCAAGAAAGAGATTAAGTGAATCTGCAGGAGAAGAAAAGATCCCTGTGGCATTGCTATAGAGGCAGCCTGTCCCCTGTGGCAGAGCCCTGTGTTTGGGAGGGGATCCCTGGCTCTGCCTTGCGGGGCAGCTGAGGGGGGTGGGCAAAAAAGCGTGTGTATGGGTAACAGGTTGCAGAGGGCAGTAGAGGGTAAAGGGGCACATACTGTACAGTTGCAGAGGCAGGGCAACAGGCATGTTCAATATCTCCGTGGAGAATATGATATATTCAAGCACACACTGATGTCTGCAGACAACTTTATCCAGATCAGCAAAAGAGGAGATGTGACTGATACACACCGCCAAGCCTGAGTAGCAACTGTAAGCACTGCCTCCTCCAGCTCCATCCACGCACTGGCCTGACCAGCCACCAGCCCTGCAGAGCATGCTGGTTGCCAGGCCCCCAGGGGAAGAAGACACTGGTTAAAAAGATCTTAAAGCTTACCAGGCTTCTTCTCTTGAAATCTGTTGAGGTCTCTCTTCCGAATCATGGTAGATAGCTGCTACATCTGAAGCTTGCCTCTGACCGTTCTAGCTACCTGCATCTGTGTCCCCTCTTTGCCCATTGGGAAAAACTACCTTTTCTCCTGACAACACTAGTGGAAGGTCCCAGCAGTACCCAGGACAACCCATGCAGAAGGACACATCTGGGTCTGAGTCAAGGGACAAGAGTTAGCAGCTGTGAAGGGGATGACACCAAGGAAAGCATCAAAAGCCCCCCATGGGGCGTCTCCTCTGAATGCCCCAGGAGTGGGAACAAGGGGTGCAGTGAGTCCTCCCCTCATCAGATAGGATCCAATCTACAACTGGTTCAGATTCTGCAGAAAGACCCAGCAGGGTTGGTTCTCAGGCACTTCAAAGGCCAAACCATGAAGTAGAGAGGTGGACCTGGCATCTAAGGTGGTGGAGAGGACCAGCGTGGAGGCCAGCGTGGAGGCACAGAGGGTGGCATGGGCTGTGATTGCTGATACCATGACATCTGAGACCAGGGGATGGTAACCTCTGAAGCTCCTTAAAGAGAAACAAGGGCAGGAAGCTGCAAAGGGAACAAGGTCACAGGGGAAGTCTCCCAGAAAACTCACTACAGCTTTCTTTATTGCAGTTTAAATAAATAAAAAAGAGAAACGTAAATATCAGTATGAAATGCTATCTGCTGTTTGAATTTCCAGATCCCATGTTCTAGTATGACCTGAGTGGATTCTGTGATGTTAACTGTGCCCCGCAGAATCTGTGAGTACTTCTCCCTTCCCCTGGCCTCAACCCCTCCCTGGCTTTGGTTCCTCGGAGATTTGGCTGAGTCACAGTCTGAAAGTAGAGGAGCATCGCTCCCTCCTCTTCCTCCTCTCTTTCAATATCCCTAAACATGGATATCCAGTCCAGTTCATAGACTAAGCAAGAACAGGGTATCCAGGGGAGGGAAGAGAGGTACAGCAGCATTTTTTGGAAATAGTATAAGAAAATTTATCTAGAGTTGTACTGTCCAGTATGACAACTATTGGCCATAAATGGTTATCCAAATCTAAATTAACTAAAATGAGATAAAAGTTAAAATTCAGTTCCTCAGTCACAACAAGTCACGTTTCATGTGCTCAAGAGCCGCATGCCGCTACTGGCCATTTACTGCCAGTGTAGAGCAGCCAGGATAGAACATTTCCATCATTGCAGAAAGTTTGCTTGGACAGCACTGACCTAAACTTACTAATTCCACTTCTAGATTTATACCCTAAAAAACTATCACATGTGTTCTAGGAGAAACTATAAGAAAGTTTACAGCAAAAAGTTTGCAATAGCAAAACTCTAGAATCAGCTAAGTGGCCATTAACAGAGAAACTGGTAGCATTACAGTGTGATACTGTGCTACAGTGGAAACAAATACTAGCTGTGCACATTCATAGGGATGAATCCGACATAATATTGAGGTCAAAAAAGCAAATCACAGAAGAATATATCTTATATAATTCCACTTACGGAGCCATTCAAAACCAAGACCAAATGATGTACTGTGTAGGGTACATATTTGTAAAGCTGTAAAGAAGACAAGGGGTGAACAGACATAAAATTCAGGAGAGTAGCAATCTATAGGGTAGAAAGAATAGAGATGTGATCATGGACATCCACCTCAAAGGTTTTAATAGTGTAGTGGATGGAATGGTGGCCCCTCAAAACTAGGTCTAACTCCTAATTCCTGGAGCCTGTGAGTGAGACCTTATTTGGAAACAGGGTTTTGCAGATGGAATGAAGTTAAGGAACTTGAGATGAGGAGATCATCCTGGATAAGACAGGTGAGCCCTAAGTCCAAGGTAAGTGTCTTTGTAAGAGCCACACAGGGGAGAAGACAGCAGAGGAGGAGGCAATATGACCATGGAGGCAGCGATTGGAGTGATGCAACTGCAAGCCAAGGAACATTGGCGCCACCAAAGCTGGGATAGGCAAGGACGGGTTCTCCCCTGGAGTCCCTGGCAGGACTTCCAGCCTCCAGAACTATGGAGAAGAAATTTCTGTTGTTTTAAGCTGCAAGTTAGTGGTAATTTGTTACAGCAGCTCTAGGAAATTAATGTAAATTGTGTTGGGAATTGTTTTATTTCCTAGGCAAGGTGGTGGGCCATGGGTGTTTAACTCTGACATCAGATGGTCTTACAATCTCTGCCAGCTGGGTGGCAAGTAGGATGCCTGAGAAATGCCTTAATCAATTTTTTCACATATATCTCCCTTTTTTTTTCTTTTTTTTGGGGGGAGGGGTTCATGGTCCCAGAATCAAACCTGGATCTTCCACGTGGAAGGCGAGCATTCTACACTGAACCATCCATGCACCCTATATTTTCCTTTTGATGTATGCAGAAGAGTGATCAATGGCATACATCTGTCTGGAAGACCTTTAATAAGTATAAAATAAAAAATTGTAAGTGACAAGAAGAATAAAAAAGAGAGAAGGGAGCAAAAGGCAGCTGGGCCAGATAAGACTAGAGGTGGGAGGTTGAGGGGGGAGGTTTTGGGGGAGGCATGGGAGAGGTGATGAATGTGAGGTTATCGAGAGTGCAGTGAGCGGAATTAGGAAGGAAAGGGGTTACTAGAGGTAAAAATGAGAATTATAAATTGGATACTCTTTAAAGCCCTTCAAGAAATTCCAGCACAGGGTGAAATTACTCTTCAATTATTTATTCCCTGTTTTTGTAAGTGCTTCTTCAGATGTGACCCAGCTCCAGGTCAGAACCACGGGGGTCGAGAATTCTACAGGGTTGCCTTGGGCATATGACTTCTATTTTGTATTCATTAATTTATATCTGCCTCTTTCCTTAAAAAAAAAAAAAGAAAAAAAAAAAAGACGAGGTAAAGCAAGACCATTTAATCTCTCTGAATCTCACTTTCTTCCTCTGACAAATTGGGTTCCTGACCCCAGGTGTGAGGTTTCTGGTTGTGTTGATGTCCAGGTGTGAGATTATGAAGACTAAATGAGAAGCACTGGACACAGCTCCAGGTGTGGCACAAAGCTCGAGAACTGCTAGTTCCCTTCCCCCACAAACGTTTGTTCTGATTTAATAGAATTATATGACTGTTTAAAATGAGATAATGGGGATAAAAGTGCCTTGAAAGCAAAAGCCCTCTGTAATGCAAGTTGTTATTGCTATCTTTAGTCCCTTAAAGTGCTTTGCAGACATGAAGTTGACAAAGAAAATGTTTAGCTTGTCCAAGAAAGTTCAGATATTCTTATGCTTTTCCCGAAGCTCTTATGGTCTGGGGCAGAAAGGAAGAGGTGGCATTTTTAGTCCTTAGCCCTTAAAGGTGCTACAGGGTGTGGTGCTGTGAAGCTATATGTACCCCAGAAAAACATGCTCTTAAATTTAATACATTCCTGTGGGTGTGACTTCAAGTAGGATCTTTCGATGAGGCTACCTCAGTTAAGATGTGACCCACCTCATTCAACATGGCTCTCAGTCCTCTCAGTGGAGTCCTTTATAAACGGGATGGAGAGAAAGAGAGACTTTTTTTTTCAGTCTCAAAACCATAAGCTAATAAATTCCCGTTGTTTAAGACAATCCACTTCACGGTCTCTGCTTTCAGCAGTCTGGGAAACTAAAACACAGAAGGATGGAATTACGACCTTAACCCAGACATTTGAACTCCTGAGTGCTCTCTGCACCATTCAGCACAGCCTAACAAGCACCCTCCGGTACAGCAGGGTGTGACTGTTAAAATTGAGCCTTTTGTCGTCTGCCTGGGCCTGCCTTACTACCTGCCCAGCACTTCTCCGTGAAATGGAAATCCCAGCAGAACCTGGAGGGGGTCCCTGCTGACCCAACAATGCAATTTTCTGGGAAAACTTCTCAGCCTAGCCAACTGAGCCCAGTGCAGCTGGCCAGTTGCAGGATCTGCTGTAACCCAGTGATAGGTGATGGAGGTACCTACTGCCCCTTAAACACCCTCTCACCTCCCTGCCAGGCTCAACCCCAGGGAACCTCTTGATCTCATCTAGAACTTTTCCAGGGTCAAAGACTTGTGTGAACTGAGATCTCAAGTTCATTTGTACCCTATCTGCATATGATTGGCATACCTCTGCACAGACTTGGAGAGAGTAACTTCTGTCTCTTCCCCATCCACCCTCCCTTGGGTCCTACCCTTCTTTCACCCCATGAAAAATGTGCTTTTGTCCCCAGTGCCTGACAGCCTCACTGTGATCCCTGAGAATGAATTCCAACCCTTGCTCAGTGAACGCAGCCTTATTTGAATCTGCCATCATCTCCGCACGTGCCTCCCTAGCCACCTACACTTACCTGCCTTCAGAATCGGGCTTTAATAATTCCTCTTTCTCCGTCGATTTCCTCCACCCCTCCTAAGTGAACCTGTATGTTTGATTTTTTCTTAAGAGCCTGACCCAGGCCTGGCTCATCAATATTCCAACCTGGTGGTGCTCTGCCTGCTAATCGCCTCATTCGCCCAAGTCTGCGGCTGAGAATGGCAGCAGGGTGAGCAGGGGGGGCAGCTCTGCCCTGCCCCCTCACCCTCTCTGTCCTGCCAGCTGGAAGGTGTCCCAGGGGCAATGCAGTCAGCCTCACATGCTCATAGGCACCCAACCCCCGAGAGATCTCACCTAACAAAATGTGAAGTGGAAGCAACCTCACGACCTTACCCTACAGGATGTCAGGGCATGAGAAAGACACACCTTGACTTGTTAAGCTGCCATCGCTCAGCCAGAAGTCCTGCTGGAGTCACATATTCTTGGGAATATTCTGCCCTTGTCACATACATTCCCAAGTGATCCTGGCTTTCTCTGCCTCAAAGAATGCAGAAATGCTGGCTCCAGCCTCCTGAAGAGGCTTCAGAGAGGATTACCATGACTGTTAAAATGAGATCATAGATTTAAGACCACTCTGAATGAGAGCCTTTGGCTTTAAGGTTTTTATTGCTATTATTAAGATACCTCTACAGGCCTAAAAGCAAACAAGGGAAAAGTAAAAATAGCCAACCCAACAAGACTGAAAGTGTTCTAGCCTCTTCTTGAACTTCTAACTGTTAAAAACAGAACAAGGGGAAAAGGTATTCCACAGAGCTGAAATCTATAAACCTTCTTTCTTCTGCAATTTGCTGTGTGTAACTTGCTCTGTAAGGGCATGTGTGTTAATGGGGTACAGTGAAGGAAAGTGCTGCTAATGTGCTCAGCAGAGACCAACCCTCTGCCTTTTACACACCCACACACACACCTCCCATCAGCCCACCCGAACCTCTATGCTGACAGCAGGAAATGACCAAGGCCATAAGGCTATTTTCTGTTTTTCAGAAAACTTCTCACTGTGACAATGATCCTTCTGCAAAAGGCTGCCTGATGCAAATGGGATTTCTCCCTCTCTCATTGTTGCCTGGTGATGAGCTTTGGATGGCTGGGTGATCCAATTCAGCCACCACTGCTGGCCTAACTCTGTGACCTTGACCCAGTCTCTCACCCACCCCTCAGTGCCTCAGTCCTCCAGATCTGAAATGACAGGTCTCCTAAGTGCCTCCATCTCTTCAAAGAAACATCTGAAAAGAATAATAAAACTGTGAGAGATGCAGACCACCATTAGCCAGTTGTGTGGAAGCAGGTGTGGGGGCTGAAGCTTTGCCCCCAGTCCCCAGGAAAACTGGCAAGAGAAGAGCCTGTGCCCTGTGTTGCTGGGTCTCCCAATGGAACCATGCTGGAGACAGGTGGCCCAGCCTACTTGGTGGACCTTTGTTCTCTCCAGGAGGTGCTGACTACGTTCCAGGTTCTTCCTCTTCACTCCTTCACTCAGCAAAGTAGATGTGGTGCAGGTTTCCAATCCAGGAGAAAGATCATCAAAGCAGGGTGGGTACAGTGAGAGCCACTTACAGTTAAGCCTGTTTTTATCACTGATTTGGGCATAGTAAGTAAAAACTGAGCACAGGCAACTTTTCAAATTACATATATTGATTATAGGATTATTCATATAATCCATAATAAAATTAGCAAAACTAACCCTTTTTATTTATACACTCATACACATGTATTTGGAGTAAGGGTAAAAGTACCTTCAGCTGGAGGTGAGTGCTTGGAATGATTCTCTAACCACCTTGTAAAACAGATGTTCTCTTTCCCCAGCAGCTGTACACATCGATCTGTAGATTGGATCCATTATGAAGACTTTGTCAGAGATTGTCCAGGGCCTTCAAGTGTTAATTTAGCAGAGAAATAGTATGTACTTTGCTGTGAGAACAAGTGTTACCAAGCTGTGAAAGCTCCAGGTGCCTACATGCTGCGGTGGGGACCTCGATTTCCGTGATTGGTATCCCAGGAGTATTGCTGTGATGAGTTAATGTGAAATAGCAAACTCAACTACATTGATTACATTGCTATGATGAATGTTTCCATGATCTCATAGTCATTCTAAGAATAACTAAAACCATGACAAACAGCCCCATACCATTGTCTAGTTGATCGGCATCAGGGTATAACATGGACAATGAGAACACTGTCAACTTCTTAGGAATCACATACAATCTCTAAATATATGAATAACATTTTGCCCATATGAATTTAGCTAAGAAAAAATAGAAAATCCCCTTAACTACTGTAATACTTCCCAAACATCTCCGATATAATATGTTAAACCATTTTAGCGCCTCACTTTTTTCCATTCTTTTTTTAATTAAGTTATTTATTAATTTAAAAAATTTAACAAACGAACTAAAACATTAACATGTGATCATTACGTTCTACATATATAATCAGTAATTCACAATATCATCACTTAGTTGCATATTCATCATTTCTTAGAACATTTGCATCAATTCAGAAAAAGAAATAAAAAGACAACAGAAAAAGAAATAAAACGAAAACAGAAAAAAAAGATTATACATACCATACCCCTTACCCCTCGCTTTCATTGATCACTAGCATTTCAAACTAAATTTATTTTAACATTTGTTCCCCCTATTATTTATTTTTATTCCATATGTTCTACTCGTCTGTTGAAAAGGTAGATAAAAGGAGCATCAGACACAAGGTTTTCACAATCACACAGTCACATTGGGAAAGCTATATCATTATTCAATCATCATCAAGAAACATGGCTACTGAAACACAGCTCTACATTTTCAGGCAGTTCCCTCCAGCCTCTCCATTACATCTTGAATAACAAGGTGATATCTACTTAATGCATAAGAATAACCTCCAGGATAACCTCTCAACTCTGTTTGGAATCTCTCAACCATTGAGACTTTGTCTCATTTCATTCTTCCCCCTTTTGGTTGAGAAGGTTTTCTCAATCCCTTGATGCTGAGTCTCAGCTCATTCTAGGATTTCTGTCCCACATTGCCAAGAAGGTCCACACCCCTGGGAGTCATGTCCCATGTAGACAGAGGGAGGGTGGTGAGTTTGCTCGTTGTGTTGGCTGGAGAGAGAGGCCACATCTGAGCAACAAAAGAGGTTCTCTTGGGGGTGACTCTTAGGCCTAAATTTTAAGTAGACTTGACCTATCCTTTGTGGGGTTAAGTTTCATATGAACAAACCCCAAGAATGGGGTCTCAGCCTATAGCTTTGTTTGTCCACACTGCTTGAGAGAATATCAAGAATTCAACTTGGGGAAGTTGAATTTCTCCCTGCTCTCACCATTCCCCGAAGGGGACTTTGCAAAAACGTTTCCACTCACTGATCGAATCACTCTGGGATTCACTGGGGCATCACTCTGGACAAACCAACAAAATCTCATGTCCTACCTGAGATTCCAAGTACTTATGGTGCTCAACCAAGCTATCTACATAAGTTATATTAGGAAATGCACTAGTCAAAATATAAAATTTGTACCAAGCAACATTTTTTTTAGCACCTCACTTTTACTAGGTGAAAAAACAAATCCTTTGTAACTGTTTTCCTTTAAAAGAAGACTTGTCTTTTGAAATAAAGGATGATACAATCAACATAAACATTAGCAAAGATATTATTCTGGTATAAAATCTTTGTCTTTTAGATAGAGTACTGGTATGGCTAAGAAAAACTTTTCACAACTTTTCATTAAGAGCAGACTAACAATGAACATTATTTTAACAGAGAGAAAACCAAACTTCAGTTTTGTATGAATACATTGTTTGACACAAAAACCTCTTTTTAAAAAAAATTTAAACAGGCTTATCAAATTTTGGGTCAGCATTGACTATGACAGACAGAAATTTCTGTTATAAACATTCTACAACTTTCCATATCCACTCAGTGCTTGTAGTCAGCAATGATTGCAGCAAACAAAATTCCTTTCTCAAACCTTCTACAACAACAAACAAAATTCACTTTAATCAGAGAATATGATCATCTTAGTATGGAAAATAATAAAAATACTCTCCATCCCACGTATAGTCTTTATTTTTCCAAACTGCATACAAATAGAAATTTGATAACCAATTTACAAAGCTCTTTGAACAGGCACACTACCTTCTGATAACAGTATTCATGAAGGGGAGAAAAGACAGAGATACTACAAAATAATGGAAGAAGGAAGAAATTTATGCTTGGACTTGGAACACAACCAGGGATTTATATATTTTATGCTCACAACACACGAATGATTAGTTTACAATATGCCTAAAGTCCTTTAGCCCAATCCAAACTACCTTCAAAGGTCAGAAGAAGGGGTGTGCAGGTGGTTTGGTGGTAGAATGTTCACCTTCCATGCGGGAAACCTGGGTTTGCTTCCCAGACCATGCACCAAAAAAAAAACCCAAAAACCTCCCAGAAAGGTCAGAAGAGCCCAAGTTGAGAGAACAATCAGCTCTTCAAAAATTAAGGGATTTATCTCCAGGGAAAGACTCAAGTTTTTCTCAACATTATTCCTAAGTACTAAATAATGCCAGGAATATGTCAGTTCACAAAATTAAATTATGGCTTTTGAAAAACAGTTCAGAACTCCCTTCATTTAAATGCTACTTTCTTATTTAAGGGTCTTACAAGTGTCATCTCTTCTATGAGGTCTCCTTAGGCCATTCTTTATCTATCTGCTTTTTAAAATTCTTCCAGCATTTTTATTCTTTTATTTCTATCGTCTTACACTATGCCCTAGTACATGTATATTCTGACTAGAATATAAAGTCTTTGAAGCTAAGAATGATGTCTTTTCCATTCATTACAGCACTTACTAGTGAAAATATGCTAATTGACATTAACAAAGCCACTACAAATTCAAATTCTTTCACATATTATAGTACCAAATGCAATGCAATTAAAAGCCAAACTTTTTGAAATCCAGGTAAGCAAGGCTACAAAAATTTATATTTCTTACTAAACTTAACTAATTTCTTAAATAGACATATTTGAAACAACAGCATATCTTTGTTTTTATTGTATCTTATATGTGTCATCATTTCCAGGTACATTGCTCAGTTTATACAATCTGCCTAGTTAGGCTATTTTTAAGAGGAATTTTGAGAACGTACTAATAATATTAGCTTATTTTATCAGTAAGCTTGTATAAATTTAGGAAGAACATATCTAAACAGAATAAAATTGCATTTGCTTGATTCAAAAATTAATCATAAAAACAGGAATCAGATTAGACTTTGTCACTACAATTTTTTGCAGCTGTATTTGCTTTTTTATACCTTCTATTGGAGGTTAAAAAATCTGTTTGTTTTCATAATATCCTAAAATTACAAACGTTCTTAAAACTACATTGACTATTAAGCTCTGGAAAATATGCTGCAATTGTTTAATTTGCCCTAATCCTATATCCAGGAAAACTTTTCCATATTCCTCAAGGACCTTTCATTTTACTTATTGAAATTCTGCAATTAGAGCTTACTCAATTACTCCTATCCCAAGGCTATCAATATTTTAATAACGATTTGTTTACTGTGGTAACCATTGCAAACGTATTATTGGAAAAAAATAGTTTTGACAAACATGGCCTATTCTGAAGCACTTTTTCTATGCCTACCATTTCTAATCTCCAGACCCAGTAAAAAAAAATCAGTTAAACCACACCTTCTCCATCTTTCTGCACCCAACCCTTACCCCATGGCTGCTTTAGGTGGTTAGGCCCTGAGGCCAGGAATAGGTGAGACTGAAAGAATGAGGCCTGTCCTGTTGAACTTGGATTTTAAAGTTTTAGGTGAGGACAGTGGGATTTGAGAGTTTCTATGCCCTTCTTTTAATTATTTCCAATCATCAGAGCTATTTCACTTAAAGCTGTGACCTGGACAATTGGAAAAGGTCTTTACCTATTCCAGAGGCAACCCTCTGATATCCTTCTGCTGTTTAAGGGAAATTCCAGGGGTGTTTTCTTTCTAATGCCCAGGTTGTTTATAGTAATTACAAAAACAAAGGCTTTGAATCCTGCTGCTCAGAGGGTTTTTTCTTTTGTTTTCCCCCTCTGGGACTCCTAGAGTATTAATTTATACATATATGGGTGTTCATTTATCTTGAAGCCATTTGAATAGAGCTCTTTAATAATTTTTGATAATTTTCTATTACCATCCAGAGGTATGAGAATATACATTGAACAGGCAGATAGACACAAACAGAAAGTCACAAGAAACAGCAACACAGAAATGCTTTTGAAAGGGACATGCATATTATCTTATCCCATTTCTGCCCTTTTGCATGACAATTTTATAGCCATTCTCAGGCCATTTCTTCCCTGATTCTAAATCATATTGAGAACAGAGTGTGTGACAAATACAAACTTTTTCTCATAGGCTCATAATTAAACTATTCCCTTTTTTTTAATACAGCCCAAAGTCTCCCATTTTAAAGAATTTCCTTAATGAGTAACCAATTAGAAACACTTGAGCAATACAAATGTAGTAAGATACTGTGCCAGTTTGAAAGGATTATGTACCCTAGAAAAGTCATGTTTTACTCCTGATCCACCTTGTGGAAGTGGCCATTTCTTTTAATCCCTATCCAGCACTGCAGGTTGGAAACTTGATTAGATCATCTCCACAAAGATGTGGCATACCCAATTTTGGGTTTGATTAGAGGGAGATGTGACTGTACCCATTCCAGGTGGGTCTTGTTAGTTTACTGGAATCCTTTAAAAGAGGAAACATTTCTGGAAAAGTTTTGGAGCCATGATAGCCCACACAGCCAGAGACCTTTGAATATGAAAAAGGAAAACATCCCCAGGGGAGCTTCATGAAACAAGGAGCCTGGAGAGAAAGTTAGCAGACATCACCATATTCACCATGTGTCTTTCCAGTTGAGAGAGAAACCCTGAACTTCATCAGTCTTTCCTGAATGAAGGTAACATCTTCTTGGTGCCTTGATTTGGGCTTTTTTACACTTGTTTTAATTTTGACATTTCCATGGCCTTAGAACTGTAAACTTGCAACTTAATAAATTCCTCCTTGTAAAAGCCATTCCATTTTGGTATATCGCATTCCAGCAGCTTGCAAACTAGAACAGATACCAACTATCGAAGTTAAAGACACTTAACACTTAGTAAATATTTAAATAACACACCCATTAATAACTAGACCAAACACACCAATTAACAGTTAAACAGGCATTAAAAACTTACCATATCTAAGTAATACATAGATTAACATTAAACAGTTACTATACCAGTTTAATGTAACGCCTGTATATTAAACAGATAATCAAAAGTATTGACAAGGTCCCTTGAGGGATAGCAGAAAAAATATGGAACTATTAAACTTTGCCACTGGGGAAACCCCTGATACTGTGTCAAACATTAGGGACACCCAACTCAATAGGTTGAAGCCTTGACCTTGAGGCTTGCTCTTGTGAAGCTTATGCATGTGGCGGAGAAAATTAGCCTACATATAGGTATGCCTAAAAGTCACCTCCAGAGGACCTCTTTTGTTGCTCAGATGTAGCCTCTCTCTCTAAGCCCACTCAGCAGGTGAACTGATTGCCCTCCCCACTATGTGGGACATGACTCCCAGGGGTGTAAATCTCCCTGGCAACATGGAACATGACTCTTGGGGATGAGCTGGGACCCAACATCATGGGATTGAGAAGGCCTTTTTGACCAAGAGGAGTGTAAGGGGAAGACAAATTTGTAGAGTCTGTTCTGTTCAACTGATGTTGCCATTGTATGACCTTGGTAAGAAACGAAGTGTGCACTCCAGCTGGAAGGACTGGCTATCCTCCTGGAAGGAGGGTGTTCTAGTTTGCTAGCTGCCAGAATGCAACACACCAGAGACGGATTGGCTTTTAATAAAAGAGGATTTATTTCATTAGTTCTTCAGAAGAAAGGCAGCTAACTTTCAATGAGGTCCTTTCTTACATGGGAAGGCACTGGGTGATCTCTGCTGGTCTTCTCTCTAGGCCTCTGGGGTCCAACAACTTTCCCTGGGGTGATTTCTTCTTGCATCTCCAAAGGCCTGGGCTGAGCTGTGAGTGCTGAGATGAGGTATGCTGAGCTGCTTGGGCTGTGCTACGTTGAGCTCTCTCATTTAAGCACCAGCCAATTAAATCAAACATCATTCATTACAGCAGGCACGCCTCTTAGCCGACTGCAGATGTAATGAGCAACAGACGAGGTTCATGTACCATTGGTTCATGTCCACAGGAACAGAACTAGGTACCTTCACCTGGCCAAGTTGAACAACTGAATCTAACTACTGCAGAGGTGCAACTTAATAAAGATATCTGGGTCCCAGGAAGCTCCTCTCAGTCCCTAGCCAGTTCCAGAGGACCAAATTGGGCCCAGTCATGTAAACTAATTGGAATTTGGCCACGATTGTGTAAAGATATCATAAAAACTGCATGCAAGCAGTTAGAGGAGTAGAAGAAGAGAGAGGAAGAAGAAATAGAGAGGAGAATCTTATGAGAAAGAGAGAGCACCTCATCAGAATCTTATCCGGGAGAATAATGCTCTGCTGTGGATTTTTACTAAGAAGACTCTGAATGCTGTCTCCTAGATTGCAGTGTATTTTTACTAAGGAGACTTGGAATGCTGCTTCTGAGACTTCCCAGCACATCTCTTCAGGTGTTGGTGCCATCTTATCTGATGATGTAACTATACCTTATTTTTGAAAGCTCTTTTAACTACTTTCTTTTAATTACTTTCTTATTAAAATCTGTTTTTATATCACTGGAGTCTGTGTTGTCTGTGAATCTGAACCTGTAAATTAAGTGACCACAAATATCATGCTACCTTTCATGCGACAAGGAGAAAGAGAGAGATGAGGCAGAGTTTCAGTGGCTGAGAAATTTCAAATAGAGTTGAGAGGTTATTCTGGAGGTTATTCTTATGCATTATATAGATATCCCTTCTTAGTGTATTGGGGTGGCTGGAGGGAAGTCCCCGAAACTGTTGAACTGTATTCCAGTAGCCTTGATTCTTGAAGACGATTGTATAACTATATAGCTTTTACACTGTGACTGTGTGACTGTGAAAACCTTGTGGCTGAAGCTCCCTTTATCCAGAGTATGGACAGATGAGTAAAGAAATAAGGACAAAAAAATAAATAAATAATGGGGGTGGGGGTAAGGGGTAAAAAAAATGGGTAGATTGCAATACTAATGGTCACTGAGACAGAAGGGTAAGGGGTATGGATGTACAGGTTTTCTCTTTCTTTTTTTTCTCTCTATTTCTTTTTCTGGAATGATGCAAGTGTTCTAAAAATGATCATAGTGATGAATACACAGCTATGTGATGATATTATGAGTCATTGATTGTATACTTTGGATGAACTGTATCGTGCGTGATGATATCTCAATAAAAATATTTAAAATAAAAAAACACTTACTGTACCTAGGTAGCACACCGGTTAAGATTTAAACAGGCATACTTAATTTCATTGAACACCAATTAATTGTTGGATTACTTAATTTCCAGAGGTGTACTTAACAGACAAATTCAGGTCAGGGTCTCAAACCCCCTATGGAATGGTACCCCAAACCAGAAAGGTGTAGAGGTCAGAGCCAGGTAGATTGTTCTGGAAGCAAGACCCAGGTCTTCAAGCCTAGGCTTATGGGACTCAAACCACTGAACTAACTTCCCAATTCACGTTTATCCCTTGATGACCCACTCACCCCATCAGATGTCTGGACTTGGAACTAAAAGCGTCTTCTTTCTTTGATGCTTTAGGGTCTAGAGTGCTGGTAGAACACGGAAAACCCAATTGCTCAGCCTCCAGACAGCCAGCGGCCACAAAAATCTCAGTTACCACACTTCCCTGTCCTACCAGAGCTCCAGAGCCTCAGGCTGCATCCCATCTGGGTCACCAAGTTGTTACCAGACAAAGGTTGTGGATTTTCTGGCGAATACACAATAACTAATTCCTGAGACACCAGGGTTTCAAAGAGAGAAAGAGTTTATTGCTATGTGCAAAGCGGGAGATCAAATGGCCTCTCAGTCCAAATTGTAATGCAGTGATTCTGACAGTTTTACAGTATCAGAAGATGGCAATTTAAGATAATGAGCACACTAGCTCCAGATGATATAGTTAGAGGTGATCTAATTATTGAGCAGATGGATTACATGCTTAGTCACAGAACGTGTGAAGAAAATGGCAGCCTTAATATGATGATGGGCATGATTTTTAATATATAATGAGGTATAGGTCACTTGTAGGTTAAAATCTAAGCTACTGTGCATATCAAGCTGACCCATTTTAGTTAGATCCAGTTTTGGTTCTCGAGATAACTTCGGAATTGGGATGGGTTAGTTCCGCCTGACCTAAGTTTCTTCATTAGTATACTTTAGGGTCTGTCTTTAGTGATCAAAGACTCCAAAGTCAAACAATGGGTACAAGTAAAGGTCAGTCCCACGGTTTTTACAATCACAAGGGCACAAGATAAAGGCTATACAATCATTATCAAGGCGATTGTATTACAGTTAAAAATTTTCAAGTAATTCCCTCTGTTCCCATATACTAGAAAACAAAAAGAAGTATCTATATAATCATTCAGCAACCACAATCATCCTTTAAATCCTAAGTTCTCCATTACAATATGCTATCATAAGGACCTCTCTTTCCATGATTGGTGTCCCTGGGGGTATTGCTGTAATAGGTTACCTGCAAAATGGCAAACTCAATTACATGGATCCTAGATTTGATGCCTGTACATACTGGCTCTGTCACCCCCACCCAGATGGTTGTGAGTTTTGTGAATATGCAAACTAGATGACCCTAATATGTTGATGCAGATAAGGTGAGATGGCCTTCCCTGGGACACAGGCAACCCTCATGGGTTGGTACTGAGCCATCGTTCATACGATCAGACAGTATACATGTATGTTTTACTCTCCCTTAGAATAGAAACAAAGTTGTTAGAGAAATCCCATTTCTCTTAACTCTTCTCAAACATCCCCCCACACCCACCACTTCCCAATAGCCCCTTAATGATTGGGAAGTGGAGCCAGACCCTTATCAGTTTTTCCTCCCAGCCAAAGAGAGAGCTTATAACACTTGGAGTGCAAGGGGCCATGTCTGTCTGGTTCCCACATCCCTAGCTTGACATCCTCTGCAAGCAACTACACAGTGACCCAAAATGGCTTTGGATGATAATGGCAGCAGCGCACGTCCTCTACCAGAATCCCATTTGGGCCATCAGAATGGGCCAGTCATTTTACCCCTAACCTCCTGTATAGTGACTGGTTTATGAAGGGACACAGTCAGGGCCAATCACAGTCTCCATGGGATTGATTTATGTACATTGCAAGAGACTCATTCTCCTTCAACCGTAGTTGTCAAGCCAAGAGGATAGAAGTCTAGGGCTGCCAGCAGCCAGTGCATGCTTGCAAATAATGCAGGGACCAGCTAGGCCGGATGGGAAAAGAGAGAGGCCCAGAAAAACATGCCTGAGCAACTGGATCTAGCTATGTCTAAAGTGAGAACAATCCTGCTACACAGCTGCTAAGATTTCCATTTACAAGGCAATTAGTTTGGTTTTTCTGGCAAGCCCAGAAGTTCTGATATTGTTTTCATATCTCCTCATGGTGTTCATATAGGCAGCAATTAGTAAGTGCTCATCGACATTAATTAAAGAAGATATTGAGAACTAAAGCTTTTCTACACTCATGGTTGCCCTCATAAGGCAGCTAAGTTAATTCCAATAGATTCAGGCCATAGGACACTCACATGGAGTGTAGGTTACTGGAGCTCCCACACCGCCCTTTTGAAAAGTGCATCTAGAAAATGTTCAAATGCCCCCTGGATGATATTGTTGTTTGTTGATTTATCAAATGCCACCTTAGCTAATCAAGACTGTGTAGTTAGGTTGAAAAGAGGAAATAGTTTTTAGGATGGGTCTGCTCAGTTTTTTATAACTGTTATGGTCACCTTGAACTCAGCATCATGACATTGCTAATATCACATATTTATACTTGTCTAGGTATGTAAACATGTGGTATCTCCTTGGTCTGGTTTTTCAGATCAGGAGGACCAAATGTCCTCAATCCATCAGGGGTGATCAGGCCTCGGCTAATTGATTTAATCAAAATTCCAAAGAAATTGCTCTAGGAGCCAGAATTATTTATTTGGAACAAGAAATATAACATTTAATATTTAATTAGCAAGAAGATCAGAGGACTGACTTTGGCCTGTCTGAATATCGTCTTCTTGGTAGGAAAATCTACTTGAGAAATTAAATCAAGTAGGCCATTGGGTAAATATGAGAGAACACTAATGATCTTCGTTAGTCCCACTGCCCATTTTCACCAAGTCGGAATAACCAAATGATTCATGCTTGTCCAGAGGGCAGATCATCATTTCCACAGGTCAGATCACCCACTCCACCACAGAGAGCTGAAGATTTATTAAGGAATTCTTACATATCCACACAGCATGTCCCTTCTCCACCTCCTTTCCTGGGTATTCGAGCTCTTCACATCATTCAAGTCCAATGTCAACAAAAGACTCAGATAAGCGTAAGCAAGTAAGAATCCGGAATTCATCTCTGATGGACACTGCTGATTGCTTAGCCAGTACTCATTCCCCCTTTCTCCCTCCTGACACAGCCCAGTTTATTTTCAGGCATCATGCTTACCCCATGCGGTCCATGTGCTGCAGGAAAGTTAAACCACCAGCTCTGGGAGTAGGTGTGACAGGTCTCAGGGGACTCCCATCCCCTTAAAGGAATTGGTTCAGGAAAAGACTTGTGACCTAATTCAAGCCAATGAGATGCGTGACTTCAAGGAAGTTTGTCTCCCTTTCTCCTTTGAAGACTCTCCTCTTTTAATGTCAGGCTGAACTTTAATGCCAGCCTGAAGATGAAGCCAGCACCCAGAGAAGGCCTGAGTGGGAGGCGGACGGGGAAACTGCCAGAGACTCTGGACTGTATCCACCCTGCCTGGACCATGTCTACCCTGCCACCTGCCCTACCTCAGGACTTGAGTATGCAGGACAATAAATGTCTTTATTGTTAAGTGAGTTGAGCTGTGTTTTTTATTCCTTGCAGCCACAGGTAACCTGACCAAAATACTTCCTTATGTGAGAAATATTTGAAGAGGCAGGTGTGTTTGTTTGATATCCTAGGGCACAGCATAGGAGGCTCATCTCCTTTAACAGGGATACTTGATTAGACCCTGAACCAATGTGGCTGGAACGAGGGTGCTCACAAGCAACCCCCTAATTCGGGAACTTGTAACCTTTATTTCCTCCCATCCATAAAGCCTCTCCAAACCCAAGAGAAAGGAAAAAGGAGGAAAATAAGGCTGTGCACGGTTGGGCCACTGGGGCCAGACTGTCACTCCAGCAGCTCAACACATGAAAAGCTAAGGAGAACTTATAGAGTGCAGTCGGTCTTCTCCAGGCCTGGCCTGGGGTCCACGGCTCTGCGTGGGCCGGGAAGCGGGGATGTGCTGGGGACGTGCGGTGTGAGAGGAGTGAGAATGGAGCAAGGAGTACACTCATTCTAAAACACTGACCCGAGCCAGCCCAAAGGATTCCCAAAGTCTCCACTCTCCCTCCCCCACCGTCTCTCTTGAATTCCTGCTGCCTCCTTCCTAAACAAGACTGCTTCAACCTTTCTTTGAAGCATAAAATCATCTGCAGAGATAACTATTCCTCAAAATATCTTTAAAATGCTTTAATGAGGGGTAAACAAGGGAAAAGACAGGGCAGTACAAAACTGACTCAAAAATGAGTGTAAGGCGACTACAGAAAGAAATTTTGATTTCATTTCTTCCTTTCTTTTTTTCCAAATTAACAAATGAACTTGATGGCATCTTTAAAATCAAGTAGGTCTGGTATTTTGTTGTTTCCATTGCTATACAACTCCTTAGAACTTATTCATCGGCCTGCTGAGCTGTTCCTTTCTCAGACACATAGCAAGCATCTAACATTTTTCTTACATCCTTGTTTTTAACTGTTGTGGCTTGTTGAATCAAAGCAGCTGAATTTGACACAAGCTCAATGTCATTTCCTCCAAGAATTAACTTATCTTTCTGGACTTGAGATACTGAACAGGCCACACCTGGCCTCACCTGCAGATGTATTTTTCACCCAAGAATTTCAGATTTCAGATTTCAGATTTTAACCCAGTGTCCTGAATAACAGCATCAATGGGGAGGGAGCACACCTAGAGCTCAGCCTGTAAGAGAAGCCCCGGCTGACCACAGAGACTGCGCACTGCAGCCAGCTCCTTTCTATTCCCCACCATTTGTCAACCCAAAGCCTCTTCTTTTTCTTCCCAAGTAGACTGAGCTCTGCCTGCATATGACTGAAGTCCCTTGGCAGGGTTCCTTGGGGTCCTTCATAATAGCTGTGCATCCCTTCAGCGAGATGTCCACATTTTCCGGAATGTTGACTGCTGCTGAGAATGGTCTTCACTCTGGCAGTAGGTGCAGTACAGAGAGTGATTTCATTTCTTAAATACATTAAGTCAAAGACTCTATATGACATTCAGCCATAGGGTTCCCTCTGATTCCATCCACCGTGATGTGTGGCCTGGAGTAGATAAGACAGAAAAGACCCACAGGAGCAGCAGCCTCATGGCCACACATCAAGAAAAATTCCAAATAGATTAAATATTTAAATGTTGAGAAAAGAAAGAAGGAAGGAAGGAAGGGACGGAGGGAGGGAGGATGGATACACCTCTTTGTACTGGACCCAGTTCACCCACTTGGCCCTGCCTGGGCCACGTGCTCATGGAGAGCTGTGCTACAGCCTTGCTGCCTAGCACAGCCACCATCTCAGTCTCGGAGTAAAAGCCAGACCCTGGCATTGACTCCCCAGTGGCCAGGATAGCAGGAAACACCGCACTCTGACCAGCACAAACCCAAGCAAACCCAAGGAGTCTCTGGCTCACTCCTGCTCTTCCAGAGCACCTAAGCGCTCTACTGTGGATGTGAGATTTGACTTCCAAAGAGGCCAAATAATACAACCTGGGAGTACAGAGCCTGGACCGAGGAGAGACAAAGACAGAAGGAGCCACTGGGGAATGCCTCTGGCTTTCTACCCCGAGGGGCTTGTCTAAAGCAAGGCCAGTTTGGACACATCTGCTATGTTTCTCCTGAAGTTGTGGCCAGCTTGGTTATGTGCTGCCTTAAATTTGCCTTCCTGCCTCCCCCTCTTCATACTTCTTTTATCCTCCCTCTTGCTGCTGTGAAATTGCATTTCCCAGTAAAGCATTTTAAAAATGCAATTATTAAAGAAAAAAAAAGCACAGAGGATGAGGAGAAATTGGAACTTTAGATATTTGTTGGCAGGAATGTAAAATACTGCAGTCATTGTGGAAAGCAATATGGCAGTTCCTCAAAAAGTCAAATAGGTTGTATATATATTACTAGAATATAAATTTTTAAGAGTTCCATAGAACTGCACAACACAAACTGTGAATCCTAAGTTAAACCATGGACTGTAGTTAATAGTGCAATATAAAAATGTGCTTTCATCAATTGTAACAAATGTAACACAGCAATGCAAGGTGTTAATAATAGGATAATACAAGGGAATTCTGTATTTTACATATGATTGTCCTACAAACCACACTTTTGCTAAAAAAGAAAGTTAATTATAGAACTGCCATAAGACCCAACTATTCCACTTCTAGTTATATACCCAAAGAAAGTGGAAACAGGGCCTTAAAACACCCTTGTACACCAATGTTTATAGAATAGCCCAAAGGTTGAAACAATGAATAGATAAACAAAATGTGGAAAATTCACACATTCACACAATGGAATATTGTTTGACTCTAAGAAAGAATGAAGTTCTGAGATATGCTGCAACACGAAGAGCCTTGAAAACAATTACGCTCAGTGAAATAAGCAAGGCACATAAGAACAAATATTATGTGACAGAGATAACTAGAAATTTCAAATTTGCAGAGCTTGAAAGTAAATTTGAAGTTACCAAGGGAGGAAGGAAAGGGGAAGGAGGAGTATTGATTGGGAAAAAAACATTTTTAATAAAAAATAAAACACACACACAAATAATAAAACATTTTATAGCTTTGTCTCATGCTCTATATCCTCTAGTAACCTGGGCTAAGACACAAGAGAAGACACAATCAAGGAAAGCATGGTAGCCTTCCTTTGTAAGCTTGAAGATCATTCTTCTAACTATGAGTCAGAATCCAAAAGCCATAGAAGAAAAGATTGATAAATTCAAATACCTAAAAGCCAAAATCTTATGCATGGCAAAGAACATCATAAGCTAAGTCAAAAGTGAACAACAAACTGGCAGAAAAAATTGCAATTCTTATTTCAGACAAAGGGTCAATCCTCCTAATATATAAATAACTCCTAGAAATCAAATACGACAAAGACTAACAACTCAATTAAAAAATGGGCAAAGGCTATTAATAGACACTTCACAGAAAAGGAAGCACAAATGGTTCTAAGGCATGGAAAAAGATGTTCAACCTCACACATAATAAAAGACTACAAATTAAAATCTCACTGAGAAATACATAAAGAGCTCTCACAAATCAACACTAAAAAGCACAACTCAATAAAAATTGGGGAAAGTATTTGAAAAAATGTTTCATAAAAGATCAAAAATGGCCATTAAGCACAGGAAAACATGCTCAACATCATTAATTATCATGGAAGTGTAAATTAAACCTATAATTGATACCACTATACACACAATAGCATGACTAATTTTTTTTTAAGACAATACCAAGTGCTATGAGGATGTAGAGTTATTGGAGCACTTATACTTTGCTTGTAGGAGTGAAAAATGGTACAACCATTTTGGAAAGCAGGTGGGTGGTTTATTACAAACATAAACATACTTTTTTCCATGCTACTCAGAAACTCCACTTCTAGAAGTGAAAACAGATTAATACAAATTGCTAAGTACATGAATACTCATAGCTGCTTTATTCGTAATAGTCCCAAACTGAAAACAACCTGTTAGGGGTTAAAATATGTCCACACAAAGCATATGTTCCAGGCTTAACTTCCATCCCATGAATGTGACCTTATCTGAAAATAGGATCTGTGAAGATGTGATTAATTCAGGCCCTAATCGAATAGGACTAGTGATCTTATAAGAAGAGGGAATTTTTAAAAAATATTTTTATTGACTAATCTTCACAAACATATATTCCATACATGGTGTACAATCAGTGGTTCACAATATCATCACCATAATTGTGTATTCATTACCATGATAGTTTTTTAGAACATTTGCATCACTCCAGAAAAAGAAATCAAAACGAAAAAGAAAAAACTCGCCCATCCCATACCCCTTACCCCTCTTTCTCATTGATCACTAGTATTTCCATCTACTGAATTTATTTTACCCCTTACCATCCTCTTATTTATTTATTTCATCCTTTTTTTAAAATTTATCTGTCCATACCCTGGATAAAAGGAGCACCAGACACAATCACACAGTCACATGATAAAAGCTATATCATATCCAATCGTCTTCAAGAATCAAGGCTACTGGAACACAGTTCAACGGTTTCAGGTACTTTCCTCCAGCCACTCCATTTAGTTTAGTTTACATCATAAACTAAAAAGAGATATCCATATAATGCATAGGAATAACCTCCAGGATAACCTCTCAACTCTGCTTGAAATCTCTCAGCCGCTGAAACTTTCTTTTGTCTCATTTCTCTCTTCTTCCTTTTGGTCAAGAAGGTTTTCTCAGTCCCTTGATGCTGGGTTCCAGCTTATGCCAGGAGTTCTGTCCCTACTGCCAGCAAAACTCATACCTCTAAGTCATGTCCCACATAGGAAGAAGGGTAATGAATTCACTGCAGAGTTGGCTTAGAGAGAGAGGCCACATCTGAGCAACAAAAGAGGTTCTCTGGGGGTGACAGAAGAGGGAATTTCGAACACAGAGACAGACAGACACAAAAAGATGAAGGCCATGCAACTACAGAGCCAGAGACTGAAGCACAGCAGCTACAGGCTGAGGACTGCCAACAAACCATGAGAAGCCAGGAAGAGGCAAAGGATTCTTCCCTACAGGTGTCAGAAGGAACAGGCCCTGCTGATCCCAGACTTCTACCATGATTTCAGACTTGTAGCCTCTCCACCTGTAGGACAATTCATTTCCTTTGTTTTAAGCCAAGTTTGTGGTACTTTGTTATGGCAGCCCTAGGAAACCAATGCATAATGCAAATGTCCCTTAACGTGTGAATGAAAAACAAAACAAAACAAAAGTGGGGTATATTCATGCAGCGGAATACTCCTGTTTTTACTCTGCAATAAAAAGGAATCAACTACTGATACATGCAACATCATGGATGAATCTCAAAAACATGCTGAGTTAAAGAAGTCAGCCATAAAAAGTACATACTGTGTGATTCCATTTATATGAAATTCTGGGACAGGCAAGACTAATCTGCAGTGATGGATTGTCAAAGCAATGATTTCCTGAGACAGGATAGGGGTGTGGATTGGAAAGGTGCACGGCGGGGCCTTCTAGAGTGGTGGAATGTTCTATATCACGATTGGGGAGTTGGTTATACGGGCGTACACATCTGCCAAAGCTCTGACCTGTACAATTAAAATCCATTTTATCATATGAAAATTACAGCTCAAGAAAGATTTTTTTAAATCACACTGAGATACCCTTCACCTATCAGATTAGCAAATTTCCAAAAAATGTGATAATACATCCTGTTGATAATGTTCCGGGGTGGGTAGGCACTCTTACATATTCCTTGCTGTAGTATTAATCAGTACAACACTCATGGAGGGCAATTTGCCAAATAAAACAAAACATATACCCTTTGACATAGCAGTTGCACTTCTAAGAATTTATCCTCCAGGGATACTTGTATGTATGCAAAATAACATGGGTACAAGGTTTTTCACTGCAACATCATTTGCAATAACAAAATTTTGGAAACAATCAAAAGATTTGATTGCTATCAGATTTATACCGATAGGAGACTATTTTTAAAAATCAACCATGGTATAATCATGTCCCGTGACAAAGGACAACGATTTAAAAATAAAGATGCATACTTACCTGGCAGGAGAGATACCACGATCACACAGGTGGTTTTTCCACCTGAGCCCTGGGCTGACTACCAAGCTTCGTGAAGGTGCATCACTGCTGCTGCTGGGACCAAGCACCATGTCACCTCGTCAACTCTGCTGGTACTGCCCTTGCTGCTGCTGCTGGTGTGGCTGGCACGCTGGCCCCTCAGGCTGCCCGCGCTGGGCAGAGGTGTGTGGCAATGCAGGAAGGAGAGTTTCTAAATGGAATGTTTTCCCGAGAGTTCCTGAAGCAGGGCTGCTCGTGCACCCATGATCTAGGAGTAGCTTGGTTGACGCTCCAACATCCATCCCTCCCCAGATGGATAAACTAACCAGTCCTGGTAACTGCATCCCCTTTACCAATGATCCACTCAGCTACGGGCAGGTGTCTCAGTCCCAGCCACTGAGATGTGAGGGGAGCTCCACCTGGGGATTTCTGAGAAAAGTTTCTGCTCTCTTAAGGGAGAGACCCTGGAAGAGACTCTCTCCATCCTTGCTGGGGCATCGTGGTGTCTGGATGCCACACTGATGGTGGCACAGTAGAGAGAGGGAAAGAACCTGGGTCCTTGGCAAACCCCAAAATCAAGCAAACAGTGGAGCCTACGGACTTTGCCGGTTCATGCGATAATAATATATATTGTTTAGGTCACATTTTGAGTTGAGGTTTCTTTACAAGCAACTGGACATAGCCTAACTGATTCAGCTGAATTACAGAATTTTAGTGCTCCCTTCCCCATGAACTGAGACACGAATCCGTGGAAGCTGGAACCGCTAAAAGTCCAGATGACAAATCTCCCACTGTACTCAGACTCCTCTCCCATTTGAATGGCCAGAGGTTTTTTGACACCAGACTGATCAGCGCAGCTTCTCTCTGCTTACCCTGTGCCCGTTCCCAGGAGCCACGCTAACTCAGAGGCAGAGGGCTCCCTGGCACAGCGGTCACTGGGCTTCAGCCATGACAGATTTGTGAGACGGTGGACAGGCAGGGCCTGGCAGTTCTGCCATGGATTCAAATGTTATTCCTGTCATTTGCTGGTTTGATGACCTCCAGCAAATTGTTTAGCCTCCTTAAACCTCAATGTCTAATTTGTAAAATGGAGAAAATACACCTGCCTCAAAGTACATACCCATTCATTGTTTCATTCACTGAATATTTTTTTAATGCTGCCGTGTGCCAGTATACCAGGCACCAGGAAACATCACAGCCGGGCCCTTGTTGTGAAAATTAAATGAGACTTAGGGGAAAACTGTATTCAATAAACGTTGGCTTCTTTCCTCTTCATTTCAGTCAGAGCAGTGAAATCTCCTGGTGGTCGCGGTTTGGGATCTGGAGAACGTTGAATCAGGCGCCTCTTACTCCCATGGACCCACCCCAACCACAGCCACCCTCAGGGGTCTTTAGGCCCGCACACCATGACACCATCAGTGCTGGGATGTGGGCGGACCGACGAGGGTCTTGCCGACTGATCGCGGCTTTTCAGCTGGCCCTCCCCAAACATGTCGTGAGGCTGGAGCCTGAAACGACAGCCTCTTTCATGCCCTGCCCTGTCTCTGAGCTCCAGACTCTTCCCACCTGGAGCTCAGAGCCCGGCCAGTCCCCCTTGTTGTTTCCATCTCCTGGAGGACCCAGGGCAGGAAGGCAGAAGGCTGGTCCTGACCCCCAGGCCCACACGTGGTCAGACACCAAGGCTCTCAGGCTGGTCTCCAGCCACACCTTGGACCCCTCCAAGAAACAAAAGCAGGAGATAAAAGCAAGCATGTGGCTCCCCAGAGAAGCACTTTATAGCACATTAATTTTTCTCAGCAGATGTTTCCATGGGTTTTACGAAAACCTATTTGCATCTGGCAGACTTGGGCACCTCAGTGAGGGAAGCTGACAGTCTCTGGGCGCTTTACTTCTGAGAAGCAGCGTGTGGGCTGCTCCCCGGGATCTCTAGAAAACCCTCTGAAGTGTAGTGCCACCATGTGATTTTCTGACTGGAAAAATGGGCGTCCGGGCCCCCCCACCCCCACCTTTCCTGTGAATGCAAACAGGTTCATATCTGTGTGTGTGTGGGGGGGGGGGTGCTGGGGACTGACATGGACCTCCCCACCCTATCATGGAGTGTTCTAGTTTGCTAGCTGCCGGAGTGCAATGTATCAGGAACAGAATGACTTTTAAAGAGGGGAATTTGACAAGTCCTAAGTAAGGAAGAGAAAATGTCCCAATTAAAGCAAGTCTATAGAAATGTCCAATCTAAGGCATCCAAGGAAAGATACCTTGATTCAAGAAGGCCGATGAAGTTCAGGGTTTCTCTCCCAAGTGAGAAGGCACACGGTGAGCACAGTCAGGGTTCCTCTCTCATCTGGAAGGGCACGTGGTGAACACGCGTCATCTGCTAGCTTCTTCTCCTGGCTTCCTGTTTCATGAAGCTCCCCGGGAGGTGTTTTCCTTCTTTCCAAAGGTTGCTAACTGGCAGACTCTCTGCTTCTCATGCTATGTCGTTCTTCTCTGCACTCTCTGAATCTCTCTCATTCTCCAAAATGTTTCCTCTTTTATAGGATTCCAGTAAACTAATCAAGACCCACCCGAATGGGTGGAAATACATCTCCACCTCATCCAGTTTAACAACCACTCTTGATTGAATTACATCTCCAGGGAGATAATCTGATTATAGTTTCAAACACACAGTACTGAATAGGGATTAGAAGAAATGTCTGCCTTTACAAAATGGATTAAGATTAAAACATGGCTTTTCTAGGGTACATACATCCTTTCAAACCAGCACATGGAGCTTGGGGTTCCCCCAGCACCCCAAAGGGTCCACCGTTCGCAGCTGCCCCAGTCTCGTGTTCTCATGGACAGATGAAGCAGCCATGTCCGAGGAGCCTCACAAGCCTCGCAGGCCCTGGGGTCCTCGCAGGGTACTGTGTCCTCCAGCCTGGAACCCTCCTCTAATAAATACCCTGTCCAGTACTCCAACAGCCCTTCTAGTGGGCATGGCATTGGTGAACCCTTCCTCAGATGTTCAAATGACGAGCAGCCCCAACTACCCCGACCAGCTCCCCACATGATCCTTGTGCCATTCCAGGATGTGCCAGGCAGCATTAAATTCTTAACCAGCAGGTGTGGAAAGGCCAATGCCTCATTTGTAGGTGGACTTATATGTTTTTTTACCTTCACTTATTTAAAAAAAAAACTCTTAAACATGGCCCAACCAGAGAAGTGACTGATTGTCTTAACAATCAGCCAACCCAAACCATAGCATGTACACTGTGAAACTTCAAGAGTGCCAAGCAACAGCTATCTGACCAAGCAAGGAAGTCCACCCAAGATGCAATCCCTTTTTGGGACCCCTGCCTGCTCACAGCCATCCAAATCAAAACCACAAACCCCAAGAGGGACCAGCTTTGGGGTGTGATGGTGAGCTGTTGCAGCCCTGTGTTTGGGTACCTGACTGTCTAGCAAGTGCGAAAGGTTTGGCCAAGCGCCCTGTGCCACGGTGAAAGAACAGAGCCAAGCACGGCCCCATCGATCCCAAGGCCCTGCCAGTGTCCGTCCCACCAACCAACTCTATCGCCACACCACCCGCGCAGGATGGCAAGAGGCACCCTGTGGCCCATAGCTGACTCCCCGTTGGCAATGCCTGGGAAAAGGTTTCAGATACTTGCTGATGGGGAACGAGAGAATGTGCTAAAGACACAGACATGCCACCATCCCATCTCTCCCTTTGCTCCCCAACATCTCTGTCATGAGGTTGTGATCCCACAAGGGTCAGACGTCAGAACCGAGCCCCCAACGTGGCGTGGCGTACTCAGGGCACAGGTAGAGAGGCCAAGTTCTCCCATCATGTCGCCATCCTCTGCCCAAGGCCAGAGCTGCTGTCAGGGTGCAACTGGAGGCATTTGTTTGTTTTTTTTAAAAAAGCTCCAAGGACTCCTGCCCATCGAATCTGGTGTCCCTAGCGGTGGGGAGGCAGGACCCTTGTTCCTCGGGGAAGAAACCTCAGGTTCAGGACCTGCCGGCCTGCAGAGAGCAGAGAGCCCTGAAGGAGGCAGACTTCCAGACACCGCCCCTCCATCTGGCCAACAGCACACTGCCCCCAGAAAGAGCCTCGTGCCCGGCCACCTCGCCCCCTGCCTTTGGCACTCAGAGGACGGCCTGCCCGTGGCCTCACTCCCAGCTCCAGCAGCCCCTTACCGGACGGGCGCCTTCCTTCCCAGCCCCCCAATGGTGGGACGTGATGGGGGGGCCTTGCACCCCAACACACTTCCTTTCTTCCCGGCTCCCCCGCCTCAGTGGCTCGCTCTGACGAATCTCATCTCTGGGAGACAGCCCAGGCTACTCCCTGCCGCCTCCCTGCGGCCCTCTCACGCTCCCTCCTGCCTCTCTAGGCGCTGAGTGTTTGTCTGTCTGCCTTGGTTCTTGGCTGGATGATTGAATGCTTTAATTTATTTGCCGGGGGATGTCTTTACAGCTCTGCCCTCGGTAATTCAACCAGAGGGGTCTGCGGGGGTGTGCATAATTGAGCGCCGAGAGTCTCCGGGATGCAGTGACACCAGGGAGACTAAGGGGCGGGCGCGCGCTCAAGGGGCGAGGCTCAGGGCAGGTGGAGGTGGGGACGGCCGGGAGGGAGGACCCGCCCCCGGCCCGCCCCTGCCCCTGCATCCCCAAGCAGAGGTAACACACCTGGGGAAAAGAGGGGTCTTATCACCTTGACAACCCCGGGGCCTAGCACAATGCCTGCTACACGGTGAGTCATAATGCACGGTTGATGAACTGAACCAGATGTGATTCTATTTTGCACGTTTGTTGGGAATGGAGCAGCAAAAGCTCGGATTGCCCGGCCGCTACACTTAGGCCTGGGTGGGCCGGGCCGTCTCAGCCCCTGCGCTCGGGTCCTGCCCCTACCCCACGCGCTGCTGGGAGGGCACGAGGGGCGAAGACGAGCGGGGGAAGGTGCTTTCCGTGGGGGAAACCTGAAGCAGGCAAAGCACAAGAGGGCACGCGGAGGCCTGCGTGGGGGTGTGCGGGGGGAGTCCAGACCCCATCCCTGCACACAAGGCTGGCAGCCAGAGCAGCCTCGCTGCGGCGCTCACCGCTTCCCCCCGCGGAGGGCACAGAGCAGGTAGCACCAAAGGACAGCGTGGTGCACAATTCACGGGGAGGGGTAAGGAGCGAGGAGGGAAGCTGACGGGGGCTGGAGGTGTTCTGTGAAGAAGAAAAAGGGAAAGAGAGTAGATATGAAAAGGTCAAAGTGGAAGAGAGAAATACAGACCTGACAGTGCTGTGAGACCGTGAGTGGCACAGGGCCCAGGAGGGCAGGCCGGAGGGCAGGAGAATGTGTGTCAGCCTCTCTTGTGAAGATTTTTCAGAATACATTGGCCCAGGCTCATCTGCCAGAGGTTATGATCCAGGGCAGGGGCCTAACATGTGTATTTTGGGGGGAATAAAAGAAATTAATATATGTAAAGTGCTCAGAAGAATGACAAATCAGAAGTGCTCAATAAATGTTAGGTATCTGTCTTTATTTATTGTTACCCAAAATGTAGATAGATGACTGATAGATAGATAGATAGATAGATAGATAGATAGATAGATAGATAGATAGATAGATAGATAGATAGATAGATAGATAGATAGATGGATGGATGGATGGATGGATGGATGGATGGATGGATGGATGGATGGATAAACAGACAATCTACTCTGTGCAACACTGGAATATGGACACCCATAAGGCAACATTTCTGTCCTTGAGGAGCTTGCAGTTTATAGAGGAAGAGGGAGATTGAAACTAGTAGATTTAACCGAGTGCTACATCCAATCCTACCTCTAAGCTTGTCTTTTCTGCCTCCTGAACCCTCCCCCACCACAGCTGGTCCAGGCCCCTTTTCCCCTGGTGCTGAACAGCTGCAGCAGCCTCCCAATTTTCTCAGCCTCCAGTCTTGTGGTTCTCCTTTATTCTCCACAGTGCAATCAGATGAATTTTCTAGAAGGCACATCCTCCTTTCCTGCCAATCCCCAAATCTCTTCTTCCAACATGCTGCCAGCAGACAAACGAAAACAACCAAACCAGGGCGCATTAGATCTTGTGGGTTTCTTTCAACAGTACCATGCCTAGCTGGCTTCATTGTGTCTAGTGGTGTGTGTGTGCAGGGTGTGGGTGTATTTGGACACCATCTAGTGGACAGTCAGGCAATTCATTTCTAGGCTATGGAATGAACTTCCCAAGCCCTAGAATCTTCCTAACTGCAAAGCATTTAATATATACTCAGACTTTAAAAGCAAAGATTGCTCTTAATCTCATAAGATCAGCGTTGCAGAGGGGACTTACAGCCAGCTTTGAAAGTTGCCACCCGGCGAATGGGCCAGAGGGAAGGGGAGCATAGGATCATGGAAAAGACAGGGTCCCCTGGCTTCCATGCCACTGGTGCTTGTGATTGCCGTGAGCATGGATGGCTGTGAGCAGTTCACCTGGAGCCCCAGGCGTAAGGTGCTTTGTCTGTAAATGAGTAGCTTGGACAATGAATCCAAACTCCCTTGCAGGCTAACAGTCTACGATTCTGTGAAATCACAGTCCCCCTGGCCAACCACAATGCTCCTATAAATGGGGTATTTGTCATCCAAGACATCTAGGACTTTCCTTCCATCTCGGCCAGATGGGACACGTGGTCACCTCACCTACAGATGGGACGTGTGGTCATTTTACCTACAGATGGGGCACGTGGCCACCTTACCTATAGATGGGTACGTGGTCACGTTACCTATAGATGGACATGTGGTCACCTTACCTATAAAGACAAGGTGGGAACCTTCTGTCACAGCCGAGCAGGGAGAGGACACAACCTCGTAACCTAGTGCTTTTAGTCCTTGTCCACAGGACAAAGAGGAAAGGAGGAAAGCCCCTCTGTCCTCCCCAGAGCAGACATGACACTGGGATTGGGAACTAGTTTATTTAGAAGGAGACTGAAACAGTGGGAGGAAAGTGGGAAAGTGAGACAGGGAAGGGACAAACACCAAAAGGCTGCATTATCAAACCAGTTGCCCCTGAGGTAGCCCACCTATGAGGCGGGGAGCTGAGGCATTTACTCATCACGAACCCTCAGCCATTTGTGGTGGGCTGCTGGGGGTGGGCGCCGTGCCTCCCGCACAGGTGAGCAAGGCCGAGAGAACCGAGGGGTGCTGGGTGCAGGCGCAGCACTTAGGGGCAGCGGGAAGTGCGGCGGGCACCACGGTCTGCCGCGCAGGGCTCTGGGCAGGCCTCCTGGTATCAGGTACCTAACGCTTCAAGAAAAAGGAAGAAGGGAGTAAGAGGTAGCTTTGCCTGATACTTATTTAATAAAGGACTGGGGGACATAAACATGCAATGAGCCCACAAACATCCCCAATCCACCACTGTCACTGTTAAAAGGGAAGATTTTTCCCCACTCCTGTGGAAAAGATTTTCGAAGTGCTGTCCTCCCCCCCCATCCCCTACTCGCTGTCCTTGCAGCAGCCGAGCTCGCGGCCGTGGCCCCCGGGCAACCTGGCCGTGCCACCAAAGCCACTTCACTCTGTCCTGCCTTCCACCCTGGCACTACCCATAATAAAGGGAATAGTTTGTCTCTCCTCTTTGCTCTTTTATCTTTGTACTTAGTGTCTTTGCCGTCCAGAGTGGAGAAGTGGGGTGCCGCTTACCGGGGATCCTCCTGGAGACCCAGACAATGTGCAAGGCAAAATTCGGCCTCTGCCCCCGCTTGGCCTTTTTCTCTTCAGTTTGCACACTGTCCCCTCCTTAACGCCTTTGAAACCGTTTTCAGTGTCCATTTGAGAGTGATTTTCCTTAGTTGAAAAGTATCTTGGGTGTTGCTGGGAAGAAGGTGCACCAAAGGCTTTCCCCACGGCCTCGCCATCTAGTGGGACTCTGACTGGGGCAGGGTGCTGGGCTGGCCTCTCCCAGCGTCCCCACCTGGAGCCGGGCTGACCCTCACCGGTGTGCTCCCAGAGTCCGGGCTGTGAGATGGGTCACCTCTCAGGCCCCTCACCCCTCCGCTAGGCCGGTCAGAGGAAGGGTCCAGATCACTACTGTCCTTCTAGGGGAAGAGGCTGACGCCCTGAGCACAGGACGGGAGGGTGCTGTGCCCTCTGCCCCGTCCAGAGGAGAAGGTGCCTGGGTGGCCCCAGCTATCTGCTCCCCTAAGCAAGTCCACTCCAGAGCACAGGGGCAACTGCTGGCCACACAACCTGCTGAATTTGACCCTTGAGGTCTTTTTCCACGTCCCAGGTGCTTGTCCCCTGCTTTTTTTGTATGCTGTGTGATGGGGGCACATTTCATTCTTTTACCATGTGAGTGCATGCCGTTATTGTACCACCATTTGTTGAATTTTTGTTTGCTTTTTGTTTGTGTGCTTTTTTGTTTGTTTGTTTTGGGAAGTGTATGGTCTGGGAATTGAACCCGGGTCTCCCGCATGGCAGGTGAGAATTCTACCACTGGGCCACCCTTGCACCCTCTGTTCCCTGCTTTTTAAAATTTTGTTTCTGGCTGTCCCTTTTGATTTGATTTTCTTTTTCTTTTTTTTAACATGGGCAGGCACCAGAAATCGAACCCGGGTCCTCTGGCATACCAGGCAAGCATTCTTGCCTGCTGAGCCACTGTGGCCCAGTCCCTTTTGATTTCCATTTGGCTTCTCATCCTCTTTCCTAAAAGGACAATAACCTTGTCCAGTGACTTCCAAGATTTGGGTCTACTGAGCCCTGCTAATTTTCATAGTAAATGAGCAGATTGGTGTCCTGATTGCTACGTCAATCTCCCAATTCATTCCTAACTGATTTCTTTTTGATATTTAGACAAGGTCAAGTTATGAGATGAAGAACGCTGAGGAGCAGACCCTAGAATATGGTGGACACACTAAGGTAAGGCCACCTGGTAATTCCCTGTGCCTCCTCATGGAATGGCCACCCGTCACCTCCACAACACAACCCACTCATGTCAGTTCTGAGACTATGTGCTAAGTCCAGGTCAGACTTATTCACTCAACAAATATTTATTAAGTTCTTGGAGTTTGGTCACTGTGCTAGGAATTTTTCTCTTTTCTTCTTTTTCTTTTTGTTTGTGTGCTAGGAATTTAACATGTGCTTTCTTATTTGATTTTCCTAACAGCCTCATAGGTAGGTATTATTATTAGCTCCATTTTACAGATAAGCAGATGGAAGCCCAGAGAGGTTAAGGAACTTGCATATGGACACAGAGCTAGCAAGAGGCAGGACCAGGGTTTAAATCCTGGTCTCCCTGGGATGTCAGAACCTAGGCGATGACTATTCTTCATGTGACTGGAAAAGGAAGCAGTCAATGCTTTCCTCCTCTGTTGCTTTCTGAGAAACTGTATGCTGGATCTGTAGAAAGTACATACAGTTCCCCCAGAGAACTAGCTCTGTCCTTGCCTTTAACCAGGACCAGTGTGGTAGTTAGATTCAGTTGTCAACTTGGCCAGGTGGAGGTACCTAGTTCTGTTGCTGTGGACGTGAGCTAATGGTACATGAACCTCATCTGTTGCTCATTACATCTGCAGTCGGCTAAGAGACATGCCTGCTGCAATGAATGATGTTTGATGTAATTAGCTGGTACTTAAATGAGAAAGTTCAACGCAGCACAGCCCAAGCAGCTCAGCATACCTCATCTCGGCACTTGCAGCTCATCCCAGGCCTTTGGAGATGCAGAAAGAAATCACCCTGGGGAAAGTTGTTGGACCCCAGAGGCCTGGAGAGAAGGCCAGCAGAGATCACCCTGTGCCTTCCCATGGAAGAGAGAACCTCAGTTGAAAGTAAGCTGCCTTTCCACTGAAGAACTAATAAATCCCCTTTTATTAAAAACCAATCCATCTCTGGTGTATTGCATTCCAGCAGCTAGCAAACTAGAACAACCAGTAATGTTGAACCTCCAAGAAGGCCATCAGCTAAGGAATACACAGTGACCACTGGGCACAAACACTTAGTGAGCCATGGTTTGGAGGAGAGAGTTGTCAGTTATTTTCCCTTTCAGGCTGTTCAGAAAGAAGTGATCCTATGGAAAGGCCCTGGACCAAGGACACCTGGCCCTTCCATTGTCCTCGTTTACCCTATAGGCCGACCCTGCCATCGCTGAGACAACCCTCGGCACACAAGCATTGAAATAGCCACTACTTCAAACCCCAGCAGCCATGCCCGTTACATGTGCTGGGAGACTGTTGAAGGGCTCTGGGCTCTCCCACCTCCAAGGACAGGTCCCGGCCAAGGGCTAGGGACAGTTTCCATCTAGGTTTGTTTGTTGTTGGTTGGTTGATTGAAATCTTTTATTATAGATATGTGTGTGTGTGTTATATATAGTTCTTTAAAGACTATCAATGAAATAGTCATGTACTCATCACCCAGCCTAAGTAGAACAATACCTATAACTCGGAAGCTTCCTGAGTTTCCCTCCCTGGTTGTCTTTCCCTCTATCTTCCTAGGAATAACCACTTGATATAACCACTTGATATAACCATTTCCTTGCTTTTCTTTAATGTATTAAGACATATGTATGACACTTGATCAACATAATTTGGTTTTTCCTGGTTTTGAATTTTGTATGAATGGGCCCACACAGTCCAAGAAAATGACATTCTCTTCTGACTTGCTTTTTTCAGTTAGCCCTATGTTTTTGAGGTTATGCATATTGAAATGTGAGCTGTAGTTCATTCATTTACATTGCTGTATATTATTCCATTGAATGACCTCATGTAACCTATTTATCTATTCTACCATTCATGGATATTTGCGTTGTTTCCGTTGAGGCAATCCTGCTATGAACATTTTTGTACATGTCTTCCTGCTGTCTGTGGGCCAGAGTTTTCCTAGGGAAATGGAATGAAATTATGGTTCAGAGAGTATGACAAGTTCAACTTCATTAGGCCGTGACCGGCTATGATTTATTAGGCAACTCCCATGAAGTTGACTCCATATGGGACAGTGGCTCATTTATTTTGCAAAACTTTATTGAGCTATTTTTAGTACCAGCCATTGTGGTAGGTATCAGAGTTTCAAAGATGATCAAGACACAGCCTGTGGCAGTTAGATTCAGTTGTCAACTTGGCTGGGTGAAGACACCTAGTTTTGTTGCCGCGGACATGAGCCAGTGGTACGTGAACCTCATCTGTTGCTAATTACATCTGCAGTCGGCTAGGAGGCGTGCCTGCTGCAATGAATGACGTTTGACTTAATTGGCTGGTGTTTAAATGAGAGAGCACAACATGGCACAGCCTAAGCAGCTTGGCATTCCTCATCTCAGCACTCGCAGCTCAGCCCAGGCCTTTGGAGATGCAGAAAGAAGTCACCCTGGAGAAAGCTGTTGGAACCCAGGGGCCTAGAGAGAAGGCCAATAGAGACCATCCTGTGCCTTCCCATGTAAGAAAGAACCTCAGTGGAAAGTTAGCTGCTTTTCCTCTGAAGAACTAATGAAATAAATCCCTTTTTATTAAAAGCCAATCCATCTCTGGTGTGTTGCATTCCGGCAGCTAGCAAACTAGAACATTGCCCTTGTCTTCCAGAAACTCAGTTTAGATAGGAAAGTCAGATGTGTGAGCAGATTTCTATAAAATGAGATTCGGCACATGGCTGAGTTGAGACCAGCTGTGGGCAGGCCGTTGCCTTGGCTTCTTGACTCTCCTTGGCCGGTCGGCTTTGTGAGAAGGACATGACCCCTTTGGTGGTGCCCCCCAGGCACAGTTCCATTCCAGTTCTGCAGAAGGCCATTGACCTCTGTACCCTGCCTGTGGTTTAATCCAGGGGACCAAGCCTGGCTTCCTGAGTCTGAATCATCAATGAGCTGCTCACTCCTTTCGTCCCTGCTCATTTGTCTCACAATTATAGACTGCCTCTTTCCAGGACACTAGCCTTGGCTCATAAATTAACCGTGAGACTGTCAGGGGCACTGAGGGGAAAGCTGGGACCTGGACATCGTGCTCTTTCCCTCCCTGCCACTCCCTAGCTGGGTGACCTTCAGGAAATCACATTACCTCCGGGCCCTGACTATAAATCTAGAGCACCAGAGACGTCTCCAAGATCTCTCCCACTTTTAAAAGTCTGTGGCGTTTGCTGCACGTAATCATATTCCAGGGAACTAAATTTGACTCAATTATTTTGGAATATGTCGAATAAATCAGGCCGCAATTGGATTTTACTGTAATTCAAAACATCAAATCTTAAAGCATTAAATTATTTGTGTTTATTTAGTTCTGACTGAATCTTCTGCCTCCTATAATTGTGGAGAAAGGAAAATCACAGAATTTTGGTGCTATGTATATAAAAAGGGAAACGTGATTGAAAAATAAGTCATAATGATCAAAAAGTGCCTCTGGGTGAGTATGGTTACGAAGTTGCCACTCTGATTACAATTATATAACAGTCACCAAAGCAGCAATGTTTCATACGCACAGAGATTCCTAGCAGGATAGAACCATAACTGTGGTTTGGCTAAGCCATGCCACTCTTGAATTGATGATCTATCTGTAGCTTTATTTTCTTCCCTTTCCTCCTTTATGTGTGCTTTTTAAAAAACAAAAGGAGTAAAATAAGATTGGACTCAGTCACTAAGATAACAAAGACAAGGATTTTTAAACAAGAAGCAAGGAAATGAAAAATACCCCTCTCCCAGCTTTGCTCTCTTTCAAGGACTCGCAGCGACCACTCAGGTTCCTGAAGCGGCCCCAGACCCAAAGCAAGCTGTGGCTTCCTGGCCTTTCCTTCCGGGCTGTCTCATTCCATCACCAAAGCCCCATCCCTTGACAGAAAATCAGCACCAGGACAATAGTGTGGGCTTGGAAGGGAACATAATTTTCTGAGGTATTGTGAGTTTCTTTATGTTGGCCTTGTGTTTTAAAATTACTGGGTTATTTGCTCCGTGAGAAATGTGCTCAGCAGCAAGTGCTGGATGTGAGCAGAGCTGAGCTGCACGGAGCCTGCACAGGGCGGTGCACGGGGCGGTACCTGCACAGGGCAGTGCCTGCACAGAGTGGTGCACAGGGCAGTACCTGCACAGGGCAGTACCTGCACAGGGTAGTGCCTGCACAGAGCGGTGCACAGGGCGGTACCTGCACAGGGTAGTGCCTGCACAGAGCGGTGCACAGGGCAGTACCTGCACAGGGTAGTGCCTGCACAGGGCGGTGCACAGGGCAGTACCTGCACAGGGCGGTGCACAGGGCAGTGCCTGCACAGAGTGGAGCACAGGGCAGTACCTGCACAGGGTAGTGACTGCACAGGGCAGTGCACAGGGCAGTACCTGCACAGGGTAGTACCTGCACAGGATAGTGCCTGCACAGGGCGATGCCTGCACAGAGCGGTGTACAGGGCAGAACCTGCACAGGGCGGTGACTGCAAGGGCAGTGCACAGGGCAGGCCAAGGCCCAGCTGCACTCAGACGACCCCTCGGCAGTGGGACAGTGTAACCGGACTTCACCTGCCTACTCAACTTGCCTAACTTTTTAACAGACAAGTCCACCTTGTTTTTTAAGTATTTATATCTATATTCATTCAACAAAATACCTATCATTGCCAGGTCCTACACGGAGAGGTAAGAATAAAAAAGAAGCCCTGTGTTAAATTTACCTATACTGCAAAATAGGAAAGTTGTGCTATTCATTCATTCATTCATTTACTCATTCATTCATTCATCATCCACTGGGCATGGGGGAGTATAAAATGAGTGAGACTCTCAAGGAGCAGGTGTCAATCCTCAAAGAATTGACGGTACAGTGGGAAATGCCCTTGCTATAATAAGGGCGATTTTAGGTGGCTGGCTGATTAATTAACTTTTTTATTTTATGTGTTGTGTAGAGAAGCTGTCTTGTCTAAGCTTCCTGTGCCAGGGCTCCCTTTGGTACACACCTGTGTTCAGGTGTGGCCAATCACTTAAAAAGCAACATCAGCCTCCCCACTCAGCAGTCCTCAGCAGTAGAGCCGGTGGGGGGGGGGGCTAAAAATAAAACAGCCAGGGGACCATGGTCACTGCATAGGGAAAAGGGCAGGATCCCAACCCTCCCCCCCACCACACACACACACAAAAACACGCAGAGCTTCTGTGACAGATGGAGATGGCTCCCCGAGGCTCAGGGGCAGTGCGGGCTCCTGGGGATGCCCCGTTCATGCCGAGGGGGGAGGTGAGTAGTTCCTCAGGGCCGCTGCAACACGTGACCCCACTTAGAAAAGAGAAATGCACCCTCTCATAGCCCTAGAGAACTTCCGAAAGTCTAGACTGGGTTTTGGGGGTGGGGATCAAAGTGCAGGCAGGGTCACGCTCCCTTCCCAAGGTTCTAAGGACGGATCCTTGCTTTCCTCTTCCAGCTTCTGGGCGTGTAGGAGCCTGACTCGGTGCCCGCCTCTGCCCCCTGTTCCCCGCGGTCCTTTCCTCTCCTCATAAGGGAGCTAGCGCTGGATTTGGGACTCACCCTAACCCAGATGATCTCACCTCCTATCCTTAACTAACTCTATCTGCAAACACCCTATGCCCAGATAAGGTCACTTCTGAGGCTGCAGGTGGACATGGATGCAGGGTAGACACTAGTTAACCCACTGCAGGGGAGGCTGGTTCAAGCCGAGCCCACGGTCTGCGTGTTTGACTAGCTGGAGCCTCAGGCCCGTTGCCCCGCGGTCAGCCTGCATGCCCAAGAGCCCCACACCTGGGGTGCGCCCCTAACTCGCACCCGCTGTCCCCCTCCTGGGTGGACGCTGAGGAGGCGGCCACGGAGGCAGGTGGGTGCCTGGCCCTGGTCCCAATGAGTGCACACGGCACTCAGGGCCCTGCCACGGGACAGCCGCTTCGGGGCTGCCACGGAGAGTAACGGTGGACACGGGTGCCACGCTCCCTCCTACATCCACTTAATGTAGTTTTGTTTTTACAGGCAGCACGTATTATTTATACAACCAGAGAAAGGAAACAAAACGAAGCTGTTGACATTGCATTTTCTTGTTTTTGTTTTTGTTTTGTTTTTACAAAGGGAAAAGAGGAAAGGGAGAGCGGGGCAGCGTGCTGCAGGCAGCCGTGGGAACCCCGCGGGCCCTCTCTGCCCGATTGCAATCCACTCACCACCGGCTCCCTTAATAGGTTCTTTCTTCCTTCATCAGGCAAGAGCAATTTTTTCCCTCTAGTCTCATTCTTTTCATAAACCAGGCAACGTGATGTATGGTAAAAAGCATTTGGAAATTAACCACAAACAAGGGAAATTAAATAAGATATCTTTATCATCATTTTTTAAACTATGAAGCTTAGAGTAAAATGTAGGGAATGTTTTCTAAAGGGCAAAAGTGGTACAGGAAATTCCAGAAGAAGAAATTAAAATAGCCCATGAGTTTTAAAGGATTTGCAAAATGAAATAGCCAATGAATTTTTTTTTTACTTTTTTTATTGTGAAATATAACATGTATTCAAAAAAGCAATAAATTTCCAAGCACATTTTAACAAGTAGTTATAGAAAAGATTTTAAAGTCTGGTGTGGGTTACATTTCCATTAATTTTTTTTTTCCTTCCAGCTGCTCTAAGACACTGAAGACCAAAAGAAACATCAATATAATGATTCAGGAGTCATACTCATTTGTTAGTCCTGTCTTCTCTGTTATATTCCTCCTTCTCTTTAGATAACATATATTCATGAAAACAATACATTTCAAAGTATATCACTGAACAATTAGTTGTAGAACAGATTTCAGAGTTTGGTATGGGTTACAATTCCACAATTTTAGGTTTTTATTTCTAGCTGCTCTAAGGTACTGGGGGCTAAAAGAAATATCAATATAATAATTTGGCACTCATTCTCTATTTGTTAAACCCTACCTTCTCTGTATAACTCCACCTTCTCCTTTGATTGTTCTTCCGATCTTTAGGGGATTTGGGCTATGGCCATTCTAACTTCACGTTGGAAGGGGCTGTCAATAAGATGGGGTAGGTGAATGGAACTAGTTGATGTTCTGAAAGGGCTGGTCCCTCTGAAAATGACCAATGAATTTTAAAGTATTTTCCAATTTATTGGCAATCAAAAAAATGCATCAATATACAAATGACCAAAAAGCACATGAAAAGACATTCAATATTGTTAGCTTTTAGGGAAATGTAAATCAAAACCACAATGAGATAGCATTTCACATCCACTAGAATGGCTACTCTTTAAAAAATGGAAAATAACAAGCATTGGTGAGGATATAGAGAAATGAGGACTCTCATGCATTATTTTGGGGAATGTAAAATGGCGCAGCCACTGTGGAAAACAATTTGGAGGTTCCTCAGAAAGTAAAGTAGAGAATACCATGTGACCCAGCAATCTCGTTTCTAACTAAATACCCTAAAAGAACGGAAGCAGGGACTCAGATATGTGTCTGCACACCAAAGCTAAACATTATTCACAATTATTCACAATTTTTTAGCCAAAGGGCAGAAACAATCCAAGAGTCCAAGGAATGAATGTATAAAGAAAATGTGGTATAGCCATGCGATGGAATATTATTCATCTGTAAACAGGAATGAAGTGCTGATACATGCTACAATGTGGATGCGCCTTGAAGATATCATGTTGAGCGAAATAAGCCAGATACAAAAGAAAAAGTCACGCATGATCTCACTGGTATGAATTAATTAGCGTATGAAAATTCATAATCAGAAATTAAAATTAAAATATACGTTACCAGGGTGAGGATGGGGAATGAGAAATTAATGCATAATGGGTACAGAGTTTCTGTTTGCGGCGATGGAAAAGATTTGGTAATGGATGGTGTGATGGTAGCACAACCTTGTGAGGGTAATAACAATACTGAATTCTGTACTTGAAAGTATGATTGCCATGGATGAACCAAGTGATTGCCATGGATGAACCAAGAGGGGTAGCGTGCGTCCACCTTCTGCCCTCTCCTCACTCCTGTTTTCACCTTTGGAAAACTCACCTACTTTCAGTCGCTCAGAACCCCTCCTCTAGCTGCCAGCTGCTGATGGACAAGTTTCTCCACTATCTCAGCACCCATGACGGCTGGCTGCGGCCGGGCTGGGGCAGGGGATCCAAGTACGGGGCTTCTGCCTCCCTGGGAACAGTCCACCGACGCTGGCTTCCAGCATGACCAGATCAAGGAGGCGTGGCATGTCCACAGCAAACACCGCCAGCAAACCCTGGAGGAGCTGGTGGCCTGCACACAGTCACCGCTGGGAGCTCTGCAATGCCCAGGTGGTCCTGGGCCTGTGCCAGGCTTGGTAGTTTCCTAACTGTTACTACAAACAAACACAAATAAGAAAGTATTATGCTAATTGTAAAAATGCAGACAATGCCAAGTGTGGTTGCAAACACTCAAAGGATCAGCTGAAAGGGTTGAAAGTGGTCACCTCTGGGTTGGGGTGGGTATGGGTGGAGAAGTTTGGGCAAGGAAGTATTTTTTCATACAGACCTTATAAAACTACCTTCCTTGACTTTTTAAAAATGAATACATTAAAAAAAAGTATACATTAACAGCTTTGATTTAAAGAAAATTAAAATAAAAATAGAAAAATAAAGCAGTTAAAATGGAAAATTTTATGTTGTATATGCATAACCACAATTTAAAAAAAGTTAAGAACCCATAGAACTGTACAACACAAAGAGTGAACCCTAATGTAAACTATGGGCTTTAGTTAATAATATAATGATAATAATTTTGGTTTATCAATTATAACACTCATGCAAAATGTTAATAATAGGGGAAATGGAGGTATATAGGTACTCTGGACTTTCTGCATGATTTTTCTGTAAACCTACAAATGTTCTAAAAATATATATAATAATTATATTATATTGTAAAACATTTAAAACTGACAGTACTAAGTGTTGACAAAGATGTGGAATCACCAAAACTCTCAATACACACACCACTGCTGAAAGTGTAAATTGTTACAACCATTTTGGAAAACTAGCAGAACGTAGTAAAGCAAAATATATGCATATCTTATTATTCAGCAATTGGTACAAAGGAACACCAAAAGATACATGCGTTCTACTGGATAGCAACAACTTGAACCAGCCAAAAACCTGGATGTGACTCAAATGCCCATCAACGAAAGAATGGAAAATAAACTGGGGCAGGGCCGCATGGTGGGACAGAACACAACCATGAGAATAAACAAACTCCAACCACGACAGCTGCGTGGAGGAATCTTGCAGACATAATGTTGAGCAGAAGACGCTGAACACCAAAGAGTGCACAGTGTATGATTCCATTACCGTAAAGCTCAAAGCACACACAGCGATAAGGATAGAAGTCAGAGCCGTGGCCGGGGGGACATGATAACCGGAGGCAGCATGAGGGCTGCTTAGGAGAAGCTGGGAGTGTTCTCTATATAGGATAAATCTATATCCTGAACGGGTGGGTGGTTACTTACACAGGCGGATTTCCTCTGTAAAAGTTCATCGAGCTGTAAACTCAAGGTTTGTGCACTTCACTGCACGTATGTTATTCTTCAGAAACATCATTTACAAATGAAATCAGATCATTAGATTCTCAAATGTTAAAGGGTTGTGCATTTTCCTCACACTTTCACAACAGTGGATATTGTTAGTTGCTGGTGGTAGTATAAATGGGCAAGTCGTTTTCAAATTTTCCAGAATCTCTAAAAATCTTAACTGTACACACCTCATCAGAGATCCCATTTCTAAGAATCCATCTCATACAATAATTGCAGAGGTGTACAAAGAAATGAACAATGTGACTGTGTGATTGTGAAAACCTTGTGTCTGATGCGCCTTTTATCTACCTTGTCAACAAATGAGTAGAACATATGGAATAAAAATAAATAATAGGGGGAACAAGTGTTTAAAAAAAATGAATAAAGGTGAAAATGGCAGCATTAATTTTAGGAATAAAAAAAAAGGAAATAATCTGAATTTTTTAAAAAGCCAAGTGAATTATAGGGAGGCAGACCGAGCACATGTTGTCCAAGCCCTGCCCCCTGCAGATCCCATGAAGTCAGAGAAGAATATTTCTAGGTCAATTAATAAACCCACGATAACCTAGGTAAAGGAGGAGGAGTGTACACGACGGACCCACACTCTCAGGAGATCCTGAGAGCTAGCACCACAAGAGAAGCTGCCATAGGGTGGGGAAGGAGAGCTGCAAGTCCCCAGACAGCGTGGGAAGGAGGAGGTGTCCCTCAAGGAATTGGGGCCCCATCAGGGCTGGGCAGACTCCTGCCGGCTTCAGGGTACTGCTGACCCCCAGGAAAGTTGGGGACCCCTAAAGCTGAAGGCGACCCCCTGCACCGTCATCACAGCGCACACCCACATCACCTCCTGCCTGACTCCCTGACACAATCAAACGCGGGCCTGCCCTGCTTCCCAGGAAGTTCCTGGTACTGGGTTTGGTCCCCTTCCTTGCAGTCAAAATCAGGTTTAGTTCTGTCTTCTGTCTTCTCCTGACCAATCCTGACAGTTTTGTTTTATCTTTTTTGAAGTATCGTTGGGTAATTGGTCTTTTCTATGTAATGCATATCTATGTAATGCATAAGAATAGCCTCCAGGATAACCTCCTGACTCTGTTTGAAATCTCTCAGCCACTGAAACTTTATTTTGCCTCATTTCTCTCTTCCCCGTTTTGGTCAAGAAGGTTTTCTTAATCCCATGATGCCAGGTCCTGGCTGATCGCAGGAGTCCTGTCCCATGTTGACAGGGAGATTTGCACCCCTGGGAGTCATGCCCTGCATAGTGGGGAGAGCAATGAGTTCACTTGCCAAGTTGCCTTAGAGAGAAGGGCCACATCTACTCAACGAGAATATCAGGCGAGAATATCAACGAGGATATCAGGAATTCCCCAGATGGGGAAGTTTAATAGTTCCTCCTTTCTCTCAAGTCCCCAGGGGGACTTTGCAGTTACTTTCTTATTCCCTGGCCAAATTACTCTGGAATATATAGGGTCATCACACTAACCAATACAAACCAACAAGATCTCATGCCCTATTCAAGATTCCATGTACTTATAGTGTTCAACTAAACTAAACATACAAGTTAAATTAGATGCACTACCCAAAATACAAATTTCGCACCAAATAAACTTTTCTCCCTTTGGTCTCACACAGAAGTTGAAGTTTTAACATATGGACCACATCATCCTTTACCTAGTATTCTGATTTACCTTAGTCCTAGCCAGATCAGCATAATTCATGTCTCTACTTGATGCCTGATCACCTCTTCAACCTTTTTTTTTTTTTTTCCCACATGGGCAGGCACTGGGAAATGAACTTGGGTCTCCGACATGGCGGGCAGGAACTCTGCCACCGAGTCACTGTTGCACCGCCCTTCTTCAACTTTTTAAACAGTTGTTGTATGGGGTACTGTTGACTTTCATAGCTTCAGAGCTCTAGCTCTGAGTCTTAGGTGTCCCATAAGTACCTGAAGTTTCTGGGAACTACCAGGCTATATGCATATAGCTCACTATCTCAGAATTTAGAATTAACAGTTACACCTCCTAAATATATGTGACTGCTCTAAGACCTTTCAATCTAGGACCCTTTACAATAAGCCCCAACCTGATAACCTATGCTCTTGACTTCAATTCTCCAAGTTTGTGTATTTATAGTTACTCCATATGAGTGAGGCATGCTAATAAGTGTCTTTTTGTTTCTGACATTTCATTCAACATACAGACCTCAAGTCATCCCTTCTTGTAGCCACTCAGTTGTCCACTTGTAGGTAAACACCGCAGTTCCCCCTTCCATTCCTCATTTATTTTACCCTTAGGCCACCTCCACCATTATGGTGAACAGTGCCACCATAAACACCAGTGTGCAATTGTCCATTCTGTCCTCACTCTCAGTTCCTCCAGGTATATACATATCAACAGGGTTCCAGGATCCCATGGCAACCCCACCCCTGTGGAACCACCACACTGCCCTCCAAGGGGCTGCACCTCTCAGCTTCCCTACTGACAATGAATAGGTACAACTCCTTCTCCACATTTTCTTTAGCACTTTTTCTCTCTATTCATTTTTAAAGAGTTTTATTCACACATCATACAATCCAACCCAAATAGACATGCCTTCCCCACCACATTCTACATGAAGACATTTCCTTTTTTCTGCAAAGAATTCATACCTCTTCCCCATATTCCCCACTTGTTGACATTTAGTTTTGACATAATGTCTTTGTTATATTCAGCAGAAGGATATTATAATGTCACTGTTGACTGTAGACCCTAGCTTGCATTGGTTGTACTTTTTCCTGGATACCATCTCATTTTCAACACCTTGCAATGTTGACATTCATTTGTTCTCCCTCATGCAAAAACGTTTTTATATTTGTACATTTAATCACCATCATTGTCTAGTCCAGGTATTCTTAAGTTGTACTGTCTTAGTTTTTATCCTCTATCTTTCCTTCTGATTATTAATGTGCCCCAAGCCCTTCTCCCTCAACTGTACTCACACTCAGCTTCATTCAGTGTGTTTACATTATTGTGCTACTATCAGATAGTATCATGCCATCAATTTATGAATTTTTACTATCAGTCCTGTTGCACATTCTGTATTCTTTCAGCACCAAATGCCCAATCTCTACTCTCTTTCTATCTTCTAATAACCTGTGTACTTAACTTTAACTTTCATTTATGTCAGTTCATGTTAGTGTGACCATGCAGTATTTGTTCTTTTGTTTCTGCCTAATTTCACTCAGCATAATGTTCTCAAGTTCCATCCACATTGTTCCATGCCTTATGACTTTCTTCTGTCTTACAGTCGCATAATATTCCATCGTATGTATATACCACAGCTTGTTTAGCCACTCATCCGTTGATGGACATTAGGGCTGTTTCCATCTCTTGGCAATTATAAATAATGCTGGTATAAACATTGGTGTGCAAATGTCTGTTTGTGTCCTTGCCTGCAGTTCCTCTGAATATCCAGCAATGGTATTGCTGAATCATATGGCAATTCTATACTTAGCATCCTAAGGAACCACCAAACTGCCTTCCAGAGCAGTTGCACCATTTTACATTCCCACCAGCAGTGAATAAGTGTGCCTCTTTCTCCACATCCTCTCCAGCACTTGTCATTTTCTGTTTTTCTTTCTAATGGCCATTCTAGTGGGTGTAAGGTGATATTTCATTGTTTATTTGATTTGCATTTCTGTAACAGCCAGTGAAGTTGAGTGTCTTTTCATATGCTTTTTAGCCATTTGTTTTTCCTCTTTGGAAAAGTGTCGGTTCATATCTTTTGCCCATTTTTTAATTGGGTTGCTTCTCTTTTTGATGTTAAGTTGTTTATATATTCTGGATATTAAACCCTTATCTAGGGAGGTCCAGTAAGGTGACAGAATGGGATAGGTTGAGTTCATCCCTGCTCCAAGTAACAGCTAGAGAAGGGACAAGAAGACAACTGGGACTGTGATTCCAGGGTGTAAGTGACCTGGGAGGGTCTTCTACACCACAAAGGGAGGCCCTGCTTGCAAAAGCTGAAGAATTGAGACACACAGAACTGGAAACCATCCACCTGGTGCAAACAGCCTAACACTCCCCTTTCCAAATTGAGGCCTTGAGTCCAAAGAAATGCACGGACAGGGAGACAGGGACAGGCAACCATCCTGAAAATACAAAGCTTTAGACTACTAAAGGAAATTAACTTCCAGAGTAACCCTATCAAGATATTTACATGCCTTGAAGGCAACAGAAGATCACTAAGCACACGAAAATACAGGCAGATTTAACCCAGTCTAATGACCAAATTAAAACACCAGAGGAGAAACAGACTTTGGAATAACTAGTCAAAGATGTTCTTACAGCTCTACTAAATAAAATCAGTGGGATGACTAATGACATAAAGGAGATCAAGAAGACACTAGAAGAGCATAAAGAGGAATTTGAAAGAATAAATAGAAAATAGCAGATATCACAGAGATTAAAGATGCTGTAGACAAAATTAAAAATATATATATATGCTAGAGACACACAACAGCAGATTTTAAGAGACAGAAGAAAGTATAAGTGAACTAGAGGACAGGAAAACTGATTTCAACACACAAAAGAACAAATGGCAAAAAAGATAGAAAAATTTGAATTGGATCTCAGGAAATGATGGACAAAACAAAGCACACAAATATAAGAATCACTGATGTCCCAGAAGAAGAGAAGAGTAAAGGGCTAGGAAAATAAGTTGAGGATATAATGGGAAAATACTCTCCTCCCCGAAAAAGGCATAAATATGTAAATCAAAGAAGCCCAGTGAACTCCAAATAGAATAAATCCAAATAGGCCCATCCCAAGACACATACTAATCAGTCTGTCAAATGTTGAAGAGAAGCAGAAAATCCTGAAAGCAGCAGAAGAGAAACAATCTACTAAATACAAGGGAAACCATATAAGACTGAGTTCAAACTACCCAACTGGCACTATGGAGCCAAGAAGACACTTGTATGATACATTTAAGATCTTGAAAAAGAAAGGCTTCCAGCCAAGAATTCTGTACCCGGCCAAACTGTCCTTCAGAACTGAGGAAGAGATTAAAATTTTCACAGACAAACAAATGCTTAAAGAATTTGTCAACAAGGAACTAGCTCTATAAGAAATGCTAAAGGAAGTTCTACTGGGTGAAAAAAAAAAGACAGGAGAAGGAAGTCTAGAGGAGGGCACAGAGTTGAAGAGTATCAGTAAGGATAACTTGAAGGATAAAGAGAAAGAGACTTCCGGAGAAGATGGCAGCTTAGTAAGATGCACAGGTCTTAGTTCCTCCTCCAGAACAGCTACTAGGGGAGTAGAAACAATACAGAACAGCTCCTGGAGCCACAACAGAGATCAAGAAGACAGCGTACCCCATTCTGGAACGGCTGACTGGCTGGGAGAACCCGCTCCGGTGAGATCGCCGAGGGGCGCGGGCTTCCCCGGGCTAGGGCGGCAGGCGGCCGGAGTCTCTCCCTTCCTCCTTCCCGGGCCGGCTGGGAGAATTGGACAGGCGGTCCCCTCAAGCCGCGGCGGCTGGTGCCCCCCCCCCACGTGTGGCCCCCCGGACCAGCTGGGAGAATTGGATCGGAGATCCCCAGGCTGTGGAGAACGGTGACCGGGGTCCCTTCAAAACATGTGGCTTTCTGGTCCAGCTGGGAACAGTGCACTCCCCTGGGCCACGGCAGCTGGCGCCCTCCCGCCACGCTTGGCGCCCCAGGCCCAGCTGGGAGATTTGGATGGGCACTCCCCTGGCTGCAGCGGCCGGTGACCCTCCCCACATTCGGATCCCCGGGCCGGCTGGGAGATTCGGATTGGCACTCCAAGCCGCTTTGGCTGGCGAACCTCCCCCACGGCGAGAGTTTTCCAAAGTTAAGGGACCCACACCAACTTTTACTGGTGGGACCGACAGACAAATGAGTGCCACGAGCACCACCTACTGGGCAGGATAAGAAAAACAGAACCCAGAGATTTCACAGAAAAATCTTTCAACCTGTTGGGTCCAACACTTAGGGAAATCTGATTAAATGCCCAGATGCCAGCAGAAGATAATGGATCACGCTCAGAAAATTGAAAATATGGCCCAGTCAAAGGAACAAACCAATAGTTCAAATGAGACACAGGAGCTGAGACAACTAATGCTGAATAAACGAACAGAAATGGAAAACCTCTTCAAAAACAAAATCAATAAATTGAGGGAGGACATGAAGAAGACATGGGCTGAACAAAAAGAAGAAATAGAAAAACTGAAAAAACAGTTCACAAAACTTATGGAAGTGAAGGACAAAGTAGAAAAGATGGAAAAAACAATGGATACCTACAATGATAGATTTAAAGAGACAGAAGATAGAATTAGTGATTAGGAGGATGGACCATCTGAATTCCAAAAAGAAACAGAAACTATAGGGAAAAGAATGGAAAAATTTGAACAGGGGATCAGGGAACTGAAGGACAATAAGAAGCGCACAAATACACATGTTGTGGGTGTCCCAGAAGCAGAAGACAAGGGAAAAGGAGGAGAAAAACTAATGGAAGAAATTATCACTGAAAATTTCCCAACTCTTATGAAAGACCTAAAATTACAGATCCAAGAAGTGCAATGCACCCCAAAGAGAATAGACCCAAATAGGCATTATCCAAGACACTTACTAGTTAGAATGTCAGAGGTCAAAGAGAAAGAGAGGATCTTGAAAGCAGCAAGAGAAAAACAATCCATCACATACAAGGGAAACCCAATAAGACTATGTGTAGATTTCTCAGCAGAAACCATGGAAGCTAGAAGACAGTGGGATGATATATTTAAATTACTAAAAGAGAAAAACTGCCAACCAAGACTTCTATATCCAACAAAATTGTCCTTCAAAAACGAGGGAGAAATTAAAACATTCTCAGACAAAAAGTCACTGGGAGAATTTGTGACCAAGAGACCAGCTCTGCAAGAAATACTAAAGGGAGCACTAGAGTCAGATACGAAAAGACAGAAGAGAGAGGTATGGAGAAGAGTGTAGAAAGAAGAAAAATCAGATATGATGTACATAATACAAAAGGCAAAATGGTAGAGGAAAATATTATCCAAACAGTAATAACACTAAATGTTAATGGACTGAATTCCCCAATCAAAAGATATAGACTGGCAAAATGGATTAAAAAACAGGATCCTTCAATATGCTGTCTACAGGAAACACATCTTAGACCCAAAGATAAACATAGGTTGAAAGTGAAAGGTTGGGAAAAGATATTTCATGCAAATAACAACCAGAAAAGAGCAGGAGTAGCTATACTAATACCCAACAAATTAGACTTCAAATGTAAAACAGTTAAAAGAGACAAAGAAGGACACTATATACTAATAAAAGGAACAATTAAACAAGAAGACATAACAATCATAAATATTTATGCACCGAACCGGAATGCCCCTAAATACGTGAGGGATACACTGCAAACACTGAAAGGGGAAATAGACACATATACCATAATAGTTGGAGACTTCAATTCACCACTCTCATCAATGGACAGAACATCTAGACAGAGGATCAGTAAAGAAATAGAGAATCTGAATATTACTATAAAGGAGCTAGACTTAACAGACATTTATAGGACATTACATCCCACAACAGCAGGATACACCTTTTTCTCAAGTGCTCATGGATCATTCTCAAAGATAGACCATATGCTGGGTCACAAAGCAAGTCTTAACAAATTTAAAAAGACTGAAATCATACACAACACTTTCTCGGATCATAAAGGAATGAAGTTGGAAATCAACAATAGGCGGAGTGCCAGAAAATTCACAAATACGTGGAGGCTCAACAACACACTCTTAAACAACGAGTGGGTCAAAGAAGAAATTGCAAGAGAAATTAGTAAATATCTCGAGGTGAATGAAAACGAAAACACAACATATCAAAACTTATGGGACACAGCAAAGGCAGTGCTAAGAGGGAAATTTATTGCCCTAAATGCCTATATCAGAAAAGAAGAAAAGGCAAAAATGCAGGAATTAACTGTCCATTTGGAAGAACTGGAGAAAGAACAGCAAACGAATCACAAAGCAAGCAAAAGGAAAGAAATAACAAAGATTAGAGCAGAAATAAATGAAATTGAAAACATGAAAACAATAGAGAAAATCAATAAGACCAGAAGTTGGTTCTATGAGAAAATCAATAAGATTGATGGGCCTTAGCAAGATTGACAAAAAGAAGAAGAGAGAGGATACAAATAAATAAGATCAGAAATGGAAGAGGAGACATAACTACTGACCTCACAGAAATAAAGGAGGTAATAACAGGATATTATGAACAACTTTATGCTAATAAATACAACAATTTAGATGAAATGGACGGGTTCCTGGAAAGACATGAACAACCAACTTTGACTCAAGAAGAAATAGATGACCTCAACAAACCAATCACAAGTAAAGAAATTGAATCAGTCATTCAAAAGCTTCCCAAAAAGAAAAGTCCAGGACCAGATGGCTTCTCATGTGAATTCTATCAAACATTCCAGAAAGAATTAGTACCAACTCTCCTCAAACTCTTCAAAAAAATCGAAGTGGAGGGAAAACTACCTAATTCATTCTATGAAGCCAACATCACCCTCATACCAAAACCAGGCAAAGATATTACAAAAAAAGAAAACTACAGACCAATCTCTCTAATGAATATAGATGCAAAAATCCCCAATAAAATTCTAGCAAATTGTATCCAACAACACATTAAAAGAATTATACATCATGACCAAGTAGGATTCATCCCAGGTATGCAAGGATGGTTCAACATAAGAAAATCAATTAATGTAATACACCATATCAACAAATCAAAGCAGAAAAATCACATGATCATCTCAATTGATGCAGAGAAGGCATTTGACAAGATTCAACATCCTTTCCTGTTGAAAACACTTCAAAAGATAGGAATACAAGGGAACTTCCTTAAAATGATAGAGGGAATATATGAAAAACCCACAGCTAATATCATCCTCAATGGGGAAAAATTGAAAACTTTCCCCCTAAGATCAGGAACAAGACAAGGATGTCCATTATCATCACTATTATTCAACATCGTGTTGGAGGTTCTAGCCAGAGCAATTAGACAAGAAAAAGAAATACAAGGCATCAAAATTGGAAAGGAAGAAGTAAAACTATCACTGTTTGCAGATGATATGATACTTTACTTCAAAAACCCAGAAAAATCCACAACAAAACTACTAGAGCTAATAAATGAGTACAGCAAAGTAGCAGGTTTCAAGATCAACATTCAAAAATCTGTAGCATTTCTATACACTAGTAATGAACAAGCTGAGGGGGAAATCAAGAAACGAATCCCATTTACAATTGCAACTAAAAGAATAAAATACCTAGGAATAAATTTAACTAAAGAGACAAAAAACCTATATAAAGAAAACTACAAAAAACTGCTAAAAGAAATCACAGAAGACCTAAATAGATGGAAGGGCATACCGTGTTCATGGATTGGAAGACTAAATATAGTTAAGATGTCAATCCTACCTAAATTGATTTACAGATTCAATGTAATACCAATCAAAATCCCAACAACTTATTTTTCAGAAATAGAAAAACCAATAAGCAAATTTATCTGGAAGGGCAGGGTGCCCCGAATTGCTAAAAGCATCTTGAGGAAAAAAAACGAAGCTGGAGGTCTCGCGCTGCCTGACTTTAAGGCATATTATGAAGCCACAGTGGTCAAAACAGCAAGGTATTGGCATAAAGATAGATATATCGACCAATGGAATCGAATAGAGTGCTCAGATATAGACCCTCTCATCTATGGACATTTGATCTTTGATAAGGCAGTCAAACCAACTCACCTGGGACAGAACAGTCTCTTCAATAAATGGTGCCTAGAGAACTGGATATCCATATGCAAAAGAATGAAAGAAGACCCATATCTCATACCCTATACAAAAGTTAACTCAAAATGGATCAAAGATCTAAACATTAGGTCTAAGACCATAAAACAGTTAGAGGAAAATTTAGAGAGATATCTTATGAAACTTACAATTGGAGGCGGTTTTATGGACCTTAAACCTAAAGCAAGAGCACTGAAGAAGGAAATAAATAAATGGGAGCTCCTCAAAATTAAACACTTTTGTGCATCAAAGAACTTCATCAACAAAGTAGAAAGACAGCCTACACAATGGGAGACAATATTTGGAAACGATATATCAGATAAAGGTCTAGTATCCAGAATTTATAAAGAGATTGTCCAACTCAACAACAAAAAGACAGCCAACCCAATTACAAAATGGGAAAAAGACTTGAACAGACACCTCTCAGAAGAGGAAATACAAATGGCCAAAAGGCACATGAAGAGATGCTCAATGTCTCTGGCCATTAGAGAAATGCAAATCAAAACCACAATGAGATATCATCTCACACCCACCAGAATGGCCATTATCAACAAAACAGAAAATGACAAGTGCTGGAGAGCATGTGGAGAAAGGGGCACACTTATCCACTGTTGGTGGGAATGTCAAATGGTGCAACCACTGTGGAAGGCAGTTTGGCGGTTCCTCAAAAAGCTGAATATAGAATTGCCATATGACCCAGCAATACCATTGCTAGGTATCTACTCAAAGGACTTAAGGGCAAAGACACAAACGGACATTTGCACACCAATGTTTATAGCAGCGTTATTTACAATTGCAAAGAGATGGAAACAGCCAAAATGTCCATCAACAGATGAGTGGCTAAACAAACTGTGGTATATACTTACGATCGAATATTATGCAGCTTTAAGACAGAATAAACTTATGAAGCATGTAATAACATGGATGGACCTAGAGAACATTATGCTGAGTGAGTCTAGCCAAAAACTAAAGGACAAATACTGTATGGTCCTGCTGATGTGAACCAACATTTGAGAATAAACTTGGAATATGTCTTTGGTAACAGAGTCCAGCAGGAGTTTGAAACAGGGTAAGATAATGGGTAATTGGAGCTGAAGGGATACAGACTGTGCAACAGGACTAGATACAAAAACTCAAAAATGGACAGCACAATAATACCTAATTGTAAAGTAATCATGTTAAAACACTGAATGAAGCTGCATCTGAACTATAGGGTTTTTTTTTGTCTGTATGTTTGTTTGTTTGTCTTTTCTTTTCTTTTTCCTTTTTTTTACTATTATTATTATTTTTATTATTTTTTCTCTATATTAACATTCTATATCTTTTTCTGTTGTTTTGCTAGTTCTTTTCCTAAATCGATGCAAATGTACTAAGAAATGATGATCATGCATCTATGTGATGATGCTAAGAATTACTGATTGCATATGTAGAATGGAATGATTTCTAAATGTTGTGTTAATTTCTTTTTATTCTTTAATTAATAAAAAAAGAGAAAGAGGAAAAAGAATATATAGATCTGACAAACGAAATCCAAAGGATAAGATGGTAAATTAAAGAAATGCCTTTCCAGTAATAACTTTGAATGTTAATGGACAAACTTACCAATTAAAAGATACAGATTGGGAATGGCAGGAAGATGGCGGCTTAGTAAGATGCGCGGGTCTTCGTTCCTCCTCCAGAACAGCAACTAAAGAAACAGAAACAATACAAAACAGCTCCCGGAGCCACGACAGAGACCAAAAAGACAGCGTACCCTATTCTGAAACGGCTGAACGGGCAGGGAGAATCTGCTGCGGTGAGATACCTGAGGGGCACGCTCTTTCCCGGGCTGGGGCGGCTGGCGATCGGGTCCCTTCCACACACATGGCTTCCCAGTCCGACTGGGAATGTTGGATAGCGGGGCCCTCCCGCCACGCTTGGCGTCTCGGGCCAGCTGGCAATTTGGACCGGTACTCCCCCAAGCCGCGGTGGCCGGCGACTCCCACTCCACGCGCGGTTTCCCGGGCCGACTGCGAGATTCGGATTGGCAAGTTTAAGGAGCCACAGCATCTTTTACTGGTGGGACCCGCAGACCGATGAGCGCCACGAGCGCCACCTACTGGGCAGGAAAAGAAAAACAGAGCCCAGAGATTTCACAGAAAAACCTTTCAACCAGCCGGGTCCCACACCCAGGGAAATCTGATCAAATGCCCAGACACCAGCAGAAAATAATGGATCACGCTCGGAAAATTGAAGATATGGCCCAGTCAAAGGAACAAACCAATAGTTCAAATGAGATACAGGAGCTGAGACAACTAATGCTGAATATACGAACAGAAATGGAAAACCTCTTCAAAAACAAAATCAATAAATTGAGGGAGGACATGAAGAAGACATGGGCTGAACATAAAGAAGAAATAGAAAAACTGAAAAAACAAATCACAGAACTTATGGGAGTGAAGGACAAAGTAGAAAAGATGGAAAAAACAATGGATGCCTACAATGGTAGATTTAAAGAGACAGAAGCTACAATTAGTGAACTGGAGGATGGAACATCTGAATCCCAAAAAGAAATAGAAACTATAGGGAAAAGAATGGAAAAACTTGAGCAGGGGATCAGGGAACTGAATGACAATATGAAGCGCACAAATATACGTGTTGTGGGTGTCCCAGAAGAAGAAGAGAAGGGAAAAGGAGGAGAAAAACTAATGGAAGAAATTATCACTGAAAATTTCCCAACTCTTATGAAAGACCTAAAATTACAGATCCAAGAAGTGCAACGCACCCCAAAGAGAATAGACCCAAATAGGCATTCTCCAAGACACTTACTAGTTAGAATGTCAGAGGTCAAAGAGAAAGAGAGGATCTTGAAAGCAGCAAGAGAAAAACAATCCATCACATACAAGGAAAACCCAATAAGACTATGTGTAGATTTCTCAGCAGAAACCATGGAAGCTAGAAGACAGTGGGATGATATATTTAAAATACTAAAAGAGAAAAACTGCCAACCAGGACTCCTATATCCAGCAAAATTGTCCTTCAAAAATGAAGGAGAAATTAAAACATTCTCAGACAAAAAGTCACTGAGAGAATTTGTGACCAAGAGACCAGCGCTGCAAGAAATACTAAAGGGAGCACTAGAATCAGATATGAAAAGACAGAAGAGAGAGGTATGGAGTAAAGTGTAGAAAGAAGGAAAATCAGATATGATATATATATAATACAAGAGTCAAAATGGTAGAGGAAAATATTGTCCAAACAGTAATAACACTAAAAGTTAATGGACTGAATTCCCCAATCAAAAGACATAGACTGGCAGAATGAATTACGACCCAGCAATACCACTGCTAGGTATCTACTCAAAGGACCTAAGGGCAAAGACACAGACGGACATTTGCACACCAGTGTTTATAGCAGCATTGTTTACAGTTGCAAAGAGATGGAGACGGCCAAAGTGTCCGTCGACGGACGAGTGGCTAAGCGAACTGTGGTGTGCACCTACGATGGAATATTATGCAGCTTTAAGACAGACTAAACTTATGAAGCATGTAATAACATGGATGGACCTAGAGAACATTATGCTGAGTGAGTCTAGCCAAAAACTAAAGGACAAATACTGTATGGTCCCACTGATGTGAACCGACATTCGAGAATCAACTTGGAATATATCATTGGTAACAGAGACCAGCAGGAGTTAGAAACAGGGTAAGATAATGGGTAATTGAAGCTGAAGGGATACAGACTGTGCAACAGGACTAGATACAAAAACTCAAAAATGGACAGCACAATAATACCTAATTGTAATATAACTATGTTAAAACACTGAATGAAGCTGCACCTGAACTGTAGTTTTTTTGTTTGTTTGTTTCTTTGTTTGTATCTTTGGTTTTTGTTTTTTTCTTTTTCTTTATATATATATATATTTTTTATTATTATTATTATTTTAATTTTCTTCTCTATATTGACATTCTATATCTTTTTCTGCTGTTTTGCTAGTTCTTTTCCTAAATCGATGTAAATGTACTAGGAAATGATGATCATGCATCTATGTGATGATACTAAGAATTACTGAGTGCATATGTAGAATGGAATGATTTCTAAATGTTCTGTTAATTTCTTTTCTTTTTTTAATTAATAAAAAAAATTATTAAAAAAAAGATACAGATTGGCAGAATGGTTTAAGACATATAATCCAGAGACCCATCTTAGACACAATGATACAAATACATCAAAAATGAAAGGATGGAAGAAATATGGTAGGAGGAGAGTGCCAAGATGGCAGTTTAGCGAGGTGTGGGATTTAGTTCGTCCTCCAGAACAGCTACTAAATAGCCAGGAACAGGACAGAACAACACCTGGGGCATGTCAGTGACCAGACACACAGCATACCCCAGTCTGGACCAGCTGGACCGGATACGAGCCCCCCCAGAACCGTGAGTTCCCAAAGCCGCCCCAGCTGGGGCCCCTCCCCCACAGGCTGCTTCCAAGAGGGGAAAAGAAAGGGACTTTACCAGCAGCAGGAGCTGAGCACAACTAAGCTTCATTCGTGGAATTAATTCACAAATTCTGACTACCAAAAATAGACTCCCAACTCAGGTGAACCTGGTCAAAGCAGAGGTTGCTGATTTTTGCCCCAGTGCCAAAGGGGCAGGGCTGATGGAAAAAGAAAAAGAAAAACAAACACAGAGGTTTTTTGGATTGGATAGCACATAATACTTGAAGGGCTGTGGGCTCTGAAGGAAAGGGTGGGGCACATAGGATCTGAAAGTACACAAAGCAACATACCAACTTGTGCTTTTGATTGGCAAACTGAGGAACATGGATCCTGCTCTGAGAAGGATTTTTCCTCTTTCTTTCTTTCTTTTTTTTCTGTGGCTGTGTTTCTACAAAGGCTTGACTGCCTTTGGATACATCTGCAAGGCTTCTCAGGCTGCAACTGCCCCAGGCATAGGCAGAAACAAGCTTATTGGAGAGCTTGTCTGGAAACTGTGCCTTCCCCAGGAGAGGGGTGGGGCCCAGCTCAGGTGGATTCCCTCCCTAAAGGAATTCAGACCCCAGGGTTTGGAAATTTGAAGCACTTAAAGTCCGTCTACAATCTCTCTTCTGTCTCCACCATGCCCCCAGCAGAGAGAGTCTGTTGAAGTTAAAGGTGTAAGGTTTAGGAGGCGAAAGAGAGAAGAGGCAGACCAAAAAACCTTAGAGTGAGCGAGTTTATTCCTGCGCTCCTGGGCAGAGCTCACAGAACTCCACGTAGGGAGTTGTGAGCTCACCGCTGGGTCCTGGTGTGGGTGGTTCTTAAGCAAGGGGGTTAGGTGACATCTAGAAGGGGCATCACATTTTACACAGCTCGAGTCATGGTGACCTTCCCTGTTCCCCTGACCTAACAAAAGGTACTGCATCACTTTATGCTGGTGTGACCCACAGGCAGACAAGTGCCACACACTGAGCAGGACAGGAAAAACACAGAGTCCAGAGATTTCACAGGAAAGTCTTTCAACCTGCTGGATCTCACCCTCAAGGAAAACTGATGCAGGTGATTCTTTCCTCCTGACAGGAGGCCAGTTTGGTCTGGAAAAATCTGGCTGGGGTCTATATTACCTAAGTAAACCCTCCTAAGGATGTGTGTGGGGGGGGGAAGGCATCATACAGGCAGGGTAAGAAACAAGAAAACAAGAACTGAAAAATTCTTCTCTGTTAAATAAAACTAAGCTAGTGGTCCAGAAAAAGATGAACTGAATGTCAAAGAACAGAAAGACAACAAAGTCGTCAAGCAAGAAAACCCTAGGTAAAAGAAGTGAAAACAATCTTCAGAATAAACTAATTAAGGTACTTAAATACCTAGATGCCAGCAAAAAATAACAGATCACATTAGGAAAATTGAAGATATGGCCCAGTCAAAGGAACAAACCAACACTTCAAATGAGATACAGGAGTTGAAACAATTAATTCAGAATGTTTGAACAGACATGGAAAACCTCATCAAATATCAAATCAATGAATTGAGGGAGGATATAAAGAAGGCAAGGAATGAACAAAAAGAAGAAATCAAAAGTCTGAAAAAACAAATCACAGAATTTATGGGAATGAAAGGCACAATAGAAGAGATGAAAAAAACAATGGAAACCTACAATGTCAGATTTCAAGAGGCAGAAGATAAGATTAGTGATCTGAAGAATGGAACATCTGAAATCTGACAAGCAAAAGAAAATACAGGTAAAAAAATGGAAAAATATGAGCAGGGACTCAGGGAATTGAATGACAATATGAAGCGCATGAATATACGTGTTGTGGGTGTCCCAGAAGGAGAAGAGAAGGGGAAAAGAGGAGAAAAACTAATGGAGGAAATTATCACTGAAAATTTCCCAACTCTTATGAAAGACTTAAAATTACAGATCCAAGAAGTGCAGCGTACCCCAAAGAGAATAGATTCAAATAGACGTACTCCAAGACATTTACTAATCAGAATGTCAGAGATCAAAGAGAAAGAGAGACTCTTGAAAGCAGCAAGAGAAAAGCAATCCATCACAAACAAGGGAAGCCCGATAAGACTACGCATAGATTTCTCAGCAGAAACCATGGAGGTGAGAAGACAGTGGGATCATATATTTAAATTATTAAAAGAGAAAAACTGCCAACCAAGAATTCTATATCCAGCAAAATTATCCTTCAAAAATGAGGGAGAAATTAAAACATTTTCAGACAAAAAAATCTTGCAGTAATAACACTAAATGTTAATGGATTAAACTTCCCCAATCAAAAGACATAGACTGGCAGAAGATTAAAAAACAGGACCCATCTATATGCTATCTAACAAGAAATGCACCTTACACCCAAGGATAAACATAGGTTGAAAGTAAAAGGTTGGGAAAAGATATTTCATGCAAATAACAATCAGAAAAGAGCAGGAGTAGCTATACTATATTAATAGCCAACAAATTAGACTTCAAATATAAAACAATTAAAAGCAACAAAGAAGGACATTATGTATTAATAAAAGGAACAATTCAACAGGAAGACATAATGATTGTAAATATTTATGCACTGAGCCAGAATGCTTCAAAGTACAGGAGGCAAACACTGAAAAGAGAAATAGGCACATCTACCATAATAGGTGGAGACATTAATTCCCCACTCTCATCAATGGACATAACATCTACACAGAGGATCAATAAAGAAACAGAGAATTTGAATAATACAATAAATGAGCTAGATTTAACAGATCTATTTATAGATCATTACACCCCACAACAGCAGGATACACCTTTTTTTCAAGTGCTCATGGATTATTCTCAAGGATAGACCATATGTAGGCCACAAAGCAAGTCTCATTAAATATAAAAAGATTGAAATCATACAAAACACTTTCTCAGATCATAAAGGAATGAAGCTGGAAATCAATAATAGGCAGAGTGCCAGAAAATTCACAAATATATGGAGGCTCAACAACACACACTTAAACAACAGTGGGTCAAGGAAGAAATCACAAGAGAAATCAGTAAATATCTCAAGGCAAATGAAAATGAAAACACAACATATCAAAATTTATGGGATGCAGGAAAAGCAGTGCTAAGGGGGAAATTTATTGTCCCAAATGCCTGTATCAAAAAAGAAGAAAGGGCAAAAATCGAGGAATTAACTGTCCACTTGGAATAACTAGAGAAAGAACAGCAAACTAACCCCAAAGCAAGCAAAAGGAAAGATATAATAAAGATTATAGCAGAAATAAATGAAATTGAGAACACGAAAACAATTGAGAAAATCAACAAAACCAGAAGTTGGTTCTATGAGACAATCAATAAGACTGATGGACCCTCATCAAGATTGACAAAAAGAAGAAGAGAGAAGATGCAAATAAATAAAATCAGAAATAGAAGAGGAGACATAACCACTGACCCCACAAAAATAAAGGAAATAGTATCAGGATACTATGAACAACTTTATGCTAATAAATTCAACAATGTAGATGAAATGGACAACTTTCTAGAAAGGCATGAACAACCAACATTGATTCGAGAAGAAATAGATGACCTCAACAAACCAATCACAAATAAAGAAATTGAATCAGTCATTCAAAAGCTCCCCAAAAAGAAAAGTCCAGGACCAGATGGCTTCACATGTGAATTCTACCAAGCATTCCAGAAAGAATTACTACCAATCCTGCTTGAACTCTTTAAAAATATTGAAATTATAACTCATTCTATGAGGCCAACTTCACCCTCACACCAAAGCCAGACAAAGATATTACAAAAAAAGAAAATTCCAGAACAATCTCTCTAATGAATATAGATGCAAAAATCCTCAACAGCATTCTAGCAAATTGAATGCAGCAGTGCATTAAAATAATTATACACCATGACCAAGTAGGATTCATCTCAGGTATGCAAGGATAGTTCAACATAAGAAAATCAATTAATGTAGCACACCATATCAACAGATCAAAGCAGAAAAACCACATGATCATCTTGATTAATGCAGAAAAGGCATTTGACAAAATTCAACATCCTTTCCTGTTGAAAACACTTCAAAGGATAGGAATAGAAGGGAACTTCCTCAACATGATAAAGGGAATATATGAAAAACCCATGGCTAACATCATCCTCAATGGGGAAAAACTGAAAACTTTCCCCCTCAAATGAGGAACAAGACAAGGATATCCACTATCATAACTTTTATTCAGCACTGTGTTGGAAGTTCTAGCCAGAGTAATTAGACAAGAAAAAGAAATACAAGGCATCAAACTGGAAAGGAAGAAGTAAAACTCTCACTGTTTGCAGATGATATGATTCTATATGTCGAAAACCCTGAAAACTCCACTGCAAAACTACTAGAGCTAATAAACGAGTACAAAAAAGTGGCAGTTTACAAGATCAACACTCAAAAATCTATAGTGTTCCTATACACTAGTAATGAACAATATGAGGGTGAAATCAAGAAAAAAATTCCATTTACAATTGCAACCAAAAGAATAAAATATTTAGGAATAAATTTAACTAAAGAGACAAAAGATCTATACAAAGAAAACTACAAGAAATTGTTAAAAAGAAATCACAGAAGGCCTAAATAGATGGAAGGGCATGCCGTGTTCATGGATTGGAAGACTAAATATAGTTAAGATGTCAATTCCACCTAAATTGATTTATAAATTCAATGCAATACCAATTAAAATCCCAAAAATTTACTTTTCAGAACTAGAAAAACCAATAACCAAATTTATCTGGAAGGGCAAGGTGCCCGTATCCTAAGGAAAAAAAATGAAGTTGGAGGTCTCACACTACCTGTCTTTGAGGCGTATTATGAAGCCACAGTGGTCAAAACAGCATGGTACTGGCATTAAGATAGATATACTGGCCAATGGAATAGAATAGAGTGTTCAGATATAGACCTTCTCATCTATGGACAATTGATCTTTGATAAGGCAGTCAAGCCAACTCACCTGGGACAGAACAGTCTCTTCAATAAATGGTGCCTAGAGAACTGGATATCCATATGCAAAAGAATGAAAGAGGATCCATATCTTACACCCTATACAAAAATTAACACAAAATGGATCAAAGACCTAAACGTTAGATCTAAGGCCATAAAACTGTTAGAAGAAAATGTAGGGAGATTTCTTATAAATCTTATAATAGGAGGTGGTCTCTTATACCTTACACCCAAAGCACGAGCACTGAAGAAAGAAAGAAATGGGAACTCCTCAAAATTAAACTCTTTCGTGCATCAAAAATCTTTGTCCAGAAAGTAAAAAGACAGTCTACACAATGGGAGACAATATTTGGAAACGATATATCAGATAAAGGTCTAGTATCCAGAATATATAAAGAGATTGTTCAACTCAACATCAAAAAGACAGACAACCCAATTACAATATGGGCAAAAGACTTGAACAGACACTTCTCAGAAGAGGAAATACAAATGGCCAAAAGGCAAATGAAAAGATGCTCAACTTCACTGGCTATTAGAGAAATGCAAATCAAAACCACAATGAGATAACATCTCACACCCACCAGAATGGCCATTATCAATAAAACATAAATGACAAATGCTGGAAGGATGTGGAGAAAGAGGCACACTTATCCATTGTTGGTGGGAATATCAAATGGTACAATCACTGTGGAAGGCAGTTTGGTGGTTCCTCAGGAAGCTAAATATAGAATTGCCATGTGACCCAGTAATACCATTGTTAGGTATCTAATTGGAGGACATGAGGACAAGGACACAAGTGGACATTTGCACACCAATGTTTATAGCAGCATTATTTACAATTGCAAGGAGATGGAAACAGCCAAAATGTCCATCAACAGACGAGTGGCTAAACAAACTGTGGTATATACATACAATGGAATATTATGCAGTTGTAAGTCAGAATAAAGTTATGAAGGATGTAACAACATGGATGGACATTAAGGACATTATGCTGAGTGAGATTAGCCAGAAATGAAAGGACAAATACTATATGGTATCACTGATATGAACTGACATTAGTGAATAAACTTGGAGAATTTCATTGGTAACAGAGACCATCAGGAGATAGAAATAGGGTAAGATATTGGGTAACTGGAGCTGAAGGGATACAGATTGTGCAACACGACTGATTGTAAAAACTCAGAAATGGATAGCACAATACTACCTAACTAATATAATTATGTTAAAACACTGAATGAAGCTGAATGTGAGAATGAATAAGGGAGGAGGGCTGGGGGCAAAAATGAAATCAGAAAGAAAGATAGATGATAAAGACTGAGATGGTATAATCTAGGAATGCCTAGAGTGTATAATACTGACTAAATGTACAAATTTTAAAAATGTTTTTCTATGAGGAAGAACATAGGAATGTCATTACTGCAGGGCGTTGAAAATTGACAGTAATTAATATTTTAAAATTTTAACTTATGTGTGAGACTAAAGCAAAAAAATGTTTATTTGGTACAAAATTTATATTGTGACTAGTGCATTTCCTAATATAACTTATGTAGACAGCTTAAATGAACACCATAAGTACATGGAACCTTGAGTAGGGCCTGAGATTTTGTTGGTTTGTCCAGTGCAATGCCCCAATAAATCCCAGAGTGATTTGAACAGTGGATAAAAAAGTGTTTGCAAAGTCCCCTTCGAGGAATGGTGAGAAAGGGGTAAAATTCAACTTCCCTGAGTTGAATTCTTGATATTCTCACAAGCAGTGCAGACAACCGAAGCAATAAGCTGAGCCTCAAATCTGGGGTGTGTTCATATGAAATTTAACCCCACAAAGGATAGGTCAAGCCTATTTAAAATTAGGCCTAAGTGTCACCCCTAAGAGAACCTCTTTTGTTGCTCAGATGTGGCCTCTCTCTCCAGCCAACCCAACAAGCAAACTCACCGTCCTCCCCCTCTCTACATGGGACATGACTCCCAGGGTTGTGGACCTCCCTGGCAACGTGGGACAGAAATCCTAGAATGAGCTGAGACTCAGCATCAAGGGATTGAGAAAACCTTCTTGACCAAAAGGGAGAAGAGTGAAATGAGACAAAATAAAGTGTCTATGGCTGAGAGATTCCAAACAGAGTTGAGAGGTTATCCTGGAGGTTATTCTTACACATTAAATAGATATCATCTTGTTAGTTAGGATGTTATGGAGAGACTGGAGGGAAATGTAGAGCTGTGTTTCAGTAGCCACGTTTCTTGAAGATGATTGTATAATGATATAGCTTTCACAATGTGACTGTGTGATTGTGAAAACCTTGTGTCCGATGTTCTTTTTATCTACCTTATTGACAGGTGAGTAAAACATATGGAATAAAAATAAATGGTAGGGGGAACAAATCTTTAAATAAATTTAGATTTAAATGCTAGTGATCAATGAAAGGGAGGGGTATGGTATGTATGAATTTTTTCTGTTGTCTTTTTATTTCTCTTTCTGAATTGATACAAATGTTCTAAGAAATGATCGTGATGATGAATATGCAGCTATGTGATGATATTGTGACTTACAGATTATATATATGTAGAATGGTATGATCAAAAGTTAAGAATGTTTGCATCTGTTTGTTACATTTTTTTAAAAATTTAAAAATTAATGAAAGAAAGAAAGAAAATAAAGTGAAAGAATGGAAAAAGATGTTCTACAAAAGCTGTAACCAAAAGAAAGCTGAGTACCTATACTAATATAGTACAGACAAAATAGAGTTAAATGCAAAGACATCATAAGAGAAAAAGATGGACACTATATATGAATAAAAAAGATAATACACCAAGAAGAAATAACAATCATAAATGTTTATTCTTCCAATCAAGGAACTACAAACAACATGAGACAAATATTGGCAAAACTAAAGGGCATGATACACATTTCACCAATAACAGCAGGAGACTGCAATGCACCATTCCCCTCTATAGAGAGAACAACCAGACAGGACCAACATGGAAATAGAGAACTTAAACTATTTGATAAATGAATTAGACCTAAAAGACTTATATAGGTCATTCTACCCCAAAGCACCAATATATACATTCTTCTCTAGTGTTCGTAGAACATTCTCCAGGATAGATTATATGCTGGAACACAAAACAGATCTTTATAAATTTAAAAACATTGAAATTATTCAAAGCACTTTTTCTAATCACAATGGAATGAAGCTGGAAATCAATAACCACCAAAGAATGAAAACTCTCACAAATATATCGAGATTAAGTAATACATTCTTAAACAACCAGGTGGTCAAAGAAGAAATTGCTAGAGAAGTTGGTAGCTATCTGGAGATTAATGAAAATGAGAATACAATGTATCAGAACTTATGGGATGTGGCAAAGGCTGGTAAGAGGGAAATTTATTGCACCAAATGCCTATTTTAAAAAGGGAGAAAAAATTGAGGACTTAACTGCTCACCTGGAGGAATCAAGGAAGAACAGTAAGCTAACTCCAAAGCAAATAGAAGAATGAAATAGCAATGATTAAGGCAGAGTTAAATGAATGGGAGAACAATAGAAAGAATCAGTAAAGACAAAAGTTGGTTCTTTGAGAAAATCAATGAAATCCAGGGACCAGTAACAAGGCTGACAAAGAAAAAAAGAGAGCACATGCAAATAAACAAAATCAGAAATGAGATGGGGGTCATTCCAACAGACCTTGAAGAAATTTAAAAAAAAGAGAGAGAGAATACTATGAACAACTACACACCAACAAACTAGACAACTTAGATGAAATGGACAAATTCCTGGAAACATATCAACAATCGACACTGATTCAAGAAGAAATAGAAGATCTCAACAAGCCAATCACAAGAAAAGAGATTTAACCAGTCATCAAAAATCTCCTACATAGAAAAGCCCAGGGCCAGATGGTTTTGGGGAATTTTATCAAACATTCCAAAAAGAATTATCACCAATCCTGCTCAAAATTTTCCCAAAAATTGAGGAAAGGGGGACACTACTTAACTCATTTTATGAAGCTAGCATCACTTTAATACCAAAACTGGGGAAGATGCTATAAGAAAGGAAAACTACAGGCCAATCTCCCAAATGAACATAGAAGCCAAAATCTCACCAAAATACTTGTAAATTGGATCCAACAGCATATTTAAGAATTATACACCATGACCAAGTGAGGTTTATACCAGGAATGCAAGGATGGTTCAACATAAGAAAATCAATTAATGTAATACAGCACATTTTTAACAAATGGAAAAAAAAACACATGATCATCTCAATTGATGCTGAAAAAACATTCGACAAAATTCAACATCCTTTTCTGATAAGAACACTTCAAAAGGTAGGAATCAAAGAAAATTTCCTCAATATGATAAAGGGAATATATGACAAACCCATAGCCAGCATCATACTCAATGGAGAGAGACTGAAAGCTTTCCCCCTAAGATCAGGAATGAGACAAGAACGCCCTCTGTCACCACTATTATTCAGCATTGTACTAGAAGTTCTATCTAGAGCAATCAGGCTGGACAAAGAAATAAAAGACATCCACATTATAAAGGAAGAAGTACTTTTTCATTGTTTGCAGATGACATGATACTATACTTGGAACAGCCTGAGGAATCTACAACAAAGTTACTTGAGCTAATAAACAAATTAAATGAGGTGTCAGGTTATAAAATTAATGTGCAAAAATCAAAATCAATAATGTTTCTATACACAAGCAATGACATGAGACAATTAAGAAAAAAATTCCATTCAAAATAGCAACTAAAAGAATCAAGTCTCTAGGAATGAACTCAACTAGGAATGTAAAGGACTTGTACACAGAAGACTACATAACACTGCTAAAAGAAATCAAAGAAGATCTACATAGGTGGAAAGACATTCCCTACTCATGGACAGGAAGGTTAAATGTAGTTAAGATGTCAATCCTATTGACATTCATTTGTTCTACCTCGTGCAAATGAATGTTAATATTGTAGGGTGTTGAAAATAGATGGTATATGGGAAAAAGTACAATCAATGCAAGCTAGGATCTGTAGTCAACAGAAACATTATAATATGCTTCCACAGAATGTTACCAAGTCCTTATGCCAAAACTAAATGTCAACAAACTTGGAGGCATGGGGAAGGATGTGGATTCTTTGTGGAAGAAAAAATAAAATGTCTTCATATAGATTATAGTGGTGAAGGCATGTCTATATTTAGGTTGGATTGTATGATGTGTGAATAAAATTGTTTAAAAATAAACAGAGAGAAACAAGTGCTAGAGAAAACATGGAGAAAGAGATGTACCTGTACACTGTTGGTAGGGAAACTGAGAAGTGCGGCCCCCCTGGAGGGCAGTGTGGTGATTCCACAGGAGGCTAGGGGTGGGTTTGCCATATGATCCTGCAACCCCATTGCTTAGTATATACCTGGAGGAACTGAGAGTGGGGACACGAGTGGAAATGTGCACACTGGTGTTTATGATGGCAGTGTTCACATGGATGGAGGTGGCCTAAGGATACAATGATTGAGGAATGGAAGAGGGAACTGTGATGTATGCATACAATGGGCTACTGAGCAGCTGCAAAAGGAATGAAGTTGCGAGGCATGCAACTAGGGTATGAACCTTAAGGACGGTATGCTGAATGAAAGGTCAGGAACAAAAAGACAAATATTAGCATGTTTCACTCGTATGGACTAGCTATGATGTAAAAATTGGGAGAACTGAAGTCAAAAGCATGGATTATCAGGTTGGGGCCTATTGTAAAGGGTCCTAGATTGTAAGCTCTTACAAGCAGTCACATGTATCCAGGAGGTGTAACTGTTATTTCTAAATTCTGAGATACTGAGCATTTGTTTATAAGCTGGTTGTTCCCAGAAACTTTGGGTATTTAGTGACACCTGAGACTTTGAGTTAGAACTCTGAAGCTATGATAGTCAGCAGTACCCCATACAGGAACTGTTTAAACATTTGAAAAAGTGATCAGACTTTGAATAGAGATGTGAATGAAGCTGATCTGGATAGGACTATGGTAAATCAGAACACAGGGTAAAGGATAATTATCATCCATATTTTAAAATTTCAACTTCTGTGTGAGACTAAAGGGAGAGATTGCTGCATATATTTGTAACTGTTGCCTCTTATCTGCCTTAATATGCCCTAACATATCCAGACATCTCTCGTTCTTGCAAGCCTTGCTATTCTAACCCCCTGCCTAACAACTCCTGAGCATATATCGCACCACCTTTTCACCTCTTCTTCATTAGACCATGTACACTCCTCACCTCACCACCCATTATAATATTCAACACACCTCCTAACCAATCCACATCCTATACGACACCATACCAGCTGCCCATCAAAGTTTCTTCACCCCTAATTAACTCCCCCTCACCAACCCTATATATTCTTTGTGTTTCCTCCTGTCGGGGTCTTAGCCTGTAAGCCTTGCCAGCCAGCTAAGTCCCGCGAGCCCTATGCAATAAATTACTACTATTATTCTTTAGTCTCGGTTTATTGTGCTCGTGCGCCCTCCAAACCTTCGAGCCCCGTGGTCTCGGCTGACGCCGCTCTCCAGCCGAACCACATCCGAGGACGAGACCCCAGTGCGGTCGGGCTAGGCAAGCCCCAAGCCGCAATTGGCGCCCGAACAGGGACCTCTCTTCGTCTCCCCCTCTCCAGCCGCCGCTCGACAAGGTAAGGGCCCCCGCTCTCTCCGGCTGAGAGCCCCTCCAACCTTTCACTAGTATAAATGAATTATTAGCTCTTGTTAATATCTCTCTTAGCGTTAGTGTGGGCAGCAATATTAGCACAAATCGCCCCTAAAGATTGGAATTTAGTAAAAAGACTTTTGCTTGCCATAACGTTTCTCTGCGCTGTAGGGTGTATTACCCTGCTACTTTTTCTCCCTTAATCGGTAGAACTCAGCCCCCATCCTCCTCCGGCTCACTGCTACAACTTACCTCTTATCATGGGCAATCGCATTTCAATACACCAGGCGCCGCAGGTCCGTGCGCTGGCAGCCCTGTTAGACACTCATAAATGCAAGGTTTCAGTTCGCCAGCTCCAAGTTTATTGGGACCTTCTGCTCCCATTCAACCCATGGCTTGTCAATTGCCACTTGTGGGACCCGGCTACCTATGACCAACTTATCGAACGGGTCACCCAAAAAATGGAGCATGAAAACAAACGTTTCCCCCCCGGGCTCCTGCCCACGCTTATTACCATCCGTTCTTGCCTACACGGTTCGCGGCCACCGTCCGATAGTGCCCCCCAGGAAGCCTTATCGGCAACAAATTCTGCTAATTCAGAGGAGTCTCATAATAACTCCGACCCGGACTCTGAATCCTTATTTGAGCAGCTAAATAACGAGCTCGAGCTCTGTCCTCCTAAACTTAACAATCTGGCGACAGACCAAGATGGCGAACTTCCTCCTTCTTGTTCGAGCAAAGACAAAGAAAACCGGAAGTGCCTATATCCCGCCCTTCCTAAAGATGGCGGTTTCACGCATCCTGCCCTTCCTAAAGATGGCGGTTTCGCGCCATCCGGTGAGTCACTTCCTCCTTCTCCTTCAATCAAAAAGGAGAGGTGCCTCCCGGCTGCCCCCCCTCCACAGAGGGAGGAGCCTTGTCTGCCATCTTGTGCTCTAGCCCCACCCTGTCCGCCATCTTGTGCTCCGACCTCCTTGCCGGCAGTGCCTTCCTGGCCACCATCTTTTGCACCGGACAACTCTCCAAGCCCATTATTTTGCGCCTCCGCCCCTCAATCGGCAGCGTCATTATGGCCGCTCAACGCTGGCGCATCTAACGGCCCGGCTGCCCCTCAATCTATTTTGCCACCGCCGGTCGCTTGCTTCCCTATGAACGTTGCCCCTACACCGCAGCGCCCGCTCCCCTGGTACCCCTTGGAACCAGAGGACACCAAGCGGCTGCGCAAAGCGGTAAAGGAGGATGGATTTGCCAGTCCATATGCAACCCACCTCCTTGAAGAAATCTCAACAAACCTGTGTACTCCCCATGATTGGACCTCCTTAGCACGGGCTATTCTTACACCTGGCCAGTACGTTGACTGGAGGGCCCACTTTAATGCTGAGGCGGAAAAGCAAATCACACTCATGCACCAGTTTGAGCCCCCGGGTCTCGGTGTGCCTCTCGAAGCTTTCTTAGGGATGGGCCCCTATGTTAATCCTGCAGTATACCTGCAAGCCCCAAATGGATTCTGGATACAACTGAGGGAAGTCGCGATGCGAGCCTTCCGCTCCTGTTCCGCAGCTAAGCCCGAAAAATTCACTAAACTTACACAAGGCAAAGACGAAGACTTCGCCTCCTTCGTCTCACGGGTTACTGAGACATGTGAACGCAAAGTTCTGGGTGAACAAGCACAAACCGCCCTTGCCAAAGAGCTTATTTTTGAAGGAGCAAGTCCGGCCTGCAAACAGGCCATACTGCCCATCAAAGAAAAGGCCATGCATGACTGGGTGCTCGCTTGCAGTAATATAAACTCTAGTGCGGCCTCGTTAGCTCAGGCCATTGCCACTGCCATAGCCCTAACGTCTGGCTGCTTCAGGTGCGGAAAAACGGGGCATTTTGCAAAAAACTGTACCACCCCTAGCCCGCCGCCTACCAAGCCACAGTGGCAGCAGCGCAAGCCCCCTACGCCCTGCCCTCGCTGCAACAAGGGCTATCACTGGGCTCGAGACTGCCGCGCTAATAACAAAGCGCAGCCTTTAAACTTGAAAGGGGGCATGTCTCAGCCCCGCCCCCAAGAGACACAGACCCGGGCCAAGACCGGCCCCAAACCATAATGTGGTCAATCCCTATAACCCCCAACAAGCCCACCCGCGAAATTAAAATAAACAGTCGCTGGTACACAGGCACCGTTGATTCTGGGGCAGAAATCTCATGTCTGCCTACCCGCCTTATAGCCCAATGGAAAACAGAGGAGGGACCCTCCGTTATCGGAGCCACGGGCTCTGCTCCCTCCCTGCGCGCCGCCTCTCCCATTAAATGGGAAGATAATGAAGGTCACTCCGGTACCTTCCGGCCGCTCTTTCTAAACACCATTGACCAAATCTTATGGGGGCGAGACATTCTAGCAGCCTCGGGGGCATATATTACCACGCAGCCCCCCCAAGAATGCTTCCTAACCACCATTGGCCAAGCCCTCTGGGGACGAGCCATTCCCACAGCTACGGGGGCCAGTGTTACCACACAGCCCCCCCAATAATTTGCGCCACTGCTCGCATAACACCTCCAGCACCCACTCCTCTTCAATGGGATACAGAGGAGCCTATTTGGGTGGAGCAGTGGCCTTTACCTTCCCATAAATTAAATATACTCAAAACCCTCGTCCTAGAGCAACTAGAAGCGGGGCATATCGAACCTTCCACCAGCCCCTACAATTCGCCTGTTTTTGTTATTCACAAAAAGGCCGCAAACAAATTCAGACTCCTTCATGACCTTCGGGAGATTAATAAACACATACTCCCCATGGGCTCTCCACAGCCTGGGCTGCCACACCCGGTAGCCATCCCAGCACATCTTCACGTGGCTACAATAGACATCAAAGATTGTTTTTTCTCAATTCCATTACATGACTCTGACAAGCCAAAATTTGCCTTTACGGTTCCAGTCACCAACCACGCAGGGGCAGCGCAGCGTTATCAGTGGAAAGTGCTCCCCCAAGGCATGCGTAATAGTCCAGCTATCTGCCAGGCCTATGTCGACTCCGCAGTGTCTCCACTGCGCGACCAGGCCCTCATCATTCATTATATGGATGACATTCTCGTAGCAACCGAGGACTCCGAGCAGCTCAAGGAACTTGTTTCACAGTTACAAGTCAACTTACAAGGTCTAGGGCTTAAAGTTCAGCCAGACAAAATCCAACTCTGCGCACCATATACCTTCCTGGGGTTCACTATAGACCAAAAGGTAACCCCTACAAAATTTCAGTTCACTATCCCCAACAAACTAACCTTACATGAACTGCAACAACTGTGCGGGCAAATAAACTGGGTGCGCTCAGCCCTGCCAATAACCACAGCGGAGCTTCAGCCACTATTCAAACTCCTAAAAACTGGAGAGCAAACATCCAAAGCTATCACACAGCCCATTAAGTTAGACTTTTGGGCAAAACTGGCTCTCCAAACGTTCAACGAATATTTCTCCAAAAGCCAGCTCGATCGGTTTAAACCGGAGCTCCCCCTTCAGGGGCTAGTCCTAAATACATATTTTACCCCCACAGGGGTACTCTGGCAGGAAGGCCCCCTACTATGGGTCCACCCTGCCAAAAGTAAACTCAGAAAAATCTGCCCCCAAACAAAAATGTGGGTGTGCCTTGCCCTCGACTTAGTCAAAACAGCTATACACCTCTTTGGGCGTCCTCCCGACACCATAATCTGGCCTTTTGATGAGAAACAGACTACATGGCTCATCCAAAGTAATGTAGACATGCAACTTCTAATGGAGGGCTTTACTGGTAATTTTGACAACCATTACCCATCACACAAAATATTTCAGACGGTGCTTCACTTCCCACTGCCGCCCAAATGTCCTTATTTCCCATTCCCATCTTCTTCCCCTATCCCAAATGAAACCACCGTCTTTACGGATGCGTCAAAAACCAAGTTCGCCCTTGTGGTGTACCTACCAGAACAAAAGGACCCCCTTTGTTTTACCCAGTTCCATCAATACTCTGTGCAGGTCGGCGAACTTCTCGCAGTAGAAGAAGCCTTCAGAAAGTTTCCTAGCACGCCACTCAACATCTTCACGGACAGTTTATACACCTACCAAGTCTGTAAAGTGTTGGCGCTAGCTACCTTCTTTCCAGATACTTCCAAGGCCATAGATAGAGCCTTAGTCTCATTAAAAAATCAGCTTGAAAAAAGACAGGCCCCCTGGTTCATCGCTCACATCCGCAGCCATTCCGGCCTCCCCGGACCGCTTGCAGCCGGCAATGAAGCAGCTGATAGAGCAGTCTCTGTCTCAGCTGCCAACACACTCGGTGACTCCATTAATACAGCCAAACAACTCCACTCCAGGTTTCACTTTTCAGCCAACTCCCTACATCATCTTTGCGGTCTGCCCAAGGAAACCTGCAAACACATAGTTCGCAGCTGCGCCACTTGTGCGCCCTTTGCGCCACTTGGGCCTCTACAACCGCAAGGAGTCAATCCCCGTGGCCTTAAGCCAAATGCCAGGTGGCAAATGGATGTTACCCACATCTCTTCCTTTGGGCGTCTTAAATATCTACATGTCATTATAGACACTTATTCAAGCATGTGCCATGCAGTCCCCCTACCGGGCGAAACTGCCAAACATTGCATCAAGGCACTTCGCCAAGGAATTCTCTTTATGGGCATTCCCTGGGACCTGAAAACAGACAATGGCCCTGCCTACCGCAGCGCCTCCTTCACAGCCTTCCTGCGCCTATATAACATCACCCACCACTTTGGAATCCCTTATAACCCACAGGGGCAAGCTATGGTAGAATCTTTAAATCGCAGGCTAAAAATCCAAATAGAAAAGGAGAAGAATAATCTTCCCCAAGCCTCACCAAGTGACCTTGTCACAGCTGCCCTCATACACCTTAACTTGCTTACATTCGATAAACAAGGGCTATCTCCCCTACATAAACACTGGGGACCTTCATACAGGCCTTCCCTAGTCCCTTCAGTTCACTGGCGTGATCCAGCCACCAATACGTGGCAAGGACCCGCCCCTCTCCTTGCCCAGGGGCGCGGTTTTGCTTGTGTCTTTCCAGAAAATGAATCCCAGCCGATCTGGATCCCCGGAAGAAACATCCGTCCGGCCACGGCGACCGAGCAGACGCCACAGACGCAGACTGAGACAACTGAAAAAGAGGCTAGACCGCCTCCACCTTGAGGAACCCCAATCATCACCCCAGCAACCCCCAACAGCTGCCAAAATCAGGCGCGTACGCCGACATGCTCGGTGCCTGGTTTGGCAGCTAACCCATGCAGATCTAAAATCTACAGAGCCTCTCTGCCACAACCCAAATAAGGAAATGAAACGACAACTTCTTCATCTCTATGATGAAGCTCGAAAACATTGTGGTAACCCCCCTTCTAGCTTAAAGCAAATCCTTCTAATAATGCTCACGCTTCTTCCCACAGCATCCGCAACAACACCCAGGGAACTCTGGGCAGCCATTCAGCACCCCCCCGGAGTCCTGTTCCTCACACCCGACAGCCCTTTTTTTCCTCAACTGCAGCACTTCTCATGTAATCTCCAGCTCCCCTGTAACCCTCTTCACATAAAAAGTGAAAGTCCACTCAACATCTCCGTTAATCCGCCCCGCTCAGCATTCCTTTTTATTAGCAACAAAACATCTAATCCAGGCCAATTTCCCTGCAAATCAAATTCTATTTGCCCTCCAACCTTCCCAAACTGCTTCCCCCTACTTTGTAATAACGGGTCGGAACTCTTCGTACAAGCCTTTTCTAATGAAAACTTCATAGAAAAATTCATAAAAAACGCACTCCCCAACCCGAAACAAATGTCTGCATACTTTCTACGCTCTGCATGGTGGCCAATTCCCCCTAAGCCTCAGGCAAAGGTCACCTCCACCCACACAACTCCTCCGGGTCGGCCTTGTTCTAGCCCACATTCAAACAAAATGCATCCTCCGCGCTCTCTGCCAATCAACAAATTTACCTGGCTTGAGTGCCATCACCCTGAGCCACTTATAGTCACACCCTCCTACGCACTTTACTCCCCAAACCTACCCATGGCTGCCCCTAATATCAGCTTTATCACTGTTAAAACCAATATCAGCATCCCGTTTCCTCTCCCTACTAACTCCAGAGACGTTTCCTCAGACCCCGTATACGGTGTACCCGTTTTTTCCTCCCATTATGCTTGTGGCAAATATGCATGCCTCGACCTCCGCCCCCTCACTTGCGTCCAAAACTGTCAGCTCTGCAACGGAACCACCATATATGATACAACACACCGGTGTGAGCCTAACTATACAAGCTGCATCAACATTACCACCTATATTTTCGTAAGCCCCCCCTTCTTTTTCTTTCTGTGCCCTGAAGCCCCCCCCCTCATCAAAATGCATACTGGCTAACTATTGGAACACTTCTTACCCTTATGCCTTTATCGTCTTGCAGCCTAGGTTACTCTAGATTCCGGTCAACGCCACCACCTGGATGGCCCCCCAACTCCCTTACATTCTAGGCACGGACAGCTTACCCGACTTAAAGCATACAAAACGAGACTTCGGTATCTCCGCCGCCATCGCTGCCGCCATCGTCGCCGCTGTAGCAGCCAGTACTGTTGCCGCCATAGCCCTCACTCAAACCTCTACCACTGCTGAAACCCTCCTCAACGTGTCCCAAACGGCCGCCCAAGCTGTTGGGACGCAAAAAAATATCAACCATCTAATGCATAGCGCTGTGTTCAACTTACAACAGCAAATAGACTTAATTGCTCTAGACATAGAAGCCCTTTATGAACTTGCCTCCTCCGCTTGTGATGGGCGATACCCCTTCACTAAGCTCTGTGTTACTCCTGTCCCGGTTAACCATTCCATGCCCCGTCTCTCCTTGCGAGACTGGATCTTCACCGCATACAACGACTCATACTGGAACCAAACACACAAACTACAAACACACATACTAAATCTTCAAAATACCATACTTCCCAAAGTTTCAGCCTCCATATTCACTGAACTAATAAACAAATTCGCCTCATTCTTTCAACCCTCAAATCTCATTTTCTATGGAATCCTATTGCTTGCCCTAATTATCGTTCTTATTATATTCAAATATATATGCAAACAGCTCTCTCGCCATAAACAGCAAACTAAACTTCTTGCCCTGGCAGCTCTTGAACTTCAAAATCCTTTTTCAGATGCGGGTCATCGGCAGCAAGCGCAGGTATGGTTAGCTAGTGTTGCCCACCCTCAGGACTGATCACCCTGTGGGAGCGTGGCGGGTGCAAATACCGGTTAATCCGCATTCCGCCCCTCGGGAGCTTAGTGGACCGCCTGCCACCCTGCTAAAACCCAAATGCATCTCTTCTACCTCCTTCTAAAAATAAAAACTACTCAACCTTGGGGAGCGCGGCTAACGCAATACTAGTTAGTCCGCGTGAGCCCCTCGGAAACCTTGCGTACCAGCCTTCAAAGACGCCCCTTCCTCTCCGCTCTTTAATTAAATACAAGGGAGGAATTGCTGCATATATTTGTAACTGTTGCCTCTTATCTGCCTTAATATGCCCTAACATATCCAGACATCTCTCGTTCTTGCAAGCCTTGCTATTCTAACCCCCTGCCTAACAACTCCTGAGCATATATCGCACCACCTTTTCACCTCTTCTTCATTAGACCATGTACACTCCTCACCTCACCACCCATTATAATATTCAACACACCTCCTAACCAATCCACATCCTATACGACACCATACCAGCTGCCCATCAAAGTTTCTTCACCCCTAATTAACTCCCCCTCACCAACCCTATATATTCTTTGTGTTTCCTCCTGTCGGGGTCTTAGCCTGTAAGCCTTGCCAGCCAGCTAAGTCCCGCGAGCCCTATGCAATAAATTACTACTATTATTCTTTAGTCTCGGTTTATTGTGCTCGTGCGCCCTCCAAACCTTCGAGCCCCGTGGCCTCGGCTGACGCCGCTCTCCAGCCGAACCACATCTGAGGACGAGACCCCAGTGCGGTCGGGCTAGGCAAGCCCCAAGCCGCAAGAGATGTTTATTCGGTACAAATTTTATACTTTGGGTAGTGCATTTCATAATTTCAGTTTTATGGTCCATTTAGTTGAACACCATAAGTACATGAAATCTTGAATAGGGCATGAGATCTTGTTGGTTTGTCCAGGTTAGTGTGATGCTCCGATATAACCCAGAATAATTTGGGCAGTGAATAAAGAAGTATTTGCAAAGTCCCCTGGGGAGAAAGGAGGAAATATTCAACTTTCTCACTGGAGAATTTCTGGTATTCTCGCAAGCAGTGGGGACAAGGAAATCAATAGGCCAAGCCCTCGATCTAGGGGTTCTCCCCTAAGAAACTTATTCCTGCAAAGGAGCAGCTAAGCCTACTTATAATTAGGCCTAAGATTCACCCCTCCCCCCAAACCTCTTTTGTTTCTCAGATGTGGCCTCTCTCTCTAGGCCACCTCAGCAGCTGATCTCACTGCCCTCGCCTGTACTGGGACATGACTCCCAGGGGTGGAAGTCTCCCTAGCAACATGAGACAGAACTCCTGGGATGAGCCAGGACCCAGCATCAAGTGACTGAGAAAGCTTTCTTGACCAAAAGGGGGGAAAAGAGGAATGAGACAAAATAAAATTTCAATGGCTGAGAGATTTCAGAGTAGGGGGTGCATGGATGGTTCAGTGGTAGAATGCTTGCCTTTCATGTGGGAGACCTGGGTTCTATTCCCAGACCATGTACCAAAAAAACAAACAAAGAGTTGGGAGGTGCTCTAGTTTGCTAGCTGCCAGAATGCAACACACCAGAGATGGATTGGCTTTTAATAAAAGGGGATTTATTTTGTTGGTTCTTCAGAGGAAAGGCAGCTAACTTTCCACTGAGGCTCTTTCTTACGTGGAAGGCACAGGATGGTCTCTGCTGGTCTTCTCTCCAGGCCCCTGGGTTCCAACAACTTTCCCCAGGGTAACTTCTTTCTGCATCTCCAAAGGCCTGGGCTGAGCTGCAAGTGCTGAGATGAGGAATGCTGAGCTGCTAGGCTGTGCTATGTTGCGTTCTCTCATTTAAGCACCAGCTAATTAAGTCAAACGTCACTCATTGCAGCAGACACACCTCCTAGCTGACTGCAGATGTAATTAGCAACAGATGAGGTTCACGTACCATTGGATTAAGTCCGCAACAACAAAACTAGGTATGCTCACCTGGCCAAGTTGACAACTGAATCTAACTAACACATGTCCACCCCTTGTCAACTTGGCAACTTCAAGCATCACCTTAAACAGGTGCAAAAAAAAAATTCTCTTCTTGCTGTGGACCTGTGAATCTCAAAACAAGTTATCTGATGCCAATATGCAAAGGAGGATAAACACAGGATCCACAGGGAGAAACTGGAAGAAAAACCTGCAGGCAACCACCATTGAATTTCAAAGTCTGAAAGTCATTTATCCATCAACTTTAGAAAGTGGCAATCCTACCCTTTCCGAGGGCCTATGCAGTGGCCCACTTCTTTCCAAATCAACCTTGGGGAACATCGAGGAGACCATCTCTGGGCTCCACTCTCTCCAGGCATCAGGGCCACCCCTGGGCTCTCTGCCATTTCTGGGGCACACGCTCAACCCCTCCATGTGGTGGCAGCCAGGCTCTCCCAGTCCCCCAAGGAGCATGCTCTGCCTTCTCCAAGGCCTGAGGCTACACAACTCTTCCACTGCAACAAGATGAGAGGCTTATCCTCACCCTTCAGGGTAAACTCACCCTCTCCATGTATATGGGTGGGTTCACTCTCCTGGCCGAGGTTTCTTGGCTTCAGACCCGAGCTTCCATGGTTCTCACTCTGCAAACTCCAATCTCTCCCTTTTGTGTCCTCCTTTGTCAAGATTGGCAGTGGTTCCATTTACACCAACAATCCCTTCACGCACTCCAGGACTTCTCCATCATTCTGTTCACAATTCCTCCAAAATCTTCCCCTTAGCCATCCAAAACACTGTTCAAACATATCTGGCATTTGCAAACTGCAGCAGCACCCCACTCCTGGTACCAAATCTGTTCTGGTTTGCTAGCTGCCAGAATGCAACACACCAGAGATGGATTAGCTTTTAATAAAAGGGGATTTATTTTGTTGGTTCTTCAGAGGAATGGCAGCTAACTTTCCACTGAGGCTCTTTCTTATGTGGAAGGCACAGGATGGTCTCTGCTGGTCTTCTCTCCAGGCCCTTGGGGTCCAACAACTTTCCCCAGGGTAACTTCTTTCTGCATCTCCAAAGGCCTGGGCTGAGCTGCAAGTGCTGAGATGAGGAATGCCAAGCTGCTAGGCTGTGCTATGTTGTGTTCTCTCATTTAAGCACCAGCCAATTAAGTCAAATGTCACTCATTGCAGCAGACACACCTCCTAGCTGACTGCAGATGTAATTAGCAACAGATGAGGTTCACGTACCATTGGCTTAAGTCTGCAGCAACAAAACTAGGTATGCTCACCTGGCCAAGTTGACAACTGAATCTAACTAACACAGGAGGTTATCCTGTAGGCTATCCTTATGCATTATATAGAGATCCCTTTTTAGTTTTTATTTATTTGCATCCTCCCTCCCTCCCTCCCTTCCTCCCTCCTTCCCTCCTTCCCTCCCTTCCCCCCTCTCTCTCTTCTCTCTCTCTCTCTTTATTTTTGTCACCCTAGCTAAGTATCCATTGATTTTATTGATTTTCTCAAAGCACCAACTTCTGCTTTTGTTGATCTTCTCTATTGTTTTCATTTTCTCAATTTAGTTTATTTCTGCTCTAGTCTTCATTATTTCTTTCCTTATGTTTGCTTTGAGGTTAGTTTGCTGTTCTTTCTCTAGTTCTTCCAAGTGGGCAGTTAATTCCTCAATTCTTACTCTTCCTTCTTTTTTAATATAGGCATCTAGGGCAATAAATTTCCCTCTCAGCACTGCCTTTACTGCGTCCCATAAATTTTGACATGTTGTGTTTTCATTTTCATTAGCCTCAAGATACTTATTTTTCTTGTAATTTCTTCCTTGACCCACTGGTTGTTTAAGAGTGTGCTGTTTTTCCCTTATATATTTGTGAATTCACTGGCCCTCTCTGCCTCTAATTGATTTTCAGCTTCTTAACATTTTTATCCAAGAAAGTGTTTTGTGTAATTTCAATCTTTTTAAATTTACTGAGACTTGCTTTGTGACCCAGCAATATGATCTATCCTTGAGAATGATCCATAAGCATGTGAGAAAGACGTATATGCTGCTATTGGGGGGTGTAATGTTCTCTGTAAATGTCTGTTCAGTCTAGGACATTCATCATATTATTCAAAATCTGTTTCCCTATTGATCCTCTGTCTAGATGTTCTGTTTATTAATGAGAGTGGGGAATTGAAGACTCCAACTATCATGGTTGATGTGTCTATTTCTCTTTTCAGTGTTTGCCTCATGTATTTTGGAGCACTCTGGCTTGGGGCATAAATATTTATGATTGTTGTGTCTTTTTATTGAATTGTTCCTTTTATAAATATATAGTCTCCCTCTTTGTCTCTTTTAATTGTTTTACATTTGAAGTCTAATTTGTCAGATATTAGTATAGCTATCCCTGACCTTTTCTAACTGTTGTTTGTATGAAATATCTTTTCCCAACCTTTCACTTTCAACCTTGTTTATAATTTCATGTTTTTATTGAGAAATCTTCATACACATATATACCACAGATGGTGGACAATCAATGGCTGACAAAATCATCACATACTTGTGTATCCATCATCATGATAATTTTTTTAGAACATTTGCAGCACTCCAGAAAAAGAAATAAAAAGGAAAGGCACTCATACATACCATACACCTTACACGTCCCTCTCATTGACCACTAGTATTTCCATCTACCCAATGTGTACTACCCTTTGTCCCCCTGTCATTTATTTATTTATTTATTCATATTTTTTTACTCATCTGTCTGGATAAAAGGAGCATCAGACACAAGGTTTCCACAATCGTGCAGTCACATTGTAAACATTATATCTTTATACAGTGGTCTTCAAAATCAAGGCTACTGGAACACAGTTCAACAGTTTCAGGTACTTCCCTCCAGCCACTCCAACATACCATAAACTAAAAAAGGATATCTATATAATGCATAAGAATAACCTACAGGGTAGTGTCTCCACTCTGTTTGAAATCTCAAAGCCACTGAAACTTTATTTTGTCTCATTTCTCTCTTTTCCCTTTTGGTGAGGAAGGCTTTCTTAATCCCTTGATGTCAGGTCCTGGCTCATCTTGGAATTTCTGTCCCACATTGCCAGGGAAGTTTACACCCCTGGGAGTCATGTCCCTTGTAGGAGGGAAGGCAGTGAGCCCACCTACAAGTGGGCTTAGAGAAAGAGGCCACATCTGAGCAACAAAAGAGATTCTCTGAGGGTGTCTCTTAGGCCTAATTTTAAGTAGGTTTATTTGCTCTTTTGCAGGAATAAGTTTCACAGGGGGGAACCCCAAGATCAAGAGCTTGGCCTATTGATTTTTTTGTTCCCACTGCTTGCAAGAATATCAGAAATTCTCCAAATAGGGAAGTTGAAGATTTCCTACTTTCTCCCCAATCCCCCAATGGGACTTTGCAAATACTTTTTTGTTCTCTGCCCAAATTACTCTGGGATATATTGGGGTATCACACTAACCTGGACAAACCAACAAAATCTCATGCCCTATTCAAGATTCCATGTACACTTTCAACCTATTTTTGTCCTTGGGTCTAAAGTGAGTCTCCTGTAGACAGCATATAGATGGGTCTTGTTTTTAAATCAATTCTGCCAGTCTATGTCTTTTGATTGTGAAATGTAATCCATTAAGAGTTAATGTTATTACTGTAAAGGCAATACTTTCTTCTCCCGTTTTGTATTTTGAATTTTATATGTCATATCTAATTTTTTTCTCTTTTTGCCTTTACTGATAGCCTTCATTTCTACACTCTTTCTGAACTTCTCTCTCTTGTCTTCTCCTATCTGCCTGTAGTGCTCCCTTTACTATTTCTTATAGAGCTGGTCTCTTCATCACAATTCTCTCACTGACTGTCTGAAAATATTTTAATCTCCCTGACAGTTTTTTTTTTTTTTTTTGAAGGACAGTTTTTCTGGGTCTAGAATTCTTGGTTGGCAGTTTTTCACTTTCAGAATCTTAAAGTTCTGCAATTTGTTTTTCAAACTTTTGAGTTCTTCTCTATGTTCACCCAATGTCTCCTTTATATCCTCCCAGTCAAAGTTTTTTCCTTTGACTGCCCCATATCTTCGATTTTCCTAGTATGACTCACTATTTTTTGCTAGTGTCTGGGCATTTGGTTTCCTTAATTAACTTATTCTAGAGGTTGTTTTCACTCCCTACCTAAGGTTTTTCTTGTTGGATGGCTTTTTTCTCTATTTTTTGGCATTTGGTTCAACTTATTCTAGACCTCTAGCATATGTTCTGTTTAACTGATCAGAAATCCTCAGTTCTTATTTTTTCCATGTCTTGCCCTGCCTATATGGAACTTTTTTTTTTGAGAAGGGTCTCCTCAGATATGATTGACCCCAGTCAGATTTTCCCAGACCAGACAGACCCATGTCTCAGGAAGAGAGAATAGCTAGTTTCCTCGAGAGTGGGACCCAACATGTTCTCAGACTTTCCTATGAAGCCTCTAGACTCTGTGCTTTTCCTATCCTTCCCAGCATGTGGTACTTGTCTGCCTACAGCTTCCCACCAGTGTAAAGTGATGCAGTACCTTTAATTTCTGCAGGCGCTCCCTGCCAGGGATGTGGTTGAGCCTCTTTATTTGTTTCTGTTTTCCAGCCCCTGGGGTCTGAGGTTCCTGAAGGAGGGCCTCCTCTTGAGCTGGGCCCTGACCCTTTTTCTTGGGGGAAGGTACACCCTTTAGGGAATTTACTCAGACATGCCTTAATGATGCTCTTGCTTGGGACAGTGCTTGAGCCTTGCTGTTTTACCTAATAAGCTGCTAAGAATTTTTTTTTTAAATAAAGCCTTTTCAGAGCCAGACCCCCACTCCCTGGGTTTGCCAAAGAAGAGCTGGGGTTGGTACATGGCTCTATATGTTCTCAGGCATTATGGGCCTCCTCTTCTTGGGTTCCCTCCCTTTTCCAGTATTTTGTGCTTTCCAAGTCAAAAAGCCTCTATTTTTGTTGTTGTTGTTGTTGTCTGTTTGTTTCCATCAGCCCCATCTCCTCTCTGCCTGGGCAAAAACTTCTGGTTCCTTTAGTGCTTACTGCAGGTTTATTTATGCTCACGGCCTGTTTTCAGTAGTCAGAACTTGTTAATTAATTCTACAATTGGGGCTTGGTTTAGCTAACTCCTTGCTACTAGTAAAGTCTGTTTCCTTTCCCCTTGGGGAAACAGCCTGCTATGCCCATGGGGTAAAATTGCAAGCCTCTACTGCTCAAGAAACTTGCAGTTCTGTTTGGGAATCTCAGCCATTCCACCCATTCCAGACTGGTGTATGATATATGCCCAGTCACTGATGTCCAACAGTTGTTCTGTATAGTTTCTGGCTATTTACTAGCTGCTCTGGAGAATGAATTAAGTTTCACATCTCACCATGCCACCATGTTGTCCCCTTGTCAGTATGATGAGTTTTGACAATTGGAAACAACCAAGTAACCACAACCCAAAAGAAGATATGGAACATTTCCATCACCCCCAGAAAATACCAGTCCATTCTCTTACCACCCACAGCTACTGTTCCAGTTTCTATCATTAAGATCATACAGTGTAATTATTTTGTGTTTGGCTTCTTTCATCAGTATTAGATGTTTAATATTTGTCCATGTTGATGCATTTATCAGTAGTTCATTCCTTTTAATATGCTGAGGAGTCATCCATTCTATGAATATTTTACAGTTGTTTATCCATTATCCTATTGGTGGGTATTTTGGTTGTTTCCAGTATTTGGCTACTATAATTAAAGTTGCTGTGATTCACATTTCTATAAAATATACTTTCATTACTCTTGAGTACCTAGTAATTGAATTCCTGGGTCAAAGGATAAATATACATATAACTTTTTAATGAACTGCCAAGAAGTCCTCTAAAGTGATTGGACCAGTTCCTAATCCCATCAACAATGTGGAAGAGTTTGAGTTCTACACCCTCACTAGGACTTGCTATTGTCATGTTTCTTGTTTTTTTTTTCTGCATGGGCAGGCACAGGGAATCGAACCTGGGTCCCTGGCATGGCAGGCAAGAACTCTGCCTGCTGAGCCACCAGAGCCCACCCCATTCTTTTTCATTTTAGTTATTCAAGTGGGTGTGAAATTGCACCTCATTGTGGTCTGCATTTGTGTTTTTCTGCTGACTCACAGTGTTGAGCACTTTACTTGTGCTTATAGGCCATTCATATTTTTGTGTGTGTGATGTGTGCAAGTCTTTGGCCCATTTTTTAATGAGATTATTCATTTTTTTATTATTGAATTGGATTCAAGTTCTTTGTCAGATATTTATATGTATTTTTTTGCTTTTAAAAAGGGGAATTTATTAAGTTGCAAATTTATAGTTCTAGGGCCACGAAATTGTCCCAATTAAAGCAAGTCTATAGAAATGTCAAATTTAAGGCATCCAAGGAAAGAAACTTTGGTTCAAGAAGGCCGATGATGTTCAGGATTTGTCTCTCAACTAGAAAGTCACATGGCGAACATGGCAGTCTGCTAGCTTTCTCTCCAGGCTTCTTGTTTCATGAAGCTCCTCCAGGGGCATTTTCCTTCTTTATCTCCAAAGATCTCTGGAGGCATGGGCTCTGGCTCTCATCATTTTCATGGCTCTAAAAGGGACTCTTGGCATCCGTTTCTCTCTCCCTCACTTGAAATGCTGCCCACATAGCTCTGTTTCTTCCTGAAATAAAGCTTTTGCCTGAAAACCTTTGTCCTGCCTCATTCCTGGTGAGTTTGCTGAGTTTGCCTTTCATCTGGTGCCAAAACCCAGGACTCAGGGCAAGACGACATCCCCCCCACCAGCCTTGCAACCTGGGAAGCAGCTCATCCTGGGCTGACTCCTGGATCCTGGCGGGTGGGTCCTGGGTGTGGTCCCCTCTGAGTCTTTCCCTGCAGTCTGTGGGGCAAGGACTCCTCCACCCACTCCGCCTTGCAACTGGGGAAGCAATAGGCAGTGGCATCTTGTCCTGGGCTCACTCCCCAGTCCTGGAAGGTCAATCAAGAACAAAGTCCCAAGGCACCCCTCCGGACCCACCCTGCAAATTCCACCTCTGATGACAGCCAGGCTGCCTGTGAAGGAAACTGGAACTTCACCCACCCCAGTACATTGAAACCAAAATCGTAAGTCCACCCTGCCCACTCCTGTCGCTATTCAATCCTCATCTGGCTTGTCAGACTCTTATCTGTTCTCAAAAGCCCTGGTACTGTGCTCCAATGCAACCCCAGCCATCCCTCCAGATGAGGGTGCGCCTGTCTCTAGATTGAACCCAGGATGCCAGCTTCTCTCAAGGAGACCACTCTGATCTATCTGGTTCCTTTCTAGCTTGAGGATGCCCAGCTCTAGAGGAGGCCTTTGCCTGTCCCTTTTTATTTGGGAAGCACCCAACCCTGAGGAAACATTTTCTTCTCTTACGCTGGCAACATGGGTGCCGGGCACTCCCATCCCTCAACAGCCACCCCTCTGGGTGCTACTTAAACAATACAGAAACTTAGGCTTCTGAGACCAAATTCAAACTAAATGCCTCAAATTCAGTTGTAACACTGCCTGGATGTGATATAAACTAGACAATAATTCACAGTGACCAGAGACTAGGACCTTTCATTACAAAATACTGTGAGACCCTGACAATTTCATATCATGTACCAGAAAAAACAGGGTGATGTTCCATCTGTTCAGGCCTTCTTTTCTCTTCGCTCTTGCCTCTCTCTCTCTCTCTCTCCTTTCTCCATTGTCCGGGTCCTCATCATCCCCAAGGGTCATGGCAGGTAGGATGCCTGCGTCCTCATGGGAAAATAATCCTCACTATCCCTGAAAGTCATGGCAGACAAGATGCCTACGTCCTCATGGGAAAAACGCCTTGGCTCCAGAGACATCTGGTTCCAAGCTCAGTCCATTTTAAAATTCCTTACTCTCACCCATGCCACCTAAAATGGGGAACTCAACTTCACACACACACACACACCAAAAAATTCACACCTTTGAGTTGTCTCCTCCATAACCTTAAAACTCTGTACCCAGACGGAGACATCAGACCCCAAAAGCTCACTTTCTGTTCAACCTCTGTGTGGCCACAATACAAATTAGATAATGAAAGGCAATGGCCGGAAAATGGCACTTCCCATTTTTAAGTTCTCCCAGACTTAGAGAACTTCATCCAGCGCAGTGGGAGGTGGTCCGAAATTCCTTACGTCCAAGCTTTCTTTTACCGTCATAGCAGTCCCTCTCTTTGCCAATCCTGTTCTCTTACATCAAAAACCCTCTCAAAAATCATCCTCTTCCTCTCTCCTCCCTCCACCCCCCCAAACCTCTGAAAATTTCGACTTTGACCCATAAGATTGTGCTTCTCCTGCACCTCTTCCTTGCATACCTCCACCATCACCTCTGGACTCTTGGTCCACCCCCACTTCCTCCTCCACCCCATCCTCAACTCTGCTTTCCGCCCCACCATCCCCCCTCCTCATACATGCTCTGAAGGACAACGCCCTCCCCCTTCCCAGTCACCGCCCCTCCCCCCATTTGTCCACACAAAGGCAGATCCTAATCCCCCACTTCTTAACTCTGCTTGGATGTAGGTTCCCCTCTGACCCCTCCGGGAAGTAACAGGAACTGAAGGAATAAAGGATACACGTTCCTTTCTCACTCTCTTATTTAAGTGCACTTAAAAAAAACCGACTGGGTCATTCTCTGAAAACCCTGATACATACATTAAAGAATTCCAACATCTCAGCCACTCCCATGACCTCACCTATCAGGCATGAATAGATTAATGGAGACTCTCCTCAAATACACCAACCGAGACCCTGAATCAAACTCTGGCCAACTGTACCCCCACACTCAATCATACACTCTTATCCCAACATCAGAAAAAGTTACAAAAACTAATGGGTGACCCTCAAACCCCTCAAAAAGACTTCATTAAAACAGCTTTTAAGATCTTTAACAATAGAAAGGAGGAAGCCAAATTAGAAAAACACCAACAAAATCAGGCCAAAGCCTTCCTCCTAGCTACTACCCTCAGGTTCAAATCCCAGAAACCTAGCCCCTCTTCTGTTCTTCAGCTGCTGCCCAGACCCTGTTTCAAATGTGGGAAAGACGGGCATTGGGCACGTTCCTGTCCTGACCCTAACCTCCCCGCCCCAGGACCGTGCCCAGTGTGCCACTGTGAAGGCCATCGGAAGTCCAGCCATCCTAAAAACCCTGTTTCCAGAAAAGTTCCTCCCCCACACCTTATGGGTCCAGAGCCGGATCTTCCTTCCAGACTTCCTCGGGTTGAGGACAGAACACTGACGGGTCCCTGGTTCGGAATGGCCCCACATCTCCATCCCTAAATCTGAACCAGGGTCATTATCAAGGCTGGAGATAAACTGATCTTCTTTAATTGAAATGGGGGTCACACTTCCGGAGAAGATGGCAGCTTAGTAAGACGCGCGGGTCTTAGTTCCTCCTCCAGAAAAGCAACTAAAGAAACAGAAACAATACGAAACAGCTCCCGGAGTCACGACAGAGACCAAAAAAGACAGCGTACCCCATTCTGGAACGGCTGAACGGGTAGGGAGAATCCACTGCTGTGAGATACCCGAGGGGTGCACGTTTTCCCGGCTGGGGTGGCTGGCGTCTGGGGTCCCCTCCACGCACGTGGCTCCCCAGTCTGACTGGGAACATTGGATAGCGGGGCCCTCCCATCACGCTTGGCGTCTCGGGCCAGCTGGGCAATTTGGACCGGCACTCCCCCAAGCCACGGCCAGCGACCCCCGCCTCCACGCGCGGTTTCCCTGGCCGACTGCCCCGCAGACAAACGACCGCCACGAGCGCCACCTACTGGGCAGGAAAAGAAAAACAGAGCCCAGAGATTCCACAGAAAAACCTTTCAACCAGCTGGGTCCCACACCCAGGGAGATCTGATCAAATGCCCAGACACCAGCAGAAAATAATGGATGACGCTCGGAAAATTGAAGATATGGCCCAATCAAAGGAACAAACCAATAGTTCAAATGAGATACAGGAGCTGAGACAACTAATGCTGAATATACGAACAGAAATGGAAAAACTCTTCAAAAACCAAATCAATAAATTGAGGGAGGACATGAAGAAGATATGGGCTGAACAAAAAGAAGAAATAGAAAATCTGAAAAAACAAATCACAGAACTTGTGGGAGTGAAGGACAAAGAAGAAAAAATGGAAAAAACAATGGATACCTACAATGGTAGATCTAAAGAGACAGAAGCTACAATTAGTGAACTGGAGGATGGAACAACTGAATTCCAAAAAGAAACAGAAACTATAGGGAAAAGAATGGAAAAACTTGAGCAGGGAATCAGGGAACTGAATGACAATATGAAGCGCACAAATATACGTGTTGTGGGTGTCCCAGAAGGAGAAGAGAAGGGAAAAGGAGGAGAAAAACTAATGGAAGAAATTATCACTGAAAATTTCCCAACTCTTATGAAAGACCTAAATATACAGATCCAAGAAGTGCAGCGCACCCCAAAGAGAATAGACCCAAATAGGCGTTCTCCAAGACATTTACTAGTTAGAATGTCAGAGGTCAAAGAGAAAGAGAGGATCTTGAAAGCAGCAAGAGAAAAACAATCTGTCACATACAAGGGAAACCCAATAAGACTATGTGTAGATTTCTCAGCAGAAACCATGGAAGCTAGAAGACAGTGGGATGATATATTTAAATCACTAAAAGAGAAAAACTGCCAACCAAGACTCCTATATCCAGCAAAATTGTCCTTCAAAAATGAAGGAGAAATTAAAACATTTATAGACAAAAAGTCACTGAGAGAATTTGTGACCAAGAGACCAGCTCTGCAAGAAATACTAAAGGGAGCACTAGAGTCAGATACGAAAAGACAGAAGAGAGAGGTATGGAGTAAAGTGTAGAAAGAAGGAAAATCAGATATGATATATATAATACAAAAGCCAAAATGGTAGAGGAAAATATTATCCAAACAGTAATAACACTAAAAGTTAATGGACTGAATTTCCCAATCAAAAGACATAGAATGGCAGAATGGATTACGACCCAGCAATACCACTGCTAGGTATCTACTCAAAGGACTTAAGGGCAAAGACACAGACGGACATTTGCACACCAGTGTTTATAGCAGCATTATCTACAACTTCAAAGAGATGGAAACAGCCAAAATGCCCATCAACAGACGAGTGGCTAAACAAACTGTGGCGTATACCTACGATGGAATATTATGCAGCTTTAAGACAGACTAAACTTATGAAGCATGTAATAACATGGATGGACCTAGAGAACATTATGCTGAGTGAGTCTAGCCAAAAACTAAAGGACAAATACTGTATGGTCCCACTAATGTGAACCGACATTCGAGAATCAGCTTGGACTATATCATTGGTAACAGAGACCAGCAGGAGTTAGAAACAGGGTAAGATAATGGGTAATTGGAGCTGAAGGGATACAGACTGTGCAACAGGACTAGATACAAAAACTCAAAAATGGACAGCACAATAATACCTAAGTGTAATGTAACTAGGTTGGAACACTGAATGAAGCTGCACCTGAAATATGGTTTTTTGTTTGTTTGTTTGTGTGTTTGTATCTTTTGTTTTTGTTTTTTTCTTTTTCCTTTTTATATATATATATATTATTAGTATTATTATTTTAATTCTCTTCTCTATATTAACATTCTATATCTTTTTCTGCTGTTTTGCTAGTTCTTTTCCTAAATCGATGCAAATGTACTAAGAAATGATGATCATACATCTATGTGATGATACTAAGAATTACTGAGTGCATGTGTAGAATGGAATGATTTCTAAATGTTGTGTTAATTTCTTTTCTTTTTTTTTGATTAATAAAAAAATTTAAAAAAAAAAAAGAAATGGGGGTCACATATTCAGTTCTCCTTGAACATTTAGGACCTTTATCCACTTCCTCAATCTCCATTGTGGGGGTTGATGGCATCCTCTCTTTCCCTCTAATTACTGAACCAATCATATGCGCAATAGAACATCTCACATTCTCCCAGCAATTCCCTATAATCCCCGCCTGTCCTTCCTTGCTCCTAGGCCATGATATTTTATCCAAACTTCACTCTTCCATTTCCTCCCTGAAATCATCTCTCTACTTCCTCACGTTTCAGAACACTTAAAACAACAATTCCTAACATTTCTGCTAGCTAAATTCCTTTAAGACAACTTCCAGGACTTCCAGTGGCAGCAAATCTGGTCCTTATTTTACCCTCTACCTCTACCTAAACCATGGCACTAACCTCCTTACTATGCCACCAGCTCTTCCTCTTACTAACCCTTTTCTTCACATACACGCCCCCAAAACTCCTCACCATCTTCTTATAGGACAAGTATATAACTTAATTAAATCAAACCAAAAAAGGTCCAAAAAACCTTTTCACTTTTCTTTTTTGCAATCTTCTCTGTCAAACAAAGCCAACCTTTAACATCTCTCTGACCCTCACTACTCTCCTCTATGCGTAAATGTAGTGAATGGTGGAACCCAAGTGTTCAACTTTCCTACACACCCAAAGTTATATTTTACCCTCTGTGGACCGCCAACAGCCCTGACGTTTGCAGGTACTGGCTTACCTAGTACTTCCTTGGGTATGAACAGGAACCTGTACTATAGTATCCATCATTCCTAACACCACTATCTTAAAACCCCAAGAAATAGCCTTTTCTGGACAAATACCTAATCTGGATTCCTTTCTCGAAACTTCACTCCATCCTCAAAAATGGGGGAAAAAAAGGAATTTCTTAGAGGATCCAGAAGTTGGATTTCATGCTCATGGCAATCCTATTCTAGAAAAACCTAGATGGCATAGGACACGCTATCTTTCGTAGTCTGTTTTGGTTTGCAGGAATCCCATTATTAGAATGGTCAATTTAAAATATCTCCCTCACATTACAACTATCCTGGAATGCAACTATATAGGCCATTATAATCAACAACAGGAAATAAATAGCTTCAGTTATTATACAAAACAGGAGAGCATTAGATGTTCTCACTGCCATTATAAGAGGCATCTGTGCAATCATAAATGAAACCTGTTGTTTTTATTTAACAAAACTGGACAGGTAGAAGAAAATCTTAAAATTTTAAAAGAAAACATAAAAATCATTCAAAAAAGCCCAGATGCTAATTATGGGAACCAATCATGGCTATCTTAATTTCTCTTCTACTTCACTTTGCCACTAAAAACATTTCTTGTATCCCTTATAACACCATTACTAATATTGTTTTTAGTTCTTCTCATTGACCCTTATCTCTTACAGGTCCTCTCCCAGTTCAAACACCGAGTCATCTGGTCAATAATTCAAGAATATGTGAATAATGTCTCCCAATACAAGAAACAGCAGAGGGTGGGCTATGGTGGCTCAGCAGGCAGAGTGCTCGCCTGCCATGCCAGAGGACCTGGGTTCGATTCCCGGTGCCTGTCCATGTTATAAAAAAAAAAAAAAAAAAAGCGGAAACAGCTTCTTCTCCTGTCCCACAGTACCTACTCAAGAATAAGTGAATGAGGTCTCCCACTATGAGAAGGAACAGAAATAACTTTTTCTCCTGTCCCACAGCACCTCCAGTCACCCCCCAAATTATTCCCCTTAGGACGACTATGCCCCATTTCAGTCACAAGCAGCTACAGAAAATGGGCCATCGCCCCCATTACCCCCATTACCAAAAAGACTGGACTGTTAGGCCTGGTGGACAGGACCCCTTCCTCCATGAGGAAATACTTACCCTTGGCAAATATTTCAGAAATTTTCTCACACCCTAATCCACGCCAACCTGCATCTCCCTCAACTTCCAGCCATTGCCCCCTTGTGATAACCTCCCGTGACTCAACCTCCACCCTCTGGTAGATGCATTCTTTTTTTTTTTTTTTTATCATTTCTTGGAACATTTGCGTCTATTCAGAAAAAGAAATTAAAAGAAAACAGAAAAAAATTCATACATACCATACCCCACCCTTCCCCTCACCGATCACCAGCATTTCACTCTAAATTTATTTTAACATTTGTTCCCCCTGTTATTCATCTTTATTCCATATGTTTTACTCATCTGTTGATAAGGTAGATAAAAGGAACATCAGACACAGGGTTTTCACAATCACACCGTCACATGGTGAAAGCTGTATCATTATACATCATCTTTAAGAAACATGGCTACTGGAACACAGCTCCACATTTTCAGGCAGTTCCCTCTAGCCTCTCCACTACATTTTGACTAACAAGGTCGTATCCATTTAATGCGTCAGGATTACCTCTCGACTCTGTTTGGAATCTCTCAGTCATTGACACTTCATTTTGTCTCATTTCACTCTTCCCCTTTTTGGTTGAGAAGGTTTTCTCAATCCCCTGATGCTGAGTCTCAGCTCATTCTGGGATTTCTGTCCCATGTTGCCAGGAAAGTCCACACCCCTGGGAGTCTTGTCCCATGTAGACAGGGGGAGGGTGGTGAGTTTGCTTGTTGTGTTGGCTGGAGAGAGAGGCCACATCTGGCAGATGCATTCTTGCAGTAAACTCCCCTTACTCAATATCCGCCCTCCGACAGTTACAGTCCTGTATGACTAAGACAATATTTAAATTTTAAACTTCACCAATGAAAGGCTGCCAACTCCCCAAAACCCACCAATGAAAACCTACCTAACACCTACCTCCAACTCCCTACCCCCAAGCCATAAAAACCCTATCCTCTGCCACTTCAGGGCAGTCATTTTTCTCTTTCTCTCTTGAAACGCTGCCCAGGTGGCGCTGTTTCTCCCTGAAATAAAGCCCTGCCTGGGGGAAAAAAAACCTCTCCAAAATGTTTCCTTTTTTAAAGGATTCCAGTCAAAGCCCACCTGGAATAGGTGGAGTCTCATCTCCCTCTAATCAAAAGTTAATACCCACAATCGGGTAAGTCACATCTCCACAGGAACAATCAAAAAGCTCCCAGGCAGCAATATTGAATGAGGATCAAAGGGCATGGCTTCTCTAGAGTCCGCCATGGATTCAAACCGACACACTAACTTTTATGTCTTTTTCTTCCCGTATAAAAATATATTCCTTCTGAATTCACTCTCTGAACAATACTAGACAATATTACTGTTAAAAAATCTGCTATAATATTGACTCTTATTCTTCCTTTTAAAGTTGTTATAACTTTATTGAAAGGTGACCTGTCACAGAAGAGTCCATTCAAATAGGACCCACCTACAGATTTTAAGGCGACAGGAATCTGAATTATAATTATTACCAAAGAATATAAAATGCATTAGTTGAGACTACGGTGCAAAAAGAAATTAGAAAAATGAACAGTATATCCTCATTCAATTAAATATTTGCGAGTGATTTCTTCCTAGGCACTTTCCACTGGTTATAGCTCTTTTAAAAATTCAAATAAGCGGTCAATTTAATGAGAAAACCTAGTAACTGCAACGTGAAAAAAAGATGTTCATATTAAGTTACTTCAAAGCCAACTTTCAAAAATCACTGGAAGTCAGAAGATACTTTGTTGCTAGGTGAAAAGAATTCGCTTACATCAGGGAAAAATTATACTAGACTAGTGTTTTTAAGGGAGCAACAGCTCACATAGAATATTAGAAAGAAATCGTCTCTTGCCTTACAAATGCATAATGGAGTCTCTAGACTCCCCTCCCTATAGAAAACACTATAAAGGCTCTGGACCTCAGTAAGTACAATTCATTTGACATGCGGGGAAAACAAAAACACACTTCAATATGAGAATTGGCGGAAAAAGACATTTCCCCAGGGAAGCTTGTCTCATCATTCTGTTAAGCATTTTCTGAATCTCCAAACTCTTTTGTAAACTCAATCCATTCCCAAGATCACTCTGAAAATGAAAAGAATAAATCTGATGGCCCTCACAGCAGTGTTTATAATTTCAAGGCAATTTTTTAACTCATCTCTTGTTATTTCATCACATTTCCTACTTTGACAATGCCCCCTTTAGAGCATTTGAGGTTCTTTTTTATTCTATCATTTAAGTAAATTTATGTCTTATAACTTTGCTCTGTTTAGATTGTGTAGTTTTGTTCAGTTATGAGAACAATCTTTAAAGGATGGTGGATCATTAGGTACCTTAATGGATGGAATAGGAAAGTGGAAAATGTAAAATGTCAGGAAATACACATTTCAGAGCTAGGTAAGTTTGCTAACTGAGCCTAAACTGGCTAGTCCATTAAACACAATCTCCTCAGAAAAAGCATGAAGATTCTATTGACTGATACATAGGGTTTTCTCATTCAAATAAAAGTAAATATACCAACTAACCTAGAAACTAGCTGAGATACAAAGGAGAAATCCCAATCAGAATAACCCTGTTTCTGGATAAAATGCATGCATTTAAATGTGGTCCATATGGTTGAAAGTTGGTACAAGATATGAAATCATTCCCTAAAATAGAAAGCACAAATGAAGGTTGAGGAGGAGTCTCCCTTTATGATCTTGCCCTCAAATTGCTTAGCGCTCCTTCACTTGCAAATATACTTCAGACAGTACATGAGGTTGTAGTTGGAGAGAATTCCAAAGCCGCACCCACTGGGGCTGGCTTTCCCATAGACCACCTCCATGCAGGCCCCACAAACCATGTCCTTCCTGTGCTGGACAGCAAATGAGAGCTCCATGTCCTTCTCATGGGCCGCAATGCAATATTTATATGTTATGATCTCTGGGCAGCATCCACTGGCTGTAGCACACACATATCACATGACTCTCCATGGAGATAGGCACAGGTCTCCTGCTCTAGTTTGCTAGCTGCCGGAATGCAATATACCAGAAACAGAATGGCTTTTAATAAGGGGAATTTAATAAGTTGCTAGTTTATAGTTCTAAGGCCGAGAAAATGCCCCAATTAAAACAAGTCTATAGAAATGTCCAATGTAAGGCATCCAGGGAAAGATACCATGGTTCAAAAAAGCCAACCACGTTCAACGTGTCTCTCTCAGCTGGAAGGCCACATGGTGAACATGGCAGCATCTGCTGGCTTTCACGTGACTCTACCAAAAAGGACTCTCTCCAAAAATATTTCCTCTTTTAAAGGATTCCAGTAAGCAACTCCACCTTCAGTGGGTGGAGACACACCTCCATGGAAATCATCTAATCAAAAGTTACGACCCACAATTAGGTGGGTCACATCTTCATGGAATCAAAATGCTCTCACCCAGCAATATTGAATGAGGAGCAAAGGGCATGGCTTTTCTGGGGTTCACCACAGATTCACACCAGTACATCTCCCCACATCAGCACTTTCCCACTGCAGTTTAGGGGCAAAGTGCTTCCTTGTTTCCATAGTGATTTGCTCTTTCTCTGATGCTCCCTTGGTCACTGAGCCCTGCAGGGTTGCTTCAGTGCAGGAAGGGGCAGTACGGCCACACTAGGGTTTCCTAGGAACAAACCAATGGCAGTCACCCAGTCTCTTGTTTCTACTCCTAGAGTTGCAAAGTTTGAATTTCTTGACTCAGCTTCACCCCCACTCATTTCAACAGGCTGTCCAGCTGCTTATGAGAGACTTGAGGAAGCAGCAACGGATAATTCTGCAGTTAGATCTGCGGCAGTTGCTTCTTCCTGTTTCAATGGCTTGCTGTGTTCATGTCTGCAGGGGTCTCCGTGAAAATAGCACCCTCGCTGAAAACACCTGCACACTACACCATATGCACTGTCAGAGAGGTCATGGGAGTAGCGACAGTTGTCTCCTTCCTTACAAACCCCGTGCACAAAATACCTGCTGCCACATTTGAGGTTCTTGATTGAACAAACTCCTGCTTTCTTTACCTTTAGGTATAACATCTACCCTTTTTGAAAAATGTGTTTAGTAAATACCCTTTGAGTCCTGCACCTGAATTTCTTGATGGACCACATAAAACATGGAAGCAGATGGTGTGTCCTGGGGATTAAAGCTTAACGTTTGTACTATTTAGGAAGATCCCTTTACTGTAAACTTGCCTTTAGAGATTAGAATTCAACATAGAAAACAAATTCAGTTGTCAAACATTTGTTCCTACTTTAGAGAAAGACTATGCTACATAGCAAAACTCCACTTATTAAACTTTATCTTATTAAAGAAAAAATTCCAGGCCCCAATGTGGATCATAAACTACCTAGTCTCAAACACGGTAAAACAAATTTTTAATTTTTTCCCCAACTTCCTAAAAGAAGTGTGATTTTTTTTTTTTGGCTGACTGATTAATCGACATTATAGATCTAATCTGTCAACAAGAAATACAATTTTTGACCCGTTAACAGAAAATCATTCTGCTAACCTGACACATGGTCAAGATTCTAAGACTAGAATTAAAGGCATTCTTTTTGGATTCTGCCTTTCAATAATACTCAGAGAGGAAAAGCATGCAGAGGCTTCCAGCTTAGGAGAGATATTGAAAAACGCTGGCGGAATTGGGCTGATCTGCAGACCTTCCGTATTGTTTCCAAGGACTGAGTTTTTCACTAATGAGGCTTTCACCCATTCACTGGTTTGGTGCAGTTTTCCATAACCTCCTCTCCCGGCATCACGTCCTGCAGCACACGTGTGGCATGTGGCCCCCAGTTTGCTCCAGGCCACACTTCCTGCCCTCCTTAGAGCCATGTCCCAGCCTGTGCTAGTGATCTGGTCAGCCAGATGAGTTCCACTTATGTGCCACATGGCATGTTCTGCATCTGTTCTTGACATATCCCACAAAACAGAATCCATTTGCTGTTTGATTTGTTTGTTTTGTTCTGTTTTATCCAGGCCCATAATTCTCTTCTTTTCTTTTTTTTTTTTGGCTGGGTTTACTTTATTGATGCTCCATGACATGACAGGGTAGGGCTGTCAGCCCCTCCCCTTCCTCAGGGGTTCTGGGATGGAAGCTGTAAAGGACGGGCAATTCTCAGTACTAGGGGATCAAGTTGGGGTCAGGACTCCCTAGCAGATGACAGCCTCTCTTCCTTTCATGCTGTCACTGGGGCTGGTGGCCCAGGGGCTCTTACTCCTTGGAGGCCACGTAGACCATAAGGTCCACCACCCTGTGCTGGAGTCAAATCCACTCTCATATCAGGAAATGAGCTGGATGAAGTGGTTGTTGAGGGTAGTGCCAGCTCCAGCATGAGAAGTGGAAGAGTGGCTGTGCCAGTTTGAATCTGTGGTGGACCCCAGAAAAGCCATGTCCTTTAATCCTCATTCAATATTGCTGGGTGGGAGCATTTTGATTGTTCCCATGGAAATGTGACCCACCCAATTGTGGGTGATAACTTTTGATTAGATGATTTCCATGGAGGTGTGTCTCCATCCACTGAAGGTGGAGTTGCTTACTGGAATCCTTTAAAGGAGGAAACATTTTGGAGAGAGTCCCTTTTTGTAGAGCCACGAGAAAGCCAGCAGACAACACCATGTTTGCCATGTGCCCTTCCAGCTGAGAGAGAAACCCTGAACTTCATCAGCCTTCTTGAACCAAGGTATCTTTCCCTGGATGCCTTAGATTGCACACTTCTATAGATTTGTTTTAATTGGGACATTTTCTCAGCCTTAGAACTGTAAACTAGCAATTTATTAAATTCCCCTTTTAAAAGCCATTCCGTTTCTGGTATATTGCATTCCGGCAGCTAGCAAACTAGAATAGTGGGTGTCACTGTTGAGGTCACAGGATCCAACCTGGTCCTCAGTGTGGCCCAGGATGCCCTCAGGTGCCTGCTTCACCACCTTCTTGATGTCATTGTACTTGGCCACTTTCTCGAGCTGGCAGGTCAGATTCACAATGGACATGTGGGGATGGGGACGCAGAAGGCCATGCCAGTGAGCTGCCCATTCAGCTGCGGGATGGCCTTGCCCACCAACCCGGCAGTGCCGGTAGATGCAGGGATGGTGTTCTGGGCAGCCCCACCGCCCGTCACACCACATTTTCCTAGAGGGGCCATCCACAGTCTTCTGGGTGGCAGAGATGGCGTGGACGGTGGTCCTGAGTCCCTCAACAATGATAAAGTTATCATGGATGACCTTGGCCAGGGGGCCAGGCAGATGGTGGTACAGGAAGTATTACTGACCATCCTGAGGGAGTTGTCATACTTCTCATGATTCATGCCCATCACAAACATGGGGGCATCAGCCGAAGGGGCAGAGATGATGACTCTTTTGGTGCCACCCTTCACGTGAGCCCCAGCTTTCGCCATGGTTGTGAAGACACCAGTGGACTCCACAACATATTTAGCACCAGCATCACCCCATTAGATGCTGGTGGGATCCCACTCCTGGAGGATAGTAATGGGATTCCCACTGACGACAAGCTTCCCATTCTCAACCTTGTCGGTGCCTCTGAACTTGCCACGGGTGGAATCACTGGAACATGTAGACCATGGAACTGAGGTCAGTGAAGCGGTCGTTGATGGCAACAACTTCCACTCTGCCAGAGTTCACAGCAGCCCTGGGGACCAGGAGCCCAATTCGGCCAAATCCATTTATTCTGGTCTTCACCATGGTGTCTCAGAGACGCACTGGCCCTGCACAAGATGAGGCTGGCTGTCACGCGGGGAGGAGCAGAGGGCTCATAATGAGTTTCTTTATGTCATCATTTTTGCTGGAGAGTTCATGGGTGTGTTCTTCAGCTGTGTGGAAAGAAAGGTTTCCTACAGGTGCTGCATAGCTTTTCTTCAGTAATTTTTCTTGTTCCTCACTGTCAGCCGGTACCCAGTGTCCTGCCCGGGGCCTTTCCTCTCTGGCCCTGGCACCCTCACCTGGAAGTTGGCTCTTGTTCCTTTCTGTTATCTCTCTCTCTTTATAGGTTTTATAATTGTTCTCTTTGTCTTTAATATTCTTACATTTTTGTATAATGGCTCTATGGGATCTTTTTCTTCCTCTCTGGAATTCTATGGACCTTCCATTCTGGAGTCTTCTGTCTTTATTTTCAACTTTGTAAAATGTATCTCTAATCTTTCTTCAAACAGTTCCTTCTCACTGTTTTTATTTTTATCTTTCTGGGACTCTAGTTATTCAGATGTTAGTTTTCCTACTCCTTTCCTCATCTGGGTAAGTAGTAATGACAAAATCCAAAACAATGAGCACCAGAAAAGGATTGGGGTAAGGAAAATGTAAAGAGCTCACCAACTTTATTTTAATAACCAAAAGAGAGTCATGTATTACTTATTTAATTCCAAACCATTTCATTTGAGATTGAAGTGTTCGTGGAAACAAAAGCACTACATATATCACAAAGTGTGAAGAACATGGGCAAAGCAGGACTCAGGATAAAGACTATAGCCTTAACTACACATATTACAAAAATAATAATAAAAATAAGTAATGTAGTGTGGGAGATGACTCCCAGGGATGAGCCTGGCCCTGGTACCGTGGGCCATCCTGACCAAAAAGGGGAAAAGAAGTGTAACTAATAAAGTATCAGTGGCTGAGAGAATTCAAATAGAGTTGAGAGGCTACTCTGGAGGCCACCTTTATGCAAGCTTCAGTTAGACATTGCTACCTAGCATAACTTACCAACCCCCAACCAAAACCATTCCAGCCAATCCTAAAGAATACCTAGGGCAATATATAAGATTCTACAAGGGTTCTGTGCACTAGGGTAACTTTCCAGAAACCTACAACCTCTACATGGGTCTCTGAACCAGATAAATCCTGAAATGCAAGGGGCCCAACCTCTCCAGAACATCAGCTAGTTCCATCCCCCTATCCCATATTATCGACAGCACCTTCCAACATGAAAATGTTAGAATGGGCATAGCCCAAATACCCCTAAAGAGTTAAAGATTAGGAGAAAGATCAAAGGTATGGTGGAGTTATACAGAGTAGGTAGGGTTTAACAAACGAGTATGAGTGCTGAATCATTAAATTGATATTTCTTTTAGTCAACAGTGTCTGGGAGCAGCTAGAAGGGAAAAACCTAAAGTTGTGGAATTGTAACCTATACCAAACTCTGAAATCTGTGCTACAACTAATTGTTGTGATGTACTTTGAAATCTATTGGGGTTTTTTTTTTGCATATATGTTATTTTTCACAACAAAGAAAAAAAAGAGAGAAGGAAGTGTATAGCCAAGAAAATAATATTTACAAATAAGGATGACTGCTGAATCATTATATTGATGCTTCTTTTGGTCTCCAGTGTCTTGGAGCAGCTAGAAGGGAAAAAGAAAAAGCTTGGAACTGTAACCCATACCAAACTTTAAAATCCGTCCTATAAACACTTCTTAAAACGTACTTGGGAATTTATTGCTTTTTTTGGTACGTGTGTTATATTTCACAATAAAAAAAAGTAAAAAAAAAAATAAATAGTGTCAACTCAGGGAGTGGGGTGCAGTAGATGATGAAAAGAAACTTTCATCTTTTCTTCTGCGCACTTTTGTGTTTTCTAAATCTGTGCTTCCCAATACAAAAATAATGAGATGCATGTACTTTTAAATTTTCTATTAGCCACATGAAAACATTTAAAAAAATAGGTGAAATTCATTTTAATTATTCACTGTATGTAAGCCAATATATTCAAAATATTATCATTTCAAATTGGGGTCATATAAACAAATTATGAGATTTTTACATTCTTTTTTCTATACTCCATCTTTGAAGTCCAGTGTGCACTGTAAATGTACAGCACATCTCATTCAAACTATCACACTTCACGTGCTCAGTAGCCGCATGTAACTAGTGGCTCCTATGTTGGACAACCAAGTCTCAAGCTTTTACAAAAAAAGGATCTATTTGTGTATCCCATGTGAAATACGAAAACTCAATGTAGATAAAACAAAAGTAAATAACATTATCATCCCTACAAGCAAATAAAAACATATAGCACAGCCACATTATGAAATTGCATGCGTTTTTAAAAAGGAATGAAATGTCCTCTACATTCTGACAGTAATAGATAACTCTGGGATATTAAGGAACAAACTTCTTAGAGGGCAATATGTACATAATGTGATCTCAAAGTCTGTATGTGTGTATAATGTTTAGTGAAAGAATCCGACTGGATATAGGACAAATTATAAACACTGATCCCCTCTGGGGTTTGGGGATGGGGAGGGGTTGGGGAAGGAAGGTTTTCACTCTTTATTCTATTTATGCCTGTGCTGTTTGATTTTTTTGGCTTGTTTTCGTTTGTTTGTTTAGTTTTATAAGAGGAAAATCACAATAAGTACCTTTGAGTGCAGTGTCTCGGCCCTGTCTCTGCCTCTCTCTCTCTCTCTCACACACACACACACACACACACACACACACACACACACATCCCTGCACACACACACACCACCAACAACAGGGTTTGAGCTCTGGGATTCTGTGAGGTGCCTTGGGAGGTGCCAAGAGAATGTGATAGTCATGGGCACACATTTCAAGGCTCCTGCTCAGCCCCCACGTCACACCTCATCAGAAACTGGAGTTTCTTTTGAGCTGGACAAAAACTGAGAGCAATAGACTCCTAAGAAATTCAGAAAAAATTCAGGATGGTTGGAAAACAGGGACTTAATAAAACTTTTACCAGCGACCAACTAAATGCCAGGCGTTGAGCTGGCACAAGAAGAAAGGTTGAACCATCCCGCCTTAGTCAAGGAAGGGCTTAACCCTCCTCAGGATCAGACCCCCGCACAACCAGCTCAAGTACTAGGAAGGGGCAAAGCAGCCACGGGGCTCAGCTCTGAGGACAAGAAGGCTGGAGAGCGTGATTTAAGGGGAGGCTCTGGAAACTGAGGGGGAAAAAGGCAGAGGCTCAGCCTCTCATCTTGCCTCTAATACTGAGAGACTTTAACACTGGGAGAGATCATTTAATCTCTCCATATTTCCATTTTCTTATTTGAAAATGAAAACAGTGCGTGAAAAGGATGTAATTTAAAACATAAATGTTGCTAGTGAGCTCAGAGTGCTCTGACTGATTCTGTCCCAAAAGGAAAAAAGAGGGAAAGGGAAAGGGGAGGGGATGGGTGGGAAGGGGAGGTGGAGGGAGGAGAGGATTAGATAAACACTGAAGCAGGCATGTGCACCAATATAATCAAAGCTCCTGTCCCATAGAAGCCTGGAATTGGAAACATAGGACCTAGGTTCAAGTTTGGTTCTTTCATTTTGTAGATTTAATTTGAAGAGTATTCATTCAAATATTAATACTAAATGTGTACTATCAGCAGGAACTAGATGTAGAGGATGTAGAGATCAGCAGGTAGTTTCTGCTCTCATGTGCTCACCGCCTGGCACGCTGCTACAGGTTGGTGGGAGGAACTCCAGAGCAGATGTCCCAACAGCAGCCTTGGCAGGACCAAGGAGGAGGGAGACAGCTCTGCTGGGAGGGGCGGCGGGGTAGATAGTGGCAGGTGAACCAGATCTTGAGAGACAAATCAGAGCTGCCAAGTGAAGGGAAAGGGAACAGGTATTTTATCAAGACAGAAAAAACATGTGCAAAGTTAAGGAGATGTGGAAGAGTTCATGTGAATGGAAAGTAATTTGGTGTGACTGGAGTGCTGAGAGATGAGGGTGGAAAGGATACTGAGGGGAGTTATAAGCTGTTCTGGTTTGCTAGCTGCTGGAATGCAATATACCAGAATCAGAATGGCTTTCAAAAAGGGGAATTTAATAAGTTGCTGGTTTACAGTTCTAAGGCCGAGAAAATGTCCCAATTAAAACAAGTCCATAGAAATGTCCAATCTAAGGTACCCAGGGAAAGATACCTTGGTCAGGAAGGCCAATGAAGTTCAGGGTTTCTTTCTCAAGTGGAAAGGTACATGGCGAGCACAGTCAGAGTTTCTCTCTCATCTGGAATCTTTTTCTCCAAAATGTTTCCTCTTTTATAGGACTCTAGTAAACCAATCAAGACCCACCCAAATGGGTGGAGACATGTCGTCACCTAATCCAGTTTAACAACCACTCTTGACTAAATCACATCATCCGGGGAGATGATCCAATCACAGTTTCAAACATACAGTATTGAACAGGGATTACTCTACTTTGATGAAATGGGATTTTGATTAAAACATGGCTTTTCTAGGGGGCACACATCCTTTCAAACCAGCACATAAGCCATCACAAGGAATTTAGTCTTTTAAGCTTTAGGCCAGGATTGGCAAATTCAAATCGCCTAGGGTACCAGGCTGATAAAGGAAAGAAGGGAAGAAGCCCAGGCGTAAGACACATACTGCTATCCTCTCCACCTGCTTTTGGTTTTCCTACTCTTGATAGAGATATAAGTACCAAAAAAATTTTTAACTTGAGAGGCAGTGTGGTAGTTAGATTCAGTTGTCAACTTGGCCAGGTGAAAGCACCTAGTTCTGTTGCTGTGGACATGAGCCAATTGTAGGTGAATCTCATCTGTTGCTAATTACATCCGCAGTCGGCTAGGAGGCGTGTCTGCTGCAATGAGTGACGTTTAACTTAATTGGCTTGTGCTTAAATGAGAGAACGCAATGTAGCACAGTCTAGCAGCTTGGCATTCCTCATCTCAGCACTTGCAGCTCAGCTCAGGCCCTTGGGGATGGAGAAAGAAATCACCCTGGGCAAAGTTGTTGGAACCCAGGGGCCTGGAGAGAAGACCAGCAGAGACCATCCTGTGCCTTCCACGTAAGAAAGAACCTCAGTGGAAAGTTAGCTGCCTTTCCTCTGAAGAACCAACAAAATAAATCCCCTTTTATTAAAAGCCAATCCGTCTCTGGCGTGTTGCATTCCGGCAGCTAGCAAACTAGAACAGGCAGTAAAGGAGGCAGCAAAGTGTTGGAAAAGTGCACTAGGGCACAGATTCTTAACCTTGTTTGCATGTGTGCACACTCAGGACATTTTGGAGGTCCAGTGAAGGCTACTAACTTCTTCTCAGAATCAACTGTGGGTAGGGAATCACCTTAATGTAATGGTAGCCTCCAGACATACGATCAGGCACGCTATCCCAGGAGTCACAAAACAGAAACCCCACAGTTAAATTAAAATGCTTGAATTACTGTTTATTAAATCAGTTTAAAACAGTTTAAATCAAAGGGGACCAGATGGGGTGCATAACACAGATGAGATTCGGTACAGGCTAGGCAGAAGGACCATACACTTTCTCTTTCCCTCCCTCCCATGTCAGCCTGCCCGGGCTGATGGTGGGGTTCCAATCACCAGAGCTGAGGGTGTCTGGTCACAGGTGTAACACTGCATTTAGCTTGCTGAACAGACATAGGTATTATGTGTATTTCTTGAGCAGAGCTCGTGGGAGCCAGAAAAGGAAGAGAACGCTACTGGGTGACCATTTAGGGACAGCCTTGCTGTCGACCCAGAAGCACAATGCACGTCTTTTTAATTTGGTCGCTAGGTAAAAATATAGTCCTACATTAAATAAGAAGATCTAGAGCTAGCCGGCCTAATAACCACGGCAATAATATTCTGAGCTTAATAATATTTTGATTTATCTCGAACTGTAAAGTGATACGAAGTATTTGTGGTGACTATTGGTGAGTCAAATCACGGATTCTGCTAATATTCCTAGGATTTGTATTCATGCTTCAAAATTCATAGTAGAGGAAACGCTAAGTTTCAGTTAGGACCCTGTTCCAGCGGTCTGCGGACTCCAAGTGAGTCCCACGGGCCAGGGAGGGTCAACCTCGCAGCTCACTGGCCAGCCCTCGGCAGGTGAGCCGCGTTCCCGAGCAGGCGGCTCTCCGAAAAGAGCGGGAACGCAGAAAGATGGCTGGGGAGTTTAAATAGCGGTGCAACAGCAACTACGCCTGCCTAGCAACTAAACGGTTAAAGGGGTAGCAATTTACCCTTCAGAGGGAGACTAAACGGCCGCCAGAGCCCCCAAAGCCCGTAAACCCTTCGCCGAGAAGGGCCCGCCCTCGAGGCCGGCCGCGGGCACACGCGCTGGGGGCGTTCCCGCGGCCAGGCGTCAGCAATCTATCCCGGAGCAGCGCCCTCGGACGCCTGTTGGAGATGGTGGGCGGGCGCGCGGGCGCCGGGGGCGTTCCCGCGGCCAGGCATCAACAATCTATCCCGGAGCGGCGCGCTCGGACGCCAGCAGGGGCTGGTGGGCGGGCGCGCGGGCGCCAAGGGCGGTCCCGTGGCCAGGCGTGAGCAATCTATCCCGGAGCGGCGCATTCCGACGCCTGCAGGAGCTGGGGGGGCTGTCGTCCGCGTGGCGGGCGAGGAGGAGGCCCCTGTGGTCTTGCGGTCCCGAGGCGCTGCGGCGGCCCAGGGAGGAGGATGGCGGAGGCCTCGGACAAGCTTTACCGAGTCGAGTACGCCAAGAGCGGGCGCGCCTCCTGCAAGAAATGCGGCGAAAGTATCCCCAAGGATTCGCTCCGGATGGCCATAATGGTGCAGGTGCGGGAAGGGCCCGGAGGCCTCGGTTGCTCACTGGGTGGCGCGGGCCGCTTTGTGCCGAGCGGGGACCAGGGCTGCCTCAGGCTCCCCGCGCGCGACCTCCGCAGCGGCCCCTGCAGCGGCCCCGCCTTGTGAGATTTAGGGAAGGGCTTGGGGGGGAAGGAGGGCGGGGGCTCTCGGAATGGGCCGGGTGGGCCCGACCGCTTGGACCCCTCCAGCTGGGCCGCGGTCGCCGCTGCAGTCACTGTGCACTCGGTGGCCTGCCCGTGGGCCCCCCCCCCGGAAGGCTCTGCAGAAAAAACTCGGAAAATAGGATCTGTAACTGGTGTTTTTTGCATTTTAAAAAGGAGCAGGGCGGGCCACGGTGGCTCAGTGGCAGGGTTGTCGCCTGCCATGCCGAAGACCCGGATTCGATTCCTGGTGCCTGCCCATGAAAAAAAAAAAAAGATAACAATAAGGAGCAGCTTTAATTCTTTTTTGGGGGTGTTAGAGGAGTTCTTGTTATTTTATCATCACTCTCCTTGGGGGGAAAGGCGTGCAGCATCTTTTGACGCTAGTCTGATTTTGATCTGCCTTGTGCTGGAAGGTTTTTGACCTACATTGGTGGTGACTACTGGCTTGTGGGGATTTTTTTAATAACCTATTTTTTACCTATATTTAAAAACACCCACTCACCCTCAATTTAAAGAAGTTTATGCAAAACTATATAAAAGTCGGTGTCGTTTCTACATAGTGCATTCCCTTTTTGCCTCATTTATGCTTTGAAAAAAGCATTTTCCCCAAACTTCCCAGACTGTCCTTTTGATGCCTTGACAGCCATCTGATTTGAGTCGAGTGGGGCGGGAAATTCCTTCTCTGGGCTTTCTGACAGAGTGGGGAACCCCGTCCCATCCTCCCTGAGACTTCTGAGATGACGATTTGGGGGTGTGCTTTGAGGCAGTGTGTCTGAAGTCTCCTGTTCAGTGGAGGGGCCTTCCTGCCTCCTCCGTCCTGCAGTTTGCTGGTGTCTGTGTGTAATTCTCACCTGCCCAGATCCTCCCCGTCTCCCATATAATGCTGTTTGTTACTCAGCATCAAGGTACCTCTTGATTTTCTCTTTCTATAATGAGACAGGAAAGTGTTCCAAGAATGATCAAATAGCCCTCCCTGAATTTTCTAAAGTGCCGGTACTTAAGATTATCTGGTTATCTTGGTATCCTCAGGGCATACCTAGCTCAGTACCTGGAAGCTGTGCTTTGCATTCAGTACACATTTGTTGAGCACCTATTATACACAGTTTCATTCCAGGCACTGTTTTTGGTACTAGGGACACAGTGCAAACTCTGCCTTTGGGACTTTGCCGTTAGTTAAAGGGAATACAGCTGGTAAATAAGCATTACTGCTGTGCAGGGGTGTATGCCAGCTGATAAAAGCTGGCAACCCCAAGGGGTCCCAACTAATGTGAGCACTTGATTAGGAGTCATTTATTCATGGAAGTGGGGAGTGGTAAAGTGAGGACTGAGAAGAATATGGGCCTATCATTGGAAAACCAGAATTTACCACTAAAGGGCTTTGAACTTTATTGCAAATATATGGGGAGTTTGCTTTTGTGAAGTTCCCTCTCCTACTGCCTGGGTTCTTGGCCAAGGTTCTATGAAATGGTGGGTGGAACTCAAGAAGTCCATGAATTTTTCAGCTCTGTTTTCACTAAACTCTAGATAAAGGTATTCTTTTCTGCAGTTATGAATATAAGCAGCAAAGCAAAGACATATAAATAGTACCAGTGATTTTTGTCACCAGTAGTAATTACAGATATTATCATTTTATAGTTGTTGGAAATCTTCAAAATATCATTTACTCTCATTCCTACTTCAAATTTACTGTAATTATCAGACAGGTACAAGTTTGTTATATAATGCTTTAGAGATCATGTGTTACTGTATCTCCAAAATACTTCTTAAATGATTTGATGATTATCTCAGTATAATTGCTTACCCTTGTGAGCCTCTGCATTATATTTATTGTGCTTTGAAGATGTTACTGCCACAAACGGATGCCCATAGTCTTCGCCAGACAACCAGAGATCCCTGTTGTGAGAAGGACAGAGAGAATATCTGCCTACAGCCAGTGTGTTGGCAGCAAGCCCAAAATGTTGAGGAAGAGGAGGGTTGGCTCTGAAGGAGGGAGTCCTGAAAGGCTTCTCTGAGGAAGGTAACTTGAGTTACCTGTTTCAGTTAAGCTGTAACATTCTGGGCCCTCATTCCAGATATTTATAAGGTGAAAGAAATTCCCTCTTATAAGTAAATGTAGGGGGCGGGCCACATTGGCTCAGCAGGCAGAGTTCTCGCCTGCCATGCTAGAGATCCGTGTTTGATTCCCCGTGCCAGCCCATGCAAAAAAACAAATAAATAAATAGATGTAGGGCGGTGCACCGGTGGGCTCAATGACAGAATTCTTACCTGCTGTGGAGTTGGATTCCCAGAGCCTGCCCGTGCTAAAAGAAAATAGAAGTGAATGTAGTTTTTCTGTAAAGGTATTTGGAGGTGGGTAGAGATGTTTCCTTTGTGGATTTGCTTCTTAATTCAGAATTTAAAGTTAGTCTTTCTGCTGGCTAAGCTGGTTAAAAGCCAGAAAGAAAGAAGTCATTCTTCTCTGTGCTTGCATATAAATACCTTCTCTTACATTTGTATGGGAGGATTGTTGGCTGCTTATCAAATATCTGATACTTTGTTGCCTGAAGGAAGGGAACTGGGTCTTCCAGCCTGGTGACCTTGGGGGACTGTGATGAGTTCTTCCTCTGTGAGAGTTCTCCAAGGTATGCTGGCTGTCCCTACTTTATAGGGAAAGATGCAGGTGGTTATGGCCCCTCGCCTCTGTAACTGGTACCAGGAAAATGTTTACTTAGTAGATGTTGCTAAGTAAGTGATTGAAAACTCTGCAGCTTTCCCAAGCCACCTCTACCAGGTAGATGGAGGCCGTGATCTTGTGATGTTGGTCAGGTACCCCTCCTTGGTTCTGAGTCTTGAGATGAAGCCTTGCTTCAGACAAATGTTTCATCCTTCTTAAGGAGGATGGGCCCCTGTGACCTCAACTCTAGGCTATGAGTGCACTCCCTTAGACAGACTATATTTGGGGAGTCCCCTCTGGTGCCCTCCGCTGCACCGGTGGTCAGGGACGGCACGTAGACCAAGGGGGCTCCTGGCCAAGCCAGACAGAGACCCCGCAGCCAGAGGTTCTGGTTTGGGGCTGAGCCGCACACCTTCCTGTGTGAGTGTAGCCTTGGGGCATTGCAGGGTAGGGCCAGGCAGGAAGGGAAACCAAGGCAGGAAGAGCAAAGAAAGGCAGGCCGCTGCTCATGTCAGAACCTGGGGGCCGGATGCTTCTTTCCTGCATTTGCGCTCGCTCCCTCCATGAAATCTGGTGGAAGATTTCAAAGCCAGAACACGAGTCCCCTCTCTGAAGTGTCATTTGTTGTCAGGTTTGGGGGAATCGTCTTTTCCATAGTAGTGATTCCCCATTTTTCTTCCCTCTAGCCTTGGGGCATTCAGCAAACAGTTCGTAAGCAGGCATTGCCTGATGCTAGTAAGGCAGGCAGCATACCCTCCATAGGGAGCCAGCAGCCTACTGCAGGACACAGACACTGATGAAATAATCACACAGATGTTTCATTAGGAACAGTGGGGCCTGAGGATGTGGCGTTTGATTTGAGCTGTTGCGTCCTGGGCAGTAGCATTCCAGGCAGTGGGAACAGCTGGTGCTGCTGGTCACCCAGGTAGAGGGTTGATGCTGAGGTGTCTTGAAAGTGCCTCCACCTTAACCTCACATCTGCAAAAGACCACTCATGAATGGGAGAGGGATAGTTGGTGTGTCTTGTTGTTGCTTACCTAGGATATTTCTCCCATCCCCACACACAGCTTCATCTTAAAAGTTCTGCATAATATTTAACTTTAATGCTATTTTAATATTTTGATGACATGCATGCCATTTAGCTTTATGTTCTGTAAATGCAGATGTTTGGGGGAGGAGGCCTCCTTTCAGTCAGAGCACAGTTTGTTATTGCTAAATGGGGCAGTTCTTCCTGCCAAGCAGTGTAGTGGAAAGAACTGTAGCATCAGATTCAAATTCGGGCTGAATCACTTCCAGTCCCCCCCCCCCCCATCTGTAAAGTGTGTGTGTGGGGTGGTTTCCACTCAAAGGCTGGTTGTGGTTGTACAAGATGGCTTGGGGGGTACTAGGGACCAAGTAAAGTTAGTGTCCCCCTTCTCTCACTGTTCCTCATCACTGTCACCTTTGGCCTAGGGACATGAACCTGAAAAATCCAGTGCTATTAAGTCAGTACCGGTTTGAGTGTAAAACTTCAAAGGGGGAAAAACACTGTGAGAGGGGAGACCACCTCCTTTGCTATATGCCTGGACTACTGGCTTCCTGTACCCAGGAAATGGTGTTTATAAAGCCGTTGAGCAGCTGACAGTCTCGATGCAGGCGTGGGGGATTTCCGTTGGCTGCCCCTTCAGGCTTGCTTCCTCTGAACTCTTTCATTCTCCCCTCCTGGAAGTTGTCGTTCCACACTTATGTGGTGCTATGAGCTTGACACATTCTGACACATTTTCTCTGCCTCGCTCCTCATCTGGGACTTGTTCTCATTATTCTGAACTGCAGAAGCACTTAAAGAGCCTTTTCTGGGCCACCCAGGCCCTTTGAGTCCAGGCCTGAATGTGCCAGTTGTCTGGCCTTTCCCAGTCAGATGCAGTGGGATCTTGACGTAGAACAGAACCTATCTATGCACTTCACTGTGCCATGAGATAAGTCATGTCCCTGAGATGGAATGGTGTGGGGATAAAAGGTGCATGGGGCAGAGGTCTGCTCTCTTAGTATGCCACTATTCCACTGGGGGGTGTTTTCACATCCTAAGAGAATAGGTCAGGAAAAGTAGGCAGTAGTTTCCCAAGCTGTCTGAGAAGATTTTGAGCAGTGTGGAGCAGGAGATGTCATTTCCAATCCATTTGCAGTTTTTCATGTGAGGTAGGGAGAACAGAGGCAAGGCTGACCTCATTTTCCAGGTACAGAAACAAGGGTTTACTGTGTTGCTCAGCTGCTAAGGGCTAGGGTTGAGGTGGGTGGTGAGTGAGTCTGAAGTGTAGCTTAACCACTCACCTACCTCCCTGATTTGCTTCCATCTAGTCCCCCATGTTCGATGGGAAAGTCCCACACTGGTACCACTTCTCCTGCTTCTGGAAGGTTGGCCATTCCATCCGGCACCCTGATGTCGAAGTGGATGGGTTCTCCGAGATTCGGTGGGACGACCAGCAGAAAGTCAAGAAGACTGCAGAGGCTGGAGGAGTGACAGGTTTGTATTAATGAGGGAACCAGCGAGGGTTCATCTCTCACCCCAAAGCACCCAGTGGTGCGTTTTTGCAGAGAACAAAGCAGCACTCCGCTTGCCCTCTCTTGTCTGGCACGTGTGCAGGTAGAGGGCATGATCCAGCATTGTTGTGCTTGGAATATGGCCTTTAAATTTCAGAATGTCACATTTTCATTACTTTTTGAAGGGACTGCATTATTATTTCTCTGCCTTCCTAAACAGGTCACACTGACCCCAGTTTAATCTGTTCTCATAACTCCAGGACATTGATGGGAAGGAATGCCAGCCATCGTTTCCATGGTGCTGTCTGCGTATGCTTAACTATGTTTTCATCATCTGTCCACCCTTTCAGGCAGGGTGTGTTTGCCTCCAGCTGCTTCAGATCTGCTGGAGACCGAGAAACCAGAATTGTGAATAAATGTAAATTTGCTAAGTAAGGGTCTAGAGGGTGAGTGTACCAGTTTTAGCAAAGAACTGGTTTAAAAATGTTTCTCCTCTGAGGCCTTTTTTCCCGTTTGTATTCAGGATAGTGAAGGTTGTCAATCTGGGGCCCTAGTTATATAAAGTTATATATCATGTGTGTGTGTCTCAGTTAAACTCTTACTGTTTAAAAGGGCATAAAAATTTTACTATAGATGTGTGTTTTTTGTGAAACCAAACCAGCCTCCAGCCTCTGCAGTCTTCTGGTTCTTTAACCAAAGAACCCAGATTTTCCATGTTTACAGACACAGAGAAAATTTAAATCTACCAGATCCTATAAGCCAGAGATAACTTGTTGCTCGTTAACATTCTCGTTTGTCTCCGTACAAAATTTTTTTCTCTACAAATATTGATTCACATGTGTATGTTTTTTCTTTCCTGCAGAAATAGGATCTTGTCCTACATACTACTTGTTACACTTAACGGTATTTGCTTTTTTCTAGTTAAAAATCAGGTTTCCATCTTATTTTTACTAGGTGCATGGTATTCATTTATTAAGTTCTTACCTAGGTCTGTGCACTGTTCCAGCACTTTGACATACATTATTTTAATCGAATCATTGCAGCCAACCTTTATCAGATTGTTTTCTTCCAGAAGTTTTGGAGTTTTAGCTTTTACATTTAGGCTTATGATCTGTTTTTAATTAATTTTTGTGTTAGGTGTTTAGGAAGGCAAATGGGACAGAAATGGGATGGACCAATTTTGGTTCCTAGTGTAAGGATCTGGGGAGGTAGAGAAGATGGACAGGGGCCTTTTAGGGGCTAAACTGTGAGGCTCTTTAGATAAGCATTGCTTTGTATTTGTTCAGTCAAAGGCCAGGGTGGAAGTGGCAGCAAGACAGAGAAGACACTGGGTGACTTTGCAGCAGAATATGCCAAGTCCAACAGAAGCACATGCAAAGGATGTATGGAGAAGATCGAAAAGGTGAGAGTTCGGGTACTCAGATGTTTGACCTTTATAAATTCCTTGCATCAGATGACTTGAGAAAATTAAAAAATAATAATAAGGCCACAGATACCTGCTTCAACACTAATGGTTAAAAATAAAATGAAGCTCTTAGTAGATACAAGAGATGACCATGACTTTTCATCAGAAAGGTTTTGCCCTAATTATTTACGGGCCAGTCCTTGTATTTGTGGCCGTATCCGTTCTTAGGAGACCTGGGAGACTTTGGGAAGCACTTACACAAGGGATCTTTTCTGGGACTCAGCAGGAACTGGGGGTTTTATGGTGGGAGTGTTTAAGGAGTGTGTTTCTTCCTGATATATGAGTCTCCAGGTTCCTTCTCTTTAATCGGAGAAACTTCATTAAACCATGCTTCTGGTCACTCCTGGTCCCTAGGGCCCACAGCCATCTGAGGAGCAGGAGACACAGGTGGAAGGGTAGGCCTGTGCTCCAGCCTTCTCACCTTACTCTGATCTTAAATACGCATATGAATTGATTAGTTTAAGGCATTGGTTGAAGGTTTTTGCCTTCTTGGGTATTGTACAGAACATTGAGATGAGCCGGGGGTGGGCTAGGTTTTCTCCAACTACTTTCAGTCACCAACAATTTGAAGCAAAGGTTAAGCTCCTCTTGAGTTGAAGGGAAATGTCAGAAGCTAGCTGCTACTGGGTGTTGCTTGGCCTGAAATGGAGTCTTAGATAGCATCAATAGCTCCTTGTGCTGAGCTCTCTGGGGCTGGGGTTCACAGGCATGAAACTCTCCCAGGGATGTCAGGCTTGGAAGTTGTAAACCAAGGCAGGATGGCAGAACTGGGTTCTTGCCTATGGGTCTATTACTGATTCTTAGGATGCTTCATCTGTGTGATGAGACTTAAGAGTCCACTGAGGAAGCAGAAATTTCGAAATTTCTATTCTGAGGCCTGTGCTCCGTTGGAGCTTGTTTGTGGGTTCTTCTGAGTCTGCCATTCAGCTGTCGGAGTGATGAAAAATTTCATTGCTTCTTCACTTCCCAGGCTGGTGGGTAGGTAGCCAGCTGGTTGGAATTATCTCCATTTCAAATGGGGGGTGCCAGAGTTTGAGCATAATGTACAAAGCTTGGTGCTACAGAAGAACCAGTATCTCCCAGCAGCCCTCTTGCTGCTAGCCAGGACTTGGCTGGGACCCAAGTCCCCTCCTGATGGGGCACAATCCTGCCCATGTTGCCTGTGGGCACCTTTAATGTTCACTGTATCACAGATGGTTTTCCCTGCAGGGCCAGATACGTCTGTCCAAGAAGATGCTGGACCCAGAGAAGCCACAACTGGGCATGATAGACCGCTGGTACCACCCAAACTGCTTCATCAGCAACAGAGAGGAGCTGGGTTTCCGGCCTGAGTACAGCGCAAGCCAACTCAAGGGCTTCAGCCTCCTCACTCCTGAGGATAAGGAAACCCTCAAGAAGCAGCTCCCCGGCGTCAAGAGTGAAGGGTGTGCAAGGGCCAGGAAGGGCTTTTAGGGACTAGGGGGTTGGTGCAGGATAGGAGGGAGACCTGAAGACCCTCCAGATTCACTCCTCCCTTTCCCTTTGCTGATCATTAAAAAGCCAGGGAGATGCCTGATGAGGAACCTCAGTGCAGAACTCCACTCCTTCCCCAGCTGTAGTCGCAGAGGACAGAGCAGGAAAGACTGGACAGAGTTCTTCATGTATTTTTCTATAGCTCCAGCTCCCTCCCTTGTGAAATCCCTTTCCTACTGGTCTCTAGTCCCCCTTCCTACATCTATTCTTCATGGACAGTTGAAATAAAATCCCGCTTCCTTCAACAGCCCTTCAGACATTTAAAGACCACCCTCCTGCCCCTGTGGGTTTCCCCTGACCTTCATGATCCTTCACATCCCCTCAGGGTCCTAGTAGCAATCTGTGTGAATCGTCCCTGTGTGTTTGTGTCTCTCCTTATGAATGGTGCAGGGAGGATATATCACAACCATTTGTAGATGGAAGACAATGGATTATTATGTAGAAAGTCCCCCTGCTTATAATTCACAATGGTGTAGGTTTCATAGGGTGTTAAAATTTAGGATGGGAAAAAACTGTTGGTGGCTCTCTTGAGTCCTTGGGCACCTGTGACTCTTCTAGCTTTCTCTCTGCTGTCCCTTCATCCAGTTTTGCTGGTGAGTGCACATATGGCTGTGCTGGGACAGTGACTGCTAGGCCCTGTTAGGATTGAGCAGCCCTGGCCTCCCCATCCTTCATTTCAGTGCAGAACACTCAGACTAGCCCATTGCAGCAGCACATGTGACTCTGGAGTGTGTCAAAAAAAAAAACACAAACTAGAAAATCGGGCACATGCATCAAAAGTCCTCAGGCATCCCAGCACATGGATGTGTAGAGGTGGAAATTCTTAAGCTCACATTTGTGTCATAAGAACCAGAATTTATTGAACATTTCTAGTATGCCAGTGTCTCTGCTAAGCACTTTACATGAGGTTTTCCTTTTACCCATCACCACAACCTCAGGAGGTGGTTGGTATTTTTCTCTCTATTTTTGGATGAGAAAAAGTCAGGGTGTGATCTCAGGTCTGCGTGACAGCTTGGCTGGGTGCTTAACCCCTCTGCTCCTGGTACTCAGAATGGGGGGTGGGGTGCAGATACCCTCAGTGTCCTCTCTTGAGTCAAGAATGATGCTGCTGAGCTTGGTCAGCAGCATGTTTGATGAACTAGCTCAGGCATGTTGGTTAGCAATGCCTTGAATATCATTTCTTATTTGGACTTTAAATGGTAGCACTTTCCCACCTCTGAGAAGAGCGTGCTCAGGACAGCCTCAGTGTTATAGCTTGAAAGGCTTGGGTCCTGACTCTTGTGCTTTATCCTTCTGCAATCCTTGTCCCTCGGCCATGGGCTTAGTCCCTGCCAGTCTTCCACCTAGTCTTGTTTATAGCAAGGCATCAGATGGGGCTTGAGCCGTGGATCCTGTACTGGGTTGTTCCAAGGCTCTGGAGCAAACCCTGACACTCCTCCTTGGCTGTCAGAATACTTCCTGAAATGGATGTAGTCTCCTGCCTTCTTAACTGCCTGAATAGAGAGCCCTAAAACTCACCAGGGAGCACTTAGAAACACTGAGAAATGGGGGTAGGCTGGGTTGGAGGGGGTGTCAGAGAGGTAGGTGTTAAAATAACATTTTAAAAAACATAATGTGGGGTGGGCCACAGTGGCTCAGCAGGCAGAGTTCTTGTCTGCCATGCCAGAGACCCGGGTTCAATTCTCGGTGCCTGGCTATGAAGAAAAAAAAAAAAACACACCATGTTCTAGATTCTGTGTCATCCAAAGTCACTGGGTTTCAGAGTTGTAATGGCTCTGGTTCTTTGTCTTGTATCCTCTGTCTTTTCAGAAAGAGAAAAGGTGATGAGGTGGATGGAATTGATGAAGTGACTAAGAAGAAATCTAAAAAAGAAAAAGACAAGGATAGTAAACTTGAAAAGGCCCTCAAGGTGAGTGCTGGGCTGTGTGTGTCCTTTCTCACTTCTTTCCCTCACTTTGGGAAGAAAGTTCAAGGAGGACTGTCCCAGTTACCAAGACCTTTAAGAAGTCCCAAATTGATAGCTGTCATTAAATAGCAACACTTTTTCTCCCAAGCTGTTTTCAGGAGGCTGATTGCTCTTCATTCGTTGTGGTGGTTGTGAGAATGGATGAGATGACATATCAAAGTGTTCTCCAAAGACTAGGCACTTAATAAATAATAAGGTTTTAAAATTAAGTTGTTAAAAAGCCTAAGCATATTCCTGCAAGGCATCAAAAATAATACGGTATCAAGGGAAGTAGGAAGTATTTGAGAGTCATCCCTACTCTATTTGAGTTTGGTGGAGACCAGCCATACCTGCTTCATTCCATCCCATAGATGCCAGGCATTAGGGAAGGTAAACAGGGGCTTTAGACCCAGCCTAGCCCTTCCAGATTCTTATCTGTGTCACCTGGAATCTGTTTCTAAGGAACTGATCCCAAAGGGCCTTGGTGCTATGGTTGTAGCCTTCCCTATTCCCTAAGTGGTCTCCCACTCCCCTGCAGTTTTCTCTGAGAGCCCATGCTCCAGGTGTAATTGAAGTCCGTTAGAGGATAACTGGGGGCAAAAGCCCACCTGATCAAACTAACTTCTTAAGAGGGGCATCTCAGCTTAGTGAGGAACCAGTAATGAAATGTTCCTCCAGTCAGGTTTTTCTTTGAGAAGAGCTGTTCTCTAAGTCACTGGATCTTGTCCTTAGTCCCAGAACGACCTGATCTGGAACATCAAGGATGAGCTCAAGAAAGTATGTTCTACTAATGACCTGAAAGAGCTCCTTATCTTCAACAAGCAGCAAGTGCCTTCTGGGGAGTCGGCGGTGAGCTGCCTTTGTGTTAAGTGGGCCACACGTGGGAGGCCAGCCCGGCCGTTGTGGCATGACCGTCCTAATGGAGTACGGGAGGCCTCCGTTTGAACACCTGCTGGTATTAATTGCAAGGAGTGAATATTCCGTAGTCATGTTGCACCATCATCTCCACCATCGTGGTCACCATTTCTCAGGGTCAGGACGGGACAACTTTTCACAAGGCCCCTCCTGACCTCTTTCACATGCTAACGTTTCATTTACAGTTTAGATGAGGACTCAGGTGGGCTGCATATTTGCCTTGTGTTTTCATGCTGCATACTTTGGCTTGGGGAGCACTCTCTACTATCTTCTGTCCAGACTCCCCAAGGGCTGCCGGGTCTGCAGAGGGAGTTGAGGTCCTCCTGGGAGGTGGCACACCAGCTTCCCTCCAGTTTCCCCAGCCAGCCTCTCCCTGCTGTTGTTTTCAGGACTTGAGATTTGTACTGTACCTTGTGCAGTAGCCGTGGCTGCTCTGGGTTCTCCCTTTATTCTAAATTACTGAGGGATGGAGAAGATCCAGCAATGTTTTACACATGGAAATATAGTCTCTTAAAAGTAGAAAAATCCAAGATCCAAGTATAAACTAGCTGCCTTAGGGGGTGTTCAAGAACCTCAGGAAGAAGCCCTTGCTCTAGCTGCCTCTCTCCTTTTTGTGGTGAATAAAGTTGATGTACAAATCCTTCCATCCCACATTGGTAAATGTTCTGTAGCCTTTCCTCTCTGACATGTTTCTTCACTGGCTTCAGATTTTGGACCGAGTTGCTGATGGGATGGCATTTGGTGCCTTGCTTCCCTGTGAGGAATGCTCAGGCCAGCTGGTCTTCAAGAGCGACGCCTATTACTGTACTGGGGATGTCACTGCCTGGACCAAGTGTATGGTCAGGACACAGGCACCCAACCGGAAGGAATGGGTGACCCCAAAGGTAAGCGAGAGTCTGGGATTCACTGGCAGAAAAATGAGGTTCACACTTTCTGGGCTTACTTGGGCTCATCCACATTCCAGAATGTACACATTCCAAGTAGAGTGCAGTGTTTCTCAGACTTGGTCACCACTGGATGATTCTCATCCTCAGAATATAAAATTATGTTTTCGGGTCCATATGTTTGCAAAACACAAAAATGTAGAACCAAAAGACTCCATCTAACTGGAGTCTAGATTTTCCAATCTGTAAAATCTTGCTTACAGACTATGCTTTTTTGGTTGTTGTTTATTGAGTGATTCCTGTGTGCAGCCCACTGTTCTTTAACTTGGAGAAGCCTGATTTTCTTTACTCTGTTGGTGTTTACTTTTAGGGAGACTTAATTTCTTAACAACTAAAACTTGTATATTCTTTAGGAATTCCGGGAAATCTCTTACCTCAAGAAACTGAAAGTCAAAAAGCAGGACCGTTTATTTGCCCCAGAACCCAGCACCCCAGTGGCAGCAGCACCCCCGCCATCTACTGCCTCGGCACCCACTGCTGTGAACTCCTGCGTCCCAGCAGGTACAGTTTCCGGGAGCCCTGTGAGCAGGGCCCTGACCTGGAGCCTGCCTGGGGCTCTTTGCCTGCTCTAGCAGCAGGGAGCTGGTGCAGAGGGTGCCCGCCTGGGTTTCCTCTTGGGTGGACACATCCCGGAGGAGCAGCAGGCAGCACATGATGGTCTGATGGTTCTGGGAGTCTGGAGGGCCAGGTAGGCAGCCTTACCTGGGTGGTGCCCAGCGCATCCTGCTGGACTGCACCACATCGCACTTCTCCACATCTCCTCTTGCTCCGGGCAGGCCTGCACCTGTTGGTCATCCTGACTGGGGTCTGTATTGCAGATAGTCACAGGAAGCTGTTGATCAGTTTTAGTGAGAAAGATTCCACACGAGCAGAGATGATGGGGTGAATGTTTTTCACTCCAGAGAAGAGTTTACTGCCTTTGTTTAATCAGAGAACCATGCCATAGTCTGATTATTAAGGCCACAGCTTTGGTGGATGGAGGATAAGGGCTCTGTTCCGAATGCAAGTCCATTGGTGACCCTCCATCCCTAGCTATAAACAGAGACCCAGCTGGGCTGCTGGCCGCTCAGGTGAGCGTGTGCTGGTCAGCATGGGCCCAGCCTGGCTGCTTGAAGCCCAGGATTGAGTGTGTACATGGAGGAGCAGACGGGGAGCCCAGCTTTCGACTCTGGCTCTGAGCTTCCCCTCTACTTTTCCCCTCACCGACAGTTCACACACACATGACTTTGTCCTTCTGTGGAGTACTCAGACAGTTTTCAGTTACATCGTTGATGCCCCTAGTTGTTAACCATCACAGAAAAGACTTGAAGGACTTCTCCCTACAGCGTTTGTTATCCTAGAAGTGTGTCTGCACTCCTGCATTCCTCTTTGCAGCAGATAGAAAGCACACCTCTGTCCTGGGGCTTTTCTGCCTGGGGCCATGCTGGTTGATGAGAATGCCAGCATTCCTCATTTTTCCTAGAATCCCTTCTGTCAGCTCAGTTTGATCCTACCGATCAGAAGCTGTGAATGACTGTCATGGATTTGTTTAGCTTTTTAAATGGGGTTAATAAGTACTACATGAGAGTCACCATATTTTCCCAGGCACGAGGTGGGAAGAGAAGAATAATTAAAGGGGCTGGGAGCCCACCTTCCTTCCTCTCTTCATACCCCACCGTCAGCCTCCTGGCCCCTCTTTCCCAAATGCAGCCCCCATTTGCCCAGGACCACAGCCAGTAAAGCTGCCCTGTTCTTGGAACAGTGTTGCTTCGTGGCTTCTCCCCTGCTCATGCCCTTTCTGTGAGGGACGTTTATGAATTCTCCATTGGCAGTTTCCTGTCCTTACCTGTTATGCTTTCCTTCCAGCCCTTTTCTCCTTAAGGAGAGGCTGATAAAAGGAATGATGAGGCTGTGAGGGACGCTATGCCCTGGCTGCTTCACCTGTGGTGCCCAGGGGTTCCCTGCTCAGGTTTCCTGCTCCACCTCTTCTTCCTTGAGAGCAGCTCAGAGTTAGCCTTGCCTAATGATTCTGGTCTTCCATCCCAGATAAACCATTATCCAACATGAAGATCCTCACTCTTGGGAAACTCTCCCAGAACAAGGATGAAGTGAAAGCCACCATTGAGAAACTCGGAGGAAAGTTGACAGGGACAGCCAGCAAGGCCTCCCTGTGCATTAGCACTAAAAGTGAGTGAGTGTGCTCATACTTGCAAAGTGGGGGTCGGCACAATCTGTTTCATGGGATTGTGATGAGGATTAGATGAGGTGACTGTAGTTCCTCATCTGTTGTCATCATTATTCAGGTCTTTTATGAAGGAAAACCAGGGTATTTATACTTTGCATCCCTGCTCTGTGTGGAGCATATATCCACACGTGTCCCACATTCTTAAGACTGAGCTGCTGTTCTCATCACCTAGTTCCTACAAGATACTGGTAGGTTTGCTGCCAAAACAAAAGTTCACAGCTCAGATGTGTTTAAGAAACACAAAGTGAAAACAAAGATAAACAACGGGTTTCTTGGCTGCAAGACCTCTGCAGTTCTTTGTGCTGGTGGTGGCTGTCATGAATCTCCAGGACCAGAGAAATAATAGACAGCATTTCCCAAATACATTTGACTTAGAGGTCCTTTTCTATGGAGTGCCGATTAGCATCTCATTCTATCTATGCAGCTAGTTTGGAGAAGGCTGCCCTAACTTGTGTATTACACAAAGAGACCATTGTTGATAAGAAAAAATTATTAGAATGAAAAAAAGCCAGTAAGCATTAGATTCAAGAGGGGAAAGTTGTGTATGATGAGGGTTTGAAAACTCAATAAAACTGTGGTAATGGGAGATTTAAGTTTAGTTTAAAACTTACTGCTTAGTCATGGCACTCCTCCCGGATTTGAACAGAGGAGGTGGAGAAGATGAATAAGAAGATGGAGGAAGTAAAAGGAGCCAACATTCGTGTTGTGTCTGAGGATTTCCTCCAGGATGTCTCAGCCTCCACTAAGAGCCTTCAGGAGTTGTTCTCAGCACACATCTTGTCCCCCTGGGGCACTGAGGTGAAGACAGAGCCTGTTGAAGTGGTGGCCCCCAAAGGAAAGTCGGGGGCCTCACTCTCCAAGAAGAGCAAGGGCCCAGTCAAGGAGGAAGGTGAGGATACTGTGTTGGCCCTCTGTGGGAGCAGGAATTGGGAAAGTCGTGGCCCCGTCTTGCCACAGATCTGAGCCTTGCCCAGCCCAACCAGGTCTGTCTCCATGGAGCCTCCCCTTGGGGCCCAGGAATGTCTGTGGAATGCTGTCCGGACTAGCTTTTCCCATTCAGTTTTCACATTGGGTCATGGGTGGTGGGGGACAGCACACAGATGACATGAGTGAATAGTGGAAGTGAAAAAAGAACTTACTTGTTTTCCACCTACCCCTTTTTTATTTCATTTTAATTTAATGTTTGCATTTCTCTTTCCCCTTCAAAGGTATCAACAAATCTGAGAAGAGAATGAAATTAACTCTTAAAGGAGGAGCAGCTGTCGATCCTGATTCTGGTAAGCAAGCAGAGGGATGTGAGCAGAGTCAGCTGCTCCGGCGCCAGTTGATTAGGAAAACTGAAAGGCCACAGTGTGCTGGGCTTCCCTCCCCAGCCCCCACCCTCACTTCTCCCTGAATGTACTGGCTCCTCTGCTGAGGAAAACAACTGAGAGCTTTGCCTTCATCACAGGTCTGGAACACTCTGCACATGTCCTGGAGAAAGGTGGGAAGGTCTTCAGTGCCACCCTCGGCCTGGTGGACATCGCTAAAGGAACCAACTCCTATTACAAGCTACAACTTCTGGAGGATGACAAAGAAAGCAGGTGTGTTGCTGGGAAAGGGATATTGATATCAAGGTATATTCTACAGGAGGTGTGGGCTTTTCTTCCCGTTAGTGCTGAGCTATCAGCCTTGTGGGATTGAAGTTATTTAAACAAGGTAACTGGGGAATTAAATCTCATCACAACCGAAAAATACCATAAGGCCTTTGATAAAGAGGAGTGCAAAAGGTGTTCAGCCCTGGGTAGCATGCTCCCTTTCAACCCAGACATCACACATACGTGGTTTCACATCCTCTCCTACTTACCTTTGCTTTTAACCAATTGAAGAATCTAGGGTTTCTAGGTTCAGAAATTTTATTTCTGAAGCAAATACACTTTGGAAGGCACTGAACTAATTACTAATCTTTACCATTAATTCAGATTCCCTAATTATTAAGGTTATTTGGGTTTTCTCTCTGTTTTTTCTTTATAACATTGTGGAGATAGGAAAGGGTGGATTATGGAGTCCAGGCTGTGGTGAAGGGGTGGCTGGTTTTTATCTATGCATCTTTAGGCCACACGGAAGAGAGGAACGAAACAAAACAAAGTCTCAGGGTGGGCCTAAGTAAGTGGAAATGTGTATAAAAATAATTCTATTAGATTCTTTTTTTTACTTTTATTGAGAAATCTTCACACATATATAGTCTGTACTTGGTGTACAATCAGTGGCTCACAATATCATCGCATAGTTGTGTATTCATCACCATGATCATTTTAAAGCATTTGCATCACTCCAGAAAAAGAAATCAAAAGAAAAAAAGTCATATATCCCATACCCCTTATCCCTCCCTCTCATTGAAAGCGAGTGTTTCCATCTACCTGATTTATTTTACCCTGTCTCCCCTTTTATTTATTTATCCATATTTTTTTACTCATCTGTCCATGTTCTGGATAAAAGGAGTATCAGATACAAGGTTTTCACAGTCACATTGTAAAAGCTGTATCATTATACAATCGTCCTCAAGAATCAAGGCTACTGGAAAAACAGCTTAACAGTTTCAAGTACTTCCCTCTAGCCACTCCAATACACCATAAACTAAAAAGGGATGTCGACATAATGGATAAGAATAACCTCCAGAATAACCTCTCGACTTATTTGAAATCTCAGAGGCACTGAAACTTAATTTTTTATTTTTTTGCATGGGCAGGTATTGGGAATCAAACCCAGGTCTCCGGCATGGCAGGTGAGAACTCTGCTGAGCCACTGTGGTTTGCCTTGAGACCGTTTCATTTTCCTCCTTTTGTTCAAGGAGACTTTCTCGATCCCTTGATGTTGGGTCCCGGTTCATCCCACGAATTCTCTTCCATGTTACCAGGGACAATTTACACCCCTGGGAGTCGTGTCCCACGAAGAAGGGAGGGCAGTTTGTTCACCTGCTGAGTTGGCCTAGAGCGAGGCCACATCCTGAACAACAAAAGAGATTCTCTGGTGGTGACTTGTAGGCATAATTATAGATAAGCTTAGCTTATCCTTTGTAGGAATAAGTTTCATAGGGGCAAATCCCAAGATCGAGAGCTCAGTCCATTGATTTGGTTGTCCCCATTGCTTGCAAAAATAGCAGGAATTCCTCAAATGGGAAAGGTGAATATTTTCTCCTTTCTCCCCAGTCTGCCAAGGGGACTTTTCAAATACTTTTTTATTCATTGCCCCACCTACCCTAATCTGTACAACCAACAAGATCTCATACCTTGTTCAAGATCCATTGTACTTATGGTGTTTAACTAAACTGACCATACAAGTCACATTAGGTGATGTACCACCCAAAATATAAATTTTGTAAATAAACATCTTTCCCTTTCATCTTACACAAAAGTTGAAGTTTTGAAAAATGTATGATATCATCCTTTACCCTGTATTCTGATTTACATTAGTCCTATCCCCATCAGATTCATTCATATCTCTACTCGAAGTCTGATCCCTTTTTCAACTTTTTAAACACTTCCTGTATGGGATAATGCTGACTTTCAAAGCTTCAGAATCTCAGGTGTCACATAAGTACTCAAAGTTTCTGGGACTAACCAGGTTGTATACAAACAGCTCAGTATCTCGGAATTTAGAAATAACAGTTACAAATCCTGAATATATGTGACTACTGTAAGAGATGACAATCTAGGACCCTTTACAATAGGCCCAACCTGATAAGCCATGCTCTCGACTTCAGTTCACCAAGCTTGTATATTGTGGTTAATCTGTATGAGTGAGGTATGTTAGTATTTGTGTTTTGTTTCTATTAGATTCTAATGGTGGTTGTGTACATATGCATTTTTCTGGTGATTTAATGTTATTGTTTTGTTTTATTTTTTTTCCGTATCTTAAATTTATTTATTTTTAATTGTCCTAAAATAGATATAGCATAAAAATATTTTAAGCGGGCAATTCTTTGTCATTAAGTACATTGGCAATATTATGTACCTTTCAGCACTCTATTTCTAGACTGTTTTCATCAAACCAAATCAAATGTCATACTCATTTAGCAATAACTTCCCATTCTTCCCTCACCCCCCCATCCCTAGTATCTATTATTCTGCTTTCTGAGTTTGCTTATTCTAAGTTTCATAGGAAAGATATCTTAAAATAGTTGTCCTTGTGTGTCTGGCTTGTTTCACTCAACATTATGTCTTCAAGTTTCATCCATACTGTAGCATGAACCGTCACTTCATTTCTTTTTACAGCTGAATAATATTCCATCACATAAATGTACCACATTTTGTTCTTCCATTTATCTGTTGATGGACATTTGGGTTGTTTCTTCCTCTTGGCTATTACGAATAATATAGTAATATTATTGTAGATAATAATTGATGTACAAGTATTTGTTTGAGTCCCTGCTTTTAATACTTTTGCATGTATTCTTAGAGGTGGAATTGCCAAGTCGTATGGTAATTCTTTGTTTAACTTTCTGAGGAACTGCCAGTTTTCCACAGTGGCTGTGTGGGTCTCCATTCCCATCAGCAGTGTACAAGGGCTCCTGTTTTGCTGCACCCTTGACAGTACCTTTTATTTTCCATTTTTTCGATAATAGCCATCCTTGTGGGTTTGAAATGGTATCCTCTTATGGCTTTAATTTGCATTTCAGTAGCTCATGATGTTGGGCGTCTTTTCTGATATTTCTTTGGCCATTTGAATATCTTTGAAGCAATGGCTATGCAAATATTTGGCCCATTTTTTCATTTGGATTGTTTGCCTTTTTGTTGTTAATTGTTGGAATTTTGTATATATTCTGTATGTTAGACGCTTATGGTTTCTAAATGTTTTCTCTGTTCTTTAGTTTGTCTTCTTACTTTCTTGGTAGTGTCCTTTGCATAGAAGTTTTTAATGTTGATGAAGTCCATTTTAACTATTTTTTTCTGTCACTTGTGTTTTTGGCGTAAAATCTGAAACTCCATTGCCTGTTATGAGGTGCTGAAAATAGTTTCCCACATTTTCTTGTGTGAGTTCTGTAGTATTAGCTCTTATATTGAGGTCATTGCTCCACTTCACCTGGCCATGGATGTGTCGATTTATCTCAACTTACAGTTCTATTCCATTAGCCTCTATTTCTGTCCATATGCCAGTACCACACTGTTTTAATACTGTAGTTATGTACATTTTGAAATCAGCAAGTGTGAGTCCTCTAACTTTGTTCTTTTTCAAGGTTATTTTGGCTGTTCACAGCCCCTTGCAATTCCATATGAATTTGAAGATCACTTTTTCCATTTCTGCCGAAAAAGCTGCTAGAATTTTGATAGAGATTACATTGAATTTGTAGATCGCTTTAGGCAGTATGACAGTATTTTCAAAGACACTTTGAAATCAGAAGACAGTTAACTTAGTAGGCGGTATTGTTGAGTCTGACCAAGTCTGATTCTTTTTTTCTTTGTAAGTCTGGTTAAAGATTTGTTGGTTTAATTGATCTTTTTAAAAATTAATGGGGTTTTATTGATTGTCGCTTATCACTTTTCTATTCTCTGCTTCATTTTTCTCTAATGTTTACTCTTTCCTTCCTTCTATCTTTGGATTTAGTTTTTTTAGGTGTGAAGTTAGGTTATTGACTGTTTTATATATATATATATTTTTTTTTTTTTGCATGCTTTATAGTGAGAGTCACATTTCATTCTTTTTCCATGCGACTAGACCAGGAATCAAACCTGGGTCTCTGGCACGTAAGGTGAGCATTCTACCACTGAACCACCTGTGCACCCTCTTTGGCATTTTTGAAGTGAATAACGATATGATCTGAAAGAGCATTCTATAATCACTTCAATTAGTTCAACAAAAAATAAAGGTCCTTTTTTGTAAAATTGATTCTTTTGTGCTTTCTCAGAATTGTTCCGCTCACCATTGTTTTCGTATGTTTGAAGTTCTTTATCATCCAGGAGGAATAGCAGGGAAAGGAAACACTTGGGTTCCAGGACCTGCTGGCCCACAGATCTGCGACAGACTCCCTTTGCTCCCCCTCCCTGTAGGTACTGGATATTCAGGTCTTGGGGCCGTGTGGGCACAGTGATTGGTAGCAACAAACTGGAGCAGATGCCGTCCAAGGAAGATGCCATTGAGCACTTCATGAAATTATATGAAGAAAAAACTGGGAACCTCTGGGACTCCAAAAATTTCACTAAGTATCCCAAAAAATTCTACCCTCTGGAGATTGACTATGGCCAGGTAATCCCTTCATGCTCCTCACACCTTCTCATTCTAGGTAACCGTGTTCTTTACAATCAAACCAAGGACTGGATGTATCACTAGTGAATTCTGTTGAACATTTAAAGAAGAATTAGCCCCAGTCCTTCACAATCTTTTCCAAAAAATAGAAGGGAGAACACTTTTCAACTCCTTCTGTGAGGCCAGTACTACCCTCATACCAAAGCCAGGCAGAGACATCACAGGAAAACTCCACACCAGTACTTTACAAATACTGACGCAGAGTCCTTGACACAATACCAGCAAATTGAATCAAGTAACATAAAAAGGTTTATATGCCATGACGAAGGAATAGAAGTTGGTTCAGTGGCCAAAAATCTGTCAGTATAATACACAGTATGAATAAACCATGTGAGCTTCTCCATAGATGCAAAAAAGCATTCTGTAAAATCCAACACCCTTTCATGAACAAAATTCACACAATGAAGTGTGAGGTGAGGCATGGATGAGAACAGTGTTGGCTCTTATATGGCTGTCGAGGTGGAGCAGTCTGTGAAGTCGTTCCCTAAATGGATAGCAGGCAGTAATTGGTAGAATCTCTACAGGGCTTCTTATCTGAGCCCATACTTCACCATCAGTTATTGGCCTGGTTATGTCTTCAAGGCAGAATTAGAGTGACTTGACATGCTCTGCTAGATTCACAGTTTTTAGTCTCAAATTAGGAAAGGAGGCAAAATATTTGTAGGTTGGATATATATCTGCATATGTTACCAAATAGCCTTGGATCTTTTTCTTGGTTGATATTTTTGTGGCCCTTTATGATGTCAAAATGCCTTCCTTGTTTTTCTATAAGGATATTTTATCATCAAGAAAACAGTATGTGTCTATGTTGTGGAAGGAGAGAGATTTGTATGTGGTTATAGATCTTAAGTTTGTGGGGAATTCTATCCTTTATGTGGGCCATCATTCATAATTTATCAAAACTTCTCTCTTCTGGTAGGCATTTAGATTATTTCCAGGTATTTGCTGTCATGATGCTGATAGAAGTGTTTGTGTACTTCCCAGATTATTTCCATTAGAGGTGGATTTCACATAGTTTTCCCTCCAGTAAAGTTATACCCAGAGGATGAAAGATTATTTAAGAATTAGGTTTCAGCATTAAGAGCAGATCCACTGGTGGTAATTGTAACCAGGGAACTAATACAGGGCAGGATCCAGCATCAACGCCAAATCTATACCAAGCATACCAAACACCATATTATTTGCTGTGGACACTCCCTGCCCTCTTAGAGTTCAAGTTAAAAGTGAGATAATTAAAGCAGTTTCAATATGGTGTGATCTTGGCTTAGCCTGGATTCTTCAGATAACAGAGGCAGAGTCTCATGTGCTATTAGTTTATCAGGAAGTGCAACCCCAGAGAGTGGGAATGAGACAAGGAAGAGTGAAAGTTAATGCTAGGATGCATTTGAACGCTGTCAAACTGGCTGGCAGACCTGGAACTGATTGCTTAATCCTTTGGCACTATATGAAAAGGCCATATAAACTCAGTCTCCAATAACTTGCCCTTAAGTGAGGAAATGCAAGAGAAAGGGGAAAGAATTCATCAGTCCAGTGCCCCATTGGGCCAAGGTTTACCATCATTACTCCTTGCCCTTAGGTTCTGCAGCATTGGGCACTGTCAGGTCCCCAGTCGGGATATCAGCAATCCCAGCTGGGGCATAAGTAGGAGGTGTTGAGAGCAAAGGGAGCATGAGCACCTTCAGGTCAGAGCCCATCAAAGCTGAATGCTGTCATGGAGGCGGGAATAAGACTGGAGCAGTGAAGAGAACCTAGGGATGCATACAAAGTGTCTAGTCCTCTTGCAAACTCAGGGAAACAATGGCCCAAAGCTTTTTACAGCACAGCTTTTTTTGCTGGTGCCACTCCATTCTATATCCTTTACCTGCAGCCAGCACCACCCCACCCTCGTTGCCATTGCTGCCACCACCACCACTACCACTTTGCTTGGATTATTTAATTGGGTCTTTCTTAATGATTTCCTTTTTCCCATGCTTTTTTCTTTAAGGATGAAGAAGCAGTGAAGAAGCTGACAGTAAACCCTGGCACCAAGTCCAAGCTCCCTAAGCCAGTTCAGGATCTCATTAAGATGATCTTTGATGTGGAAAGTATGAAGAAAGCCATGGTGGAGTATGAGGTTATTGCACTTTATTTATTTTATCTGTGAGCATTTACTGAGGATAATAATTTGATGCTGGGCTGGTGAAGAACTCTGTAGCTGTATTTGTTTTCTTCTTTCTCTTTCAAAAAATAGAAGATTTTTTATATATACATCAGCTTCAATTGCCTCTTGTTTAGCCCTTGGAGTACTGGGGCCTGTAGTGCCAACTCATTTGATTTGTTGTGTAACATGAGGTGTGTGTAGTGAGCCATTCCTTGGGTCCACAGTCCCCCTTGCACTTTTCTTGCCTCTTTGCCCCTTGTTGTCTTGCATGGGATGCATAGCATGGTTGTTTCCTGGCCTAACCAAATGGGCCACCAGGAATGTCAGGGAAGTACAAGACTTAGCCTCTTAGCAGTAAAAGAAACTGCTGTGGCCAGTACTGACACAAGGTGAACCTTGCTTCATCAAGTAAAATTCCTAACAGCTGTTTTGAAGGAAAGGGTCTGGGGGTGGGCAGGGGAGAAGGTGGGCTGATGGTTGTTGGATTAGTTGTGCTCCTACGGGGGCAGAATGGCAGGGACTGCTGTCAAGGCTAAGGGTTCTCTGTGTTTCCTTCCTCTCATCTCTGCTCTCCTGGCAGTTGAGGGCAGAAGGGCCCTTGTTCTCGCTGCTTCTGGCATCAGATTACTGAGTGCTGACCCTTGGGGCCTTCCAGCCGAGGTGAGGCCAGGTGCTGCTCAGCAGCCTTATCAGAGGGGTACTTTGCCTGGACTTGTGACCTTGTATCGCCTTGGAGACATCCTTTTCTCTCCCACCCACACCCCCTTTCCCCTTCCTTCCCCAGCTGCTCAGCCAGGAAGCTACAGAAAAACTGCTGAAGTTTTCAGCATCTGAAAAGGCTGCTCTGAAAGACAAGCAACTGGGGTGGGTTGGTTATTCCACTTACCCTGGGCTCCTGGGAACCCAGAAAGAGGAGATGAGTCCATTCCCTCCCTTCTCTGCAGGGGTGTACCCTCCAGGCTCAGGTCCTGCTCCTTCCCATCTATTTCCTGGAGACCACTGGCCATCCTAGAGTGAGGACAAAGCACTGCCAGCCTCTTTCTCTTCAACCCCAGTAGGCATCAGACCCCACCCCCAACATCTCACCAGAAAGTAAATGATAGAGGCTCACCGTCAGGAACTTGGCAAGGTTGCTTACGACCCAGCTGTTGTTAGAGAACAGACTGTTGCATTATATCCTAGATGTTATCTAATGAGTTTGCAAATGCCAGGACTTGTTTAATTCCCTTGTTCAAATAGTGTGTTTTAGTTTGCTAGGCTGCCAAAAGCAGATACCATAAGAATGGGTTGGCTTTTAACAGTGGGAATTTATTAGCTTATAAGCTTACAGTTTTGAGGCTGTGAAAATGTCCAAATCAGGACATCATCAGGGTGATGCTTTCTTCCCAAAGATTGATTGCCAGCAATCCTTGGCTCTTCTGCCACATTGCAAGGCTCATGGTGGCATCTGCTGGTCTCCTTTCCCTTCCAGGTTTCTTTGCTTTTAGGTTCTTGCTCCTGTGGCTTTCTCTCTGTCTGAATTTCATTCTCTTATAAAGAACTGCAGTGAAAGATTATGGCCCACCCTGGGCCATGCCTTAATTAAAGTAACCTCATCAAAAGATTCTACTTATAGTGGGTCCACATCCGTAGCAATAGATTAGCTCTAAGAACATGGTTTTCCGGGATATGAACAGTTCCAAACCATAATGTCTAACCTGACTTCTGGCTGAACCTCCAGTCTGTGGGGTCTGACTATTTTGAACAACTTGCGGGTGAATTCCCCAATGTGGGCACACGTGAAAGATAGAGAAGAGGCTCTCAGATTCATTAGTGTTTTAAAAGGAACTTCCAACTTCTCATACTCTGGGTTACCCATGATTCAGAGAAGTTCTCTGCTATTTTCAGACTCAAATCCCTTCCTGTGGAATATAACTAGCTCAGCAGCAAGAAAAGGGTCAGGGACCCTTCTGCTGGAATGGGCTGGGGAAAAGCCTGTAAGAAGTGTGTGGCGCACGAGGATGCTGACTTCTAGCCGAAGGGCTTCCACATGGGGTTGGGGTAACTTTCTGGGTGAGTAAACCTGGTCACCTGGGGAGCTTTATCCCCCGCGAGAGGAACCTTGGGTTCCTTTGAGGAAGGTGAATTCTGCGCCCAGAGAAGAATGGGGATTGGGTACTCAGGATACGTGGAGAAGGGGGTGCTACATCTAGCCCATGGCCCCAGACGCCCTACTCTGGCTACATCCGGGCTCGTGAGTCCTGGGGCCTGGGATGGCTTCCATTTTTACATCCTCCGTGATAGGTCATCCATGGACACAGTGCTCCCCTCCCGCATTCAGGTGTTCATATTATGGGCTGCTTTCCAGGAGAGGAGCAGGTTATGTGGATGTAGCCCTTCTCTTATTCTTGTGGTCAGTCCAAACGTTTTGAGGGTGTAGGTCAGGGAGACAAGGTCTTTCCTTTTGTGAATAAATGCCACAATTGCACAACTTACAGAAATTGCTCCCTTCAGAATCTATATTCACCCTGGTCATACTGTTTTTGATAGAAACTTCTTTGGGTTCCTTCTTTAGAATTGCTTTCAGAGCCAAATTATAGTCCATGCTGAAGTCACTGTGTTTCATTGTAGATTTTCCTTGGTTCAAAATAGATGATCTACCTCCTGACCCAGGTTTAGCTTCAAATTTTGAACTCCAGAAATCAGGTCTACCTCAGGATGGAGCGAGAACAGTATATGCCACAGTCCATGGTTTCTACTATGATCAATGATTGCTGACCCCTAGTTTGTGCCTTCTGAGCTATGAGCATTTATCTTATCACCTTATTTAATCCTCACAACATTTCCATTTCTAAAATGCTTGTTCAGCCTCACCTTTATTCCAGGCCCTTCAGGAAAAGGAGAAGCTAAGATAGGAGAAGCTAAGATAGGTAAGGCATGGTCACAGCGTTTGGGGAGCTCAGAAGAGTCTAGTGGGAATGCCTGAGACCAGTGTCTCATGGTGCAGAGCCTGGGGGCCTGGTAGACATGTAAGCAGAGTTGGCCCCAGGGCTGAGCAAGCCACACGGACATAGTCACTCACAAAAAGAGCAGGATCTCTTTTGAGGAAGGCGGCCCCATTTTACAAGTGGGAAGCCAAGCTCAGATTGGATACATCACCAGCTCACTGCTGGTAAGGGCTTCAGACTGCAAACCTTGTGCTTTTTTCCACTGTAGCATCCTGACTGTCTTAATAATAGTTCCTCAGGTGTTTTGAGCAATAGCAGTATTGTTCGAACAAATATTTAATCTTTTGGGGTGACTGATTTGAAAGGAACAACATTGATTCAAATTTACATACTTAACGTTCAGCTGTGTGTCCTCTAAAAATAATTTTTACTGTCCTGAAAGCCAGGGAAGTATGCAGCTACTGCCTTGGCCCTGGGACCCCTAGGCAGGCATAGGGAAGACACTGCATGGGGAGCCAGGTTATTTCACACTGACCCTCTGGGTGGAGGAGCCCTTGCTGGCTCACCCCAGCGGTGAAGGAGAAGTGAGCATGAATCTTTGCTGCACTCCTTTCCCTGCAGCAGGGTTAGGTGGCTCACTCTGAAACCGGATCCCTAGGCCAGTTCTGGGCAGGCTTCTGACTGCTTCCATCTGAGGGGTGTGTTCGGCCCAGCTGTCCCCTCACACACCGCAGGGTGCCCAGCTTTTAAGATGAAATCCCCTTCTCCTCAGATTGATCTTCAGAAGATGCCGTTGGGGAAGCTGAGCAAAAGGCAGATCCAGGCCGCGTACTCCATCCTCAGTGAGGTCCAGCAGGTAAGCAGTGGGGTGACCTCACCTCTGTCACAGGAATGAGCCACAGCAACTGCCCAGTGGTTCTCCTGAGCCACCATCCTTGGGCACACTTGTTAGGCTTAGCAGCAGTTACTTTACTCATGGTTAACAAAGGAGAGATACTTAACCAAAGTCCAAGGTGGAAGGTAAACTAATTGGTGACATCCATGTCATAATGAGAAGTAGGCTTGGGGCTTCTGGCCTGCAGAGTCCTGTCCTATGGCCATCTAAGACTATCTACCAAATCCGTGGTGTTCCAGTGGCCCAGCTCCTCCATCTCTGTGCATTTATTGAGCTCCATCTAGAACACTGCTTGGCGCTGGTATTAAAGGAGTTTTAGCCTGATTGTGCCTGGTCAGCTGGACCTCCAGGGGCAGTGAAAACGGATTCCCCACCTCAGAGATGAAGAGCAGTGGATGAAGAGGGCCTGGCTGAATATTACAGCAATTTTATTGTGAAAAAATTTCAAACATACAGAAAGTACAGCAAATACCTGAGCACGCCAAGTAGATTCTATAATTAACCTTTTCCATAGCAGTATTTTATTTTGATGATTACATAGTTCTTCGTACAGGTGAGATGTTAACATGGGAAGCCCCTTGTTGCATTGCACTGCCCTGTTTGAGAGTAGAGGTGTCTGTCCTGGCCCACATGTATGCTGGTCTAGCTCTGGGACGCAGTGGTGGCATCAGTCCCTGAGAGAAGCCTGACCAGGCCTGACCCTGGGGCTGCTGCCACTGCCTGTGCTCCTTCCGCCTCTCCCCTGCAGGCCGTGTCCCAAGGCACCAGCGACTCCCAGATCCTGGACCTCTCAAATCGTTTCTACACCCTGATCCCCCATGACTTTGGGATGAAGAAGCCTCCACTCCTGAACAATACAGACAGCGTGCAGGTACCTGGGTTCAGAAGGGAGCCGCGGGTCAGCTGGTTGTGGGTCTTGGGTGTTGTCCCCTTGCGCCTGCCCCTCACATCATGATCCCAAAACCCAGGGGACAAACCTGAGAGGCCCAAATTCATGCCTCTTTGTGAAGTGAGGTTTCTACCCACATTGGTGGACAAGGCCACAGAGCAGAACAGACTCTTTTTTCCAGCCCTGGATTTACCATATCAATCTGGGGGAAAGAGCAGTTGGGGAGGGAGTCCTGCTAACTCCTGCTAACTTCTTCCTCCCCGTTATCCCTCCCTGCCTCCTTAGGGGGGCTGATGATAGTTCCTGCCTTGGGAACGATTTGTTCCATCTTCAGTGTAGGTCCTTCCCTGGAGATCAAACCCTTATTACCACTCCACGAAACCCATCTGAACCATCCCTATGAGCTGGCGGAATGGCCTTCGCCAGCTGGAGGTCCCTCCATCAGTGTCTGTGCTTGATTGATTCTGCATAAAACATTCCCTGCTTGTAGGTTCTCTGTAACAAACTGAGGGGAGTCTAAGGAGCCTTTCTCCCTCAGCTTGGTACTTAGCCCAGGGTCTTTCTCTTGCTTGCCCAGGCTAAGGTGGAAATGCTGGATAACCTGCTGGACATCGAGGTGGCCTACAGTTTGCTCAGGGGTGGGTCTGAGGATAGCAGCAAGGACCCCATCGATGTCAACTATGAGAAACTTAAGACTGACATTAAGGTAACACAGCCGCCTCTAACACATTGTCACCATTCACCAAGAGAGCACCGGTTCCTGCACTTGAATGTGCATCAGGCTGACCTGGAGATCTTATTGAGACACAGATTATTAGAGCCCAAGGATTTGCTTTTCTAGCAGGTTCCCAGATGTGGCTATAGCAGGTCCTTTGAGAACCTCAAAGCATTTCACTTTTCAGTAATTTGCAAGAAAAGCTTCTCATCCAGAGCCTTGGTTTAGTGTAGAGAATGAGTTTTGAAAGGCCTTACAGAAAGTTCTCTTTTTTTGCCCCTTAAATTAGAGATGGGCTCTGTTTTGGGGGATTCGTTCATAATCATTAGTAGGCTTGTTATCGGTATCCCATTTCAGAAATGGAAATGCCTGATGGCAGCTGTCATAAAAATGTAATGCTTGGGTTTTAAAGTGGTCCATGTTGGCACATGCACAGTCCTTGGTCTTTGCTGTTTTGAATGCTCAGGCAGAAATCACCCTCCGTAGGCCAGCCAAAGGACAGATGTCCGCATCGGCTTCTGGCTTGCTGTGACCTTGACCCTGGTCTCCTCCTCTGTGTGCCTTGCTTTTCTCAGCCCCTGCCTCCCTGAGGTGTTACAAGGGTTACAGTGCCTGGGGACAGTGTGTTCACATCACTGAAAAGAGCCTTTCTGCTTGGGACAAAGCATAGATCTGTAATACCAAGAAGGAGAAGACACCAAATGCCACTTGCTTTGCCACTGGGGTACATGCTTGATGGGCAGGCTATGGGCATGGTTCTTTTTAAAGGGGTCATTTTCACAATTCACAGTTCTGAGACCTTTTAGTTAGGCAACAGTGTCTCTGCTTGATTGCTAGATTTTCTTTGAATTAAGAGTAAGGGATGAATGTAAGAGCACATATCCTCTTCTGTCATGTACTTGTGTTTAATTAGCATAGATTTGATCAACTATTTGATCAGATCTATAATTTATTTAATATAAACAACTAATTGTTTATTGGGCATAAACTCTGAGCTAGGCACAGTATGCTTGGCCCTGAGGATCCACAAGTGAATGTCCTCAGGCCCCTGCGTTGACAGGCTCCTTGCACTTTTAACTGCAATGCTCCACAGTTTGAAGAGAACAGTCCTGGCCTGTGATGTCTTCAGGCCGTTGTGCTTTAATTCATATGATGAGCTGAACTGCTGGTTCCTTGTTCTGGGAGAGTCCCTGTTTACAGGTGGGGAACCCCATATCTCTAGCTTTCCAGATATCCCAAAGCATAGATTTTAGGATGGAAAGGAAGGTCTGAGATCTTCTAGCAATGCAGGGAAGTGAAACAATTGGCCCGGGGTCTGCCCTAGTCGTGGGGCTTAGGACACAGGCCTCTCAGTCCCACCTGGGCTTCCTTCAGTTGGTCTGGGCCTCGGCTGAGCCCGTGTGCTGCTCTGCCTCCCTGGGCCCTCCGCGTGGGTCTCCCTGGGTCCACTTTGCTCTAATTCTGAGACCCTTTCTTCTAGGTGGTTGCCAGAGATTCCGAAGAAGCCGAGATCATCAGAAAGTATGTTAAGAACACTCACGCGACCACGCACAATGCCTATGACCTGGAGGTCGTTGATGTAAGGCCGCCTTCTCCCCCACCCCTTTTTATGGCCTGTGGGCTTCCCCACTCCCTCCAACCGAGCCTGGGAAGGAAAGAGCAGTTTCCTTTGATTTAAATAACCAGAGGAAATGACTCATTTGTCTTTCTGAGCAGAAAAATTAGAAGTCTTATAGTTTGGGGCTGGCTTTTTCTTAGGCTGTAGAGGACATTTCCTGTCCTAAACCTAGCAGTTTTAGACTCAGAAAACATGGTAGACGTGATATTAATTTTAATAGCTAGCCTCTACTGGATAGGACCTTGAGAAGTCATGTTACTCCATCCCACCTGGAGTGAAAACATCTTCCATCCTGCAACAAACCTGGAATTTCTAGCTCTCGGGACAGCTAGTCAGTTTTCCCATATCTAGTCAGATCTTTCAGTTGACCAGACTAACAAATGACTCCTTTTATCGCCTTTACCTATTACCCCGACCAGATCTTTAGGATTGAGCGTGAAGGGGAGACCCAGCGCTACAAGCCCTTCAAGCAGCTCCATAACCGAAGGTTGCTGTGGCACGGGTCCAGAACCACCAACTTTGCTGGCATCCTGTCCCAGGGCCTCCGAATAGCTCCACCTGAAGCTCCTGTGGTATGCATCCGGCCCCAGGAGGCTGGGATTGAAGGGTGGGCAATACCTCCCTCCGCAGTTTTCTTCACATAGAGCTTTATAGATACTGAAGTGAGATGTGCACAACCCCAGCGAGTAAGCGGCCTTGAGAAATAGGGGTGTTGGCTCAACTGTGGCTGATAAGGGTGACTGTTGCCAGACAGCTTTACTCAGGTCCTTGGCTGTAGCTCCCAGGTGGTGCCCATGTAGCGCCTTCCCCTTCATTCTCCTGACCCTAACTGTCGATGGAGTAGCTGCACATGTGTCAAATATAATTCCAGAAACAAAAAAAGTAAAGGGTCCAGGCCCTACTGTGAAATGCAGAGTGGATGTGGTGACATGGAAAGACAGACTTAGCCGCAGGCCACACTGAGTTCTGCTCTTGCTCTGCCACCTTGTGGCCGACAACCCTCGTGAGTGAGCACAGACTCTTCATCTGTAAAGGCTGGTAATAAATGTTAGAAAAGCCCTGCCCAGAGGGATTGTTAGGTCCCCTGCTAGATTAGAGAAGTAAATAGCTGGAGAGGAGCTTGCAGGGAGAGAGAGCAGCCAAGTCCCTTGTCACACGGTTGTTAACTGCAAGGAGCCAAGGGGGCTAATGACTCTGGCTGGTGCTGTGTAGTCGTGTGGCTCAGGCAGATTACCTTATTGGTGAACCTTGCATTTCACTTACAATAGTATATAAAAATAATAACCAGTATATACCGGGTGTTTACATGTGCTGGGCACTAGTTTAAGTAACATTATCATTTATTCTTCACAACAGTCTTCATGAGGTTATTTCCCCCAGTTGAGAGAAGAGAGGAGTGAGGCCACTCAGTATCTGGTAGAGCCAGGTCTTGAACAGTCTGACCTTGAACTCAAACCTCATTGCTCACCTTACCCAGGGGCACTGTGAGAACTGAAGGTGACCTACTACCGTCTTCTACATGGTGCCTGGCTCCAGGTGGCGCTGGGGGAATAGCCTTCTCAGGGGAAGGTCTTCAAATGTCCTTTTTCTAATCCTACAGACAGGTTATATGTTCGGTAAAGGAATCTATTTTGCTGACATGGTCTCCAAGAGTGCCAACTACTGCCACACGTCCCAGGGAGATCCAATAGGCTTGATCCTGCTGGGAGAAGTTGCTCTTGGGAATATGTGAGTAAACCTAGGTTTGGGACATGGGGACAGAGTAGACTGTGGGAAGCATTCGCCCTCATTGAAGAGATGACCCTGGAAACCCCCCACCCATTTCTGGGCCCATTAGTTAAGACTGATTAGCATAGACACTCCAATTCAAGACAGGAATGCCTCAGGAAACCCAGAGGCAAGAATACAGACTATGGCCCCAGGCCTCGAGGACTGAAAAGAAGCAGAAATTAAGGCAGCATCTATTCTTTTTGTGGACTAGGAGGCAAAAAGTTTGAAGTGCACAAAGGGTGGCCACTCTGTAACACCTATGATATTTACATTTTCTGTTTGAGACAAGCCCAGATTGAATGGAATCCTAGTCCCAGTTCCAAATTCCCCACAGAGGAAACCTGGCCCAGCTTTGATCAGGTGTCCACCCTGGTCCTAGCAGCTGTAAACAAAAGAGCAGGGCTATGTAGTAGACCAGGCTCGGGAGATCATTGGCAGATATCTCCCAGCAGCCTACACAGCTCCCAGCAAAGCCTTCCCTGGGAAGGGACCCATGGCATGGTCATTGGGTACAAAGTCTATTTTCAAAAAGAACTTGACCCTCAGCTTCTTGAGCCAGAGTTGGAGGGAGCACAAAACAGTGATGATGGACAGAGTTCTATGGGTGTTTACCCCTCCTTCTCACATGACCTTGTTCTGTTAAACTTGATCTGAGAGCCCATTATTCTTGGAAGATCCTCTCAGACTGTCCTCTTGTTAATAGGTATGAGCTGAAGCATGCGTCACATATCAGCAAGTTACCCAAGGGCAAGCACAGTGTCAAAGGTAATGTGTTTCAAAGCTGCTGCTCAAATCTCAGGCACCCTGGACAGATGAGGGAGGGTCCTTCTTCCCTAAAAGGCTGTGTTCCTGTGGCTAGCTCATCAGCAGTTTGAGGTTCACTGAAAACAGTTTTGCTCTTTTTGACTGCAAAATCTTGGTGTGTGCACCAGCAGCAGCCAGGGTGGGCCTGACTCTTCACTGCTGCCAGGAGGGGCTTCTCATGTCATCCACAGTGGCATCTGGAGCCTCTCAGATGGAAGTTCACAGCATGTGGTGCTTTAGGGCCTCCAACTACTGGTCGCTGTGGTTGCGTTGGAATTCTGTTCAGCAGAAATGTAACCCATTAGGGGCTGCCACTCCGCATTAAAATCAGTCAAGACTGACACCCCGGGAACCTTGGTTTATAGCCTACAGCTTCATGTCTGGAAGAAGGATAGAGTATGGGATTTGTATGGCTTTAAGATGGGTATGTGGACCCTGCATGAAATTCATCTCCTCTCCCTGGAGTGTTGTCATTGTCTACTCTCACAGTATCACTTCCACCTGTTCTGCAGGATTGGGCAAAACCACCCCTGACCCTGCAGTGAGCATCACTCTGGATGGTGTAGAGGTTCCTCTTGGGACCGGGGTTTCATCTGGTGTTAACGACACCTGTCTCCTGTATAATGAGTATCCTTTTATGAGTATACTGGGTGGGCCTGAAGAGTATTCTGGGGCTGTACAGTTACTTATATGCAATCACTTCCCTTGGGGCCAGCTGTGATTGGACACTGTCTCATGGTGAAATTTCCCCCAAATGGACTCTGTACCTGTATAGACTACTTTACAAGGTATGATCCCCTTCCCCCAATTTCCAAAGCATTGTCTCCCCTCCTTTATCTGCCTGTTTTGAACCTGGAAGGCCAGTAGTTGGGAAAGTTTAGCTTTCCCAGCCCCAGGAAGAAGCCCTTAGGATATCTTCTAGGCCAGCAGGGAACATCCTGCCCTTGGGCTGGTGCCACGAGGGCAGTCTTCTCCTGTCACACTGTTTGCTCCTTGACGGGCCTCCCCTCTAGGTACATTGTCTACGACATTGCTCAGGTAAATCTGAAGTATCTGATAAAACTGAAATTCAATTTCAAGATGTCCCTGTGGTGAACTGAGATACGGTGGAGTCGCACTCAGCAACTTGAGTAGGGATTCACTTGACGTGTTTGTGTGTAGACTGCTCATCAGAAATTTCAGCTAAATTGCCGATGGATATTACTTTTACTAAAGCTCCCGAGAAAGGATTTTATATGAACAATTGGTCACGTGTTAAAAGGTTTTTCCAAACATTTTTTAATCCCTCGTTTTGTGTTTTGAAGGGAGGATGGGTTACTTTGATTTTTTTTTTTTTTTTTTTTTTTTGCCTTCCAGGCAGAGACCTGGGACGTACAACTGACAATAGAGGAAAAGTTGGAGAGGTTTTTTTTTTTATTTTGTTATGTTTTGCTGGGTTTTTTGCCCATACTAGTCCTGTGAACAGAACCACAAACTACATTAGAACATTTGCCTTGCTGGGTTCCCCAGGAAGGAAAATATATGCTTTATGGTTCTACCCTTTTTCTAAAGTGTTTATCTTTTAGTTTTCGTTTTGGAAAAATGTTAAGCATTTATTTTAAGGTAAAAATAAAAACTAATTTCATACTAATTAAATTTTCTTTTTTATTTTGCATGTATTGTCCCTTTTAGCTTTTTTCCTTTTTTCTTTTTTCGATGAGGGTTGTGGGGAGACCAGCAGGGGGGAACATTTACAATTTCCCTTATTTAGAAACAAAGAGAGCTTTCCTTTTCTAGAAACACCTGAAAACGGAAACTCTCAGAATATATAGTATAGTAAATTAAAAGTTGTATTTGAAATTCTTGACTCTCCTATGAGCAATTTTGTCTTCCACATTAAAATTATATTGCTGATATACCCAAGGGTTAATATAGTTCTCAATTAAAATGGAATTGCCTTCTTTATCTGTGCATTGTGTGGTTAATCTTCATAGGGCAAGGTCCACAAGGACCAGGAGGGCCTGTTTTGCCCATATCTGTGAAACCCCAAATGTGCCAGGCAACAGCCCAGTGGCCTGCCTCCCTTGGAGTGGCAGCAAACCACACACAAAGGATAGGAAGAACTCTTATTTTTCTTCCACTTACCAGATAACATTGTGGCAATGAAAATGTATTGGTATCTTCTATGGAGGGTTGTCTGACATATACCATATTGCTTCATACAACCACCCTATATTTGGGCAATGCTTAAATATTTGCATTTAATGCTGGGAAGCATTTAAGGTCCCTGAAAGCCAAGAGCTGTGTCTTGTTCTCGCTGCTGGCCTTTTGCAGAAGGGAAATGAGTATGAGCCAGAAGGTGGATTCATAGGCAAGAGAACCAGCAGCAGCTGAGACTGGGGAGAATCTTGCCCTAGAAGGGCATTGGACCATGGGTTAGGTTCCATAAACCATCCCCTGCAGAGCAGGGGGAGACAAACAAACTGAGCTGTCTTAAACCCAAAAACTTGTTTTTGTGGTGAATGAAACAACGGACAGACCTCATTCAAGCCAGAAAAGGAAAAGAAAATAATAAAGCATAAAATTTTCTATAAGTTTTGCTGTATTTTGAGTGATTATAACCAGAGGTGCAGTCTATGAACTGTATTTTGTGGGGCTGCCTCCTCTAGTAGCCACATTTTGACTTCTTATAACTAACTACTTTGAGGACCACATAAACCAAAGTCAATTCTGAAAGACTGCTCTTCATCAACTTGGTTTTTTTCAGTCTAATGTTTGATGAAAATCCTTAGCACCTCATCCCATGAAAAGAACCACAAGCCACATTAGAACATCAGAACCTGAGACCGTCACTCCTGTTTAGTCAGCCTCTCAGGAAGGCTCTGTGGCCCCCTGGAGCATAAATATCCCATTTATCAGCACTGAGCAAGACAGCTAGCCTTGCAGGATCTGATTAAACAAAGTATTCTTAGGTTGGAATGGTTGTTTAATGGGTTCCCTGTCAAAACAGATTTCTTAAGAGGGAGTCACATGTCTGAATTTATATTTTCCTTCTAAAAGAGGGAAGTTACCATATTATATGTTGCATTATATAATTTATATTCCCATTCTGCTTTTCTTTCTTTAAATACATTCAAGTCCTGTCTCGGGAACAGCTAAAATACAAGCAGAAAATTTTAAATAAAATTAAAATTTTTAAATTTTGGGCCACTCAGAGAAGAAGGGGTGCTGCTCTCTTCTTTCCAGGTGGGCAACCCCTTCTCCCTACCTCAGTGCCCCCCACCCCACCCCCTGCCTGGCAATGCCCTGGGACAGCAGTAACTGCCCAAGGCAGTACTTGGCTCATGTTTCAGGACATGCTGTTCTGCACAGTGGCACATGTTTTTAAGTTCTAAGCAGAAGCACCATACATTACTCCAGTATATTAACCAGTGAATTCTGCATTGACTTCTCTTGCTATGGTTCTTATTTTGCTTTCTTTTAGAGGTGGAGAGCAGTTCCTTCAATATCCTAGAGCACCTCTGTGAAGCTGCCGGAGAGCAGTTTGGAATTTCATCCTGGGGTGAACCTCATGCACTGTGCAGTTCCCTGAATGAACAGTGGTAGCTGCATGTTAGCTGTTTAGGTTGCTCCTCCAGGTAGTCCCTGGGTACTTACTACTAGACCAAATAACCTCAGGTATTTTCATGTTTTATCACAAGGATTTTTGTTCATTCAACATTGAAAGCCAACAAGGTGCATTGTCCTTAGGCCTTCTCCAGAAACTTCTCACTATTCAGATCTGCATATCAGAAATGATTTATCTTCAACCTATTGGGCTGGTTTTATGACACTTTTAAATATCACCCATGTACTTTAAGAATTTCACATATTCCAGATCAGTTTCATCTTCTTTTCCTAAATTCTTTCTGTTTCAACTCCCAAAAGATTGGGAATTAACCTTTTAAGGAATGCTTCTTGTATCTCTTAGGGTTTGAGAATGTGTGTGCTAATGTCTCTAAAGTAAATAGATTGGTACCTGACCTATGAAACACATTCAGTAAATCTTAATGATGTTGCTGAAATCCCAAGAATGATTTTGCTAGAGTCAGAGTCCAAACAGGAATCCCCAAGTAAGAAAGGAGAAAATAGCAGGACAAAGAAATAAGACTGTGCTTGTTAGGGAGTTCTTGGGCTGTCTTGGGAGAAGGAACATTAGCCTATTACAGTGATCTGTGCCCACTTTTTCAGTCCCCTGGGAAGCATCATCAGAACATTTGCTTCTTGGTCTGGTTTCATCCTCCACACTCCCCATCATCTGCCTTGACTGCAACACGACCAGCCTCTCCAGCACTGTCCCCCCAGGCCCACCCCACTTCCAGGCAGACCTGCTGGGGCTCAGAATAGCCCAGCTGCTGCCTCAGCAGATGGCCAGGCTAATTTTAGCCATGTGGTGCTCACCCAGGGGGCAAGCTGGACTTTCAGATTTGAAAATGCCAGTGTGCAGCTTTGGTTGGGAGCCAGTAACAAAGCTTTGAGTTGTGATCTATGTGCTACCTAGCGCTTGATAGGGAGTCCAGAAATACAATTTTTAAAGGAGTTTTTGTTTTCTCAACCAACAAGAGCCCAAACTATCGAGCCAGCAGGCAGTCAAGCCTGTTGTGTGTGTGGGCATGGGGGGTGGGGGTGAGGGGCAGGTGATGGCCTCACCTCCTGCCTTCAAAGGGCAAGGTCCTCAGGTTCCTGGGCATACTTAGTTCTCATTGCTCTCTTGTCAAAATGAAAGACAGAAGCAGCCATCTCAGCATCTTGGGTCACCCTCTGAACGACTTCTGGGCAATGGGCTGCATTTTGATGCTGTGGAAAGACTGACGAGGAAGAAATAGACCATAGATGGCAGCAAGCGTCTGCAGGGCATCTCGGCACGCTCGCGGGCTCCCTCATGATAACCTAGTATGAAGGAGGCAGGTGTGGAAACAGGCTCAGAGGTAAGACCCTGCCCAGTGTCCCAGTACAGGTTGTAATTGAGCCAGGTTGAGAACTTGTATTTTCAGGTGTGATGTTTCTAGTTCATCATCCCCCATTTATGTTGCCTTTGCCTTTCACACAAATTTCCCCAGCAAGTTGAGACAGCTCAGTGTGGCTTGGAGAACTGTATTCCAGCCAGGCTTTGCCTTTTTCTAGATAGATGACGAGTCACTGACGGAAATTGAGGACCAGAGGAGACATCAGTAAAATGAGACCGTGCTCTAGTTCATGGCTCCCTAAGTTGGGTTCCTTGACTCTTGGAAGGTGCTTGGATGGTCTGCAGGGTCTCCAGACAACCCCTTGCATCAGAAGGGGCTGCTTTCAGCTGCAAGGAAAGGGAGGCCCAGTTAACAACAGCTTAAACAATAAGGACATATTTTATCTCCTTGTCAAGAAGTGGCCAGTTAGCAGGACTAGTTAATTAAGCTTATCTGTTTTTCTCTTGGCTTTCCTTTCATGAGTGCAACACTGCTGTTGAACTAACAGCAACATCAAAGGCAGGAAAGGAAAGTTGCCCCCTCATTCTTCTGTTTTTACCAGAGAGAAAAACTTGTCTCCATCCTCTCAATAGGCCTTCCCCCCGATCCCACTGGCCGATGTTGGGACATATGACCCCACCCTAGCTACAAGGGAGGCTGGACATTGAGTGCCTGGCGTCTTCTGCCTGTTTAAGGGGAGGCAGGCTCTTCTAGCAAAGACTAAAGGGGTTACGGATGGCAGCTGAAGCTATGGCAAACGGTTTGGCAGTTGCTCAAAAAGTTAAGTATAGAATTACCATATGACCCAGCAAAGAACTGAAAACGAACTCAGACATTTGTGCACCAATGTTCACAGCAGCATTATTCACAGTAGCCACAAGGTGGAAACAACCCAAATGTCCAGCAGATAAATGCAAAATGTTAAATAATAAGGAGAAAGGGAGATACGGGAATTTTGTGCTTTCTGCATGATTTTTCTGCAACCTAAAACTGCTCTAATAAAAAATTTTAATGTGTATATATATGTGTGTGTGTGTGTATACACACACACACACACACACAATGGAATATTTTTCAGCCATAAAACGGAATGAAGTTTTGATACATGCTACAACATAGATGAACTTTGAAAACAAAATGCTGAGTGAAATAAGCCAGAAACAAAGGGACAAAAATGGTATGATTCCACTTATAAGAAATATCTAGTATAAACAAATTAATAAGAGACAGAAAGTAGATTAGAGGTTACCAGCGGGCTAGGAAAAGGGGGGAATAGTGAGTTATTGCTCCATGGGCACAGAATTTCAGTATGGGGTGATGGAAATGTGGTAATGGATGGTGGTGACAGCACAATAATGTGTAAGTAATACCACTGAATAGTAACACTTAAAAATGGTTAACACATGATCATCTCAATTGAAGCAGAAGGATTGCTCAAAATCCAGCACCCCTTGATAAAAACACGTAGAAAACTAGGAATAGAAGGAACTCTCAATATGATAAAGACCATGTATGAAAAACCCACCACTAATACTATACACAATGATGAAAGATTGAATCGTTCCCTCTAAGATCTGGAAAAGACAAGGATGCCCACTGTCACCACTGCTATTCAACACTACTGGACGTTCTAGCCAGGGTAACTAGGCAAGAAAAATAAATAAAAGGCAAGCAAATTGGAAAAGAATATGTAAAATCTTCCCTATTCACAGATGACATGATTCTATATATAGAAAATCCTGAAAAACTCATAGCAAACCTACTAGATCTAATGAGCAGATTCAACAAAGTGGCAGGATACAAGTTCAACATGCAAAAATAGTAGTGTTTCTATACACCAGTAATGAATAATCTGAAGAGAAAGAAAAAAAGTTTCATTTACAATAGCATCTAAAAGAATCAAATAGCCAGCAATAAATTACATTGCTAAAAGAAATCAAAGCCCTACATAGACGGAAGGACATTCATGTTCATGGAGTGGGAGACAATATTGTTAAGATGTCAGTCATGCCCAAAGTGACACACAGATTCAGTGCACTCCTGATCAAAACTCCAAGCCCTCTTTGCAAAAATAGAAAAGATAATCATTAAATTGATATGAAGGGTAAGAGACCCCGAACAGCCCAAACCATCTTAGAAGAATAAAGTTGGAGGACTCACACTTCCCAATTTTAAAACTTAATACAAAGCTACAGTAATCAAAACAGCACAGACCTCCCGGCTGGACTCCATGCCAAATAGCGGTGAAGTGTTGGCCCAGGACCATACCAGGTGGCTGCTCTTCCTACAAAGAGACTGACCGCTAACAGATCCTTCCTCGTGCCTCAGTGCCCATGCCCAGGATGATCACAGGCCCCAATGGGAAGGGAATAAACCTCCCTGTGTGCCTCCGCCAGCTAGTGCCCACCCCCAAAGCCCATGCCATTGCTGTGCAGCCCATGTTTGCCCAGCAGCCTGTCTCCTTTGTCTACCCCCCAGTCCAGATGTGCTGTCCTTCCTGCAACAAGATGGCTGACATGGCTCTCCTATTGCACTGCACCCTCACTTGGCTGTCCTGTGGGAGCCTGTGCCTTCTGGAGTGCAGAGCAGGCTGCTGCTTCATCAGTTTATGTGTGGATACCCTGCAGGACGTGGGCCACCACGGTCCAAATTGCAAAGTTCTCCTGGACACCTGTAAGTGTTTGTAGCACTTAGTTTTCCAGCTCTCACTCAGCCACACACTCATGAAGGTTCTGCCTTAGTGGTTTCTTCTCTGCAGGGTTCCATCATCATGTCTTTTATTGGGGGTAAAATCTCGCAAAAGTAGCCAACCTCCAAACCCCAGAAATTGCTGCTTTGCTTAAAGGTATCCACAGGACATAGAGACATTTACTTTGATTGTTGGTTCAAGGGTTTCCCACCCATCCTCCATGACCCCAAGTCATGCCATCTAACTGTGATTGCTGCCCTGTCTCATGATTTGCCTTTGGGTGGCTCCTTTTCATGGCTCAGTGGACCCTTCTGAGGGCCTTACTTTTGAGATTGGGTGTTCTGACCCAAATTAGGCTGAACCAATCTTTCGTGCTTTCCATCTTCCATCCTGCCCCACCCCGATGACAAAATTTTTTTGTTATAGACTTTAAGGGCTTTATTCTCAGATTCTAGCAATTGCAGACTTTTCATTATCACAAAAGTTCACTTTAATTAAAAAAAAAAATTTTAAGTACCAAAAGGGACTTCTAATACCTACCAGTCACATACGCATGAGGTCTTGAATATATGTTAGGAAAAAAAGTCTGAATCTTATTGGTTTGCCTTTCTTTGGTTCTACATACCGGAGCCTCAGTGCACTGTACATGAAGAGCTTTTTTCTTATATAGGAATTATATGTATTAACAGTTGGTTGTTTTTTGTTTTTTTTCACATGGGGAGGCACTGGGAATTGAACCTGGGTCTCCAGCACGGCAGGCGAAAACAGTTGTGGCATAGCCAACAGTTTGGTTTTTTTTTCTCACCTCCTTTGGTCTTAAATACCTTTGAAAATAATTTTGAAAGGAGGGATTTACAGAACTATTTCCATAACCATGTGACAGATACTGTTTTCACATTCTCACTTATATTTTAGCAACAATAAAAAAGAAAATATATTGTTTCTATTGGCTTTAATTAGATTGAGCATGGTTCTTAAAAACCTCTATAATGGAACCATGCTCAATCCAATTAAAGCCCCTTTGTGGTCCTCAGGTTGTGTTTGGAAAGATAAGGGAAAAGCATGTTTGAGCTTGGTCTGGGCACTAGGGTGCTGGAAAGCTTGGGGACCTGGCCTGTTTCAAAGGAATATAAAGCCTGATTTTCTTTTTCAGAAATACAATTTGTTGAATAGCATAGGAAGACTGCGTTTCTAGGACTTATGTGGCAAGCCATGGTTCTAGGTTAGCTGCTGTGTCATCTTTGAAATCAAGACATGGCTGGGCTCAACTTTCACAAGTCCCCATTTTGATAGCATATCAGCACCAGGGACATATATGAAATGATATGTGGAAATCAAGCCTAGGCTTTGAATTAAATCTGTTAAAAATTGTATCATTGGTTCGACTCATTCCTTTGATGTTTTGAAAATTCCAGTAATTGTGGTATTGTTGATCCCACAATGCCAATCCAGGGTTTCTCCCTCACCTGGAAAGGCACATGGCGAACATGGCTATGTCTGCTAGTTTTCTCTCCAGGCTTCTTGTTTCATGAAGTTCCCCCAGGGACATTTTCCTTCTTCATCCTCAAAGGTCTCTGGTTGCATAGGCTTGCAGTGTTCTCATGGCTCTCTCAAAAATATTTCCTCTTTTAAAGAAGTCCATTAAACTAATCAAGACCCACCTGGGATGATTGGAGTCACATCTCCCTCTAATCAAAAGTTAATACCCATCTTGCCTGCCATGCCGGTGACCCAGGTTTGATTCCTGGTACCTGCTCATGCAAAAAAAAAAAAGTTAATACCCACAATTGGGTGTGCCACATCTCAGTGGAGATAATCTAATTCAGGTTTCCAATCTACTGCACTGAATAGGGATTAAAAGAAATGGCTGCCTCCACAAAATGGATCAGGATTAAAACATGGCTTTTCTAGGGTCATAATCCGTTCAAACAGGCATACTATCAAAATCTCAATTCTATGGTAGAGGGAGGAGGCCTGAGGGCACAAATGAAATCAGAAGGAAAGATAGACAATAAAGACTGAAATGGTATAATCTAGGAATGCCTAGAGCGTATAATGATAGTAATTAAATGTGCAAATTAAAAAAAAAATGTTTCTGCATGAGAAAGAACAAAGGAATGTCAGTAATGCAGGGTGCTGAAAATAGATGGTAATTAATATTTTTAAACTTTAATGTATGTGTGAGACAAGCAAAAAATGCTTATTTGGTACAAAATTTATAGTTTGACTAGTGCATTTCCTAACATAACTTATGTGGACAGCTTAATCGAACACCATAGTACTTGGAACCTTGCGTAGGGCATGAGATTTTGTAGCTTTGTCCAGAGTGATGCCCAGATAAATCCCAGAGCAATTTGAACAGTGAATAGGAAAGTATTTGCAGAGTTCCCTAGGAGGAATGGTGAATAAGGGGGGAAATTCAACTTCCCCAAGTGGAGAATTCTTGATATTCTCACAGGCAGTGGGAACAGCCAAAGCAATAGGCCGAGCCTCCAATCTTGGGGGTTTGTTCATATGAAACTTAATCCTGCAAAGGATAGGCTAAGCCTACTTAAAATTAAGCCTAAGAATCACCCCCAAGAGAGCCTCTTCTGTTGCTCAGATGTGGCCTCTCTCTCTCGGCCAACATAGCAAGCAAACTCACTGCCCTCCCCCTCTCTGTGTGGGATGACTCTGAGGGGTGTGGACCTTCCTGGCAACGTGGGACAGAAATCCTAGAATGAGCTGGAACTCAGCATCAAGGGATTGAGAAAATCTTCTCAACCAAAAGGGGGAAGAGTGAAATGAGACAAAATAAAGTGTCAGTGGCTGAGAGATTCCAAACAGAGTGGAGAGGTCTTCCTGGAAGTTATTCTTACGAATTAAATAGATATCACCTTGTTAATCAAGATGTAATGGAGAGGCTGGAGGGAACTGTCTGAAAATGTGGAGCTGTGCTCCGGTGGCCATGTTTCTTGAAGATAACTGTATGATGATATGGCTGTCACAGTGTGACTGTGTGGTTGTGAGAGCCTTGTGTCTGATGCTCCTTTTGTCTACCTTATCAATGGGCAAGTAAAACATATGGATTAAAAATAAATAAATAATAGGGGGAACAAATGTTAAAATAAATTTAGTGGATTGAAATGCTGGTGATTGGTGAAGGGGAGGGGTAAGGGGTATGGTATGTATGAACTTTTTTCTGTCTTCTTTTTATTGTTTTTTCTGAATTGATACAGATGTTCTAAGAAATGATCATGATGATGAATATACAACTATGTGATCATAGTGTGAGTTATTGATTATATAACAAGAACAGAATGATCATATGATAAGAATATTCGTGTTTGTATGTGGTTATGTATCATAAATTAAAAATAAATAAATTTTTAAAAAATCTCAATTCTAGCATCCATACAATGGAGTATTTTTCATTGATCAAAAGAAAGGAACTATCAAGCCACCAAAAGACATGGAAGAAACTTAAATGCATATTGCTAAGTCAAAGAAGCCAATCTGAAAAGTTTGCATATTGTTTGATTCCAACTATATGACATTCTGGAAAAGGCAAGACTAAAAAGTAAAAAGATACATGACAACAACAAAAGTTACCACCCACAACTGGGTGGGTCACATCTCCATGGGAACAATCAAAATGCTCCCACCCAGCAATATTGAATGAGGATTAAAGGACATGGTTTTTCTGGGATCCACCACAGATTCAAACCAGCACACCAAGATAGTACATGCTTTTGACATGGAAGATTTGGGAGATTAAGCTGTGTACTGCAGTTGTTGGGGGTCCAAAAAAGTTCCCACTCTGTGATGGGTTTCACACAAAACACAATAAAGAGACGGCATCACAACATGGGACCTCTAATCATCAAAAAAGAAAAAGGACAGTTTTGATGCTGCAAACTTACTTGTCATAATGTTACATGATTGTTTCATTGGTATTTAGAATGAATACCAACCACTTCTGTCTGTGTTTTGGTTTCCTAATGCTGCCAGAAGGCAATATATCAGAAATGGGTTGACTTTTATAAAGGGGATTTGTTACAAGTTAGAATTCTAGCACTCTGAAAATGTCTAAATTAAGCAACAAAAGAATACCTCCACTCAAGAAAGGCCGATCAAGTCTGGGTTTCTCTGTCACATGGCGATGTCTGCTTGTCCTCTCTGGGCTTCTGGTTTCAAACAGCTCTCTCAGCATCTCCAAGCATTTGCATTTGAGCTTTCTCCAAAATATTCCCCTCTTAAAAAGACTCGGGTAAGCTAATTAAGACCCGCCATGAATGGGCAGGGTCCCATCTCCATGGAAACAACCCCATCAAAAGATTCCCCTCATAATATGTGTGCCTCCACAAGACTGGATTAGAAGAACATGGCTTTTCTGGGGTACAGCACAGTCTGATTCACATCCCCTAGGTTCTGAATGTGGTATATGCAAACTACATCTTTCACATTCATGGCATTTGCCTTACTTGTTGAAACATCATGATGCCCATTTGTTTAAACAAACAAAGCAAAAAAGAAAAGAGGAAAACTAACCTCATGCCCTATGGGTTATTTTGGTCTTGTAAAGAACCATTTCTTTAAGTCTAAAATAATGACATTAGAATATAGTTGTAGAGCAGTGCAACAGTGGCTCAATGGCAGAATTCTCACCTGCCATGCCAGAGACCTGGGTTCGATTCCCAGAGCTTGTCCATGCCAAAAAAAAAAAAAAAATAGTTGTATGTTGAAGTTAACATATTAAACTATTCTCAAAATCATTTGGTATATGCAAACTGCATCTTTCAGATTCATGGCATTTGCCTTACTTGTTGAAACAAGTATATGTAAATTTGTAAGTTTTGAAGAAAAATTATGATCTTTTTATATTACTTAGATATCCTAAAAGGTAAGCTTGTGATTAAACTGCCTTAATTTCCTAATACGATCTAGAGAAAATCTTATGACCTTGATTTTCTTCTTGACAGTCGGTAATGACACTGAGAAAATGTGGCCTCTGTGTTTTCACAGTTTTCAATCAAAATGAACTATGAATGTCATTCTGTTTAATTATGAATGGGTCAGGTCAATAATGAAGGGAGGTAACTTTTTTGTATCCATCTTCATGAATGATTAGATCAGAGTGATAACAGATTTAAAGTAGCTGTGAATTCTCTCTTAATACACAATATTCTGGGTTCTAGCCCAAGGAGCAGCAAGTGGAACTTGGAACGCTGAAGGACCTGGGGGAGGAAGTGATGTCAAGTCTCTTGAACGCAAAGCCGCACATCCAATACACAAATAGTAGCCTTAAGTTTAGATCGAAGGTGTGGGATGATTTTTCCCCCTCATTTTGGCTAATCCAGCACATAGCTGATACTAATAAACTATTTTGAAGAGAAAATGAAGAATTACATCCTCTTCTAAATTGTATGATCTTTCTTCTTAAAGGCAAACACTTAAAGGTAAGTGTTTATGTAATATTCTCATTCAAACACTGAGACCAGAAACCTTGGGTCCATTACTGATTCAGAAAAACAGAAAATATCAAAACTGAAAATAACTAGGAACAATAAATGAGTTGACAGGAGCTAAATATATATTTTTAAATGCAATTTTATTGAGATATATTCACATACCATATAAACCATCCCAATAAATATATTTTACAAGACAGATTGTTTTGGGTTTTATAGGTTAGAAGGAAAAAATAAAAAATATGATAGATACATATATTTAAGTAAACCAGATTATTTGCAATTGGCAAAAGTATTCAAACAGGTAAATGTACCCATTATTATTTATTTTAGTATAACTGAATTTCAGTTGTAGTCAATCACAAATTTCCTCTTGCTAAAGTCCTTGCAGCTCTCAAGAACCCATCAAACTAGATATTAATGTTCCTATGTTATCTATTGTGCTTGTTTGAAAGGATGTATGTCCCCTAAGAAAAGCCAGGTTTTAATCAAAATCCCATTTCATAAAGGTAGAATAATCCCTATTCAATACTGTATGTTTGAAACTGTAATCAGATCATCTCCCTGGATGATGTGATTTAATCAAGAGTGGTTGTTAAACTGGATTAGGTGATGACATGTCTCCACCCATTTGGGTGTGCATTGAGAAGTTTTTGGAGTCCTATAAAAGAGGAAACATTTTGGAGAACAAAGGAGATTCAGAGAGAGCAGAGAATGCTGCAGCACCGTGAAGCAAAGAGTCCATCAGCCAGCGTTTTGGAGATGAAGAAGGAAGACACCTCCCAGGGAGCTTCATGAAACAGGAAGCCAGGAGAGAAGTTAGCAGATGACACTGCACTCGCTATGTGCCCTTCCAGCTGAGGAAGAAAAACTGTGACTGTGTTCACCATGTGCCTTCTTGGATGAGAGAGAGACCCTGAACTTCATCGGCCTTCTTGAACCAAGCTATCTTTCCCTGGATACCTTTGATTGGACATTTCTATAGGCTTGCTTTAATTGGGACATTATCTCAGCTTCAGAACTGTTACCTAGCAACTTATTAAATTCCCCCTTTTAAAAGCCATTCCGTTTCTGGTATATTGCATTCAGACAGCTAGCAGACTAGAACACCTATAATCACTGGTATTTAAAAAGTTGTGTATTGCAGTATTTGTGTAGAAAAAGTTGATAGCAAAATTGTGTACACTGGTTTCAAGTAGCTTTTGTGACTTATATTTGGACATGACTTTAAGGCACGTTGTTCTAGTTTGCTAGCTGTCGGAATGCAACACACCAGAGATGGATTGGCTTTTAATAAAAGGAGATTTATTTTGTTAGTTCTTCAGAGGAAAGGCAGCTAACTTGCCACTGAGGTTCTTTATTACATGGAAAGCACAGGATGGTCTCTGCTGGCCTTCTCTCCAGACCCTGGGTTCCAACAACTTTCCCCGGGGTGACTTCTTTCTGCATCTCCAAAGGCCTGGGCTGAGCTGCGAGCGCTGAGATGAGGAATGCTGAGCTGCTTAGACTGTGCTACGTTGCACTCTCTCATTTAAGCACCAGCCAATTAAGTCAGACGTCACTCATTGCAGCAGACACGCCTCGTAGCCGACTGCAGATGTAATTAGCAACAGATGAGGTCCACATACCATTGGCTTATGTCCGCAGCAACAAGAGTAGGTATGCTCACCTGGCCAAGTTGACAACTGAATCTAACTAACACACACGTTATCAGCCCCACATCTAAAGTTCTACAAATCCTGATTCTACCTATCAGATCCTTAGGGTGAATTTTCTTTAAAGAAGCATGTATGAATCAAAAAAAAAAAAAAAGAGTGTCATGCTTTTAAAGGTTGTTTTTTTTTTTTAAAAGGAAAAAAACTTCCATAAAGTACTTTCCAAAGTTTCTGATAAAGGGACATTCTTCAACTTGACAACACAAACTAAACTATTCTTAATTTCGAATTTGAAATTATATTGTTAATCATGTAGTTGTAGTTTCTGAAAGGAAAAAAACAGTACCAATTCTCAAAACTGTATTGTTCAAAGATGAAGGACTGTGTGTGTGTGTGCGCGCGCGCGGGCATGTGCCTGGTGATGTTAAGAATGATCACCCTACTGTGAAATGCGGATCTACTTTGGCATTCCTTTGTTGTTGGGGAAGTTGTGGGTTTACAGAAAAAACAAGCATAGGTTAATATAGGGATGCAATGTATCGCTCTGGCGTTGATGCCTTGCAGTGGTGTGGTGCATTTGTTACAATTCATGAAAGAACATTTTTATGATTGTACTGTTGTCTGTGGTCCATTGTTTACAACAGGGTTCTACTTTAGCATCCCGATAGTCTGAAATAATTACGTAAATGTGTTTTCAGATTCACGTTGAAATTCTATTAGATGCTTATGCTCTAGAATTCTTTCAGGAATTCTAACAGTGTTTTTTGTTTCTTTCTTTTTTTTTTTTTTTTAACATGGGCAGGCACCGGGAATTGAACCGGGTCCTTGGGCATGGAACTCTTACCTGCTGAGCCACCGTGGCCCGCCCAGGAATTCTAACAGTTTTAACTATTTCACGTTACTTAATTAACGTAAAAAGTAAAGTGAATATGATCAATGTGAAGTTTTTTCATAGAAAAATCATTGTGTGTGATTCCTGTTCTAACTACCCTAACACTTCTAATAGCTTTATCATTTGAATTCGATATCTACAAGATAGGTTGCCAAATTATTTTAGCAGGTGAGAGGGTCACACACGGTACTGGCACTCCCACCCCCCACCCCCCTCGCCCCCGTCACCACCACCATCACCTCTTTTCTCTTAAGTGTGTCCCAGTGATTTCTTAAGTGAGATTTTCGACTGGGTTGAGAATTTATTCATGTTTAGAAACTTGATTTTCAGGGATTAAAGTGACATTCATTTGTTCAAAAAAAAACAAAGGTAGCACTCCTAGGCGGCAGACTTTGGGCTAATTTTTATCTTTTCCCGTAGTCAGCACTTGGCTCCGGGGCCGGGGAGGCGGGCGCTGTAGCCAGCGGGGCCTTGGCTCTAGGGTGGCTCTTGACTGCCCGGCGCTGCCTGCAGGGGCTGCTCAGTCCGGAGTGCCGGCTGCTGCTGGCCATGACCTCTCAGAGCTCGCCCCCCTGGCAAGCCTCAGCTGCCCACTGGAGAGAGAAAGGGGCACCCGTCCCTCTGCTGGGATCACCTGCCCAGGACCGATGCCTTCCTGCCCCGACAGTTGGGTGGTGGAGGGAAAACACCCACCGGCTGAAGGGAGACTGGAAGGAGGGAACCAGGGACCCCGCTGTTAGATGGGGGCGAGGAGTGTGGGCCAGGGACCCCGCTGCAGGAACTTCCAGAGGTCTGGGTGGCTTGTGATTGCCCCCAGCCGCCTGTCCCGGAGCGATGAGAGGAAAAGTGCCTATAAGACACAGGGGCTACGCATTTGGCTTTAACAGCATCGGGATAGGGGGAGCAGGCGAGGCTGGGTCCCCTCTGGAGCTCCCTGCAGGTCGGAGCCCCCTGCAGAGAGAGGGGGTGGGCCTGCCGAGGCCCGAGCAGCAGGAATCCCAGCGGCACCCCAAACCACCCTGAGGTTAGCTAGGAACCCCGGGCCTCCTGCTTTGGGGTGTTGTGTCCCCAGTTTACCCGCCCGACCCTGCCGTCTTGTCGCCTTCCCCCCGCGTGATAAATGCCTGCGCAGAGCGGCGCGTGAGCCCAGCGTGGACACACAGGGGTTAACGTCCCGCCCGTGAGCGCAGTGGGTGGCTTCGGTTTCCGCAAGGGGCTTGGTGTGCACTTCTTCCAGTGCTTCCAGGTCACAAAAGCTGTCCCCTCCCTTCCTGAGGGTCCGTGGAGAGAGGCCCGAGACAGGTGTCCTCACCTGCAACGCCCGTCGTACTCCGCAGTGTCTGCAGCCACCAACCTGGCCGTGCTCCCCACAGCTCCAGCTTGTTCCCAGAAGCGCAGCACCACTTCCGGCGTGGAAAATTACCCGGACCCTATTCTTGAAAAATCTTTTGCCCTTGATGCCGTTTCAAGCAGCAGTGTATATGGACTGAATTTTTTTTGTATTAATCTTATCTCTGACTTTATTACTCTATTACCCTTAATGTGCTTTATCCATAATTCCCTTAATTTTTGAAATTTTATCCTTTTGTGATATATGTGTTTTGTAAGCTGCTGAAAAGCCTGTGCTAATAAATAGCCTTACATATCATTAGAAGTTTATGCACAATGGGGAAAAAAACTTTGCTCCATTGACATTTTGCTCATGTGCTCAGTTGAGGCCTCCAGGCATTTCAAAAGCATGTTTTCCCCCTTTGATCCATCAAAGCACCAGATTGAAAAAGCCATTTTACATCCAAAAGCCTTATAAGCACTTCCCTTTTCATTGAGAAAATAGAAAATGATTACCAAGAAATAACTTTGTAAAAAATCTTGAAAGAGATCTCTAAGGAGAAAAATTAAATGTATTTATTCTGTCCTTTCTCTACCATCTTGGGGAAAATTGCTCTTATTTAAGGGAAAGCAAGTAAATTGAGGGACCAAAATTAAAGAAGGGACCATGGGATCACAGTCACATGGATACATGAATCTGGGGCAGTTGGAGACTGAGAAGCCTTGCAATTGTATCCAAAGAGCGGTCCATCATATGCTGTCTGTAGGAGAAACAGTTTAGACCCAAGGATAAACATAAATTGAAAGTGAAAGGTTGGGAAAAGATATTCATGCCAACAACAATCAGAAAAGAGCAGGAGTGGCTATACTAATATCCAACAAATTAGACTTCAAATGTAAAACAATTAAAAGCGACAAAGAAGGATACTATGTATTAATAAAAGGAAAAATTCAACAAGAAGAAATAATGATCATAAATATTTATGCACTGAGCCAGAATGCTCCAAAGTACATGAGGCAAACACCAAAAACACTGAAAAGAGTAATAGACACATCTACCATAATATTTGGAGACTTCAATTCCCCACACTCATCAGTGGACAGAACATTTAGACAGAGAATCAGTAAAGAAACAGAGAATTTGAATAATGCAGTAAATGAACTAGACTTATAAGACATTTATGGAACATTACACCCCACAACAGCAGGATATACCTTTCTCGCAAATGCTCATGGATCATTTGCAAGGGTAGACCATATGCTGGGTCACAAAGCAAGTCACAATAAATTTTAAAAGATTGAAATCATACAAAACACTTTTTCAGATCATAAAGGAATGAAGTTTGAAATCAATAACAGGAGAGAGGGCCAGTAAACTCACAAATATATGGAGCTTAACAACACACTGTTAAACAACCAGTGGGTCAAGGAAGAAATTACAAGAGAAATCAGTGAATATCTCAAGGCAAATTAAAATGAAAACACAACATATCACAATTTATGGAATGCAGCAAAGGTAGCGCTAAGTGGGAAATTTATTGCCCTAAATGCCTATATCAAAGAAGAAAGAACAAAAATTGAGGCATTAGCTGTTCGCTTGGAAGAACTAGAGAAAGAACAGCAAATGAACCTCAAAGCAAGCAAAATGAAAGAAATGATGAAGATTAGAGCAGAAATAAATGAAATTGAGAACATGAAAACAATTGAGAAAATCAACAAAACCAGAAGTTGGTTCTATGTGAAAATCAATAAAATTGATGGACCCTTGGCAAGGCTGACAAAAAGAAGACAAGAGAAGGGCAGGACATGGTGGCTCAGCAGGCAAGAATGCTTGCCTGCCATGCCAGAGGACCCAGGTTCGATTCCCGGTGCCTGCCCATGTTTAAAAAAAAAAAAGAGAGAGAGAGAGAAGATGCAAAAAAATAAAATCAGAGACAGAAGAGGAGACATAACCACTGACCCCACAGAAATAAAGGAGGTAATAACAGGATACTATGAACAACTTTATGCTAATAAACTAGACAATGTAGATGAAATGGACAACTTCCTAGAAAGGCATGAACAATCAACATTGACTCAAGAAGAAATAGACATCCTCAACAAACCAATCACAAGTAAAGAAATTGAATCAGTCATTAAGAAGTTCCCCAAATAAGAAAAGTCCAGGACCAGATAGCTTCATCTGTGAATTCTACCAAACATTCAAGAAAGAATTAGTACCAAATCTGCTCAGATTCTTTAAAAAAATTGAAGAGGAGGGAAGGCTACCTAGCTCATTCTATGAAGCCAACATCACACTCATACCAAAGCCAACATCACACTCATACCAAAGCCAGACAAAGATACTATAGAAAAGAAAATTATAGACCAATCTCTCTAATGAATATAGATGCAAAACTCCTCAACAAAATTCTTGCAAATCGAATCCAGCACCGCATTAAAAGAATTATACACCATGACCAAGTAGGATTCATCCCAGGTATGCAAGGATGGTTCAACATAAAAAAAAAAATCAATTAATGTAATACACCATATCAACAAATCCAAGCAGGAAAACCACATGATCATCTTGATTGATGCAGAAAAGGCATTTGACAAAATTCAACATCCTTTCTTGTTGAAAACACTTCAAAGGATAGGAATAGAAGGGAACTTCCTCAACATAATAAAGGGAATATATGAAAAACCCACAGTCAACATCATCCTCAATGGGGAAAAACTGAAAACTTTGTCCTAAGATCAGGAACAAGACAAGGATGTCCACTATCACCACTGTTATTCAACATGGTGTTGGAAGTTCTAGACAGAGCAATTAGTCAAGAAAAAGAAACACAAGGCATCAAAATTGTAAAGGAAGGGCGGGCCGCGGTGGCTCAGCGGGCAAAGTGCTTGCCTGCTATGCCGGAGGACCTCGGTTCAATTCCCGGCCCCAGCCCATGTAACAAAAACGGAGAAACAGAATACAATAAAACAAGAAAATGTTTAAAAATGTTTCCCTTTCTTCCTTCCTTCCTTCCTTCTATCCTTCCTTCCTTCTCTCTGTCTTTCCTTTAAAAAAAAAAAAAAAAAAAAAAATTGTAAAGGAAGAAGTAAAACTCTCACTGTTTGCAGATGATATGATACAATATATTGAAAACCCCCCAAAATCCACAGCAAAACTACTAGAGCTAATAAATGAGTACAGCAAAGTAGCAGGTTACAAGATCAACACTCAAAAATCTGTAGTGTTTCTGTACACTAGTAATGAGCAATCTGAGGGGGAAATCAAGAAAAAAAATTCCATTTACAATTGAAACCAAAGGAATAAAATATTTAGGAATAAATTTAACTAAGGATACAAACAGCCTATTCAAAGAAAACTACAAGAAATTGCTAAAAGAAATCACAGAAGACCTAAATAAATGGAAGGGAATACAGTGTTCCTAGAATGAGCTGGGACTCAGCATCAAGGAATTGAGAAAACCATCTCAACTGAAAATGGGAAGAGAGAAATGAGACAAAAAAAGTCAGTGGCTGAGAGAGTTGAAACAGAGTTGAGAGGTTTTCCTGGAGGTTATTCTTACACATTATACAGATATCCCCTTCTTAGATTAAGGTGTATTAGGCTAGAGGAAAGTCCCTGAAACTGTAGAGCTGTGTCCCAGTAGCCATGTTTCTTAAAGATGATTGTATAATGATAAAGCTTTTGCAATATAACTGTGTGATAGTGAAAACCTTGTGTCTGATACTCCTTTTATCTACAGTATATACAGATGAGTAAAACATATGGATTAAAAATAAATAAATAATAGGGAAACAAATGTTGAAATTAAAATATATATATATTGGATAGATGGAAATACTAGTGGTCAATGAGAGGGAAGGGTAAGGGGTATAGTATGTATGAGTTTTTTTCTTTTTATTTCTTTTTCTGGAGTGATGCAAATGTTCTAAAAAATGATCATGGTGATGAATATACAACTATTAGATGATATTGTGAGCCACTGATTGTACACCATGTATGGAATGTTTGTATGTTAAGAATGTATGTGCTTGTCAACAGGCCGAGCCCTCTGTTAGGTCGGGGGAATAAGGGAGGGTTCTATGCCTGGACTCATGAAGTTACTTCAGGACAGGAGGTGAATCATTACAACTAAGGTCTTTACCACTCACTGCTCAACCCACTAGCATAATAATCCTTTGTTTAATGTGCTGCCCCTTTCATGCCATCACCTAACCCCTGCCCTTAAAAACTGCACTCGCCAAAACCCGTGCGCAGACTCACCTCACTCCATCTTGGGTTCGGTGAGCTCTGCCCGGGAGCGCAGCCAATAAAGCACACTCACTTAAGATCATTTCGTCTACTTTCCTTTCTCTCAAATACCTCATATCCTAAAGCCTTTCATAGCTTTTGGAGTATAGGCTTCCCTGATTTGGAATTCCCGACATAGGATTTGCTTTCAGTGGGAGTTGGGAGGGTGAGCAGCATGAGTGATACGGCCCCGAGTGGGCCCCAGAGGCTGGGTTAGAACCCCCACTGCCATTCCCCGCTTTTTATCAGTAAATAGAATAAGTGGTTTGTTAGGATTTGGGAGGGCAAGAGATGATGACTGAAGTAAGGCACTGCGGAGGACCGAGAAGGCTTTGGATATGGCGGAGGGGTCGTCCAGCGGACCTGCAGGTGTTGCTTTGGTTGCATCGTAGAGGGGCTTTGCTAGAATGGAAAAATTAGGGACCCAGTGCCGGAAAAATCCCACGAAACTTAGAAAGGATAAAATTTGTTTAGCATTTTCCAGAGGCTGGAGTTCGCGGAGTGCTTGCTGCCTGTTAAGTGTGAGCAGGAGTAGATTTGAGGGAGGAGTTTTTGTTCAGTGTAGTGATACCCTTAACTTGGCGAGAATATTTCACTCCAGTGGCAGGCTAGGGCAAGAAGGCATTATTAAGAAGGAATGTGTAATAGGATGTCCCTTTATTAAACATGTGAGTGGTTTCGTGGTTAAGGGGCGTGAAGGACGGCCATTTATGCCCGTAACCGTGACCTGGGAAGGATAGAGTTGACCTGAATAGGAGGGGAGGACGGAAAAGGTAGCCCCCGTGTTTATTAAAAGTGATGTGGACTTACCCGCTACCTTGATGGTTACTCTGGGCTTTGCGAGGGTGATCGGGGTCGCTGAGGCCGGGCGTCGTCAGTTGTCGGTGCCTAAGCCCAGGACTGCCAGTGGTGGACTAGAGATTGGAAGGACGGCCCTCCCACAGCCGTGTACCTCTTTTTCACAGAGAGGGCATGCTCCCTTGGGCAGTTGAGGATTGGGGCACTGGCGGGACCAGTGCCCGTCAAGGCTATATTTGCAGCATTTTCCTGGCGGTGGATTAGTCGTAGCCGGCTTCTTCTCCATTGCGGTAGGCTGCAGGGCCGCAATTAGGGATTGGGTTTGTGAGTTTGCCTTTTGGCGGTCTCAGGACTCCTTTTCTGCTCTTTTAAATTTATTACATGTATTGAAAACTTTAAAGGCTAGGTTTACCAGGTCGCAAATAGGGGCCTGAGGACCGTCCTCAATTTTTTAAGTTTGTGCCTTAGATATTTCAGAAGGAGTGACTATAGCATATGAAGCTCTGCGCCTCCCCTGCTGGTCTATAATTGAACTGCCGTCTATAAAAAGGGTAAGATGGCAGCGGTGTGTCTGAAAGACCCTGGCGTGGGGAGGCAAGCTCCTCCATGATTTCGGTGCAAAGGTGTGTGGGTTGGGGGAAGGGGTTTGACAAGGGCTCTTGAGGGAGAAGAGTGGCTGGGTTGAGACTAGGTGAGGTGGAGAGAGCAATGTCCGGATTTTCCAGGAATAGTAAGTGAAATTTTTGGACATGAGAAGGAGTGAGCAGAGACAGAGACTTATGGGATAAGAGGTCTTGCAGGCGGTGGGGGGACAGAACTTGGAGAGGTTTACCCAGGCTGAGTTTCAGAGCTTCACGGGTTAGGGTGGCCGCTGCAGCTAATGCCCAGAGACAGGGAAGCCAGCCGCAGGCAGTAGGGTCCATCTGTTTGGAGAGGTAAGCTAAGGGAGAAAGGGGTGTGCACTCAAACTAACACCTTAGGTCCCGCAATTTCCTGTAGTGGACAGAGTAAAGAGTTCTTTGAGTGGGTATGCGGGCTTATAGGTGAGGAGAGCAAGACTGTTGAGGACAGTGGGGGACTGGATGGAGATGGAAGGGGAGGATAGGATGGCGGCAGGAGTGCTGCCGGGGCGGTGGGAAGAGAGGATGGGGACAGATAAGATGGTGGCGAGGGTGCAGGCGGGAAGGGAGATGAATAAGATGGCGGCTGGAGTACCGTTGAGATAGGCAGGGAAAGTGAGGGATAAGATGGTGGGTGAAGTGCGGCTGGAGCAGAAGGAGGAAGTAAGGGGCAAGATGGCATCTGAGGCGCCATCGGAGGAGAAGAAGAAGATAAGGAGCAAGATGGCATTTGAGGCACCGCTGGAGGAAGAGAGGGAGAGAGAGAGGGAGCGAGGAGGGGATTGTGTGGAAGGATCTCACGGAGACAGTGGTCGCTTGAAAAAGGATGAGTCAGGGGGTTCAGAAAAGGAGAAAATCTCATCAGAGGAGAGGGAGGGTTTGAGAGTTTCCTTGGTTAGGAGAGCCTGAGCCATGGAGCAAGGAGTACAAAGAGAGGGACGGGAGCGCAGGAGAAAAAGCTTGAATATAAGGAATTTCGGCCCACATGTCATGTTTTTGGCAGAAATTACGGAGGTCGTTAAGGACTTTAAAATCGAAAGTCCCCCCCTCGGGCCAATGAGAACCGTTATCCAATTGGTATTGTGGCCAAGCCTTTTTATAAAAGTAAGAGAGGCATCTCGGCCGGATGTCTGGAAGCAAATTCAGTGTGGATAAGTTTGCCAGTAGAGGCGTAAGGGGTTGGGTTTTAGAAGATTTATTGCCCATGCTGATAGGTCTCACAGAACAAAGGAATGGCCCAGGGGCGCTAGCGTCCCAGCACTCTGAGAGAGTCTTTAAAACTCTTATGAGCCGGTTTAAAGTCCGGTTCAGGTTTTGGACCCGAGTTTGGGAGGGAAACGAGAAGCGGGGCGTCGGAAAAAGCGTATGAGGCTTGCAGGCATCCCTGTTCACCTCAGCCCTCAGGAGAGAACCTGACGTGAATTCACGATTTTCGGAGAGTAAGTTACGGACAGGCTCTCTCCTTCTCGGAACTGCAGGACCCGGCAGCTGAGCTGGGAGGGGAGGGACTTACCCAATCAGTGATGGATGTAGCGGCAGGCCGAAGGATCCCTGGTCTCTGGCTATGTGGAGGAGGAGTGAGAGGAAGCCGGGGTGCCCCTGGCCGGGCGGGTAGCACCCGTGCTCCTCTCCCAACACCAAGATGAAAGATTTTAAGATATGAGGTATTTGAGAGAAAGGAAAGCACACTCAAAACCATTTCGTCTACTTTCCTTTCTCACAAATACCTCACATCTTAAAACCTTTCACCCTCAATCTGGAGGTTTGTTCATATGACACTTATCCCCACCAAGGATAGGTTAAGCCTACTTAAAATTAGGCCTGTGAGTCACCCCCAGAGAACCTCTGTTGTTGCTCAGATGTGGCCTCTCTCTCAGCCAACACAATAAGCGAACTCACTGCCCTCCCCCTGTCTACATGGGACATGACTCCCAGGGGTGTAAATCTTCCTGGCAACGTGGGACAGAAATCCTAGAATGAGCTGGAACTCAGCATCAAGGAAATGAGAAAACCTTCTAGACCAAAAGGGGGAAGAGAGAAATGAGACAAAGTGAAGTGTCAGTGGCTGAGAGATTTCGGAGTTGAGAGGTTATCTTGGAGGTTATTCTTATGCATTATGTAGATACCACCTTTTTAGTTAAGGTATATTGAAGAGGCTGGAGGAAAGTGCCTGAAAATGTAGAGCTGTGTTCCGGTAGCCATGTTTCTTGAAGATGATTGTATAATTATATAGCTTTTGCATTATGACTGTGTGATTGTGAAAACCTAGTATCTGATGCTCCTTTTATCTACGGTACAGACAAATGAGTAAAATATATGGATTAAAAATAAATAACAGGTGGAACAAATGTTAAAATAAATTTAGGAATTGAAAAGCTAGTGAAAGGGGGTGATAAGAGGTATAGAAAAAGTAGAAGAAACAAAGGCTAAAATATATTGGGAGATGGAAACACTAGCAATCCATGAGAGGTAGGGGTAAGAGATATGGTATGTATGAGTTTTTTCCTTTTTATTTCTTTTCCTGAATTGATGCAAATGTTCTAAGAAATGATCATGGTGATGAATATATAACTATGTGATGAAAAAAAAAGAATGTATGTGCTTGTATGTTGTTGTATCAATAAAAAATTTTTTTTAATGAAATTGCCTGCTAGCCAATATAAAAATCCTTTCCACAACATCCTCGACTGTTGGTCAAACCAAATCTGCTTGCATATTTCCAGTAATCCTACCATATAAGATACCCAGTTCATTGTTAAACAGAACAATTAGGCTGTATGGAGCCAAAATCTGCCACCTGAGCCCCTACCTATATGGCTGATAATCTGTGTTTTTGTTTTTGTTTTTCAGAGTTCCTTCCCAGCTCCTCAATCCCTATTAAATTAAACTTTTCTGTGCCGCTTTTAATTTTTTTTAGACTCCTATTCTTTGCCTGTTAATCGAGTGAACTAATTCTTGCTACTTTGAAAATATTATCTAGAAAAACATGGTAGGTATTCTGTTTAGCACCTCTGGAAACAGGAGCATTAGGCAAATTAGCTCCGTGAGTGGTCCCTGAGTGTAGAGATGATTCAGGGCTTCAGTTACTGGAAATTGCTTGACCTTTCTCTCCGCATCCCCTGATGTCATGGACATATTCCAGCCATGTTCTTTCTCCAGCTAGTCCTCTCAGGCCGCAGTAATTTTTATTTCCTTTCTGTCAGAGGACTCCCACCAATCTCTACTCACCTGTGAACCTCCTTTCCTGGACTGTTTCATTACAGGCCCCGAGAGCCTCTGTTAATTTAATGCAAAATCCATAACTTTCCTTTGCTTCCTTTTACCAGGTCCAACCCTATTATTTCTCCAGTCGGCCATCGGGTCAGAACTATTTGCCAGCAGTGAAGCAGCCAGCAGAAATAGCGACCACGGAAGCATGAAGCGCACCCTTTGCAGAACTCGGTGGACCGAGGAGAACTCATATTGTATTTGTCGCTGAGAGCGGGGCTGGAGGAAGTTGGGGTTGGACTCACTGGCTGAGAATGCACAAGCCAGCCACTCCACCAGCTCTTATTGGCCAAGACTTCATGCAGAAAAATGGCTCTCAGAGCAGGGGAAAGAAAGTTGTTACTAGAGTACTGTGCAGAACTGTGTACGCTTTGAAAAGAAAGAAAAGGAAAATATTCATAGAGACAAATAAACGTACAATGAATTAATGCTAAGCAAGGTAGCATTAAAAAAGGTATGCATGTATATTTGCTCTTAGTTAGAAAATGGACTAACTAAAAGTATGTATCCCTGAAAAGCCATAAACACTGAATCACACGATAGAACTTTTAGATGACTTTGGCTGTCTGTGACCACCCTAGATGGCTCTAAAACTGTCAGAAAGCAATTGGTACGCCCCCGTGTGTGTCCCATTTTCAGACTATGAGGCCCTGGTGTTCTCCAGGCCTCCATGTTCAGTTATTCAGTTTGTCCCCTGCACAGTGATGGCTCCTAACGGGTGGATGAGGCTGAAATCCAGTTGACTCTTCCCTGGTCAAACTCTACGCTTTGAGATTGATCTGCCCAGAGGGGGTGTACTTTTTCTGTTTTATCTGACTTTAACTTTTCCTTTCTCCCTAATAGTGCCCTTTGATGTCTTGTCTCCTGGACATTGTAGGGGTTCAATAAATGTTTGTGAAACAAGGATATGAGTAATGAAAGAATGAATGGGCATACTTTTCTTTCAACAGAGGTGAATGGGTGAAGTAGACACTGTGTCCGGCCAGACCAACAACCATTCTCCTTCCTGGCCCCAGTACTTGACTCAGGGTACAACCTGATGAAGCTAAGCCAGTGGTTCTCAGGCTTGACTACACATTAGAATCACCTGGGGAGATTTGCAGCCTCCCTGTCCCCAAGGCACACTCCAGCCCTATTAAAGCAGACACGGGGAAGGGGGCAAGAAGGAAAGCTCTCCAGGTGATACCAAGTACACCTGACTGATGACCTGATAACACTGGTCTAAGCCAACCATGCAGTCACATTCTCATAACGAGTGCTTCGTTTAGGAAAGAGCATGTGGCCCATTTCTGCCCAACGAGACCTGAGGGGAAGTCTGCTGAGAGCTTTTGTCCTCACTGCTCACTGATTAGCAGCAGAAGAGGTGGCACCTCCACTGGGCATTGGGTGGAAAGGATGCCTGGAAATTTTGCAGGCAACAGTGACCGTGAGAGGAGCTTTCACAAGGATAAGCTGATATGCTGGAGAAGGCAGAATCAGGAGAGAGAAAGACCATGAAAATATCTCCAAACTGTACATCCACCAAACAGAAGCTGTCCTCCTCCAGCATTCTCATTATCTAAGTACCATTACTTTATTGTTTAAAGTCATTCTAGTGAGGGTGTTCTATGATTTATAGCAAAAGATTTAAAATTGAGACAATTGAATAGTCTCAATTTATGAAGAACACAATACATAAAATTCTCTAAAAATAATTTCCTCATTGGAGAGTAAGCTCAGTGTGTGTGTGTGTGTGTGTGTGTGTGTGTGTGTGTGTGTGTGTATCCTACCCCAGCCCCGCCACCCACCTGCCCTGCCCTCAACTGGCAACATGTGAGAAGCAAATGCGGACAGAACATGGAGGAGAGAGGAGAAAACGGAGAAAAATCCATAAACATACTTTGAGAATCAGAATTAAAATAACATAGGAAGAAATTAAGAGGACATACTAAGTCACCTTGCAAACTTAAAAAATGCTGATGATTAATAGAGATGCAACGTGGTTTGCTCAACACAGAGTCTCAATGGACGGGTTGGAACTGAAGAACTAAAGTAGTAGGGGAAAGAGCAAGTTCCTGTACAAGGGGTGGACATCAACAAATGTACATGTATTTATTCAAAACCTATCCTGTGTCCTGTTCTGTGTTTGCTCGTGCAGGCAAAAATAAATTTAAGATCACTTGAAACCCACTTCCAAAAAAACTATTGGAAAGCTCTTTACCCTGCATGTAATATATACACATTAAATCTTTGTTGAATCAACTAGGTCCAATGGATGATCAAGAAGAAAACTGTTTGTTCAGAACTAACCTGACCAACAAAGAAGAGAAAAAGGAAAATCAGCAGGAGCTGGAGTAGTTCTGGAAGGGACCATGGAAATACAGGATTGGGGTCTGGAAATGTATAGAGGATTTATTAGGGCATAGAAAATGCAGAGAGACGTAATGACACCACATGGGTGAATTCTCAACTGTAGATCCCTGCAGTAGCTACAGGTGAAATAATTCCTATCATTCTCAAGAGACAAGTACATTATCGGTGCAGTGGTATTTGAAGTTTGGCCAATTGTTTTTAATTTTGAAAAGTGCAAAGCTTTCCGTGCAAACAGAAAAATGTAAAAAAAACTTGTGGATGACTAATAGAACCTTTGTATCACTCAATTCAATGTTAGCAATATTTATACTTTTTAATTAGTAAATGGGCACTATGTAGAAGGTTGATGAAAAGAGAGACTTTGTGGAGCTTTGCACCCATGATGCAGAGAAATTGGAGCTGTGCACATTCACTCAGCGGTTAAGAGCATAAGCTGCCTGACTCTGACACTTGCTAGCCATGTCACCTGGGAAAGTTTCTTAAACTCTTGGTACAACAGTAAGATGGGGATAATAACTGAGCCTATCTCAAAAGGTGATTATTGTGAGGGTTAAGTGAGAAAATGCACATCAAGTGTTAACTAGTGACTGCTATAGAGTAGCTAATCTGTAAATATTAACTGTTACTATAAACACAAAATAACAATTACCACAGGCATGCAAAACAGTCTAAGTCCTAAAGTCAAGGAGGCCAGAAAAAAGAAAAAGTAGCAATCAGTAATTGCCAAATAATAACCAAAAGCAGCTACTGTTAATATTTTGGTATATCCCTTTCCAGTCTTTTTTTTCCTATATAAAATGTTTTCATTGCAACTCTACTGTATGTATAATTTTACATCCTACTTTTCTGGAAGGAATTCTTAAAATGTGCCACCTTCAAATCAAAGTACCGTCTCTGGGATTTTTCTCTTCTTAGCCTTTTGTCTTGAAGTATTTTAAAACTTAAAGGACAGTTGCAAAAGTAATACAAACCCCCTACAGAGAACTCTAATAGACTCCTATCCCCTAAATTTCCAAAGTCACCAATTTTAATATATTCCTGCCTTTGCAGATTGCTGCCTTTGATAGATCATGTTATCATCTATCATTTGAGAGCAGACTGCATTATGAACACATAATACTCCCATGTACATTTCCTATGAATAAGGATATTCATTTGCGTAATCACGTTAAGTGTAGCTATCAAGTTCAAGAAATTTAACATTGATCTAAAGCTTACCTTCTATATACCAGTATTTTTTTCTCATATCCCAATAATGTCCTTTTAGATCTCTTCTCCTCCATACTGAGATGCTATCCAGTATCAAGCATGACATTTAATCATCATTAACTCTTTAGTTTCTCTTTATTTTAATTATGGAAACATATACAGTATAAATCCTCCTATCCCAACCCCTCACAAACATCCCATTAAGTGGGATCAGTCACATCCTCAGTATTGCAGTACCCTCCCTACCATCCGTCCGTTGCTGTAACTCTCCCTTCACCTCAGACACCCCACACTCAGTGCGCATTACCTCCCATTGCCCCTGCCCCCTCACCCCTGGCAACATATTCTCCATCTACTGTCTCTATGAGTTTGCATATTCTCTGATATTTTCTTTGTGGTTATCATGGGGATTTAAACTTAGCATCATAATCTAAAGCAATGTCATGTGCTTTGATAGCAACCTAAGAACTTCAATAACATATGTTAACTGTATTTCTATACTCCTTTGTCCCTTAACCTTTTTTTAACTTCAAATTTTACTGAGATATATTAACATACCCTATAATCCATTCAAAGTATATTATGTCTCACAGTATCATCACTTAGTTGTGTAATCATCATCACACTCAATTTTAGACCATTTTCATTACCCCCAAAAAGAAAAATAACACATAGTCATAAAAAATAAAACCCCATGTCCCTTATCCCCTCCTGGTATTGGTGAGACACATTTATTACTGCTGATGAAAAGATATTAAGATATTACTATTAGCTATAGTCTGTAGCTTGCAATTGGTACTTTCCCCCCACATACCACTCTATTAACTCTTAATACAAGTGTTGTACATTTGTACTGGTTCCTAAAAATGCTTATTTGTATTTGTAGTGTAAATCATAAACAACATCCACCACAAGATTCACTGTGTTATAACAATCCCCTACTTTAATTCTAGCTTTCCTTCTGGTGACATACATGACTCTAAACAACCCCTTTCAACTAAATTCACCTACAATTGAGCGCTATTACTTAAAATCCAGTAACAAGCTACCCTGACTTCTGTTGCCCCTCCACATTTATGTAGTTCTTGTCGTAAGTTATGCGTTGATACAATCCAAAACTATTGATTTATATTACATTTTACATATTTGCCTTTTTGATCATGTAAGAAGTAAAAAGTGGAGTTCAAATAAAAAATACAATAGTCGTGATATTTACATTTACCCATCTCAATATTTTTGCTGGAGATCTTTATTTCTTCGTGTGGTTTCAATCTATTATCTGTTGTTCTTTCCTTTCGACCTGCAGAACTCCCTTTAGCATTTTTTGAATGGATGATCTAGTGGTGACAAAGTTCCTCACCTTCTGTTTATTTAAGGATGTTTTAATTCTTCCTTCATTTATGAAAGACAGTTTTGCTGGATGCAGAACTCTCAGTTGGCCATTTTTTGTTTTCAGCACTTTAAATGTGTTTTCCCACTGTCTGTTTGCCTCCATGTTGCCATGGTTTCCTATGAGAAATTGGCAAGTAATCTTATTGAGGCTCCCTGTACATGCATGTCTCTTGAAGATTTCAAAATTCTCTTTATCTCTGGCATTTGGCAATTTTATTATAACATGGCGCAGTGTGGCACATATGAGTTTATTCTGTTTCGAGTTTGTTGAGCATCTTGGCTGTGTATATTCAAGTCATTTACTAAATTTGGGGTGTTCTCAGCCATTATTTATTTAAATATTCTCTCTTTCTCTATTTCTAGGACCCCAACAATGCGTATATAGGTATGCTTAATAGTGTCCCATGGGGTCCTCATGCTCTGTTCATCTTTCTTCATTCTTTCCTCTTTTTACTCTTCAGACTGGTAGATTTCAATGGTCTCATCTTCAAGTTCACTGATTCTTTCTTCTGCCAACTCCCATCTACTGTCAAATATCCCTAGGGAATTTTAAATTCCTGTTACTGTGGTCTTCACCATGGTTTGTACCTTTAATAATTTCTATCTCTTTATTGATATTCTCTGTTTTCATCTATCATTTCCATGATTTCCTTTAGGTTTTTTGGTCCAAATTTTCCTTTATCTCTTTGAGTACATTTAGGATCATTTTTTAAAAGTCTCTGTCTGGAATGTTCCAGATCTGCTCCTCCTCACTGATGGTTTCTAATGCTTGAAACTTCTCCTTTGCCTGGACCATCTCTTCCTGTTTCTTCTTATGTCTTGTGAGCTTTTGTGCAAACTGGACATTTTGATATTGTGTTATTGCTGGAATTTAGACTCTGAGACATCTGTCCCTTAAACTCATATCCAGCTAGTGTTATGACAAAGCTTTCCTTGAATTCCAAGAGCTAATTAAAAAGAAAGGAAACAAAACAAAAGAAAGAAAAGAAAACAGCTTTCCCAATCTTTGCAGAGTGACCTGTGCAAATACTCTCCTTCAGGGCTTATCCATAAAATGGGTTTGGAAAATATCTCCAGACCAAAGCATGTGGGCTCTTCCTCATCCTTTCTGTACATGCTTCTTGTCTTGAGCATGTGAGTTTGGCCCTAGGAATTCCCCCATTTACACAGTTCCCAATGTCCCCTCTTCTCTTTTCTCACAGTCCCAGGCACTGCACTTTATGCCTTATAGCCAGGCAGCGCAATATGACTACTGTCCAGAATTCTGTAGGAGAGTTTGGAGGCTCTCCTTCTACATGCAGGACAGGTTCTAGGGTTGTGAATCTCTCAAGCTACCACCAGACAGATTGAAACAGACATACATGTTCCCAGCATGGATGCAAAAATTACTGTTTCCTCCAGAACTGAGACCAGGGATCTGCACTGGGAACATGGGTCAACTATATGCCAAATCAGTGAGAGGGTGGGGGAGAGACCATCCAGGGCACCACAAGATCCTATTGCTTTGAAATGCCTTTCTCTTGGTTCCGTGCTCACCCTCTAGCCACACTCCTTTAACTGTTTTAGACAGATGTTTCTGCCAGTTCTTGCTGTTGTCCAAATCTTCTGCAGGGAGACAGAGCCCTGAGTATCTCACTCTGCCATTTTGATAAGGGCATGACCCAAGGTTTGCTAATTTTTTTTTATAACCCTTTTGATTTTGCAGGAATGCCAATGATGTTGGGAACTCTCAAGCACTGATCTGTCCCCAGGCATCAGTGATCTCTTCATCATGTTCTATGATTCTTTTTTTTTACATAAGCAGGCACCGGGAATCGAAACCGGGTCCTCTGGCATCACAGGCAAGCATTCCTGCCTGCTAAGCCAATGTGGCCCGCCCCTGTTCTATGATTCTTGAGGGCAGTGGGAACCATGAGATTCAACATCATGTCCCCAGCTCCAAGCAGTGCCTGGCAGCAGGACAGGAGTAAGCAAATGTTGGCTGTATGAAAGCATGATGAGTAATGAAGCTCATTTTAATGACTAAGGATGACATTTTAAAGTCTACCAGCTTTCTTGCCTCTCTTTTTTTGGTTTTATTTCCTTTGCTTTTTTTTCTTTTCGCTTATGCATATGTGGTGAAATGGAATTCATGTCTGGTTTATGACACTAATTTTTAGACAACCTTGGCCTTTCTTTAAAAAAGAGGGTGGGGGCATTTGAAGTGACAGAAAGTGTGCATGCTAAGGATCAGAAGGCATCCCAGGCTGGCCACTTACCATATTTCAAACCTCTTTCTCTTAGTGTGGCATGTACTTCCCACCACACACTAGCTAAATAAATCATCCTTTAAAACTCAGCTCAACATTCTATCAGGGCATAGAATGTAGGCAGAGATTGGACAAGTGATAATTAAGGAGGACAGAATGTTCAATAAGGCTTATTGTGAAGGCTCCTAGATTGTAAGTCCCTACAGAAGTCACATCTATTCTTGGGTTTAAAATGTTATTTCTAAAGTCTGAGATGCTGAGCTCTTTGTGTATAAACAAATAGTTCCCTGGAACTTTGGTTATCTGTGTGATACTTGAGACTCGGAGTTAGGATCTGTAGCTCTGAAAATCAGCATTATCCCATATAGCAACTGTTAAAGAAACTGAAAAAGAGATCAGACTTCAATTAGAGATATGAATGAAATAGACTTGGTTTGGACTAAGGTAAATGCAAATACAGAGTAAAGGATGATATTGACTGTATTGTAAAACGTCAACGTCTGTATGAGATCAAAGGAAGAGATGATTATTTGGTTCAAAATTATAATTTTCTGCAGCACATTATCTGATTTAACCTGTATGGTCAGTTGACTTCAACCACATATTCATATGGAACCTAGAACAGGGAATGAGATCTTGTTATTCTCTACATTTTATTGTAATTCCTCAATACATCCCAGAGTATCTTGAATAGAAATTAAAAGTATTTGCAAAGTCCGCTCGAGGAATTGGAGAAAAATGTGAAAATATTAAACTTTCCCACCCGGTGTATTCCTGATATTCTTGCAAGCATTAGGGACACCAAACTTAAAGTCAAGCCCTCATCATGGGGCTTGCCCTTCTGAAACTTATTCCTGCAAATGAGAAGATAAGCCTACTTATAAGTATGCCTAAGAGCCACCCCAAGACAGCCTCTTTAGTTGCTCAGATGTGGCTTCTTTCTCTTAGCCAACTCGTCAGTGAACTCACTGCCCTCCCTCCCCGTGTGAGACTTGACTCCCAGGGGTGCAAATCTCCCTGGCATCATGGGATTGAAAAAGCATTCTTGAGCAAAAGGAGGAAAAGAAATGAAACAAAATAAGGTTTCAGTGGAGAAGATATTTCAAATAGAGTCGAGAGGTCATTCTGAAGGCTATTCATATGTATTATATAAATATTCCTTTTTAATTTCTAGTGTATTAGAATAGCTAGAAAGAAATACCTGAGTCAGTTTAACTATATTACAGTAGCCCTGATTCTTGAAGATAATTGTATAGCTATATAGCTTTTTAAAATTAATTTTTAAATTTTTAAAAAGAATATTACAAGAAAGAAACACAAATATTCTTAACATATGATCATTCCATTCTACATATATAATCAGTAATTCACATCATCACATAGTTGCATATTCATCATCATGATCATTTCTTAGAACCTTTGCATCAATTCAAAAAAGTAATAAAAAGACAACAGAAAAACAAAACGAAAACAGAAAAAAAATTATACATACCATACCCCTTACCCCTCCTTTTCATTGATCACTAGCATTTCAAACTAAATTTATTTTAACATTTGTTCCCCCTATTATTTATTTTTATTTCATATGTTCTACTCATCTGTTGACAAGGTAGATAAAAGGAACATCAGACACAAGGTTTTCACAATCACACAGTCACACTGGGAAAGCTTTATCATTATACAATCATCATCAAGAAACACGACTCCTGGAACATAACTCTATATTTTCAAGGCAGTTCCCTCCAGCCTCCCCATTACATGTTGACTAACAAGGTGATATCTACTTAATGTGTAAGAATAACTCCAGGATAACCTCTCGACTCTGTTTGGAATCTCTCAGCCATTGAGACTTTGTCTCATTTCACCCTTCCCCCTTCTGGTCGAGAAGGTTTTCTCAATCCCTTGATGCTGGGTCTCAGCTCATTCTAGAGTTTTTCTCAATCCCTTGATGCTGAGTCTCAGCTCATTCCAGGATTTCTGTCTCATGTTGCCAGGAAGGTCCACACCCCTGGGAGTCATGTCCCATGTAGACAGGGGGAGGGTGGTGAGTTTGCTTGTTGTGTTGGCTGGAGAGAGAGGCCATCTGAGGAACAAAAGAGGTTCTCTTGAGGGTGACTCTTAGGCCTAATTTTAAGTAGACTTGAGCTATCTTTTGTGGGGTTAAGTTTCATATGAACAAACCCCAAGACTGGGGGCTCACCTATAGCTTTGGTTGGCCACACTGCTTGTGAGAATATCAAGAATTCAACTTGGGGAAGTTGAATTTCCCCCCATTCTCACCATTCCCCAAAGGGGACTTTGCAAATACTTTTCCACTCACTGATCAAATCACTCTGGGATTCATGGGGGCATTACTCTGGACAAACCAACAAAATCTCATGTCCTGCCCAAGGTTCCATGTACTTATGTTGTTCAACCAACTATCTACATAAGTTATATTAGGAAGTGCACTAGTCAAAATATAAATGTTGTACCAAATAAACATTTTTTTGCTTTAGTCTCACACATAAGTTGAAATTTTAAAATATTGATTACCATCTATTTTCAGCACCCTGCAGTAATGACATTCCTTTGTTCTTCCTCACGAAAAAACATTTTTAAAATTTATACATTTAGTCACTGTCATTATACACTCTAGGCATTCCTAGATTATACCATCTCAATCTTTATTGTCTATCTTTCTTTGATATTCATTTATGCCCCCAGCCCTCCTCCCTCTATCATTCTCATATGCAGCTTCTTTCAGTGTTTTAACATAATTGTATTACAGTTAGATAATATTGTGCTGTCCATTTCTGAGTTTTTATATTCAGTCCTGTTGCACAATCTCTATCTAGTCAGCTCCAAGTACCCAATATCTTACCTTATTTCTATCTCCTGATGGTCTCTGTTACCAATGAAATATTCCAAGTGTATTCACTAATGTCAGTTCATATCAGTGAGACCATACAGTATTTGTCCTTTTGTTTTTGGCTAATCTCACTCAGCATGATGTCCTTAAGGTTCATCCATGTTGTTACATGCTTCATAACTTTATTCTGTCTTACAGCTGCATAATATTCCATCGTATGTATACGCCACAGTTTGTTTAGCCAACCGTCTGTTGATGAACTTTTTGGCTGTTTCCATCTCTTGGTAATTGTAAATAATGCTGCTATAAACATTGGTGTGCAAATGTCTGTTTGCATTCTTGCCCTCATGTCCTTTGAGTATAGACAGCATATAGATGGGTACTGTTTTTTAATCCATTCTGCCAGTCTATGTCCTTTGATTGGGGAGTTTAATCCATTAAAATTTAGTGTTATTACTGCACGGGAAGTACTTTCTTCTACCATTTTCCTTTGGATTTTATATGTCATATCTAATATTCCTTCTTTTTACCTTTACTCATAGTCTTCCTTTCTACACTCTTCTCCACACCTCTCTTGTCTGTCTTTTCGTATCTGTCTGTAGTGCTCCTTTTAGTATTTCTTGCAGAGCTGGTCTCTTGGTCACAAATTCTCTCAGTGATTTTTTGTCTGAAAATGTTTTAATTTCTCCCTCATTTTTGAAGGACAATTTTGCTGGATATAGAATTCTTGGTTGGCGGTTTTTCTCTTTTAATAATTTAAACATATCATCCCACTGTCCTCTTGCCTCCATGGTTTCTGCTGAGAAATCTATGCATAGTCTCATTGGGCTTCCCTTGTATGTGATGGATTGCTTTTCTCTTGGTGCTTTCAAGATCCTCTCTTTCTCTTTGACCTCTGACATTCTGACTAGTAAATGTCTTGGAGTACATCTATTTGGATCTATTCTCTTTGGGGTACGCTGCACTTCTTAGATATGTAATTTTAAGTCTTCCATAAGAGTTGGGAAATTTTCAGTGATAATTTCCTCCATTAGTTTTTCTCCTCCTTTTCCCTTCTCTTCTCCTTCTGGGACACCCACAGCACGTATAGTCGTACACTTCATATTGTCATTCAATTCCCTGAGTCCCTACTTATATTTTTCCTTTTTTTTTTTACCTGTATCTTCTATTTCTAGTCCGATTTCAGATGTTCTGTCCTCCAGTTCACTAATCCTATATTCTACCTCTTGAAATCTACCATTGTAGGTTTCCATTGTTTTTTTTCATCTCTTCTACCGTGACTTTCATTCCCATAAGTTCTGTGATTTGTTTTTTCAGACTTTCAATTTCTTCTTTTTGTTCATTCCTTGCCTTCTTTATATCCTCCCTCAATTCATTGATTTGGTTTTTGATGAGGTCTTCCATATCTGTCCATATATTCTGAATTAATTGTTTCAGCTCCTGTATCTCATTTGAATTGTTGGTTTGTTCCTTTGACTGGGCCATATCTTCAATTTTCCTGGTGTTATTTGTTATTTTTTGCTGGCATCTAGGCATTTAATTACCTTAATTAGTTTATTCTGGAGATTGCTTGCACTTCTTTTGCCTAGGGTTTTCTTGCTGGATGAATTTGTTGTCTATCTGTTTTTGACATTCAGTTCAGCTTTTTCTGGACCACTAGCTTAGGTTTTGTTTAAGAGAGGAGAATTTTTCAGTTCTTGTTTTCTTGTTTCTTGCCCTGCTTGTTTGGTGTCTTCCCCCACCACCACTCTTAGGAGGGTCTACTTAGGTATTATAGACCCCAGCTGGATTTTCCCAGACCAACCTGGCCTCCTGTCAGGAGGAAAAAGTCACCTGTGTTGGTTTACCCTGAGGGTGAGACCCAACAGGTTGAAAGACTTTCCTGTGAAGTCTCTGGGCTCTGTTTTTCTTATCCTGCCCAGTATGTGGTGTTTGTCTGCCTGGAGGTTCCACCAGCATAAGATGATGTGGCACCTTTAACTTTGACAGACTCTCCCTGCTGGGGACATGGTGGAGACAGAAGAGAGTTTGTAGGCTGGTTTTACTGGCTTCAAATTACCAAGCCCTGGTGTCTGAATTCCTTGAGGGAGGGATTCCACCAGAGTTGGGCCTCACCCCTCCCCTGGGGAAGGCACAGGCTCCAGACAAGCCCTCAAATGAGCTTGTTTCTGTCTCTGCCTGGGGCAGTTGCAGCCTAAGAAGCCCAGCTGCTGTATCCAAAGGCAGTCAAGCCTTTGTAGAAACAGCCACAAAAGCCTCTGTTTCCTTTTTTTTTTTCTTTTTCTGTCAGCCCCCCCACTTGACACCAGGGCAAAAATGAGTGACCTCTGCTTTGACCAGGTTCACCTCAGTTGGGGCCCTATTTTTAGTAGTCAGGATTTTAAAATTAATTCCACAATTGGCATTTGGTTGGGCTCAGCCCCTGCTGCTGGTAAAGTCTCTTTCCTTTCCCCACTGGGATGCAATCTGTGGAGGAGGGGCACCAGCCACCACGGCTTGAGGAACTCACAGTTCTGGGGGAGCTTACCCCCAGTCCAGCTGGTCCAGGCTGGGGTACGCTGTGTGTCTGGTCACTGACGTGGCCCCAGGAGCTGTTCTGTACTGTTTCTGGTTACTTAGTAGTTGTTCTAGATGATGAACTAAAATGTGCACATTGTTAACCCACCATCTTGGCCCGGAAACTATATAGCTTTTATTGTGTAAAGTGTGATTGTGAAAAACCTGTGACTGACACAGCCTTTATCCAGTGTAGGGTAGGTGAGTAATAGAATAAAGACCTAAATAAATAAATAAAAGGGGGAATGAGGAGTATGAAATGTTTTGGGTATTCCTTTTTTTTTTATTTTATATTATTATTATTTTGAAGTAATGAAAATGTTCTAGAATTAATTGTGGTCATGAATGCACAACTATAGGATGATACTGTGAGCCCTTGATTGTATACTTTGGTGGATTATATAGTGTTTGAATGTATCTTAATCAAATTGCATTAAAAAACAAAACTCAGCTCAGGAAAATTGTGGGAATATGGCAGAGTAGAAAACTCCAGGAATCAGCCCTCCATTGAAACAACTATTGAACTGAAAGGAACTGAATCAAATATTTTAGACTTCTATAGTCAAGAGGAGCACTTGCAGACTCCAGGGAAAAGATAAAGGAAGAAGTTGGTGAATTTTGATGGACTTTACCTTTTGCATGGCGGCCACCATGTCGCATCCCCCAGTCACACGGCAGGCAGCTGTGAGGACTGCAACCTACATTGCTGGTGGGGCTTGCTGGTGTCGGGTGTGCAATAAGGATCCTGTCTTGCTAACACTGATTTCTGGTCACTACCTTTGATTGTTGGGGGGCTGGCACAGAGTGCAGCCATTGCAATAACTCCTGCAGGCTGAAGCAGTTTCTCTGCCAGGGGAGGAGATTTAAGAGACAGTACCTTTATTTCCTGTGCCCTTTTGGGAAACACATTTAAGGAAACTTTTATCAGATCACTGGCTTACCACAAAAATAATGAACAGAAATTTTAGTGATAGCCCACCCACCACAAGAAATACACACTTTGAAAAAGATAGTTTGGAAAAGTTTCAAATGAATGGCTCTGGCCTGCAGCAAGCAAAAATCAGCAACCCCTAAAAAGTGGGTGAATTAAATTTTCAAAGCTGCCACAACATAATGAAACATACAAAGAACCAGGAAATTATGCCAATTCACATGAAAAAAAAAAAAGAATTTGACAGAAACCCCAAGGAAGCTTCAACAACAGAATTTTAAATCAAAGACACTAAATCAACTGTCTTAAGTATTGCGGTGGTTTGAAGCTTGCGTACCCCAGAAAAACATGTTCGTAAATCTAATCCATTCTGTGGATGTGAACCCATTGTAAGCAGGACATTTTGATAAGGTTATTCAAGTAAGGTGTGTGTGGATGCGTCTTAATTCCACCGCTGGAGTCCTTTATAAACAGAATGAATTCAGACATGAGAGAGAGAACGCCATAGAAAGCAAGAAGCTGAAACAGAACCTGGAGATCAGGGAATGCCACCATTTGCCTTGCCGTGTGAGAAAAGAACCAAGCATCACAGGCAGCCAGCTCCAGAATGCCAGCGTTCAGGGAAAAACATCACATTAATGATGCCTGATTTGGACATTTTTCCCAACCTCAAAACCATGAATGAATAAACTCCCATTGTTCAAGCCAACCCATTTCATGAAAACCATGAATAAAGGACTAAAGGAAATCAAGAAAATGATGTTTACAAATATTATAGGTGTGATTAAGAAGGCTGAATGTGAGTAGGGTTGAAAGGGGAAGATTAGGGTCATGTATGTCACCAGAAGGAAAGATAGAGGATAAAAACTGGAATAGTATCACTTAGCAAAACTAGAGTGGATGATGACAGTGATTAATTGTACATATATAAGAAAGTTGTTACATCAACTAGAACAAATATATGCCACTGTTACAGAGGTTAATAATGGGATGGTATATGGGAAAAAGTACTATTCATGCAACTAAGGTATATAGCTAACAGTAACATTGCAATATTCTTTCATTAATTATAATAAAGGTGCTATACCAAAGCTAAATGTTAATAATAGGAAGATATAGAGAGAGGTATGGGATTTTTGTCTTTCATGTTGGAAAAATGGGAATGTTATCGTATAGATTGTGGTAGTGGATGCATATGTGGTTACGCATTGTATACTTAGGATAGATTTATGGTGTGTGTGCATGTAAAGCTGGCTTTTAAAATATATTCTATTGACAAATCTTCACACACATACATTCCATATATCATGTACAAACAATGTCTCACAATTTCATCACAAATTCTGTATTCATCACTACGATAATTTTTTATAACATTTGCATCACTCGAGAAAAAAAATAAAAAGAAAAAACTCATACATACCATACCCCTTACCCCTTCCTCTCACTGATCCCTAGTATTTCAATCTACCGAACATATTTTACCCCTTATCCCTCTACTATTTATTTATTTTTTTATTCATATTTTTTACTCATCTGTCCATACTCTGAATAAAAGGACCATCATATACAAGGTTTTCACAATCACACAGTCACATTGTAAAAGTAATATTTTTATACAATTATCTTCAAGAATCAAGACACTGGAACGCAGCTCTACAGTTTCAGGTACTCCCCTCCACCCGCTCCAATGCACCATAAACTAAGAAGGGATATCTATATAATGTATAAGAATAACCTCCAGAATAATCTCTTGACTCTGTTTGAAATCTCTCAGCTACTGAAACTTTTGTCTCATTTATCTCTTTCCCCTTTTGGTCAACAAGCCTTTCTCAATCCCTTGATACCAGGTCTCAGCTCATCTGGGAGTTCTGTCCCATATTTCAAATTGAAAAGCTAGTACTATTGTAATTTTGGTTTGATTTGTAACTTTCTCATTTTTCCATATTATTTAAAAGGCACATGCATAAAACAATAATTATAAATCTATTCTAATGGGCATACAGTGTATAAAGATGTAATCTGTGGCAGTAACAATATTAAAGGGGAGGGAAAAGAGAAGTATAGAAGCAGAGGATTTGAAAACTATGGAAACTAAATTGGTAATATTCAAGTAGATTGTTAGAAGTTCAAGATATTATTTGCATTTCTCAAATTAACCATTAAAACAATAACTAAAGGGTGATGCTGGCTCAGTGACAGAATTCTCGCCTGCCATGCTGGAGAGCTGGTTTGTTTCCTGGTGCCTGTCCATGTAAAAAATAATAATAAATAAATAAATAAATAAAAAGTACATAGAAAAGGAAAGAACAAAGGAAGTAAAAGGGCACACTACAGAAAAATCAATTAAATACAGAAAAAAGGGAGTAATGGAAAAATTGAGAGAAAAAATATATACAACAAACAGAAAGCCAATTTCTAAATGGTAGAAATTAATCCTTCCTTATCAGCAATCACATTAAACATAAATGAATTGGACTTTCCAATTAAAAGGCAGAAATTGACAGAACAGCTTAAACAATACAGGATCCATCTGTATGCTATTTAAAACAGAGTCACTTTAGATAAAAGGATACAAAGAGGTTGAAAGTAAAAGGATGGAAAACAATAGTCCATGAAAACAGTAACCAAAAGAAAGTGAGGATTGCTATATAATTGTCAGACAAAATAGACTTTGAATTAAAAAAAAGATGGCAAGAGACAAAAAATGGCATTATATATTGATAAAAGGTACAGTATACCAAGATACAACAATTATAAACACATATGCACCTAACAACAGAGCCTAAAATATATAAAACAAATACTGAAAGATTTGAAGGGGTATTCTACCGTTCTACAATAGTAGTTGGAGATTTCAGTGTACTACTTTCAATAATGAACAGAATATCTAGAAAAGTGATCAGTAAGGAACAATATTACATATCAATTGGACCTAACAGACATACATAGACCACTCCACCCAAAACAACAAAATACACATTATTTCAAGCGTACATAGGTCCATCTCTGGGATAGACCATATGTTGCGCAACAAACCAAGTCTTCGCTAATTTAAAAGGATTGAAATGAACAAAGTACCTCCTCTAGCCAAAATGAATTGAAGCTAGAAATAACAGAAAGAAAACTTGAAAAAATCTAAAATAGTGGAAATTAAACAACATTCTATTAATAACCAGTGGGTCAAGGAAGATATTATAAGGGAAACTATGGAATATTTAGAGATAAATCAAACCAAAATTACAATATATCAAAACTTATGAAACTTGCTCAGAGTGAAATGCCTACACTAAAAAAGAACTCAAATCAATAACTTAACTCACACCTTGAGGAGCTAGAAAAAGATAAACAAAGCTAGCAGAAGGAAGGAAATAAAAACAGATTAGCTGGTAAGTAAATGAAAGAGAGAACAGAAAACCAAAAGAAAATCAATGAAACCAAAAGTTGGTTCTTTGAAAAGATCAATAAAATTGATAAACTTTTAGCTAAATTGATAAAGAAAAAGGGAGAGAGTGAAAATGAATAAAATCATCAGTGAAAATGAGGGCATTACTGACCTTACACAAATAAAAAGGATTATAAGAGAACACTAAGAAACAAATTTGATAACCTAGATGAAATGGACAAATTTCTAAAAATGCACAAATTACCTAAACTGACTCAAGAAGAACTAGAAAATCTCAACAGACCTATGAGAAGTAAAGAGTTGGCGTCAGTAATCAAAAACCTGCCAACAACAAAAAAAGGCCAGGACTGATGGCTTCACTGCTGAATTCTGCCAAATACTTAAAGAAGAATTAACACAAGTCCTTCTCAAACTCTTCCAAAAACATGGAGCAAGAGGGAACACTTCCTAACTCATTTTATGAGACCTGTATTATCCTGAACCACAATCAGATGGAGATATCACAAGAAAAGAAAATTACAGGCCAATATCCCCTTTAACAGTATGTTAAAAGGATTATAAACCATGACTAGGTGGGATTTATCACATGGATGATTTAGCATACAAAAATCAATTAATGGGGGGCACTAAGTGGTAGAATTTTCACCTTTCATATGAGAGAACAGGTTCGATTCCTGGTCCATGCACCCCCCCCCCAAAAAAATCAATTAATGTAATTGTGCTGGTTAGAAAGGATGTATGTCTCTTAGAAAAGCCATGTTTTAATCAAAATTCTGTTTCGTAAAGGCAGAATAATCCTTATTCAATACTGTATGTTTGAAACTGTAATCAGATCATGTCCCTGGAGATGTGATTTAATCAAGACTGGTTGTTAAACTGGATTAGCTGGAGGCATGTCTCCACCCATTTGGGTGGGTCTTGATTTGTTTCTGGAGTCCTATAAAGGAGGAAACATTTTGGAGAAAGGAGATTCAGAGAGAGCAGAGCAGAATGACATAGCCAAGAGAAGCAGAGTCCACCAGCCAGTGACCTTTGGAGATGAAGAAGGAAAATGCCTCCCAGGATGCTTCATAAAACAGGAAGCCAGGAGAAGAAGCAAGCAAATGATGCCGTGTTTGCCATGTGCCCTTCCAGGTGAGAGAGGAACCCTGACCATGTTCATCATGTGCCTTTCCAGATGAGAGAGAATCTCTGTGTTCGCCATGTACCTTCTCACTTGAGAGAGAAACCCTGAACTTCATTGGCCTTCTTGAACCAAGGTATCTTTCCCTGGATGCCTTTGATTGGACATTCCTATAGACTTATCATAATTGGGACATTTTCTCAGCCTTAGAACTGTAAACTAGCAACTTAATAAATTCCCCTCTTTAAAAGCCATTCTGCTGATATTCTCACGAGCATTAGGGACTGCCAATAGGTTGAGCCTTTGAACTTGGGTTTTGCCCTTATGAAACTTATTTCCACAAAGGAGAAGCTAAGCCTACTGATAATCATGCCTGAGTCATCCCCAGAGAACCTTTCTTGTTGCTAAGATGCAGCCTCTCTCTCTCAAAGCCAATTCAGCAGGTGAGCTCATTGTCCTCCCCACTATGTGGGACATGACTCCCAGGGGTGTAAATCTCCCTGACAATGTGGGACATGATTCACAGGGATGAGTAGGGACCTAGCATTGCAGGATTGGGAAAGCCTTCTTGACCAAGAGGGGCAAGAGAAATGTACCAAAATAAAGTTTCAGTGGCTAAGAGAATCCTAATAGAGTCTAAAGGTTATCCTGCAAGTTATTCTTACACATTATATAGTTATCCCTTTTTAGTTTTTAGTTTTAGATTATAATAACTAGAAGGAAATACCTGAAACTTTTGAACTGTACTCCAATAGCCTTGATTCTTGAAGATGATTGTATAACTATATAGATTTTACGATGTAACCATGTGATTGTGAAAACCTTGTGCTGATATTCCCTTTATCCAGTGTATGAACAGATAAGTAAAAAAATAAGGACAAAAATAAATAAATAAATAAATAATATGGGGGATAAAGGGCATGGGATGTTTTGGGTATTCTTTTTCATTTTCATTTTATTTTTATTCTTATATGTATTTTTGGAGTAATGAATATATTCAAAATATGACTGTGGTGATAAATGCACAACTATATGATGATACTATGAACCACTGATTGTACACATTGGATGATTATATGGTATGTTAATTGTATTAGTTAGGGTTCTCTAGAGAAACAGAATCAACAGGGAACTCTTGCAAATATAAAATTTATAAATGTGTCTCACGTGACCGCAGGAATGCAGAGTCCAAAATCCACAGGGCAGGCTGCGAAGCCTACGATTCTGATGGATAGCCTGGATGAACTCCGCAGGAGAGGCTCACCAGCCAAAGCAGGAATGGAACCTGTCTCCTCTGAGTCCTCCTTAAAAGGCTTCCCATGATTAGATTTAGCATCACTAATTGCAGAAGACACTCCCCTTTGACTGATTACAAATGGAATCAGCTGTGGATGCAGCTGATGTGATCATGACCTAATCCTATGAAATGCCCTCATTGCAACAGACAGGTCAGCGCTTGCCCAATCAGATAAACAGGTACCACAACTTGGCCAAGTTGACACGTGTCCCTAACCATGACATCAATATATCTCAATAAAATTGCATTAAAAAAAAGCCATTCCATTTCTGGTATATTGCATTCTGGCAGCTAGCAAACTAGAACAGTAATATACACATTAAGAGAAAAAAAACATGATAATCTCAATTTGCACACAAAATACAACACTCTTTCATGAAAAAAAGAAAATCTTTCAGAAAACTAGGAATAGAAAGAAACTTCCTCAGCATGCTAAAGGACATTTGCTTAAAACCCACAGCTAACATGTTAATGGTAAAAAATTGAAAGCTTTCTACCTAAATTGAGGAACAGACAAAGATGCCAACTGTCACCCCTGCTATTCACCACTATCCTAGAAGTTCCAGCCAGAATAATTAGGCAACAAAAAGAAATTGGAAAAGAAGTAAAATGATCTCTATTCGTAGATGACATGATCATATATATATATAAATCCAAAGAATTGACAAGAAAGCTATTGGTGTTAAATAAATTCATAAAAGTTGCAGGGTACATGCTCAATGCTCAAAAATCAGTTGTGTTTCTAAAAAAAGAAAAAAGTTGATTATGATAAATGCACAGTTATATGATGATATTGTGAACCATCGATTGGACACTTTGGATGATTACATGTTATGTGAATATATAATATATATCAATAATAAATAAAACATTTTTAAAAAAGATCAGGGCAGCCACGGTGGCTCAGCAGGCAGAGTATTCGCCTGCCATGCCAGAGATCTGGGTTTGAATCTCAGTGCCTGCCTGTGTGGAAAAAAGAAAAAAGAAAGAAAGAAAAATGGCTCAATGGAAAAGGTGGAGTTATGAAAGAGAAGATAGGATTTAACAAATGAACATAACTCCTGAGTCATTATATTGATATTTCTTTCAGTCTCCAGTGTCTTGGAGCAGCTAGAAGGAAAAATCTAAAATTGTGGAACTGTAACCCATACAAAACTCTGAAATCTGTTCTATAGCTGACTGTTGTGGTGTGCTTTGAAATTTACTACTTTTTTGTATGTATGTTATTTTCACAATAAAAAAATCAGTTGGTTCTATACAACAGTAATGAACAGTAATACTAAAAGGAAACTAAGAAAAGAATAGCATTGTTCCAGTGGCATACAAAATAATAAGATATCCAGGAAGAAATTTAACCAAGGATGTGAAAGATTTATACACAAAACACTGCTGAAAGAAATCAAAGAAGACCTGAATAATAAAAAGACAGCCCATTTCATGGATTGGAAGAAATAAAATTGTTAAGATGTCAGTATTATCCAAAGGGATCTACATTCAACTCAATCCATATCAAAATTCCAACAGCATTTTTTTGCAGAAATGGAAACGCTGATCCTCAAATTCATATGGAATTGTGAGGGGGTCCCAAATAGCCACAACAATCTTGAAAAAATAAAAGAACAAAATTGGAGGACTCACACTTTCTAAATTCGAAGCTTATAAGAAAAATATAGTAATTAAAACAATGCGATACTGGCATAAGGATAGACATATAAATCAATGGAAAAGAATTGAGAACCCAGAAATAAACCTCTACATCTATGGAAAACTGATTTTGACAAGGGTGCCAAGTCTACTCAATGGGAAAAGAGTAGTCTCTTCAACAAATTGTGCTGGGGAAACTAGATATACAAATACAAAGATTCAAAGTAGACCTCTACCTCACACCATATAAAAAAATTAACTCAAAATGGACCAATGGGCTAAATAGAAGGGATAAAACTCAGAGGAAAACAAGGAAAACTTTTCTATGACCTTGAATTGCACAATGGATTCTTTGATTTGACACCAAAAGCACAAGTAACAAAAGAAAAAATAGATAAAATGAACTTCTTTAAAGTTAGAAACTTTTGTGCATCAAAGGACATCATAAAGAAATTGAAAAGACAATTTACATAATAGGAGAAAATAGCTTCAAATCATGTATTTAAGAAGGGCTTAATATCCAGAATTTGTAAAGAACTCCTACAGCTCAACAACAAAAAGACAACCCAATTAAAAAATGGGCAAAGGATATGAATGGCTAATAAGCACATGAAAAGATGCTCATCATCATTAGCCCTTATGGAAATGTAAATCAAAACCACAATGGGGGATGATGCAAAGATAGTTCAGTGGTAGAATTCTTGCCTGCCATGCAGGAGACAAGAGTTCAATTTCTGGTCCATGCACCTCTTGAAGAACAAACAAGCAAAACAAAAAAATTCAACAAACGGTGCTGCAATAATGGGATACTCACATGGAAAAATAATGAAATGTGACCCCTCCATAGAACATACAAAAAAAAAAAATCACAATGAGATCTAGAAGTTTCTCAAAAAGGTGAACATATACCTACGATATGACCCCGCCATTCCACATAAAAGTCCACATCAGAACTTGTGCATAAATATTCATAGCAGCATTATTCATGACAGTCCAAAACTGGAAACAACCCAAATGTCTGTCAACTGTGAGTGAATAAAAACCACAATGAGATACCACTTCAAACTCATTATTTGACTATTATTTTAAAAATAAAGTAAGTGTTGATGAGGCTGTGGAAAAATTGGAACGCTCATGCATTGTTGATGAGAATGCAAAATGGTGCAGCCACTATGGAAAACAGTTTTGTTGTTCCTCAAAAGTTAAACATAAAATCACCTTATGACTCATCAATTCTACTCTTAGGTTAATACCCAAAAGAATTGAAAAAATGGACTTGGACAGATATTTGTACACCAATGTTCATAGAAGTATTATTCACAATAGTCAAAACATGGAAATAACCCAAACATCCATAACAGATGAATGGATAAATGATGGAACATTATTTTATTATATAAAAGGAGTAATATTCTATGACTCCACTTATATGAAATATCTAGAGTAGCCAAATTGATAGAGAAGCAAAGTAGATTTGAAGTTAGCAGAGGCTGGGAGTGAGGAAGAATGGGGCATTATTGCTTAATGGGTAGGGGCTTTCTGTTTGGGGTGATGAAAAACTTTTGGAAATAAACAGTAGCGCTGGTGGTACAGCATTGTTGCACAAAATGTCATTGATGCCACTGAATTATACACTTAAAATGGCTAAAATGACAAGTTTTATATATTTTACCATAATTTTTAAAAATGTCGATTAGCTTGTAAAATGTGAGAACTTGTTATGGAACACCAGTGCCATCTGAATCCAAAATTACTATCTTTCTCTCAGGAGTATTTATTGAAGGGCTAGAGCATGAGGCAGTTGTCTGAAACAGATGAGACCATAAGAGGCACCTTATATGTTGAACAATAGAAGCAGTCACCATTTATAGCAGGTATAAGCCAGCCATATGTGAGATCCAATAAGGTGGGTTAAATTCTAACCACCATTTGGCATGAAGAAACTGAGGCACAGAGTAGTAAAGGAACTTGTCCAAGGTAAGCACAATAGTCTGTTATATTGATGACCATCAGGAATCCTGGTATGTACACCTTGGTGTAGTCCCTTCTTGAGTCTGAGCTGACCTGTGGCTCATTTTAACCAACAGTATGCAGCAGAAGTGACACTGGGCCAGTTCTGGGTCTTAGCCGTAAACTGCCTGGCAGCTTCTGTTTGGTGCTTGGAAGCCCTGAGCCCAGCTATCCTGCTCAAAATGCCACGTGGAGAGGCTACCTTGAGGAGGAGAAGCCCTGAGCCTACATGGAGAGACAGAAGAAGCACAGCCCCCAGCCCGCAACCTTCCAGTCAAAGCAGCCCTAAGAGTGACCGTCTGCCAGACCAGCAAAGAAATTGCCCAGTTGAGCCAGCCCAAATTGCAGGATTGTGAGCTCATAAAATGGTTGTTGTTTTAAGCCGCTGAATTTTGGAGTGCCGTATTAGGCACAGACAGATAAAAAGAATAATCACACAGATAATAAGTGGCAAAGCAAAGATTAGAACCCAGCGATAGCCAGCCTCAAAGCCTGTTGGTGGTGGTGTTTTGTTTTGTTTTGTTTTGTTTTGTTTTGTTTTGTTTTGCTTTAACTTACACCATGCTTCTTCACTGATGTTTGAGATCATTGGACACAGAAGTCCCAAAGGGAACTCTCTGGATGTCTGCTGTTCCTTAAACTCTGGGAGTCCTAGGAACAAGCCTCGTCCTGTTCCTGTTCACAATGTGGTACGCCACACCTGCACGGTATTGTGATGCAGGCAAATCTGAAGGCCTCCAAAGCAGTGATGTTCCCTGACTTCTGGGAAAGTCTGGACCTGCTAGACCAGTTGTTATTAAACTCAACAAATGCCACCTATGAGGCCTATACACAGTGGCCAGTGTGACTCTGAGGTGGTCCAGAAGGCTGCACAGCGCTCAGCATCTGGAGAAACCATGAGAGATGAGAAGGGCCAATGGCAATGTACCAAGTGGAGGTGGGATAACTGTGAGCCAGAGAAAAGAGGGGAACTTTAGGGAGTCCACGAAAAACAGCCTCTAGTGAGAGGCACACAAATCCCTCTGGGGACAAATGTGCTCAGCAGACCACCATGAAATCTGGCTTATTTAACACACAGGCTACTACTTTGAACAAACAGACAGATGTGTTGAGCCTGAGAATCAGAATGCAATCATCAACAATCTTGGGGTGAACCCTGTGGAAGGTTCAGCTCAGTGCCTCAGAACATCTCTGCCAGGCTTGAAAACTCAGCTCAGAAACACAGTCACGTGTTACCACACAGGTGGGGTAGGGTCAAGGTGAGGACCTACTCCCTGGCACCCAAAGTTCCCTTGGAAGAAAAGGCTGTGCTTGGGCACAGTTAATCCCCCAAGGTCACGAGGATTAACACTGGTGAGGGAAAGTCATTGCAATCAGTCTTGCAGATTTCTGACTTATTTAACTGTTACTCATTGCTGGCCATTGTGGTGGTGTCTGGATTTTTTTTGTTACCAATAATATGGCCAAGTTATACCAGTTATTTATGGCTGAGGACTGTAAAAACTGAAGGAAGATCTTTTGGGTTCTTAAAGAGCTGTCAATCCCTTTCAAAGCACTCTGAGAAGAGCAGTGCTTTCTGGGAACAAATCATTCTCAACTCTGAGGTACTGAGGCAGGAGAGAACATAGCGAATAAGAGGGACCAAACAAAAGCTGACTTCACTGAAGCAGGGAAAGAGAGAATGTGATGCAAAAGTGAAGATGCAAAAGTAGGTAGAGGCCAGTCCACGAAGTGCTCTTTAGACCACATGAAAACAGATATGGCCACATCCAAACTGGGAAATGGGGACTAAGAGAGGTTTTTACCCAGGATCATAACGCTGTTAAGAACAACAATAGTAGCGGAGAGGCTGGAGGGAACTGCCTGAAAATGTGGAGCTGTGTTCCAGTTGCCATGTTTCTTGATGATGATTGAACAATGATAGAGCTTTCACAATGAGACTCTGTGAATGTGAAAACCTTGTGTCTGATGCTCCTTTTAGCTACTGTATCAACAGAAGAGTAGAACATATGGAATAAAAATAAATAATGGGGGAACAAATGTTAAAATAAATTTAGTTTGAAATGCTAATGGTAAATGAAAGCGAGGGGTAAAGGGTATGGTATGTATAATCTTTTTTTTCTCTGTTATCGTTTTATTTCATTTTCTGTTGTCTTTTTATTTCTTTTTCTAAATCGATGCAAATGTTCTAAGAAATGATGAATATGCAACTATGTGATGATATTAAGAATTACTGATTGTATATGTAGAATGGAATGATATTTTAATGTTTTGTTTGTTAATTTTTTTAATTAATAAAAAAGTTAAAAAAAAAAAGAACAACCATAAATTCTAAGCCAGTGCTCTTTCCATTGTAACAAACTCTCATTAATAGTAATTTTTTCAGTTTTGCATTGTGTCAATTTAGCTAAGCTGGAAATTCCTTTCCCAGAATTCCTTTCCCTGTGTAGTTTCTGGGTTAGGGTTGACCACAAGAGAAATTTGCACAAGAACTGGAAGGCAGATGTGAAGCATCAGCCATTACGTTGTTGAGTGGAGCTCTAGGGTGTCAGGTGCTCCTGCAGCTTGCACTCTTTGTCCCTCATCTGCTAGCTCACCCCACTGGGATAAGGGAGCAACCAGAGCAGAAAGTCCTCCAGCTCCCACCAGATTTCCTCCTTCAGCCGTTACAAATCCTAGTCCAAGTGCATCTGCAGCTCTATGGCAAAAGGTGCCAGCTTCTTCTGCTGGTCACCCATGACATTGACGCTGAAGGCAACATGAGACAGACTCCAGTTCCAGCTTATCCACATACATTCCAGTTTGTCCTTGCTCTACCCTGCTTCACTTTCTGCCCATTTGCCAGCCCTGCTGACCTACATCAACTTCAGACCCACGGCTAGACGCAAATGAAGCCACCTTTCACAGGCTCCTTCACCAGCCCCCAGAATTGCATAGGGTTAAATCACTATAATAAAGCCATTATTCCACATCATTCACAGTTCTGCTTTCCTGACTGAACCCCAACTGCTACATAACCATACTAATATTGCATAGGTTATGTGTATGTGACAATTCCAGAATGTATACAGCCAACAAAAAAAGAGGCTGATGCTCTCACTCTTTATATTTGTGGGTGTAATAAAGTGGACATGGGTTTTTTTGTGATATTGCAACTTTCTACTTCCAAGATGGCAACAAGGTTATTCATAATTTGATTATAAAATGTATCACACCACAGTTGTACTTAACTTTACTAGAAACATCCAACTAAAAGTCTCAGCTCTAAATTATAAAGGAACCCAGACGAAAGATCATTGTTTGGCTGTATCAGTGAATTGAGAACTGTCTGGCTTACCCGCTAACTTCAAATAATCTACCTTGGGTACAATAGATAATGGATACGGTCAGTGTTTTTAGTTTGCTAGCTGCTGGAATGCAATATACCAGAAACAGAATGGCTTTTAAAAGGGAGAATTTAATAAATTGCTAGTTTACAGTTCTAAGGCCAAGAAAATGTCCCAATTAAAACAAGTCTATAGAAATGGCCAATCAAAGGCATCCATCCAGGGGAAGATACGTTGGTTCAAGAAGGCCAATGAAGTTCAGGATTTCTCTCTCAAGTGAGAAGGCACATGGTGTACACAGTCAGGGCTTCTCTCTCAGCTGGAAGGGTACATGGCAAACACGGCATCATCTGCTAGCTTTCTCTCCTGGCTTCCTGTTTCATGACGCTCCCCAGGAGGTGTTTTTCTTCTTCATTTCCAAAGGTCGCTGGCTCGTGGACTCTACTTCATGGTGCTGCAGCATTCTCTGCTCTCTCTGAATCTTCTTCATTCTGCAAAATGTTCCCTCTTTTATAGGACTCCAGAAATTAATCAAGACCCACCCAAATGGGTGGAGACATGTCATAACCTAATCCAGCTTAACAACCACTCTTGATTTTGTTATATCTCCAGGGATATGATCTAATTACATACAGTATTGAATAGGGATTATTCTGCCTTTACAAAATGAGATTTTGATTAAAACATGGCTTTTCAAACCAGCACAGTCAGTATTTATTCAAGGATGAATATAATACCCAAAACCAAAATAGAAACAGAAAGACAAATATTATCATGCCTCACTCATACGGACTATGACATAAAAACTTAATGAGGAGATCCAAGATGGCGGCTTAGTAAGGTACATGTGTCTTAGTTCCTCCGACTCCAAATCAACTAATAGGTGAACAGAAACAGTACAGAACAGCTCCCGGGGCTACAGCAGCGAATGGACACACAGCGTAACCCAGTCTGGGCTGGCTAGTCTGACTGCGAAACTCGGCTGCGGTGAGTGAGATCCCCAAGCGGCGCGCGATTTCCCGAGCAGCCGCAGCTGCGGCGGTCCGAGCTAATCCCTCCCTCCTTCCCGGGCTGGCTGAGAGACTCGGAGAGACAAGCTTCCCAGCCAAGGCGGCCGGCGCCACACTTTTGCGGGCGGCTTCGAGTCTCGGCTTCGAGTTCGCGGCTACGAGGCTCGGATGAGAGGGCTATCCAAAGTCTGGGCTGGCAAGTCTGACTGCGAGACTTGGCTGCGGCGAGACCCCCGAGCGGCGCGCGATTTCCCGAGCAGCCGCAGCTGCGGTGGTCCGAGCTACTCCCTCCCTCCTTCCCGGGCCGGCTGAGAGTATCAGAGAAGCAAGTTTCCCAAGCCGAGGCAGGCGGCGCCCCTCTTTTGCGGGCGGCTTCGAGTCTCGGCTTTGAGTCCACGGCTACGAATCTCGGATCAGAGGGCTATCCAAAGTCTGGGCTGGCTAGTCTGACTGCGAGACTCGGCTGCGGTGAGACCCCCGAGCGGCGCACGATTTCCCGATCAGCGGCAGCTGCGGCGGTCCGAGCTACTCCCTCCCTCCTTCCCGGGCCGGCTGAGAGTCTCGGAGAGGCAAGTTTCCCAAGCCGAGACGACCGGCGCTCCTCTTTTGCGGGCGGCTTCGAGTCTCTGCTTCGAGTCTGCGGATACGAGTCTCGGATCGGAGGGCTATCCAAGCCGCGGTAGCCCCCCCCTCCACAGGAGGCTTCCTGGTCCGGTGGGGAATCCCCCAGGCCCGCTGCGGCCCGCAACCAGCCACAGGGTCCCCTCAAGCCGCGGCAGCTGACGCCCCCACCACGCGCGGCCCCTGAACCAACGGAGAGAATTGGATCCGAAATCCCCAGGCCGCGGAGATCGGTGACTGGGGGAGACCCATTCCAAACACTCGAGGCAAACGTGTGCCACGTGCGCCACGTACTGGGCAAGATAAGAAAAACAGATCCCAGAGATTTCACAGAAAAATCTTACAACCTTGCTGGGTCCGACACCCAGAGAAATCTGAATAAATGCCCAGACGCCAGCAGCAGAAGATAACTGTCCACGCTCAAAAGATTGAGAATATGGCCCAGTCAAAGGAACAAACCAATAGCTCAAATGAGATACAAGAGCTGAGACAACTAATGCTGAATATACGAACAGAAATGGAAAACCTCTTCAAAAATGAAATCGATAAATTGAGGGAGGACATGAAGAGGACATGGGCTGAACATAAAGAAGAAATAGAAAACCTGAAAAAACAAATCGCAGAACTTATGGAAGTGAAGGATAAAGTAGCAAACATAGAAAAAATAATGGATAGCTACAATGATAGATTTAAAGAGGCAGAAGATAGAATTAGTGATTTGGAGGATGAAACATCTGAATTCCAAAAAGAAACAGAAACTATAGGGAAAAGAATGGAAAAATTTGAACAGGGTATCAGGGAACTCAAGGACAATATGAAGCGCACAAATATACGTGTTGTGGGTGTCCCAGAAGGAGAAGAGAAGGGAAAAGGAGGAGAAAAACTAATGGAAGAAATTATCACTGAAAATTTCCCAACTCTTATGAAAGACCTAAAATTACAGATCCAAGAAGTGCAGCGCACCCCAAAGAGATTAGACCCAAATAGGCGTTCTCCAAGACACTTACTAGTTAGAATGTCAGAGGTCAAAGAGAAAGAGAGGATCTTGAAAGCAGCAAGAGAAAAACAATCCATCACATACAAGGGAAACCCAATAAGACTATGTGTAGATTTCTCAGCAGAAACCATGGAAGCTAGAAGACAGTGGGATGATATATTTAAAATACTAAAAGAGAAAAACTGCCAACCAAGACTCCTATATCCAGCAAAATTATCCTTCAAAAATGAGGGAGAAATTAAAACATTCTCAGACAAAAAGTCACTGAGAGAATTTGTGACCAAGAGACCAGCTCTGCAAGAAATACTAAAGGGAGCACTAGAGTCAGATACAAAAAGACAGAAGAGAGAGATATGGAAAAGAGTGTAGAAAGAAGGAAAATCAGATATGATATACATAATACAAAAGGCAAAATGTTAGAGGAAAATATTATTCAAACAGTAATAACACTAAATGTCAATGGACTGAATTTCCCAATCAAAAGACATAGATTGGCAGAATGGATTAAAAAACAGGATCCTTCTATATGCTGTCTACAGGAAATGCATCTTAGACCCAAAGATAAACATAGGTTGAAAGTGAAAGGTTGGGAAAAGATATTTCATGCAAATAACAACCAGAAAAGAGCAGGAGTGGCTATACTAATATCCAACAAATTAGACTTCAAATGTAAAACAGTTAAAAGAGACAAAGAAGGACACTATATACTAATAAAAGGAACAATTAAACAAGAAGACATAACAATCATAAATATTTACGCACCGAACCAGAATGCCCCAAAATACGTGAGGAATACACTGCAAACACTGAAAAGGGAAATAGACTCATATACCATAATAGTTGGAGACTTCAACTCACCACTCTCATCAATGGACAGAACATCTAGACAGAGGATCAACAAAGAAATAGAGAATCTGAATATTACTATAAATGAACTAGACTTAATAGACATTTATAGGACATTACATCCCACAACAGCAGGATACACCTTTTTCTCAAGTGCTCATGGATCATTCTCAAAGATAGACCATATGCTGGGTCACAAAGCAAGTCTTAACAAATTTAAAAAGATTGAAATCTTACACAACACTTTCTCGGACCATAAAGGAATGATGTTGGAAATCAATAATAGGCAGAGTGCCAGAAAATTCACAAATACGTGGAGGCTCAACAACACACTCCTAAACAACGAGTGGGTCAAAGAAGAAATTGCTAGAGAAATTAGCAAATACCTCGAGGCGAATGAAAATGAAAACACAACATATCAAAACTTATGGGACGCAGCAAAGGCAGTGCTAAGAGGGAAATTTATTGCTCTAAATGCCTATATCAGAAAAGAAGAAAAGGCAAAAATTCAGGAATTAACTATCCATTTGGAAGAACTGGAGAAAGAACAGCAAGCTAACCCCAAAGTAAGCAAAAGGAAAGAAATAACAAAGATTAGAGCACAAATAAATGAAATTGAAAACATGAAAACAATAGAGAAAATCAATAAGGCCAGAAGTTGGTTCTATGAGAAAATCAATAAGATTGATGGGCCTTTAGCAAGATTGACAAAAAGAAGAAGAGAGAGGATGCAAATAAATAAGATCAGAAATGGAAGAGGAGACATAACTACTGACCTCACAGAAATAAAGGAGGTAATAACAGGATACTATGAACAACTTTACGCTAACAAATACAACAATTTAGAGGAAATGGACGGGTTCCTGGAAAGACATGAACAACCAACTTTGACTCAAGAAGACATAGATGACCTCAACAAACCAATCACAAGTAAAGAAATTGAAGCAGTCATTCAAAAGCTTCCTAAAAAGAAAAGTCCAGGACCAGACGGCTTCACATGTGAATTCTATCAAACATTCCAGAAAGAATTAGTACCAACTCTCCTCAAACTCTTCAAAAAAATCGAAGTGGAGGGAAAACTACCTAATTCATTCTATGAAGCCAACATTACCTTCATACCAAAACCAGGCAAAGATATTACAAGAAAAGAAAACTACAGGCCGATCTCTCTAATGAATATAGATGCAAAAATCCTCAATAAAATTCTAGCAAATCGTATCCAACAACACATTAAAAGAATTATTCATCATGACCAAGTAGGATTCATCCCAGGTATGCAAGGATGGTTCAACATAAGAAAATCAATTAATGCAATACACCATATCAACAAATCAAAGCAGAAAAATCACATGATCATCTCAATTGATGCAGAGAAGGCATTTGACAAGATTCAACATCCTTTCCTGCTGAAAACACTTCAAAAGATAGGAATACAAGGGAACTTCCTTAAAATGATAGAGGGAATATATGAAAAACCCACAGCTAATATCATCCTCAATGGGGAAAAATTGAAAACTTTCCCCCTAAGATCAGGAACAAGACAAGGATGTCCACTATCACCACTATTATTCAACATTGTGTTGGAGGTTCTAGCCAGAGCAATTAGACAAGAAAAAGAAATACAAGGCATCAAAATTGGAAAGGAAGAAGTAAAACTATCACTGTTTGCAGACGATATGATACTATACGTCGAAAACCCGGAAAAATCCACAACAAAACTACTAGAGCTAATAAATGAGTACAGCAAAGTAGCAGGTTACAAGATCAACATTCAAAAATCTGTAGCATTTCTATACACTAGCAATGAACAAGCTGAGGGGGAAATCAAGAAACGAATCCCATTTACAATTGCAACTAAAAGAATAAAATACCTAGGAATAAATTTAACTAAAGAGACAAAAAACCTATATAAAGAAAACTACAAAAAACTGCTAAAAGAAATCACAGAAGACCTAAACAGATGGAAGGGCATACCGTGTTCATGGATTGGAAGACTAAATATAGTTAAGATGTCAATCTTACCTAAATTGATTTACAGATTCAATGCAATACCAATCAAAATCCCAACAACTTATTTTTCAGAAATAGAAAAACCAATAAGCAAATTTATCTGGAAAGGCAGGGTGCCCCGAATTGCTAAAAACATCTTGAGGAAAAAAAACGAAGCTGGAGGTCTCGCGCTGCCTGACTTTAAGGCATATTATGAAGCCACAGTGGTCAAAACAGCATGGTATTGGCATAAAGATAGATATATCGACCAATGGAATCGAATAGAGTGCTCAGATATAGACCCTCTCATCTATGGACATTTGATCTTTGATAAGGCAGTCAAGCCAACTCACCTGGGACAGAGCAGTCTCTTCAATAAATGGTGCCTAGAGAACTGGATATCCATATGCAAAAGAATGAAAGAAGACCCATATCTCACACCCTACACAAAAGTTAACTCAAAATGGATCAAAGATCTAAACATTAGGTCTAAGACCATAGAACAGTTAGAGGAAAATGTAGGGAGATATCTTATGAATCTTACAATTGGAGGCGGTTTTATGGACCTTACACCTAAAGCAAGAGCACTGAAGAAGGAAATAAATAAATGGGAACTCCTCAAAATTAAACACTTTTGTGCATCAAAGAACTTCATAAAGAAAGTAGAAAGACAGCCTACACAATGGGAATCAATATTTGGAAATGACATATCAGATAAAGGTCTAGTATCCAGAATTTATAATGAGATTGTTCAACTCAACAACAAAAAGATAGCCAACCCAATTACAAAATGGGAAAAAGACTTAAATAGACACCTCTCAGAGGAGGAAATACAAATGGCCAAAAGACACATGAAGAGATGCTCAATGTCCCTGGCCATTAGAGAAATGCAAATCAAAACCACAGTGAGATATCATCTCACACCCACCAGAATGGCCATTATCAACAAAACAGAAAATGACAAGTGCTGGAGAGGATGCGGTGAAAGAGGCACACTTATCCACTGTTGGTGGGAATGTCAAATGGTGCAACCACTGTGGAATGCAGTTTGGCGGTTCCTCAAAAAGCTGAATATAGAACTGCCATACGACCCAGCAATACCATTGCTGGGAATCTACTCAAAGGAATTAAGGGCAAAAACTCAAACAGACATTTGCACACCAATGTTTATAGCAGCGTTATTTACAATTGCAAAGAGATGGAAACAGCCAACATGTCCATCAACAGACGAGTGGCTAAACAAACTGTGGTATATACATACGATGGAATATTATGCAGCTTTAAGGCAGGATAAACTTATGAAGCATGTAATAACATGGATGGACCTAGAGAACATTATGCTGAGTGAGTCTAGCCAAAAACTAAAAGACAAATACTGTATGGTCCCAATGATGTGAATCGACACTCGAGAATAAACTTGGAATATGTCATTGGTAACAGAGTTCAGCAGGAGTTAGAAACAGGGTAAGATAATGGGAAATTGGAGCTGATGGAATACAGACTGTGCAATAGGACTAGATACAAAAACTCAAAAATGGACAGCACAATAATACCTAATTGTAAAGTAATCATGTTAAAATACTGAATGAAGCTGCATCCGAGCTATAGGTTTTTGTTTTGTTTTGTTTTGTTTGTTTTGTTCTTATTATTATTACTTTTATTTTTTTTCTCTATATTAACATTCTATCTTTTTCTGTTATATTGCTAGTTCTTCTAAACCGATGCAAATGTACTAAGAAACGATGATCATGCATCTATGTGATGATGTTAAGAATTACTGATTGCATATGTAGAATGGTATGATTTCTAAAAAAAAAAAAAAAAAAATGGTCAGCACAATACTGCCTAATTGTAATGTAATTATGTTGGAACGCTGAATGAAGCTGCATCTGAGCTATAGTTTTTTTTTTCTCTTATATATTTTTGTACTTTTTATTTTTATTTGTGTTTTCTCTCTGTGTTATCACTCTATTTCTTTTTCTGTTGTCGTGTTATTTCTTTCTCTAAATCGATGCATATGTACTGAGAAATGATGACCATACACCTATGTGATGATATTAAGAATTACTGATTGCATATGTAGAATGGATTGATTTCTAATGTTGTGTTAGTTAATTTTTTTTAATTAATAAAAAAAATAAAAAAATTTAATGAACTGAAATCAAGAGCATGGGTTGTCAGGTTAGGGCCTATTGTAAAGGGTCCTAGATTATAAGCTCTTACAGCAGTCACATATATTCACAAATTATAACTGTTATTTCTAAATTCTGAGATACTGAGCTGTATGTTTATAATCTGATCGTTCCCAGAAACTTCGAGTATTTGTGTGACCCCTGAGACTCAGAATTAGAGGTCTGAAACATGAAAGTCAGTAATATCCCTGATTTCAGGAACTGTTCAAAAAGTTAAAAAAAGGGATCTGACTTCGAGTAGAGATATGAATCAATCAGATCTGAATAGGACTAAGGAAAATCAGAATACAGGGTATAGGATGATATCGTTCATATTTTAAAACTTCAACTTCTGTGTCAGACCAAAGAGAGATATTTATTTGGTGCTAAATTTATATTTTGGGTAGCGAATTTCCTAATTTAACTTGTATGGTCAGTTTAGTTGAATACCATAGGTTCATGGTATCTTGAATAGTGTGTGAGACTTTGTTGGTTTGTCCAGGCTAGTATGATGCCCCAATATATCCCAGAATAATTTGGGCAGTGAATAAAAAAGTATTTGCAAAGTCCCATTGGGACACTGGGGAGAAAGGAGGAAGTTCAACTTCTCCATTTGGAGAATTTCTGATATTCTTGCAAGCAATAGGGACAAATAAATCAAGGGTTGAGCCCTTGATCTTGGGATTCACCCCTGTGAAACTTATTCCTGCAAAGGAGAAGCTAAGCCTATTTACAATTACGCCTAAGAGTTACCCCCAGAGAACCTCTTTTGTTGCTCATATGTGGCCTCTCTCTCTAAGCCAACATGGCAGGTGAGCTCACTGCCCTCCCCCGCTATGTGGGACATGACTCCCAGGGTTGTAAATTCCCCTGGCAACATGGAACAGAAATCTGAGGATGAGCCAGGACCCACATCAACGGATTGAGAAAGCCTTCTTGACCAAAAAGGGAAAGAAAGAAATGAGACAAAATAAAGTTTCAGCAGATGAAAGATTCCAAACAGAGTTGAGAGGTTATCCCAGAGGTTATTTTTACGCATTATATAGATATCACCTTTTTAGTTAAGGTGTAATGGGAAGGCTGGAGGGAACTGCCTGAAAATGTAGCCATGTTTCTTGAAGATGATTGTATAATGATATAGCTTTCACAATGTGACTGTGTGATTGTGAAAACCTTGTGTCTGATGCTCCTTTTATCTACCTTATCAATGCACAAGTAAAATACATGGATTTAAAATAAACAAATAATGGGGGAACAAATGTTCAAAATAATTTAGTAGATTGAAATGCTAGTGATCAATGAAAGGGAAGGGTAAGCGGTATGGTATGTAGAATTTTTTTCTGTTTTCTTTTTATTTCTTTTTCTGAATTGATGCAAATTTTCTAAGAAATGATTATGATGATGAATATACAACTATGTGATGATATTGTGAGTTATTGATTATATATCAAGAATGGAATGATCATATGGGAAGAATCTGTTTGTATGTTGTTATGTTTAATAAAAAAAGAACTCAGCATAGGAGTCTTCTTGAGTTTTGTGCTGAATACTAAGCTATGAATATCTAAGATGAAACTCTATGAAACCAGGCAAAAAATAATCATGGGAAATGTAAGTTGGACAATTTTTAGACTTCATGTAGTGCTGGGAGATGTTTGAGCTTCAGCGAATGAGAGTGAAGAGACTTGATTGGATACTCAAAACATCATTAAAGATCCGCAAAGGATCACTCATACCTTAGGAGTAGGGTAAAATAGCTCTAGAGCAGTTGTTCTTTTTTTCTTTATTTAATTTTTAAATTCAATATAACAACATATAACGTATAACATACAACATATAACATCTTTTCATATGCTTATGGGCCATTTGTGTATCTTCTTTGGTGAAATGTATATTCAATTCCTTTGCCCTTTTTAAAATTGGGTTGTTCAGTTTCATTTCTTTGCTCATAAGGTCAACACCCCTTTCCAGCATGAAGTTAAAATCGTCATTGTCCAGATATCCTTGAAGATTAAGAGAATGAGCAAATGAGAGGGAGGAGGTGTAAGTGAGAAATTAGGATTTAACAAATGATTATGACCACTGATTCATTATCTAGATATTTCTTTTCAGTTTCTAGGGCATTAGTGCATTAGACTAGCCAGAAGTAAATACCTGAAATTGTTGAACAGAAATCCAGTAGATTTGATCTTTGATAATGATTGTATAACTACATAGCTTTTATCGTGTGACCATGTGATTGTAAAAATCTTGTGACTGACACTTTCTTTATCCAGTGTATGGGTAGACGAGAAAATAAAGCCATGCATGACATAACAAAAAAAATAATAGGTCGGGAATATGGGGGGGGAATACCCCTATGTAAGCTATGGACAATAGTTATAGTACTACTTTAATAATCTTTCATCAATTGAAACAAATGTAACTACTGTTAAAAAAAAAAAGTAGAATTATATACTCTCAAGCATTTGGGACTCCCAAGAAAATAAGCCAAGCCCTGGATTTTGAGGCTTGCTCTTATGAGACTTATTTCTATAGGGGAGAAGCTAAGGCCTAAGAGTTGCTTCCAGGAAGCCTCTTTGTTGCTCAGATGTGACCTCTCTCTAAGTCCATCTCTGCAAGGAAAATCATTGCCCTCCCCACCATGTGGAACAAGCCATTCAGGGGTGAAAATCTCCCTGACAACATGGAGTGTGACTCCCGGGATGAATCTGGCCCTGGCACTGTGGGACCAAAAGGGGGAAAAGGAGTGTAATAAAATAAGGCATTAGTGGTCAAGAGAGATCAAATGTAGTTGAGAGGCTATTTTGGAGGCTGCTCTTATGCAAGCTTCAGTTAAATAGCATTAATTGTCATTGTTTGCTAAATTCCAATCAACATCAATCCTGTTGACTCTTAAGAACACTTAGGGCTCAAACTGAGATTCTATAAAGGTTTCATATACTAGGTTTGCCTTCTTGGAACATATAATTCCCGGAGGGTTCCTAGGTCAGATAGGTCCTGACACTCAGAGGGACCAACCTCTCCAAGATTATCAATTAATTACATCTCCCTATCCTTTAGTGTGGACACCCCTTTTCAACATGAAAAAAGTCAGAACAGGCATTGCCCAAAGATCCCTATAGATTGGGAGAAGGATTGAAGGAGAAAGAGGAGGTATAACAGAGAAAATGGGATTTAACAAATGCGTATGGCTGCTTGAATCACCATATTAATATTCCTTCTAACCTCCAGTGGTTTGGAGCAGCTAGATGGAAAAATCTGAGATGGTGCAATGGTAGCCCATGAAAAACTCTGAGATCTGTTCTACAACTACTTGTTGAAGTGTGCCTTGAAAATGTATTGCTTTTTCCTTTCTTTACTTTGTGTATATGTAATATTTTACAATAAAAATGTTTTTAAAAATAGTAGAATTAGGGTGCACGGGTGGTTTAGTGGTAGAATGCTCACCTTGCATGCAGGAGAGCTGGGTTTGATTCCCGGACCATGCACACACACACACCCCCAAAAAAGTAGAATTACAAAAAAAGTGTTACCGTTAATTGTAATAAATTTACCACATTGATGAAAGTGTTGGCGGTGGGATGCTGTATGGAAATCTCGTATTTTATGCATGTTGTTCTGTAAACCCACACCTTTCTAATACAAACAATTTTTTTAATTAAAAAATAAATTGGGTTGTTGGTCTTTTTGTTATTGAGTTGTAAGAGTTCCTTATATATATCATAGATATATCAAATATATTAATTGCCACTTTTTCTCAGATTGCATGGGCTATGTTTTCACTTTTTTTTATAATATCCCTTAAAACATAAAATATTTTAATTTTGATGAGGTCCAATTTATCTGTATTTTCTTTGGTTGCTTGTGCCTTTGTGTCAGATCTAACAAACTGTTGCTGAATCCAAAGTCATGAAGATGCACCTGTTTTCTCCCAAGAGTTATATAGTTTTAGCTAAGTCTTTGATCCACTTTAAGTTAACATTTTATATACGGTATGTAAAGGTAAAATTTTAATAAAAATTTTAAGTGCCAGTTTTTATTACATTCAATGCTCAACTCCATTTAACTTGAAGTTTCATGCATAATATTTAGCATATGGAGAGAATTTTACCTTTTGTTACCTCTGTTTTATTCACAGCCATCCTCACGTCGTGATCCAGGTAGGACAGTGTGTTCTGTTCTCCCCCTCAAACACACACACACACCAGATGGAAAAACTGAGACAGAGAGGCTCCTTAACTCATCAATGGTCATAGTGTTCACAAATGGTAGAGTCAGATTTGGAAACCATGTCTCCTGGCTTTCATTCCTGATGCCTCTTTCCATTGCTCAGAACACAGTCCAGTAAGAGGATTCTGAGTAGCATTAGCAGGACAGCCATTGGGCACATTTTTGTGAACATCTGTGTTGTAAAAAAGGGGTTCTGGTAAAGGAAGGAAATCAACATTTACTAGAGACTTTGATAAGCATCTAATTTACACTGTGATCACTTAATCCTCATAATAACCCTTCAAGGAAGGGAGAAGGAAAATAAAAACTCCTCGGAGTGGTTAAGTAAATTGTCCAAGGTCACATTCAAAGGAAGTAGGGGAACCGAAATTTGAACCTAGATCCTGGTGCCATCACTGTCCCTGGCATCATTAGATGCTGGGATGAAGGGCTAAGGCTGGAGATCTGCCAGCTCCATAAGTTTTTCTCTTCTTGTCTATTCCTTTCCTTTTAAAAATAAAATTAAGATGCTTTTCATCTAATTGTGGTAGAGATTCTCAAGCTGTAAGGTCTTTATTTTTTCATTACCAACTCAAATTCCAGGAATTTATCAAAAGTATTTATAACATATTTTTGCATAATTGCAATTGGCCCTTTACACAGAAATAACTCAATATTTGATTAATGGGCCATGGGACTAGAAATGATTAAACCTGATATGCCTAAAATGTGGCCCATGTTTATTTTTCCCACGGTGTCTTCTTATATTAGATTTTTCATGACTTAGGGTCTATATTTCTCCAGAGAAACAGAACCAACAGGATATATACATATAATATATATATTACATATATTATAATATAATAAGTCATATATATATACATGATTTATTATAAGGAATTGGCTTATGCAATCACAGGGACTGGCAACTCTGAGCTCTGTAGGGCAGGACCCAAGCTGAAAATTTAGATAAAGGTGATGATGAAGTTCTTAGTCTAAATCCCCACAAGAACGCTGGCTGGTTGGAAACTCCAGGAAGAGTTAATGCTGAAGTTGAGTCCAAATTCTTCTTTTGACTTCTGAAACTCTCAATTCTGGCTTTTAAGACCTCCATTGATTGGTGAGATTCCCTACATTGCTAAAGGCAATCTCCTTTGTTGATTGCTGGAAGTTGAATCACATCCTCCACAAAAGATATGTTCAAACTTTAATCCCCTTTCCTGTGGCTGTGAACCCATTTATAAATAGGACCTTTGAAGATGTTTTATTAGTTAAGTACGGATTAATTTGTGTTCTAGTTTGCTAGCTGCCGGAATGCAATATACCAGAAACAGAATGGCTTTTGACAAGGGGAATTTAATGAGTTGCTAGTTTACAGTTCTAAGGCCGAGAAAATGTTCCAATTAAAACAAGTCTATGGAAATGTCCAATCAAAGGCATCCGGGGAAAGATACCTTGGTTCAAGAAGGCCAATGAAGTTCAGGGTTTCTCTCTCAAGTGAGAAGGCACATGGCGAACACAGTCAGTGCTTCTCTCTCGGCTGGAAGGGCATGTGACGAACACAGCATCATCTCCTAGCTTCTTCTCCTGGCTTCCTGTTTCATGAAGCTCCCCAGGAGGCGTTTTCCTTCTTCATCTTCAAAGGCCACTGGCTGGTGCACTCTCTGCTTCATAGTGTTGCTCTCTCTGAATCTCTCTGAATCTCTTTCTCCAAAATGTTTCCTCTTTTATAGGACTCCAGTAAACCAATCAGGACCCACTCAAATGGGTGGAGACATGTCATCCCCTAATCCAGTTTATCAATCATTCTTGACTAAATCACCTCAACCAGGGAGATGATCTCATTACAGTTTCAAATATACAGTATTGAATAGGGATTATTCTACCTTTATGAAATGGAATTTATATTAAAACATGGCTTTTCTTAGGGGGCATACTTCCTTTCAAACCAGCACAATTTGTGAATAGGATCTTTGGAGATCCTATTTAGATGAAGCCAAATTGGATCAGGGTGAGCCTTAATCTGTATTACTGAAGGCCTTATAAAGAGAAGAAATTCAGACACAGCCAGTCAGAAGAAGTCAGAAGTTCTTAGAATCCAGAAGTAGGAGATGCCAGAGAGTGACATGGCCACGTGACAGAGGACTGCCATCACTAGAATGCTTGTGTCTCTGGGAGAAGGCATGGCTTTGCCGAAGTCTCAATTTTGGACTTCTAGCCTCCAAGCTGTAGGCCAATACATTTTTATTGTTTAAGCCAACCCATTGTGTAGTATTTGATGTAGCAGCTCTGGCAAACTAAGGCATTGATGGTAGATATAATCAATTGATTATAGATGAAAATTCTACCTCAAAAACCTTCATAGTAACAAAAAGTCCAGTGCTTTACCACACAACTAGACACCATGACCTATTTTGAGTTGACATATGAAATTAACTGTCACGGTGTCTGTGCTGGTTTGAATTTGTGGACCCCAGAAAAGCCATGTCCTTTAATCCTCATTCAATATTGCTGGCTGAGAGTTTTTGATTGTTCCCATGGAGATGTCACTCACCCGATTGTGGGTATTAACTTTTGATTAGAGGGAGATGTGACTCCACCCATTCCTGGTGGGCCTTGACTGGAATCCTTTAAAAGAGGAAACATTTTGGAGAGAGACCCTTTTTTAGAGCCACAACAGAGCCTGTGCAGCCAGAGACCTTTGGAGATGAAGAAGGAGAATGCCCTCGGGGGAGCTTCATGAAGCCAGGAGAGAAAGCTAGCAGACATAGCCATGTTCGCCAAGTGCCTTTCCAGTTGAGAGAGAAACCATAAACGTCATCAGGCTTCCTGAATCAAGGTATCTTTCCCTGGATGCCTTAGATTGAACATTTCTATAACTTGCTTTAGTTGGGACATTTCCACGGCCTTAGAACTGTGGACTTGCAACTTAATAAATTCCCCCTTTTAAAAGCCATTTTGTTCCTAGTATATTGCATTCCTGTGGCTAGCAAACTAGAACAGTGTCCTTATCCAAATTTTAGTTTAAAAACAAAGCAAACAACTACACTTATACAATTATGTTATGGTGGAAATTAAACAACTCTGTGTATACCTGCTTTCCTCACAGAACAGAAGAAAAACTGAGGTGCTGAGAGTGAGCTAGATTTCTGGTTCTATCAGTTAGTCACTGCTGTTCTTGGACATGTTACCAGGTTGTTGAGAAGATCAAGTAAGTCAATGGTTATAAAACCTTTCATAAATACCCAATAAAGAACCTCACCGAAAATAATAGTGAAGGGCCTAGCTGCTAACAAGTGGTAGATCTGGACTTGGAAAACAGCTTCATTTAGAGTTTTTGCTTAACAGGCAGATTATCAGGGAAGGGCCTAAAAATCTTCACTTAAATACCATTCTTGCTGGAGGTTTCAGTTCTTGTTTTAAGAAAACTGCCTTAGGGGGTGGGCCACGGTGGCTCAGCAGGCAGAGTTCTCGCCTGCCATGCCAGAGACCCGGGTTTGTTTCCTAGTACCTGCCCATGCAAAAAAAACAAAACAAACAAACAAACAAAAACGTGCCTTAGGATAAAACGTGGTTTATTTTGATCTGATATTCATGTTTTGTTTATATCTATTCTTTCAGTCTCAGAGAGGTGGCCTTCTCTTGAACTCATCTCCAAGTTGCTGAAACTTCCAGTGCTTTTCATCTTAAAGAACAGATCAGAATGTGTTTAGAAGGCATAGCAGGGGTTAAGTTAGTTATGAAGGAAAGATTACTCTGTAAAATTGAACTTTCATCCTTCCCATTCACACCCTGCTCCCTTTCCTACCTCAATAAGTGACGGCTCTTTCCACCCACTTTCCTAAGGCAGAAACTTGGCATTATCCGTGACACCCCTTTTTCCTCACAAACTATGAATCACCAAGTCCTGTCTTTTTCCACACCTCTTGAGAGACAGAATGCATCGTGTCCCTCCATCTCCTTCAATACTTCCTGTTTAGAAGTAGTCATAGCAGTAGCAGTAGCTAACATTTGACCAAAATGCATGCTAGGAATTATCATCAGGATTTTACATCAACTCATTATCCTCAAAATAACCCCATTATTATTATTTGAATTTTATAGATGAGAAAATGAAGCACAGGAAATTAAGAAACTTGCCTGAGATTTCACAGATAGCAGCCATAATTCCAACCTAGTCCTTCTGGCCCTCTCTGAAACTCCACAGCCATTAGTGCAGGCAGATATCTCTCTTCTCTTCCTGGCCCAAGTTTCCTCCTGACTGATTTCCAAGACTTTCATCTTGTCCCCCTCCAATTAATTTTCCACGTTTGCTCTAAAACAAAAATGGAACCTGCTACCCCATTATTTAAAGCCTGACCTCTGTTGTGCCACTGTTCAAACAGTCCAACTCCTTAGCCTGGGCTGGCCTCTGTGTTTTGTTCTGTCCTCATCTCAGTCTTTCTACCACTTTTCAACTTTTTAGTTCCTGGAATTCACCCATGCTATTTTCATTGCTTAGGACCTCTTCTGCCACCTCCACCCGCACCAGATTCTTGAAGGGAAAGGATTGGAGTTCTGCATTTGTTAAATTAGTTGTAGAAAAGTAGCAATGGTTTATTACTGGACAGTGTTAGAGACAAGAATTGTGAAATTTTTTCCTGGGCTTCATTCAAAACAGGATGAATTCTCTCATCCAGTGTTTCCATAACACTTTTATCAGAGTGCTTTCTCAACCTTGTAGTGTCCCTACTGGGTTCTTGTCTATAACCTTACAAAACCTTCTGTTACTCATTTTGTAATTCTCTCCTAGCTCACTACATGATCCTGTGTCCAGTGGATTAAAGAACAGTTCTTTAAAGGCTGGCCTAGAAGACTAACTTGAGGACTCCTTCAGGTCCCTCTCAGGCCCTGCGCGGCTCCGGTTCCAGCATCACAGGTAACGAGGCGCCTCGGTTCGCCACGGGCCGCGGCGAACCCCAAGCGTTGGACCCAGTGGCTGTGGGGCAGCTGTGGCCTCCTCCCCTCGCTCTTCCAAAGAGAAAGGGATGGAAGCACAGAAGAAACGCGGGCTTGGGGAACCTTGGCAAATTTACTCCGTATGGGGTTCCATGGGGTAAAGCGACCGAGAGCCAGGGCTTCTCTCCCATGACGGGCCTCCAGGCGCCTCCTCCCGCTCCCGCCTCAGCCCGCCGGGCCTCTCCCGGCTTCCCTCCCTCTTCCCACTCGGAACAAACAGCCTGCAGTTCCCGCAGCGGCAGCGCGAGACCCGGCGCCGGGCCCGGGCGGGACGCGGGAGCTCGCGTTGCTCCCTCAGCGCTCCAGCGCCGGGCCGGGGCGGGGGCAAGGGGCGAGGCGCAACCCGCCCCACCGCACCCCCTCGGCCGCCAGCAGCGGGCGGAGCCGGGCCTCGGGCCACCGCGACGGGAGCAGCGCCCGGCAGCGCGGCAGGCAGCGAGCTCCGCATTCGAACCTCCCTCGCTAAGACAGTCTCCGCCCCACAATGCACCGCGGCGGGCAGCCTTTGAAAAAGCGGCGCGGCTCGTTCAAGATGGCGGAGCTCGACCAGTTGCCCGACGAGAGTGAGTAGCACCTCAAAGCACCCCCCTTTCCTCCCAGCGGTCGCCTGCCCCGGGCTGCAGCGGCCGGGACAGATGGCGTGCCCTCCGCCGACCGGGTGGGCTGACTGCCAGTCCCACTAGGTGCTCCTAGTCCTCCCACTCCTGTGTTGCTGCCGCGTCGCCGCCTTTGTTATGGTGTCTGTGTATTGGTTTCTGGGGTTGTGGGAGCGCCAGGGCCGGAAACCGAAAGCCGGAGAGCCCAGCCGGTGTCGGGCGGAGGCGGTGGCTGCTCCCCTGGCCGGACTCCGGCCCCCGGCCTTGGTGGGAGAAGAGCTGCCCCCGGCCGCGGGGACTGTGTCCGCCGCCCGCACCGCTCGCCTGGCGCGGAGAGACACCGGCATGGGTTATGTAATGCTCCTGTCCCCGGGCCCGGGGAGGACTCGGCCGGGGAGGGGGTAGCCACCTGCCCTTTCTTCTTGCCCCACCTTCAGACGGAGTCCTGCCCCAGTTGTTACCTGTCCAGGCACTTGTGGTCTTCACTGTCACACCTCCCCCCGCGATGTGCCCACCTCTGGGAGTGTTTCCATGTCAAGGGGCTGCCCTTTGTGGGACCACAGGTGGCAGTGGATCCTTCCAGAGATAATCCAGACTGGATACTTACGGCACAGGTAGCCTTCATCCCCACAGACTTTCTCCTGCGTGTGCGTATCTTGAGAGTCATGGGGGTACCTTGGACATATTGATGTGACCAACCAGTGTACCTGTACAGTACTCCTGACGCCCACGCCTGTGCATTGCTTCACTTAGCCATGTCTACTCACTCTGCCTCAATGGAATCTCATGAACATATATTCTCGCTTGTGTTTAGTACGTAAAAGCACTAATTCCATAGTTTAAGCACAGTGGAATGCAACTTTGTAATTTACTAAATTGCGTAAATTATATAGAAAAGCAAATGTTTTATTTTAGTTAATTACAAAGAGATTCTGAGTCCACACTCACTATTTAGTTTATGTATACATAGCATTTGCAAGAGTTTTAATTTAACAAAAACGAAGGGCTCAATCACTGAAAAATCTATCAGTGCACAATATAAATAGACTTTGAAAATTAGAGCCAAATACAGGCAATTCTTTGTGGAATATATATTTTCAATGTGTTATCAAGTTAAAATTAAAAGTTCAAGTTCTAGTTAAGCCAAGCTGGTGAAAAGTTGTATTAAGAGTATTTTTGTTTTAAATTTACTCTAGCCAGTGCTAAGTTCCAATAGTACTTTCTCAGCAATGGAAATGTTCTATTCTGTGATGTCCATTAGGATAACCTTTAGCCACATGTGGCTATAGAGCCATTGAAATGTGGCTTGAGTGATTGAGGAACTGAATTTTAAATTATTTAAATGTTCCTCCTCGTTATCTTTACCAAGAGATAACTTTTATCACCTCTTAGAAGAAGTTAGAATAGACTTATTTTAGTTACTACAGTCATTCTTTTGAGTGAAAGATGTTTTAAGTGGCTTTTAATATAGCTCTTATTGGGAGTATTTGCATTATCGTTGCCAAACATTTACCTAGGACTTACATATTTCTTTGTAGGTTCAAATCACGGCTGTACTTTCAGACTATATAACCTAATCATTTATATTACTTTGTCACATCTCTAGTACATTGTATTGGGGAAGTGGGGATGTACTTGTGTGCATGTCTTGTTTAGCTAGACTGCAGCTTTGGTGAAAGCAGAGATTGCCTTATGTGGCTTGTGACACAGTGTCACAAATCAAGTATATGTAAATACTTGATTTATATGGAATTAAACATAGGGTAAGAGGCATTACTGAAGATACTGGAACAGGAAAAGTAAAAGTGATTTCAGTTTGATACTGGAAATAATAATTTGTTTATTCATCAAGATTAGGCAAGGGGACTAGCTAATATATTCACCAATAGCCAGCAACTATTATCAATAATAAATGCTACCATTTATCGAGTACTTACTATGCACAGACACTGTGCAAAGCATTTTACATAAATCTATTCATTTAATCCTCATGTCAATTGAGATGAGTACTCTAATTAGTTTGATTTTATATCAGATCTTTCCCTTGTGCTCTTGTTCTTGACATCTCTTGCTTATTTCACATCTCCTATTAGATAGCTCAGAAGTTCCTCAAATTTTACAAGCTCAAAATCTAACTCATGACACCAACCCAGGACAGAGATATTTTCAGTGGTCCTTGTCTTAATGAATGGCTCCATCTGGCAGGGCAAGAAACCTAGAGGTCATCTTTGGTACTCCCTTCTGTTTCATTTCCCATATTTAAGCCTTTACTAAGTCTTGTAGCTTTTTCTTTCAAAATGTCTCTTAAATCTACCTGCTTCTCTCCATTACCTGAGTCCAAGCTGTCACCATCTCTTATCTCCACTAATCACTTCAACCTTTCATTAATCCATCACCCCTTTACCCACATACATTCACACTTAAGCCAGAGTGAACTTTTCAAAATGTAAATATGTCTTGCCTTTAGTAGCTACAAGATCCTGCATGGTCTACCTTGTCCCACCTTTCCAGCCTCATTTTGGACCTTCCTATCATTTATCCCTTTGAAATACTTTGGACCTTTTTCATTCCCTCTATTTACTAAGATGTCTTTTCTGCAGTGCCTTTCCATGTGCTATTCTCTCCACCTAAAATGGTCTTTCCTCCCCTTACTTTCAAATACCTTCAGCTTATCCTTTAGACTCCATTTTAGCTTCTTCAGAGAGCTATTTTCTGTCCTCCCTTACAGCATTAAACTACTTATTAAAACCTTTCTCATAGCACTGTGTAAGTCCTTAGTGGCAGCTGTCACAGTTGCAGTTTTTAATTTGTTTATGTGATTGTTTGGTTAGCATCTGGTCCTTTTACTATTTTAGAAGCCCCACCAGAGTAGGTACTAGTTCTGTTTTTAACACTCTTGCACCCCAGTTCTATGCATAAGGCCTAGCTTACCTCTCTGACCTTATTTCATACCACTTTTTCTTGTTTGGTACTCTTGAAGCACACTGGCCTTTTTTCCCTTTCTTTGAATATATTTTAAGCTAATTTCAGTTATTTTTTTTTTAGTTTTTGTTTTAACCTTCTGTTTCTTCTGTATTACTTCTTCCTTGTGTTCTTATGGCTAGACCTTCTCAGAAGTTTCCTCTTCCAGCCTTTCCTAACCATGGTATATGAAGTAACTGCTATAGGAAATAAACAGAGTGATATCAGTATGGGGGAGTTACTTTATATATATGGATAATAATTATCTTTTTGTTTACTTGTTTATTGTGTGTCTGTTCTCACTAGAACCCTGAGAACAGGGTTTTGTCCATCTTGTTCCTTGGGATATGCCCAGCCTTAGATTAGTGCTTATGCCAGGCATTCAGTAAATATTTGCTGCATGAGTGAATAAATATATCCAGCTAGAATGGGATTCTAACTTAATCAGATTTACCTGCCTGTAAATTCATGTTATTAACCTAATAGGTCTTATTGATTGATCAAAATAATTCCAACAATAAACACTAAATGAAAATTTGCCATGTGGTATGTACACTATTCTTAGCACTTTTACATACATTATTTTAAACATTTTTTATTGTAAGATGTAACATCTATACAAAACAAAAAAAGAAAACAATAATTTTCAAAGCATACTTCAACAGATAGTTATAGAACAGATCCCAGAGTTTCTGCCATCTCAGATTTTTTCTTTTAGCTGCTCCCAAACACTGGAGGCTAGATGGAAGATTAATATAGTGATTCAGGAGTCATACTTGTCTGTTAAATGCTATTCTCTTTTATAACTTCTTCTCCCTCGATCCCTCTCTCAATCCATAGGGATCCCTGGGCAACACCCCTTCTGACTTCTTCATGTTGATAAGGGGTGTAGACACTAAAGGATAGAGCGATTAATTAATTGATAATGTTAGAGAGGCTGGTTCCTTTGGGTTTCAGTATTTATCTGACCTAGGAATCCTCCGGGAGTTATAGTTTCCAGAAAAGCAAACTTAGCGCATGAAACCTCTGTAGAGTCTCAGTTTGAGCCCCAGGTATTGTCAAGAGTCAACAGGAGTGATGCTGGTTGGGGTTTAGCAAACCATGGCAATCAGTACTATCTAATTGAAGCTTGCACAATAGTTGCCTCCAGAATAGTCTCTGGACTCCACCTGATTTCTCTTGGCTCCAGATGCCTCATCTTTTTAGGCATCTTTTATTGCTTCTCTTCCTCCCCTTGGCCCAGAAGACATTTGCATATATTATTAACTCATTTACTCCCACTTTACAGATGAAGAATCAGCAGCACAGAGAGGTTAAGTACTTTACTTAAGGTAGCAAAGACAGGAAGTGGCAGAGTCAAGATTCAGATGTATGTAGTCTCCATCTAGAGCCAGTACTCTTAACCACTGTGCTATACTGTCTCACAAAAAGATTAGAGTTGATAGGTCAGAATCCCCAAGATATGGTTCCTACCATCGTGGAGCAGAAATTCTTCAAATCTCTGCTCAAATGTCACCTTATCAGAGAAGCTAATCATGAGCAACTTACGTAAAACTAATAGTTTTCTCACATATACCCCAGTCCCCCCACACTGTCTATCCCCTGTTATTCTGCTTTAGTTTTTTCTGTAATGCTTGTTATCACCATGTGTGTACGCTCATTAGGATGTAAATTCCATGAGAACAGAGACTGGCTCTTTTTCTTGTTGTTGTATCCCCAGTGCCTAAAGCAGGAATGTTTCTCCTACTTCCCGTCACCCACAGATCCTGTACTTTACTCATATCAGAACCTGTAGTCCAGTGTTTCTCAGTGTGGTTCTGGAGGTTACCTATAGCACATGCAAATGTGGTCAGTACTCTATATATTTTCACTGAAGAGTGAATGGTTTTTTCTTTTTCTCAAGTGAGCTGGATTTCTCTTGTTAACTATGTGGCTATTTACACTGACTACTACTGCTGCTCCTTTGTAAAGTTGTGTTATTTGAGGCTTTTAAGCAAGAATTTATGGCATCTTCTTTTTTTCCTGACTATACTGCCTTTGGTTATTTAACTTCAGTGTGTTGTAAAGAAGCTGGTGAGTTGTCCTGTTATCCATTCTCCACATATAGACAAGTGAGGTGGGTAAAAGAAGAATGACTTTGATGCTAATGCTTTGTCTGTTCTATAGGCCTCTCATTCTGGCCTGCGGAGGAAAAATCAGTTGTTCATATGCCTTGGACTTCTTTGTAATATACCTATCCAACTGAGATTTTAACCTTAGCTCTCCCTGACTCCCTTAAAAACTTCTTTCCCTGATGTTTCTCCTACTTCCCGTCACCCACAGATCCTGTACTTTACTCATATCAGAACCTGTAGTCCAGTGTTTCTCAGTGTGGTTCTGGAGGTTACCTATATAGCACAGCCCCCTGGGAAGCTTTACTAAGAATACAGATCTGCATTTATGAGAGTTTCCTGGTTATTCTAATACATGTGAAAGTTCGTTCTAGACAGTCAACCCCTCCAACTTTATCCTAGCTCCACTTGCTGTTTTGGACTTCCTTTCAAGGTTGGATCTTTAAGTGTTGTACATACCTGCGTTTTAGACTTTTAAGGGACTTATCACCTGTCATGCTATCACTGGGTCATTTCCTTTTTTTTTTCCCTCTACTCCGTTACTACTTCTGATCTTAGCTGCAATAAATGTCAGTTCCCTTTCTTTTCTGCTTCTCTGGCACCAGAACACTTCTACAGAAGAGCCAGAATTGCTTCTGTTCCTACCTTCGCTCCTTTTTTACGTTTTCTCTTGGGAAAAGGCTTCCCGTTCTCACAGCCTCAGCAGACTCCCTAATGTCTCTCTCTGATTCTTCTTTATCTGAGCTCTGTTCTACAGCTTAAATTGTCTGCTAGATATTTCTTATCATACATCCAACCATCACTTCAAACTCAACATTGCTAAAATTAAGTGGATATGCTTTTACCCCCAAACCGAGTTCCTTTTCCCCTCATTTTGTGAAATAATTATTGATTTTTTTTTTTTTAATTTTTAATTGCAGGCTCTTCAGCAAAAGCCCTTGTCAGTTTAAAAGGTAAGAATTGTAGCATTTTTAGGTAGGTATGGCATAAACTGGGAATTTAGTTCATTAAAGTGATTTGGATATAATGTTACTTTTTCCTTCTAAGTTGCAATACTTAGAAGGAAAAAGTATTAAAACGTCTAAGTGTTAGTGTTCACTGATAACTTTAAATTTATATGCTGTATAGAAGAATTGTCCCTAGTAATTAGAAAATTAGAAATCATTAAGGAAGTTTTTCACTTAAATAATTGATTGAAAGAAATAAAAAAGATTAAAAAAGAGAAAATAATTGAAGACCTTTCTAACTAAATATTGCTGCATCTTATTTAACTTAAGGCATTTATTAAACAACTATGCTGCCCTGTACGTTCACATAATAGTGTTTTGTTGTTTTTTTTTTTCCCCTCCAAGAATCTTACCTTCTAAGTAATAATGCAAGGCCCCTGGAATAAAAGAGTGATAGTTATTTTTGTTTTTCTAAGAAAAAAGTTAGACATACTCCTTAGTCTTGCTGCTTCTTTCTGTAGGTACATTAGCCCAACCCTCTTAATATAGTTAATATTTTACAATTAGTTAATATTTTACAATTTGCCTGTAGGGTAAAATTCTTCTGGGTAAGTAAACTTGGAACCAGGGTAGACATTAGAACTTTTATTAATACTTTTAGTTTTAGAAGTTATTAGTTATTGGTACTTTTAGTTTTGGAAGTTACTATGTAGAACTTTGGATAGATAGTTTACCAAATTACATTTTTCTGGCTTGAGGAGACCACTTATATTCTAGTGTGCCCTCATTTTTGTGGCTAACAGTATCAACCCCATCCCATCTCTTTTATTTATTTTTTTCTTAAACTATACATCAAAAGAAGTATTCCATTATTCTTCCCCACCCCCACCCCAGTTTTTAATCCATTTCTCTTTTTAAAAAATATAATGGAGAAAAATTACAAAATTAAAATGAATTTCTTGTAGGAAAAATTAGAAAATGCTAGTGAGCAATAGTGGAAAATAAAAATAATCTTGGTGTATATTCATCCCAAGTTTTCTATGTATTTCTTTCTATATAAACACATCTCTTTTTTATAAAAATTAAACATACCCCTCTTTATTTTCATAATATGTCTAATTCTTTATTGAATTTTTTCTAGTTGCGGGCAACTCTGAAGACATTTCTTTGAATTAAGGAAAACAGAAACACCACACTAATTTCAATTTAATATATCAACGATTTCACATATTGAAGCAAAAAACATTTAGACTTATGTTCTAAATTCAAGGTTAGAAGGAGCTTTTTCCATATTTCCATTGCTCTGCTTTCAATTAGAATTATACCAAAAGTTTATGAAACAGTTCTTGGCAAATTAAATGGAAGAACTATTAAAAAGCAAAAATAAAGAAAAACGCATGTTTCTGTGTGGAAATTTAATACTTTTAAGATGCATTGCCCTATCAAGCTATTTAGGGAGTTAGAAGAAAAAAATACAGAAGAGAATTTTCATCTGTAATAAATTAAAATTAGTAGTGTATTTCAGACATATTTCTTTTATTTCAGTCAGTGTTCATAATATAGAATCCACTGAACTAAACTGACATGTTACTAATCATAATTATTCATTACAGAGGGAAGCTTATCTAACACATGGAATGAAAAGTATAATTCTTTACAGAAAACACCTGTTTGGAAAGGCAGAAATACGGGCTCTGCTGTGGAAATGGTAAGGAATAAGATTTTCTTACACTTTAGAGTGGTGATAGCTATACTGTCTATATTATTGTCATGTTGAATTCCCTTACAGAAAAGTGAAAAGTTTCAATGATTTTTCCCCAACCCAAAGCTTTTGAATCCTTAAAAGTATCATTGAACAGAATTTGATCATATTTAGGTAGATTATCTAGTCATAAGTAAGCATTTATTAAAGAATAACAATTTTTTTTTATTATTGTGGTTTCTTTAAATAATCAAAATACAAAAAACGAACAACCCCCAAACATACTTTTATTAGAATGCAGAAATTTTACATGGCTCTGGTCTCTGCAAAAAGATATGTGGGTGGTAAGGAATTAAAATATTACATGGGTAAAGGGAAGTGCATTTAGGTATGGGAAGTAGAGGTGAGTATATAATAGGCATGACTAATGATTTGGGGGCCTCTGATCCTCCCTTGCGCAGCCAGGTCTTAGCTGATGCAATAGTATGGAGTCAGAAGGATTTGGGGTCAATCATGAAACAAGCCTGGAACTGGAATAGACAGAAGCAGACATAGTAGTCTTGGCAGCTGGCCTCAGTGATTGCAAGGGAGTTTTTCTACTCTATCAGTCTCCCACCGTCATTCCCTTTCTCCTCTGCCCGTGGTTAGAGGAGAGGTTCAAAATAGAAGGGACTTCCTCTGAGGTCTCGGGAGTCTTGATATTGTGAGTGGGTTTAATTCCAAGAGTCCATATCTCTAACCTTGACCCATTTGGATTCTGCTCATATGTTTTGAGCCCTAAGCTCGTCTGAAGCCATCAGTACCTGTCTCCTTTCCAGATAAGCATGATATTTTATCTTAAATGGTGGGAGGATGATTTAGAAAAGGATGTTGGTCCTATTGGGATATTATTTCTGTTATTCTGTCTGTTAATAAAGCCTCTGCACGTTGGGTGAACTGTGGATTTTTCATGTTTCAGACCTTTAAATCCATGATGTTGTTGTCCGTTTGGCACTTAAATTTTTGTTTTAGTTCTACAGGTACTTCTTAAGTATTTACTAGGTTTTTTATTCATAAATGGAAATTTGGCTTACACTCTTTGGCAGCAGCTCTAGTATATTATTATATGCATTTAGGCTTACTGTTCTAAAGTGATCTGGTATCTTTTCCCGAGCCCAGCCCTACTCAGCAGACACAGCATACGATACACCTAATTGGTATTAACCCAGACACCAATATAGTGTGAACTGGAATTTCCAGAATTTATTTTCCTATCTCTACCACCAGAGTTGCCACCAATTTACTAAGGAGACTTGGATTTCAGTTTTAATTTAATCGTCAGTTGGGTGTTTCATCTGTAAATAAAATTGCATAAATATGTATCTTATTGTTTTTTAAAGCCAGGATTATTAAAATTTGTCATTGTGTGCTGTACATTACCCCTACTTCCTCCTTCTATACTTCTGATAATCCAGAGTTAGCTATGTATTCCGAAAATAGAATTGTACTACGGAATAAAAGAGGGAAGTGTTCAGCTTTTTCATTAAATAAAAAATTTCTGTCATAGCCTTTCAGAAATTCAAAACGAAGTCGACTCTTTTCTGATGAAGATGACAGACAAATAAATACAAGGTCACCTAAAAGAAACCAAAGGGTAGCAATGGTTCCACAGGTATGTGTGGGCTAAAACTTTGGTCTCAGTGAAAGGAACTGAGCAACTGGTTAGCATGATAAAGTTTATATATATATATATATATATATATATATATTCTGTAACATTTTAATTAAGTTCTTTTCTTTAAATTAGTACTCCAGCTTAATTCTTATTTTAGTTAACTAGAAAATGCCATTATTTTATTGATCAGTTTAATCCTGAGAGAAAGGCAACCCTCCTTTTCTACCCTTTTCTTTTAAGCATGAAGGTTGTGAATGTTAAACAAGTAGTATGGCATCAGTATAGAGTTTTGCATGGAAATAAGATGGAAAAAGTGTTTTACTTTAGCACTGAGAGAAGTATGTAGAAGACTTACTTTATCCAAGAGGAAAATTTATAGCATGAAATTGTATCTTCTTTTTCACTTTTGGCAAATATATAAAATCATACTGTACATGTGAGAATCAAAGAAATGCTCAGTGAGATTAGCCAGAAACAAAATACTGTGTGGTCGCATTGATATGAACTAACATTAATGAATGAACTTGGAGAATTTCAATTAACAGAAGTCATAAGGAGATAGAAATAGGGTAGAGATTGGGTAATTGAAGCTGAAGAGATACAGATTAAGCAACAGGACTGATTGTAAAAATTCAGAAATGAATAGTACAATACTACCTGATTGTAGCACAATGATGTTAGTACACTGAATAAAACTGAATGTGAGAATGATAGAGAGAGGAGGATTGGAGGCACAAATGAAAGCAGAAGAAAAGATAGATTATAAAGAGTGAGATGGTATAATCTAGGAATGCCTAGAATGTACAATGATAGTGACTAAATGTGCAAATTAAAAAATGTTTTTGCATGAAGAAGAACAAAGGAATGTCTGTATTGCAGGGTGTTGAAAATAGATGGTAATTCATATTTTAAAACTTCAGCTTCTATTTGAGGCTAAAGCAAGAAATGTTTATTTGGTACAAAATTTATATTTTGACTAGTGCATTTCCTGATTTAACTTATATGGACAGTTTAATTGCACTCCATAAATACATGGAACCTTGAATAGGGCATGAGATTTTGTAGCTTTGTCCAGGTTAGTGTGATGCCCTGATAAATCCCAGAGTGATTTAAACAGTGAATAAAGAAGTATTTGCAAAGTCCCCTTGGGGGAATGAGGACAAGGGGAAATTTCAGCTTCCCCATTTTGAGAATTTCTGGCATTCTTGCAAGCAGTGGGGACAACCAAATCAATAGGCCAAGCCCTCGATCTTGGGGTTTGTTTCTACGAAACTTATCCCACAAAGGATAACATTAGGCCTAAGAGTCACCCCCAGAGAACCTCTTTTTTTGCTCAGATGTGGCCTCTGTCAGCCAACATGACAAGTGAACTCACTGCCCTCCCCCTCTCTACATGGAACATGACTCCCAGGGGTGTAAACCTCCCTGGCAATGTGGGACAGAAATCCTAGAATGGGCTGGGACTTAGCATCAAGAGTTTGAGAAAACCATCTCAATCGAAAATGGTAAAAGAGAAATGAGACAAAGTAAAGTGTCAGAGGCTGAGAGATTTCAAACAGAGTCAAGAGGTTATCCTGGAGGTTATCCTTATGCATTATATAGATATCCCCTTTTTAGTTTAAGGTGTATTAGAGTGGCTAGAGGGAAGTGCCTAAAATTGTAAAGCTGTATTCCAGTACCCTTGTTTCTTGGAGATGATTGTATAATGATGTAATGTTTACAGTGTGACTGTGCGGTCATGAAAACCTTGTGTCTGATGTTCCTTTTATCTAAGGTATGGAAATATGAGTAAAAAAATATGACTAAAAAAATAAATAATAGGGGGAACAAATGTTATAATAAATTGAGTAGATTGAAATGCTAGTGATCAATAAGAGGTAGTGGTAAGGGGTGTAGAAAAAAAATAGGGGAAACAAAGGTTAAAATATATTGGGTAGATGGAAATACTAGTGGTCAGTGAGAGGAGGGGGTAAAGGGTATGTATGAATTTTTTCTTTTTATTTGTTTTTCTGGGGTGATGCAGATGTTCTAAGAAATGATCATGGTGCTGAATATACCACTATGTCATGATATTGTGAGCCATTGATTGTACACCAAATATGGAATGTTCTTATGTTAAAAATGTCTGTGTTTGTATGTTTGTCAATAAAAATATTTAAAAAAAAAGAATCAAAGGAATGCAAATTGGATATGGAACTACTTCAAGAATATCATAATTTTTCTCTTATCAAAATGAACTCTAATACAGTTACTCCTTACTTCCGCTTCATTATTTTTCAAAAGTGTTAGTATAAAACAAAATTTTCCAATAGAATGGGTCATAGTAAAGATGGTTTTCTTTTTTTGTTTGTTTGTTTTTGTTTTTTTTTTATGCTGTATGGCGGGTCACATTTCATTATTTTTTCATGTGACTATCCCGTTATTGCAGCATCATTTATTGAATTTTGTTTGTTTGTTTTGCTTGCTTGTTTGTTTGGGGGAAGTACAAAGACTTGTCATTTATGGGGTTCAGTTTCATATGAACAAACCCTAAGATTGGGGGCTCAGCCTATAGCTTTGGTTGTTCCCACTGCTTATGAGAATATCAAGAATTCAACTTGGAAAAGTTGAATTTTCCCCCTTTCTCACCATTCCCCGAAGGGGACTTTGCAAATGCTTTTTTTATTCACTGTTCAAATCACTCTGGGATTTATCGGGGCATCACTCTGGATAAACCAACAAAATCGCATGCCCTACTCAAGGTTCTGTGTACTTATGATGTTCAACTAAGCTGTCTACATGAGCTATATTAGGAAATGCTCTGGTCAAAATACAAATTTTGTACCGAATAAACATTTTTTGGTTTAGTCTCACACATAAGTTAAAATTTGAAAATGTTAATTAATTACCATCTATTTCAACACCCTGCAGTAATGACATTCCTTTGTTTTTCCTCATGCACAAACATTTTTTAAATTTGTGCATTTAGTCACTATCATTATACACTCTAGGCATTCCTAGATTATACCATCTCAGTCTTTATCATCTGAGATGGTTTTCTTGGCCAAAAATATGGCATCAACAAATTAAAATTATGACCAACAATATGCCCTACTGAAAACAAAAAAAATTCTTACATACTTTTATGATAATTTCAAACAGTGAACTATATTCATGTTCTGTAAAATGAACAAAAATCCATTTTGTCCTCTCTTTAAAAGTATAAGGACAAGTGCCCCTATAAAGCACCCAAAATGTAATTTAAAAATTTGACCCACTTGAAACTAATATGCCAATGTGCTGGTTGATTTGATATGTGCTGGATAAGTTTGAATGAATGAATAAAATAGTTAAATTAATATTTGCTTGCTATCTTAACTTTAAAAGAGCCGTGTTAGAATAATTTCAATGAATTAATTCTACCTATATATTTTAAATATCCAGATGTGTGAATTTTTTAAAGATTCTTTAACATTTTTTATAGTGAAAAATAACATATACAGATAAGTGATAAATTTCAAAGTACAATTTAACAAGTAGTTATAAAGCAAATTTCAAAAGGTAGTGTATGTTACAGTTCCACAATTTCAGGTATTTCCTTCTGGCTGTTCTAATATACTAGAAACTGGAAAGAAATAGCTGTATAATGATTCAGTAGTCATAATCATTTGTTAAATCCTACCTTTTTTGTTTTGACTCCCCCCTCTCATTTGAGCATTCTCTCAATGGTATTTGGGCAGTGACTGTTCTAACTTCATTGTGTTGAAAAGGGATGTCAACATTATGGGGTATGGGGATGCAACTGGTTAATGTTCTGGGAGAGAGTGGTACCTTTTAAGTTTCAGGTCTTATCTGGCATAGGAACGTTCTGAATGTTTTAAGTTTCTGAAAAATAAACTTAATAAACCATAGAGTCTTGATAGAATCCTGGGTTTACTTAAGGGTTTTCAGAAATACTGTTGGTCGAGGCTTGGCATACTGAGGCAATTCGTAATAGCTGGCTGAAACTTGCATAAGAGACATCTCCGGAATGATACCTTGACTCTCTTTGAAATCTCTTAACTGCTGAAACTTTATTTTGTTACATTTCTTTCCCTCCTTTTGGTCAAACCGGCATTCCCAATCCCACAGCGCCAGGGCCAGGTTCATCCCTGAGAGTCATGTCCCACGTTGCCAAGGATACTTATATCCCTGAAAATCATGTCCCACATAGAGGGGAGGATAATGAGTTTATTTGCAGAATTTGACTCAGAGCAAGGCCACATCTGAGCAACAAAAGAGGTTCTCTGGGGATGACTCCTAGGTATGTTTATAAGTAGGCTTAACTTCCCCATTATAGAAATAAGTTTTATAAGGGCCAGCTTCAAAATCAAGGGCTTGCCTTATTAAATTGGGAGTCCTAGTGTAAAAGTTCTTTTCTCCCTTCAATTTTTTGTTAGGAAATTTTAAACATAAAGGAAAATTGAAAAATAGTACAATAAACCTGTATACTATCCTAGTTCAACAATTTACATTTTTCTATATATGATTTGTTTGTGTGTTTGTTTTTGTGTATATATATGTGTGTATATTTCTTTTTCCTAACCATTTACATAGTGTATAACATAATACTTCATCCCCAAATATTTTACCATGCAGCCTCTTAGAATAAAGACATCCTCCTGATAAACTGTTGATGGTTAACCAAGCAAATTATCACATCTAAGGAAATTAACAATAGTTCTCTAATAATAATACCTAATATCTAATCCATATCCCAAATTTAGCAGTTATACCCTAAATTTCTCCTAAGCTGATAGTTATCTTTATGCTAATAATTTCTAACTTGAATGCATTGTGGTCAGGGAAAATGATGTTTTTGATATTATTCTTTGAAATTTCTCAAGTCTTGAAGTCAGGTATAGAATGTAGACAGGTTTTCTGTGATGTTTGCATGAATAGAATATATAGTTTCAGTCTTGGACACAGGATTCTAAATATGTCCTTAAGATAAAATTGATTAATTGTGTACTTTGAATATTCTATATCCTTATGATTTTTGGTTTATTTACTTTGTGAGAGATGCTATTAAAATCTTATCATGTTTGTGGATTTGTTGATTTTTTTCCTTGTAAGTCTTACCAATTTTTGCTTTATATATTTTGAAGTGATGTTAGGTGAATATATGTTCATAATTGTAATATCTTCCTGATGAATTGTTCCTTTTATTGTTTTATCTCTGCTTATGTATTTTGACTTAAAATCTATTGGGGCTGATTGTAATACAGCTGCATCAGCTTTCTTTTGGTATTTATCTAATATATGCCTTTCTACCTTAGAATTTTGTCTTTTGTTTTAGATGAGTCTTCTTAAAAAGCAATGAAAAGTAGATTCTGTTTTTCTAATATGTTCTTCATCTTTTAATGGTACAATTTAGTCCATTCACTTTTATTTTCCAGTTTTATTGAGATATTCACATGCCATACAATCCATCCAAAGTATACAGTCAGTGGCTTACTCTATTATCACATAGTTGTGCATTCATCAACACAATCTATTTTAGAACATTTTCATTACGAAAAAAAAAAATCCCATACCCTTGTTCCCCCCCCCCCCCATTATTGACCCTAGCATTGGTGTGGTATATTTGTTACTGTTGATAAACAAATTTTAAAATATTACTATTAACTTTAGTCCACAGTTTGCAATGCATGCATTTTTCTCATATCCTACTCTATTATTAGCTCCTCATAATAGTGATAGACATTTGTTCTAGTTCATGAAAGGACATTTCTGTATCATAGTCATCATCCACTACAACACATTGTGTTATGTAGTCCTATGTTTTATCCTCTAGCTTTTTTTTTCTTTTTTGTATGCTGTGAGGTGTGAGTCACATTTCATCCTTTTTTTCATGTGAATATCCTGTTATCACAGTGCCATTTGTTGAATTTTTTTTTTTCCAAGCAAGTGCATGAGCACCGAAACCTAGGTCTCCCACATGGCAGGTGAGATATCCTCTAACTTTCCTTCTAGTAATACATGACTCTAAACTTTCCCTTTCAACGCAGTCTCCCACATAATTCAGTGCCATTAATACACTCACTATAATGTACTACCATCATGTCTATCCATTTCCAAACATTTATATTCAACCTGTTTAAGAATTCTACACACATTAAGCATTTGCTTCCCACTTCCTATCCTCATTCTATCTTCTGGTATCCCATAATCGAGATTTTATTTCTATGAGTTTGCATATTATAATTAGTTCACATTAGTGAGAACAAACAATATTTGTCCTTTTGGGGCTGATGAATTTCACTCACATAATGTTCACAAGGATCATCTGTGTTGTCACATATTTCAGGACTTCATTCCTTCTTACTATTGAGTATTATTCCATTGTATGCATATACCGCATTTTGCTTATCCATTCATTGGTTGATGGACGTGGGTTGTTTCCATTATTTGGCAATTGTTAATTGCCTGTGAACATAGGCATGCAAATGTCTGCTAGCATCCGTTATCAGTTCTTCTGGGTATATACCTAGTAGCAGTAGTGCTGGGTCATATGGCAGTTCTATACTTAGCCTCCTGGAGAACCACTACATGGTCTTCCAAAGCGGCTGCACCATTTTACATTCCCACCAGCAGTGTGAAATGTGTTCCTGTGTCTCTGCATCCTTTCCAACACTCATAGTTTCCTGTTTGCTTAATAGTAGCCATTCTAGTAGGTATGAAATGATATCTCATTGTGGTTTTAATTTGCATTTCCCTAATAGCTAGAGAGGTTGAGCATCTTTTCATGTGCTTTTTAGCCATTTGTATTTTCTCTTTAGAAAAATCTCTATTCATGTCTTTTGCCCATTTTTTAAATTGGATTGTCTTTTTATAGTTGAGTTGTAGGATTTCTTTTTATATACTGGATATCAAACCTTTATCAGATATGTGGTTTCCAAATATTTTCTCCCATTGAATAGGCTGCTTTTTCATCCTTTTGACAAAGGCCTTTGAAGCATAGATGCATTCAATTTTGAGGGGGTCCCATTTGTCTTATTTTTCTTTCATTGCTTGTGCTTTGGGTATGACCACCACCTATCACTAGATCTTGAAGATGCTTCCTTACATTTTCTTCTAGGGGTGTTATGGTACTGACTCTTATATGTAGGTCTTTGATCCATTTTGAGTTGTTGTACAGGGTGTGAAATAAGGGTCTTCTTTCATTAGTTTGGCTATGGACATCCAGTTCTCCTAGCACCAGTTATTGAAGTGATTGTTCTTTCCCAGTTGTGTGGACTTGGGAGTCTTGTCAAAAATCCGTTGAGAAGGGTGCATGGGTGGTTCAATGGTAGAAATGCTCACCTTCCATGCAGGAGACCGGGGTTTGATTCCTGGACCGTGCATCCCCCCCCAAAAAAAAACCAATTGAGGGGGAGTTATACAGAGAAGGTAGAGTTTAACAAATGAGTATGATTGCAGAATCATTATATTGATACTTCTTTTAGTCTCTAGTACCTTAGAGCAGCTGCACGTAAAAACCTAAAATGGTGAAATTGTAACCCATACCAAACTCTGAAATCTCTTCTAAAACTAATTGTTGTGATGTGGTTTGAAATGTATTGCTTTTTAGTATATATGTTATTTTTCACAAAAAAGAAAAATATATATTACTTCTAGCTTCTAGTGTTGTGATACAGCTAGAAGGAAAAATCTGAATTAGTGAAATGGTAACCCGTAACAAACTCTGAATTCTGTTCTGTATCGACTTATTGAAGTGTACTTTGAAAATCATTGCTTTTTTTTTTCTTTGTATATACATTATATTTGACAATAAAAACATTTTTTAAAAAGCCAGTTGACCATAGATCTAAGGGTCTATTTCTCAGTTCAATTCGATTGATCAATATGTCTATCTTTATGCCAGTCCCATGCTGTTTTGACCACTGTAACTTTGTAATATGCTTTAAAGTCAGCAAACATGAGTCCTCCCACTTCATTCTTCTTTATCAAGATGCTTTTGACTATTTGAGGTTCCTTACCTTTCAGTATAAATTTGATAATTAGCTATTCCATTTGTGCAGAGTAAACTGGAGTTGGATTGGTATTGCATTGAATCTATACATCAGTTTGGGTAGAATTGACATATGACATTTGGCCTTCCAATTCATGAACACAGAATATCTTTCCATTTATTCAGGTCTTCTTTGATTTTTTTTAGCAAAACTTTGTAGTTTTCTGAATATAGGTCCTTTACATTCTCAGTTAAGTTTATTCCTAGACATTTGATTCTTTTAGTTGCTATTGTAAATGAAATTGTTTTCCTTGATGTCCTCCTCATGTAGTTCATTACTAGTGTATAGAAACAGTACTAATTTTTGTGTGTTTATCTTTTATCCCACCACTTTGCTGAACTTGTTTATTAGCTCTCATAGCTTTGTTGTAGTTTTTCGGGACTTTTTAAATATAGGATCATATCATCTGCAAATAGTGAAAGTTTTACTTCTTCCTTTCCAATTTGAATGCCTTTTAGTTCTTTTTCTTGCCTAACTGCTCTAGCTAAAACTTCTAGCAATGTTAAATAATGGTGGTGAAAGTGGCATCCTTGTCATGTTCCCATCTTAGAGGGAATGCTTTCAGTCTCTCACTGTTGAGTACAGTGCTAGCTGTGAGATTTTCATAATGCCCTTTATCATGCTGAGGAAATTTCCTTTGATTCCTACTTTTCAAAATGCTTTGATCAGGAAAGGATGCTGGATTTTGTCAAAAACTTTTTCTGTGTCAATCCAGATGATCATGTGGTTTTTCCCTTTCAATTTATTAATGTGGTATATTGCATTCATTAATTGATTCTCTTATGTTGAACCACCCTTGCACATATCTGGAATAAAACCTATGTAGTCATGGAATATAATTATTTTAATGTGCTGTTGGATTTGATTTGCAAGTTTTTTTTGTTTTTTTTTTTTATACATGGGCAGGTACCGGAAATCGAACCTGGGTCCTCTGGCATGGCAGACAAGCATTCTTGCCTGCTGAGCCACTGTGGCCCGCCCGATTTGCATGTATTTTGTTGAGGATTTTTTCCTCTATATTCATTGGAGAGATTGGTCTGTAATTTTCTTTTCAGTAATATCTATCAGGCTTTGGTATTAGGGTGATGTTGGTATCATGGAATGAGTTTAGGTAGTGTTCCCTCCCCTTCAATTTTTTGAAAGAGTTTGAGCAAGATAAGTATTAATTCATCTTGGTAGAATTCACCTGTGAAGCCAGTCCATCTGGTCCTGGGCTTTTCTGTGTTGGGAGGTTTTTGATTATTAATTCAATCTCTTGTTATTGGTTTGTTGAAGTCTTCTATTTCAGTGTAGGCTGTTTTGTGTGTTTCTAGGAAATTGTCCATTTCATCTGCATTGTCTGATTTGTTCATAGTGTCCTCTTATGATCTTTTTAATTTCTGGTGTCAGTGGTGATGACCCCGCTCTCATTTCTAATTTTATTTATTTTCATTTTTCTCCCTTTTTGTCTAAAAAAGCTAAGGATTTGCCCATTTCATTGATCTTCTTAAAGAACCAATTTTGATTTTATTGATTCTCTCTTTTGTTATTGTTGTTGTTTTCAATTTCATTTAATTCAGTTCTAATCTTTGCTATTTTTTCCTTCTGCTCACTTTGGGATTAGCTTACTGTTCTTTCTCTAGTTTCTTTGGGTCTTCAGTTATGTCTTTAACTCTTTCTTCCTTTTTAATATAGGCCTTTAGGGCTATAAATTTCCCTCTCAACACTGCCTTCGCTGTATTCTGTAAGTTTTGTTATGTTGCGTTCTTGTTTTCATTCATTTCAAACTATTTATTGATTTCTCTTGAAATTCCTTTTTTGACCCACTCACTGATAGTTTAGGAGCATGTTGTTTAACCTCCATGTATTTGTGACTCTTCCAGTTCTCTGGCTGTTATTGATTTCCAGCTTCATCCTTTTTTGATCAAATAATGTGCTTTACATAATTTCAGTCTTTTAAACTTTATCAAAACCCGTTTTGTGCCCCAATCTGTCATCTATCCTGGAGATTGATCTGTGAACAATTGAGAATGACGTATATCCTGTGTTTGGGGGGTGAAATATTCTGAATATGGCTGTTCATTTATCATATATTTAGGTTCTCTATTTCCTTATTCATCCTTTGTTGAGATGTTTCATCCATTTTGAAGTCTTCCACTATTACTGTAGAGATGTTTATTACTCCCTTAAATTTGGCCAGTGTTTGTCTCATGTACTTTGGGACACCTTGTTTGGGTGCATAAATACTTATGATTGCCATTTCTTCTTGGTGAATTGCCCCTTTTATTAATATATAGTGTCCTGCTTTGTCTCTTGTAACATTATTGTATTTAAAGTCTATTTTGTCTGATATTAGTATAGCTACCCCAGCTCTTTTTTGGTTACTACTTGCATGGAATATCTTTTTCCAGCCTTTTACTTTCAACCTATGTGTATCTTTGAGTCTAAAATGATTCTCTTATAAACAGCATTGTTCTAGTTTGCTAGCTGCTGGAATGCAATGTACCAGAAATGGAATGGCTTTTAAAAAGGGGAATTTAATATGTTGCTAGTTTACAGTTCTAAGGCTGAGAAAATGTTCCAGTTAAAGCAAGTCTATAGAAATGTCTAATCTAAGGCATCCAGGTAAAAATGCCTTGGTTCAGGAAGGCCGATGAAGTTCAGGGTTTCTTTCTCAAGTGGAAGGGCATGTGGGGAACACAATCAGAGTTTCTCTCTCATCTGGAAAGGCACATGGTGAACGTGGTCAGGTTCCTTTCTCATCTGGAAGGGCACATGGCGAAGACGGCATCATCTGCTAGCTTCTTCTCCTGGCTTCCTGTTTCATGAAGCTTCCCAGGAGACATTTTCCTTCTTCATTCCCAAAAGTTGCTGGCTGGTAGACTCTGCTTCTTGTGGCTATGTCGTTCCGTTCTGCTCTCTCTGAATCACTCTCATTCTCCAAAATGTTTCCTCTTTTATAGGACTTCAGACCCACCAGAATGGGTGGAGAGATGTCATCACCTAATCCAGCTTAACAACCACTCTTGATTAAATCACATCTCCAGGGAGATGATCTGATTACAGTTTCAAGCATACAATATTGAATAGGGATTATTCTACCTTTATGAAATGGGATTTTGATTAAAACATGGCTTTTCTAGGGTACATACATCCTTTCAAACAAAAACAAGCATATAAAGGGATCTTTTTTTTTTTTTTTTTACCATTCTGCCAATCTGTGTCTTTTGATTGAGGAATTTAATCCATTAACATTCAGTTTTATTACTGTGAAAACAATACTTATATCAACCAATTTTATCCTTTGACTTTTGTCATGTTTTTTTTTCTCTTTTTGCCCCTTTAGTTACCCTCACTGATAATCCTCATTTCTCCACTCTCCTCCAAGCCTCTCTCTCCTGTCTTTTCATTTCTACCAGCAGAACTCCCTTTATTACTTCTTGTAGGGGATTCTTGTTAATGAACTCTCACAGCATCTATTTATCTGTGAACATTTTAAATTCTGTTTTTTTAAGGACAGCTTTGCTAGATAAAGAATTCTTGGCCAGCAGTTTTTCTCTTTTAGTATCTTAAATATATCCTACCACTGCCTTCTCATCTCCATGGTGTCTGATGAGAAATAAGCACTTAGTCTTACTTGGCTTGCCTTGCACGTGGTGCAATTCTTTTCTTTTGCTGCTTTCCAAATTATCTTTTTCTCTTTAGCATTTAACAGTCTCATTAGTCTGTGTCTTGGAGTAGATCTATTCAGATTTATTCCATTTGGAATACATTGGGCTTCCTGAATCTGCATACACATATCTTTTATAATGACTGGAAAATTTTCTGCCATTATTTCTTCAAATATTCTTTCTGCTGTTTTCCCCTTCTTTTCTCCCTCTAGGACACTCATGATACCTATGTTTGTGTGCTTCATGTTGTCAGTCATTTCCCTGAGGCCTTGCTCAAATTTTTTCATATTTTTCATCTGTTCTTTTGTCCTTTCAAATTTGAATGCTTTGTTGTCTAGCTTGCTGATCCTTTCTTCTGCCTCTTTAAATCTACTATTTTGTGTCTCTAACGTATCTTTTTGGGGGCAGGTGCATGGTCCGGGAATCAAACCTGGGTCTCCCACTGGAAGGCGAGCATACTACCACTGAACCACACATGCACCCTCTAATGTATTTTTAATTTCATCTGTTGTGTCTTTTCATTTCCATTTCTTTCTGTTCTTTAGATTCTTCTTTATGCTCACCATTGTTGTCTTGATATCCTTAATCTCTTTAGCCATCTCCTTTAATTGATTTAGGAGATTTGTTTGAGCATCTTTTTTATCTTTTTTTTAACATCTTTGATTAGTTCCAAAGTTCTTTGATTAGATCTTTATCTCTTCTGGCTTTTTAATTTGTTCCTTAGACCGGGTCATATTTTCTCAAGTTTTAGTGTGGCTTGTGATTTTTTTTGATACCTGGTCATATGATTATCTTGATGGGTTTATTCTGTAGGTTGGTCTGTCTCTCTTGTCTAGGATTTTTTTTGTTGTTTGCATTTGTGTGAACGCTCTTCTTGGACAGTTGATTTGTCAGTATTCCCCAGCCATAATGGGGCCAGATACCTGTACAGGGAGCTCAGATTAGTACCAAAGGGCTGTGGAAGAGGATCAAGAAAGACTCCAAAAAGCCCTTTTTTTTCTTCCATGTCACCAAAGGCTGTACTTTTCAGCCTGACCAGCAAATGATGGTCTTTGGCTACCTATTCCCCTCAAATCTATGAAGGCAGGCTGTTATAATTCTTTGTCAGTTCTGCGCCTCTGCTACATTTGAAACATTGGCATCTGGTTAGCATCTAACTGGGACGGGCTGGAACTATGGGATCCTGTGTTCTAACTTTGCTGGTCAATGTCTGGCTCTATACTGTGTTCTTCTTCCAGAAAAGTTATGTTCTTCGAATCCAATCTTGTGGGAGCAGACCTGTTGTTGCGTGGGATCTTTTGATTAGGTTGTTTCCATGGAGATGTGACCTACCCAATTTAGGGCAGGTCTTAATCCTTTTGCTGGATTCCTCTATAAAAAGAATAAAATGCAGAAAACAGAGAGCTCAGAGCTGACACATAGCAGAGAGATGAAACTAAGACATGGATGTTTGGAGATGCTAAGCTAAGAGATGAAATCCAGAGTTTGCTCAGAGAAGCTAAGTGAAAACCCAAGAACATAAGCATAGATGCTTAGAGAGAAAGCCACTGGAATCAGAAGCTGAAAGCAACAAACAGGGAACAAGGACCAACAGACACCAGCCACGTGTCTTCCCCGCTGACAGAGGTGTTCCAGATACCAACAGCCTTTCTTCAAAGTCAAGGTATCTTTTTGTGGATGCCTTAATTTGGACATTTTCATGGCCTTAGAACTCTAAATTTGTAATCTAATAAATCCCCTTTATAAAACCCAATCCATTTCTGGTATTTTGCATTCTGGCAACATCAGCAAACCCAAACAAGCCCCATTTCTGTATTTGGGGTGGAGGATTCCCACAACCATCACAGACCATAGCCACCCCATAGGCAAGTATCAGACTGCCTGCCGCTGCCTCCCTTAGGGGTGGAGAATGGGCACCAGGAGTCACAAACAGAATTACTCAGTGTCTCAGTCTCATCGTCCCACATTTTCCTGGATGTTGTACAGAACAACCCTAGTCTCACAATTGATTTGAACAGCTTCTGTCTGTCTGTTTGCTGGCTTTGGGAGAAAAGCATGTTTTGCCACTCCACCCCTATTCCTCCCTTTTCCCAGAAGCTTCCATTCATGCTTATTTTGATTGTTAATGTATTTGCATTTATTTCTATTATCTTATTTTGGATGTTCTATATACCCTGGATTTTAAATGTCTCTCTCGTTTCTTTTTTTTTTTTTTTTTTTTGGCTGATTAAATTTACCTTATTTGTTATTCTTCATTCCTCTACTGCTTGGAAATTGTTCATGCTATTTCTGTTCTTTTAGTGATTACTCTTAGATCTTAACAGGCATTCAAGAATTAGCAATGTCTAAAATGAGTGAGTATCTCTTTCTACCCAAACAACGTAAGAACCTTACATTGCTGTTTTTGTCCATTAATTTAATTCCAGTTTGATGGTTATGCTACAAATTAGTTATTATTCTATACAGTTAATACTTATTTAGATTTAACCATATATTTACTACTTTACTCACCATTCCATCTTGCGACTTAGTTCTTTTTTCTGGGTACAGTTTCAGATTTCTGAAGTACATCCTTTAGAACATATTTAATGTTTATAATTTATAAAAATAATCCTTATTTTATTATAATTATTGGATGTATGTTTACCTGAAGATACCAAGATTCTTGGTTGACAGACAGCACTAGAAGACTTTATAACCCTGTCTTTTAACTTCTGTTGCTGTTGAGAAAATTTTGGTCAGCATATTTGTTGTAATGTTGTGGATAACATTATTTTGTTTTTGATCTTATTTTCTAGGGTTTGATATGTTTAGATGTGGATATTTTTAAAATTCTAAATGGAAAATTTTAAAGTAGACGGAATAGTACAATGTTCACTATGTTTCCGTCACCCAGCTTTAGCAATGATCAACTAGTGACCAATCTTGTTTCATCAATATCCCCCTTCCTACTATTCACTCTTCCACACTATTATTTTTTGTTGTTGTTGTTGACCAGCCATGTGGCCTTGAATATTTTAATTTCTCTGAGTTTTGGTAAAGCAACTAACACATATTGAACGCTTAATGCACAACAGCTGCCATTATCTTATAGAAGTGTCACACAGCTAGAAATACACAATAGGAGAAAGATTCTAGACATAGCCCAATATATTAAGCCTATGGGCATTCATTCTGTCTTATTAAAAAAAAAAATGAGGAAACAAAAACGAACAAAAATTCAACAAATGGTCCTGCAATAACAGGATATTCACATGGGAAAAGAATGACATGTAACCCCCACCATACAGCATACAAAAAGAAAACATGGGGAAAACCATATATAGAAAGATAGATATAAATATAAAGGTTTCCATTCCCCTAGTTATAACGATTAACTTAAAATGTACATTGATCCCTAAGCAAGCATTTAATGTAATACCATAAACAGTTCCCCCATAAAGAGTATTATAAACTGGCAATATGACTTATTTAGAAGAATAATCCAAGTAAAATTATGTAAGAATAACATTAAGGACCTGATGGACTTACCCTGTGAGATTTTTTTTTCCACATTATTTTTTAATCAGCTTTATTGATCTATGATTTTATACAGTGAAACTCATTTTAAATGTACAATTTAAAGAGTTATAACAAATGCATACACTTAGTAACCACCACCATATTCAATATATAGAATATTTCCTGTACCCAAAAAGCTTCACTTTTGTCCCCTTCAAGTTAATTCTTCCCAACACCCCTGGATTCAGGCTATCACTGATCTACTTTCTGACACTAAAGAGTCTAGTCTTTCTTTTCTAGAATTTCATATAAACTGAATATTAGAGAATTTACTCTTGTTTTTGGCATCTTTTGCCTTAAAGATTTATTCATGTTGGTGTATGTATCTGTTATACCTTTTTATTATAGAGTAGAATTCCATTGTATGGATATAGCACAGTTTGCTTAATAATCCACCCATTGATAGACATCTTGGTCATTACCAGTTTGGGGCTATTATGAACAAAGTTTCATGAATATTTCTCTACAAGTATTTGTGTGGACTTATTTTCATTTCTCTTGGGCAAATACTTAGAAGTGGAATTGCTAAACTTCATAGAAGGAACTTTATAAGAAGCTACCAAATAATTTCCCAAAGTGATTGTACCATTTTACACTCCCACCAGAAGTATATGAGAATTCCAGTGGCTCCATGCACTTGACAACACTTGGTATTGTCAGTCTTTTAACTTGATATTGTCAGTTAATCAAGTGAATGTGTAGTGGTGCCATATTGTGGTTGTAATATGTATTTCCCTAATGACTAATGATGTAGAGCTTAGACTGGCAAACTTTTTCTGTAAAAGGCCATATAATAAATATTTTAGGCTTGCAGGCCATTTGGTCTCTCAGAATTACTCACCTCTGACACTTTAGGGCAAAAGCAGCTATAGACAATACATAAATGGTTGCCATGGCTATGTTTCAACAAAATTTTATTTGCAAGACAGGCAGCTTGCCCACAGACTGTATGTTGCCAATCCCTGGTGTAGAACATCTTTTTGTGTGCTTAGTGTATCTTTTTCTATGAATCATCTGTTCAGATCTTTTCCTTTTTAAAAATTTGGTTGTCTCCTAATTATTGAGCTCTAAGAGTTTTTTTTTTTTTACCTGGGCAGATACTGGGAAATGAACCCAGGTCTGCAGCATGGCAGGTGAAAATTCTGCCACTGAGCCACCATTGCACCTCCCTCTAAGAGTTCTTTATATATTCTGTTTAAATCCAGTTTATCAAATTTTTTCTAGTTACTGTTTTCTGTGCTTTATCTATGAAATCCTTCCTATCTCAAGCTAATGAAGATTTTTTGTTACATTTCTTCTACTAGTTCTGTGGTTTTAGCTTCGCGTTTAGGTCAGTTATCCATTTTGAGTTGTGTTAAGGTTTTGTTTGATAGAAGTGTCAAGGTTCTTTTTGTGAGTGCGGCATTAAATTTTATGTTTTAAGTTTTTTTAATATTGTGGTAAAATATGCATAACAAAATTTATTTTAATCAGTTTTAAGCATGCCATTCAATGGCATTAAGCACATTCACAATATTGTGTGACTATTGCCACACTGTATTTCCAGAACTATTCCATCATCTTTAACAATAACTATACCCATTAAGCAATAACTGCCCATTTTCTCTAGCCCCTGATGACCTCTATTCTACTTCCTGTCTCTAAAACTTGTCTATTGTAGATAACTTATATAAGTGAAATTATACAGTATTTGTCCTTTTTTGTCTAGCTTACTTCACTTTGCATAATATTTTTAAAAATCATTCATATTGTAGCTTGTATCAGAACACCATTCTTTTTTATGGCCAAATAATATTCCATTTTATATGTGTACAACATTTTGTTTATCCATTTATCTGTTCATGAACATTTGGATTATTTCCACCTTTTGGATCTTGTGAATAATGCTGCTGGGGACGTTGGGGTACAGTATCTGTTCAAGACTCTTTTTTCATTTCTTTGGGATGTATACCTGGAGGTAGAATTTCTGGTCATGTGATAACTCCAGTGTTCATTTTTCCACACCAAAAATGTATAAGGCGTCCCATTTTTCCACATCTTCACCAACACCTGTTTTCTCTTTTTTGATCATAGTCATTGTAGTGGGTTTGAAGTGGTATCATTATGATTTGGGTTTGCATTTTCCCAATGGCTAATGACCCTAAGCATCTTTGAGTGTGCTTATTGGCTATCTCTTTATCTTCTTTGGTGAAATGTCTTTTCAAGTCCTTTGCTCAATTTTAAATTAGGCTGTCTGTCTTTTCATTGTTTAGTTATAGGGGTTCTTTATATATTTCCAAATATTTTTTCCCGTCCTGTAAGGTTGCTTTTTCACTTTCTTTATAATGTCCTTTGATGCACAATAGTTCTTACAGGTTTTAATATTTTCTCTTTGATTTTTAGCAGTTTGATAAGAGGCCTTTATTTGATTTTCTTTGTTTATGTTCTGTTTGGGGTTCATTGAGCATCTGGGATATGTGTTTATAATTTTCAGATTTGGAAAGATTTTGGTCATCATTTCTGCAAATATTGTTTCTGTTTCCCCTACCCCTGCCCTTTGTGGGTCTCAAATTATATGTATATTGGCCAATTGGTTTTGTTCCATAGATCAAAGTTCTGTTCTTTTTTTTTCCCCCAGTCTTTTTTTCTCTCTGGGCTTCAGTTTCTATAGTTTATATATTGCATTTAATCACCATGTCTTCTTAGTCTTCTACAATCTAACAGTTCCTTCATCTTTCCTTGTCACTCATGATCTTGACATTTCTGAAGCATTCTGGTCAGTTATTTTGTAGAATGTCCCTCAATCTGAATTTGGTATTTTTTCATGATAAGATTATTAGGCTTCTTTGGCAGGATTATTACAGAAGTGACGCTGTACCTTTCTCTGTACATCATTTAAGGGGGCAAATTACATTGGTATGTCTTGTTACCAGTGATGTTAACTGTGATCATTTATTTAAGGTGATCATTTATTTAAGATCATTTATTTATTTAATGTCTGCCAGCTTTCTTCCTGTAGAGGTAACTGTTTTTCACATTGTAGTTTTTAACTATCTTGGTAGGAGATACTTTGAACCTGTGTAAGCACCCATTTATCAAACTTTCATCCACTGATATTAGCATTCATGCTTGGCACTGTGAATTTTTCATATCTCCCATTTCTCTCCTTATTTTATGTTTTCTTTTACCTCTGTAGATACATTGAAAGTTTTTCTTTTGTCGTTCATGCTTTTGGTGTAAAGCTCAAGAATCTGTTGTTAAAAATAAGGTCCTAAATATATTCCAGTTTCTTCTAAGAACTGTATAGTTTTTGTTATATTTAGGTCATTAATTGATGTTGATTTGGTTTTGATATATTGTGGGAGGCAGTAGTCCACTTTCATTCTTTTGTGTGTGGATATTGTTTTCCTAACACCATTTGTGGAATAGACTTTCCCCATTGAGTGGCATGGTACTCTTGCCAAAAATCAGTTGGCCATAGATGGCAGGATTTATTTTTGAACTCTGAATTCTATTCCATTGGTCTATATACCTGTCCTTATGCCAGTGTCACACATATTCTTGATTTGTAATAATTTTTTAAGTTGGGAAGTGTATCTTCCAACTTTGTTCTTTTTTATTAGCATGGGCTATTTAGGGTCCCTTGATCTTTTGTATGAATTTAATAATTGACTTTTTCAGTTCTATAAAGAAGGCTGCTAGAATTTTTATTGGGATTGCATTGAATCTGTAAATTACTTTGGGTAATATGGACGTCTTAATATTAAGTCTTCCAATCCATGAACATGGAATGTCTTTCCATTTATTTAAGTCTTTCATTTGTTTCAGCAATGTTTTGTAGTTTTCCATGTATAAGTCCTTTACCTCTTTGGATAACTTTATTCCTAGATATTTTATTCTTTTAGTTGCTATTGTAAATGGAATTTTTTCCTTGATTTCCTTTTCACATTGTTTTTGCTGGTGTTGATTTTGTGTTGATTTTGAACTCTCACACTTTGCTGAGTTTGTTTATTAGCTCTAGTAGTTTTCTTACAGATTCTTCAGGATTTTCTGTATATAGGATCATGCCAATGACGAATAGCGAAAGTTGTACTTCTTCCTTTCCAATTTGGATGTCTTTTTTTTTTTTTTCCTTGCCTAATTGCCATGGCTAGAACTTGCAGTAAAATGTTGAATAGCAGTGGTAACAAAGGGCATCTCTGTCTTGTTCCTGATCTTAGGGGAAAAGCTTTCAGTCTTTCACATTTGAGTATGTTGTTAGCTGTGGGTTTTTCATATATGCTCTTATATGTTGAGGAAGTTTCCTTCTATCCCTAATTTTCTGAGTGTTTTTATCAAGAAGGGCTGCTAGATTTTGTCAACTACCTTTTCTATGTCAATTGAAATGATTATGTGGAGTTCATTTTTCATTTTATAAATATGGTGTATTAATACATCAGTTTTCTTATGCTGAACAACCCTTGCTTTCCTGAGATATATTCCACTTGGTTGTGGTGCATAATTCTTGGTCGTGGGGCATAGTTCATAATGTTGTATTCAGTTGCCTAGTATTTTGTTGGGTATTTTTGCATCTATATTCAGAAGTGAAATTGACCTGTGGTTTTCTTTTCTTGTGATATCTTCATCTGACTTTGGAATTTGGGTAAGGCTAGCCTTGTAGAATGAGTTAGGAAGTATTTCCTCCTCTTCATTGTTTTAGAAGAGTTTAAGCAGGGTGGGTTTTAATTCTTTCCTAGGTATTCTTGCACATTATTTTTCCATGTGAACTTTAGAATCAGCTTGACTCAGGAAAAAATCGTATTGTCATTCTTACTGGGATTATTCTAATATTTTAAATTAATTTATGGAAAATGATTTCTGTATATAACTTTGAGACTACCTCTCCAGGAACTGGTTTTCATTCCCATTATTCACGTCCTTAGTGAACCTCAGTAGACTTTTAAAGCTTCCTTTATACAAATCTTGCACATTTTTAGGTGTATTCTGAAGTATTTAATCTTTTTATTCTTATTGTTGCTGTCATAAACAGGATATTTCTTGTTTATTGTCTAATGACTTCTCATTTATATAGAAGAGTGGTTTTTTAAGATACTGATTTTTATGTATCAATTTTGCAGTCACATATTTTATTAAACTCTCTTATGTTTTTCTAGTGGTTATTGTGATTCTTTTGAGTTTTCTGGGGCAGTTATGTCACTTACAAATAACGGTAGTTTTGTCTCCTTTCCAATTTTTATTCCTTTTATCTATTGGTTATTTCCTTTAAAAGAGTATCAGTGATGGAGTTATACAGAGAAGGTAGGGTTTAACAAACAAGTATGATTGCTGAATCGTTAACATTGATTTTTTTTAGTCTCCAGTATCTTAGAATAAAAGAAATATCAATATAATGATATTAGTTAGAATAAAAACCTAAAATTGTGGAATTGTGACCCTTGTCAAACTCTGAAATCTGTTCTACAACTAAATGTTGTGGCATGCTTTTTAATGTATTGCTTTTTTGTATATATGTTATTTTTCACAAAAAAGAAAGTAAAAATCGATTGTGATGATTTAAAAAATAAATAAATAAAATTAAAAAATAAAAAGATAAACAGAAAAAAAAAAGAGTACCAAAAATACTGGTAATATTGCACATCCTTGTCATGTTCCTCACTTTAATGAGAATATTTTTAGTATTTTACATTGGCCGTGACACTGGCTTTTAGACTAAAATGGAGAGAAATGTGTTCAGTGTGTATTTTATCAGGTTAAAGTATCCATCTATTTTTGTTTTATTGGTCATTCTAACTGAAGATTTGTTGATTTTGTTGATCTTTCCCAAGAACCACTTTTTAGTTTCATTGGTTTTTCACTATTGTTTTTTTAAATTTTCCATTTCATTTATTTCTGCTCTAGTGTACATTTCAGTTTACTTTAGATTTAGCTTGCTCTTCTTTTTCTGCTTTCTTAAGGTAGAAGGGTAGATTACTTATTTTTAATATTTCTTAATTCCTAACTAGGCTTTTACAGTTATAAATTTCCCTCCAAACACTGCTTTAGTTTAATTGCCTAAGTTTTACTATATTGTGTTTCTTCATTCATCTTATATATTTGTATTTTATTCAGAGTTTTTCTTAATGGATCTTAAATTTTGTTAAGTGTCTTTAGCTTCAGTAGAGAAGATCATATTATTTTTCTTGTTTTACATCTCACAGTGGCAAATTATATTAATAATTTCAACAATCCTTGCATTCTTGTGATGTGAATTCCACTTGGCTGTGTTGTATTCTTTTGATAGTTTAGGTTTATCTGGTAACTTTTAAAGTTTTTTTTTTTAATCTATAACCATTAGTGATATTTTCTGAAGTTTTTTTTATTATACTTGAGCACTTTTATCTGTTTTGTTCTGGGTTTATAGAATGAGTTGAGAATCTCATTTTCTTCTTCTGTGATCTGAAACATTTGATTAGCATTGGAGATTTCTGGTTTGGTATACCATTCACGGGTGAAAACTTCTGGGCCTAGTGAGCTTTGTGTGTTCATTCTTTCTCTGTCTCTGTCTTTCTCACTGGCAGCAGAGATCATCTTACTGAGCTTTGCAATGTGAAGTTTATGAATATTTCTCATAAGTCTATTCTTCCTACATACCTAAGGTGAAATTGTACTGGAGTGCAAATATGCTGGGGGACAAATATTTCACCTTTTTATTTGTCAGAAAATGTTGAACTAGAGATTTTCATTTTGTAAGAAATAGACTGTTTATTTGTTGAACAATAACAGAAAAATCTATATTGTTAAATATTGTTCTTTTGAATGCTTACCCATAGTCCACTTTTATACAAATGTATTTAGTGTTATGGATGTATATCTTCACTTTTTTGAACTGTAATCTCTTTTTCTTTTATAGAAATTTACAGCAACAATGTCAACACCAGATAAGAAAGCATCACAGAAGATTGGTTTTCGATTACGTAACCTACTCAAGCTTCCCAAAGCACATAAATGGTGCATATATGAGTGGTTCTATTCAAATATAGATAAGTATGTATCATGAATTTTATCATGAATATTACTTGAACCAGAAAATTATTTTTAAAAGTGTTATAAACTGTAACATTTTCTGTACATTTTTAATCTTGTTTTTTCTGAATTCCTTTCTCTGTTTCTCATTCCAATTCAATCTATTTCCATTTCCCATAGTTTTCTGTTTTGTTAGTTTTGCTTTTTTCCGTACTAAGAAGGTATATATTTTTGTGAAAAATTAAAGGAAAGAATCTTTTATTATAATTTACAAATGCAATGCAGTGGAGATATCCTAAAATAAACCATCATTATTTGCAGTGAATGAGAGTTGTTTTTTAAATTTTGAGATTTTTAGTGCTACTGTACTAGTAGAGAAACCATTAAACAATGGTTTAATGGTTATAGTAAAAATGACAAGTTTTTTTAGGAGGATAGTCTTTCTATTTTAAGGATATTGCTAAAGCACCACAGTTATACATAAATGTTTAAGGAGAACATAATAAGATTTGACTGAAATCGAATTGTTCGGCACTAAAATTAAGAAAAATTCTGCAAGATTTCTAATTTACCCTCATATAGCAGTGTTTTCGTTTCCTTGGCTGCCCAAGCAAATACCATGGAATGGGTTGGGTTAAAAATGGTAATTTATGGGTGGGCCACGTTGGCTCAGCAAGCAGACTTCTTGCCTGCTATGCTGGAAACCCAGATTCGATTCCCGGTGCCTGCCCGTGCAAAAAAAAAAAAGGAGGGGGGGAGTTTATTAGCTTACAGTTTTGAGGCTAAGAGATCATCAAGGTGATGTTTTCTTCCCAAAGACTGCCATTCTGGGGCAGACTGCCAGAGACCCTTGGTCCGTGATTCCTCTTTCACATGGCAGTGCACATGGTGGCCTCTTCTAGACTCTCTGTTCTCCTCTGGGCTCTTTGAATTTCAGCTTCGTGCTTTCAGCGGCTTTTTCTCTGTCTGAATTATAAAAGACTTCAATAATAGGATTATGACCCATCTTGATTGAGGTAGACCACACCTTCTCTGAAGTAACCTCACCAAAAAGGTCCTACCTATAATATGTTCGTTCATACCCACAGGAATGGATTAAGTTGAAGTATGTTTTTTTCTGATGTGCTTACAGCTCCAAACCACCACAGGTAGTCACTGGTGCTTGCTTTGCTGGCTATTATCTTTGCTTCCCTTCTCTCCTTACCAAAACAATTACATACTGTTCTGGAGCTAGTGACTCTCATGGAAGTTCATATTTGAGACAAAGGCTTTCATGATACACTGCTAAGACTGGTTCCGGTTGCCAAACTTGTGAATTGGATTGTTTCATTATCGTCCACAGGCTTTTACTTAGGCCTGGAGAGCCTTTCAGATTGTCCTAGTATGATCTGAATTCTTCTGGAATTCTTAAGAACTAATCTAACCCTCTGGAGTCCTCCAGTTTTCTGAAACTTATTTAATCCCAAAGAGGACTCCCTGGTGATGGCATTACCTTTGGGAGAAAATTATTCTGTAACTAGCAATTGTTTATCATTACCAGATACAATGCCAGTTCTAGGATAGCCTCCTAAGAAGAATATACCTTTATAGGAGATTTAACAAAAATCTGTATCTCCTAGAGTATCAGTCACAGAAAATATTCCTTGAGTAGCTTTTTCAAATTGTTTGTTTCACAAATGCCAAGGATTTTAGTTTAGTTTTAGATTTTGAATGTTTGCCTCTTTTGTATATGTGTGGGGTATGAGTGAATGTTTGGCATTTTGTGATTAGTGTGTTGTTGAAAGTTGGAATGCATATTTCATATTTTGCGTCTCATAACAAAGTAACATATTGCATTTTTAAGTTGAGAATATCACTTCTGTTTTACAGACCACTTTTTGAAGGTGATAATGACTTCTGTGTATGTCTAAAGGAATCTTTCCCTAATTTGAAAACAAGAAAGTTAACAAGAGTAGAATGGGGGAAAATCAGACGACTTATGGGAAAACCACGGAGGTAAAATGATGTTTTGTTTGTTTAAAATAAAATCAGTAGTTCCAATAACAACTTGTTAAAGAGTGCCTTGAAAACTATTGCTTTTTTCTTTCTTTGCTTTGTATATATGTTATATTATACAATTTTAAAAGTTTTTAAAGATCAGTATTAAATTGGTAGTATCATGAGTACATTGATTTTTTAATATTCAGATTGACTGATACCAAAACATAACTTTTGGAAATAATTGATTATTTATTAAATATGCCCAGTTAACCAACTTTATTGTGATTACTTTTTTAAACATTTTTTTAAATTTTTGAAATATATATACAAAAAAGCAATAAACTTCCAAGTACATTTTAATAAGTAGTTATAGAACAGATTTTAATGTTTGGTATGGGTTACAGTTCCACGGTCTTTCGTTTTCTCTTCTAGCTGCTCCAAGACACTGGAAACCAACAGAAATATTGTATAATGATTCAGCAGTCATACTCATTTGTTAAGTCCTATCTTTTTTGTTATACTCCTCCTCTTTAAATAATATATATTCCTAAAAGCAATAAATTTCAAAGTCCATCGCAACAATTAATTGTAGAATAGATTTCAGAGTTTGGTATGGGTTACAGGTCCACAATTTTAGGTTTTATTTCTAACTGCTCTAAGGTACTGGAGGCTAAAAAGAAATATCAGTTTTAGCACTCATACAAATATTCAGCACTCATACTCGTTTGTTAAACCTGACTTCTGTGTGTAACTCCACCATCGCCTTTGATCTTTCTCCACCCTTTAGAGGTATTTGGGCTATGCCCATTCTAACTTTTTCATGTTGAAAGGGGCTGTCAATAATATGAGATAGGGGGATGGAACTAGTTTTATGTTCTGGAAAGGCTGGCCACTCTGCATTTCAGGATTTGTCTGGTCCGGGGACCCATTTGGAAGTTGTAGGTTTTAGAAAGTTACCCTAGTGCATGGCACCTTTGTAGAATCTTATATAATGCCCTAGGTATTCTTTAGGATCAGTGAGAATGTTTTTGGTTGGGGGTTCTTAAATTATGCTAGGTAGCAGTGTCTAACTGAAGCTTGGGTAAGAGTGCCCTCCAGTGGGGCCTCTTGGTTCTATTTGAACTCTCTGCCACTGATACCTTATTTGTTAGGCTTCTTATTTTTTACACTTATTTTCCCCTTTTGGTCAGGATGGCATTGTTGATCCCACGATGCCAAGGCCAGGCTCATCCCTGGGAGTCATCTGCCATGCTACCAGGGAGATTTTCACCCCTAGATGTATGTTCCATGTAGTGGGGATGGCACTGGTTTCACTTGCAGAATTGGCTTAGAGAAAGGGCATATCTGAGTAATAAAAGAGATCCATGGAGGTGACTCTTAGGTATATCTATGGGTCATACAATATTTGCTCTTTTGTTTCTGGCTTATTTTGCCTCATAAATGCCCCACAAGTTCATTTGCATTGTTGCATGCAGCAACATGTGGTTCCTTTTTATATTTATGTGTCTTATAATTAGTTGTACAGTTTCATTTTGTTCATATTACAGTGTTGAATTGAATTTTATTGTTTCAAAATAATTAAAGATTGTATATATATCCAAATATATTAAAAGAAAAAAGATTTAAGAATGTCCTAAAAACAGGAAAAATGTTTATTTGGTACAAAATTTATGTTTTGACTAGTGCATTTCCTAATATAACTTATATAAACAGTTTAATTGAACACCATAAGTATATGGAACCTTGAGTAGGGCATGAGATTTTGTTGGTTTGTCCAGAGTGATGCCCCGATAAACCCCAGAGTGATCTGAACAGTGAATAAAAAAGTATTTTCAAAGTCCCTTTTGGAGAATGGCGAGAAAGGGGGAAAATTCAACTTTCCCAGGTTGAATTCTTTATATTCTCACAAGCAATGCAGATAACCAAAGCAATAGGCTGAACCCCCAATCTTGGGGGTTGTTCATGTGAAACTGAACCCCACAAAGGACAGGTCAAACCTACTTAAAATTAGGCCGAAGAGTCACCCCCAAGAGAACCTCTTTTGTTGCTCAGATGTGGCCTCTCTCTCCAGCCAACACAACAAGCAAACTCACCACCCTCCCCTGTCTATGTGGGACATGACTCCCAGGAGTGTAGACCTTCCTGGCAACATGGGACAGAAATCCTAGAATGAACTGAGACTCAGCATCAAGGGATTGAGAAAACCCTTAGAATGAGCTGAGACTATGCATCAAGGGATTGAGAAAACCTTCTCGACCAAAAGGCACAAGAGTGAAATGAGACAAAATAGTGTCAATGGCTGAGAGATTCCAGAGTCGAGAGGTTGTTCTTACACATTAAGTACATATCACCTTGTTAGTCAAGATATAATGGAGAGGCTGGAAGGAACTGCCTGAAAATGTGGAGCTTTGTTCCAATGGCCGTATTATTACTTGAAGATGATTGTCAAATGATATAGCTTTCACAATGTGACTGTGTGATTGTGAAAACCTTGTGTCTGATGCTCCTTTTATCTACCTTATCAACAGACGAGTAAAACATATGGAATAAAAATAAATAATAGGGGGAACAAATGTTAAAATAAACTTAGATTGAAATGCTAGTGGTCAATGAAAGGGAGGGGTAAGGGATATGGTATGTATGAATCTTTTTCAGTTGTCTTTTTATTTCTTTTTCTGAATTGATGCAAATATTCTAAGACATGATCATTATGATGAATATGCAACTATGTGATGAAATTGTGCATTACTGATTATATATGTAGAACAGAATGATCATATATTAAGAATGTTTGTGTTTCTTTGTCATTTTTTTATTTTAAAAATTAATGAAAAAAAATTTTTAATAAATAAATAAATAAAAAGAATGTCCTAAAAAGTATTTAAGGAATATAAGGTTACATGTAGCTTATTATCTTTTGTGAAACTCTTTATTGCTCTCTTAGTCCTTAAGAGACTTCCCATAAGTACTGTTTTACTTTATATAAAAACAGAAAGTTAATGTGGCTAATATGTAACTTTCTGGGAATTGCTCTTCATTTGAAATAATGTTTCCATTTCCATCATTATCCTGCTTTCTAACATTGGGAAATCCTGTATTATTTTGAGTGAAATTTTTTTTAATGTTTTTTTTTGACATTTTTTAATTTATTAATTTAAAAAAAAATTTAGCAACAAACGAACAAAAACATTCTGAACATGTGATCATTCTGTTCTACATATATAATCAGTAATTCACAATATCATCACATAGTTGCGTATTCATCATGATCATTTCTTAGAACATTTGCATCAATTCAGAAAAAGAAATGAAAAGAAAACAGAAAAAAATTCATACATACCATACCCCCACCCCTCCCCCTCCCCCTCCCCCTCACCGATCACCAGCATTTCACTCTAAATTTATTTTAACATTTGTTCCCCCTATTATTCATTTTATTCCATATGTTTTACTCGTCTGTTGATAAGGTAGATAAAAGGAGCAAAGGACACAAGGTTTTCACAATCACACAGTCACACTGTGAAAGTTATATCATTATACAATCATCTTCAAGAAACATGGCTATTGGAGCACAGCTCTACATTTTCAGGCAGTTCCCTCCAGCCTCTCTGCTGTGCTTTATCTGAAAAGGTGATATCTGTTTAATGCGTAAGAATAACCTCCCGGATAACCTCTGACTCTGTTTGGAATCTCTCAGCCATTGACACTTTGTCTCATTTCACTCTTCCCCCTTTTGGTCGAGAAGGTTTTCTCAATCCCTTGATGCTGAATCTCAGCTCATTCTAGGGTTTTTCTCAATCACTTGATCCTGAGTCTCAGAGCATTCTAGGTTTTTCTCAATCCCTTGATGCTGAGTCCCAGCTCATTCCAGGATTTCTGTCCCACGTTTACCAGGAAGGTCCACACCCCTGGGAGTCATGTCCCACGTAGACAGGGGAAGGGTGGTGAGTTTGCTTGTTGTGTTGGCTGGAGAGAGAGGCCACATCTGAACAACACAAGAAGCTCTCTTGGGGGTGACTCTTAGGCCTAAATTTTAAGTAGGCTTGACCTATCCTTTGTAGGGTTAAGTTTCATATGAACAAACCCCAAGACTGGGGGCTCAGCCTATAGCTTTGGAAGTCCACACTGCTTGTGAGAATATCAAGAATTCAACTTGGGGAAGTTGAATTTTCCCTCTTTCTCACCTTTCCCCGAAGGGGACTTTGCAAATACTTTTCCACTCACTGATCAAATCACTCTGGGATTCATTGGGGCATCACTCTGGACAAACCGACAGAATCTCATGTCCTACCCAAGGTTCCATGTACTTATGGTGTTCAACCAAGCTATCTACATAAGTTATATTAGGAAACGCACTAGTCAAAATATAAATTTTGTACCAAATAAACATATTTTGATTTAGTCTCACACATAAGTTGAAATTTTTAAATATTAATTACCATCTGTTTTCAGTACCCTGCTGTAATGACATTACTTTGTTCTTCCTCATACAAAAGTATTTTAAAAATTTGTACATTTAGTCACTATCATTATACACTCTAGGCATTCCTAGATTATACCATCTCAATCTTTATTGTCTTTCTTTCTGATTTCATTTGACCCCAGCCCTCCTCCCTCTATCATTATTTTGAGTGAAATTTGATAGAATTAGATCATTAGTTCTCACATTATGTATTTCTGCCTAGTAAAAGCATGTACAAGACCATTCCATTTCTATATGTATTTATGTACCTAGAAAGTGCTATGTGATTAAAAAAAATGTTTTATCATAGAATGATTTTGTAAATTCAATCAAGTTGTTAAATTTGAAGGAAAGAAAAAGCTATAATATCAGAAAGAACGTAACAGGAAATGTGCAAGATATATAAAAAGAAGTAGGAATAAATATCAGTAGACCCTCTCTTTAGGTAAATTAATTTTAAAATTCATATTTATAAGGAGAGAAATCAGAAGGAAAATCTAGGAATATTTTGAAAAAGAAAAGTAATGAAAGGAGACTGCCTTTATCAAATATTAAAATAGATTTTAAAAGCATCCTGGTCTAAGATAGCTGTAAGATGCCTCAGGATGCTGTTAACCTGCCGAAATTTGAACAACTAGCAAAAATGGCAGACACGTCTTCCTCAAAACTCTGGAAAACACTTAAAGGGTTTTAGTAACTGGGTAAATGCTGAATAGAGGAAATAGAGGTGAATGAAAACAAAAAAATTTTATGAATGGTTACCCTAAACAGCCAAAAACATGTTGAAAAAGAAGATCGAAGTTAAAGAAGTCATACTTCTGGAATTTAAAACTTACTACATAGTTACAATACTCAAAACATCATGGTTCTGGCACAAGGATAGGCATATAGACCAATAGAATCAAATCAAGGCTTGAAAAATAAACCCTTACCTCTGTGGTCAGTTGATTTTTGATAAGGGTCACATTTCCACTCAATGGGGAAGGAATAGTTTCTTTAACAAATAGTTCTGGGAAAGCTGGATCTCCATATGTGAAAGGCTGAAGGTGGGCCCCTATCTCGCCCCATATACAAAAATTAATTCAAAAATGGATCAAAGACCTAAATATAAAAACTGAAATGAAACTTCTGGAAGAAAACATAGGGAAGCATTTTTAAGACCTTTTATTAGACAGTGTTTTCCTAGACTTTATACCCAAAGCCTAAGCAACTAAAGAAAAAATAAATATATGGGACTTCATCAAAATTAAAAACTTTTGGGCAGGCAACAGTGGCTCAGTGGCAGAGTTCTCACCTGCCATGCCAGAAACCCGAGTTTGATTCCTGGTACCTGCCTAAGTAAAAAAAAAAAAAAAATTAAAAACTTGTTCATCAAAGAACTTCATCATGAAAATAAAATGACAGCCTACAGAATGGGAGAAAATATTTGGAAAGCACATAATCCAAAACCATCAGTTAACACTGGTGTAAATTATGGACTGTAGTTAATAGTATAAAAATAGTATTGTTTCATCATCTCACAAATGCCAAGTGTTAATAATAGAGAAAAGTGTGTTTGAAGGGTGGGAACTCTATATTTTCCACATGATTTTTCTGTAAGCTTACAACTTCTCTAACTAAAAAAAAATACATTATAAATTAACAGTAACACAACAGTGTGGTTGTGGTTAGAAAGAACAGTGGGAAAGAAGAGAAAGGCACATGTAATCACAAATGACAGTGGAATTTTAGTTATGATACAGGTTGGGTTGGTTGGTTCTGAAATAAAGGAGGATGAATTATTTTGTGGGGATTGAGACTACCGGGTAGCAGTTTAGAGAAAAAAATAAGTTCATTTTTACCTTACACCTGCATATTTGAAATGGGTCAAAGATTTAAAGTTTTTTGAAAATGAAACAACAAAACTACCAGAGGTAACCATAGGAGAAGTTTTGTTTAATCTTGAATTGGGGAAGGTCTTTCTAAAAGTCTTCAAAGCTTAGAGCTGTTAAGAAAATATTAAAAATTTATAAATTTGACTTCATAGAAATAAAAAGATTTGCCATGACACACAAAAATTAACACAAAGGACAATGACAGTTATATCTATAGCTCTTATTACAAAGGGCTAATTCCTTAATAGCGTTAAAGGACTTATATATCAAGAAGAAAAATCTGATAACTCATAATCAAAATGATTAAAAATAGTCCATTCATAGGAAAGGGAAGAGAAATGGCTCTTTTAGACTCAATCTTATTCATTGTGAGAAATGCAAAATAAAAGTATTTTGAGATACTATTTTAACAGTCAGATTATTCTTAAGCTTTCATGTTGGATCGATAGTTTTGTGGAGAAATAGTCACTCTTATACTTGCTGGTGAGAGATTAAAGTTATATAACCTCGGCAAAGGGCAGTTTGGTAATATCTATCAGAAATACAAATTTGCATACCTTTTAACCTGCACTTCTGACAATTTATACCATGGAAATACTTTTACACAGAAAAGAGGACACATACAAGGTTACTTATTACACCATTGTTTGTAGTAGCAAAAGATTGGCAACAACCAAAATGTCCATAAATAAGGGAATGATTAAAATATGGTTCCTCTATATAATAGAAAACTGCACAACTATTTAGCACAAAACAAAACAAAAACAAAGGAAACTCTTTATGTTCTAATATGAAAGTGATTGCTAATAAACATTAAGAAAAGAAAGCAAAATACATAACTGTGTGTATTGTAGGTATTGAGAATAATTGGAGGAGAAAACCACATTTTTTGCTTGTGTATTTCCTAAAATATTTCTGAAGGATGTATATGAAACCTTTAGTAACATTCCCCCTGGGAGGCAAGCTAGGTGACTGAGAGAAACAAGTATTAGAGAGAGTTTTCACTTTCTTTTGAACCTTTTAAATTTAAAACCATGTGAATATGCTATTAAATAAAATATTATTTAAATAAAATTTGATTGATGAAAATGGGTATTTTATATCCAGAATGTATGGAAGAACACTCAAAACCCAATAATACAACCCAAACAACCAAATTAACAAATAGGAAATGATTTGAATAGACATTTCACCAGAGATAACAAGGATGTCAGATAAGCACATTAAAAGATACTCAACGTTAAAATTGAGTTTTGGCATTAAGAGACCTGGGATCCAGGCACAATTTTGTCAAGGGATAATGAACAAATCCACCTGCTTTGTAGGAAGGAATAATCTAGACATGCTTTTATATATTTGAGTTTTGAAAGGTCCTGTTTTTAAAAAGGTAAATTGTAATTTAATTTGAAGAGAAGGTTATTTCTGAGTGCCAGTTTTAAATATAGTCTTCTGAAGAATGTGAACAAAGGTATCCAGGGTATGGATGATCATATTTTATATTTTATGCAGGGTAGTTAACAGTTTATATGATTTTCATAATTTATTCTAGATGTTCTTCTGCATTTTTTGAGGAAGAGAGATCAGCATTAAAACAGAAACGGCAGAAAATAAGGCTCTTACAGCAAAGGAAAGTCGCAGATGTTTCACAATTCAAAGATCTCCCAGATGAAATTCCTTTACCCCTTGTTATTGGAACCAAAGTTACAGGTAAGCTTCTTAATATTTTGACTTTTAGTCTTTCACCAAGATAATCTCTAATAAAGAAATGGCTTTTAAATTTAGAAAGCTTAAACCTTATAGTACTGAAGCTATTTACTAGAGGGGTTGCTGTTTTCGCTTGTTTGAAGTTTGTTTTTTATGTAATTGGGAAGAAACATACTGGTTCAAAATAACATTTACTTCGGTGTAAACTACACTGTCACAGAGGTGAAATTTTAAATGCACTGGGATAGGTAGAGATATTTATTAATGTTAAAATGATTCTAGTTTTTGCTTCCACATCATTTATTTTTCTTTACTAAGCAGTCTTGTGTAGTTAGTTCACAAATATGTTGTTCTTGTAGTCCTTGAATCTAAAAATAGTCTATTTCTAATGAATGAATAAAACTAAATTATTTAGTAGGTAGTTTGCTCAAAATTTTGAAAGAGCGCAAATCCTGGCAATTTATAGAAATGATTCTATGTATTTATTTCAGTTAATAACACTTAATGTTGGTGATTAAATCCTGTAACCACAGAAGGCATATTCAAATCTTAATCTGCATTCCTATGGGTGTGAACCCATTTATAAAATAGGACTTTTGAAGGTGTTATTAGTTAAGTTGTTGCCAAACTGAATGGGGACAGACCTCAATCCAATATGACTGAAATCCAAATAAAAGAAAATTGGACATGGAAGTAGAAGCTAGAAATCATCAGAAACAAGAGGAGCAGACAGAAGGATAGAGAGATAACCATGTAATGAAAGATTGCTGGAATGCTATGGGAAGAAAGCAAGCCCTGCCAATACCTTAATGTTGGACATCTAGCTTCCCAAACTATGAGACAGTAAATTCCTGTTGTTTAAACCAATCAGTTTGTCATGTTTGTCATAGCAAACCTGGCAAATTCAGCTACATACCAACTTGCCCTTTACTGAAAAGTTTGTCAACTCTTGATTTAAAGTAATAAGCTGCTTTAGAGTTACTTATAAGTAATGTTAGTGTACTGGTTTGAAAGGATGTATGTCCCCTAGAAAAGCCATGTTTTAATCTAAATCTCATTTTGTAAAGGCAGAATAATCCCTATTCAATACTATATAATTAGATCATCTCCTTGGAGATGTAACCCAATCAAAAATGGTTGTTAAGCTGGATTAGGGGGATGTGTCTCCAGCCATTTGGGTGGGTCTTGATTGCTTTACTGTAGTTCAAAAAAGAGGAAACATTTTGGAGAAAGAAAGAGATCCAGAAAGAGCAGAGAACGCTGCAGCACCACGAAGAAGAGAGTCCACAGCTAGCGACCTTCGGAGATGAAGAAGGAGAACGCCTCCCGGGGAGCTTTATGCAACAGGAGACCAGGAGAGAAAGCTAGCAGATGATGCCATGCTCTCCATATGCCTTTCCAGCTGAGAGAGAAACTCTGACTGTGTTCACCATGTGCCTTCTCACTTGAGAAACCCTGAACATCATCAGCCTTCTTGAACCATGGTATCTTTTCCTGGATGCCTTTGATTGGACGTTTCTCTTGACTTGTTCTGATTGGGATATTTTCTCAGCCTTAGAACTGTAAACTAGCAACTTATTAAATTCCACTTTTTAAAAGCCATTCCATTTCTGGTATATTGCATTCCAGCAGCTAGCAAACTAGAACAGTTAGATGTAGAAAAAGACATAAATTTTTTCATGAGTTGTAATTTATATGTAGAAAGTAGAAATCACTAATAGTTATTTTAAACAAAAGGAGATTTAATACAGGAAATTAGTGCCTTAAATTTTATTGAAGAGGTTGAAGGAGCATGCTTTGAACTGGACCTACAGAAATGACTCTAAGAATTTTACTATACAACTAGTGTGCTAGAGGAGTTATCTCTGCCAATGTCTGGAAGTGGGAGAATAGGAAAATTGTAGCTGTAACTGTTATTTTCAAGAAGATGTCTATAGATTTGGAGTCCAAGAATCAGGAAGCCACTACTCCTACAGCTGTCTCTTGATACTCCTGAAGTTAGTGACCAAATGCTGAAAAATTAATTCAGAAAAACCTGACATTTCCATGACTGGTTTGCAAGCAGTAACAGTCAATGCAGGAAGAATATGCTTCTGTCCACCATTCTCACCAAAGTGCATCTGATTGTTTTAGAACCCTAGCTGCAGGAATATCTGGAAATGTAGTTTTTAGTTTTTCAACCCATGCAGTGCAGAAAAGCACAGAAGGGAATTGGAATGCCTGTGAGTTCCAATCCATTATCTATACCATAGTTGTTTTGGAGTACAAAGAAATTAAAAGCTACAAGATCATTAAAATTAAATTAAATAACGCGTTATTTCTGCTTCCAACTGTGATAGAGTAACTGGTCCCAAACTTTCCCTTCCCTCTAAAACAACTATAAAACTCGTCAAAATTTATGTTGTAACTGTTTTTTTAGGTGTTGAACAACTGTGTATAAGTATAATCCTTGTAAAAAAGGGAAACACTTGAGGTGAACCTGGTGGTCACTGCAGCTTTTTGCCTGGGTGCACTTTTGTGCTACAGAGCAGGGAGATGGAGGCTAAATATTAAAAGGCTAGTGATATCACTGAGCTGAAGAAGCAGAGGTTGGAGTTCTAAGCAGCTTGAATTGGCAGAGTAAGTTACCTCAGAATAAGAGGCTGCCTGAAGGATAGAATGTCAGAAGTGTGGGGGAGTGGGGATTCATTATGTACCTTTGGCCAAAAACTAGGTTGCTCATGCACAGGGCAAGACTTAGGAATAGGAACCATGCCCTGAAGTTAGGGGTATACTCTAGGATTAAGTTTATAACTGAAATGGACTAACCCTAACAAAAAATAAAAGCAAACATGATGGATCAAAAAGATCCACCACTAATGTTTTTCAAGCCAGCAAAACATTGAGTAGCTTCTCTGACTTGTAATAAAAAATTACTGAATCTGTGAAGAAACAAGAGAATAGCTTCCATAGTCAAGAGAAAAAGTAGTCAATAGAAATAGACCATGATTAATCAGGTATTAGGATTAACAGACAACTTCAAAATAGCTAGTATATTGCATTGTTTAATGCAATGACCACTGCCACCTGGAATTCATACCCTAGTGTAATCCCTTCCCCTTGATTGGGGGCTGGCCCTTGGTGAATAGAAGAGAATACCCCGAAGGAATGGTGTTTATGAAAGACTGTGGATACCCACTTGCTAGCAAATTCTATTTTTTTCTCAAACTGTAAGCTTGGAAGAAGCAAATCTCCATGTGGAAGAGTCTAGGTGGCCGACAAAAATGAGAATAACCCCTAGCAGACAACCATAGACCAAGGTCTTCAATCCATCAGTTAATTTAAGAGAAAGTAAATGCTGCTTAATTCTAGTTGAATGAGTTTGGAAGTGGATCCTCTCCAAACCAAGCCTTCAGATGAGACCATAGTTCTTTGTCAAAGTTTAGCTCTCTGCTAACACCCTGCAGTTCATGTCCAAATGTTAATACAGTGTTATGGCTAGCTTGAAAATATTATGTACCCCAGAAAAGCCAAGTTTTAATCCTGAACAAAACTTGTGCATGCAGCCATTTCTTTTCATCCTGATTCGACACTGCAGTTTGGAAGCTTAATTAGATTATCTCGTGTAGATGTGGCACACCCAACTGTGGTTGTGACCTTTTTGATTAGATAGAGACATGACTCCATCCATCCCAGGTGGATCTTGATTAGTTTACTAGCATTTTTTAAAAGGGAAATAATTTGGAGAAGCCTCAGAAATGACAGAGCTGCCAGAAACTTCAGAATATAGCTGACACAGATGCCAAAACTTGGAGAACAGAGACATGGGTATTTGGAGATGTTTGCAGCCCAGCAGACATTCCCATGAGCTGTTAAGCAAGTCAGAAACTGGAGAGAGCTATGGGAGCCAAGAGATGGAAACCAGACCAAGCAAAGTGAGGAACAGAGTCGTAAAGCAGCCAAGCCTAAGAGCAAGGGACCAGAAGATACCAGCGGACAGATGTGTTCCTGACCCATTGGCCTTCCTTGAATTGTGATATCTTTCCTTGGATGCCTTATTGTGGACATATTTATGGGCTTAGAACTGTAAACTTTCACTTAATAAATTTCCTTTATAAAAGCTAAGAAAAAAACATTTAAGAGCATAAAGGTAAAAATGGTCATAATAAACAGATGGGGAATCTCAGTAGATATATGAAAACTATTTAGAAAATATAAGTTTGAAATTGAAAAGTACAGTTCTATAAAGAAAAATTCACTGGGTGAACTCAAAAGCAGACTGAAAACAACAGAAGAAGGCATCAGTAAAAGTTGAGTACAGAGCAATAGAAATGATCCAACATGAAATATGAAAAGAAAGAAAAAAATGGGAAAAGTTTCAGAAACTTGTAGGACAATAACAGATATTAAGGCATGTGTTTAATTGCAGTTCCAAAAAAGGATGGGAGAGACACAATGGCACTGAAGAACTTTTAGAAAAAGGCTGAAATTTTCCCAGATTTGGTTTAAAAAAAAATCTAAGAGTTTTGAATCCTAAACTGGATAATTCATCCATGTATATGCAAACCTACAATTAGGCACAACATAGAAAAACTACAGAGAAAATGCTGAAAGCAGCTAGAAAAAAAAGTAGCATATTTCTTCAGAGGAACAATGACATGAATAGCAACTGACTTCTTATCAGGAAAAAAAAATGCTACAAGTAATGCCAAAGGAGGTTCTTCAGACTGAAGGGAAATGATATCAGATGGAAGCTCAAATCTGTAGAATGGAAGAGTGCACCAGAAATGATAAGAAAAGCATGGGTTAAAGGTTATAGAATTTTTTTTCTTGTGATTTCTTTAAAAGGCAAGACCTTCTAAAGAAAAATTACAATTACCAAGGAATTATTCCATATGTATAGTAATATATATGGTACAGTAGCATAAAGGACAGGTTAAATGGAACTATTGTGTTGTAAGGTTCTTAGGTTTTACATGAGAGAATACAACATTAACTCTTAAGTGGAGTGTAATAAATTAAGGGTAGATATTATAATCTCTAGGGTGTTGGTTCAAAACTTTACCGTGTATCAAAATCACCTGGAGCACTTGTTATAACACAAAATACTGGGTCCTACCCCAGAGTTTCTGGTTCAGTAAGTCAAAAGTGAGACCTAAGAATTTGCATTTCTAACAAGTTCCCAGTTGATGTTGATGCGGCTGGTTTGGGACCATGCTTTGAGAACTATTAGAGTAAGCAGTTTTTGAAAAATACAAATAAATATAGCTAAAAAAAAAAAAAGCTAATAGAGAAACTAAAATGACATACTAATAAAATATTTAAATGAAAAGATGGCAGGAAGGGAGATGGGATAAACAGGTGATGGGAAAAGCAAATGGGATAAATTGAAATTAAATGGCAAAAATCTAACTATATTAGAATTATATTAAATGTCAGTAAACTAAGCACTTTAGTTGAAAGATAGTGTTAGACTGGATTAAAAAACATAGTAAAGCCCAAGTGTATGCCGTCTTCAAGAGTTGTATGTAAAATATAAAATCAGGCCAGTTGAAAACAAAAGGGCAGAAAAGGATATATACCATGTAAGTAGTATCCGTAAGAAAGCTAGAGTGGTTATATTAATACCAAGCAAAATGAACTTCAAGAAAAGAAACACTAGAGTGATTTGAACAGGGAATAAAAAAATATTGCAAAGTCCCCTTGGGGGAATGGTGAGAAAGGGGGAAAATTCAGCTTCCCCAAGCGAAGAATTCTTGATGCTCTCACAAGCAGTGGAAACAACCAAAGCAATAGGCTGAGCCCCCAATCTTGGGGTTTGTTCATATGAAACTTAACCCCACAAAGGATAGGCTAAGCCTACTTAAAATTAGGCCTAAAAGTCACCCCCAGAGAACCTCTTTTGTTGCTCAGATGTGGCCTCTGTCTCTCAGCCAACATGACAAGCAAACTCACTGCCCTCCCTCTCTCTACCTGGGACATGACTCCCAGGGGTGTGGACCTTCCTGGCAATGTGGGACAAATCATAGAATGAGCTGAGACTCAGCATCAAGGGATTCAGAAAACCTTCTCAACCAATAGGGGGAAGAGTGAAATGAGACAAAATAAAGTGTCAATGGCTGAGAGTTTCCAAACAGAGTCAAGAGGTCTTCCTGGAGGTTATCCTTAAGCGTTAAATAGATATCACCTTTTCAGATAAAGCACAGCAGAGAGGCTGGAGGGAACTGCCTGAAAATGTAGAGCTGTGTTCCAGTAGCCATATTTCTTGAAGATGATTGTATAATGATATAGCTTTCACTATGTGAATGTGTGATTGTGTAAATCTTGTGTCTGATGCTCCTTTTATCTACCTTATTGACAGACGAGTAAAACATTTGGAATAAAGATGAATACTAGGGGGAACAAATGTTAAAATGAATTTAGAGTGAAATTCTGGTGATCGGTGAGGGGGGGTATGGTATGTATGAATTTTTCGTTCTTTTTATTTCTTTTTCTGAATAGATGCACATGTTCCAAGAAATGATCATGATGATGACTATGCAACTATGTGATGGTATTGTGAATTACTGATTATATATGTAGAATGGAATGATCTTATGTTAAGAATGTGTTTGTTCCCTGAAAAATCCACAGCAAAACTACTAGAGCTAATAAACGAGTACAGCAAAGAGGCAGGTTACAAGATCAACATTCAGAAATCTGTAGTATTTCTATACACTAGTAATGAACAATCTGAGGGGGAAATGAAGAAACAAATTCCATTTACAATTGCAACTAAAAGAATAAAATACTTAGGAATAAATTTAACTAAAGAGACAAAAGACCTATACAAAGAAAACTACAAGAAACTGTTGAAAGAAATCACAGAAGACCTAAATAGATGGAAGGGCATACCATGTTCAGGATGGGAAGACTAAATATAGTTAAGATGTCAATTCTACCTAAATTGATTTGCAGATTCAACGCAATACCAATCAAAATCCCAACAACTTACTCTTCAGAAATAGAAAAACCAATAAGCAAATTTATCCAGAAGGGCAGGGTGCCCCGAATTGCTAAAAGTATCTTGAGGAAAAAAAACAAAGCTGGAGGTCTCACATTGCCTGACTTTAAGGCATATTATGAAGCCACAGTGGTCAGAACAGCATGGTACTGGCATAGATATATTTATATATTGATATTTATAGATATATTGACCAGTGGAATCGAATAGAGTGCTCAGATATAAGACCCTCTCATCTATGGACATTTGATCTTTGATAAGGCAGTCAAGCCAACTCACCTGGGACAGAACAGTCTCTTCAATGCATGGTGCCTAGAGAACTAGATATCCATATGCAAAAGAATGAAAGAGGACCCGTATCTCACACCCTATACAAAAGTTAACTCAAAATGGATCAAAGAAATAAACATCAGGTCTAAGACCATAAAACAGTTAGAGGAAAATGTAGGGAAATATCTTATAAATCTTATAATTGGAGGCGGTTTTATAGACCTTACACCTAAAGCAAGAGCACTGAAGAAATAAATAAATAAATGAGAACTCCTCAAAGTTAAACACTTTTGTGCATCAAAGAATTTCATCAAGAAAGTAGAAAGACAGCCTACACAATGGGAGACAATATTTGGAAACGACACATCAGATAAAGGTCTAGTATCCAGAATTTATAAAGAGATTGCTCAACTCAACCACGAAAAGACAGCCAATCCAATTACAAAATGGGAAAAAGACTTGAATAGACAACTCTCAGAAGAGGAAATACAAAAGGCCAAAAGGCACATGAAGAGATGCTCAACGTCCCTGGCCATTAGAGAAATGCAAATCAAAACCACAATGAGATATCATCTCACACCCACCAGAATGGCCATTATCAACAAAACAGAAAATGACAAGTGCTGGAGAGGATGTGGAGAAAGAGGCACACTTCTTCACTGTTGGTGGGAATGTCAAATGATGCAACCGCTGTGGAAGGCAATTTGGTGGTTCCTCAAAAAGCTGAATATAGAATTGCCATATGACACAGCAATACCATTGCTAGGTATCTACTCAGAGGACATAAGGGCAAAGACACAAACAAACATTTGCACACCAATGTTTATAGCAGCATTATTTACAATTGCAAGGAGATGGAAACAGCCAAAATGTCCATCAACAGAAGAGTGGCTAAACAAACTGTGGTATATACATACGATGGAATATTATGCAACTTTAAGACAGAATAAACTTATGAAATATGTAACAACATGGATGGACCTTGAGGACAGTATGCTGAGTGAGACTAGCCAAAAACTAAAGGACAAATACTGTATGGTCTCACTGATATGAACTGACATTAGTGAATAAACTTGGAATATGTCATTGGTAACAGAGACCATCAGGAGATAGAAATAGGGTAAGATATTGAGTAATTGGAGCTGTAGGGATACAGACTGTGCAACAGGACTGAATACAAAAACTCAGAAATGGACAGAACAATGCTACCTAACTGTAATACAATTATGTTAAAACACTGAATGAAGCTGCATGTGAGAATGATAGAGGGAGGAGGGCTGGGACATAAATGAAATCAGAAAGAAAGATAGATGTTAAAGATTGAGATGGTATAATCTAGGAATGCCTAGAGTATATAATAATAGTGAAATGTACAAGGTACAATTTTAAAGATATTTTTGCATGAGAAAGAACAAAGGAATGTCATTATTGCAGGGTGCTGAAAATAGATGGTAATTAATATTTTAAAATGTCACCTTCTGTGTGAGACTAAATCAAAAAATGTTTATTTGGTACAAAATTTATATTTTGAGGAGTGCATTACCTAATTTAACTTGCATGGTCAGTTCATTTGAACAGCATGAGTACATGGAATCTTGAATAGGGCATGAGATTTTCGTTGGTTTGTCTAGGTTATTGTGATGCCCCGATATATCCCAGAGTAATTTGGACAGTGAATAAAGAAGTATTTACAGAGTCCTCCTCAGGAACTGGGGAGAAAGGAGGAGAAAATATTCAACTTCCCCATTTGGAGAATTTTTCATATTCTCGCAAGCAATGGGGACAACCAAATCAGTAGGCCAAGCCTTCAATGTTGAGGTTTGCCCCTATGAAACTTATTCCTGCAAAGGATAGGCTGAGCCTGCTTAAAATTATGCCTAATAGTCACCCCCAGAGAACCTCTTTTGTTTCTCAGATGTGGCCTCTCTCTAAGCCAACTTGGCAGATGAACTCACTGCCCTCTCCACTGTGTGGGACATGACTCCCAGGGAATGAGCCAAGACCCACCATCAAGGGATTGAGAACTTCTTGACCAAAAGGGGAATGAGTCAAATGAGACAAAGTTTCAGTGACTAAATGATTTCAAACAAAGTCAAGAGTTTATCCTGGAGGCTATTCTTTTCATATTTTTTTGCCTACTAAGACATTTATTTATTTATTTTTCATATAGCTGTGAATTTATCATCACAATTGACATTTTTTTCCCTTTTTTGTGAAAAATAACATATACAAAAAAAGCAATAAATTTCAAAGCACATCGCAACAATTAGTTGTAAAACATTTCAGAGTTTGGCACGGGCCACAATTCTATAATTTCAGGCCTTTGCTTCTAGGTGCTCTAAGATACTGGAGACTAAAAGAAATATCAGTATAATGATTCTACCTTCTCTGTATAATTCCATCATCACCTTTGATCTTTCTCCCATTCTTTTTTTTAAATTTTTTATTAATTAAAAAAATTAACTAACACAACATTTAGAAATCATTCTATTCTACATATACAATCAGTAATTCTTAATATCATCACATAGATGCATATTCATCATTTCTTAGTACATTTGCATCGATTTAGAAAAAGAAATAGAAAGCAGAAAAATAAATAAAATGATAATAGAAAAAAATAAAAAATAATAGTAAAAAAAACTATACTTCAGATGCAGCTTCATTCAGTGTTTTAACATAATTACTTTACAATTAGGTATTATTATGCTGTCCATTTTTGAGTTTTTGTATCTAGTCCTGTTGCACAGTCTGTATCCCTTCAGCTCCAATCACGCATTATCTTGCCCTGTTTCTAACTCCTGCTGGACTCTGTTACCAATGACATATTCCAGGTTTATTCTCGAATGTCGGTTCACATCAGTGGGACCATACAGTATTTGTCCTTTAGTTTTTGGCTAGACTCACTCAGCATAATGTTCTCTAGGTCCATCCATGTTATTACATGCTTCATAAGTTTATCCTGTCTTAAAGCTGCATAATATTCCATTGTATGTATATACCACAGTTTGTTTAGCCACTCGTCTGTTGATGGACATTTGGCTGTTTCCATCTCCTTGCAATTGTAAATAATGCTGCTATAAACATTGGTGTGCAAATGTCCGTTTGTGTCTTTGCCCTTAAGTCCTTTGAGTAGATACCCAGCAATGATATTTCTGGGTCGTATGGCAATTCTATATTCAGCTTTTTGAGGAACCGCCAAACTGCCTTCCACAGTGGTTGCACCATTTGACATTCCCACCAACAGTGAATAAGTGTGCCTCTTTCTCCGCATCCTTTCCAGCACTTGTCATTTTCTGTTTTGTTGATAATGGCCATTCTGGTGGGTGTGAGATGATATCTCATTGTGGTTTTGATTTGCATTTCTCTAATGGCCAGGGACGTTGAGCATCTCTTCATGTGCCTTTTGGCCATTTGTATTTCCTCTTCTGAGAGTTGTCTATTCAAGTCTTTTTCCCATTTTGCAATTGGATTGGCTATTTTTTTGTTGTTGAGTTGAACAATCTCTATAAATTCTGGATACAGACCTTTATCTGAAATGTCATTTCCAAATATTGTCTCCCATTGTATAGGCTGTCTTTCTACTTTCTTGATGAAGTTCTTTGATGCACAAAAGTGTTTAATTTTTAGGAGCTCCCATTTATTTATTTCTTTCTTCAGTGCTCTTGCTTTAAGTTTAAGGTCCATAAAACCGCCTCCAACTGTAAGATTCATAGGATATCTCCCTACATTTTCCTCTAACTGTTTTATGGTCTTAGACCTAATGTTTAGATCTTTGATCCATTTGGAGTTAACTTTTGTATATGGTGTGAGATACGGGTCCTCTTTCATTCTTTTGCATATGGATATCCAGTTCTCTAGGCACCATTTATTGAAGAGACTGTTCTGTCCCTGGTGAGTTGGCTTGACTGCCTTATCAAAGATCAAATGTCCATAGATGAGAGGGTCTATATCTGAGCACTCTATTTGATTCCATTGGTCGATATATCTATCTTTATGCCAATACCATGCTGTTTTGACCACTGTGGCTTCATAATATGCCTTAAAGTCGGGCAGCGTGAGACCTCCAGCTTCATTTTTTTTCCTCAAGATGCTTTTAGCAATTCAGGGCACCCTGCCCTTCTGGATAAATTTGCTTATTGGTTTTTCTATTTCTGAAAAATAAGTTGTTGGGATTTTGATTGGTATTGTGTTGAATCTGCAAATCAATTTAGGTAGAATTGACATCTTAACTATATTTAGTCTTCCCATCCTGAACACGGTATGCCCTTCCATCTATTTCGGTCTTCTGTGATTTCTTTTAACAGTTTCTTGTAGTTTTCTTTATATAGGTCTTTTGTCTCTTTAGTTAAATTTATTCCTAGGTATTTTATTCTTTTAGTTGCAATTGTAAATGGAATTTGTTTCTTGATTTCCCCTCAGCTTGTTCATTGCTAGTGTATAGAAACACTACAGATTTTTGAATGTTGATCTTGTAACCTGCTACTTTGCTGTACTCATTTATTAGCTCTAGTAGTTTTGCTGTGAATTTTTCAGGGTTTTCACCGTATAGTATCATATCATCTGCAAACAGTGATAGTTTTACTTCTTCCTTTCCACTTTTGATGCCTTGTATTTCTTTCTCTTGTCTAATTGCTCTGGCTAGAACCTCCAACACGATGTTGATAACAGTGGTGATAATGGACATCCTTGTCTTGTTCCTGATCTTAGGGGAAAGTTTTCAATTTTTCCTCATTGAGGATGATTTAGCTGTGGGTTTTTCATATATTCCCTCTATCATTTTAATGAGGTTCCCTTGTATTCCTATCCTTTGAATTGTTTTCAACAGGAAAGGATGTTGAATCTTGTCAAATGCCTTCTCTGCATCAGTTGAGATGATCATGTGATTTTTCTGCTTTGATTTGTTGATATGGTGTATTTACATTAATTGATTTTCTTATGTTGAACCATCCTTGCATACCTGGGATGACTCCTACTTGGTCATGATGTATAATTCTTTTAATGTGTTGCTGGATTCGATTTGCTAGAATTTTATTGAGGATTTTTGCATCTATATTCATTAGAGAGATTGGTCTGTAGTTTTCTTTTTTTGTAATATCTTTGCCTGGTTTTGGTGTGAGGGTGATGTTGGCTTCATAGAATGAATTAAGTAGCTTTCCCTCCACTTCAATTTTTTTGAAGAGTTTGAGCAGGGTTGGTATTAATTCTTTCTGGAATGTTTGGTAGAATTCACATGTGAAGCCATCTGGTCCTGGACTTTTCTTTTTGGGAAGCTTTTGAATGACTGATTCAATTTCTTTATTTGCGATTGGTTTGTTGAGGTCATCTATTTCTTCTTGAGTCAAAGTTGGTTCTTCATGCTTTTCTAGGCACTTGTCCATTTCATCTACATTGTTGTATTTATTAGTATAGAGTTGTTCATAGTGTCCTGTTATTACCTCCTTTATTTCTGTGAGGTCAGTGGTTATGTCTCCTCTTCCATTTCTGATCCTATTTATTTGTGTCCTCTCTCTTCTTCGTTTTGTCGGTCTTGCTAAGGGCCCATCAATCTTGTTGATTTTCTCATAGAACCAACTTCTGGTCTTATTGATTTTCTCTATTGTTTTCATGTTCTCAATTTCATTTATTTCTGCTCTAATCTTTGTTATTTCTTACCTTTTGCTTGCTTTGGGGTTAGTTTGCTGATCTTTCTCCAGTTCTTCCAAGTGGACAGTTAATTCCTGAATTTTTGCCCTTTCTTCTTTTTTGATATAGGCATTTAGGGCAGTAAATTTCCCTCTTAGCACTGCCTTTGCTGCATCCCATAGGTTTTGATATGTTGTGTTTTCAATTTCATTCGCCTCGAGATATTTACTAATTTCTCTTGTAATTTCTTCCTTGTCCCACTGGTTGTTTAAGAGTGTTGTTGAGCCTCCACGTATTTGTGAATTTTCTGGCACTTTGCCTATTATTGATTTCCAACTTCATTCCTTTATGATCCGAGAAAGTATGATTTCATACTTTGTGTATGATTTCAATCTTTTTAAATTTGTTGAGACTTGCTTTGTGACCCAGCATATGGTCTATCTTTGAGAATGATCCATGAGCACTTGAGAAAAAGGTGTATCCTGCTGTTCTGGGGTGTAATGCCCTATAAATGTCTGTTAAGTCTAGCTCTTTTATTGTAATATTCAAATTATCTGTTTCTTTATTGATCCTCTGTCTAGATGTTCTGTCCGTTGATGAGAGTGGGGAATTGAAGTCTCTAACTGTTTTGGTAGATGTGTCCTTCTTTTTACCTTTACTCATAGTCTTCCTTTCTACACTCTTCTCCACATCTCTTTCTCTTGTCTTTTTGTTTCTGTCTCCAGTACTCCCTTTAGTATTTTTTGCAGAGCTGGTCTCTTGGTCACAAATTCTCTCGGTGATTTTTGCCTGAAAATGTTTTAATTTCTCCCTCATTTTTGAAGGACAATTTTGCTGGATATAGAAGTCTTGGTTGGCAGTTTTTCTCTTTTAGTAATTTAAATATATCATCCCACTGTCTTCTTGCCTCCATGGTTTCTGCTAAGAAATCTACACATAGTCTTATTGGGTTTCCCTTGTATGTGATGGATTGTTTTTCTCTTGCTGCTTTCAAGATCCTCTCTTTCTCTTTGACCTCTGACATTCTAACTAATAAGTGTCTTGGAGAATGCCTATTTGGATCTATTCTCTTTGGGGTGCGCTGCACTTCTTGGATCTGTAATTTTAGGTCTTTCATAAGAGTTGGGAAATTTTCAGTGAAAATTTCTTCCATTAGTTTTTCTCCTCCTTTTCCCTTCTCTTCTCCTTCTGGGACACAACACGTATATTTGTGCACTTCATATTATCATTCAATTCCCTGAGCCCCTGCTCAAATTTTCCCATTCTTTTCCCTGTAGTTTCTGTTTCTTTTTGGATTTCAGATGTTCCATCCTCCAGTTCACTAATTCTAACCTCTGTCTCTTGAAATCTACCATTGTAGGTTTCCATTGTTTTTTTCATCTCTTCTACTGTATCTTTCATTCCCATAAGTTCTGTGATTTGTTTTTTCAGACTTTCCATTTCTTCTTTTTGTTCATTCCTTACCATCTTCATGTCCTCCCTCAATTTATTGATTTGGTTTTTGAAGAGGTTTTCCATTTCTGTTCATATATTCAGAATTAGTTGTCTCAGCTCCTGTATCTCATTTGAACTATTGGTTCGTTCCTTTGACTGGGCCATATCTTCAATTTTCCTGGTGTGATTTGTTATTTTTTGCTGGCGTCTGGACATTTAATCAGATTTCCCTGTGTGTGAGACCCAGCAGGTTGAAAGACTTTCCTGTGAAGTCTCTGGGCTCTGTTTTTTTTAATCCTGCCCAGTATGTGGCACTTGTCTGTCTGCGGGTCCCACCAGCAAAAGATGTTGTGGCTCCTTTATTAATGCCACTATTGGTGTTTGGTTGGACCCAGTCCCTGCCACTGTCGGAGACTCCCTCCTCTCCCTCCGGGCAGCTGCCTGTGGGGGAGGGGCACTGGCTGCCGGCCACCACAGCTTGGGGAGCTTGCTAATCCAAGATTCGCCGCTGGACTGGGAAGCCGCCTGTGGGGGAGGGGCGCCGGCCACCGCAGCTTGGGGAGCTTGCTGCTTGGAGACTCGCCGCCGGACCCTGAAGCCGCCTGTGGGGGAGGGACGCCGGTTACCAGCCGCCACGGCTTGGGGAGCTCACTGATCCGAGACTCACTGCCGGACCAGGAAGCCGCCTGTGGGGGAGGGCACCAGCCCCCGGCCGCCGTGGCTTGGGGAGGTCGCTGATCCGAGATTTGCCGCTGGACCGGGAAGCCGCCTGTGGAGGAGGGGCACCGGTCGCCAGCCGCCGTGGCTTGGGGAGCTCCCTGATCAGAGACTCGCCGCTGGACCGTGAAGCCGCCTGTGGGGGAGAGGTGCCGGTCGCCATGGCTTGGGGAGCTCGCTGATCCGAAACTTGCCGCCGGACTGGGAAGCCACCTGTGGGGCAGGGGTGCCGGTCGCCGGGGCTTGGGGAACTCACTGATCCGAGACTCGTAGCCGGTCCGGGAAGCCGCCCGCGAGAGAGGGTTGCCGGCCACCGGCCGCCACGGCTTGGGGGACTTGCCTCTCCAAGACTCTCAGCCAGTCCGGGAAGGAGGAAGGGAGGGGCGCCGGCCGCCAGCCACCGTGTCCCAGGGAAGCGTGCGCCGCTCGTGGAGCTCACCGCGGCGGTGTCTCGCAGCCGGTTTAGCCAGTCCAGACTGGGGTACGCCATGTGTCCATTCCCTGCCGTGGCCCCGGGAGCTGTTCTGCACTGTTTCTGGTCACCTAGTAGTTGCTCTGGAGGAGGAACTAAGACGCGCGTACCTTACTAAGCCACCATCTTGGACCCTCCTCTCCCATTCTTTAGGGGTATTTGGGCTATGCCCATTCTAACTTTTTCATGTTGGAAAGGGTTATTGATAATATGGGATACAGAGATGGAACTAGTTGATGTTCCAGAGAGGCTCGCTCTTCTACATTTCAGGATTTATCTGGTCCAGGGACCCGTCTGGAGGTTGTAGGTTTCTAGAAAGTTACCCTGGTGCATGGAAGCTTTGAAGAATCTTATATAACGTCCTAAGTGTTCTTTAGGATTGGCAGGAATGGTTTTGGTTGGGGAGAGGTTATTCTGATGTATTATATGGATATTACTTTTTAAAAGTTAATGGTGTATTGAAGTGGCTGGAGGGAAGTACATGAAACTGTTCAGCTGTATTCCAGTAGTATTGATTCTTAAAGACAATTGTGTAAAGATATAACTTTTACAATGTGATTTTGTTATTGTGAAAACCTTGTATCTGTCCAGGTTATGGACAGATGAGTAAAAACTATGGATAAAAATAAAATAAATTAGGGGCATAAGGGGTAAAATAAATTTGATAGTTGGAAATACTAGTGGTAAGTGAGAAGGAGGGGTAAGCGATATGGTATATATGATCTTCTTTTTACTTTTTATTTCTTTTTCTGGAATGATACAGATGTTCTAATAAATGATCATGGTGATGAATATACAACTATGTGATGATATTGTGAGCCATTGATTGTATGTATACCATGTATGGAATGTTTGTGTGTGAAGATTTGTCAATAAAAATATAAAAAAAAAAATCAGATTCTCTAGTCAAATTTCACTGCCTAATAGAATGCTGTAATCTGAGTAAGGATACATTTAACTTATCCGCAAGACAACTGTATTTTTTTGTTTAAATTCATGGACAGTGTAATGACAATCATATTTTGAATGTAAAGGACTTCTGTTGGTGTTAAATGCTGGGCTTGGGTAGCATCTTAAACAAATGTGTATCTTTGTGATAGTCTCCCCCTGTCACTTACGAAAGCTTGGCATGACTTTGATGATCATTACTCTGATCATAAGCAATACATTAAAATACAATAAAACAAATATTTAGTAACAATGGCAATGAAAAATGAGAGACTTCCTTATTTAGAATTTAAGGGTGTTTAGAAAAATGGCACAAAATATGTGAGAAGTCTGATAATTTCTGGACTTTGTTCCAAATACAGTTAAGTGTCATTTTCAAATCCTGTTAACTATGACAGTCTTCTACAAAAGTAAATGATATATAGATAAGAATTATTTCTTTATTTTATATCTGAGAGTTTGATTTTTCTTTTTGCAAACATTAAATGCATATTTGTTTCAGTTTTATGTCAAAAACAAGAAAAGATGAAATGAACAAATTCCTTGAAAAAGGCAATTTACCAAAACAAGCACTAGAAGTAAAAAGTCTAAGTAGCTCTTTATCTATTAAATAAATTGAATCATCAGATTCCCTCCTACAAAGAAAACTCCAGGCCCACATGATTTAATTGGTGAGATCTGTCAAACATATAAGGAAGTAATAATACGAACTGTGCAGTCTTTTAGAAAATAGAGGAGGGAACACATACCAATTTGTTTTATGAGTTCAGTATAACCCTGACCCCCAAACCTGGCAGATATATTTATGATGATAAAAAACTCTCAGCAAACTAGAAATAGAACTTCCTTGACCTGATAAAATCTATAAACGAGAAACCTACAGCTAGCATACTTAACGAAATATTAAACAATATTCTGCTAAGATCTGGAACAATATGCACTTTCTAAGAATGCACTTTCACCATTTCTGTTCAACATTGTACTGGAGTTCTAACAAATGCAAAAAGACAAAAAAAAATCATAAAGATTGAAAGGCAAAGTAAAACTGTCTCTTGTAGCAGATGACTACATGAAAAATCCTAAGGAATCTACAAAATAACTACTAGAATCAATAAATGAATTTTGCAAGGTATCTAAATACAAAGTGAATATACAAAAATCACTCATTTCTGTGTGCTATCAGGAAACAATTAGAAAATGAAAATTTCAAAATACCCCTTATGATAACATAAAAAAATGTAAAGAATTCGATATAGTTCAAATGTCAGTTCTGCCCAGATTGAAATGTACATGAAACTGGGAAGGACCTAGAGTAGCCAGAGCAATCTAATGGGACAGAATAGAGAACCCAGAAATAGGCCCACACTTGGGTCTGTGGGCAGTTGATTTCACAAAGGCATATCAATGGGGAAAGGAAGGGCTTTTCAACAAATAATGGAGAACAGCTATATATCCATATGGAAATAAAATGAATTTTGATCCTATCTCATACTATAGAAAAAAATAATTTGAAACGGACCATTAGGCTAAACATAAAAGCTAAAATTGTAAAGTTCCTAGAATTAGTTGCAATCTGAAGGTAGATGGAGATTTTTTAGAATGAACAAATAAAGTAATTACAAAAATAGGAAAAAATGATAATTTAGGTTTAGTTTAAGTTAAAAACTTCTGCTCATTACATGATACCATTAAGAAAATAAATCGGCAAACCACATACTGGTAGAAAATGTTTTACAAAATGTATCTGAGAACAGACATCTAGAAAATATATCTTATAAATTAGTGATAAAAAGACAATTAAATTTTTTAAAAATAGATAGTTGTGAATGTGAATTACACAACTGAATATATATTTGAATGTGGTTTAAAAAGGAAATTTTAAGTTGTGTATATGTACAATGAACCTTAATGTACACTATGGACTATAGTTAATAGTATAATTATAATAATATTGTTTCATCAATTGAAAGATATCACACAAATGCAAAGTGTTAAAAATAGGAAAATAGGGGTGGGTGGGTAGATATATGAGAACTCTGTACACTCTGCATGATTTTTCTGTAAACCTAATACTTCTGTAGTAAAAAAAAAGCCATCAAAACTTAACAAAAAAAAGGAGAGCAAAACATAATAGATACATCCCACTGAAACATATATGAATGACCAATAAGCATATGAAAAAGTACTTCGAATCATTAGTCATCAGAAAAATGAAAATTAAAAACATGTTGAAATACTGCAACTTTCACACACCAGAATTGCTAAAATTGAAACAACTGACAAAATCAAATGTCCACAATCATATGGAGCTACATAATCGCTGAACATTGTTGATAGGATTGTAAAATGGCATACCACATTGGAAAAAAGTGTGTCCGTTAAAAAAAATTTATTTTAATTTAAGAAAACAAACTATAAAAAATGGATATCTCAGTTAGATTAATCATAGGCATATTTAAATAAAGTATCCATATAATTGTTGTAAAACTTGTTTGCACAGTAAGTTTCTAGACCAATTTAAAATTAAGGCAGCAACGAAAAAAGGAACAAATCTACAAATTCAGATAGCAAGGTTCTTAAATTCTAAGTATTAAACACTAGCTTAGATACCGTTTGACCAGCTGTCAAAACTGTGAATGTTCTCAAAAAATAATCAGAAAGTTCTTACAAATATCTGCATTGCTATAGTAATGACCTATGTTACTAAAAATATTTTTCCAATTTCAGGAAAATATGAAGATACAAATATTTTTACAGTTAACACATGGAAATCCTAACCACCTAAATAGGTATCTTAGTTAGCTGATCCATAGGCATATTAAAAATAATAATAAGTAATCATGATAAAGCCTGTTTGTACAATATGTTTCATAAGCCAATTTAAAATTAAATCAAGGATGGAAAAAATCTATAGATATCAGACTTTCTTAAATTTTAAATATTAAATGCAATCTTAAATATCATTTGATTAACTATCAAAACTGTGTATGTTCTCAAAATATCAAGTAAAAAGCTATTACAAGTATCAACTTTGCTGTAATAGTGAGCTATGTTACCAAATATTTTCAAATTTTTTATTTCAGGAATTTATTTTGTCTAATAATATTATGACTGAATGCATATAGTTGGGTTTTTTTTTTTTTACCATTTTTTGTTGTAAAATATAATATTATATATATACTCAAAAAAAGAAAAAAGGCAGTAATTTTCAAAGCACACTTCTACAGGCAGCTACAGAGCAGTTCCCAGAGTTTGTCATGGACTACCCTGCCCTCACCTCAGATTTTTCCTTCTAGCTGCTCCAGAACACTGGCGGCTTTATCAAAGTCATAATAATGGAATCATACAGTATCTGTCCATTTGTGTATGACTTATTTCACTTGGCATTATGTGCTCCATAATAAGGGTTCATCCACGTTGTCATATGCTTTAGGACATTGTTTTGTCTAAATGCTGCATAATATTCCATTGTATGTATGTACCACATTTTGTTTATCCACTCTTCTGTCGATGGGCACCTGGATTGTTTCCATCTCTTGGCAATTGTGAGTAGGGCTGCTGTGAACATCAGTGTGCAAATGTCTGTTCATGTCACTTCCCTCAACTCCTCTGGGTACATACTGAGATTGGTATTGCCAGGTGTTCTAGTTTGCTAGCTGCCAGAATGCAACACACCAGAGACGGATTGACTTTTAATAAAAGGGGATTTATTTTGTTGGTTCTTCAGAGGAAAGGTAGCTAACTTTCCACTGAGGTTCTTTCTTACGTGGAAGGTACAAGATGGTCTCTGCTGGTCTTCTCTTCAGGCCCCTGGGTTCCGACTACTTTCCCCGGGGTGTCTTCTTTCTGCATCTCCAAAGGCCTGGGCTGAGCTGCTGGTGCTGAGATGAGGAATGCCCAGCTGCTTAGGCTGCTTAGGCTGTGCTGCTTTGCGCTCTCATTTAAGCACCAGCCAATTAAGTCAAACGTCACTCATTGCAGCAGACACGCTTCCTAGCTGACTGCAGATGTAATTGGCAACAGATGAGGTTCACGTACCGTTGGCTTATGTCCACAGCAACAAGACTAGGTATGCTCACCTGGCCAAGTTGACACTGACTCTAACTAACACACCAGGTCATAGATTAACTCAATATTTAGTTTTCTGAGGAATCGCCAAACTGACTTCCACAACAGCTAAACCATTTTACATTCTCACCAACAGTGCATAAGTATTTCAATTTCTCCCATCCTCTCCAACATTTATAGTTCTTCCTGTTTGTATAATAGTAGCCATTCTTATAGGTGTGAGGTGATATTTCATTGTCATCTTAGTTTGCATTTCCCTTATACCCAATGAAAATGAGCAGCTCATGTGCTTTTTTTGGCGGTGTGGAGGCGGTGTGCATGGTCCAGGTCTCCATGTGCTTTTTTAGCTCTCTATATTTGCTTTCAGAAAAGTGCCTACTCAATTCCTCTGCCCGTTTATAATTAGGTTTGTTTTTTCATTGTTGTGCTGTATAATTTCTTTATATACATAGAATATCAAACCTTTATTTCATGTGTGGTTCCCAAATATTTTCTCCCATTGAGTTGGCTTCCTCTTCACCCTTTAAACAGAGTCCTTTGCGGCAGAGAAGCTCTTGATCTTAAGGATTTCCCATTTGTCTATTTTGTTCTTTCATAGCATGTGCTTTAGGTATAAAGTTTAAGAAGCTACCCTCTATTACTTGATCTTGAAAATGTTTTCCTACTTTTTTTTTTTCCTATAAATTTTATGGTACTGGTTCCTAGATTTAGGTCTTTGATCTATTTTGAATTAATTTTTGTATCAGGTGTGAGGTAGGGGTCCTCTTTCATTCTTTTGGCTAATTTAAATCCAGTTCTTCCATGCCCATTTATTGAAAGCATTATTCTGTTCCAGTTCAGTGAATTTGAGGGCCTTATCAAAGATCAGATATCCATAAATTTGGTCATCAATCTCTATACTCTCAGTTCTGTTCCACTGGTCAGTCCTTCTGTCTTTTTGCCAGTACCATGCTGTTTTGACTACTGTGGCTTTATAGTAAACTTTAAAGTCAGGAAGTGGTAGACCTCCAAGTTTGCTCTTCTTTTTTAGGATATCTTTAGCTATTTGAGGTCTCTTTCTCTTCAATATAAATTTGATAACCAGGTTTCCCAAGTCTTCAAAGTTGTTTGTTGGGATTTTTATTGATATTGCATTGAATCTGGAAATCAGTTTGGATAGAATTGGCCTCTTTACAATATTCAACCTTTGTATCCATGAGCATGGAATATCATTCCATCTGTTTAGGTCATCTTTTATTTCTTTTAGCATTTTTTTGTAATTTTCTGTGTATAAGTCCTTGACATCCTGATTAGGATTATTCCTAGATGCCTAATTCTTCTGGTTGCTATTCTGAACGGATTTTTTTCCTTAGTTGTCACTTCAGATAGGTTATTACCTTTGTATAGAAACGTTACTGATTTTTGTAATCTTGTGTCCTGCCACTTTGCTGAATTTGTTTATTGGCTCAAATAGTTTTGCTGTAGATTTTTCAGCTTTTTCTAAGTTTAGGAGAAAAGTGTCCAGTTTTGATAAAGTTAAACATACGTCTGCCCTATGATCCAGCAATTTCACTCCGAGGTATTTACCCAAGAGAAATAGCTGTCCACAAGGATTTATACATGACATTCATATCAACTTTCTTTATAATTTTATAGGCAGAACCTGGAATTAGCCCAACAACAGGAGAAATAAATAAACAAAATATGGTAATTTCATAAAATGGAATAGACAATTTAGCAAAACAAATTGGAATGAACTACTGATATATAGATACACCTTAAACATTATGCTGAGCAAGAGAAGCTGAAAACTAAAGAATGTAAACTATATGACAGGCAAAGCAAATCCATGGTGAAAAAAACAATCATCAATCAGAAAAGGAAGAGGAGATTGACCGGGAAAGGGTATGAGGAATCTTCTGGAAAGACAGAAATATTCTGTGACATGATAAAGGTGTGTTTCACATAGACATATTCGTTTGTCAAAATGTAAACAATTGTACACTTAAATTTTCATTTCACTATATGTAAATTTTACCTAGAAAGAAAAAGACTGTAAACAAACAAAATTCCATATTCCTTCTTGGGGAATGATATTTAGTAACCTAAGAGTAGATAGATTCTTCCTCACCAAACAACAAAAGGAATTTTTAAGGTAACTATATTAGGGAATATAGGCTTAGGCATGTAAAAAGTGACCACACTTTTGGGCTTTGTAAGTAATTATGTGTACAGAGTTAAGATCTAAGAGTTTTGATGCACTAAGGTACTTAAAATGATAGAAAAGTTGAATTTTAGAGAAGTTTTAGGGATATGTCTAGACATAGTACCTTAGCCACATTGTGCTTAAAGTTGTTTGCCAGGTATCTACTACTTGCAGCAGCAGGATCTGAACAACAGATTATCTTTTAAAAGATAGAAATATGTTTTTATTTTTTATTTATAAAAGTAGTGCATATGTTCTAGTTTGCTAGCTGCTAGAATGCAATATACCAAAAATAGAATGGTTTTTTTAAAAGGGGAATTTTTTTTTTTTAAACATTCGTAACTTTTGATCATTCCGTTCTACATATATAATCGGTAATTCACAATATCATCACATAGTTGCATATTCATCATCATGATCATTTCTTGGAACGTTTGCATCTATTCAGAAAAAGTAATAAAAAGAAAACAGAAAAAAATTCGTATATACCATACCCCCCACCCCTCCCCCTCACTGATCACCAGCGTTTCACTCTAAAATTCATTTTAACATTTGTTCCCCCTATTATTCATCTTTATTCCATATGTTTTACTTGTCTGTTGATAAGGTAGATAAAAGGAGCATCAGACACAAGGTTTTCACAGTCACACAGTCACATTGTGAAAGCTATATCATTAGACAATTATCTTCAAGAAATATGGCTACTGGAATACAGCTCTACATTTTCAGGCAGTTCCCTCCAGCCTCTCCATTACATCTTGACTAACAAGGTGATATCTATTTAATGCGTTAGAATTACCTCCAGGATAACCTCTCGACTCTGTTTGGAATCTCTCAGCCATTGGCACTTTGTCTCATTTCACGCTTCCCCCTTTTGGTTGAGAAGGTTTTCTCAATCCCCTGATACTGAGTCTCCACTCATTCTAGGGGTTTTCTCAATCTCTTGATACTGAGTCTCAGCTCATTCCAGGATTTCTGTCCCACGTTGCCAGGAAAGTCCACACACCTGGGAGTTATGTCCCACATAGACAGGGGGAGTGTGATGAGTTTGTTTGTTGTGTTGACTGGAGGGAGAGGCCACATCTGAGCAACAAAAGAGGTGACTCTTAGGCCTAATTTTAAGTAGGCTTGACCTATACCTTGTGGAGTTAAGGTTCATATGAACAAACCCCAAGATTGAGGGCTCAGCCTATAGCTTTCTTTGATTTTCCACACTCCTTGTGAGAATATCAAGAATTCAACTTGGGGAAGTTGAATTTTCCCCTAAAAAGGGGAATTTAATAAGTTGCTAGTTCACAGTTCTAAGGCCAAGAAAATGTCCCAATTAAAACAAGTCTATAGAAATGTCCAATCAAAGGTATCCATCCAGGGAAAGATACCTTGGTTCAAGAAGGCCGATGAAATTCAGGGTTTCTCTCTCAAGTGAGAAGGCACATGGTGAACACAATCAGGGTTTCTGTCTCAGCTGAGAAGGCCACATGGCGAACACGGCATCATCTGCTAGCTTTCTCTCCTGGCTTCCAGTTTCATGAAGCTCCCCAGGAGGTGTTTTCTTTCTTCATTTCTAAAGGTCGCTGGCTCATAGACTCTCTGCTTCATGGTACTACAGCATTCTCTGCTCTCTCTGAATCTCTTTCATTCTCCAAAATGTTTTCTCTTTTATAGGACTCCAGAAATTTATCAAGACCCACCCAAATGAGTGGAGACATGTTGTCACCTAATCCAGCTTAACAACCACTCTTGATTAAATCACATCTCCAGGAAGATGATTTGATTACAGTTTCAAACATATAATATTGAATAAGGATTATTGTGCCTTTATGAAATGGAATTTTGATTAAAACATGGCTTTTCCAGGGGACATACATCATTTCAAACCAGCACAACATACTAGGGAAAAACAAACCTCTGAAGTGTAGAAAGTGAATGTCCCCTGAAATTTTATATTTTTCCCTCTGAAGCTTGATATATTTAAGTATACAATGTATATCCCAGAATATAAAATGCTCTCTTCCAATACTTATCCCTCAGAAGAAAGAGAATTGGATTGAGTTTCTGTAAGTTTCTCAAATCACATGTATTCTCTTGTCTGTTTTGTATAATAAAGTACCGCTGGGCGAAGACTCGTTGCTTGCTAATTTTCTTGTTGGAAAATATGCTTTGTATGATTTTAGTCCTTTTAAAGTTGTTAAGACTTTTTTTTATGGCCTAGCACATGGTCTATCCTAGAGAATGTTCTTTGTGTATTTCAACAGTATCTTACTATTGGGGTGAATGTTCCTTATATGTCAGGTCAGATTGGTTGTGATGGTGTTGTTCAGGTCTTCTATGTCTTTACTGATTTTCCTGCTGTTCTTTCAGTTCCTGAGAGAGGAATATTAAAATCTTCAACTTTATTGTTGAATTCTCTGTTTCTCTTTACAAGTCTGTCAGCTTTTACTTCTTGTATTTTGGGACTCTATTAGCTGCATATACATTCATACTTGTCATATTTTAGTGAGGTATTGATCCTTTTATCATTATAAAATGTCTGTCTTGGTTGTAGTATTACTATATCAATTCCAGTTCTCTTTTGAGTAATGTTACCATGATGTATCTTCTTATATCCTTTCTTTCAATCATTTTGTGCCTTTGAATTTTAGACACATCTGGAAATATAGGCAGCATATAGATAGATAGTTAGACATTGGTTTTTTTTTTTTCAGATTTTAAAAAAGGAAATGTTTATTTTCATTCTATCAGGCAATTACACACTCCTCTGAAAAAAGCAAAGATGGATTTAAAATATTGATATACGTATTTACCTAAAAAGCAATAGAGGAAAAAGAGCGCTGCAAAATACAGAGATTCTTATCATAAAACATTTATACACAAAAGCTTGTATACTACAGTATTGAATTGCACACCAAGGATCTTGTTCAAATACAAATGTTCCTCCTCAAAAGAGTCTCTCATTGGTTTGTTTGTTGTATCTTGTTGTTACTGTGGTAGTGGTGGTGGTGGTTTTTAAAAAATTTTAAATATCTTAAAAATATTTTGAGAGACTTCCTGTAAGATGGCGGCTTAGTAAGACGCGTGGATCTTAGTTTCTTCTCCAGGACAGCTACTAGGGGAGTAGAAACGATACAGAAAGCGCCCAAAGCCACAACAGAGATAAAAAAGACAGCGTACCCCATCCTGGAACGGCTGGCTGGCTGAGAGAAGCAGCTCGGGTGAGACCACCGAGGCGCGCGGGCCTCACCGGGCGGGGTGGCAAGCAGCCGGAGTTACTCCCTTCCCCCTTCCTGGGCCGGCTGGGAGAATTGGAGAGGCGGTCCCCTGAAACCAAGGCGGTTGGTGGCCACACCACACGCGGCCCCCCGGACCAACTGAGAGAATTGGATCGGAAATCCCCAGGCCGGGGAGAACGGTGACGGGCGGGGGAGGCCCCTTCCAAACCCGTGACTCCCCAGGAACGTGCACTCTCCCGGGCGGGCGGCTGCCGCTGGCGCCCTCCCGCCACGCTTGTCGCCCGGGGCCGACTAGGAAATTCGGACGGGCGCTTTCCCAGGCTGCGGCGGCCAGCAACCCTCCCTGCGTTCAGTCCCCGGGCCGGCTAGAACTCTTCCAAGCCGCTTCGGCTAGCGAACCTCCTGGACAGCGAGAGTTTTCCAAAGTTAAAGGTCCCACAGCACCTTTTACTGGTGGGACCCGCAGACAAACGTGTGCCACAAGCGCCACCTACTGGGCAGGATAAGAAAAACAGAACCGAGAGATTTCACAGAAAAATCTTCCTAACTTTTGGATCCAATACTCACGGAAATCTGTCTAAATGCGCAGACGCCAACAGAAGATAACGGATCACGCTCAAATAATTGAAAATATGGCCCAGTCAAAGGAACAAACCAATAGTTCGAATGAGATACAGGAGCTGAGACAACTAATGCTAAATATACGAACAGAAATGGAAAACCTCTTCAAAAACGAAATCGATAAATTGAGGGAGGACATGAAGAAGACATGGGCTGAACATAAAGAAGAAATAGAAAAACTGAAAAAGCAAATCACAGAACTTATGGAAGTGAAGGACAAAGTAGAAAAGATAGAAAAAACAATGGATACCTACAATGATAGATTCAAAGAGACAGAAGATAGAATTAGTGATTTGGAGGATGGAACATCTGAATTCCAAAAAGAAACAGAAACTATCGGGAAAAGAATGGAAAAATTTGAACAGGGGATCAGGGAACTGAAGGACAATATGAACCGCACAAATATACGTGTTGTGGGTGTCCCAGAAGGAGAAGAGAAGGGAAAAGGAGGAGAAAAACTAATGGAAGAAATTTTCACTGAAAATTTCCCAACTCTTATGAAAGACCTAAAATTACAGATCCAAGAAGTGCATCGCACCCCAAAGAGATTAGACCCAAATAGGCGTTCTCCAAGACACTTACTAGTTAGAATGTCAGAGGTCAAAGAGAAAGAGAGGATCTTGAAAGCAGCAAGAGAAAAACAATCCATCACATACAAGGGAAACCCAATAAGACTATGTGTAGATTTCTCAGCAGAAACCATGGAAGCTAGAAGACAGTGGGATGATATATTTAAATTACTAAAAGAGAAAAACTGCCAACCAAGACTCCTATATCCAGCAAAATTGTCCTTCAAAAATGAGGGAGAAATTAAAACATTCTCAGACAAAAAGTCACTGAGAGAATTTGTGACCAAGAGACCAGCTCTGCAAGAAATACTAAAGGGAGCACTAGAGTCAGAACCAAAAAGACAGAAGAGAGAGGTATGGAGAAGAGTGTAGAAAGAAGGAAAGTCAGATATGATATATATATAATACAAAAGGCAAAATGGCAGAGGAAAATATTATCCAAACAGTAATAACACTAAATGTTAATGGACTGAATTCCCCAATCAAAAGACATAGATTGGCAGAATGGATTAAAAAACAGGATCCTTCTATATGCTGTCTACAGGAAACACATCTTAGACCCAAAGATAAACATAGGTTGAAAGTGAAAGGTTGGGAAAAGATATTTCATGCAAATAACAACCAGAAAATAGCAGGAGTGGCTATACTAATATCCAACAAGTTAGACTTCAAATGTAAGACAGTTAAAAGAGACAAAGAAGGACACTATATACTAATAAAAGGAACAATTAAACAAGAAGACATAACAATCATAAATATTTATGCACCGAACCAGAATGCCCCAAAATACGTGAGGAATACACTGCAAACACTGAAAAGGGAAATAGACACAAATACCATAATAGTTGGAGACTTCAATTCCCCACTCTCATCAATGGACAGAACATCTAGACAGAGGATCAATAAAGAAATAGAGAATCTGAATATTACCATAAATGAGCTAGACTTAACAGACATTTATAGGACATTACATCCCACAACAGCAGGATACACCTTTTTCTCAAGTGCTCATGGATCATTCTCAAAGATAGACCATATGCTGGGTCACAAAGCAAGTCTTAACAAATTTAAAAAGATTGAAATCATACACAACACTTTCTCGGATCATAAAGGAATGAAGTTGGAAATCAATAATAGGCAGAATGCCAGAAAATTCACAAATACCTGGAGGCTCAACAACACACTCTTAAACAACGAGTGGGTCAAAGAAGAAATTGCAAGAGAAATTAGTAAATACCTCGAGGCAAATGAAAATGAAAACACAACATATCAAAACTTATGGGATGCAGCAAAGGCAGTGCTAAGAGGGAAATTTATTGCCCTAAATGCCTATATCAGAAAAGAAGAAAAGGCAAAAATGCAGGAATTAACTGTTCAATTGGAAGAACTGGAGAAAGAACAGCAAACTAATCCCAAAGCAAGCAAAAGGAAAGAAATAACAAAGATCAGAGCAGAAATAAATGAAATTGAAAATATGAAAACAGTAGAGAAAATCAATAAGACCAGAAGTTGGTTCTATGAGAAAATCAATAAGATTGATGGGCCCCTATCAAGATTGACAAAAAGAAGAAGAGAGAGGATGCAAATAAATAAGATCAGAAATGGAAGAGGAGACATAACTACTGACCTCACAGAAATAAAGGAGGTAATAACAGGATACTATGAACAACTTTACACTAATAAATACAACAATTTAGATGAAATGGACGGGTTCCTGGAAAGACATGAACAACCAACTTTGACTCAAGAAGACATAGATGACCTCAACAAACCAATCACAAGTAAAGAAATTGAATTAGTCATTCAAAAGCTTCCTAAAAAGAAAAGTCCAGGACCAGATGGCTTCACATGTGAATTCTACCAAACGTTCCAGAAAGAATTAGTACCAATTCTCCTCAAACTCTTCAAAAAAATCGAAGTGGAGGGAAAACTGCCTAATTCATTCTATGAAGCCAACATCACCCTCATACCAAAACCAGGCAAAGATATTACAAAAAAAGAAAACTACAGACCAATCTCTCTAATGAATACAGATGCAAAAATCCTCAATAAAATTCTAGCAAATCGTATCCAACAACACATTAAAAGAATTATACATCATGACCAAGTAGGATTCATCCCAGGTATGCAAGGATGGTTCAACATAAGAAAATTAATTAATGTAATACACCATATCAACAAATCAAAGCAGAAAAATCACATGATCATCTCAATTGATGCAGAGAAGGCATTCGACAAGATTCAACATCCTTTCCTGTTGAAAACACTTCAAAAGATAGGAATACAAGGGAACTTCCTTAAAATGATAGAGGGAATATATGAAAAACCCACAGCTAATATCATCCTCAATGGGGAAAAATTGAAAACTTTCCCCCTAAGATCAGGAACAAGACAAGGATGTCCACTATCACCACTATTATTCAACATTGTGTTGGAGGTTCTAGCCAGAGCAATTAGACAAGAAAAAGAAATACAAGGCATCAAAATTGGAAAGGAAGAAGTAAAACTATCACTGTTTGCAGACGATATGATACTATACGTCGAAAACCCGGAAAAATCCACAACAAAACTACTAGAGCTAATAAATGAGTACAGCAAAGTAGCAGGTTACAAGATCAACATTCAAAAATCTGTAGCATTTCTATACACTAGTAATGAACAAGCTGAGGGGGAAATCAAGAAACGAATCCCATTTACAATTGCAACTAAAAGAATAAAATACCTAGGAATAAATTTAACTAAAGAGACAAAAAACCTATATAAAGAAAACTACAAAAAACTGCTAAAAGAAATCACAGAAGACCTAAATAGATGGAAGGGCATACCGTGTTCATGGATTGGAAGACTAAATATAGTTAAGATGTCAATCCTACCTAAATTGATTTACAGATTCAATTTACCAATCAAAATCCCAACAACTTATTTTTCAGAAATAGAAAAACCAATAAGCAAATTTATCTGGAAGGGCAGGGTGCCCCAAATTGCTAAAAGCATCTTGAGGAAAAAAAACGAAGCTGGAGGTCTCACGCTGCCCGACTTTAAGGCATATTATGAAGCCACAGTGGTCAAAACAGCATGGTATTGGCATAAAGATAGATATATCGACCAATGGAATCAAATAGAGTGCTCAGATATAGACCCTCTCATCTATGGACATTTGATCTTTGATAAGGCAGTCAAGCCAACTCACCTGGGACAGAACAGTCTCTTCAATAAATGGTGCCTAGAGAACTGGATATCCATATGCAAAAGAATGAAAGAAGACCCATCTCTCACACCCTATACAAAAGTTAACTCAAAATGGATCAAAGATCTAAACATTAGGTCTAAGACCATAAAACAGTTAGAGGAAAATGTTGGGAGATATCTTATGGATCTTACAACTGGAGGCGGTTTTATGGACCTTAAACCTAAAGCAAGAGCACTGAAGAAGGAAATAAATAAATGGGAACTCCTCAAAATTAAACACTTTCGTGCATCAAAGAACTTCATCAAGAAAGTAGAAAGACAGCCTTCACAATTGGAGACAATATTTGGAAATGATATATCAGATAAAGGTCTAGTATCCAGAATTTATAAAGAGATTGTTCATCTCAACAACAAAAAGAAAGCCAACCCAATTACAAAATGGGAAAAAGACTTGAACAGACACCTATCAGAAGAGGAAATACAAATGGCCAAGAGGCACATGAAGAGATGCTCAATGTCCCTGGCCATTAGAGAAATGCAAATCAAAACCACAATGAGATATCATCTCACACCCACCAGAATGGCCATTATCAACAAAACAGAAAATGACAAGTGCTGGAGAGGATGCGGAGAAAGAGGCACACTTATCCACTGTTGGTGGGAATGTCAAATGGTGCAACCACTGTGGAATGCAGTTTGGCGGTTCCTCAAAAAGCTGAATATAGAATTGCCATACGACCCAGCAATACCATTGCTGGGAATATACTCAAAGGACTTAAGGGCAAAGACACAAACGGACATTTGCACACCAATGTTTATAGCAGTGTTATTTACAATTGCAAAGAGATGGAAACAGCCGAAATCTCCATCAACAGAAGAGTGGCTAAACAAACTGTGGTATATACATACGATGGAATACTATACAGCTTTAAGACAGGATAAACTTATGAAGCATGTAATAACATGGATGGACCTAGAGAACATTATGCTGAGTGAGTCTAGCCAAAAACTAAAGGACAAATACTGTATGGTCCCACTGATGTGAACAGACATTCGAGAATAAATTTGGAATATGTCCTTGATAACAGAGTCCAGCAGGAGGTAGAAACAGGGTAAGATAATGGCCAATTGGAGTTGAAGGGATACAGACGGTGTAACAGGACTAGATACAAAAACTAAAAAATGGACAGCACAATAATACCTAATTGTAAAGTAATCATGTTAAAACACTGAATGAAGCTGCATCTGAGCTATAGGTTTTTGTTTTGTTTTGTTTTGATTTTACTATTATTACTTTTATTTTTTTCTCTATATTAACATTCTATATCTTTTTCGGTTATGTTGCTAGTTCTTCTAAACCAATGCATATGTACTAAGAAATGATGATCATGCATCTATGTGATGATGTTAAGAATTAATGCTTGCATATGTAGAATGGTATGATCTCTAAATGTTGGGTTAATTTCTTTTTTTCCGTTAATTAAAAAAAAAAAGAGAAGGGATAATTGGAGCTGAAGGGATACAGACTGTACAACGGGACTGGATATAAAAACTCAGAAATGGACAGCACAATACTACCCAATTGTAATGCAATTATGTTAAAACACTGAATGAAGCTGCATGTGAGGTATAGGCTTTTTGTTTTTGTTTTTGTTTTTGTTTTTTTTCTTTCTATTGTTTTAATTCTTATTCTGTTGTCTTTTTATTTCTTTTTCTAAATCGATGCAAATGTACTAAGAAATGATGAATATGCAACTATGTGATGTTATTAAGAATTACTGATTGTATATGTAGATTGGAATGATTTCTAATTGTTTTGTTAATTCTTTTTTTAATTAAAAAAAAAAAGAAAAAAAATATTTTGAAATTAAAAAAAAAAAGTCCCAATGAGCCAAACATATTTCTGAAAGGAGGCAAGACCCAATGTTCTCAGCTTTGTCTTGTGCTAAAGTACAGTCACAGTTGCTAGGGATTAGGAAATTAATTGAGTTAAAAAGGAAAAAATGGGGCCAGCATAAAGGGATTGCTGGATCTTATGGCAGTTCTATACTTAGCTTCCTGAGGAACCACCAAACTACCTTCCAGAGCAGTTGTACCGTTTAACATTCCCACCAACAGTGGTTAAGTATGCCTCTTTCTCCACGTCCTCTCTAGCACTTGTTTTCTAATTTTTTTTTTTTTTTGATAATGGCCATTCTGGTGGGTGTGAGATGATATCTCATTGTGGTTTTGATTCAGTTTTCCCTGAAGCCAGTGAAGTTGAGCATCTTTTTATGTGACATTTAGCCATTTGTATTTCCTCTTCTGAGAAGTGTCTGTTCACGTCTTTTGCCCATTTTCCAATTGGGTTGTTTGACTTTTTGTTCTTGAAGAATCTTTTTGTATATTCTAGATACTAAACCCTTATCTGATATGTGGTTTCCAAATATTGTCTCCCATTGTGTAGGCTGCCTTTTTGCTTTCTTGACAAAGACTTTGATGCATACAAGTGTTTAATTTTGAGGATTACCCATTTGTTTCTTTTTTCAGTGCTCATGCTTTGGGTGTAAGGTGTAGGAAACCACCTGCTATTACAAGATTTGTAAGATATTTCCCTATATTTTCTTCTAAAAGTTTTATGGTCTTAGATCTAATGCTAAGGTCTTTGATACATTTTGAGTTAATTTTTGTATAGGGTGTGAGATATGGATCCTCTTTCATTCTTTTGCATATGGATATCCAGTTCTCCAAGCACCATTTATTGAAGAGGCTGCTCTGTCCCAGGTGGGTTTGTTTGACCACCTTATCAAAGATCAATTGCCCATAGATGAGAGGATCTATTTCTGAACACTCTGTTCGATTCCACTGGTCAGTACGCCTCTCTTTATGTCAGTACCATGCTGTTTTGACCACTGTAGCTTTTCAGTGTGCTTTTAAAGTCAGGTACTGTGAAACATCCCACTTCATTTTTCTTTCTCAAGATATTTTTAGCTATTCAGGGCACTCTTCCCTTCCAAATATATTTGGTTATTGGTTTTTCTATATCTGCAAAGTAAATTATTAGGATTTTAATTGGTTTTTTACTTTAATTAAATTATTTTAAGTAAATTATTAGGATTTTAATTGCCTTGAATCTGTAAATCAATTTAGGTATAATTTACATCTTAACTATATTTAGTCTTCCATTCCATGAACATGGTATGCCCTTCCATATATATAGGTCTTTTATGATTTCTTTTAGCAATTTCTGTAGTCCTCTGTGTATAGATAATTTGTATCCTTGGTTAAATTTATTCCTAAATATTTTATTCCTTTTATTGCTTTTGTCAGTGGAATTTTTTTCTTAATCTCCTCCTCAGATTGCTCATTACTAGTGCATAGAAAGACTACTGATTTTAGGGTATTGATCTTATACCCTGCCTCTTTGCTATACTCATTTATTAGCTCAGATAGCTTTGCTGTATGTTTTTTGGGGGGTATTTTCAACATATAGTATCATATCATCTTCAAACAGTGAGAGTTTTACTTCTTCCTTTCCAATTTGGATACCTTTTATTTCTTTTTCTTGTCTAATTGCTCTGGCTAGAATTTCCAGCACAGTGTTGAATGACAGTGGTGACAGTGGACATCCTTGTCTTGTTCCTGATTTAGAGGGAAAGCTTTCAGTCAGTCCCCATCAAGGATGATGTTAACTGTAGGATTTCATATATTCCCTTTATCAAGTTAAGGAAATTCCCTTCTGTTCCTATCTTTGAAGTCTTTTTATCAAGAAAGGATGTTGGATTTTGTCAAATGCCTTTTCTGCATCAATCGAGATGATCACTTGGTTTTTCTACTTTGATTTGCTGGTATGGTATATTATATTAATTGATTTTCTTACGTTGAACCATCCTTGCATTCCTGGGATAAATCCCACTTGGTCATGTGTATAATTCTTTTAATATGCTGCTGGATTCGATTTGCAGGAATTTTGTTGAGGATTTTTTCATCTATATTCATTAGAGAGATTGGTCTATAATGTTCTTTTTTTTGTAGTATCGTTGTGTGACTTTGGTATGAGGGTGATGTTGGCTTCATAGAATGAGTTAGGTAGCCTTCCCTTTTCTTCAGTTTTTTGAAGAGTTTGAGCAGGATTGGTGCTAATTCTTTCTTGAATGCTTGGTAGAATTCACATATGAAGCCATCTGGTCCTGGACTTTTCTTTTATGGGAGCTTCTTGATGACTGATTCAGTATCTTTACTTGTGATTGGTTTGTTGAGGTAGGCTATTTCTTCTCAAGTCAGTGTTGGTTGTTCATGCGTTTCTAGGAATTTGTCTATTCATCTATGTCTGATTTATTAGCATATAGTTGCTTATATAAGTTGTTTTTTAATAGCATTTAGTCATTTTGTTTACAGTGATACATATTTATTTACAGAAAATTAAGACTATTCTAGGGTTTACCTTGAAAATTGAGAATAGAGGAATTAGTTATGAGTTCACAAAGAATATATGTAAACTATAAACTCAAAAACTACACTGACATCAGTCTTATAAACAGCAAGTATGAGGGTGACTAATTTAAGCCCATTGGGTCACATTTTTTAAAAAGCACCCTCATTTATTTAAAGTAAAGTGCTATTCAGGGTCTTGAAAATCTGTTGTGGACATGGGGGGAGTGGGATGAATTCATGTCACCATCTAGTTCAGAGTCTGATTTAGAGTTAAAATCAAACCAAATTATAATAGAGTTAGTCATGGCAGCATAATTAGTTTCTCAGATGATACTGTGTCCAAAGCTCTCATTATCCTACCTATTCTCCTTTATGGTTTTATTTGCCTGTACCTTACTTTTAAAAGAGCCAAAAATATAAAGATTCACCAAAATCCCAAAAGTCACAATTTGTGTTAGCACCAAATGATAGCAGCTTTGGCACTTGATATTACAATGTCACTTTCACTATGAATATTTCAAATCAAAAGAAGCCAGAATAAGAGGTGCACAGGTGAGGTCTGGGAACATCTTAAATTCCATTTCCTATATCCTTTTCCACATGCAGTCTCAGACATCACCCTCCTAACACATTGATATCATTATCAATCTTGGAACTTCCCAGTTTCTCCTTTTTGATTAGAGTGTTTAGTCCATTTACATTTAATATAATTAATTGACACAGATTCATTTACATCCAGCATTTCATTATTTGTTTTCTACATGTCATATTTTTGACCCTCTGTTCCTCTTTTGCTATCTTCTTTTGTGTTAAAATTTGTAGTGTACTATTTTAATTGCACTGTTGACTTTTTTTATTTTATTTTATTTTTTTTTAGTTTTAATTTTTTCTTCGTGTGTTTCTGTGTTTTAGTGGTTGCTCTAGGAATTAGATTATGCATTTTTAACAAATCACAACCTACTTCATTCAGGTTAATTCTAACATAATTCTGGTAAAATATAATGACTTTATTCCAATGTAGCTCCATTTCCTCCTGCTTCCTCTTTGTTATTATCATATATATTATACTTATATCTGTGATAAAACCAACAAAACAATTTTATAATTGTTGCTTTAAATATCATGCTTTTATAAATAAATGAAAATAGGAAAAAATGTCTGTTTTTTATATTCACCCACATACTTACCATTTCTGATCCTGTTCTTTTATTACTGTAAATTTCAGTTACTGTCTGATATTTCCTTTTATTCTGAAGAACTTTTTTTCCAGTATTTCTTTTTAACTGGTCTGCTAGCAACAAATTCTCTTAGTTTTTTTTAAATCTGGAAATGTCTTTATTTCTCCTGCATTTTTGGAAGGGTAGTTTCACAGGATACAGAATTCTTGGTTGATAGCATTTTCTTTTCAGTATTTTAAATATGTTATTTTACTGCCTGCCTTCTGACATTGTTTCTAATGAGGTGTTACCCATTGATTGCATTGTTATTCTCCAATGTGCTGCCATTTTTCTCTTGCTGCTTTCAATATTCTCTTTGTGCTTGAATTTCAGAAGTCTGATTATAATATGTCTAGGTGTGGTGCTCTCTTAGTTTATCCTACTTGGGGACATTGAGCTTCTTGAATCTAGATTAATTTTTTAATAAAGTTTGGTATGTTTTTGACCATTATTTCTTCAAACATTTCTTCTGTTCCTTTCTCTCTCCTTCCTTCTAGGATCCCCACTACAAATATGTTGTACACCTGCTTGTCTTTCAGGTCTCTGAGGCTTCATTCACTTTTCTTTAATCCTTTTCTCTCTGTTCTTTGAATTGGATAATTTCTGTTGCTCTATTTTCAATAGATCAGAATACAGATATCTGATCCAATGTATTATCTGCTCCAATATCTTATCCAAAATGTTTGCTGATTTTTTACTTCCACTAGAAACTCTGCTTTTAAGCTCCTCTAATGATTTTTTTATTTCAGTTATTGTACTCTCTAATGTTAAAGTTTCCATTTGGTCCTTTTATATAATTTCTATTTCTCTATCAAAATTCCCTATTGAGTGATTGTCATCCTATTTCCTTTAATTATTTGAAAATATTTAGAATAATTTTTTGATATTTTTGCTAAATATTATCTTTGGCAATTTCTGTTCCCTATACTTTTCTTGTATAAGGTTCAAACTTTCCTATTTCTTTGCATGTCTAGTAAGGTTTGGTTGAAAACTAGGTATTTTAGTTAATGTGTTACGGCACCTCTGTATTCTTTTTTTTTTTAAGAGTCACCTACATATGCAATGACTGACGTTTCTGCTTATTTTTTAAATTCTTGCTTTTATGTATCAGCCTGATTTCCTAGAGATCTTCCCTGTGGTCTCCATATCTTAAAGGTCAGCCAGTGATTTGGGCAGAAGTTATACTCAAATATCTTGAGCCTGAATACCTCTGATTGATCTCTGTGTAGGTTGAGGAACACATTCAGAGTTGCTGCCTAGTTCCAAGTCATCCTTAGCTTTTGCATTTTGCCAGACTCTTTTGGGTCTTTCTCACCCATTTGCATAATTTCCTACATAGCCAGGGATGTATGGAGAGCTTATCTCAGCCCTTTTATCACTTTCTCATTCCCAGGATTGCTCTCTGTTAAATTTCTGGCTAGTCTGCCACTCACTCTAGCAGAGACCACAGCCTTAGGCTTACAGATCTGTAGGTTTTTCTAGTTCATTCCAGATCAAGTTCACCACTTTTAACTGTCAAATTGTTGGCTTTTCCTATGGCCTTCATCAAGTCTGTCCCCTCTGACAGCAACATTGCTGGTTTTCATGACCAGCCCTACACTAGAAAAACTACCATTCTCGCTAGCCAAGTTATTGGTAATGAAGGCTGGGAATAAACTCATCCAGTAAGACCACTGTCCTTACCTGAAGCTCTAGCAGTGTTTCAACAATAAATACTTCTTAATTTGTTGTCTGCATTTAGTTGATTTCCAGCACCCTGAAATGGTCAATTTTTACTGTTTTGTCTAGGTTTATACTTGTCTTTTGTGGGAAAGAAGTCCCAACCTTTTCACACTATCATAACTGGAAGTCCTTTTCTATGTTTATTGTGTTTATTCAACTTTATTTATTATTCATATCTTTTATATCCCTATTTATTTTTTCTAGTTTGTCTATTAGAGACTGAGAGTGAAATCTTAGTTTCCTACTACTGTTGTGTTTTTACCAGTTGATCTGGTAAACTGGTAAAATATTGAAACAGTGTTTATATTGCATATTTCTGTGTTCTGCTGAATAACATTGCATATTGTACTTTGTATCAATGTATCATTTTGCCCAGTTTAATGCCTTAAATTCTACTGTTCTTATATTTATCATTAAAAATTCTACTGTTCTTACATTTTTCACTCATGCTGAATGTTTGTTTAGATTTTTTTGATTTCAGACTGGACTTAAATAATACTGACACATGAACATCTGTGTCAGAGGTCTCCAAAACCCAGTCCCAAGTTTGGTCATTCACTAAAAGGACTCAAAATGCTGAACACATTTATACTCATGATTAGGATTTATTACAAAAGGATACAAAACAAAATTAGTAAAGGGAAAAGTACATTGGGTAAAAGTCCAGAGGAAACTAGGCACAGGCTTCAAAGATGCACACAGGATATACGTAATTCCTCCAGCAAGTACTACCTACCAGTAGTCTCTGGTAGTTTCATTAGAGACTCAATGCCAAAGGTTTTTATTGGAGGTTGGTCATGTAGGAACCTTCTGCCTAGCACATATGAAAATTCCAGACTCTCAGAAGGAAAACAGGTTCAGCATAAACTGCATTGTTTGCCCAGTCTAGGCATAGTAAACGACTTTTAGCAGTTAGGGAACAGTGGGAAACATTTCCAAAATCCAAGTTTCCTGATGCCAACCAATGGTCAACCTTGTAGGTAGTCCTTTGTAAGGATATCAGGCTCAGGCCTGCTATATTAACTCTTCTGCACAGCATCATTGTCTTCTTTTTTTAATTGAATTGATCCCAGTGTTTCACTCATGAGTAAAATGGCGAAAGTTCTTGTTTCCTCCTTTGTAATTAGGGCTTCAAAGCAATAAATATATAAAAAAAGTTTTTCCTCTAAAAAATAAACTTTTTAGTTGAATAATTATATAACTTTATTCATATGGCAAATTATTGATCATTTATAGCCTTTTCTTTGTTTCAAAAAAATTTTTATTTGGTTATCTAAACCTAAAATGTGCTCATTTTAAAACTATAATAGACAATAATACTGTACTTTCTGCTGTTTAAATTACATTTCTCAGAGCATGTTTTGTATCAAACATCATAGTACCTTTGTTTCTTTTCTCAGCGCGATTACGTGGTGTTCATGACGGTCTGTTCACTGGACAAATAGATGCTGTGGATACTCTTAATGCTACTTATAGAGTAACTTTTGATAGGACAGGGCTTGGAACCCATACCATCCCTGACTATGAAGTTCTTGTAAGTAGTGTTCATAATACATTTGTATTTTATGCCTATTATACATGTTATGTGGAGTTTTCAAGGAAATTGTATTTTATGATAGAATCAAGACTTCAGGTCACAGGGGAGGAGATCTTTAGGGGTTCCCAGCCCTGTCTACTAGACCCCTTGAGCAGAAGTAAACCCCCCCTCATTCACAAACTATACTTAAAAGTCCTCTACATATTTCACAACTTAAAAGGATATGGTTTGGATCCCTATATTGTACCTTTCCCCACACTGTACTTTATATAACAACTAATCTCTCTTAACTAAATAATCTTGGGGTTGAAGCTGCAAAACCCTTTCATTCAGACTTTTTGGTTAAAATATAGTCCTCCTACAAATACTTTTGAAAGTATGAAGTAGCATCTTGCACTTTCAAATTGTTCTCCAGTTTTATCCTCAGAGTATTAATTACTCCCACTTTTACAGTTGGTGAAACTGAGACATAATTTATATATATGTAAGTAATTTATTCAAGGCTCTAGAATAAATTCCTGTCAGGCTTAGGCCAGAATCCAGATCTCTTGAACTTCTGGTACAGTCCATTAGAATACTAGTCCATTATTTTAAGATCATGCTTAATTTAGCAATGTCATGGTAATTATATACCTTTTTTAATAAAGTAGTCTGCCTCTAAGCATTATGGAAGTTAGATTGTTCACTTTTAGCTTCCCTTTTAATCATATGTTATAATCTTGATTTTTAAGGATTATGAATTTATAATTAAAAATCAAAATATTTTTTCTACTTCAAAAATAGAAGAATTTCCTTTTCTAATACATTTTAGAAATTATGACTCCCTATTTATTTTGAGGATTTTCTTATCAAAATCCTTTGTAGAGCAGAGAAGTGAGGAAAAGAAAACTCAGATTAAATGTAAGGCAAAAGACACCAACCTTAAGCTTTTATGTTAAAGGATGAAATATTTAAACCTCCCCTTTCAAGAAAGGAAGATTGTTTTTCTGTTTCATTCAAATAATTTTCTTTATGTGATCACCCAAATATCTCTCTGATTAGGTGGGAGTTGACTATAATTATCATAGGAAATATTTCAGATATTCTTTAACACACAGATAACCAAAGATATTCACAGAATACTTTAATAGTAATCTTTGATTCTGTGAAATTTTTGATCCTTGGTCTTTTTCTTTCCTTAGTTATTATTCTGTTTTGTGGAGTCAGCCTTTTGACAGCAAAGTTGTGTTTTCATACTATGACTTCAGTTTCAGGCTTTGATCTTTATAAAACAATATATATTCTATGATAAAACATAGTATATGAACTAGTATGTATCTCAAGCTGAAATGTAATGTTAATAAAGTTTAATTGGTTGGTAAAGTTTTTTAAATTTTGTGGACTATTTTTTTTTCTCAAAGAGTAATGAACCTCATGAGACGATGCCAATTGCTGCCTTTGGACAAAAACAGCGGCCTTCTCGATTTTTCATGACCCCACCGCGGTTACATTATACTCCTACTCTCCAGTCACCTGTTACGGTGAGTAATAACTTAGAAATGTCATGAATAATTTAAGTACTATTATGTATTGTTATGAAGTACACATCTATTATAGCAACTTCAGTAAGTAGTCAAATTATTTTGAGCTAGCAAATATTAAACACAATAAGTAAATAGTTGCTTCAACTCTGGAAATATTTTCCTTTTTATAGTATTAAATTTTTATATTTATATTATTTTATTTATTTATATTTATTTTTATAGTATATAAATATATTAATTGTAATGTAATTTGCTCTTTATCTAAAAATAAAACATTCCTCTTAAACTTTCTAGTTAAATGATTCCCTGTTATTCCCATAGGATAATGATCCTTTATTAGGACAGTCACCTTGGAGAAGTAAAATTTCTGGCTCCGACACTGAGACGTTAGGTGGTTTTCCAGTAGAATTCCTTATCCAAGTGGTAAGAATTGCTCTGAATATAATGTCTCTTGTGTTAGTGAAATTGAAATTTTTTCTAGGACTAAATATTTCTACATTTTTTTTTTTTTTACCGTTGTGTTAGTCTTAAGAACAATTACTTCCAACAGGCTTGAAAATAAAAGTTATAGCAGCCAAAAAAAAAAAGACTTGGAGGACTTTTTTCTTTGGCCTGTTTTTTTCAGGCTTTGGTTCTTATTATTGCCCTGTTTTAAAGATTCAAACATTGTAGTACATGCTCTGTGAAACTCTAAATGGTTAGTTGCAATAACTTGTGTAAGTATGAAGACTTTTATTTAGTAACCTCAATGCATCCTGCTATTTTAATTCTGCTCATTAACAGTTATGATGTCTTTGCTAGCTGTGTGGTCAGAACGAACTCTGTTTCTTTTACTGATACTAGAAACAGCTACTCAATTGCAAAGTACTTCATGATTAGACACTAAAAAACCTAAGCATAAATTGAAATAAGTGTAGAATTATTATATAGAGCATTTTTACTAACCAGCCTGAGTCTGAAGAATTGTTTGCTTTGAAAGTTAAGTAAGTAGTTGTTTGTTCTGAAAATTAAATTCAAAAAGTTATTTCGTTTTAATCATAGTCTAATGTTCGGCTTGGTTCTTTTTCTTTTCCTTTTTTAATAGAAAAAAATTACTTTAGCTTGGGATAGATAGGGTCTTTATTAAATAAATGTTTGTAATAATCCACTAAAATATTCACAAGTGTTTACTTTTTGCAATTAATGTATTTTAAGGAAAGCCTTGTATGTGTGTGTGCATACGTGAGTATTCCTCTATCATACATTGTTAATTATTCTTGCAGTATAGAATTTCTTATGCCTTCTAGCTTCCAAAGGTAGATTATATGAAAGGAACCAAGGATTATCCTTTTTTAAAAAAACTCTTTTTAAATAGTGGAAGTAAATAAAAGCTAATATGTAATATTGAGACAGGTGTTTGTGCGGGAGAGAGAGAGACACAGACAAAGAGATCCACCAGCAGAGGGAGCAAGAAACTAAGTCTTTTGCACTGTAGCTAATAGTGGGCTACTGCATTGTTGATATTAAAAGTATCTAAGAGAACATTATGGATAAAAATTAAGGTACTTTAATGTATTTGCCTTTTGTGACATATAAGGTTTTACTCATCTTAATATTAAGTTTTGAAGTAGATGAATATGTTTTTATCTTTTTCTGTTCCTAATGCATATTTTTTTCTTATGACAAAATAAATACCATTAAATATTTGAAGGTTTTATAATTCATAGTTTCCAATGAATTTTCTTTCTGAAGGAGCTTTATGTCTTGGGATTATGAACTTTGAGAATTCTAAAAGGACTGGTCAACTTTCTTAAAGATGATGTTGAGTTTTGTTTTTTTGTTTTTTGGGGGGTGAGTGGGTGCATGGTCTGGAAATCAAACCCGGGTCTCCAACCTGGGTCTCCCACGTGGAAGATGAACATTCTACCACTGAACTACCCATCCACTGTAAGATGACGTTTTGAAAAGAATTAAAAGAGAACAGCATCAGTTTTTTATCATAATCAGGCAATAACTCAAAAAAATAAAAGGGGCAGAGAAATCGTTAGCTTCATCTTAATCTCCTTTTACTGCTCCTCTTTCTAAAGAAACATACAAGTTTCCCTTAAAATCCTACAACCTAAAGAAGGCAGGCAACTCCAGAGCTCTGTGTCTACTGAACACTAAATAAAGGTGTTTATTTGAGGGAACAAATATATAACAGATCTCACCAGGCCCTCTGTCTGCCGCAACTTAGTCCAATTTTTAAATATTTTTTATTATGGAAAATTTAGAGCATATTCAAGCATATACAAGCAAAATAGAATTGTATGTTCATTGCACCTCTGTGTACCCATCACCCAGCTATAACTGTTATCAACCCATATCCAGTCCTGTTTCATCTATACCACTACCCATTTCCTCCCTCCTGTATTATTTGGGAGCAAATACCAGACATCATAACACTTATATAGCATTTACCTATCTGCAAATGTTTCTGTATGTATCTCTGAGAGATAAGGACATTTTTTTTAAGAATCTTTACTATAACACCATTGTTATACCTCAATTAACATAAATTTCTTAATATTAAATTCCAGTCAGTTAAAATTTTCCAGTTGTCTCTTTAATGTTGAATGCTGTTTATCTCCCTGCAACTTATTTTTTAAGAAACTGGATTATTGTCCATAGAGTTTCCAAACTGTCTGAGAGGGTTTTTGCTGATAAAATCCCTGTGCTATTATTCAACATGTACTGGTTTCTTTTGTGTCTCGTATAAATTGAGAATTGGATCTAGAGACTTGATTAGATTTGGTTTTGTTGGTTGGTTTCATTGTTATTTATTTATTTTTATTAAATTAGTTGTAGAAAAACCATTCAGAAGTACAGAGTTCCCAAATATACCATTATCCCACAAAGTTTTTCCTATTATTAACGTTTTGCATTAGTGTGGTACCTTTGTTCAGTTCTTATTATAATTATATTAACTATTGTTCAGAGTTTACACTAGTTTACTCTTTGTGTTGTACAGTTCTATGGGCTTTTTCAATTTTTATTTTTTGTGGTAACATATACACAACCTAGCCCTTCCTATTTTAACCACTTTCAAATATACAATTCAGTGGTGTTAATTACATTCACAGTGTTGTGCTGCCATCACCACCATTTATTAGAAAACTTTTCCATTATCCCAAACAGAAACTCTGTTCCAATTAAGTGTTAAATCCTCATTCTCTAGCCCCAGCCCTGTCCCTGGTAACCTGTATTCTAATTTCTGACTATGTATTTGCATTATAATCATTTCACGTAATTGAGATCATACAATATTTTCCTTTTTTGTCTGGCTTACTTTACTCCACATGGTATTCACGATTCATCCACCTTGTTGTATGAATCAGAATTTAATTCCTTTTTATGACCAAATAATATTTCATTATATATATAATTTGTTTCTCCATTCATCAGTTGGAGACTTAGGTTGCTTCCCCCTTTTAGCAGTTGTGAATAATGCCACTGTAAACAATATGCAAATATCTGTTTCAGTGCCTGCTTTGAATTCTTTGGAATTATATCTAAAAGTGGGATTGTCAGTCATATGGTAATTCTATACTTAATGTTGTGAGGAGCTGTCACACTTTTCCACAGCGCCTGCACCATTTCATATTCACACCAAAAATGTATGCGGGTTCTTACTTTTCTACATCCTTACCAACATTTCTTACTTTCTGTTGTTTTTTCTTTCTAACAATAGCCATTCTTGTAAGTGTGCAGTGGTATCTCACTGTGCTTTTGATTTGCATTTCTCTAATGATTAATGATGTTGAACATCTTTTCACATGCTTATTGCCCATTTGCATACCTTTTTTGGAGAAATGCCTGTTCAAGTCCATTGCCCATTTTTAAAATTGGGGTTCTTTGGAGTTTTCGTTGTTTTTTGTTTTTATATGACAACTTTTTTAACGTTTTTTATTGTGAAATATAACATTTTATTTTTCATTTCAAGAATTTATTTTATCTCATATAACTGCCTAAGTTTTTTTAACTGTTTTTTACTTGTAAAATACATAAATGCAAAGAAAAGAAAGAAAAAAGCAACAATTTTCAAAGTACACTTCAGCAAGCAGCTACAGAACATATTTTTAAAAGCAATAAATTTCAAAGTACATTTTAGCAAGTAGTTTTAGAACAGATTTCAAAGTTTGGTATGGGTTACAGTTCTACAAAGTTTCCTTCTAGCTGCTCCAAGACACTGGAGACTAGAAAGAAATATCGATAGAATGATTTCAGTAGTCATACTTATTTGTTAAATCCTAACTTTTCTGTTATAATGCCTCTTTTTCCTTTGATCCTTCTAGTCTTTAGGGATATTTGGGTTATGCCCATTCTAAGTTTTTTCATTTGAAAAGGGGTGGGGGAATGGAACTGGCTGATGTTCTTGGAGAGCCTGGTAACTCTGGGTTTCAAGGCTTATCTGGCCTAGGAACCATGTGGAGGTTTTAGATTTCTGGAAAATCAAGTTAGTGAGTGAAACTTTCATAGAGTTTCAGATAGAGCCGTGGGTATTCCTTAGGGTTAACAGGAATGATGTTAGTTGGCAAACTGTGGTAATTAATAATATCTAGCTGTAGCTTATATATGAATCGCCTCCAGAAGAGCCTCTCAACTGTACTTGAACCCTCTTAGCCACTGATACCTTATTTTGTTACATTTCTTTTCTCCTTTTTGGTCAGGAAGGCATTGTCGATCCCACGTTGCCAGGGAGACTCACACCCCTGGGAGTCATGTCCCACGTAGTGGGGAGGGCGGTGGGTTCACCTGCAGAGTTGGCTTAGAGAGTGAGGTCAATCTGAGCAACAAAAGAGGTTCTCTGGAAGTAACTCCTAGGCATAATTATAGGTAGGCTAAGCTTTTCCACTACAGAAATAAATTTCATAAGAGTAAGCCTCAAGATCATGTGCTTGACCCATTTACTTGGGAGTCCCTAGTATTTGAGAGAGTATCAGGGATTGCCAAGGTGAGAAAATTTAATAGTTCCATTTTTTTTCACTAGTCCCTCAAGGAACTTTGCCAGTACTTTTTAATTATCTGCCAAACATACTCAAATATATCTAGGTATTATATTAAGCTATACAACATTATAAGCCCTCTTTCCCATCCTGGACTCCATGTGTTTGGGTTGTTCAAAGAAACTATTCAGACAGCTTGAGTTAGATTATGTGCTTTGCATAAAATAAAGCTCTCTTCCTTTGGTCTCATACAGTAGGTAAAGTTCTAAAATACCGACACTGTCATCCTTTACCCAGTATTCTGATTTACCTTAGTCCCAACCAGATAAGTTTCGTTCTTATGTCTAATCAAAGCCTGCTCTCTTTTTTGGTTTCTTTGACAGTTGTATGTAGTAATGCTGACTTTCACAGCTGCAGAACTCCAACTCTGAGTTTTAGGTGTCACACAGGTACCCAGCTTTCAGGGAAATACCAGGTTATACACATTATAGCATAGCATCTCAGAATCTAGAAATAACACTTAAAGCTCAGGAATAAAATGTGACTGCTATAAGAACATATAATTGAGGCCCCAGTTTTCTTTTAAGTATTTTCTAAAAGAGACCATACAGTATTTATTTTTTTGTTTCTGGCTTATTTTGTACAACATAATGTCCTCAAGGTCAATTCACCTTATCGCATGCTCACAACTTCATTCCTCTCTGTAGCCACAGCATATTCCATTATATGTTTATACACCACAGTTCGCCATTCTACTTCTAAGTCTGTGTATCCTTCAGCCACCTCCATCTATTATGGCATCATGGATAATGTATGTGACTACTTTTATAGGTGAATTTTGTATTCTTATGATAGAAGTCTCATAATATTTTATCTTTTTTTTATTATACTGTTAGTTGCCGTTGATAATTAGTTCCTAGATCTATTCATTCACTAGAATTACAAAATGATGCTATCCTATTTCTACCATTCTTTCTTCATTTATTAACTGAAATGGACCTGTAAAGAAAAACTTCCCATAATCAATTATTTGGTTGCCTAATGGTAAAGATAGTATAGGAAAGGCAGGATAGATGCTTGAGTATTTCTCTTTGTTTTCCATTGTATAAAATGAGTTTGGTCGCAAGCATTCTCCAACAGTGGATATAAATACATACATACATACATACATACATATATGTATCGTTATGAACTTATGGGTTTTAATATATTTATGCTTCAATACTTTGCAGTAATTACTCTTATTGATGCACAAATTATCCCATTTTTGACCAGTGGGAGACTGTTCAGGTTGACTTCTTAGTCCTCTTTTTTTTGGCTTTGGGTAGGCACCAGGAATCGAACCCAGGTCTCTGATATGGCAGGCGAGATCTCTGCCTGCTGAGCCACTATGGCCTGCCCCTTCTTAGTCCTCTTAATATAACCTGCTTATGAGGAATTTTAAAATAATATTTTCCTGTCAGCCAGTCAGATTTATAAAGATTTTGCTCTATTTCTATTGAAATACTAAAATCTGTTAAAATAGCTTGATGAAAAAATTAAAAATTTGATGTTTAATTGATATATCTAAAAGCCTCTGTTTATTCCAAAACACTTTTTTCTTTGTCTGTAGACCAGATTATCAAAAATTCTCATGATTAAAAAGGAACATATCAAGAAATTAAGGGAAATGAACACGGAAGCAGAAAAATTGGTAAGGATTTTGTTTTCTCCTTTGCTGTCTGATTTTGAAATGGTGGGGCTTTCTCTAAGAATTTAAAAATATTTTATGGAGGGAAAGCTTAAGATAGATATTTATTTTTAAATCCTTATTACTATTACTATCTCTAGTTATACTGAACTATGTTAACTAGCAATACAATGTAACATCATTGAGTATACACTTAAATAGGATTAATGGGTATATTAGGTTATTTGGCAGTTTGCCTGAGTATAATCCCTCTGACTAGTTCCTCTGACAAAGGAGGTCATCCTGACACAGGTTATAGAAAGAAAACAAAGTACTTTCAAAAGAGTAACAATTAGTCTGGCAACTGACTTTCCACAGAAATAATAGCGGTCAGAAAAGAATGAAATAACATCTTCATAGGACTGAAACAAAATAACTGCCAATTGGATTTCTATACCCAGTGAAAATTCCTTCAAAAAATGAAGGTACTGTAAAGATATTTGCAACCAGATTTACAGAATTTGCTACCAGAATACCTACATGAAAGAGAATAAAAGTATCCTGTGTAGAGGCTTGAAGTTTCAGGTAAGAATGAAGAGTAACAACAAGGGTAAATATGTGCATTAATATAAGTGACATTTACCATATAAAATAATATCTAGTGGCACTTAAAATATAAAGAGAATTAAAATACTACCTGATAATTGACTTATATCAAGGTAGAGGAGGTATAAGAAGTTAAAATGTGTGTAAGTCCTTGCACTTATCAGGAATAAGATAATGAAAGTGCCAAGTAGTATTAGACTTTGAGAAATCAAAGTGCAAACTTGAATCTCTGAGACACCTATTAAGAGAATAATAGGGCGGTGCAATGGTAGCTCAGTGGCAGAATTCTTGCCTGCCATGCCAGAGACCCAAGTTCAATTCCCGGAGCCTGCCCATGTAAAAAAAAAAAAGAAAGAAAAAAAATGTGAACAACTACCAAGCTAATGGTAGAAGATGGGTGGGAAATGGAACAATAAAAAATGTTCATTCAATCTAAAAGAAAGGAAGGAATAATGATCAGAACAGTTGGGACAAACTGAAAGGAGATGGCAGGATGGGTAGATTTAGATCTAAATGTATCAGTCATAATATTAAATATGAATAGACTAAATTTTCTGATTAAAAGAAGATTGTCAGATTGGATAAAGAATAAAATCCAACTCTCTGATGCTTACAAGAGACACCTTTAATATTAAAGGATCCTGAAAGGATAAAATTTTAAATATATAAAACAATATGCAATGCAGTTTAGAAATAACAAAAGCTGTTTTAACTGTATTGATAGATGACAAAGTAAAATTCAGGGCAAGAAATATTACTGGATAAAAAAAGAAGCACTTTATAATGATGAAATGTTTAATTGACCAGGAAGAAAGCATAATTTAGAATTTATTTATGCCTACTAACCTCAAAATATACAAAGCAAAAATTGAAAGGGAAAAAGAAAAACTCCAAAATTGTAGTGGGATAGTTTCTATTCCTCTCTCAGTATCTGATAAAACAAGCAGGCAAAAAACCAATAAGAATTTAGAAGATTTGAAAAACACATTTAAACGTGGCATCATTGGCATGTATAAAACATCTAACAGCTGCAGAAAACCCATTATTTTAAAGCACATATCATATATTTATAAAAATTGATTGTATGCTGACCCAAGCAAGTTTTAGCATATTTTAAATGATTGGACTTCTCCAGAATATGTTCTCTGACCATAGTGCAAATGAGGTAAAAAGTCACCAATGAAAAGATACCAGGAAAAAATTCTTAATGCTTAAAAATTAAAGAATGCAAGGAAGATTCCAAGATGGCAGCTTAGTGGAATTTAGTTCATCCTCTAGAACCGCTAGTAAATAGCCAGGAACAGTAGAGAACAACTGCTGGGGCCACATTAGTGCCCAGACACGCAGCATACACAGTCTGGATGAGCTGGACCAGCTGTGATTCCTCATAGAACTGTAAGTCCCCCAGGCCATGGAGGCCAGTGCCCCTCCCCCACAGACATGGCAGCCTGGTTCCTGAAAGGGAAAGGAAAGAGACTTACTAGCATCAGGGGCTTAGCTCAACCAAGGTCCACTTACAGAATTAACAAATTCTGACTACTGAAATTAGGCCCCAGCTCAGACAAACCTCGAATAAGAGTTAAAGGTACTTAGAGTTTTTGCGCCCTGCAGAGGGGGCAGGGCTGATGGGAAGAAAAGAACAAAAAGCCCACAGGTTTTTTGGATTGGATACCACAAAATGCTTGAAAAAAGGAGGAGGGCACTTAGGACCTGGAGATACATACAGCAACGTACCAATTTAAGCTCTTGACTGACAAACTCGAACTCAGGTCCTGCTCCGAAAAACTTTTTTTTTTTTTGCTTTGCTTCATTAGATAGAATTGCAAGGCTTCTCAGGCTCCTATCTGTCTCTAGTGCTTCATTCTGACCCAGGCGAGGTCAGAATGAAGCTTGTCTGAGAGAAAGGCTGATCAGGTGAAAGAAAGTAATTCCCTGGAGGCTGTGCCTTCCACAGGAGAAAGGCAGGGCCCAACTCAGGTGGAATCCCTCCCTCAAGGAATTCAGACCACAGGGACTAGAAAATTGAAGCCAGTCAACAACCTCTCCTCTGTCTCAACCAGGTCCACAGCAGGGAGGGTCTGCTAAAGTTAAAGGCACTTTATACTGGTGGGAAACCACAGGCAGACAAGCACCACATACTGGGCAGGACAGGAAAAGCACAGACTCTAGAGGCTTCTGATCTGGGAAAATCTAACTGGGATCTGTAATATCAAAGTAGACCCTCCTAAGAAAATAAAAGCTTCGTTTAGGCAGGGCAAGAAACATGAAAACTGGAACTGAAAAATTCTGATCTGTTAAACAAAACCTATTCTAGAGGTCTAGAATAAACTGAACTGAATGTCAAAGACCAGATAGAGAGCAAAGTCATCCAGCAAGAAAATCGTAGGTAAAAAGTGAAAACAATCTCCAGAGTAAACTAATTAAGGAAATCACATTTCTTGATACCAGCAAAAAATGAGTCATACTCAGAAAACTGAAGATATAGCCTAGTCGAAGGAACAAACTAACAACTCAAATGAGATACAAATTAGAACAGCTAATTCAGGATGTTTGGACAGACATGGAAAATCTCATCAGAAATCAAATTAATGAGTCCAAGGAGTATATAAAGGCAATGGGTGAACAAAAAGAAGAAATTGAAAGTCTGAAAATGTTGTCTGGAAAAACAAATCACAGAACTTATGGGAATGAAAGGCACAGAAGAAGAGATGGAAAAAACAATGGAAACATACAACATTAGATTTGAAGAGGCAGAAGAAAGGATTAGTGAACTGAAGGATGGGACATCTGAAATCCAACAAACAAAAGAAAATATAGAGAAAAGAATGGGAAAAAAGAGCAGGGGGTCAGGGAATTGAACAATAACATGAAGCACACATATATGGGTGTTGTGGGTCTCACAGAAGGAGGAGAGAAGGGAAAAAGGAGAAGAAAGACTAATGGAGGAAATTATCACTGAAAATTTCCCAACTCTTATGAAAGACATAAAATTAGAGATCAAAGAAGTGTAGCATACCCCAAACAGAATAGATCCAAACAGACATACTCCAAGACACATGCTAATCAGAATGTCAGAGGTAAAAGAGAAAGAGTTTTGAAAGCAGCAAGAGAAAAGCAACCCATCACATACAAGGGAACCACAGTAAGACTCTGTGAGTTTCTCAGCAAAAACTGTGGAAGTGAGAAGACGGGGTATGATATATTTCAAATTCTGAAAGAGAAAAACTGCCAACCAAGAATTCTATATCCAGCAAAATTGTCCTTCAAAAATGAGGGGGAAATTAAAATATTTTCAGGCAAAAAATCACTAAGAGAATTTGTGACCAAGAGACCAGCTCTGTAAGAAATATTAAAGGGAGCACTAGAGACAGATAGGAAAAGACAATTGGAAGAAAGTGGAGAAGAGTGTAGAAATGAAGACTATGAGTAAAGGTAAAAACAGAAAAAAACTAGATATGACATAAAATCCAAAAGGCAAAATGGTAGAAGAAAGTACTGCCCTTACAGTAATAACACTAAATGTTAATGGATTAAACTCCCCAATCAAAAGACATAGACTGGCAGAATGGATTAAAAAACAGGACTCATCAATATGCTCTCTACAGGAGACATTTTAGACCCAAGGACAAGCATAGGTTGGAAGTGAAAGGTTGGGGAAAGATATTTCATGCAAACAACATCAGAAAAGAACAGGAGTAGCTATACTAATATCCAGCAAATTAGACTTGAAATGTGAAACAATTAAAAGAAACAAAGAAGAACACTATGTATTAATAAAAGGAACAATTCAACAAGAAGACATAACAATCATAAATATTTATGCAGTGAGTCAGAGTGCTTCAAAATACGTGAGGCAAACTTTGAAAAGAGAAATAGACACATCTACCATAATAGTTTGGAGACTTCAATTCCCTGTGCTTATCATTGGACTGAATACCTAGACAGAAGATCAATAAACAGACAGAGAATTTGAATAATACAAAAATGAACCAGACTTAACAGACATTTTGTAGAACATTACACCCCACAACAGCAGGATACACCTTTTTCTCAAGTGCTCACAGATCATTCTCGAGGATAGACCATATGCTGGGTCACAAAGCTAGTCTCAATAAATTTAAAAAGATTGAAATCATACAAAACACTTTCTCAGATCATAAAGGAATGAAGTTGGAAATTAATAACAGGAGAGAGGGCCAGAAAATTCACAAATATATGGAGGCTCAACCACACACTCTTAGACAACCAGTGGGTCAAGGAAGAAATTACAGGAGAAATCAGTAAATATCTTGAGGCAAATGAAAATGAAAACACAACCTATCAAAATTTATGGGATGCAGCAAAGACAGTGTTAAGAGGGAAATTTATTGCTTTAAATGCCTATAGCAAAAAAGAAGAAAGAGCAAAAATCAAGAAATTAACTGTTCACTTGGAAGAACTAAAGAACAGCAAACTAATCCCAAAGCAAGCAAAAGGAAAGAAATAACAAAGATTAGAGCACAAATAAATGAAATTGAGAACATAAAAACAGTTGAGAAAATCAACAAAATCAGATGTTGATTCTTTGAGAAAATCAACAATATTGATGGAACCTTAACAAGGTTGACAAAAAAAAGCAGAGAGAGGATGCAAATAAATAAAATCAGAAATAAGAAGAGGAGACATATCCACTGACCCTGCAGAAATAAAGGAGGTAATGAGAGGACATTATGAACAACTTTATGCTAATGAATTAGACAATGTAGATGAAATGGACAACATTGACTCGAGAAGAAATAGACGACCTCAACAAACCTATCACAAATAAATTGAATCAGTCATCAAGAAGCTCCACAAAGAGAAAATCCAGGACCATATGGTCTCATATGTGAGTTCTGCCAAGTACTCAAGAAAGAATTACTACCAACCCTACTCAAACTGTTCAAAAAAATTGAAGGGAAGGGAAGGCTACCTAACTCATTCTATGAAGTCAACATCACCCTCATACCAAAGCCACACAAAGATACTACAAGAAAAGAAAATTACAGACCAATCTGTCTGATGAATATAGACCTCAACAACATTCTTGCAACTCGAATCCAGCAGCACATTAACAGAATTATATACCATGACCAAGTTGGATTCATCCCAGGTATGCAAGGATGGTTCAACATAAGAAAGCAATTAATGTAATACACTGTATCAACAAATCAAAGTAGAAAAGCCACATACCATCAATTGATGCAGAAAAGGCATTTGACAATGTTCAATATCCTTTCTTGAGGAAAACACTTCAAGGGATAGGAAGAAGGGAACTTCCTCGACATGATAACAGGAGTATATGAAAAACCTACAGCTAACATCAACCTCGATGGGAAAGACTGAAAGCTTTCCCCCTAAGATCAGGAACAAGACAAAGATGTCCACTGTCACCACAGTTATTCAACATTGTGTTGGAAGTTCTAGCCAAACCAATTAGACAAGAAAAAGAAAAAAAAAACTTCAGAATTGGAAAGGAAGAACTAAAACTCTCACTGTTTGTAGATTATATGATATGATATGTCGAAAACCCCCAAAAATCCACAGCAAAACTATTTGAGTTAATAAATGAGTACAGCAAAGTGGGAGGTTAGAAGAGCAACACTCAAAAATAGGTAGTGTTTCTATACACTAGTAATGAGCAATCTGAGGGGAAAATCAAGAATAAAATCCATTTACAGTTGCAACCAAAGAAATAAAATATTTAGGAATAAATTTAAGCATACAAAAGACCTATACAAAGAAAACTTCCCTGGCTATTAAGGAAATGCAAATCAAAACCACAATGAGATAGCTCATATCCACCAGAATGGCCATTAGCAATAAAACAGAAAACGACACGTTCTGAAAAGGATGTGGAGAAAGAAGCACACTTATCCACTGTTGGTGGGGGAATGTAAAATGGTACAACCGCTGTGGAAGGCAGTTTGGCGTTTCTTCACGAAGCTAAGTATAGAATTGCCGTTTGACTGACAATGCCATTGCTGGGTATCTACTCAGAGGACATGAGGGCAAAGACATGAACGGATATTTGCACACCAGTGTTTATAGCAGCATTATTTACAATTGCTAAGAGATGGAAACAGGGCGGGCCACGGTGGCTCAGCAGGCAGGAATGCTTGCCTGTGATGCCAGAGGACCCGGGTTCGATTCCTGGTGCTTGCCCATGTGTAAAAAAAAGAGATGGAAACAGCCCAAATGTCAATAAACCAATGAGTGGCTAAAAAGCTGTGTGGTATATACATGAACTAACATTAGTGAATGAACTTTGAGTATTTCTGCTTAGAACAGAGACCATCAGGAGATAGAAATAGGGTAGATATTGAATCTATAATTTAAAAGTTAGTCACAAAGAAGACATACCCCCAAATGAATTCTTCCAGACCAGTGAATTCTACCAGAATATTCATCAACATCAATCTACAAATAACTCTTCTAGGAAGCAGAAAAAAACAGGAGCACTTTCCAACTCATTTTATAGTGCTTGAATAATATGATACCAAAACCTAATAGTCATAAAAGAAAGAAAAATTGCAGGTCATTCTCATTTTGTATGGGCAAGAATCCTATACAAAAGATTAGCAAAGGAAATTCAGCGATATAAATAAATGGAATCTAGGGCCACAGAAGCTGCGATGGTCTCTACAGATAAATTATGAAAATAGAATATACAGCTTGGAAGTTAGAATGACCAAAATACCCAGTAGCTCTTTTATTTCTTAGGTATGTAACAAAACTCAGTATGAATTGAATAAATTATTCTAGTAGGATGGTGGATGCACATAGCATACCAGTGTTAATAAAGTGACTAAATTCTTAAAACCCTAAGAATTTTAGGAGTTGATTTTAGGAGTTGATATCTCATGATGTCTAAAGAAAATACAAAACTTCCACAGCCAGCAGAAGAACAAATGGACATCCATTAATTTTAGAGAATCTCTAACATGCCATCAACCTACTATTCATTCATGTTAATGTCTTAAGTATCACAGTGCAGAATACCCAGTCATTTAACAGAAGAATTCCAACAGGTAACCATGAACTAGTCATTGGTAATAAAATATTTTAAACTTGTACACCAATTATATTTTCAAACAGGAAGAAAAATACACCTCTTTTTTTTTTTTTTTCTTACCAAGGCACAGTCATTTAAACCTAAGTCTGAAATTCAGGTTTACAAGAGTAAAGCAAGCAAGAGGTATCTGATTGCTGTGAAATAATGTAGGTTTCCAAAAGAAGGAAATCGTAAATAACATGCTTATCTTGTGAAAGACCTTCAGGTTCAATTGTTTAAAGTAGCAGGTGCAATAAATACTCTTGCTAATTGTGTTGATTTTTGAAGGTGTGCTAACTATTAGTATCAAAATATATTCAGGACTTTCTTGAATTTGTCTGTATTTATTAAAAACAAGTGCTGGTATATGACATGAGAAAAAAAGATAGAGGATAAAGATTGAGGCAGTATAACTTAGTAATGCCTAGAGTGGACAGTGATTGTGATTAAATGTACAAATATAAAAATGGTTTTGCATGAGGGAAAACAAATGAATGGTAACATTGTAAGGTGTTGAAAATGGGATGGTATACAGAAAAATATAATCAATACAAGGTAGGATCTATAGTTAACATTAACATTGTATAATATGCTTCCATTGAATGTAACAAAGGCAATATGCCAAAACTAAATATCAGTAAATGGGGGATATTGTGGAAGGGTATGGGATTCTTCATGGAAGACAAGGAAATGTCTTTATATACATTGTGGTGATGAAGGCATGGCTATGTGATTATACCAGGCACCTTTGATTTTTTACTTAGGTTGAATTTATATGTGAATAAAACTGTTTAAAAAATGGACAGAGGTGATAAATACACTACTGTGAATGATATTGTGAGCCATTGTTGTATACTATCTATGGACTGTATGTGTGTGAAGATTTCAGAATAAAAATATTTCATTAAAAATAGTAAAGGCAATTTGGGGGGGGGAAATGGTGGAAGAGGATAGATTTCCCTTAAAAGTAGCTCCTTTGTGTTACATGTGATAAGTATGGTAAGTACTTGTTTATAGTCTTTATTTAATGAGTCATACATTTAAGTGGAATTATCAAAAAGGAAGTATGTATATGGATATGTGAATTAGAGATTAGTCTTTTTTTTTTTTTAAGATGTATTCCATGGACAGATATGCTTTATTTTAACATCTGCATAAATATGAGTTAATGTGGAACAATAACATGTTTCTCTAAAGAGTTAACATTTGTTTAGTCCACAAAAGTACTTGTCTTTGAATTCAGCTAACTGACACATTATAAGCAGTACTCCCTTATCGCTAATCATTTTTACCACAGACAAAATCCAAAATCTTTGGGTGGCATTTCTCATTTCTCTGGAAATCTTTTAAACTGCTTCCAGTTGCAATAAAGCAAAGTTTTTCTGCTCACATTCACTCCATTGGAGGCACAAACATCCCTCAGTTTTCTTGTTTCAATTTGCAGAGGTAATATACAAATACAGAACTTGATGCTAGCACATACTAAAAAAGTATAATCTCCATATTCTCATAATGATCCATTTAAAATTTTTTATTAAAAATTATTTCTATTATCTCTCCACAGTTATAAAAAAATTCCATACTATAAATTATTATACATCTTGATTTACAAGTAAGAATAAAATGTTAAATTCAACATGTTAGAATTTCTGAATTACATTGATAGGCATTTAGTGAAAGGAACTAAAACCTTAAATATTTGTATTTCAACCCCAATTAAGTTTTTGAAAAGGTATCAATTTGTTTATAGGCACAGTCCACTCAATAACTTGATGTCCATAAAGATGAGATTAATCTGGTGGATGGAGATTTGCATGCTAGACATGCTGGACCCATCCATGCAACTGAGTGATCGTCTCTTAATTTTTTGCCCTGTGTTTCAAATAAAATGAAATATATACATGATAAAAATTGTAAGCAGTACAGAAAGCTCTGTAACAACAAGTAATGTCCTTTTCTCCAGTAACCAGCAAATTTGATATCTTCAAAATCATTAAAACAGTCATACGGAATAATTTGTGTACTGAAGTCACAAATTAAAACCTTGGAGTCTCTTATCTGAAAATAACTCAGAGGTCTTTGGAATTGGGTTGATTGTTTTATATATTACTTCTGTTGCAGTGGAAAGCCATACAATCTTCAATCTTCTTTAAAAATAAAAAATAGAAAAGAGCAAAGCAACATGGCAGCACACACATACAGCCAGGAGATGGGTAACTCCAGACAGCACTCAGCTCCATGGATTTGCTCATGGCTGCAGGGAGGGCCTCTGGTATCATCCTTGAAACTTCACTATTATATTTAGTAACAACGTATTTTCTCAAGTTAAGAAAAAATTCTCGTAAAATGAGATCATCTGGTCCTTATAAAATGGAAAGCTTAACTCTGTCAGATTCAGTTCATCTGGTCATTACTTAACAGAAAAATATCTTTGTTTAACATTGTACAAAAAAGCTTTAGCCATCATGATCCACACATAAATTTAAAAACAGGTCCAACCTTTTCTAAAGAACAGACGGAAGGCAAGACAACAAGCGAGTAAGGGTGGAGAAAGAAAACTTCTGAGAAACTATCTCCAGCAATGAGAAGCTAGGTATTTTTCCTCCAAAAAAACGCTTGCTCTCAGGGTGAGCAGGAAAGGCTTACAAGACCACTGACTGCAGGAGCTCAGCCAAGTCCAGCTTCAATGCCTCAGATCCTTCTGGCCAGTTGCACATCCTTCCAGAAAAGGGAGAGACATGGGATGGGTCCAGCATGTCTAGCATGCAAATCTCCATCCACCAGATTAATCTCATCTTTATGGACATCATGTTACTGAGTGGACTGTGCCTATAAACAAATTGATACCTTTTCAAAAACTTAATTGGGGTTGAAATACAAATATTTAAGGTTTAATGTTTTAGTTCCTTTCACTAAATGCCTATCAATGTAATTCAGAAATTCTAACATGTTGCATTTAACATTTTATTCTTACTTATAAATAAGATATATAATAATTTATACTATAGAATTTTTTATAACTGTGGAGAGATAATAGAAATCATTTCAATAAAAAATTTTTAATGGATCATTATGAGAATACGGAGATTATACTTTTTTAGTAGGTGCTAGCCTCAAGTTCTGTAAAGAGAGGAGATAGGCATCCTCAAAGAGATGAACTAGAAAAGTTTGTGCTGCCTCTTGTTGGGCCACAGAGTTAAAGTCCACACCGCGAGAGAACTTAGCACATGTTTCTCTCACCAGGAGGCTGAAGGGCAGCTTCCTTACCAATAGATCTATGCTCTTCTGTAGCCTTTGGATCTCCTTTAGAATCCGATGTCTCTGCTCACCACGTTGACGGGAGAAAGTGCCTGAGGGGGTGCCCCGCGGCAGAGTGCCGAGAGTTGCACTCTCCCTGCCCCTCTGGGGGCTTCCGGCTTGTGGCTTCTGCCGCCTGGGCCAATAGCAAAGGAGCTCTGGCACCCACTCCCAGCGCCCAGCGCCAGGCGTCAGACACCACCCCCCAACCCCCGCTGACTCGCAGTCGGACTACTGGGAAGGGGCTGGGGGGTGTCTGGGAAAGGTCCGGAGAGCTGGCCAGCAGTGTGCCCTGGAGGATCCTACACTGAAGGGAGAAATTAGTTTTTAATGTAAGTAAAATGTGGAAGGTTTTCTTAGTCTGTGCCATTTCTATTATATTGATGTAATACACATAAAGAAGTTTTAAAAATCAGAATCTTTTTATCTTTTAATCTGTATCTATTATTTATCCTATTTTGTATATTGTGGATTGGAATTTTGCCAAGTATTTCAGAGACAAATACACATTACCCAATTAGTTTAATTCCTTCTTTCGAGAAGGAGGGATCTCAGATATTGTATTTTGAGATTTTAGTTTTAGTATCTCTAGAATATTTATCAAGTATATTTATCAAGTTCAAAAAGTTTAACATTGATATAAAATTTACACTCAATATTCTAATATTTTCATCTGTCCAAGTAATGTCCTTTTGGCCACTATATACTCCGTTAGTAGATCCAGTCCAGGATCACATGTTGCATTTAATCATCATTGTCTCTTTAGCCATCCTTTTTTTTTATTGTGGAAATATACAACATAAAAATTTCCCATCCCAACCAGTCTCAAACATTAAATTCAGTGGGATTAATCATATTCACAGTGTTTTGTTATCCTCATCGCCAAACATTACCAGAACTCTCCCATCACTCCAAACAGAAACCCTGGATTCATTATCCATTAACTCCCCATTCCTCAGACCCACCCAAGTATCTATATTGCATTTTCTGTTTTTATGGATTTACTTATTTTAGTTATTTAAGTTGAATCATACAATATCTGACCCATTGTCCGACTTATTTCACTCAGTATGATGGTGTCTTCAGACGTTCATCTATGGTGTAGCATGTCAGAACTTCATTTCTTTTAATGGCTGAATAATGTTCCATTGTACGTGGTATTAACTTTGAACTGAACTGTAAAATTGCTGTAGATGCTTGTTTAAAAGGCTACCAGGTGATGAAGATGGTGGACTAGGAAGCCCAGGAATCATTCCCCCCACCACAACAGCTATTAAACAGGCAGGAACTGTCTGAATGAACTGCTTCAAAACTCAGGAGTCCAGTAGAACATTGTACAGCATCCAGGGAAGAGCTGGAAGAAGAGGATGGTAAATTATAGTAATTATCAGTAAATTACTCTCTCCACACAGCAGTTGCTGTCTTCTAGTCTCCACTCTTGCAGCAGGTAGTAGTGAGGTCCAGCCAGTGGTATACCTTTCCAGTGTCACAAGAGGAAATAAAAATCCACTTCCCCAAGATCCAGGGCATGGACCAATCAATGATCACTGCTTTTAACTAGCTATTTCTGATTACTGGGGGCCCAGCTCTGAAGGAAGCCATTTTCTAACCCACCCCAAATAAAGGTGGCAGAGGAAACTTGTATGCTCCCTCAGAGCTGCAGAGGACAGTTGAAGGACTGCATTTGCTGGGCAGGGGCTGAGTCAAGAAAGTGCAGCTTTGGGGAGTTATTATAAGAAGGTCTTGGTACCTTTCTTAGCCCCTCCACCATCCCTGCCCCAAGAAAGTTTGGAACCGACCAGCACTCCCTTTGTGGGTCCCAGACCTCATTCTGTCAGGGAAAGACGGACTTGGGAAATGCCTTTCCAGCATTTCCCCCTACCAGAATTTGCCCTGCAAGCAAATGAAGCTTGAGACAATGAAAGCAGTGTAAAAAACCTAGATGCATCCAGCACAGGGTAAAGTCTTACCTGCTTTAAATCCAGCAGTAGAACACCAGAGAGAGGAAGAAGATCTGTTTCCTAGGAAATAGAGGGGACAATCAAATTCCTCTTAACAGGGAACTCTTAAGGCCACTAGCAAGCCCAAGCCCAGGAAAATCACAGACCCAGACAAACAGGGCCCTTTACATATGGTTTGGGCTGACCTTACTGATTAAGAGGCCTGAACTCTGAAAGAGAGCTCCAGCCAACTCAAACCTAATTTGCAAAGACAATAAAAGGTTCTTTTCTCCTAGGTTTGCTTTGTTTTTTAGCTCCTGATATTCAAGAAAATCTCTGTCATATTGCCAGCTGGTTGCAAACTCAAGAAACAGACATTTCAGGAATAAGTCTCTGATTTAACATTTTAAAATATTAAAGTGTGCAGTGTGCAAGACAAAGAAGCAGGAAATGGTGGCCCTTCCAAACGAAGAGAATGAACTTCTAAAAAACGCTAATGAAGACCAGATCATAGACATACCAAAGACTTTTAAAAAATGATCATTATGCTCAAGGAGATGAATGCAAATACAGAGAAAGCACTAAAGTGTATCAGGAAAACTACAAATGAATAATATGAGAATCTCAATAAAGGTATAGAAATGTTTAAAAGACAACAAACAGAAATACTGGAGTTAACGTAGGAACTGAAATGAAAAATTCCCAGGAAAGCCTCAAAAGCATATTGGAAATGGTAGAAGAAAGAATCAACAAATTAGAAGATAAGATAATTGAAATTTCTCAGGTTGAGAAGCAGAAATATATATATATATATATATATATATATATATATATATATATATATAAAATGGAAATACCCTAAAAGACCTCTAGGACACTGTCAAGTATAGCAATATATGCATTATGGGAGTCTCAGTTAAAGATAGAAGGAATATTCAAAGAAATAATGGCATAAAACTTCCCAAGCTTAGCAAAAGACATAAATATGTACATCCAAGAAGCCCAGAGACACCAGAAAGAATAAACTTGAAGAAAAATATGCCCCATCACATACTGGTCAGACTGTCAAATACAAAAGACAAAGAGTTATGAAAGCTGCAAGAGGAAAGCGTTGTATTATGTACAGGGGAGTCCTAATCAGTCAGTTGAGTGCTGATTTCTTATCAGAAACCACAGAGGCAAGAAGGCAGTGGGTTGAAATATTTAATGTGCTGAAAGAAAACAACTGACCACCAAGAATCTTATGTGGTATGTTCTAGTTTGCTAGCTGCCAGAATGCAATATACCAGAAACAGAATGGCTTTTAAAAGGGGACGTTAATAAGTTGCTGGTTTACAGTTCTAAGGCTGAGAAAATGTCCCAATTAAAACAAGTCTATCGAAATGTCCAATCTAAGGCATCCAGGGAAAGATACCTTAGTTCAAGAAGGCTAATGAACTTCAGGGTTTCTCTCTCAAGTGGAAAGGTCCATGGCGAACACAGTCAGGGTTTGTCTCTCATCTGAAAAGACACATGGTGAACATGGCACCTTCTGCTGGCTTTCTCCCCTGGCTACCTGTTTCATGAAGCCCCCTGGAAGGCATTTTCCTTCTTCATCTCCAAAGGTCGCTGGCTGGTGGACTCTCTGCTTCTCATGGCTATGTCATTTTCTGCTCTCTCTGAATCTCTCTTTCTCCAAAATGTTTCTTCTTATAGGATTCCAGTAAACTAATCAAGATCCACCTGAATGAGTGGAGACATATCTCTACCTAATCCAGTTTAACAGCCACTCTTGATTGAGTCACATCTCCAGGGAGATGATCTAATTACAGTCTCAAACATACACTGCCAAATTGGGATTAGAAGAAATGGCTGCCTTTACAAAATGGAGTTAGGTTTAAAACATGGTTTTTCTAGGGAGCATATATCCTTTCAAACCTGCACATTGAGACCTTTTTTTAAAATGAGGGAGAGATTAAGACATTCTCAGATAAACAAAAACTGAGGGAGTTCATAACCACTAGATCTGCCCTACAAGTAATGTCAAAGCTAATTTTTCAGACTGAAGGAAAATGTCACTAGACAGTGGTCCAGGTAGCACAAAGAAATAAAGACCTGTGATAAAAGTAACCAGTTGGATAATTGTAAATGCTGGAATAACTGCATTTTTTGGAGTGTAACTCCGCTTCTAACTTCCTACAAGTGCTAAAATATAAATGCATTAAAAGTGATGATAATCTGTGGTTTGGGACATATGGTATACATGATGCAATTTGTAACAAGTACAAAAAAGGTTACAGGAGAGGTGATGTCAATAACATGGCAACATACACAGCTACTGAAAACCTCTCCCCAGAGATTCAACAAAAAAAGTGACAATTCTTCCTTGTTCAGAACTCTGGAGGAAAGTGTAGACTGAAGAGGGATCCCAGTCTATACAAACTGTGAATCAAGGAAAGAGAAAAATATCAGATAGGAAGCTTCCGTCCCAAACTGGCTGGTCCTTTCCCCTCCCCCTCACTTGTTCCCACACCACTCAGTCCCAGAGACAGCAGCCAAGATCCCTCCCACCATCCATCACACAGACTGTAAAGTCTCTCAGCAGTGAGACAACACCTGCCTATGTCCAGACACAGAGACCCAAGCCAGAAGAGAATCATGGCAAGACTTAAGCCACAGGGAAGGGAAGAATGCAAAAGGGAAGCAAGAAAGAGTTTCCAAAATGGAAGATCAGGAAGGGAACAGTGACTTCCCTGAAAGCAGCAAGTAGCCAGGCAGAAATTAACCACAGAAACTGTTTGGAGGCCCTAGGGGACAGGGAGGGCATTTCAAGGCCCAGGTCAGTGAAGGGTGAAGAGTCTGAGAAAACTTGAATGGAGACTGTTTCCAGCCATGAGTCCTGGTCCCCATCCCCCACCCTTAAGGAAAACACAGTTGGAGCCCTGATCCTTGCCTGGGAACAGCAGGGGGGGAAGCCTACCCCATGCCTGGGGACAGCAGGGGGGATCCTACCCTACAAGTAAAGTGGGGGCACGACCCCATATTGAGCCAGATTTTGGCCATGAAATGAGGGCACAAAACCCATAGTTCCTAAGCCCTACCCAATCAGACGCTGCCAGGGCTCCAGGAGGTGAACAGTTTCTGGGAACAGGAAAGTTGATGCGCAGCACTATTTGCTGGGCAGGCTAGAAAGTGCGGGGGAACTGCTGGGCCTTTCGGTTTCTTTTCAGACCCTATCTCAAGGTCCACTGGAGCTGGTCTCCGTCCCTTGCATGGGTTCCCAGCCCTGTTTTGGCTGAGAAATCCCGACAACTCAGCTGTCAAAACAGTACCCTAATACAAACCCAGGCAAAACTAAACCATAGACAAGAGAGAGAAATCAACTTTCAGAATAAACTTGTCTAGATAATCAAATGACCACGTATCAGCAAAAAATCACAAAGCATACTAAGACTTAAGAAGAAATGGCCCAATCAGAGTAATAGATCAGAAAGTCAGAGGAGATACAGAATCTGGACCAGCTGATCAAACATGTGCAAACAAACCTTCTGAATCAATTCAAAGAAATGAAGGAAAATGTGAAGATAAAGGATATTAAGAATATACTGGAAGAGCATAAAGAAAAATTTAAAAGAATAGTACAAAAAATAACATCATGGAAATAAAAGAAACTGTAGATGGAATTAAAAATATGCAGGAGTGAGTGTGCAAAGGTGGTTCAGTGGTAGAATTCTCACCTGCCATGTGGGAGACTTGGGTTTGATTCCTGCCTGTGCACTTCCCCAAAAAACAAACTAACCAAAAACAAAAATTCAACAAATGGTGCTGCAGTAACGGGGTACTCACATAGAAAAAACAATGAAATGATAACCTGCCATACAGCATACCAAAATATATATATATACACACACACACACACACACACACATACATACATGCATACATGCTCGAGATATACAACAGTAGATTTGAGAAAATGGAAGAAAGAAGCAAGCTAGGAAGACAGATCAATAAAGCAGACAAAAGAACAAATGGAGAAAAACATGGAAAATTTTGAGCAGGGGCTCAGGGAAATGGTTGACAACACAAAGTGCACAAATATACTCATCATAGGTGTCGTAGAAGGAGAAGAGAAGGAAAAAGGGCCAGGAAGAATATTTAAAGAAATAATGGCTGAAAAATTCCCAACCCTTATAGAAAATATAAATAGGCAAATCCAAGAAGCCCAATATACTCCAAACAGAATCAGTTCGAATAGATACACTCAAAGACCCATGGTATTCAGACTGTCAAATGCCAAAGAGGAGGAAATTCTGTGAACAGCAAGAGACAAGTGATGCACAAGGAAAGCCAAATAAGACCAAGTACTGATTTCTTATCAGACACCATGGAGGCAAGAAGGCAGTGTACAATATATTTAAGATACTGTAAGAGAAAAAAATTGCCCATCAAGAATTCTTTATCCAGAGGCAGCGGCGGTCACTGGCTCAGGTCCATGACCCGTGCCAGGTTCCACTGGCCTCTTGTGCTCACAGTCAGCACGGCAGCGCGGGCAGACTTTGGGGAGGTGGCTGGGGTGCGGCTGGGCGGTGGGCATTGCGCGTAGCGCCTGGCCATGCGGCTCCCCCACCGTGGGCACCCCAGGCTGCAGAGAGGACCCCGCACTAGGGCTCTGGGCGGGCTGCGTGGCGTGGCCTTGGGCCTCGACTGGAGGGATGCTGTCCCGAAAGAAAACCAAAAGTGAAGTGTCCAAGCCAGCCCCTGCTGTGGAATCTTATGCCTTCATTCATCCGGCATGGTCCAACAGTTCCAAGATGAACTGATATCTGTCTTCCAGATTCAAGCCCTAATACTTTTGCAGCCTCTGGAGATGGAGTAGTTTCAAGAAACCAGAATTTCCTTAGAACTCCAATTCAGAGAACACCTCATGAAAAAAGGAGAGAAAGCAACAGATTATCTGCACTGTCCTATCTTACCAGCAGTCTAGCAGATGTCCCTAGGGAATATGGCTCTTCTCAGTCATTTTTAACTGAAGTTAATTTTGCTGTTGAAAATGGAGGCTCTGGTTCCCAATATTATTATTCAGATAACTTTTTTGATGGTGAGAGAAGGCGGTCATTTGGAGATCGTGTACGTGAAGACTACAGATACTTTGAATATAATCATGGTCTCTTCCAAAGGATGTCACAGAATCAGGGGAGGCATACTTCAGGTATTGAAAGAGTTGCATCTACATCTTTAGGAAATTTAGCTAGCCATGGTTCTGAAGATTTCGCCCTTCCTCCTGGCTGGTCTGTGGATTGGACAGTGAGAGGGAGGAAGTATTACATAGATCACAACACAAACACAACTCACTGGAGCCACCCCCTTGAGCAAGAGGTCCTTCCGCCAGGCTGGGAGCGAGTGGAGGCACCAGAGTTTGGGGCCTACTATGTAGACCATGTGAATAAGAAGGCTCAGTACAGGCACACCCATGCGCCTAGTGTACCTCGGTATGATCAGCCTCCTCCTGTCACATACCAGCCACAGCAAACTGAAAGAAACCAGTCCCTTTTGGTCCCTGCAAATCCTTATCATACTGCAGAAATTCCAGACTGACTTCAGGTTTATGCCTGGGCTCTTGTGAAATATGACCACATTCTGAGTGGGAACTCTTCCAGCTGGCTGACCTGGACACATACCAAGGGATGCACAAGTTGCATGAAAGAACTGGAACAGATTGTTACAATGTATGAAGCTTACACACAGGCTGTTCTCACAGAGCTGGAAAACCACAAGCAGAGACAGCAATGGTTAAAGCATTAAGTCTGAATGAAACCATCTATGAATGTAAATTTGTATAACATGGTATTATCCTAGTACTGTTATATTTTGATTTGGACACTTAGTTTAATTTCCTTTTCTCTTAAAAATATAGGTTTTTTTCTATAGTTTGATGGGAAAAAAAAAAAAAAGAGTTCTTTATCCAGCAAAGCTGTCCTTCAAAAATGAGGAAGAGTTTATATTCACAGGTAAATAGAAGCTGAAAGAGTTTGTTAATAAGAGACCACTCCTACAAGAACCACTAAAGTGAGTCCTGCCAGATGTAAAGAAAAGATAGGAGAGAGAGGTCTGGAGGAAGGTACAGAACTGAAGAATATTAGGAAGGATAACTTAAAGGATAAAAAGCGAGAAAGAAAAAATAGATCTGTGAAATAAAAACCAAATGATAAGATGGTCAAATCAAAAACTGCCTTTACAGTAATAACTTTGAATGTTAACTGATTAAACTCCCCAATCAAAAGACGCAGATGGAAAGAATGGGTTAAAAAAAAAACATGATATGCTGTTTACAGGAGACTTGTGTTAGAGCAAAAGATAAAGATAGGTTGAAAGTGAAAGGATTCATAAAGATAATTCATTTAAGTAGTAACCAAAAGAAACTTGGGATAGGTTTACTAATATCAGACAAAATAGACTTTAAATGTAAAAATATTATGAGGTAAAGAAGGACACTAAATAGTAATAAAAGGGGCAAATCAACAAGAAGAAATAACAATCATAAATAACCATGCTTCTAATCAGTATGCCCCAAAATACATGAGGCAACAGTGGCAAAACTGAAGGGAGTGTTAGACGACTCTCCTGTCATAGTGGGAGACATCAACACACTACTCTTTCCAATATATAGAACTACTAAATAGAGGCTCAATAAAGAAACAGAGAATCTAAATAATAGATAAATGAACTAGACCTAATGGACATATAGAATATTGTGTCCCAAAACAGCAGGAGATACACATTCTTCTCAAGTGCTCTCATGGAACATTTTCAAGGATAGACCATATGCTGGGGCATGAAACAGGTCTTAATAAATTTTAAAAGATTGAAATTATACAAAGTACTTTCTCTGATAACAGTGGACTGAAGCTGGAAATCAGTAACAAACAGAACTGGAAAAGCAAAAACATGGAGGTTAAACAACACACTCATACAATCAATGGGTCAAAGAAGAAATTGCAAGAGAAATCAGAGAATATCTTGAGACAAATGAAAACAAGAACACAAGGTATCAGAACTTAAGGGGTGCAGCAAGGCACTGGTGAGAGGGAAATGTGTAACACTAAATGCCTGTATTAAAAAGGAAGAAAAAGCTAAAAATCAATGACCTAATTGAACAGAGAAAGAATAATAAATTAATCCCAAAGCAAGCAGAAGGAAAGAAATAACAAAGTTTAAAGCAGAAATTAATGAAATAGGGAATAAAAAAATAGAGAAATTCAGTAAAAGCAAAAGTTAGTTCTTTGGGAAGATCAATAAAATTGACAAACCCTTAGCTAGACTGACAAAACGAGAGAAGCTGCAAATAAAATCAGAAGGGCGGTGGGGGGTGGGGAATATTACCACAGGACCCAAAGAAATTTAAAAGATCATAAATGGTTACTCTGAACTACTCTGTGCCAACAAGGTAGAAGACTTAAATGAAATGGACAATTTCCTACACACAAACAACCTATATGGACTCAAAAAGAAATAGAAGACCTCAACAAACCGATCACAGGTAAAGAGATCAAATCAGTCATCAAAAACCTACCAACAAAGAAAAGCCCAGGACCAGACAACTCCACAGGCAAGTGTTACCAAGCATTCCCAGAATAATTAATACCATTCCTGCTCAAATCTTCCAGAACTTTGAAAAGGGAACATTGCTTAACTCACTCTGTGAAGCCATCATTATCCTAATGCCAAAGCCAGAAAAAAACACTACAAAAAAAGGCTAATCTCTCTAATGAATATAGATGCAAAATCCTCAACAAAATACTTGCAAATTGAATGCAACAGCATATTAAAAGAATTATATACCATGACAAAGTGGGTTTTATTCCAGGTATGCAAGTGTGGCTCAACACAAGAAAATCAATTATTGTAATACACCACATTAACAAATTTAAAGGGAAGAAACAACTGATCATCTTGATTAATGCACAAAAAGCTTTTGATGAAATTCAGCATCCTTTAATTTAAAAAAAAAATCACTTCAAAAGATAGGGATTGAAGGAAACTTCCTCAGCGTGATAAATGGCATATATGAAAATCCCACAGCTAACATTATACTCAATGGTGAGAGACTGAAAGCTTTTTCTCTGAGATCAAGAACAAAATAAGGATGCCAGTTGTTGCCATTGCTATTTAACATTGTGCTACAAGTTCTAGCTAGAGCAGTTAGGCAAGAAAAAGAAGTAAAACACATCCAAATTGGAAAGGAAGAAGTAAAACTCTCACTACTTGCAAATGGTATGATCCTCTATTTATAAAATCCAGAAAAGCTACTACAGCTAATAAGCGAATTCAACAAAGTGTAGAATACAATATCAACATGAAGAAATCAGTGGTGTCCTATACACTTGTAATGAACTATCTGAGGAGGTAACCAAGAAAAAGTTCCATTTACAATAGCACCTAAAACAATCAAGGATCTAGGAATAAACCTAACCAAGCATGTAAAGGACTTGTACACAGAAAACTACGAAATCATGCTAAAAGTAATCAAAGAAGACCTGAATAAATGAAAGATAGTCCATATTCATGGATTGGAAGGCTAAATGTTGTGAAGATGTCAATTCAACCCAAATTAATCCATAGATTAATTGCAATACCAATCAAAACTCCAACACACGGTGTCGGTGGAGTAATGGCTGTTCGTCGGGCACTACATTTCGTATTCAAAGTGGGAAACCGCTTCCAGACGGCGCGTTTCTATCGTGATGTCTTGGGAATGAAGGTTCTGCGACATGAAGAATTTGAAGAAGACTGCAAAGCTGCCTGTAATGGGCCTTATGATGGGAAATGGAGTAAAACCATGGTGGGATTTGGGCCTGAGGATGATCATTTTGTTGCAGAACTGACTTACAATTACGGCATCGGAGACTACAAGCTTGGCAATGACTTCATGGGTATCACACTGGCTTCTAGCCAGGCTGTCAGCAACGCCAGGAAGGTGGAGTGGCCACTTAGTGAAATTGCAGAAGATGTTTTTGAAATTGAGGCCCCAGGAGGATATGAATTCTATTTGCAGAATTGCAGTCTACCTCAGTCAGACCCTGTATTAAAAGTAACTCTAGCAGTGTCTGATCTTCAGAAGTCCGTGAACTACTGGTCTAATCTACTGGGAATGAAAATTTATGAAAAAGATGAAGAGAAACAAAGGGCTTTGCTGGGCTATGCTGATAACCAGTGTAAGCTGGAGTTACAGGCCATCAAGGGTACAGTTGATCATGCAGCAGCTTTTGGAAGAATTGCCTTTTCTTGCCCCCCAAAAGAGTTGCCTGACATAGAAGACTTGATGAAAAGGGAAAACCGAAAAATTCTGACTCCCCTCGTGAGCCTGGATACCCCAGGGAAAGCAACAGTGCAAGTGGTTATTCTGGCCGATCCTGATGGACATGAAATTTGCTTTGTGGGGGATGAAGCATTTCGAGAACTTTCCAAGATCGATCCAGAGGGAAGCAGACTGTTGGATGATGACTCCAGAAACTAATCAAGACCCACTGACATGGGTGGAAGCATGTCGTCACCTAATCCAGCTTAACAACCACTCTTGATTAAATCACATCTCTGGGGAGATGATCTAATTACAGTTTCAGTCATACAGTGCTGAATAGGGATTAGAAGAAGCAGCTGCTTTTCAAAATGGAATTAGGATTAAAATGTCTTTTCTAGGGTATATACATCATTTCAAACCACCACAATGGTGTATAATCAATGGCTCACAGTATCATCACATATCAAAATATCATCACCATGATCATTTTTTTTAGCACATATATCCCATATACCTTACCCTTCCCTCTCATTGACCACTAGTATTTCCATCTACCCAATTTATTTTACTTATCCCCCTATAATTTATTTTTTATCCATTTATTCTTACTCATCTGTCCATACCCTGGATAAAAAGCATCAGACACAAGGTTTTCACAATCACACAGTCACACTGTCAAAGTTGTATCTTTATACAATCATCGTCAAGAATCAGGAGCACTAGAACACAGCTCAACAGTTTCAGATACTTCCCTCAGCCATTCCAATACACCATAAACTAAAAAGGGATATCTATATAATACATAAGAATAACCTCCAGGATAACCTCTCTGTTTGAAATCTCTCAGCCACTGAAACTTTATTTTGTTCACAGAGCCATTTTTGAATAGTTTTCCTTTACCTTTAAATTCTGTTGTCACCAAGAGCTGTGAGTTCTAGCTCTGTTGTCCTTTTGTCTTTCCATTTTCATTTAGAAAAGCCCCTCATTATCACTTTACTGCAAAAAAAAAAAAAAAGCCTCCTGCCACCTTCCAGCCCATCCCCATTCTCTGCTACCAGCATTAGCTTTCCAAAGCATAAATACAATAATTTTTAAACTGTTTAATCTTTGGATAACTCTGCTGCCTCCAAGTTTCATTCCAGACTCTGACATAGAGCATGTACTCTACTCTTCAGTCTTCTATACTGCTTCTCCTCCCTAACCCATCCCTCATTCCAGTCCCAGTGAACTGTTTATATTAACCAAGATAGAGCTGCTTGCTTCTTCTGAAAGGCTTTCTCTCCTTTTCCTCAGTTTATCCATCAAAACTCAGGTGCTGTCTTGGATTCTCCAAACCAGGGTTAGTTGCTCTTTCCCTCCATTTTTATGGCTTCTAAAAGACAGAGACTTCTGTATTTTTGTGGATTTTGTTTTTATCATATCTCATATTTTTAAATACTTTTTATTTCCATTAAAATAAAAAATCAGGCCTGTGAGGGAGGATAGTGACTGCCATCCTGTTCAGTTGTCGAGATGTCCAGCGCCAGCACCAGCTGCAAGAGTCAGGAGAAGCCGCGGGAGATCATGGACACAGAGGAAGATAATGCTTAAGAAAGATAGGGAGTATCTTCAGTGATACAATCACAAGGAAAAACAGATTGATTTTTGGTTTGGGTTAGAGACTTGACAGTACAAAAAGCTGATGAAGTTGTTTGGGTACGTGCAAGGGTTATACAAGCGGAACTAAAGGAAAGCAGTGTTTCTTAGTCCTTCGCCAGCAGCAGTTTAATGTTCAGGCTCTTGTGGCTGTGGGAGACCATGCAAGCAAGCAGATGGTTAAGTTTGCTGCCAGATGCATCAAGTCTTAAATTCCAGCAATAACATTAAAATATCACTATGTGCAAGTTTACACAAAAGTTTACTAACCAACAAATAAACAGGAGGTGATGACCCAGACCAAGGATTAAGGCATTAGAAACTGTCAATGAGGAGCGCCATACTTGGGACATTCCAGACAAAGACTTTTTAAAAAATGGTCCTAAATATGCCAGAGAGTTAAAGGAAAACATGGATGAAGAAACAAAGAGCTAAAGGAAAACAGGGACAAAGAAACAAAGGTAATTGGAAATAATAGATGAACAGAAAGAGAATAGCAGTAGAGAGATGGAGATTGTGAACAGGAACCAAGCAGAGCTGAAGAGCACAGTTACAGAAATAAAAAATTCACTAGAGGTATTCAACAGTAGATTGGAACTGGCAGAAGAATCAGTGAACTCGGATAAGATAGTTAAAATTATCTAGTCGGAGGGGTAGAAAGAGGAAAGAATGAAGAAAAGTGAACAGAGCCTGAGGAACCAGTGGGGGCACCATCACGTGTAACAATATAAGCATTATGGGAGTCCCAGAAGGAGAAGAAAGAGGAAGGGGTAGAGAGAATATTCAGTGAAAATTTCTAAAATTAAATCAAGACATAAATATACACACCGAAGATGCTCAGTGAACTCCAAACAGGATAAACCCAAATAAACCAAAACTGTGCTGTGTTATCATCAAATTGTCAAATGCCAAATAAAAAGAGATTCTGAAAGTTGCAAGAGAGAAAGAAGTAAAGGGTCATATAAAAGGGATCCTCAATAAGATTGTACCAATTTCTCATTCTTAAAGTGCTGAAAGCAAAAAGTGTCATCTAATAATTCTATGGCCAACAGAACTGTTTCTGAAATAAGGGAGAAATTAAGACATTTCCAGATAAACAAAAGTGGCAACTTTGTCACCACTAACTAGCCTGACGAGATGCTAAGGAGAGCTCTATAGGTTGGAAAGAAAGGACAACAGACATTAGATTGAAACCACAGAAAAATTAAGGATCTCTGGTAAGGGTCTTAACATGAGTAAATATAAATACAGTTACTATTGTAGTTTTGGTTTGCAATACCACTCTTTACTTCATACAGGATCTAAAAGGCAAATGCATGAAATAATGATAAATCAGTTTTTTGGGACACAATGCATAAACATGTAATTTGTGACAAGAACTACATAAAGGTATGGAGTTAGAGGAATATAGGAACATAGTCTGTGTATACCATTGGAGTTACTAGGTTGATATTTAAGCAGAATATGTAAGATTATAGAGTACAGTTTACCAGGCACAGTAGACAGAGGGAATTGGGAGTTAAAACGTTATGGTTATAGGGTTTCTGTCTGAGGAGATGGAAAAGTTTCAGTAATGGAAGGTGGTAAGGTTACCAGATACTATGAATGTGATTAATCCTACTGAATGGTATGCTTCAGAGTCATTGATATGTTGTATACATGTTCCTTCAATTTGAAAAGAAAGAAAGAGCAGCGAAGGAGACAATGACAGTTAAATGCAATACATGATCCTAGTTAGGATCTAGTAAGTGGGGGAGGGGGGCTCTCAAAGAAACATTGGCGTTCTCTGTATGGGATTTCTATTATTTTTGTAACTGTCTTGTAAGTTTGAAAGTATTTTAAAATAAAAAGGTTTATTTAAAAAAAAAAAAAAACTCCAACACACTACTTTGCAGAAACAGAGAGGCTAATTATCAACTTTATTTGGAATGGTAAAGGGCCTCAAATAGTCAAAAACATCTTGAAAAATAAGAATGAAGTGGGAAGTATCATGCTTCCTGATTTTAGAGTATATTGTGAGGGCACAGTTGTCAAACCAGCATGGTGCTGGCATAAAGATAAACATACTGATCAATGAAATTGAATTGATAGCTCAACCTTTAGATCTCTTTTAATTGATTCTTGATAAGACTCCCAAGTTCACTCAACTAGGACAGAACAGTCTGTGGAAAAAATGCTGCTGGGAAAGCTAGATATCCATATCCAAAGAAATGAAAGAGGATGCCTATTTCACACCCTATTCAAAAATTTACTCAGAATAGATCCTAGACCTAAATACTAGGACCAGTGCCAAAAAATTCCTAGAAGAAAATGTAGGGAAACATCTTCAAGATCTAGTGATAGAGGGTAGTTTCTTAGATTTTATACCCAAAATACAAGCAACAAAACAAAAAATAGGTAAATGAGAACTTATCAAATTCGAGTACTTCAGTGCTTCAAAGGACTTTGTCAAAAGGATGAAAAGGCAACCAACTCAATGGGAGAAAATATTTGGAAACCACATATATGATAAAGGTTTGATATCCAGTATATAAGAAACCTAAGATTTCTTATAACCTATAAGAAATCTTACACCTCAATAATAGAAAGACAACCCAATTTGAAAATTGGCAAAGGATGTGAACAGACATTTCTCCAAAGAGGAAATACAGATGGCTAAGAGGCACATGAAAAGATGCTCAGCTTCACTTGCTATTAAGGAAATGCAAATTAAAACCACAATGAGATTTTGTCTCATAACTACTAGAATGGCCAGTATTAAACAAATAGGAAACTATGAGTGTTGAAGAGCATATGGAGAAATTGGAACACTTATTCACTGCTGGTGGGAACATAATATAGTACAACTGCTGTGGAGGACAGTATGGCAGTTCCTTAGAAGCTAAGTATAGAGTTGCCTTATGACCTGGCAATCCTCCTTCTCAGGATATACCTGGAAGATCTGACACAAACAGACATTTACATACTGATGGTCAAGAAATATTTAAGCCCTCTAGCCTCCTATATTTTGGAGCAGCTAGAAGGAAAAATATGACAGGTTCAAATGGTAACCCATGACAAACTCTGGGATCTGTCATGTAACTGTTTGTTGAAGAGTGCTTTAAAAACTATTGCTTTTTTATTTCTTTGCTTTTTATATATGTTATATTATACAATAAAGAGGGAGGTACTGGGAAAGAGGGAGGTACTGGTTTAGGAACAACATATGTGAAGCTGTTGAAGTCAAGTTGGTATCAAACTAAATACGGTTGTTATATAATTAAGATGTTAAATTTTAACCACATGGTAGCCATAGGAAAATATGTAAAAATATATATCCAGATAGAAATGAGAAGGGACTCAGTATGGTACAATACAAAAAAAAAAAAAATTAATTTGAAAGTAGACAATAACAGAAGAGTTAAGGGCCCCAAAAGATGTAAGACTTACAGAGACAAAATAGCAAAATGGCAGAAGAAAGTCCTACATTATCAGTAGTGACTTTAAATATAAAAGAATTATACTTTCAACTCAAAAGACAGAGATTGGCTGAATGAATAGAAAAGCATGACCCAACTATACACCATTTTCACGAAACTCACCTTAAACTCAAAAATAAATTGAAAGTGAAAGGATGGGAAAAATATATACCATGCAATTAGTAACTAAAAAAGGGGCTAGGATAGCTATATAAACAGATAAAAAGTCCAAAATATACAGATAAAAGGTAAAATAGATTTTAAGTCAAAAACTCTTATGAGGGACAAAGATGGTCATGTATACTGATAAAAGGAGTCAATTCAACAAGACATAACGATTATAATTATATATTCACCTAAAAGCAGAACCCCAAAATATAGGAAGCAAATACTTACAGATTTGAAGGGAAAAATAAATTGTTCTACATTAATAGTAGGAGACTAATAAACCATTTTCAGTAGTGGATAGACCATCTAAGCAAAAGATCAATAAGGAATTACAAGACGTGATTATTACTCTAAACCAATTAGATCTAACAGACATGTATAAAACACTAAACCTGAAAGCAGCAGAATACACATTCTTTAGTGTACATGAATCATTCTCCATGTTAAATCATATGTTAGGCCACAAAACAAGTCTCAATAAATTCAGAAATATTGAAATCATACAGTGTATTTCTGTGACCACTGTGGGATAAAGCTAGAAATCAGTATCACTGTGGGAGAAATGGAAAATTCACAAAATATGTAAATTAAACAGTGTATTCTTACAAAAAATGATTGGGCTAAAAAGGAGATCACAAGTTAGGAAATATCTTGAAGTGTGTAAAAATGAAAATGCAATATACCAGAACATAGGAGTTGCAGCACAGGCAGTGCTGAGAGGGAAATTTGTACCACTTACTGCTTACATTAAAAAAGAAAAAAAATTTCAAATCAGGGACCTAACTTCAAAACTGGAAAAACTAGATAAAGAAGAGCAAATTAAACCCAAAGCAAGCAGAAGGGAAGAAACAACAAAAGATTAAAGTGGAAATAAATGATATAGAATCAACAAAATCAAAAATTGGTTCTTTGAAAGATCCATAAAATTGACAAAACTTTGGTGAGACTGACAAAGAAAAAAGGACACAAATAACTAAATTCAGAAATTGAAAGGGGAACACACTTGACTCCACTGAAATGAAAAGGACTGTAAAAGGATATTGTGAACAACTGTACACCAATGAATTAGATAACCTACATGAAATGAACAAATTCATAGAAACATATATATTCCTGTGCTAAAACAAGAAGAAATGCAAGATCTCAGCAAACCAATAACTGTTAGAGAATCAATTAAGTAATGAAAAAACAATGGAACGAAGTTTTATTTGATCTGGAACTGAAATTTTCTGAAGTGTATAATCTCATTCAGTCTATCTGTACAGCTCATTTGAACAACTGAAACAGCACAGAATAAGAAAGAGGTCATTTAATCCTGTATAGATTATTATAATGCCTGGAAACATCCTAGATTACATTAACCAGATAATCAAAAAATATTGGCAAAGTCCTCTGAGGGAGGGGAGAAAGACTGTGGAACTATTAAACCTTACCATCAGGGAATCCCCCGTTACTGTGTCAGACTTTAGGGACACCCAAATCAAAAGACCATGCTCTTGATCTTGAGGTTTACTCTTGTGAAGCTTATGTAGGTAGCATAGAAGCGTAGACTACCTATAGGCATGCCTAAGGGTTACTGCTGGAGGACCTCTGTTGTTGCTCAGATGTGGCCTCAGTTTCTCTAAGCCCAACTCTGCAAGTGAAATCATTGCCCTCCCCATACATGGGACATGACATCCAGGAGTGAAAGTCTCCCTGGCGACATGAAGAGGACTCCCAGGGATGAATCCAGACCTGGCACTGTGGGATCAACAATTCCATCCTGACCAAATGGGGGAAAAGAAGTATAATTAATAAAGTATCAGTGGCAGAGAGAGTTCAAATAGAGTTGAGAGGCTGCTCTGGAGGTTGCTCTTATGCAAGCTTCATGTAGACCTTGCTACCTATCATAACCTGCCAGCCCCCAACCAGGACCATTCCAGCCAATCCTAAAGAACACCTAGGGCAATTTATAAGATTCCACAAGGGTCCCAGTCCCTGGAGTAGCTTTCCAGAAACCTACAACCTTCAGATGAGTCCCTGGTCCAGACAAACCCTGAAACCTAGTCCAGCCTCTCCAAAACATCAGTTAGTTCCATCTCCCTACCCCATATTAGTGACAGATCCCCCCAATATAAAAAATTTAGAATTGCCATACCCCAAACAACCCCAAAGAGAGGCATGGAAAGATCAAAGGTGATGGTGGAAATATACATAGAAGATAGGACTTAACAAATGAGTATGAATGCTGAATCATTAAATTGATACCTCTTTTAGTCAACAGTGTTTTAGAGCAGCTAGAAGTGAAAACCTAAAAGTGGAAAATTGTAACCCATGTCAAAGTCTGAGACGTATTCTACAGCTAATTGTGGTGCTGTGCTTTGAAATTTATAGCTTTTTTGTATATATGTTATTGTTCACAAAAAAAGAAGGAAAAAAAGTTGATTTTGATGATAAAAATGTATTTAAGCCCTCTAGCCTCCTATATGCTGGAGCAGCTAGAAGGAAAAATATGAGCAGATCGTATGGTAGCCCATGACAAACTCTGGGATCTGTCCTGTAACCATTTTTTGAAGAGTGCTTTGAAAACTACTGCTTTTTTATTTCTTTCCTTTCTGTATATGTTATACTATACAATAAAAAAGGTTTAAAAAAAAAAGAAGAAGAAGAAGAAGAAGAAGAAAGAAAGAAAAATACCTCCCAACTAAGAAAAGCCCAGGACGAGATGGTATCACAGGGGAATTTTGCCAAGCATTCCAAAAAATATTGACACAATCCTGTTCAAATTCTTCCCAAAAATTTGAAAAGGAAGGAACATTCCCTAATTCATTCTATGAGATTAACATCACCCTCATACCAAAGCCAGAGAAAGATACCACAAGGAAAAAATATTACAGATCACCATCTTTTATTAATATAGATGTGAAAAATCCCAGGAAAATACTTACAAATTAAATCTAGCAGTGCTTTAAAAGCATTACACACTAGATCAAGCAGGATTCATCCCAGATATGCAAGGGTGATTCAATGTAAAAAAAAAAAAATCAATTAGTGGACTATGCAACACATTAACAGAGTTGAGAAAAGAAAACATAATTGTCTCAATTGAGGCAGAAAAGGCACTTAACAAAATCCAGCACACCTTCTTGATAAAAAAAACACTCAGAAAACTGGGAATAGAAAAACTTCCTCAACACGATAAAGGACATGTATGAAAAACCCACAGCTGACATCAGACTCATACTGAAAGCTTTTCCTCTAAGATCAGGAAGAAGACAATGTGGTAGGTGAAGGTGCTTAGTTATATTGCTGTGGACATGAGCCGATGGCAAGTGAACCTCATCTGTTGCTGATTACACCTGCAGTCGGCTGGGAGGCATGCCTGCTGTAATGAATGATGTTTGATTTAACTGGCTGGTGCTTAAATGAGAGATCTCAACGTGGCACAGCCCAAGCAGCTCAGCATACCTCATCTGAGCACTCGCAGCTCAGCCCAGGCCTTTGGAGATGCAGAAAGGACTCACCCCAGGGAAAGTTGTTGGAACCCAGAGGCCTGGAGAGAAGGCCAGCAGAGATCACCCTGTGTCTTCCCATGTAAGAAAGAACCTCATTTGAATGTTAGCTGCCTCTCCTCTGAAGAACTGACAAAATAAATCCCTTTATTAAAGGCCAATCCATCTCTGGTGTGTTGCATTCTGGCACCTAGCAAACTAGAACAACAAGGATGCTGTCTGCCACCACTGTTATTCAACATTGTATTGGAAGTTCTAGCCAGAGCAATTAGGCAAGAAAAAGAAATAAATGCCATCCAAATTGGAATGGAAAAAGTAAAACTTTCCCTATATGATATGATCCTATATTCAGAAAATCCTGAAGAATGCACAAAATCCTAATTATTGAATACAGCAAAGTGGTGGGATATAAGATCAACACTCAAAAATCAAGTCTTTTATTAATTTTTAAATTAAAAAATATATATTACAAGAAATGCAAATATTCTTAACATGATTATTCAGTTCTACATATATAATCACTAATTCACAATATCACATAGTTGCATATTCATCATCATGATCATTTCTTAGAACATTTGCATCAATTCAGAAAAAGAAATAAAAAGACAACAGAAAAATAAAATGAGAACAGAAAAAAAAGTTTTATACATACCATACCCCTTACCCCTCCCTTTCATTGATCACTAGCATTTTAGACTAAATTTATTTTAACATTTATTCCTCCTATTATTTATTTTTATTCCAAATGTTCTACTCGTCTGTTGACAAGGTAGATAAAAGGAGCATCAGACACAAGATTTTCACAATCACACAGTCACATTGTGAAAGCTATATCATTATACAATCATCATCAAGAAACATGGCTACTGGAACATAGCTCCACATTTTCAGGTGGTTCCCTCCAGCCTCTCCATTACATCTTAGATAACAAGGTGATATCTACTTAATGCGTAAGAATAACCTCCAGAATAACCTCTCGACTCTGTTTAGAATCTCTCAACCGTTGACACTATGTCTCATTTCACTCTACCCCCTTTTGGTTGAGAAGATTTTCTCAATCCCTTGATGCCAGGTCTCAGCTCATTCTAGGGTTTTTCTCAATCCCTTGATGCTGAGTCTCAGCTCATTCCAGGATTTCTGTCCCACGTTGCCAGGAAGGCCCACACCCCTGGGAGTCATGTCCCACGTAGACAGGGGGAGGGTGGTGAGTTTGCTTGTTGTGTTGGCTGGAGAGAAAGGCCACATCTGAGCAACAAGAGAGGTTCACTTGGGGGTGACTCTTAAGCCTAATTTTAAGTAGGCTTGAGCTGTCCTTTATGGATAGGAAACTTAAACTTATCCTTTAAGTTTCATATGAACAAACCCCAAGACAGGCGGCTCAGCCTATAGCTTTGGTTGTCCACACTGCTTATGAGAATATCAAGAATTCAACTTGGGGAAGTTGAAATTTCCCCCGTTCTCATCATTCCCCAAAGAGGACTTTGCAAATACTTTTCCACTCACTGATCAAATCACTCTGGGATTCATCGGAGCATCACTCTGGACAAACCAACAAAATCTCATGTCCTGCCCAAGGTTCCATGTACTTATGTTGTTCAACCAACTATCTACATAAGTTATATTAGGAAATGCACTAGTCAAAATATTAATTTTTGTACCAAATAAACATTTTTTGCTTTAGTCTTACACATAAGTTGAAATTTTAAAATATTAATTACCATCTACTTTCAGCACCCTGCAGTAATGACATTCCTTTGTTCTTCCTCATGCAAAAACATTTTTTTAATTTATACATTTGGTCACTATCATTATACACTCTAGGCATACCTAGTTTATACCATCTCAGTCTTTATCGTCTATCTTTCTTTGTGATTTCATTTATGCCTCCCGCCCTGCTCCCTCTATCATTCTCACATGCAGCTTCATTCAGTGTTTTAACATAATTGTATTACAGTTAGGTAGTATTGTACTGTCCATTTCTGAGTTTTTATATTCAGTCCTGTTGCACAATCTGTATCCCTTCAGCCCCAAGTACCCAATATCTTACCCTATTTCTATCTCCTGATGGTCTCTGTTACCAATGAAATATTCCAAGTTTATTCACTAATGTCAGTTCATATCAGTGAGACCATACAGTGTTTGTCCTTTTCTTTTTGGCTGATCTCACTCAGCATAATGTCCTTAAGGTCCATCCATGTTGTTACATACTTCATAACTTTATTCTGTCTTAGAGCTGCATAATATTCCATCATATGTATATGCCACAGTTTGTTTAGCCCCCCGATTGTTGATGGACATTTTGGCTGTTTCCATCTCTTGGTAATTGTAAATAATGCTGCTATAAACATTGGTGTGCAAATGTCCGTTTGTGTCCTTGCTCTCATGTCCTTTGAGTAGAGACAGCAAATAGATGGGTCCTGTTTTTTAATCCATTCTGCCAGTCTATGTCTTTTGATTGGGGAGTTTAATCCATTAACTTTTAATGTTATTACTGCTGCACGGGTAGTACTTTCTTCTACCATTTTGCCTTTTGGATTTTATGTGCTGTATCTAATTTTCCTTGTTTTTACCTTTACTCATAGTCTTCCTTTTTACACTCTTCTCCACACCTCTCTGTTCTGTCTTTTCATACCTGTCTCTAGTGCTCCCTTTAGTATTTCTTGCATAGCTGGTCTCTTGGTCACAAATTCTCTCAGTGATTTTTTGTCTGAAAATATTTTAATTTCTCCCTCATATTTGAAGGACAGTTTTGCTGGATATAGAATTCTTGGTTGGCAGTTTTTCTCTTTTAATAATTTAAATATATCATCCCAGTGTCTTCTTGTCTCCATGGTTTCTGCTGAGAAATCTACGCATAATCTTATTGGGCTTCCCTTGTATGTCATGGGTTGCTTTTCTCTTGCTGCTTTCATGATCCTCTTTCTCTTTGACCTCTGACATTCTGATTAGTAAATGTCTTGGAGTACGTCTGTTTGGATCTATTCTCTTTGGTGTATGCTGAACTTCTTGGATCTGTAATTTTAAGTCTTTCATAAGAGTTGGGAAATTTTCAGTGATAATTTCCTCCATTAGTTTTTCTCCTCCTTTTCCCTTCTCTTCTCCTTCTGGAGCACCCACAACACGTATATTTGTGCGCTTCACATTGTCATTCAATTCCCTGAGTCCCTGCTCGTATTTTTCCATTTTTTCCCCTATACTTTCTCTTTCTTGTCATATTTCAGATGTTCTGCCCTCCAGTTCAGAAATCCTGTGTTCTGTCTCTTGAAATCTACCATTGTAGGTTTCCATTGTTTTTTCATCTCTTCTACTATGCCTTTCATTCCCATAAGTTCTGTGATTTGTTTTTTCAGACTTTCCATTTCTTCTTTTTGTTCATTCCTTGCCTTCTTTATATCCTCCCTCAATTCACTGATTTGGTTTTTGATGAGGTTTTCCATGTCTGTTCGTATATTCTGAGTTAATTGTTTCAACTCCTGTATCTCATTTGAATTGTTCACTTGTTCCTTTGGGCCATATCTTCAATTTTCCTAGTGTGATTTATTATTTTTTGCTGGCATCTAGGCATTTAATTACCTTAATTAGTTTATTCTGGAGATTGCTTTCACTTCTTTTACCTAGGGTTTTCTTGCTGGATGAATTTGTTGTCTATCTGTTCTTTGACATTCGGTTCAACTTTATCTGGACCTCTAGCTTAGGTTTTGTTTAACACAGGGTAATTTTTCGGTTCTTGTTTTCTTGTTTCTTGCCCTGCTTGTATGGTGCCTTTTCCCCCCACCCTTAGGAGGGTCTGCGTAGGTATTATAGACACCCCCAGATTTTCCCAGACCAAACTGCCCTCCTATCTGAAGGAAGGAGTCACCTGCATCGGTTTTCCCTGAGGGTGAGACCCAGCAGGTTGAAAGACTTTCCTGTGAAGTCTCTGGGCTCTGTTTTTCTTATCCTGCCCAGTATGTGGCACTTGTCTGCCTGCAGGTCCCACCAGCATAAGATGACGCGGTACCTTTAACGTTGGCAGACTCTCCCTGCTGGGAATGTGGTGGAGACAGAGGAGAGGTTGTAGGCTGGTTTTAATGGCTTCAAATTACCAAGCCCTGGTGTCTGAATTCCTTGAGGAAGAGATTCCACCTGAGTTGGGCTTCACCCCTCCCCTGGGGAAGGCACAGGCTCCAGATAAAGCCCTCAGACAAGCTTGTTTCTGCCTATGCCTGGGGCATTTGCAACTTGACAAGCCCTGCCACTGTATCCAAAGGCAGTCAAGCCTTTGTGGGAGAAATACAGCCACAAAAACCTCTGTTTCCTTTTTTTTTTTTTTTTTTCTTTTTCCATCAGCCCTGCCCCCTTGGCACCGGGGGAAAAATGAGCAACGTCCACTTTGACCAGGTTCACCTGAGCTGGGGGCCTATTTTTAGTAGTCAGAATTTGTTAATTAATTCCACAATTGGCATTTGGTTGGGCTCAGCCCCTGCTGCTGGTCAAGTCCCTTTCCTTTCCCCTCTGGGAAGCAACCTGTGAGGGGGGTGCCGACTGCCAAGGCTTGGGAACTTACGATTCTGTGGGGTCTCGCAGCCGGTCCAGCTGGTCCAGACTAGGGTACGCTATGTGTCTGTCTGGTCACTGACGTGGCTCCAGGAGCTGTTCTGTACTGTTTCTGGTTATTTTGTAGTTGTTCTGGAGGACGAACTAAAACACACATTGCTAAGCCTCCATCTTGGCCTGGAAGTCTAATCCCTATCAATAGTCTTTTTACGCACTAGTGAGCAGGTACAAGAAGAAATCAAGAACAAAATTCCACCAATAGCAACTAAAAGATATCAAATATCTAGCAATAAATCTGACCAAGAATGTAAAGAAAAACTACAAACATTGTTAAAATAAATCAAATGGAAGGACATTCCATGTTCCTAAATTGGAAGATTGAATTTATTAAGATGTCAGTTCTACCCAAAGCTATTTACAAATTCATTGCAATCCAATCAAAATTCCATCTCCTTCCAATAAAAAGCTGTTTCATCTACATTGAAAATCCTTTGTTTAGAGTAGCCATCTTCATTGGTTATTTTAGCTAGGTCTTCTGATAACTTGCTGCAGCTTCTCTAGCAGCACTTGCTGCTTCACCTTGCACTTTTATGAATGGAGATGGCTTCTTTCCTTAAACCTCATTCATGAGCCAGACTCTGCTACCTTCAGACATTTTTTCTGCAGCTTCCTCACCTCTCTCAGTTTTCATAGATTTGAATAGAGTTAGGGCCTTGCTCTAAGTTAGGCTTGGCTTAAGGGAATGTGATAGCTGGTTTGATCTTCTCTCCAGTCCACTAAAATTTTCTCCGTATCAGCAATAAGACTGTTTTGCTTTCTTATCATTTCCTGTGGTCACTGGAGGAGCACTTAATTTCCTTCAAGAACTTTTCCTTTGTATTCACAACTTGGCTAACTTATAAATTGAACTACATTAAAATTAAGAACCTCTGTTCATCAAAAGTCACAGCCGCAGAAAAAAAGGTTAGCCACAGAATGGATGGAAATATTTACAACACGTGTAATTGACAAAAGGCTTGCATCCAGAATATATAAACAGCTCCTATAAATAAATAATTAAAAGATATGTAGCCAGTAGAGAACAAGAAAGAAAATTAAACAGGGATTTTACAAAAGAGGATATTCAGATAGACAAAAAAAAAAAAAAAAAATTGAAGATGCTCAACCTCATTTGTATTCAGAGAAATCAAATTAATACCTGCATGATTCACCACTCACATCCTCTAAAATGGCTTAATATTAAAAAGATGGATGATAGCAAGGTTGGTAAACATGTGAAGCAATCAAAAATTTCTAACTGCTAATAGGTGCTTGTATTTCACTCCTTTGAAAATTATGTCTATTAAAACTAAACAAAATGTTCACAGCAAACTAACTCTTCGTATTTGCCAAAAACTAGAAATGGCACAAATGCCCAGCAACAGTAGAAGAATAGAATGGCTGAATATATCATTGTATTTCTAGAAAGGAGGGCTATACTGCAATGAATGAATTGACTACAGCTGTACACAGCAGTGTAGATGAATCTCACACACTTAAAGATGCCAGAAACAAAAGTATACTGTATAATTTAATTTTATATAGATTTCTAAAACTGAACCATAATGTTTGATGTCTGGATGAAAATGTTCCTTGTGAGAGGAAAGAAAGAGAAATGCTTGGAAGGTGACATGTGGAGAACTTCTGGGATGCTGGCAGTGTCTAGGGCTTGATCTGGGTGGGTTTTTTCCCATTATTATTTTCCCCAACTTTGTTGATATGTAATTGAAGTAAAATAAACTGAAATTGTTTGAAGAATACACTTTGATCAGGTTTATCCATGAGACCTCATTATAAGCTAGATAATGAACAATTCTGTCACCCTCAAGCAACCACTAACTACTTTGTCATTATAGATTAGTTTGCATTTTCTAAAATTTTATATAAATGGAATCATATAATTATGTACTGTCTTTTGCCTAGCTTATTTCATTCAGCATGATGATTTTGTGATTCATCTATTTGGTTGCGTGTATCAAAATTCACACATTGTTTTTCCTTTTTATTGCTAAGTAGTATCTTATTGTACAGTTATACTACAATTCATTTAACCATCCAGCTGCTGATGGACCTTTGTGGTTGTTTACAAGTTTTATCTCTTTCAAATAAATATACTCAGAATATTCATGTTCACTTCTTTGCATGGGCATATGTTTTCATTTCTCTTTGGTATGATAGGTGAGTGTTTAACTTTTTTGTTTGGTTGGTTTTTTTTGTATGCTGTATGGCAGGGGTCGCATTTCATTCTTTTTCCATGTGAATATCCCATTTTTGTAGCACCATTTGTTCAATTTTTTGTTTGTTTTTCTTTCTTTTGTTTGCTTGTTTGTTTTGGGGAAGTATATGGGCCAGGAATCGAACCAGGTCTCCCGCATGGCAGGCGAGAAGTCTACCACTGAACTACCCATGCACCCCTAGACTTTTTAAGACCTGTTCTTTTATACAAATAGTTGATTGAACTATACATTTTCAGTCTATGCACTTTTCTCCATATGTGTTATACTCTTAATTACAAAAAAAAATAAACAACCCTAGATTTTCTAGTATGAAGTTATACCTAAGAGTATAGCCCTCCTTATTCTGGCATTTAGGGAACTGACAGATTGATAGTTTCCCCTTCCCCACTCACCATGAAGTGCAGCTGACCCCTGACTGTCCCATTATTCACACTTTCCTCTCATTAGAGACCTAGAGAAAGAAAAATACCAGGAAAACCCATAGAGGCTACCTATTTCTTTAGTAAATGTGAATAAACAATGAAAGATCACTGACCGTATGAGAAAATAATTAGCATGAAAAAGAAAGACCAAGATAAAGAGAAAAACTGTGCTTAAGAAAACATAATTCAGAGAATAGAAGATAGAGTTTTTAAATTAATAGACACCACTGATAAGATACATGCCCTGCCAGTCCAGTGATGTGTTCTGACTCCACGAGGAGAGGATACAGAAGATTGTATTTGAGAAACTCCCGGACCTTGCCCTCTGCATATTTTCTTTTGACTTTTTCTTATTTTTATCATTTTTCAGTATAATGAAACTATAACCATGTTGAAATGCACCACCTTCCCTTCCTAGCCCTGCCTCCTTCTGTAGAATGGAGCCAAATAAAATTTTGTTACTTTGCCTTTCACACTGCCGAGAAAGAAGCAGAAGATGAGGAGAAAATAATGAATGACAAAGGAAAAATAATGCTTCTATGCTGGTTATCTCACCTGTGGTTGTGTTTAGGGAAAAATCAACAGCCCAGTAGACTTTTTGTTATGGATATATTACTCAACAACCCCAGAAGTTGGTGACAGGAGCACTCACAAGGGTTAGCATTCCAAGGTGGTTTAACAATTAAGACCCACACTTATCAAGAAGAAGAAGACATAGAGTAAGAAAAAAGGAAAAAATAAAGGAAGACAAAGAAAAGTTACAGCTGAAGAAGTGTTTTACTACAAAAAACACACACACACACAAACACAAACACAAAACACCTGAAAGTTGTGCCGATGACCAGATGGAAAGCACCTGTTGTGTGGAATAGCACTTACCACAAAGCCCTGTTAGAAAACTATTATGCCAAACAAAACTGCTGTGGGATTGATATTTTTTCGCTGTTGAAAGATAACATAGAGCATTAGTTAGAGGAGTTCATAACACCTGCTAATAGGTACTTTATGGTTGGCCATAGAGTCATATTTTAAATCATGGTAGATGATGTCTCCAGGATGCCTTTGATAGAGCTGGGTCCTCTCCGGTCTTGCAAAGTGTTTGAGATCAGTGCTGAGAAGAGGTGGCAGGATATTGTTATGATGCACATGAAGACCACTGGGGAGCACATTGTGGGCCACATCCAGCAAGAAGTTGACTTTTTCTGCATGGATGTGGACCAGGTCTTCCAAGACACCTTTAGGGGAGGAGACCCTAGGCCATTCAGTGGCTGAGTTGCAAACCTGATGGTCACAAAGCACATCTTGACAACTTTACCTATGACAAGTGAAAGGAGTCATCAGCATTCATTCCATTTGGCCAGGGGGGAGTGTCATGGTTAGGGACACGTGTCAACTTGGCCAAGTTGTGGTACCTGTTTATCTGATAGGGCAAGCGCTGGCCTGTCTGTTGCAATGAGGACATTTCATAGGATTAGGTCATGATCACGTCAGCTGCATCCACAGCTGATTCCATTCGTAATCAGCCAAAGAGGAGTGTCTTCTGCAATTAGTAATGCTAAATCTAATCATGGGAAGCCTCTTAAGGAGGACTCAGAGGAGACAGGTTCCGTTCCTGCTTTGGCTGGTGAGCCTCTCCTGTGGAGTTCATCCAGGCCATCCATCGGAGTCGTCGGCTTCACAGCCTGCCCTGTGGATTTTGGACTCTGCGTTCCTGCGGTCACATGAGACACTTTTATAAATTTTGTATTTGCAAGTGTTCCCTGTTGATTCTGTTTCTCTAGAGAACCCTAACTAATACAGGGAGGTTATTACCGTGTAGCCGTTTTGGAGGAACACATGTTCAGGTTGTAAACATCACCTGATAATGCTACAAGGCCATCCTCCAGGACAAGAAAAATGACATAAAAGCACAATGACATGATGAAAGCCACCTAAACAAGTATGTCCTTCTCAACATACCTTTGAAAATCTTATCACTAGAATACTGCTAGGATTATCATATAGGCCTGCCTTCAGATATTAAAATTGTCACGGTGTCTTAGCAGACAAGAGTATAACTTGGTAGAAATATTTGACTTCAAATTGTGCCAGTAGGTTTCTGAATTTAAGAGACTGTTATTCTTGCTACTTCCTCAGAAAAGTAGCACTTAAATGCTCAGTGATTTCTTATCTATTCTGAGTTAAAGGGAAATACTATCAGCTGAACTACAAAGACATTGTCACAAGCCGAAAAAAAAAAAAAAAGCCAGCAAGAAGTTGACTTCCTCTTGTACAGAATGTGGGTGCTACACGTGCCAGATAAGTTCTGGAAAAAAAGTTCTTGGCAACAAGAAATAGGTGGGTGAGAGATCTTTCCCTTGATTTCAATGTCTTCCTTTTCTTGATGAGTCTAAAGCAATGTAGAATGGCTGTACAGCAGGAGAACTCTTGGTAAGGACACAATCTGACTTGGCAGTTGTGAAGGTTTGGAGGCTTTATGGACCCAAAAAAAGTATATCTTCAGTTGGTACATTCCTGTGGGTGTAACCTCTTATGGGTGGGAACATGTGATTAAGTTATTTCTATTAAAATGTGACCCATGTCATTCAAGGTATTATTAATAATAATCTTATTAATCCTTTTACTGGATTAATAAGATTAATAAGGTTGGTTTTATCCTTTATAAGAGGATAAAACACATAGAGAAGCTAAGAGATGAAATTCAGAGAGGCTCATGGAAAAGCCCCAGAGAAACAGAGAGGAATCCACTGGAGTTAGACACTGGAAGCAATGAAACACAGGAGAGCAGGACTAGCAGACATCACCATTTGCCTAGTGTCTAACAGAGGAGCCCAAACTCAAAGGTACCCAGTCTTCAGAGTCCAGATGTTGTCCCATTGATACCTTAATTTGGATATTTTTCATGGCCTCAGAGCTATGAACTTATAAGGTAATAAATCTCCAATGCAAAAGCCAACCCATTTCTGGATTGCAAACAAAACTACAGTCCTCAAAACTTTATACAGCAGATCGGTTTTGTGATCCATGTCCTTTTCTCATCAGGGTGTTGCTTGGCTTCTATGCAAAAGATTGGTAGAGATTCCCAGTGGATCTCATGATGGTGAATGTTCTGAGTCACAGGGGATCTGAATGAGTCAGTGGGTGCTCAGGGTGAAGTGACAACAAAACCTCACAGTGAGCAAGCATTTCATTAAATAACAAAGGAAGAGTACAAAGAGGGTTGTGGGTCCCACATGAGACTCACAGAGTGTTGGAGTAGTATTTGTCGTGCAGATGTTTAAAAGCGACACTCAAACAAGAAGTAACGAGTGACCAGTGGTTTACCTGGTTACTGAGGGCCCAGAATTTTGGGAAATGCCAGAAAAGGATAGAAAAGTCAAAATTGACAAGAGATTTCAAGCCATGTTTCATGACAAAAAGTTCTAACTGAACTGTGCTATATATAAAAGAGGGCAATCCATCAACCACAGCACTATGGAAGACTTGAATCACTTTTATGACCTTTCATTTTCTGATTCAGATCTCTAAGGAAGATAGCAGAGCATTGGACCAAAAGAAAATGAAGAAGAAAAAATCTCAGACTACAAAAGGAGTAGATTCCAAAAAATCTAGTTGAGGAGAAACAAAAAGAAAGAAATGACGGAAATTAATCCAAAGGATTCTGGAAATGAAAATAAATTAGATAATTCTGAAAATTCAGAAAATGAAAAATTCATGTAAATCTAAGAAAATAAATGCAAAAGTAAGTACCAAGGAGAGTGAAGAATTCACACAAAAAAAAAGTACCAAAGAGAATAAAAACATTTTTCCACAAGTATTGACTTGTTTCCCAGAGAAAAACTAAGGGCAGTAGACTCTGGCATCACTGAAACTGTGAAATCTCCCAAAGTCAAGTACCCTGAGACAAGAAGAGAAATATAATCATTAGTTCCTCTCATAATGGGAGGAGACAATGATGAAAACTCAACAGATGATGAAGTGTTTGCTAAAGATACTCCAGAGAAAGATTCAGAAAGTGCTAGTGAAATGAAAGATTTTGATGACGATGAAAATGATGAAGATGAAAGTGACATGATCCTCCTGATCTTGCTAGGGGTTAAGGGAATATAGAAACTATTTCTAAAGATGAAGAAGATATGGCAGATTGACTTCAAGAGAAATCCAGTTTTGAGCATACTTGGAGAGAGCTAAATAAAAATGTTCCTCAGGCTGGTGAGATTGCACATTGACTAAGAATTTGCAACATGAACTGGGATAGATTAAAGGCAAAAGATTTGCTGGCTGTGTTCAATTCACTTAAATCTAAAAGAAATGTTATATTTTCTGTAAAGATATATCCTGCAGCATTTGGAAAGGAGAGAATAAAGGAAGATCAAGTTTAAGGACCAGTAGAATTATTAAGCATTCCTGAAGATGTCCCTGAAAAGACTGGACCTCTAGAGAAAAATTGAGAGGTTATCAATTCAAACAACCGAAGTACTCTTACATAGCAATAGACTATGATTCTCCTGAAAACAGCCAATAAAATATATGAGGATTGTGATGGCTTGGAATTCTAAAGTAGTTGCTCTTTCATAAGGTTTATTCCAGATGGGGTATTTTTGATGATGAACCCAAGGGCATAGCCTCAGAAGTGGATTTAACCATATATAAACCCAAATATTTCACATCTGCAATGAGAACGTCTACAGTGGAGATCACTTGGGATGAAACTAATCATGAAAGAATTACAACACTCAATATGAAATTTTAAAAAGAAGAGGTTTTGGACGTGGATTTTCAAGCCTATTTAGCTTCCTGTGATGAAGATGAAGAGGAGATAGAAGAGAAGCTATAGGGTGATGATGGAGTCAATGTAGTACATGATGGGAAGGCAAAGAAAAGTCAAAAGAATGATGAAGAACAAATTGGTAAATCTAGGCAGCTTTTGCATGGTATTCAAGAAAAAGAAAAGAAAGGCAAAGCAAACAGTATGAAATTAAGTGGGTTCAAGGTCTTAGAGTGCAGAAGAGATGGTCAAAAGGAAACTGGAAGGAAAAGATAAACTGGATCCTTGGGAACAATTCTTAGAGATGAAGAAAGAGGAAAAAAAGATTCAAAAAGAAACAAAAGCCTCTTTCTTGCTTTCGAAAAGATCTGTGAAGATCACCATCCCTCCAATGTTGAATTGAATGACTCATACTTTGCCGAAGAAGTTTTAAAATATATATATAAAGAAAAAAAATTAATGAAATCTACAAAAGATGGCACATCTCCAGAGGAAGAAACTGAAATAGACAAAAGCCTGAAATGGCTTTGCTTATAGGAGACAGCAAGAAACACTTCAGTTTACAGCCAGATTGTGGAGCACCAGAATCTGAACAAAAAACAGCTCATGAAAAAAAGAAGGAATTATTAGAGGATGACTATCAGGTAAATGTTAAAGATGCACAGTTACAAGCAATGTGTATTTCCCATTTCTTCAGATTCCAATTTCAGGAAAACAAAGGCTGTGGAAACAATCCTTAAGGAGAAAGCTCAGCAGACAGAACAAAAGAAACAAGAACTTACTCAAGTAATAAAGGGGGGGGGGGAGTGAGATTCAAAAGGAATCACAAAAGAAAACCATTGATCCTGTCTTGTCAATGTTGATAAAATTTGTATAAAAAAAAAAAAAGAAAAAGAAAGAAAGAAAAAAACAGCAGTTTTAAACAAGAAAAAAACAAAAAGTTAGATAACTGCATGTTATTTCTTTTTTAGTCTCCTAAAATATACAGAAATATGAAGCAATATTTATTGAGAACAAAGCTACCTTTTAAGAATATGAATAAAGGCAGGGTGTTGATATATAGATACAAGATGGTGACTTAGTGAGATGTGGAATTTAGTTTTCCTGCAGAGCAACTAATAAATAGCACACACACAAAAAAAGAGAAGTACAGAACAACTGCTGGGGCCACATCATTGACCAGACACACAGCAAACACAAGTCTGGACAAGCTGTACCAGCTGCGAACCCACCCAGTACCATGAGTCCCCCAAACAGAGGCTAGTGCCACTCCCCCACAGGCTGCTTCCAGACAGGAAAGCAAAGAGACTTTACTAACAGGGAGGGCCTGAGCTCAACCAAGCTCCAATTGTGGAATTAATTAATATATTCTGACTACTAAAAACAAATAAAAAATAAATTTATTTGAGGCTCAGCTAAACCTCAAATAAAAGCTAAAGTTACTAGTTTTTGCCCAAGCACAGAGGGAGCAGGGCTGACGGAAAAAGAAGAAACAAACAAGTTTTTTTTGCAACAGACAGTGCAAAATACTTGAAAGGGTCTGGGCCCTGAAGGAAAGGGGTGGGTGCACAGGACCTGGAGATACATAGAGCAACATACCAACTTAAGCTCTTGCTTGCAAACCCACGGAACCGGGGGTCCTGCTCTGAAAAGGAGTTTTTGCGTGTGTGTGGCTGTATTTCTATAGCTCTTTTGATACAACTGCAAGGTTTCTTAAGCTCCAACTGCCCCAGGCAAAGGATTAAACTTGACTGAGAGACAAAGAGGCTGGTCAAGTGAAAGGAGTTAATTCCCTGGAGGCTGTGCCTTCCCCAGGAAAGGGGTGAGGACCAGCTCAGGTGGAATTCCTCCCTCAAGGAATTCAGGCCTCAGGGTCTGGAAAACTGAAGTGATTAAAGACAGACTACCAAGCTTTCTTCTGTCTCAACCACGCCCCCATCAGATAGAGTCTGCTGAAGTTAAAGGTACCACATCACTTTATGCTGGTGGAACCTGCAGGCAGACAAAGCCACTGTTCTAGTTTGCTAGCTGCCGGAATGCAACACACCAGAGACAGATTGGCTTTTAATAAAAGGGGATTTATTTTGTTGGTTCTTCAGAGGAAAGGCAGCTAACTTTCCACTGAGGTTTTTTCTTACGTGGAAGGCACAGGATGGTCTCTGCTGGTCTTCTTTCCAGGCCCCTGGGTTCCAACACCTTTCCCCGGGGTGACTTCTTTCTGCATCTCCAAAGGCCTGGGCTGAGCTGCAAGTGCTGAGATGCGGAATGCTGAGCTGCTTAGCTGTGCTATGTTGCGATCTCTCATTTAATCACCAGCCAATTAAGTCAAATGTCACTCATTGCAGCAGACACGCCTCCTAGCCGCCTGCAGATGTAATTAGCAACAGATGAGGTTCACGTACCATTGGCTTATGTCCTCAGCAACAAGACTAGGTATGCTCACCTGGCCAAGTTGACAACTGAATCTAACTAACACAACCATATACTGAGCAGAATAGAAAAAACACAGAGTCTAGAGGTTTCATAGGAAAGTCTTTCAACCCTCAGGGAAAACTGGTGCAGGTGACTCTTTCCTCCTGGGAGGAGGCCAATCTGGTCTGGGAAAATCTGACTGGGGTCTATAATCTCTAAGTAAACTCTCCTAAGAAAAAAAAAAGAAAGGCGCCATACAGGCAAGGCAAGAAACAAGAAAACAAGAACTGAAAAATTGTGATCTATTAAACAAAACCTATTCTGGAGGTCTAGGATAAGCTGAACTGAATGTCAAAGAACAGATAAAGAACAAAGTCAAGTCATCCAGCAAGAAAATCCTAGGTAAAAAAGTGAAAACAATCTCCAGAATACACTAAGGAAAATAAATGTCTAGATACCAGCAAAAAAATAACAAATCATACTAGGAAAATTGAAGACATGGCCCAGTCAAAGGAACAAACCAGCAATTCAAATGAGATACAGGAGTTGAAACAATTAATTCAGGATGTCCAAACAGACATGGAAAATCTCATGAAAAATCAAATCAGTGAATTGAGGGAGGATATAAAGAAGGCAAGGGACGAAGAAAAAGAAAAAATCAAAAGTCTGAAAAAGCAAATCATAGAACTTCTGGGAATGAAGACACAGTAGAATAGATGAAAAAAACAATGGAAACCTACAATGTTAGATTTCAAGAGACAAAATATAGGATTAGTGAACTGGAGGATGGAACATCTGAAATCCGACAAGCAAAATAAAATATAGGGAAAAGAATGGGAAAATATGAGCAGGGACTCAGGGAATGGAATGACAAAATGAAGCACGCGAATATTTGTGTTGTGGGTATCCCAGAAGGAGAAGAGAAGGGAAAAGGAGGAGAAAAACTAATGGAGGAAATTATCACTGAAAATTTCCCATCTTCTATGAAAGATTTAAAATTACGGGTCCAAGAAGTGCAGTGTACCCCAACAGAGTAGATCCAAATAGACGTACTGCAAGACACTTACTAATCAGAATGTCAGAGGTCAAGGAGAAAAAGAGAATCTTGAAGGCAGTAAGAGAAAAGCAATCCATCACATACAAGGGAAGCCCAATAAGACTATGCGTAGATTTCTTAGCAGAAACCATGGAGGCAAGAAGACAGTGGTATGATATATGTAAGATACTAAAGAGAAAAAACTACCAACCAAGAATTCTATATCCAGCAAAATTGTCCTTCAAAAATGAGGGGGAAATTAAAACATTTTCAGGCAAAAAAAAAAATCACTGAGAGAATTTGTGACCAAGAGGCTAGTTTTGCAAGAAATACTAAAGGGAGCACTAGAGACAGATGGGGAAAGACAGCAGAGGTATGGAGAAGAGTGCAGAAATAAAGACTATCAGTAAAGGTAAACAGAAGAAAAATTAGATATGCATATAAAATCCAAAAGGCAAAGTGGTAGATGAAATTACTGCCCGTACAGTAATGACACTAAATGTTAATGGATTAAACTCCCCAATCAAAAGTCATATACTGGCAGAATGGATTAAAAAACAGGACCCATGGATATGCTGTCTACAGGAGATGCATTTTAGACCCAAGGGCAAACATAGGTTGGAAGTAAAAGGTTGGGAAAAGATATTTCATGCAAGCAACAATCAGAAAAGAGCAGTAGTAGCTATACTAATATCCAACAAATTAGACTTCAAATGTAAAACAATTAAAAGTGACAGAGGACACTATGTATTAATAAAAGGAACAATCCAGCAAGAAAACATAGCAAACATAAATATTTATGCACTGAGGCAGAGTGCTCCAAAGTACATGAGTAAAACACTGAAAAGAGAAATAGACACATCTATCATAATAGTTTGGAGATTTCAATTCCCCGCTCTCATCAATGGACAGAACATCCAGACAGAGGAACAATAAAGAAACAGAGAATTTGAATAATACAATAAATGAACTAGACTTAACAGACATTTATAGAACATTGCACCCCACAACAGCAGGATTCATCTTTTTCTCAAGAGCTCATGGATTGTTCTCAAGAATAGACCATATGCTGGGTCACAAAGCAAGTCACAATAAATTTTAAGATTAAAATGGTACAAAACACTTTCTCAGATCAAAAAGGAATAAAGTTGAAAATCAATAGTAGGCAGAGGGTCAAAAAATTCACAAATATATGGAGGCTCAACAACATACTCTCAAACAACCAGTGTGTCAAGGAAGAAATTACAAGAGAAATCAGTAAATGTCTAGAGGCAAATGAAAATGAAAACACAGCATATCAAAATTTATGAGATGCAGTAAAGGCAGTGCTATGAGGGAAATTTATTGACCTAAAATGCCTATACAAAAAAGAACAAAGAGCAAGAACCGAAGAATTAACTGTTCACTTCGAAGAACTAGGGAAAGAACAGCCAACTAACCCCAAAGTAAGCAAAAGGAAAGAAATAATGAAGATTAGAGCAGAAATAAAGGAAATTGAGAACAAGAAAACCAATGAAACCAGAAGTTGACTGTATAAAAAAATCCATAAAATTGATGGATCCTTAGCAAGTGTTCTAGTTTGCTAGCTACCAGAATGCCACACACCAGAGATGGATTTGCTTTTAATAAAAGGGGATTTTTTTCATTAGTTCTTCAGAGGAAAGGCAAGTAGCTTTCAACTGAGGTTCTTTCTTGTGTGGGAAGGCACAGGGCAATCTCTGCTGGCCTTCTCTCCAGGCCTCTGGTTTCCAACAACTTTCCCCGGCGTGATTTCTTTCTGCATCTCCAAAGGCCTGGGCTGAGCTGCGAGTGCCGAAATGAGTTATGCTGAGCTGCTTGGGCTGTGCTACATTGATCTCTCTCATTTAAGCACCAACCAGTTAAATCAAACATCATTCATTACAGCAGGCACACCTCCTAGCCGACTGCAGGTGTAATGAGCAACAGATGAGGTTCACGTAACATTGGCTCATGTTCACAGCAACAGAACTAGGTACCATCACCTGGCCAAGTTGATAACTGAATCTAACTACCACAACAAGGCTGACAAGAAGAAGAGAGAGAATGCAAATAAATAAAATCAGAAATGGAAGAGGAGACATAACCACTGACCCTTCAGAAATATAGGAGGTAATGAGAGGATACTATGAACAACTCTATACTAATAAACTAGACAATATAGATGAAATAGACAACTTCTTAGAAAGACATGAACAACTAACATTGACTTGAAAAGAAATAGATGACCTCAACAAACCAATCACAAGTAAAGAAATTGAGTCAGTCATTAAGAGGCTCCCAAAAAAGGAAAGTCCAGGACCTAATGGCTTCACATGTGAATTCTACCAAACATTCAAGAAAGAATTAGTACCAGTCCTGCTGGTACTAAGGAGGGCTGTGGGCACAAATGAAATTAGAAGAAAAGATATGGACAATAAATACTGAGATGGTATAATCTAGGAATGCCTAGAGTGCACAATGATAGTGACTAAATGTACAAGTTAGAAAATGTTTTTGCATGAGGAAGAGCAAAGGAATGTCAGTATTGCAGGCTGTTGAAAATAGATGGTCATTCATATTTTAAAACTTTCACTTCTGTGTGAGACTAAAGCCAAAAAATGTTTATTTGGTACTAAATTTTGATTTTGACTAATGTATTTCCTAATATAACTTGTATGGACAGTTTAACTGAATACCATAAGTACATGGAAACTTGAATAGGCATGAGATTTTGTATGTTTATCCAGAAGGGTGCCCAAATAAATCCCAGAGTGATTTGAATAGTGAATTAAAAAGTATTTGCAAAGTCCCCTTGGGGGAATGAGGAGTAAGAGGGAAAATTCAGCTTCCCCATTTGGTGAACTAATATTCTCACAAGCAGTGGGGACAACAAAATCAATAGGCTGAGCCCTTGATCTTGGGATTTGTTCCTATGAAAAGTATCCCTGCAAGGGATCAACTAAGCCTCCTTAAAATTAGGCCTAAGTGTCCCCCCCCTCCAGAGAACCTCTTGTTGCTCAGATGTGGCCTGTCTCTCTCTCAGCCAACATGGTGTACAAATTCACCATCCTCCCCCTCTCTATGTGGTACATGACTCCCAGGGTGTAAACCTCCTGGGCAATGTGGAACAGAAATCCAGAATGAGCTGAGACTCAGCATCAAGGGATTGAGAAAGCCTTCTCGAATGAAAGGGGGGAAGAGAGAAGTGAGAGAAAATAAAGTGTCAGTGGCTGAGAGATTTCAAACAGATTCGAGTGGTTATTCTGGAAATTATTCTTACACATTATGTAGATATCCCCTTTTTAGATTAAGGTGTATTAGGCTAGAGGGAAGTGCCTGAAACTGTAGAGCTGTGTTCCAGTAGCCATGTTTTTTGAAGATGATTGTATAATGATATAGCTTTTGCAATGTGACTGTGTGATTGTGAAAACCTTGTGTCTGATGCCTCTTTCATCTACGGTATGGACAGATGAGTAAAACATATGGATTAAAAATAAATATGTAATAGGGGAAACAAATGTTAAAATAAATTTAGTAGATTGAAATGCTAGTGATCAATGAAAGGTAGTGCTAAAGGGTATAGGAAAAAAATAGGGGAAACAAAAGCTAAAATATATTGGGTAGATGGAAATACTAGCAGTCAATGAGAGGGAGGGGTAAAGGGTATGCTATGTATGACTTTTTCTTTTTATTTCGTTTTCTGAATTGATAGAAATGTTCTAAGAAATGATCATGGTGATGAATATACAACTAGGTGATGATATTATGAGTTATTGATTACCAAGAATGAAATGATCATATGGTAAGAATGTTCATGTTTATATGTTGTTATGTTTTTAAAAAAATTTAATAAATAAATAATAAGGGAACAAATGTTAAAATTAAAAAAATATATGTAGTGGAAAATAATATTGCAGGGTATTGAAAATAGATCATCATTCACATTTAAAAATTTCAACTTCTATGTGAGAGTAAAGTGAGAAATGTTTATTCGGTACAAAATTTATCTTTTGACTGTGTATTTCCTTATTTAACTTATATGAACAGTTTAATTGAACACAGTAAGTACATGGAACCTTGAATAAGGCATGAGATTTTGTAGGTTTGTCCAGGTTAGTGCAATGTACCCATAAATCCCAGAGTGATTTGAACAGTGAATAAAGAAGTATTTGGAAAGGAGTATTTGCAAAGTCCCCTTCGGGGAATGGGGAGAATGGGGGAAAATTCAGCTTCCCCATTTGGAAATGGGACACAGTTGGGACAACCAAATCAATAGACCAAACCCTCGATCTTGGGGTTTGTTCCTGTGAAACTTATCCCCACAAAGGATAGACTAAGCCTACTTAAAATTAGGCCTAAGTACAGGACTGAATGTAAAAACTCAGAAATGGACAGCACAATACTACCTAACTGTAATACAATTATACTAAAACAGTGAATGAAGCTGAATGTGAGAATGAAAGAGGGAGGAGAGCTGGGGGCACAAATGAAATCAGAAAGAAAGATAGACGATAAAGATTGAGATGGTATAATCTAGGAATGCCTAGGATGGTATAATGATCGTGACTTAATGTGCAAATTTTAAAAATGTTTTTGCATGAGGAAGAACAAAGGAAAGTCATTACTGCAGGGTGCTGAAAATAGATGGTAAATAATATTTTAAAATTTCAACTTACATGTGAGACTAAAGCAAAAATTGTTTATTTGGTACAAAATTTGTATTTTGACTAGTGCATTTCCTAATATAACTTATGTAGACGTAGACAGCTTAATTGAACACCGTAAGTACATGGAACCTTGAGTAGGACATGTGATTTTGTTGGTTTGTCCCCGATAAATCCCAGAATGATGGGATAAATCCTAGAATATTTGCAAAATCCCCTTTGGGGAATGGTGAGAACAGGGGAAAATTCAACTTCCCCAGGTTTAATTCTATTTTTTTTTCCAAGTTGAATTCTTGATATTTTGCAAGCAGTGTGGACAACCAAAGCTATAGGCTGAGCCCCCAGTCTTGGGATTTGTTCATATGAAAGTTAACCCCACACAGGATAGGTCAAGCCTACTTAAAATTAGGCCTAAGAGTCACCCACAAGAGAGCCTCTTTTGTTGCTCAGATGTGGCCTCTCTCTCCAGCCAACACAACAAGCAATCTCACCACCCTCCCCCCTGTCTACATGGGACATGACTCCCAGGGGTGTGGACCCTCCTGGCAATGTGGGACAGAAATCCTAGAATGATCTGAGACTCGGCATCAAGAGATTGGGAAAGTGATGATATTAAGAATTACTGATTATATATGTAGAATGGAATGATTTCTAAATATTTTGTTTGTTAACTTTTTTTAATTAATAAAAAAAGTTAAATAAAAACAAAAGAGAGATTAAGAAAAACCCTAGAATGAGCTGAGACTCAGCATCAAGGGATTGAGAGAACCTTCTTGACCAAAAGGGGGAAGAGTGAAATGAGACAAAATGTCAGTGGCTGAGAGATTCCAAACAGAGTCGAGAGGTTATCCTGGAGGTTATTCTTACACATTTAAGTAGATATCACCTTCTTATTCAGGATGTAACGGAGAGGCTGGAGGGAACTGCCTGAAAATGTAGAGCTGTGTTCCAGTAGCCATGCTTCTGGAAGATGATTGTATACTGATACAGCTTTCACAGAGTAACTGTGTGATTGTGAAAACCTTGTGTCTGATGCTCCTTTTATCTACCTGGTCAACGGACAAGTAGAATATATGGAGTAAAAATAAATAATAGGGAGAACAAATGTTAAAATAAATTTAGTGTGAAATGCTAGTGATCACCGAAAGGGAGGGGTAAGGGGTATGGTGTATATATATATGTTTTTTCTGTTTTCATTTGATTTCTTTTTCTGAATAGATGCAAATGTTCCAAGAAATGATCATGATGATGAATATGCAACTATGTGATGATATTGTGAATTACTGATTTTATATGTAGAACAGAATGATCAAAATAGGAATGTTTGCGTTTGTTTGGTGGTATTTAAAAAAAAAATTTTTTTTTTAAATTAGGCCTAAATGTCGCCCCCAGAGAGCCTCTTTTGTTGCTCAGATGTGGCCTGTCTCTCTCAGTCAACATGGATTAAATGATATATGAATATATCTCAATAAAACTGCTCAAAAAATTTATACTCTAAAACAGAGACCACAAAAAAATATATATGAATAAAATCTTCTTCTGACCATTGTAAAATTTCTACCCATAAATTATTGTTAAACGTAATTGTGGATGATTGGAAGATTTCGATTGTCAATTCCCATAGATAAATCATAATTAGAGTTACATAAATTAAAGAATTTATATTTTTTTATTTTATGAAACTCCATTCATATGACCTGAAAGTTATCTTTTCAAGACTGTTTACAATTCTGTATAAACAGTAGAACTGTGTCCAATTAAGTCTATGTAAGGGTTAAGAACAATTTGAAAATAATATATTTGCAATACATTACATTCTCTGGAAGCAATAGGCAAATTTAGGTAGCTATTAAAATAATTTATTTTTCTGACCATAAAAAATAGAAGCTAAGAACTTTCCTTTATAGTTGGGTCATGTCTATTATAGTTTATGAAGTTAATTTATACATGAAAGTGCAAAATATTTTTATTATTTTGTATAGCACTGTTGTATTTCATTTTATGCTGCTCAAATAAATTGGTCTCCAGGAAAATAGAAAATAGAGTGGAAAAAAATAAAAATAAAATGGAAAAAAAGTATATCACTGTGGGGTAGTGCCGCCTCAAAGGGCACAGTGCATGTTCTTAGCATCTAAATGCATTGTACTTCCAGATGATTAATAAGAGGCAGCATGAATGATCTCCAGCCTCTTTGACTCCACAACTATCAGAGTTGTGGGACCTTGAATGGAAGATACTTCTTGTTTTGCCCAAGTGACACTCAGTTTGCCAAACTCTCCATTTTGTGCCTTCAAATCCTTGCAAGAAGTCGATGGTATCAGTGCAGGCCTCTCCCTTCAATGGATTGAAGAGATTTAGGAGAGCCTGAGCTTCACCAGAGGACAGTTAGGCCTGAGGCTGGTTCTAACATGCATGGCCCCTCAGGCCATCAAACCCCACCTTGGGGGATTGGAAGAAAAACCTCTCCATCAAGTAACCTCTCATCTCCGGTCAGCTCTAATCAATATGCATTGGCTATCATCATCATCAAGTCAATGTGCTATTAAGCAAAACTTTTAACTTTTCTAGGCCTCAGTTTTCTTGTCTATAAAATGACAAGGTTGAACTAGATGATTGCTAAATTTCTGTTGGTTCGATCTATAGTTCTGTGATTTGAGACCCAGGAAGTATGTACTCTTTACAGTCTAGGTATGCTTTCATTTCTTAACCATACTTCTAGAAGTAGTAGTTGTGGGGAGGTGCCAAGATGGCAGCTTAGCAAGGTGCACGATTTACTTCATCCTCCAGAACAGCTACTAAATAACCAGAAACAGTACAGAACAGCTCCTGGGGCCACATCAGTGACCAGACACACAGTGTACTACAGTCTGGACCTGGACCGGCTGCGACCTCCCCCAGAACCATGAGTTCCCCAAGCCACAGCAGCCAGCTGCTTCCAGAGGGGAAAGGAAAGAGACTTTACTAGCGGGAGGGTCTGAGTGCAACCAAACGCCAATTGTGGAATTAATTAACAAATTCTGACTACTAAAAATAGGCCTCCAGCTTAGGTGAACCTGGCCAAAGCAGACATCACTGATATTTGCCCCAGTGCCAAGGGAACAGGGCTGATAGAAAGAGAAAAAAAGAAAGAAACGGAGGTTTTTGTGGCTGTGTTTCTACACAGATTTGATGCCTTTGGATACAACAGCAGGGCTTCTCATGCTGCAACTACCCCAGGCATAGGCAGAAACAAGCTTGTTTGAGGGCTTGTCTGGAGCCTGTGCCTTCCGCAGGGGAGTGTGGGGCCCAACTCAGGTGGAATCCCTCCCTCAAGGAATTCGGACACCAGGGCTTGGTAATTTGAAGCCATTAAAACCAGCCTACAACCACTCCTCTGTCTCCACCATGCCCCCAGCAGGGAGAGTCTGCCAATGTTAAAGGTACCGCATCATCTTATGCTGGTGGGACCCACAGGCAGAAAAGCGCCACATACTGGCAAGATAAGAAAAACAGAGCCCAGATACTTCACAGGAAAGTCTTTCAACCTGCTAGGTCTCACGCTCAGGGAAAACTGACACAGGTGACTCTTTCCTCCTGACAGGAGGCCAGTTTGGTCTAGGAAAATCCAGCTGGGGTCTATAATACCTAAGTAGACACTCCTAAGGGTGAGGGGGTGGGTAAAGGCACCATACAGTCACGGCAAGAAACAAGAAAACAAGAACTGAAAAATTCTCCTCTCTTAAACAAAACCTAAGCTAGTGGTCCAGAAAAAGCTGAACTGAATGTCAAAGAACAGACAGACAACAAATTCATCCAGCAAGAAAACCCTAGGTAAAGGAAGTGAAAGCAATCTCCAGAATAAACTAATTAAGATAATTAAATGCCTAGATGCCAGCAAAAAATAATAAATCACACTAGGAAAATTAAGATAGGGCCCAGTCAAAGGAACAAACCAACAATTCAAATGAGATACAGGAGTTGAAACAATTAATTCAGAATATACGAACAGACATGGGAAACCTCATCAAAAATCAAATCAATGAATTGAGGGAGGATATAAAGAAGGCAAGGAATGAACAAAAAGAAGAAATGGGAAGTCTGAAAAAACAAATCACAGAACTTATGGGAATGAAAGGCACAGTAGAAGAAATGAAAAAACAATGGAAACTTACAATGGTAGATTTCGAGAGGCAGAACATAGAAATAGTGAACCAGAGGACGGAACATCTGAAATCCAACAAGAAACAGAAAGTATATAGAAAAACTGGAAAAATATGAGCAGGGACTCAGGGAATTGAATGACAACATGAAGCGCACAAATATACATGTTGTGGGTGTTCCAGAAGGAGAAGAGAAGTGAAAAGGAGGAGAAAAACTAATGGAGGAAATTATCACTGAAAATTTCCCAACTCTTATGAAAGACTTAAAATTAAAGATCCAAGAAGTGCAGCATACACCAAAGAGAATAGATTCAAATAGATGTACTCCAAGACACCTACTAATCAGAATGTCAGAGGTCAAAGAGAAAGAGAGGATCTTGAAAGCAGCAAGAGAAAAGCAATCCATCACATACAAGGGAAGCCCAATAAGACTATGCGTAGATTTCTCAGCAGAAACCATGTAGGTGAGAAGACAGTGGGATGATATATTTAAATTACTAAAAGAGAAAAACTGCCAACCAAGAATTCTATATCCAGCAAAATTGCCCCTCAAAAATGAGGGAGAATTAAAACATTTTCAGACAAAAAATCACTGAGAGAATTTGTGACCAAGAGACCACCTCTGCAAGAAATACTAAAGGGAGCAGTAGAGACAGATACGAAAAGACAGGAGAAGGAGCTGTGGAGATGAGTATAGAAATGAAGAGTATGAGTAAAGGTAAAAGGAAGGAAAATTAGATATGACATATAACATCCAAAGGGCAAAATTGTAGAAGAAAGTACTACCTGTACAGTAATAACACTAAATGTTAATGGATTAAACTCCCCAATCAAATGTAGAAGTTGTGCTTCCCTATTGCATGATATTCTACTCTCTGGAATCCTCTGAAGAAAGAAACATGGTTAAATTTGGCTTGACTAGAGAAGTCTCATTGCTGGCATTTGTAGCTGGAGTGGAATAGACAGTGTAATTTATTGGCAGTATTTGAAAAAGAGAAAGGAAACCAAGTCAAATTCCATTTACACTTGCTGGTAGGAAGCAATTATAAAATGATGACAATGATAATTACAGGTAATATTATTCAGCATTTTCTGTGTGGGAAGCATTGTGGTAATGTGTTATCTCATTTAATCCTTGTAATAACCCCATTAGCTAGATATTCTTATGTTCCCCATTTTCCAGATAAGGAAATTGAGGCACAGAGAGATTAAGGAGCTTTGTTACACGCTAGTAGTGATGGAATTGGGATTTGAACATACATAATCTAACACATATGCTCTTAACCATTATACTATATGGAATTGATTCTGGGTTGGAGAATTTGTTGAATTTAAATAACTAGAATGTATCAGATGAAGACATAGAATTTTTTACCAGCTTTTGATTTTGAAAAATGACAGACCTATGGAAAGACTAATAACATAGATAAAGATTCAACTATTAATGTTTTTTGCATTTACATTGTCTGGCTTTCTATATAAAAATCTCCCTTTAAAAAAAAAATAGTAAATATCATGATGCTCCTAAATAACAGTAATACCGTATCATACCCAAAAACTGTAACATTGAGTAGAAACATTTTAATATAACCATCAGTTTGTTGTAAGTCATGTCTCCTATTAAATAACTGAAATTGCATTGTTCCCAAAAATCTTATCAAGATCTGATTTTTTTTTCTTCTCAGAAATCATATTCCATGCCCATTGGCATTGAATTTCAGCGGAGATATGCAACCATTGTTTTAGAGCTTGAACAACTAAACAAGGACCTAAACAAAGTTTTGCATAAAGTTCAACAGTACTGCTACGAGGTAGGTAATTTATATGAATTTCCCTTGAGGGCTATGCCCTCCACTGTTTTATTGGAAACTTAGGAGTGCTACCTTCACATTTTGAAAAATCCAAACGAAACCAGTATCTTTGTAAGTCTTTTAGCAATACCACTTTTATATACATTTTTATTCCTTGCCGTGTCAGTATGGAAGAGTGCTTTACACATAGTGACCTACCAATTCTGTTGTTTTTTTGTTTAAATTAAAAATTCTATAACTCTCCAAAAATTTTAGCAAAATCCAGAAAAATAATTACTTTTTATTGCATTACCCCAAAGACCATATTTTGGCTTACTTCTGCTTTATCTTTTTTACATAATGCTTCATCACACATAGTGATCGTGTTTTGCATACACTTTTGTTTCCTCCTTCTTTAAACTTTACAGTAGATGACTTACAGGGTTATTTGTGAATTATCATTCACATAGGATTATATATGAGGGAAGATCAACAGTTTCCCCTAAAAATTGAATTTCTTACTACAAGTTTCCATTAAAAGATTGAGATGTATTTAGAATGCTCCTACATTTAAATTCTTAAAAAGCAATAGATGTGGGCGGGCAATGTTGGCTCAGTGGCAGAATTCTCACCTGCCATGCCGGAGACCTGGGTTCAATACCTGAAGCCTGCCCATGCCAAAAAAAACATAGCAGTAGATGTTTGTAAAAAAAAAAAAAGTAGCTGTTTGTGTCTTTCTGGAAAAGCCACCTTTATTTGTGATTCTAAATTCTTACACAGTTGGCTTTTTATGATAATAGCCTCATAAGTCCCAAAGACTTGATCTGCCATAGATGATTTTATCAATCCACTTAAATTGACATGAGGGCAATGAAACTGTAGCTACCTATAACTAAACTCTGAGTGTTTTGCTCATTCCTCTAGTCATCCATTGTTATTTATTTTTATTTTCCTGATAGTTGTCAGTTACCTATATAGCAATATTTGTTTTCCCCTTGGACCAGCAACTGTCTGCTAGAGGTTCAGGCTAAGCAATCCAAGATGACACATAACAAAGCTCCTGATGCATGCCCAAGTGGATTGTTCATTTTTTGTATAATTTCATTATGTACCCAAGGCCATTTGTGATAGGCTCAATTCTTAATGAACTAAAAATGATTGCATTTTCACAAAGCTCTTATGGAAGTACAGTGTTGATTTTTTTTTTAACATTTTTATTGAGAAATCTTCACACGCAGAGACCATCCACCATATACAATCAGTGGCTCACAATATCATCACATAGTTGTATATTCATATCATGATCATTTTTAGAACATTTACATCACTCCAGAAAAAGAAGTAAAAAGAAAAAACTAATCATCCCAACTTACCTCTCCCTCTCATTGACCACTAGTATTTCAACCTACCCAATTTTTTTTTACCCCTTATCTCCCCCACTATTATTTATCTATTTATTTTTCCTTCTTTTTTTACTCATCTGCCCATATCCTGGATAAAAGAAGCAACAGACACAAGGTTTTCACAAACACATGATCACATTGTAAAAGCTGTATGGTTATATAATCTTCAAGAATCAAAGCTACTGCTACAAAGTTCAGTAGTTTCAGATACTTTCCTCTAGCCACTCCAATGTACTATAAACTAATAAGAGATAATATAGTACATAAGAATAACCTCCAGGATAACTTCTTAACTCTGAAATCCAACAGACTCTGAAACTTAATTTTGTATCATTTCTCTCTTCCACTTTTTCATCAGAAAGGCTTTCACATCCCCATGATGACAGGTCCCAACTCATACCAGAAGTCCCCTGCTTTTGTGTGTATGTATGTGTGTGATATAATCACATACCATGTAATCATCCAAAGTGTACAATCAGTGGTTCACAGTATCATCGTATAGCTGTGCATTTATCATCCCAATTTTTATTTTCTTTTTTGTGAAAAATATCATACAAAAAAGCAATAACTCAAAGCACAACACAATTAGTTGTAAAACAGATTTCAGAGTTTGCAGTGGGTTACAATTCCACACTTTTAGGTTTTTATTTCTAGCTGCTCTAAGATACTGGAGACTAAAAGAAATATCAATATAATGATTCAGCATTCGTATTCATTTGTTAAACCCTACATTTTCTGTATAACTCCACCATCACCTTTGATCTTTCTTCTATTCATAAGGGGTATTTGGGCTATGGCCATTCTGACTTTTTCATGTTGGAAGGGGCTGTCAATAATATGGGGTAGGGAGATGGAACTAGTTTATGTTCTAGAGAGGCTGGCCCCTCTGCATTTCAGGACTAATCTGGTCCAGGAACCCAGCTGGAGGTTGTAGGTTTTGTAAAGTTACCCTAGTGCATGAAACCTTTGTAAAATCTTATATAATGCCCTAAGTGTTATTTAAGATTGGCAGAAATGGTTTTGTTTGGGGTTTGGCAAGCTTTGCTAGGTAGCAATGTCTAACTGAAGCATGCATTAAGAGTGACCTCCAGAGTAGCCTCTCCACTCTATTTGAACTCTCTCAACCACTGAAACCTTATTTGTTATCTTCTATTCCCCCTTTTGGTCAGAATTGCATTGTTGATCCCACAGTGCTCATCCCTGGGAGTCATCTCCTATGCCACCAGGGAGACTTTCACCCCTGGATGTCATGTCCCATGTAGGAGGGAAGGTGATGATTTCACTTGCAGTATTGGGCTTACAGAGAGGCCACATCTGAGTAACAAAAAAGGTCCTCCAAAAGTAACACTTAAGCATACTTATATATAGGCAAGGCTTCTCTGCTACATACATGAGCTTCACAAGAACACGCCTCAAAATCATGGGTTTGTCCTATTGATTTCGTGTTCCTAATGTTTGACACAGTATCAGGGTTTCCCCTGGTGGTAAAGTATAATAGTTCCATATTTTTTCTCCCATCCTTCAAGGGACTTTGCCAATACGTTTTTTGGTTTGTGTTTTTTTATTTTTTTATTTTTATTGTGAAATATAACATATATACAACAAAGTAATAAATTTCCAAGTACATTTTAACAAGTAGCCATGGAACAGATTTTAAAGTCTGGTATAGGTTACAGTTCCACAATTTTTCATTTTTTTTCTTCTAGCTATTCCAAGACACTAGAGACCAACAGAAATATCAATGTGGTGATTCAGAGTCATTCTCATTTATTAAATCCTATCTTCTCTGTTATACCCCTCCTTCTCCTTAAGTAACATATATCTGTAAAAGCAGAAATTTCGAAGTACATCACAACAATTAGTTGTAGAACAGATTTCAGAGTTTGGTATGGGTTACAATTCCACAATTTTAGGTTTTTATTTCTAGCCACTCTGGGGGTGCCAAGGTAGTTCAGTGGTAGAATTCTCACCTGCCATGCAGGAGGCCCAGGTTCAATTCCCAGCCCATGCACTTGCCAATAAAACAAACAAACAAGCAAGGAGAAGAACAATGAAACAAACAAAAAAATTCAACAAATGATGCAGCAATAACAGGATACTCACATGGAAAAAGAATGAACTGTGACCCCTGCCGTACAACATACAAAAAAAATAGTCACCTATTTCTAGCTGCTCTAAGATACTAGAGGCCAAAAGAAATACCAGTATGCTGATTCAGCACTCATACTCATTTGTTAAACCCGACCTTCTCTGCATAACTCTACCGTCACCTTTGAACTTTCTCCTACTCTTTAAGGGGTATATAGGGTGTGCCCATTCTAACTTTTTCATGTTGGAAGAGGCTGTTGATACTATGAGATGGGGGATGGAACTAGTTGATGTTCTGGAAGGGCTGGCCCCTCTGCATTTCAGGACTTATCTGGCCCAGGGACCCATCTAGAGGTTGTAGGTTTTGGAAAATTACCCTAGTGCATGGAAACTTTGTAAAATCTTATATTATGACCTAGGTATTCTTTACGATTGGCAGGAATGGTTTTGGCTGGGGTTTGCCAATACTTTTTGATTATCTGCTTAATGTACTCTGGGATTAATCCAGGCATTATATTAAGCTATACAGGATTAGAGGCCCTCCTTCTTTTCTGAGCTGTCCATTTTTTGAATTGTAAATATTCTATCCAAACAGATTAAGTTAGGTTATGTGCTACAGAAAATTTAGGTTCTGGACAAAATAAACCTTTCTTCATTTGGTCTGAAAGAGTAGATGAAGTTCTAAAATACAGACAGTGTCTTCCTTACCCCTGTATTCTGAATTACCTTAATCTCAACCTAATTGACTGTTTTTATCTCTAAATACCAGGTTATAAATATATAAAATAGCTTCTTAAACTCCAGAAATAACAATTACTGCCCTGGAGTAAATGACTGCTATAAGAACTTACAACCTAGGCCCCTGTTTTCTTCTAAGTATTTTCTAAATGAGACCATAAAATATTTGCTCTTTTGTTTCTGGCTTATTTTATCTCACCAAATGTCCCACAAGTTCATTCACAACGTTGCACACCTCACAATTTGTTCCTTTTGGTAGCAGCACAATATTCAATCATATGTGTACACCATCATTCACCAATCTACATCTCAGTCAGTATATCGTTCATCCATCGGGCATTGTTCTAGTTTGCTAGCTGCCAGAATGCAACACACCAGAGATGGATTGGCTTTTAATAAAAGGGGATTTATTTCATTAGTTCTTCAGAGGAAAGGCAGCTAACTTTCAACTGAGGTTCTTTCTTACATGGGAAGGCACTGGGTGATCTCTGCTGGCCTTCTCTCCAGGCCTCTGGGTTCCAACAACTTTCCCTGAGATGAGGTATGCTGAGCTGCTTGGGCTGTTCTACATTGAGCTCTCTCATTTAAGCACCAGCCAGTTAAATCAAACATCATTCATTACAGCAGGCATGCCTCTTAGCTGACTGCAGAGGTAAAGAGCAACAGATGAGGTTCATGTACCATTGGCTCATGTCCACAGCAACAGAACTAGGCACCTTCACCTGGCTAAGTTGACACCTGAACCTAACTACCACAGGCATCATGTATAATGTCCAATGTCAGCAGTCCATCAACACACACAATTTTAGATAATTTCATTGTTACCAAGAGAAAGATAACCAATAAACATACCCTCACCAGATAGAAAATCCAAACCTCCCCTTAACAATTGTTCCTCCCCCATTATTTACCCCTGGAATTGCTGTGGTACTATTGATGTTTTCCTGTTAAACATAGCCCAAAGCATGCAATAACAGTTTCCTCCCATACCTCCAAATTTTTGTACAAGGTTCAACCTTTGCAGTAGTTCATGCAGGAACTTATTTATATTTGTAGTATTAATCTGTGGGGCACATGGGTCTATACAACCCCTTTCAATCATGTTCACTTTCGATAATGTAATATTCATGGACCTTTTTTTTCTCCAGGGTCTGTGGTAATGAACCCCCTCTCATTTCTGATTTTATTAGCATCTGTTCTAGTTTGCTAACTGCCAGCATGCAATATACCACAAATGGAATGGTTTTTTAAAAGGGGAATTTAGTAAGTTGCTAGTTTACAGTTCTAAGGCCAAGAAAATGTCCCAATTAAAACAAGTCCATAGAAATGTCCAATCTAAGGCATCCAGGGAAAGATACTTTGGTTCAAGAAGGTGATGAAGTTCAGGGTTTCTCTCTCAAGTGAGAAGGCACATGGTGACACGATCAGGTTGTTCTCGCATCTGGAAGGGCACGTGGCAAACACAGTGTCATCTGCTAGCTTTGTCTCCTGGCATCCTGTTTTATGAAGCTCCCCAGGACGCATTTTCCTTCTTCATCTCCAAAGGTCGCTGGCTGGTGGACTCTGCTTCTTGTGGCTATGTGGTTCTGCTCTGCTCTCTCTGAATTGCTCTCATTCTCCAAAATGTTTCCTCTTTTATAGGACTTCAGAAACTAATCAAGACCCACCCGAATGGGTGGAGACATGTTGTCACCTAATCCAGCGTCACAACCGCTCTTGATTAAATCACATCTCCAGGGAGATGATCTAATTACAGTTTCGAGTGTGCAGTATTGAATAGGGATTAGAAGAAATGGCTGCCTTTGCAAAATGGAACTAGGGTTAAAACATGGCTTTTCTAGGGTACATACATCATTTCAAACCAGCACAGTGTCTTTCAAACCAGCACAGTGTCTTTACATTTAAAGTCTATTTTGTCTGATATTAGTATAGCTATTCCTGCTTTCTTTTAGTTACAGCTTGCATGTAACATCTTTTTTCATCCTTTCACTTTCAATCTATTTGTATCGTTGTGTCTAAAATGAGTCTCTTGTAAGCAGCATATAGCTGGATTATATTTCTTAATCCATTCTGCCAATATGTATCTTTTAACTGGTAAGTTTAGTCTGTTAACATTCAAAGTTATTACTGTAAAGATGTTTCTTGAATCTACCATCATATCCTTTGGATTTTATTTGTCAGATCTGTACATCCTTTTCCCTCTTTCTCTTTTTATCCTTTAAGTTACCCTAACTAGTACTCTTCAATTCTGTGCCTTTCTCTAGACCTCCTTCTCCTTTTTTTTTTCAGCCAACAGAACTTCCATTAGTCTTTCTTGTAGGTTTGGCCTCTTGTTGACAATTCTCTCAGCATTTGTTTGTCTGTGAAAATTTTAATCTCAATTTTGAAGGACAGTTTGGCTGGGTACAGAATTCTTGGCTGGAAGCCTTTCTTTTTCAGGATCTTTAATATATCATACTACTGCTGTCTCGCCTCCGTAGTGTCCATTGAGTAGTCTAAATGCAGTCTAGTGTTATTTCCTTTGTATGTAGTAGATTCTTTTTCCATTGCCACTTTCGGGATTTTCTGCTTCTCTTCAACATTTGACAGACTGATTAGTATGTGTCTTGGGTAGGCCTGTTTGGATTTATTCTATTTGGAGTTTGTTGGGATTCTTTGATTTGTGTATTTATGTATTTTATAAGGGTGGAAGTTTTTTCCCCATTATATCCTAAACTAATCTTCCTAGCCCTTTACTTTTCTGTTCTCCTTCTGGGACACTGATGGTTCTTATATTTGTGAACTTTGTTTTGTCCATCATTTCCCTGAGATCCAATTCAAATTTTTCCATCTTTTTTTGCATTTGCACTTTTGTGTGTCCAAAATCAGTTGTCCTATCCTCTAGTTCACTTATTCTTCTGCCTCTTCAAATCTGCTGTTGTGCATCTGTAGTGTATTTTTTATTTCATCTGTAGCATCTTTAATCTGTTATATATGCTACTTTTCTATTTATTCTTTCAAATTCTTCTTTATGCTCTTCTATTGTCTTCTTGATCTCCTTTATGTCATTAGCCATCCCACTGATTTTATTTAATAGAGTATATGAACATCTTTGATTACATGTTCCAAAGTCGGTGTCTTCTTTGGTGTTTTAATTTAGTCATTAGACTGGGCTGTGTCTGTCTGCATCTTCGTATGCTTAGTGATCTTCTCTTGCCTTCCTTCAGTAGTCTGAAGCTTTGTATTTGTGGTATGGATGTGGAGCAGGATGCGGTGCGTGGGATGGGGCACAACAGTGCAGTGGCAGGTTGCAGTGCACATATAGGCACGGGTTGTGGCACAGGTAAAGGCACAGGTCAGTTACACTACACTGGTGCCTGTGAGTGTGAAGTGCAGGGTGCAGGGTTGTGTAGGTGCACTGCAGGGTCCATGGAGACAGGGTGCAGCTCAGGCAGGCCCTGGGGCACAGGAGCAGAGTGCAGCGTGGGGGATACCAAAGTAGGGTATAGCAGGAGGCAGATGGGGGGGTGGCTGTGCAGATTCACAGGGGCTGGTGTGCAAGCAGGATGTAGGTGGGAAGGTGTACGTGGAGGTCATGGGTATCAGGGTGTGGGGTTCAGGGCACAGGTCAGGGCACAGGGAGGACAGAGCAGGAGTGTGTCCTTGCACAGGTGGAGGGGTTCAAGGGGCCTGGGATGTGGATGCATGAGGTGTAGGGATGGGGTACAGGTCATGGGGGTTTCAGGACGTGGGTCAGAGGCTGGTGATGTCAGGTGGGCAGGGTCCTGGTACAGGTGCAGGGGGGTTGGGACAGGGTGTGCAGATGTGCACATGAGTGCCTACCAGGTGTGGGAGCAGGGTGCTTATACTGGGGGGTAGGGCAAGGGTGTACATGTGTGTGGGGCAGGAGAGTTGGGGTACAGGGGTCAAGAGGTCAGTGCACGGGTGTGTGAGTGCCTGGCAAGGAGGATGTGGCTGTGTGCATGCACAGGTCTGGGGGTCAGGCCCTGGTGTCTGCATTTCTGGGGCATGGGGCCCTGGTGTGCACATGCATAGAGCTGAGGGGCAGCTGGGAGCAGTTGCACCCGCCTGGGCTGGGAGCGGATGTGGCCCATATGCACAGGTCAGCGTGTGCCCAGAGCTAGGGGGGTGGTGGCAGCACGTTCCCTCATGTGTGTGAATGGTTCTGGGGGGCTGGACACTGATGTACACATGCAGAGTTGGGGGGGAGGGCAGGACATGGTTGAGCAACTCTTTGGGCTGGGGGTGGGTGTGGACCCAGTATGAAGGTGGGCGCCCACAAGGGCGAGATTGCACTTGCACCAGAGAGGTGGGTCGGGCTGGGGCAGCATGTGCACACATGGTAGTGGGTTGGGTGGTGGTGCTTGGAGCACAGTGTGGGAGGTGTGTGACGGGGTTCAGGTGTGTGAGGTGTCGGAGGGTTGCGGGTGGCACACATTAGTGTAGCGTGATGGCTTGGGCTAACTTCCTTGTCCCTGTCTCCCTGCCTGTGCACTCCTGAGGGCTCTGGGCTTCCATTTGGAAAAGGACATGTTAGACTATTTGTACTAGGTGGATAGTCTCCAGTTCTCTGCATCTCAGTTCTTCAGCTTTTGCAACCAGGACCTCCCTATGTGGTGTAGAAGACCTTCCCAGGTCACTTACACCTGGAATCACCATCCCAGTCACCTTCCTGTCATTTCTCTAGCTGTTCCTTGGTGCAGGGGTAAACTGTACCTATGTTATTCCACCATCTTCCTGGACTCCCAGTGTTGATTTTTTAATAGAAACGTATCAGAGGAACCACTATGAGAACAATTTCTACCCTAAATATATACACAAGATATGTGAGCATATGTTCACCAAAAGACTAGAAAATACAGAGTATCACTCACTATTTCACACAAAAATTAGAAACTATCCAAATGCCCATCAAAACTAAATAAACTGAGGGTGGGCAGTGGTGGTGAGTGGCAGAGTTCTTGCCTGCCATGCTAGAGACCCAGGTTCAATTCCCGGCTGCCTGCCTATGTTAAAAAAAAAAAAGAAAGAAAGAAAACTAAATAAACTGAGTCTCAGAGCTACTGTCACAGAGTTTGGACCTAGCCACCACATGCTGCCAGTGCCCGCTCAATGTGTAGTCCCATTTCCTTTCCATTCCAAGTCTAAAATGGCAGCTCTCGAGGATCAGCTGATTCAAAATTTTCTTAAGGAAGAACAGACCCCTCAGAATAAGATTAAGTTGTTGGGGTTGATGCTGTTGGTATGGCCTTTGCCATCAGTATCTTAATGAATGAATTGGCTGATGAACTTGAGCTTCTTGATGTCATAGAAGACAAATTGAGGGGAGATATGATGAATCTCCAGTATGGCAGCCTTTTCCTTAGAACACTAAAAATTGTCTCTGCAAAGTCTATAAAAGTGACTGTAAACTCCAGGCTGGTTATAATCACAGCTGGAGCATGTCAGCAAGAGACAGAAAGCCATCTTAATTGTTCCAGCATAATGTGAACATCTTTCAATTTGTCATTCTTAATGTAAAATACAGCCCAAACTGCAAGTTGCTTGTTGTTACCAATCCAGTGGATATCTGGATCTATGTGGCTTGGAAAATAAGTGACTTTCCCAAAAACCATGTTATTTGAAGTGGTTGTCATCTGGATTCAGCTCAGTTCTGTTACCTGATGGCGGGAGGCTAGGAATTCACCCATTAAGCTGTCATGGCTGGGTCCTTGGGGAGCATGGAAACTGTAGCGTACCTGTATGGAGTGGAGTGAATGTTGCTGGAGTCTCCTTGAAAAATCTGCACCCTGATTTAGGCACTGATGTTGATAAAGAACAGTGGAATGAGGTTCACAAACAGATGGTTGACAGTGCTTTTAAAGTGATCAAACTGAAAAGTTACACCTCTTGGGCCCTTGGACTGTCTGTAGCAGATCTGGCAGAAAGTATAATGCAGCATCTTAGGTGGGTACATCCTGTTTCCATGATGATTAAGGGTCTCTATGGAATAAAAGACGACATGTTCCTTGCGTCTCAGAACAGAATGGAATCTGAGACATTGTCAGGGTGACTCTGACTCCTGAAGAAGAGGCCTGTTTGAAGAAGTGTGCAGATATACTTTGAGGGTTCCAAAAAGAGCTGCAATTTTAAAGTCTTGTAATATATTTAAAAAAAAAAAAAAAGCTCTAGCTATAAACATGCAACCAACTATCCAAGTGTCATACTATCTAAAACACCAAATAAAGCATGAACCATGGAAAAAAAAAAAAACTAAAACTGAAACCGAGCCATGGAACAAGAAACTGAACGCAAACTTGGGAAAGAAGGAAGAGACTGGCAGACACTGCCATGTAGCAGAGGAGCCAAGGATCACTGGCAGCTGGATTTGGGGAAAAAAGCATTGCTTTGATATCTTGATTTGGACATTTTCCCATCCTCAAAATTACAGTAGCCGTGCTGGTAATGCCTGTGCAGACAGAATAGTGGAAAGGGAAAGGGCCAAGGTATCTCCACCATGTCCTTCACTCTGCCTCTGGCTGCAGTCAGGGACCAGCTCCAGATTTGCAGCCTCCTGGCCCGACAGTGCCTGTCAGAGTTTCTGGCCAGGCTATCACCAGTAGAGAAACCGAAAGCAACTTATTCACAGTGTTTCTGGCTAGCTCTATGGCTGTGATGGTAACCATCTTATATGGGTGGCAATGTCTTAGTGGCCCATCTGAATCCAACCTTGTCCCTGGCCATATGTCTCCTGGAACGCCTCCCCTGGCCCTAGCTCCCCATTTACATGTTGGTACAGCTAGTGTCTGCTTTCTATGCCTCAGAAGCCACCTATACCCTCTACTGTGGTCCGTACAGAACTATAGAGGTGAGAACCTGACAGTGTCTGGCCCCAAGGAAACAGCATCATCTTTGTTACCTACCCTGGCCCCATATATCCCTGAACATTGGCTTCCTGGATCAGGTTCTGGTCACTAGGATCCTGCTTGTGGATCAGTTCTGAAACTCTTTCTGTATATTCGGGGATTAAGCAAATTAGTAAATATATTAAAGATAATGATAGCCAAGTTTCTCACTGTTGGAGCAGGGAATTAGGAAGAAGGAAAAGACTTGAATGAACTCTGTGTTCTTGAATTGGAATAGGAAGTGTCAGTGTGAATTTGTGGTTTATTTTATGTTTATAATACTTACATAAATGTATGTGTATCTGCTGAGAGAGCCTAGAAGCAATGACACCTTAATAGCAATGAACATTCCTAACATCTAGATCTTGTTTTCCAAATACTGTTCTTAAATAAGAGGAAGCAGGACTTCTTGAAAAGGAGACCAATTCCAGAACTAGGCAGAGAAATACAAGATGAACTTGAAATATCTTATTAGGCCAGGAAGTTAAAATGTGTCCCTAAAAACGGTGGGGACATGCCAAAGGGAACCTATTTCACAGATTCCTACTAGCCAAATCTGGGTCAGTTAGAGCTTCAGAATAAATAATGATAGTAACAAATTAAAACCCATTGAATAAATAAGAATCAGTGAGTCCATGCTGAAATAAATATGGAAGGGAGAGAGGAGAGAGGGAGGGAAGAAAGAAGGAAAGTTCTAGGGTAGAAGGTCAACTAGTAAATGTGGGAAGAATGAGCAGAATTAGAAAGACACCATTTGCCAACCATCATACTAATAACTGATGGAGACAGGAATCACCAAATGGATACTAAAACTGATGGGTGTAAATTTGATGAGGAAGAGGATATTTACATAGCTTCAAAACATCTCACAAACACTTATTAATTACAAAGGAGGAAATGATAACTTTACAGGAGAGAAATCTGGCAGATACTTAACCATCTTCCCAAGTGATCAGAGATAACATCACCACTAATGGGGTAAGTCAACATCATGTGCTTACCAATAGTGATGCACTAAGAACAACTCAGCATCACTTCTGTGGTCCTGCCAAAAACCATAACCTCAATCTAGTCATGAGGAAACACAGACCTACAATGATGGATGTTATACCAAATAAGTGGGCATTACTCTTGAAAAATACCAAGGTGATGAAAGACTGAAGAACTGTTCCAGAATAAAAGAGTCTAAAAAGACCTGACAAATAAATGTATTCAGGGGGAAAAAATAGCTGTGTAGGTAGGACATTAGTCGGACTGTTGATGAAATTTAAATGTGGACCGTAGGTTAGAAAATGGCATTATATCCATTTTAAATTTCCTAATTATGATAACTTGTACTATGGCAATATAAGAAAATATCTTTGTACTTAGGGAATACAAACTGAAGTACTTAGGAGTAAAAAGGCACAATTTTTGCATCTTATTCTTATATAGTTTAAGATGGGAAATACAGGATACAAACATGCAGAAATAATTGTGGCCATTCGATTGTACATCTTACGCTCCACATGTGTGCATTCAGCTTGCTCCAGACCAGGGTCTCCAGCCTGCAGATCAGCCAACAGACATGAGACGGAGATGTGAGGAAGAAGCACAGGAGATTGTCCGGCATGCAAATTCCTCAGCAGGACAGCCTTGTGTTGAAAATGAAAATCTTACAGACTTAATCTCCAGACTTACAGCTATTTTATTACAAATTAAGGTAAATTGCAGAGGAAAGTGTTTTCTTAATTTTAACACCAAGCAAAGCTATGCTAATTTGTTACTAAGTAATGATAACAATGTTTATATTTGGACTACAGTTAGTTTTGTTTTGTTTTATTTTGTTTTGAGGAGGACAAAGAGGTTTATCCTCTCTTCGGGGGGACTGGGGCGATTTTCCAAATCAGCTTCTCTACAATTAAATTCTGAAATATTTTTTTCCTTTAGTGTCTAGCAGAAGGAGGAGACCTGAATTCCTTCGAATTCAAATCACTTACAGATTCATTAAATGACATAAAGAGTACAATAGATGCTTCTAATATCAGGTAATTCATTAGGTGTATCCTACTCGTTTTTAGATTAAATTTATAATTATTTCCAGTATACATTTTAAGAACTATACATTTTTAAAATATTCATATAATATCCTTTAAATAAATTTATAAAGACTTTTCAATTATATTCAGTCTACTGACAGAATAAAAATTTCACATAGATTTTTATGTGAAGGAATCAGGAGGCATATGTAATGTTAAGTTTGATTTAGCATAGAAGTTCAGTTCAGAAGTAGAGTTTCCCTAATCAAAGAGCGGTTCGTCCTCTCTTTCCAGGACCTTTTGTGGCTCCCTTTTACCTCTTTAGGGCATACTTTTTCAGTTACCACTGAAGTAGAATTATAGGTAATGTATTAAAAGAGATTTAATTTTTGTTTTTCCTAAGGTCATCATCTTGGCTATTTCCTAACCAAAATCCAGATCTTTCTTTTTGTAAACTTGTTTTTCTTAATTTTGTGAAATAAAGTTGTTAATCATATTTCTTCTTTCTTTAGTTGCTTTCAGAACAATGTAGAAATCCATGTTGCACATATTCAGAGTGGCCTGAGCCAGATGGGAAACTTACATGCCTTTGCAGCAAATAACACCAACAGAGACTGAGTAGAAGATTTCATTATTCCAGCTGCATAGGACATATTATTTTTGAGAAGTTCTTTTCCTTTATATAGGCTCCCAACACCAAATAACTGAACTGCTGGAAAACAAGGGAAATTAAAATCTCCAAATAAGGCATTTTAATATACTGTACTGCTTCTTAAACCAGCATTACTGACCAGCATTATATTTATTTTTCTCTTCTATTATTCAGCTGCATTAGTATTGCTTATGTTACTTATGTTTATTAGCAAGTATTTTTAAACTCTAAATTTCTGAACATGTTAATATAATTTCTTGGAAGAATATGTTGATCATTTTTTTTAATGTGCGTGAATTCAACCCAACGCATGCAGACAGCTACTGCCATAGAGAACATGAAGAAAAATGGTATTTGTGTGCATATCAGTGGCAATGTGGAAATTCCATCTAGAAAATTACAGCTCTAGTTGATTTAATTGATCAGCATCTCAGTCTTCAAAACATAACGCCATGAGGTGTGGGAAGTCCTAGTTTTAAGGAAGCCACTGGAATACAGATGGGAAGTATGGACTTAAAAGTGTATATGATATATACTTGTGATGTGACATGGTTCTATTGATCATTTTATAATTTTAAATATTTTAATTTATCATAATTTATAAAAGAAACTTTTGTTGTTTGTCTGTTGAAAGAAAATGAAGGAACAGGAAAGAAACATTACTGCAAAATCCTAAATTTCAGCAGTTGGATTTGGCATGTCTTTTCTTGTCAGTTCAGCGCAAGAAGTGCTATTGTTATGAGATTTATTTAAAAAAACAAAAAAGACTGATAACACACTATTTTCATATTTTTGTTTATTTGCACAACTTTTAAACCAGATTACTGGTTAAAACCTAACAGTACACAACTTAAAAAATAAAAAGAATTTCTATAAGGAAAACAAATTAATAACCAGCGCTATGAAATGCAGAAGAAAGGTTTGTTTTTTGTTTTTGTTTTGTTTTGTTTTTTAAGAAAACCCTGCCTAGAATGTTAATCTTGTAAAATATGCGTATTTGGAATTTTCTTTGTTTTAAAATAGACTATTATAAAGTTAAAGTATAATAAATTGTTTTCAGATTTGGAGTTTAAGAAATAGCTGTAGAGGTGGTTTTAATTCTTTTAGAGTCTCATAAAATGAGACTTTTTATATGTTAATGTATAATAAAACTTAAGATTATTTTCCATTTGAAATTTTTGTATAGTTTCAAAATGCTTCTGTATTCTTTGTTGTTATTGTGCCACTGCAAAACTTTAGTGCAGAGTTTATATTTAGCTAAACTGCTATGTTAATTAAGAAATGTAAAAATCTTTTATTCTTAATGATATTTGTAATTCTAAATAAATTGATCTATGAAAATTAATATTATCTAAATTCTCATTTAATATAACAAGTTGATAAGCATTCCTCCTCTTAAAAAATTTTTTGAAGAATTGTAATTTCCACTAAAAGACATTTTCAATTTGGAATATGATGCTATCCAATATTATTTAAGGGAGGGTTTTTTTTTCCTATCTAGGAGTAAGTCACTGGAAACACTAAGCAAGTAAGTTACTTAGCATAGTATAAGATCCATTGAGAGGTTTGATTTTAATATGTTCTGGCTAGAATTTTTTTATTGTTTTCTTCTACATTTCTTAAGGCTCACTTGTCACACTTAACTAGTACCTCATTTTGTACTTACTTAGGTAAACACTGATCATGTCCTTTAGTGCCATCATGTGTTGACAGTAGGGACTGTGCCTGAGAATATATTTAAATTTTATATCTGTTTAGGGAAGAAGAAATTTATATAATTCAAAGAGGTCATTTTAGTTAGCTGAACATTAATTTGAATGATGCTACCCCTGCTTAACACGTTTTTGAAGTCTCTAAAAAGCGCATCAAAACACATGGTTGAGGGGGCGGGCCGCGGTGGCTCAGCGGGCAAAGTGCTTGCCTGCTATGCCGGAGGACCTCGGTTCGATTCCCGGCCCCAGCCCATGTAACAGAAAACGGAAAAACAAAATACAATAAAAAACAAGAAAATGTTTAAAAGATGTTTCCCTTTCTTCCTTCCTTCCTTCCTTCTCTCTGTCTTTCCTTTAAAAAAAAAACACATGGTTGAACAAACAACCAAGCCTGCTTTTTATTAATTTAGAGTTGGTTCTGAATTACTTTAAGCTAGTTCCCAAAATCACATTTACTTGCTGTCATCCAGAGCTACAAAAAGATTTACCTATTAGTTTTTTTCTCTGGAATCCATGCCTCTCCATCTTCATTACTATCACCGCTGTCAGTCCAGCCAGCATCAGCACAAGGCTGGACCTGCCATTGTAGCCAAACTTGTTTCCCTGTGTCCACTCAGCCCTTGTCAAATGTATTTTCCATCCTGCAGACAGAGTGATCTTAAAATATAAAATTGGTCATTGAATCTCCCTATCTAAAAGTCTTTTTTTTTTTTTTCTAAAAGCCTTTTAAAGTCTTATGACTCTCAGGATAAATTTAGAACTCTTACGTGAGCTACAAAGCCATGATTGGTTTGGCCTCCCTTACCTAGTATTTCATCCTGCTTCTTATTCCACGGGGTCTTTGCACACGCAGTGCCCTCTGGGTTCCCTCTCCTCTTCATTTAGGTAACTCATGATCTTTCTACAGGTCTTACCTTCAGCACCACTTCCTCAGGGGAGATTTCCCTGACCATATGCATCTCCTGCTGCCGTATCTTCCGGTCCACATGTACCTCTCATCCCGATACTTGTCACATTTGCAATAATATATTTCTTGGAGTCACCTTCTGTCTTCACACTGACCTGTCCGCTCAATGACAGAAGGGACTGTTTCTAATTTTGCCCACCATTTTATTTCAAGCCCTGAGAAAGAGCCTGATCATAGATACCAAATAAGTAGTTGTAGAATGAGAATTTCAAAAGAGCTCTAAGCTCTAAGCAGCACTAGTGTCACTAGAATAAAGGTTTTGTCTTCCATAATGATTACTTTGAAAGATGGGACAATAATCATTTGAATGTAGAAATTCTGATTTGGGGGTTGCTTTTAAACCTATCACATTACTTACCATTAGTCCTTAACTAAAAAGAGCAGTCCAATGTATGAGGCATGATAAAATGGTAGATAAATGGGTGGGCTGAGTTAGTCCTAAATTTAAGTCCTGGCTGTGCCAATTACCCACTCTATGATTGTGGACCAGCTACTTTGATTAAGTTTCTTCACCTTTAAAATGAGAGTAATAGTCCCTACCTTATATGGTAGTATAAGGATTAAATAATATTATGCCTATAACATAGTTAGCCTCTTAAATTTTGGAGGAGGTTCAGCCTATTTCTACAGGATCTATTTCTACAGGATCCTACAGTTTTAAAAATTAAAAATGTGATGACAGGACTTAAAACTTTGTAAAGTTTTAATTGTTTATTCGGGAAAACAGAATTTATAATATAACTGCACTAGTATAATTCATAAGCTTAAAAATAAGATTTATTTTTAAATAAATAAATGCGATTCTTAGTGGACTATAAGTTTAAAGTTTTGTGGTATATTTCTTTTGGTATTGTGAATGTATTTGTATCTCATTTGGCTCTCCCTGTCACAAGTCTAAATGTAAAGTTCCCTGGGGTTGTAAGTCCTCCTGGTCACTTCCACAAAAGGCCCTAAGAATAATGTTTGGCGCATAATACGTGCTTAAAATAATAATGATAGCTATAGTTTATCTCATTTTGGCTTTCAGACAATTTTCAAAGAACTCAGAAGGCCAGTTTGCTACTAAAGCCTGAACTATGTTCTCCTGGTTGCTTTTAATAGTGGATTTGCTTCCCTGAAAAGCGCATACCATTTGCCTTACAAAAATTAGGGCAGCTGGCATGGACAGTTGTGAAGACATTCAGTACAGTTCAGGTTCTTCTGCTAATCATGAGGCATGATGATGCCCTGCCCTAGCCATGGCTTCTTTTAAGCCACTTCTAAACCAGTTTACAAAGTAACTCCCTACGATCTATGATTACATCATATGCAGTTTCTCTGGCCCTCAGGAATTTGAAAACCCTCGAAATGTCAGTATATTTTTATTTATCTTAAGCTAACCTAGGAACAGTAGTTTACATACATTAAGAATTATGACATGGGAAAGAGAAATCTCTCAAAACCAAAAAACTCATAAATGTGTCACTAAACCTTGAACAAGCAAGAAATTTAACCTACAATTTTAAAAATTAAAAATTGTATTAAAATTAAAAATTATTATTTAAAAATAATTATTAAAATTAAAAATTAATCAGCACAGTGGCCTGCTGATACAATGTTGATTGCTGGCTATAAACTACATTTGCAGAAACTTCTTTTGAAACTCATTGAAATGTTTGTGAAAAACATTTAATAATATACTGGAGTTGCACAGAAATACAATAACAAGTGCTACGGATAATGTTGGAGTACCAGGTACAAAATCAGGATTAGAGCACTTCAGAAAGAGGAGGTCTAGAGTATTTTGAAAGAGATAAAGGTAATAGTTGGGTTCCAAAATGAAAGGAGTGGCTTTTGAGATGGAGGCATGTACTGTCGATGAATGACCATAAGCAGATTTGTATCATCTTGTATTCTAAAAATGGTATTAATTGGCTCTGTGAGAAGGGTAACAAAGAGTTTTATAATTTGGTAGCTAATGAAAGCTATTACAGCTTTCTAAAGAGCAATTAAAAAATAGTTGAGAAGCAAGAGGCAGAGAGGGCTCTTGAAATAATTTGAGTGCACAGTCTTTAGAGATATGATTAAGTATAAAGATGACAGGCCAAATATTAAAGTGTAATAAATCTTGATGATAGGATGAGGATTCAAAGAGATAGGTTATAGTAAATTCAAGGTTATAAGCCCTAGAGGAACAGAGACTGAGAAGATGGCAGCTGTCAAGCACAATGGAAAATTGAGAAGCTGAGGGATTTCCATGAAGAAGATAGAGTTGTAAACAACTGGTCAAAAAAATAAAAATAGAACAATAAGGAACAGGGATGTGGACCAAACTGAATGTGTATTTGGAGATACCCAGGTAAAAGTGAATGCCAAAACTCCTGAAGAATGGAGGGTACTATAGAGAAAGAACAGGCTATGGGCAAAGGTTCATTGGTTAAAGGAGGGAGCCCTCAAAGGTGAAAGATGACAACCAAAACCATCATCAAGCTTAACACTGAAGTGTCCTTAGCACGGAAGTCAAAAAGAGCAATATTCTGATATGTGTCTTTCCAGCTGTCAGTGAGGGCTCTTCTGAGCTTAGTCTGAGTTCTCCCAGAATCCTCAAGAGTTACCAAAGGCAGAAAAGATGTGTTCCTCCCATGAGTCCAGCTTTGAACCAATGTCTTCAGAGAAAGAGGAATAGGTGTCAAAATTCTGACCTTGTGAGGTAGGGTCAGAGAGGACCCCTCCACCCCTGCTAGGATCAGGCAGGCAGTTCACATCTACCTCAAGAGGCAGCTGGGGCTTCCAACTTTTTGTTTCAGTTCCTGGAGCAGAGTGGCTGAGGAAAAGCTCCTGCCGGGGTGGGGGTTGAAAGGATTTCCCACTCTGGCGCCGTGACTTGGCACGCCTGTTTTGGAACCACACCTAGAAGGAAGAAAAAAACTGCTTTGCGTTGGAGTTCGTATGCTATTATGATCATCAATCATAATAATAAGCTCCAGTTTAACATTTCCTGATTCCCTGCTCCAGAAGCCTTAAGGTTTTCAGAAAGCACTTGAACTGATGGTTAGAAGCACATCGGACCTGGCTTTCTCTGCCTCACCATTCCCAAATGCAAAATTTGAATGCCTTTTCTACCTATACTTTATGGGGACATTTGCAATGAAAAATAGAGTCCTAGAAGTACAAGCACTTAGAACCCAAAGGAATAATGCTACACTTGAAGATTACAGATGTTAAAATGATTTTACAAAATCATTTTTGAAACTCCCTTGTCAAATCAATCAAGAGGGTATTTTGCTTAATGGACTACACTTCTGTGAATAAATTTTCTGCTCACCATTTCCCCACAAATGCTATGTCCTGCCTAGGAAACCTTGCCAACTGTTGAAACTGACAGATGAATTGCTACCAGGAATGCAGAGAAAATAAGTTCACTCTCCCAATGTTAAAATGTAAAAACTGCACTTGGCAAAAAGGCAAGCTTCCTATTACCACCAAGCCCCAGGGTTCTGATCTAAGTTATTTTAGGCAATAAAAGCTCCTTACCCTGGATTTTGTCTTGAATCTCTAGACAAAAGGCAGGAGGTTGGTTCAAACTGTAACAAGAAGGAAGAAAAAAAACAAGACGCTCCTGGCTTTGCCCCAGGATACTACTACACCTTTTGAACCGAAATCTCAGAACCAATACCTGCCAAAGAAATGGCCTGGGGCTAACTTGGTGAACTAGCCCTGTCCTCTGTCAGGTGTCCATCTCAAACTCAAAGTCAGAGAGAAATCCCCAACTGCCTCTCATCTGTTCCTTCTTCCTGGATGAGTAAAAGAGTGTAAAAATACTTTCTATTGCCTTCCTTTTGGGGATTTACTTTCCGCCAATTTCAAAGACCAGCTAGCCTCCTAGGAGGGCACCTATTATACTTAATAATGAGAGGGGCAATTGAGGGGGTGCCTGAATTATTTCATGGATGCCTCCAGGCTGGAGATAAGCAACTTGCCCGACGCCGCGTGAATAAGTGGGCGCTGTGGTCTTGCCTACGGCTCCTGGGAACCCAGTTCCACCCGCGGAGCGTCCACTCCAGGCCGCCCCGGGCCGCTCACCTGGATCCTGGACTCGGGCAGCAGGGTGAGCGCCGCTAGACGCTCGCGCAGATGGATGTCGGGGTACCTGGTCCTGCGGAAGACGAGCTCCAGCAGTTGCAGCTGCTCGGGGCTGAAGGACGTGCGCTTGCGGCGCTGCGAGGCCGACGGGGCGACCGCGCCTCTTGGTGGGGCAGACGGCCCCAGGCCCGAGGAGCTGGGCGCGGTCGGCCCCGGGCCCCTCCGGAGGAAGCCGCCGAGCGCCGGCAGGGTCGCGGGGGCGCAGCGTGCCGGGCCCAGGCCCGCGGGGCACGCGGGGAGCGGGAGGGTGGCGGGGATCGGCGGCTGCAGGAGCGGCCCGCTGGCGTGGGCGGGCGGGCACGCGGGGAACGAGGCGCTCTCTCCCGACCGGAGCTGGCCGGACCCTGCCGCGGCCATCACTGCCCGGACCCCAGTGCACCACCCGGGAGGGGCAACCCCTGCTTATACAGGCCTGGGGGGCGGCACGATCAAAGCAGTAGACGCGGGGAGGCCCGTGTCCCTTTGGGGTGCGAGCCCGCCCCCAGCCCTGCCAGACACCGGTGGGGAGTAATCGCTTCCGCTGGCCGTGGGATGCAAGGAGGGAGGCGTGAACTTGGGGCCCCAGCCGTCCTGTCCCGTCCCCTCCCCCGACCTGTCCGACACCTCAATCAACATCCCCAAGAGGAGGTTTGCTTGGGGAGGGGCAGCAGAGGGGCTTGGAGTGAATGCTGGCAGAGCCCCCCTCTGCTGGGGCTGAGGGCCTGGGCCCGCCCTCTCTGGCTTTCCCTCTGGTCATCATCAAATGTATTTATTCCCACCGCCCTCTCCCCTGCCATGTGCTAGACCCTGTACCAGGTTGGTCAGACAGCCCAGCCCTGGCCTCTGCAAGTCTCCCCAATGCATCCTGGGTCAGCAGGCAGGAGGGGAGGGACCTCAGAGTGGGCAGAAAACTCACCCGGGGTGTAGGGCGGTGGGGTGGGGGGGAGGAATCCTGCCTGGAAGGTCTCAGGGCCTAAGAATAAGAATCGCCTAGGCAGCGCAGGCTTGAAAATATGCCTGCGTCTGGCAGACAAGTGAGTGGCCTTTCTGGAGATCCCCAGCAGTGCTCAGGACCAGTCCATCTGGAAGGGAGAAGATGAAATGACCCCAACAAGTTTTCACTCCCTCTGAAGCAATGGCTCTTTCTCTCCCCTATTAAGGTTTCTCATTTAAGGTTCCTATTTTACCCTAAATTGTACCATAGTTAAGTTATGGTTTATGTCTGTGTCCCATACTAGGTTATAAAGTCCTTGAGCCCAGGAACCCATTTCTCTCATTCATTCATTCACTCATTCATCCATTCGTTCACATCTGTTGGATGTCTCACTGTGGGTACTTGCTATGTAAACCTCAATAAATGCCTCTGTTGAATTCAGTGTCACTGAGGTAGCTTTATAGAAAAAGAAGCCCAGGGTCTGCTGGTGGAATTCCCTGCCTCAGCGCAGACTCACAAGAGGGGAGCATGACAACCAGGCCTTCCTGCTCCCAGCACCTGAGTCCTGGTTTCTCTGGACTCTTCGGGGTCACTGACCCCACGGAGGCTGTTTGTGGGGTGGCCCCTTCAGGGCACAGCCCCAGCCCTTTCCTCTCCATCTGTTACATCAGTACACATCCGCCTCAGCAAGAGTTTGGATATTTTCATCCTTGGCAGATATTCCAGCGTCAGAGCAGAAAGTAGCCTCAGGGCTGCCGCGAAGGGGCACCTTGCTGGGACCGCCTGGCAGGGGGACTCAGGCTGAGAGCCCTGAGCGGCTCCTGAGGCTCTCCCACCACAGCTCCTTTCGCGTTCTCCTTCCCACCTCCCTTCCTCTTTCTTTGTTCCTTTGCCAGGAAATAGATGGGGTGGGAAACCAGACCCTCTATTTTTTCTGTGCTCATTATTGTTTCCTTAACTCAAAAAGCATTTATTATAGTGTCAGTATGTTAGATTGTTCCCTCAATCCCATGAAGCAGGTACGCTAACCCCAAATTTACAGATTAGGAAATATTCTGCAATCCAGAGACCCAAATGACTCGAAAGCCACTGTACCAAGCTGGCCTCCAGACAGACTCCTTGGTTATTGCCGAGCTCCCCCTGCCACCCCAGGAGGGTGAAGGCCCGTCCTCTCTCCAGGCTTGGAGGTTGTCCTTTCAGCACATCAGGTTCATTAGGTCCTGGTCACAGGAGGCCATGATGGAGCACAGGCCAGCCCACAAGTTTGTTACTGTAGCTGTCAGAATTTCTTACCACCAGTCTTAAAAGACAGGGGGAAAAAATAACAAAAAAACAGATGTGCATGTTTAGATAGTTTCCCAAACCACCCCCAGCTTCCATTTATGACCAGTCATTTCATTAGTCCCCACAGGTCCATTTTTCCTGGCAAAGCAAACAGCTCTGGGGCTCCTCCACAAGTGAGCAAGAAGAAACCACAGGTTTGCTGGCTGCTGTGGGGGGCTCAGCAACTAGAGATGGTGGGCAACCAGAAACTGCCCTGGGGTCCAAGGTCAGGGGAATTCTCCAGCTTCTTCTGTAGAAATTTCCCTCACTCCTCTGTGCAAGCTTTGTTCCCCTCTGCTGTCTGCTCACTGGAGCAGGCAAAATGGGCCTGTGATTAATGGAAGCTAGTGAAGGTTTGGGGAAGTCATCTAAACAGGGAAGGCTGATTTTACCCACTCTTCTAAGAATGGTGGCCTTAAATTTGGATAATCCTCCAAATTTACCCAAATAATCCTCCACACAGACTAAACAGGCCTTATCCTTTTGGGGCTGCTTGTTATCTTCTATGTTGAAATAAGATTTCAGCCTCTCCATCTCTCCTCTTTCTGTTCTAAAATGAATTTTTAATTGCATATGCTTGCATATTGCTAAAAAATAGCCTCTGTGAGGATACAGTAGAAACACAGGGTTGGAATCGGCATTCAAGGGTTAGAGAGGGAGATTTTTATTTTTCATTTTATACCTTTGGGTGCAGTTTTGTTATTTTTTTATTCACGTACATGTATTATATTTATATGTACATTCTTTAAACCTAGTTTTTCGGTGACTGCATGCAATGTAGAATCCTGGACTGGATCCTAGAAAAGAAAAAGAACAGTAGTGGGAAAACTGAATAAAATCTGTAGTTTAGCTAAAGAGGAAAAAAAAATAGTTTTAAAATTTTGAAGCAGGGAGTGCAATGAAATGTACCTGGAAAGAGATGTTGCTGCACTATGAAAGATCTTTTTCCCAGTTCTCCTGAAATTTTCATTGATTAGGGTAGGAGAGATGAATGCCTCTGCAAAATAAATAAATAAAAATACCTCTACAAAAGCTCTACTGTGTAGAGCTTTTATTTTTATTTCACCTCTTCTCAGTGAAATAAAAATTATTTTCTGCTTCTTCTGGTTGATAGAACTTCTAAAATAAGGGGTTTGCACTAAATCTAAGTTCTAGACTCCTTCCTCAATTACCCTGCTGCAAACATACATGACTATTCATTCTTCTATACCTCTGTTTCCTCAACTGAAAACACTTTTTGGCAATATCGTAAAAAAAAAAAAAAATTGTGATTGCAAGTTATTTTCCCAAGATAATCTGTGCAATTTGACTACATTGATCTGTGAAATTTATTCTTTGACTAGTCTCCAGAAAGTACATTCGTCTAAGGAAGCAAGTCAGTTTATCAAGTTTCACAATAGTAAACTGCCATCTGGATCAGCTGGAGACAGCAGGCACTAAGCTCAAGGCTCTGGAATCTTCTTCACCAGCTCTGGGTTCACTCACCACTACATATGCTGAATGCTTCTAGCCATCATTTATATGTGGTCTGTCAGTAGCATCTGTTGAAATGGACACAAAGGAGGGCAAGTGAAATAGAAGACAGTTCTCAGAGCTTCTTCTTATGTAACAGGGGAAGGCTGGTAAATACAGGTAAGGATGCAGTAGCAAAGCAATCAGTAAAAATCCACACAGCATTATCCGGAGCCGGGCTGGCTCTGCAGCAACCTGAGGGCTGGGGAAGTAGCCACTGGCCACTGTCCTGCTCTGCATTCTCAGCATTTCCTACCAGGTACCTGCCACTGACACCCAAACATCAGAGGCCTCCCTTTCCAAGTGCTAAGTGCTCTCTTCCCCGGGTCTCTTTGTTTTTCACGTTGAGTCCTCTCTGCTGCCCTAAAACGGGCGGGTGGGTCAGCGCAGGAGCCTTGGGTGTTTATTAAAGAGAAAACCAGGAATTGGCAGCCAAGGGGAGTCGATGGCTCTACTCCCACCTTGTGAACCCCAGAGTTGTCTGCCCCTTTGATCCTGTCCTCACTTTGATTTCATCTCCTCTTGCAGCTGGAGCCTATTCAGTTTCTGTAGTTTATTTCAGAACCAGTGGTTGCAACAGATTGAAAGACAACACCCCCCAAAGGTTTGAATGTGCCAGGAGAGTGAAAAAATGTTAAAAGGTGTTTTTGTTGTTGTTCTTCAAACACTGTATAAATTCAAATGACAAACACAAAATAGATTTTGAACCCAAAAAATTGAGGTTTTTAAAATTATGATTCCTTTACTTCTCATTATTTCTACCCAAAGCTTCTAAGTAGTAAAGCCTCCCCACGTGAGTCTTTATTGACCCCAGTTCACATAGCTAACCAGTAAAGTTCAAAGGACCTTTCACCCTCAGCAAAATGAAACCCTATGTGTCTACGGTTTTGGAATGAAATGAAAAACACAAACAGCTAGCACAATATTTGATCCAAAATCTGTCATTGTTCTGAAATTTCTTTCTGTAAGTTACTATTGAGCTATTGAGCTATTGAGCTCCTGAAGTATGGCTAATGCAACTGAGGAGCTGGATTTTTTTTTATTATATTTCATTTTAATTGATTTAAACTTAAATAACCACATGTGGCTAGTGGCTTCCATATTTGACAGAATAGTTCTATACCATTATCCATTGGATCATTCTTCTTTGATCATCTTTTTCTGTGTAGATGCAGTGAGGTATCTAGTTAATGCAAAAGCATACCCTAGATTTGGATTCTACACCATCATTTTTTTTCACTTTTTTTATTGTATAATATAACATATATACAAAGCAAAGAAATAAAAAAGCAACAGTTTTCAAAGCACTCTTCAAAAAATGGTTACAGGATAGATCCCAGAGTTTGTCATGGGCTACCATATGATCCTCTCATATTTTTCTTTCTAGCTGCTCCAGCATATAGGAGGTTAGAGGACTTAAATACATTTTAATCATCACAATCAACTTTTTTTTTCCTTCTTTTTTTTGTGAACAATAACATATATACAAAAAGCTACAAATTTCAAAGCACAACACCACAATTAGTTGTAGAACATATTTCAGACTTTGACATGGGTTATAATTTCACAATTTTAGGTTTTTACTTCTAGCTGCTCTAATACTGGAGACTAAAAGAGATATCAATTTAATGATTCAGCATTCATATTCCTTCGTTAAGTCCTATCTTCTATGTATAATTCCACCATCACCTTTGATCTTTCCATGCCTCTCTTTGGGGTTGTTTGGGCTACGGCAATTCTAAATTTTTGATATTGGGAGGGTCTGTCACTAATATGGGGTAGGGAGATGGAACTATCTGATGTTCTGGAAAGGCTGGGCTAGATTTCAGGACTTGCCTGGACCAGGGACCCATCTGGAGGTTGTAGGTTTCTGGAAAGTTACTCTAGGGCCTGGAACTCTTGTGGAATCTTACATATTGCCCTAAGTGTTCTTTAGGATTGGCTGGAATGGTCCTGGTTGGGGGTTGGCAGGTTATGATAGGTAGCAAGGTCTACTTGAAGCTTGCATAACAGCAACCTCCAGAGTAGCCTCTTGACTCTATTTGACTCTCTCTGCCACTGATACTTTATTAATTATGCTTCTTTTCCCCTTTTTGGTCAGGATGTATTTGTTGATCCCACATACACCATCATTTTTATTGTGTAAACGGAACCCTGGATTATCAAAATGACCTCATTTTCATAACAGACAGTCCAATAGATTTGACTGAACAGTGTATTAAATAATGCTATCATTTTCACAAACAGTATTTCTTCATAAGTATTTCTCAAACATTGTCATTTGGCTTAAACCCTATTTAGTCTTGATCATTTTGTTCTCTTCTAACCATATAATAAAATTTGTCTTCAGAAATTCTCTGTGGGAAGTGATATGGTATGTGACACTGAATTACTTTAAATCGAGTATCTTGCATGAGGTCACACTGGACATGGACAGTAAAGAGAAAAGTGTCAGGAGAATGCATTTAAAAAAAAAAACGAAATCTCCTTGGTCATTTTGGAGGACTCTAGAGGACAAACTATTCCCCAAACTGGTAAACAGAGGAAAAGCAGCAAGCTTTTATCCTGCTAGTTCTGAATGACTGGAACAAAGTAAACAAATTGTTGATGATGGAAAATTTATCCTTTTTAAGAAGCATTCTGATGATAAATGAAGAAGGAACGAGAGAGTGAAGAGAAACCCATTTGGTAACCCCTAATGAAATAATGGACTTAAGCGATGGTCATCAATAGTTCCTAATATCTAAATCTTGGCAGAAATAAACACCATCACCTCTGAAGCATTTTTGCCAAAATAGAGAACCACAATCTCATCAAGCTGTCAGAGCTCATTACAAGTGCAAAACAGGTACAGGGAACAGGAACATGTCACACACTAGCCTAGGAATACAATCAACAAAACCCAGACTACGGGAGATTCTATAGGACTAACAGCCAGTTTCTTCATCAACTATATTACAAACAAAAAAGAGTGAGAGAGAGAAAAAAATAGTCTAGAGCTTAAAAGACTTAACATACCAACCAAATGCAATGTTTAAGTCAAACCAGCTGTAAAAAAAAAAAAAATACCAAAGAACTTTTATAAGACAAGTTGGGAAATGTAAACATTAGATACATGATGATATTAGCAAATTGTGTTTTTTTTTTCTTTTTGGTTGCGACAGTATTTTGCAGTTATACATTTTAAGAGATTTCTTGTCTTTTAGAGATATATGCAGAAAGATTGGCAGATAAAATAGTAAGATATATAAGATGTACGGGATTTGCTTCAGATTATCTAATTTGGGGCAGGAAGAGGAGTGGGGAAAACTGGAAGAAACAAGATTGATTAGAATTGATAACAGTTGAACAGCTGGGTGATGAGGTTTCACTATACTATTCTTTCTATTTTTGTGTGCGCTTGAAATTTTCCAGAAAAAGAAAAAAGCAATAGGCAGTACCTTTGAAAGAAGTGGGAAATATCGAACATGAGAACAAACACAGCACTCTGGAAAGCGAGGTCTGCCGCCTGGGAAGCGGCCCTCAGAGGAGACTGCGTGATCACCCCACTTGGAGCTGAGGGCTGGGGAGGGGAGTTTCGCCACCATTCAAACAACAGGGCTGGGATCCATTAAGAGCTACAGGAGCGGGGCTGAGGTGCTGACTGCAACTGTTACTGAATAGTGGCTTGGTTTTTGCAGCTATTTCTGGTGGGATGAGGAGGCAGTGGTTTAATGGATCAACAGGAAATCACCTCAGACTGGTCCATCCAGCAAAGCCTTGTCCTTTCCCGGGACTGAGAGGCACGTGGAAAGCCATAGCTGATCCAGCTGCTCATTCCTACGTGGCTGGGAGGCAGTGCAGGAAATGAACGTGAGCAACAGCAAGGGTTTCCTCTAGGGGACCTGCCATAGGCCGGGCTGCAGGGTCAGGGGCTGCAGAGTCACAGGGCGGCATTCACTGGGCACCCAGGACGCCCGGCCTGTGCTCAGCTCCCCTGAGGACACTGGGACGAGGCGGGTAAGTGATGGCAAGGAAGGGGCAGACATGGATCTGAGGGAAGGCTTTCCCGATGAGGGTGCAGCAGCCACGCCTTGAAGGGAGGCAGGGGTTTAGGCAGGTTGTAAGGGCGACACTGGGAGAAGACCAGAGGATAGAAGTACAGACAGAGGAACAACACAGGAGGCCTGAGAGCCCACCTGATGGACAGCTGGGGCCGGTGTCGCAGCAAGCATGGGGAGACAGAACTAAATCCAGGCCCTGAGAGCCTCCAGAGGGAGATGTACAACCCGGATCAGAAGATTTGGTTTCCCTACACAGAAGGGAAATTGAGATACTTATTCAACTGATCCCGGGGAGCTTTTTCTCCTTCTGAAAACATTCTCTACACAGGAGCTCCTTTTCTTCTCCTTGCCCCTCCCCGCCCCTTAACCCCCATCCTCCCCCCTGCGTTGAGTTTCCTGGTGTCTGTAGGAACTTTGTCCTAACTATTGTTAAATTTCCCCAAAATGATGAGGGGCTAGAAGTCAGGTCCATGGGCAAGAGAAACAGTCGGAGGTCAGCACGGGATTGCCCTTCACTGACCAGTCTGGGGAGAAAGAGACCAGCTCCAGCCCTGATCCTGAAAAGTGACCAGAGGAAGCCTTAAGGCCCTGTCCCTGTCCCCCCCCACCCCCCGCTGCCCTGCACGCCTGCTGCCCCGCACGCCTGCTGCCCCGTGCCTGCCTCTTGCGGAGCCTCCGGTCCTGGTGGGGAGGGAGCACGCTGGGTGGGCTGCGGTTCTGACTCTGCGGCTTGGTTGGGCCCTGGTCCTGCCGCGGCGACGGTCAGCTCAGGGGCCATGCGGGATCCCGGGCCGTGGCCTGAGGCCCAGCGTGGCTCGGCTCGGCCGCTCCCAGCTCCGCTTCTAGGGAATCCCGCCGGGCCGCGGTCACTGCACCCATGACCCCAGCCTTGCAGCGCCCGAAGCCTGAGCTCTGCACGCTTCAAGCCTGAGCTCCCCCTTCCTGCCCAGCCCCTGTCCCCGTAACGAAATGCCCTTTTTCTGAGCATTTCACATGAGCGAGATCAGACGAGACTCGTCTTTTCTGGGTCTGGTTTATTTCACTCGGTGCCGACTGCCCAGCTCCGGACCCAGCGGCCTCCCGCACCTGTGGTCCCGCGCTCCCGGGCAGGAGGCGGGGGTGGGCAAAGGGACCCTCTTCCAGGATTTTCCAGAGCCGGGACGGCTGCCCGCGGCCCTCAGCTACAGGTAGAGGTTCTCCGGGAGGAGGAGTCACCAGGCCAAGGAGCCCTGGGCAAGGAACCCCAGCGGCTCTCACGGCCCTCGCGCCTTTGCACGTGGGATTTCACATGCAAAGTCCTTCCTCTCGGCAGCTCCGCAGGGGACGGGAGATGACCCAGAGCTGGCCGCTCAGCGCTTCCCCCTTCCCCAGGTGGGCCCTCCCCTCCTGCCAGGAACTGGGCTCCTCCTGATCACTTGTCCAGACCTACCCGCCCGCAGGCCTGGGGCAAGTCCGCGTTCCCGGGGAGAGGCAGGCCTATGTCTGCTCCGCTCCTCGCTGCCGGCCCCACCCCCACCCTCACCCTAAACTGCAACCCACGCTGTTTTCCAGCCGTTTCGCATTAGTCTTATCTTCTGAATGGTGTTTTTCCCTTTATAGAAGTACCCTATGTTCATTATAGACAAATAAAAATAATTCATGGTGGGGGGTGGGGAAGACCCATAAGAAATCTAACTGGGGACATCGCTTATCAATCCTTTCATAAAGAACCTTTTCTGTGTGTGTGTAATTTCCTGCATAGTTTTTACGTAGACTAACCTTGTTTCCTTAACCAAAGTATAATGTCTTTGTGGGCATGAATGTTTAATACTACTGGACCCCATGTGCCTGGCACAATATAAAGTGCATAATAGGCTCTCAATACATATTGGAGTGATTAATTGAAAAAAAATCTCCACTTTACAATCTAAAATCTGTGCATATGCACATCTGCTGGGAACGCATTTGCTTTTTTTTTTTTTTTTTTTTTTAACAGCAATCATGTCTTAAACTCTTAAACGCTTCCTTGTGTTTTAGCTTTGAAAGGACTCAGGCTCTGCAGAATGCTGTGGAGAATCAATCCCCAGGTGCTCCAGTTCTGAGAAGACACTGCCTTGGTTAGGCCAGGCCTGCCCTAGACGCATCTGCTGCTGACCCCGGGTGGGAGAAGAGCACAATTAAGTTCACTCTGAGAGGGGCCTGAGTGAGTTTTGGTCTGAGCTGGGGCCATTGGGTCAGACTTTGTCTTCAGTCAGAATGTTTTGAAAGCCTGGAGGTCAGGAGAGGAAAAGAGAGATGCAGACACACCTCCCTCCAGCTGGGTCTGGAGAGGCAGGGTCAGTAAGAGCAGGTGTGAGGACAAGGTGACCTGAGTCTGGGGGCTAAAGGAGTGGAATTTGGCAGAGCCTGGATGTGCGAGGGCTGGCTAAAACGATTCGGAGGGTGTCCACTCAACTCTAAAAGGCCTCTCTCCTGGGTTTTCCTCGAAGCAGAAGTCTGTGTGTTCAGGTTAAGTGCTACCCCGAGCCTGGCTGTCACCCGGCAGGGCCAAGGGTGCACCCCCACCACACCTCCCCCACGCCAGGCCCCAGCTGTGCGAATGCCCCCTCTGCCCCACGTGGACGTTGGATGTCTCGCCTTAGGTGGGTGGACACCCAGAGAAGGCCTGACCCCCAGGCCAGGTCAGGGTCTTCCGCAGGACCGTGGCGCTCTGCCCACCCTCCCCATCCCCCTGGCTGGGAATCCTTTTTAAACGGTCTTCCCTGGGAGCCTGTGTGAAGCTGGGTCTGACGTGTTCACCCACACGTGGGCCTCAAAGAGCGCACCTGGACCGGCTTGGGGTGTCGCTGGCTGGGCCCTCCAGCCCCTCTGCATCAAGAGGTGCAAGTCCTTACATTTGTTTTCATTTTAGTCCCTTATCAGCTGTCAGACCTCGGCAAGTCCCTTGAGCCTGCTGCACTCTGGCCACCTGGTCTTCAAACTGAGCCTGAGAGGAGCTGCGGCGCTGGCCCCCACCCCAGGGGCTCTGCAGGCCGCCCAGCTCTGCCCCAGCGCAAGCTCCGCTGGCCCATGTGCAGGAGTGACAGCCCGCAGAGCAGCACACCATGGGGGGCATCTGGGCCTCCTCGGCCCATTAGTGCAGGGGCCAATGCCACTTGCAGCCCCACATGGGGGCCCCGCACCCACTGGCCATGGTGCTGCCACCCTGCTGCCCCCCACCATCCATGGCCTCAGGCTGGCTGGCGCCCTTCTGCCTGGCTGCACAGCACGCATCACTTAGCAAGGTCATGGTTTTGTCAGGTGTTCTCTTCTCGACTCCAGCCTGGCCTGGGAGCTCCTGCTGGGTGCCCGGTTTAGCCAGACTAGGGCCAGCTCAGAGGGTCAGTGGTTGTCCGAGAATCCTGGGCCTCCGCTCAAGGTGCTGAGGCACAAAGGGGCCCACGAAGCCTCTATCCAGCAGCAAGGTCTCTTTCTGGAAGACCCCATGGGGTTTCCTTCATCACCTGAGGAACCAGAAGGCTCAGCTATTCAGCCTGGGGCAGGAGCAGCTTCTCCCAGCGCCTGGGTCTTGCCAGCAGCAGAATAGGGAAGGGGTACCTGCCTCTTATCTTCTTCCCAGGGGGTCTTTGATAATTAAAGCTTTTCCCAGGCACTTTAAGAGGCCCAGATGAAAGGCCCTGGGGAGATGAAAGAGTGCGGGCCATATGCAGTTCCTCTGCAGATTTTGCAGCCCAGAGGAAGTACCCTGGAGGAAGTAGCCAGCTGACAGCTCCTTGTGAAGCCGGGAGGGGCTGCGGGTGGGAATTAGCAGAGCCATGGGCCGCGCCCAGGCCGCGGCCAAGGAAATGCCAGTTCCCCGGGGAGGGGCCAGCCAGAGGGGCCCAAACTGAGACGGGACCTGCCCCCTCCCTGAGCTTCATCTTCCTGGTCTGTGAAAAGCAGACTGAGCTGGATGGGGTTTGCAGTTTGGGCAAACATCAGAAGCTCCTGGGGAAATTAAAAAACCCTGACAGGCTGCACCCGGGTGGATTAAACCTGAGTTTCCCGGGGGGTGGGACGCAGATTTAGGTGCTTTTTAAAGCTGCCCAGGTGATTCCACTGTACGGCCTAATTTGAGGAAGGGAATAGAGGATTTCTTTGAATTCTGTGATCCACTAATCAAAACTTCCCTTCCCACCAGATAGGAGTCCCTGGGGGGAGGGGGAGAATTTAACTCCGTGTTTGGGTTAGGGAGAATGCTTTCTGTGGAGAACTCAATATCAGGAGGCAGAAGAGGGTATAATCGAGGTCCACGCGCAATCTTTCCGATATTCTTCCCAGTTGGATTTGATTTCCCCCCTTCACCAATCTTTTTTTTTTTTTTTTTTTTAATCAGATGCAAGTAGATAATCCCATCAGACTACTGTGAGTTTGGCATTTGGCCCTCTGGCGGAAACCTCAATGAACACGAGCAGCCAGGAGAGGCACAGGAGTGAGGGCTAGCCGCAAACCCTCACATCACCAGAACAGGGCTTTGCGGCGTGAAGTCCACTGTCCTCTCTGCCTTCCAGGCCTGCGGTCCTCACCCCTGCCCAGGCCAGGCCGCAAATCGCACTGGTTAGAGATTCTCACCAGATTCTCACCACTGGGGCTTTGGATCGGCCCCAGGACCCTGGGTGCGGAGAGGGAACCTGCAGTAACACCATCAAAGACACGGAGGTCACTCCAGAGGCCACCTTGGGGGCCTGAGCGCATCCCGCACGTAGACCAGGGCCTCTCTGACCCAGTCGGCCCGGGCAGCGGAAGGACAGAGGGTGAGGGCCAGGTCTGGGGGTGCGGGAAGGCCTACCTTGCTGGCCTTTTTCTTTGGCACCTGACCCTCAGGCTGCTATCTCGTGGCTTTCCATCTTCCTGTCCCAATACCCCATCCCCTTGTGTGAGGCCCTGGATGTGTCACTTGCGGCCCCCACCTGCCCGCACAGCTCCCCATTTCCAGCCCTCTTTTTGGAGATGCAGCCCTGGCTTCATCTAATTAAAAACCCTTAGGACCGAATGCCTTGGGTTTTTATTACAAAAGATTTTCGTGGATCTAACCAGCAGAGGATTTTAAGGAGGCCCAAATTACAAACTTTCTCATGAGACTCAGCTCTCGCAGACATTTATGTAGAAGCGACGGCAACTCCAGCTCGTGCAGACCCACGTGGCCCACAGCCCCATGCAGCCTTATGGAAAGGAGGAGGCAGGGATCCCTGCTGCCTGAGGTGCTTCTCTGGATGCTCTGCACGCATTATCTCAATTAATTCTCCAAAAATGGGCGGGCCACAGTGGCTCAGCAGGGAAGAATGCTTGCCTGCCATGCCAGAGGACCTGGGTTCAATTCCTGGTGCCTGCCCATGTAAAAAAAAAAAAAAGAAAAAGAAAAGAAAAAAAATTCTCCAAAAAGCCACTCTTCATGTATCGCTGCCCCCATTTTACAGATGAGGAAACTGAGGCTCTGAGAATGTTAGACGAAGGGCCCAATTCCCATGGCTTGTATGTGGTGGGGCTGGTCTGCCTGCACTCCAGACCCTAATCGGGTCCCACCATCCCCCCACGGGCTCCAGGCACTCTCCTGGAGAAGAGGGAAGAGCAAGAGCCACCTGCCTTAGCAAGCGTCTTCCCTCCCCTCCAGCCCTTTAGGAGCCTCCAGGCATCAAGCTATTACTTCCAGGAGAATCCTGAGGGACAGAGCCTTGAGGTGACACCTGTCCTCAGGTGACATCAGGGACAAAACTAACAGATGTCCCTGGCTCTGCTGGAGGCTGTCGTCTCTCAGGCGCCCTCCCTCCTGCCCTTCCTCAGAGCCCCAGAAGCGTGGGGTTCCCCTGGGAGCCTCGGACACGCTGCGGCCCAGCCCCCTGCAGGCCACCCCACCTTCCCCCAAGAACGCAGCCGTGAACTGGCTGGCGTGGGGCGCACATTCTAGCTGAGAAGAGGCAGACAATAAACAAAATAAAGCAGGGGTCTCTGCTCTGGGGGATTGTAACGTGTTGTAACTTAGAGCTAGAAATGGTAGAAAGAAAAAGTGAGGAAGGAGGCTGGACCGGGGTGGAGATTACAATTTTGAATAGGCTGGTCAGGTAAGGCCCCTTGAGCAAGTGATACTGGAACAAGTGATCCAAGGCAAAGACTGGCAGGAGCCAGGGGACTCTGGAGGTCATTTGGGGCAAGGAGGTAGCTAACGCCCTGGGGGAGGAGTGTGCCTGGAGGGTTCCAGGACAGCGAGGAGTCCAGCGTGGCAGTTGGAGAGTTGGGCTGGAGAGAGCTGTAGGAAAGAAGACGTGGGAGCTAGGGGGCCGGTTTGGGTGGGACCTCAGAAGCCCCTTCGGTTTTTCCTCAGAGGTGGGAACTAGGGAGCATTTTGCTTAAAGGAGCCATTTTAATAAAAACTGACACTAAGAGCTCTTCCTTGTGTCAGGACCCACATTCAGTCCTTTCATAAACTTGATCTCATGTGACCTTCCCAGCAGCCCCTTGTCGTAAGTAGAATGATTATCACCATTTTAATTTTTTTGTGGTGAAATTTACATAACATAAAATTAACCGTCTCAAAGTGACCAATGCAGTGGCATTTAGTACGCTCACAACGTCATGCAGCCATCACTTCTGTCTAGTTCCAAAACACCTTCGTCACCCACAAAGGAGACTCCACACCCATTAAGGAGACACCCCAGTCTTCCCTGTTGCTTTCTCTGTGGATTTGCCTATTCTGGATACTTTGTATAAATGGAATCCTACAATGTGATTTTATTGCCTGGCTCCTTTCACTTAGCATAATGTCTTCAAAGTTCATCCATGTTGTAACATGTATCAGGATGCCATTTCTTTTTATGGTTGAAAAATATTCCATTTTTTTTCTATGGAAATATTTTTTAAATTACCCTTTTTCATATTACCCTTTCTTTTGCAGAAGAAACTGAGGCTTTGGGGGTCAGGGCTAAATTGCTTATGGAGACCCCCAGCTCAGTGGCCAAGCCTGAACCAGGACGCAGGTCTGCAGACACTGCAGTCTAAGCCCTCTCTGTGGCTCCATCACGCCCTGGTCTCAACCCTGCTTGTTCAGAGTCTTCGGCATCGTGGCACGTGGCCTCCCAGTGCCCTTGAGTCTATGTTTGCAGAAGGTTAATTCCTGAGGACGGGACGGGAGCCACACTTCTGTCCTCCTCCCCCGAGAGCCTGCCTGACACAGAAGAGTGTGTGGGGAATACTTGTTACTCCTCTCTGCATCTGACTTGATTATAAACCAGCACCAGTAGAGACCACTCAACTGAATTTCGGTGCATCCATATGACAGAATACTAGGCTTCCATTAAAAATTGCACCATGGATTGAGAAAACCTTCTCTACCAAAAGGGGGAAGAGTGAAACGAGACAAAGTGTGAATGGCTGAGAGATTCCAAACAGAGTCAAGAGGTTATTCTGGAGGTTATTCTTATGCATTAAGTAGGTATCACCTTGTTAGTCAACATGGAATGGGGAGGCTGGAGGGAACTGCCTTGAAAATGTAGAGTTATGTTCCAGTAGCCGTGTTTCTTGATGATGATTGTATAATGATACAGCTTTCACAATGTGACTGTGTGATTGTGAAAACCTTGTGTCTGATGTTCCTTTTATCTACCTTGTCAACAGACGAGTAGAACATATGGAATAAAAATAAGTAATAGGGGGAACAAATGTTAAAATAAATTTAGTTTGAAATGCTAGTGATCAATGAAAGGGAGGGGTAAGGCATATGGTATGTATAATTTTTTTTCTGTTTTCGTTTTATTTCTTTTTCTGTTGTCTTTTTATTTCTTTTTCTGAATTGATGCAAATGTTCTAAGAAATTATCATGATGATGAATATGCAACTATGTGAATTACTGATTATATATGTAGAACAGAATGATCATATGTTAAGAATGTTTGTGTTTCTTTCATCATTTTTTTTTAATTTTAAAAATTAATTTAAAAATTAAAAAAAAAAGAAAAAGGAAGAAATTTGGATGTCTTCTTTCTCTTTTCTTGTGCCTGTTTGAAAGGATTATAAACCCTTGAAAAGCCATCTTGTGGAGGTAGCTGTTTCTTTTTATCCCTATTCAGCATTGTGGTTTGAAAACTTGATTAGATTGTCTCTGCAGAGATGTGACTCAGCCGGTTTTGGGTTTTAGCTTTTGATTAGAGGGAGATGTGACTCCACCCATTCCAGGTGAGTCTTGATTAATTTACTGGAATCCTTTAAAAGAGGAAACTTTTTAGAAAAAGCATGAGAGACGAGAGAGCCCATGCAGCCAGAGACCTTTGGAGATGAAGATGGAAAATGCCCCCGAGGCAGCTTCATGAAACAGGGAACTTGGGAGGAAGCCAGCAGACATCGCCATGCTTGCCATGTGCCCTCCCAGTTGAGAGAGAAACCCTAAACTTCATCGTCCTTTCTTGAGTGAAGGTAATCTCTTGTTGGTGCCTTAAGTTGGACATTTTTATAGACTTGCTTTAATTTGGACATTTTCATGGCCTTAGAACTGTAAACCTGTAGCTTAATAAATTTCCCTTTATAAAAAAAATTGCACCATAAAATAAAATATACTGGCATGGGAAAATGATATATTGTTTAGGGAGTAAAGCAAGCTATACAATGAAACAATATGGACAATACACTATTTAGAACAATAAAACAATATGCATGTACACATATACACAGAAGATTCTAAGGGGTATCTTCCAAAAATATATTCAGATAATGACATTATAGGTTGTACGCACTTATTACATTTAGGAAAAAGCCTCCAATAAACATTATTTTAAAAGTCAGTCAGTGTAGGATTTTGAGGGGCTGTTTTATATATGTATAACCTGGTATTTAGAGATAAGAATGGAGCTGATCAGGTCGGGATTAAGATAATTCAGAACACAGGGGTAAGGAAGACCGTGTCCATATTTTAGAACCGCACCTACTATTTGAGACTGTTCTAGTTTGCTAGCTGCCGGAATGCAATATACCAGAAATGGAATGGCTTTTAAAAGGGAGAATTTAATGAGGTGCAAGTTTACAGTTCTAAGGCCGAGAAAATGTCCCAATTACAAGAAGTCTATAGAAATGTCCAGTCACAGGCATCCAGGGAAAGATACCTTGGTTCAAGAAGGCCGATGAAGTTCAGGGTTTCTCTCTCAAGTGAGAAGGCACATGGTGAACACCGTTACAGTTTCTCTCTCAGCTGGAAGGGTACGTGGCGAACATGGCGTCATCATCTGCTAGTTTTCTCTCCTGGCTTCTGGTTTCATGAAGCTCCCCGGGAGGCGTTTTCCTTCTTCATCTCCAAAGGTTGCTGGCTCGTGGACTCTCTGCATCTCATGGCTACATCGTTCTGCTCTCTCTGAATCTTTCTCCAAAATGTTTCCTCTTTTGTAGGACTCCAGTAAACCAATCAAGACCCACTCAAATGGGTGGAGACATGTCATCCCCTAATCCAGTTTAACAACCATTCTTGACTAAATCACATCAGCCAGGGAGATGATCTCATTACAGTTTCAAACATACAGTATTGAATAGAGATTATTCTACCTTTATGAAATGGGATTTATATCAAAACATGGCTTTTTTTAGGGGGCATACTTCCTTTCAAACCAGCACAGGGACCAAAGGGAGAAAGATTTATTTTGTCCAGAACTTAAATTTTCTATAGCACATAATCTAACTCAACCTGTCTGGATAGCTCATTTGAATAACTGAAACACAGGAAGCCCAGAATAAAAATGAGGGCCTTTAATCCGATATAGTTTAATGTAATGCCTGGATATATTCCAGAATATATTAAGCAGATAATCATAAAGTATTGGCAAAGTCCCTTGAGGGATGGGAGAAAAAATATGAAACTATTAAACTTTACCTCTGTGGAAACCCCTGATAACTGTGTCAAACTTTAGGGACACCCAAATCAATAGGCCAAGCCCTTCATCTTGAGGCTTACTCTTGTGAAGCTTATGTAGGTAGCAGAGAAGTTTAGCCTACTATAGGTATGCCTAAGAGTTCCTTCTGGAGGACCTCTTTTGTTACTCAGATGTGGCCTCGCTCTCTCTAAGTCCAACTCTGTAAGTGAAATCATTGCCCCCCCCCCCCTACATGGGACCTAACATCCAGGGGTGAAAGTCTTCCTGGTGGCCTGGGAGATGACTCCCAGGGATGAGCCCAGCCCTGGCACCATGGGATCAACAATTCCATCCTGACCAAAAGGAGGAAAAGAAGTGTAACTAATAAAGTATCAGTGGCTGAGAGAGTTCAGATATAGTCGAGAGGCTACTTGTAGGTCACTCTTAGGTAAGCTTCAGTTAGACATTGCTACCTATCATAACTTCCCAAACCCCAAACAAAACCATTTCTGCTGATCCTAAAGAACACCTAGGCCGATATATAAGATTCTACAAAGCTTCCATGCAGTAGGGTAACTTACCAGAAACCTGCAACTTCTAGATGGGTCCCTGGACCAGATAAATCCTGAAACCTAGAGGGCCCAGCCTCTCTAGAACATAAACTAGTTCCATCCCTCTACCCCATATTACTGACAGCCCCTTCCAACATGAAAAAGTTAGAACGGGCATAGTCCAAATACCCCTAAAGAGTGGAAGAAAATTCAAAGGTGATGGTGGAGTTGTGCAGAGACGGTAGGGCTTAACAAATGAACATAAGTGCTGAATCATTAAACTGATATTTCTTTTAGTCTCTAGTATCTTAGGGCAGCTAGAAGTAAAAACCTAAAGTTGTGGAATTGTAACCCATACCAACTCTGATACATGTTCTACAACTAATTGTGCTGTCCTTTGAAATTTATTGTTTTTTTGTATATATGTCATTTTTTCACACACAAAAAAGTCGATTGTGATGACAAAAAGCATTTATTCCTTCTAACTTCCAATGTTCTGGAGCAGCTAGAAGGAAAAATCTGAGGGGATGGAATGGTAGCCCATGACAAATTCTGGGCTCTGTCCTGTAACTACTTGTTGAAGAGTGCTTTGAAAACTATTGCTTTTTTCTTTCTTGGCTTTGTATATACGTTACAGTATATATATAAAAAAGAAAGTTAATTTAGTTCTGAATTAGGGTCAACAAAATTTAGTAGTCATGCTCTGCAGTGGAGCCAAGATGCCCATCCTGGGACTGGGCAACTGGAAGGCGCCACAAGGCGAAGGGACAGAGGCTGTGAAGGTAGTACCTGTTGACTGTGCCCTTGTGTACCAGGACGAGAACGAGGTGGGGGGGGGGGGACACCCAGGAGAGGCTCGGAGAGCAGGTGGTAAAGCGTGAGGACCTTTTCATGCTTTGGTGCACATACCACCAGAAAAGCCTGGTGAAAGGAGCCTGCCAGAAGACATTTAGTGGGGAAGGAGTTTTCCCCATTGGATGAGGCAGGCAATGCAATTCCCAGTGGCACCGATTTTATGGACATGTGAGCAGCCTGGAAGAGCTGGTGGATGAAGGGCTGGTCAAAGCTATTGGAGTATCTAACATCAACCATCTCCAAATCGAGAGGATCTCGAATAAACCTGGCTTAAAATATAAGCCTGCAGTTATTGAGTGCCACCTGTACCTAACTCAGGGGAGGCTATTCCAGCACTGCCAGTCCACAGGCATCATGGTGACAGCCTACAGGCCCTGTGGCTCTCCTAACTGGCCCTGGCCATGTCTGAGGACCCTTCCCCACTGGAGGATCCCAGGATCAAAGCACTTGCAACCAAGAATGATAAACCACAGCCCAGGGAGTGCAAGGGTGGCTCAGTGGGAGAATCCTCGCCTGCCATGTGGGAGACCCAGGTTTGATTCACAGCCCGTGCACTTCCCAAACAAAGAAATAAACAGAAACAAACAAAAAAGTCAACCAATGGTGCTGCAATAATGAGATACTCACATGGAAAAAGAACGAAATGTAACGCTGCCATACAGCATAGGAAAAACAAACAAACAAACACAGGCTGGGTGCTGATTGATTCCCCATGCAGAGAAATAGGGTGGTGACCCCAAGTCCATGACACCTGAATGCATTGCTGAGAACTTTCAGGTCTTCGACTTTGAATTAAGTAGTGTGGATGTGACAACCTTACTCAGTTACTACAGGAGCTGGGGGCGCTGTGCCTTGGTGAGCGCTTCTTCCCACATGATTCCCCCTTCGCTTCTGAGTTTGGAAGCTGTGGATGCCGACTGTTCCCCAAGCAGGCTGCTCTCCAGTTCTTCCTGCCTCCTTTCTTCTTGCAAGTGACGTGTGACCCAGCCCTCAGCAGGGCCTTAGCAGCCTGATGGCAACACAGCTGGATGGTGGGGTAGGAAGAGCAGTCTCTGTGGGTTAAAGTCTCTTCCAGTTTTCTTTGCCCTTTTTGCCCAACTAGGGAATCTAATTTTGAATACCCATTTTTGACCAAGGAAAAAAAAGTCTATAATGTCAAAATAGTGCCACCAACAGTTGAGTTTGGAGTGCTTGGAGTTATATTCATTTCGGCCAGGCTTATTCTCGCCTCAAATAAAAAGTGCTTTTGTGAGCCAGAAAAAAAAAAGCCAGGGAAAACAGTTTGGTGGAGTGCTGGTTTAAATGACGTATGTGCCCTAGAAAAGCCATGCTTTAATCCTAATACCAGTTTGTAAAGGCAGCCGTTTCTTCTAATCCCTATTCAGTACTGTGTGTTTGAAACTGTAATTAGATCATCTCCCTGGAGATGCGACTCAATCAAGAGTGGTTGCTAAACTGGATTAGACATGTCTTCACCCATTTGGGTGGGTCTTGATTGGTTTACTGCAGTCCTATAAAAGAGGAAATATTTTGGAAAATGAGAGGTTCAGAGAGAGCAAAGCAGAATGACATAGCCACAAGAAGCAGAGTCCACCAGCCAGCGACCTTTGGAGATGAAGAAGGAAAATGCCTCCCGGGGAGCTTCATGAAACAGGAATCCAGAGAAGAAGCTAGCAGATGACACCGTGCTCACCATGTGCCCTTCCAGTTGAGAGAGAAACCCTGACCGTGTTTGCCATGTGCCCTTCCACTTGAAAGAGAAACCCTGAACTTCATCGGCCTTCTTGAACCAAAGTATCTTTCCCTGATGCCTGAGATTGGACATTTCTATAGGCTTGTTTTAATTGGAATATTTGCTCGGCATATGAACTGTAAACTAGCAATTTATTAAATTCCCCTTTTAAAAGCCATTCTGTTTCTGGTATATTGCATTCCAGCAGCTAGCAAGCTAGAACAGGCAGTTCCTCAAAAATTTAAGTTTAGGAAGGATTGTGGGAAGATGACAGATTAGAAAGCTTCAGGAATCAGTCCCTCCACCGAAACAACTACTGAACTGGTGGGAGCAATCTGAATCAAATATTTAGAAACTCTGGAGCACAGTGGAACACTGTGCAGCATCTCGGAAGAGCTGGAGGAAGAGGCTGGTAAACTGCAGTAAATATGGGCGACTTCCAGCCTCCATGTAATAGCATGGATGTGATCTGCTCACTGCTTGCTGCTTTTTATCAGCTACGTCAGAAGGCTGGGGGCGGCTGATGGCGGCCATGGCTCCACCCCACTGCAGGCAAGGGCAGCAGAGGAGTCTTAAAGAGGCAGTATGTTTTCCCCCTATCTTTTCTCTTTCTATTCCTATGTTGGGAGCAAAAAAATTTTAGAAAAGTCACAAATTGATGGCTCTAGACCTCAAAAACAACAATAACAAATAATTAAAAAAAAAAAGAAAAGAAAACCCTAGCAATCCCAAAGGAGTAGGAGACGTAGAGTTCCAGAGTTATAATAAGCTAATACTCAGAATGTCCAGTTCTCAACCAAAAATTATAAAACACACAAATAAACAAGAAAGTATGGGCCATTCACAGGAAAAAAAATATTGTCAGAAACCGTCCTAGAGTAAGCTCATAAATTAAAACTATCAGTCAATGATTTTAAACCAACTGTCTTAAATATAGTCAGTGAGCTAAAGGCATCCAATACAAAGAATCAAGAAAATAGAAAATGTTCTCGGAGCAAAGTAAAGAGATAGAGATTATTTTAAAAAGAACCAAACAGAAGTTTTGGAGCTGTAAAGCACAGTAATTGAAATGAAATACTCACGAGATTAATTCAGCAGCAGATTTGGACAGGCAGAAGAAAAGGGCAGCAAACTTGAAGACAAGATCATTGAAATTGTCCATTGTGAGGAGCAGAAGGAAAAAGTAGTGAAGAAAAATGAACAGAGCCAGAGGGAACTGTGGGATGAGGATGCATGCCCCCATACCCATCACTGGAGTCCCAGAAAACAAGAGAGGGGGCGGAGTCTTTGAAGAGATAGTGGCCAAAAAGGGCCCAAATCTGATGAAAGACATGACTATGCACATCCAGGCATAGTCATAGGAAGTTCAACGAACTCTAAGCAGGGCAGACGCCAAGACATCTTGCAGGAAGACATGTTATGGTCAAGTGTAAAAATCTAAAGAGAGTATCTTGAAAGAAGCGGGAAAGAAGTGACTTGTTACATGCAAAGGACCCTCAGTAGTATTTCAACTGGATTTCTCATCAGACACTAGGAAAACTAGAAGACAGTGAGATGGCATATTTTTAGTCCTTAAATGAAAAAAAATCTCTCAACTAAGAATTCTCTGTCTGGTAAAATTATCTTTCAAAAATGAAGACAAACTTAAATATATAATCTGAACAGAATTAAAAGGGGAAATGTTAGATTGTAACATTTGTATATATGTGTTCTAGCTTGCTAGCTGCCGGAATGCAATATACCAGAAACGGAATGGCTTTTAAAAGGGGAATTTAATAAATTGCTAGTTTACAGTTCTAAAGCCGAGAAGATGTCCCAATTAAAACAAGTCTATAGAAATGCTCAATCTAAGGCATCCAGGGAAAGATACCTTGATTCAAGGAAGCCAATGAAGTTCAGAGTTTCTCTCTCATCTGGAAGGGCACATGGTGAACACGGTATCATATCTGCTAGCTTTTTCTCTGACTTCCTGTTTCGTGAAGCTCCCTGGGATGCATTTTCCTTCTTCATCTCCAAAGGTCACTGGCTGGTGGACTCTGCTTCTCATGGCTGTGTTGTTCTGCTCTGCTCTCTCTGAATCTCTCATTCTCCAAAATGTTTCCTCTTTTATAGGACCCCAGAAACTAATCAAGACTCACCCGAATGGGTGGAGACACACCTCCATCTAATTCAGTTTAACAACCACTCTTGATGAAATCACGTAAGAAATGGCTGCCTTTACAAAATAGGATTAGGATTAAAACATAGCTTTTCTAGGGTACATACATCCTTTCAAACCAACACACTACGGTAACAGAATAAAAAAATTTTTTTTAAATCCATGGAACTACACTACACAAACAGTGACCCTTGAGTTAAACCATGAACATTAATTAATAGTACAATTTTTAAAATGTGCTGCCCTCAATTGTAACCAATGTTCCACAGCAATGCAATGTTCCACATATATGGGAAGCCTGTTGTTTTGTACATGAGTGTTCTGTAAACCCATTACTCCTCTGATGAATTTTTTTTTTAATGAAGGAAAAAGTAAGACATTTACAGATAAGCATCACCAGAAGACCTGCCCTATAGGAATGCTAACAGGAGTCCTTCAGACTGAGCGGCGTAGGAATCAAGGACTTTGGATTAAGTAAGGGTTCCTGCACCAGTTGGCAGCTGACTTGGGCCAAGCCTTAACCCCTCCAATTTCCCATCTGTATAGTGTGTATACTGCACAGCGTGGACACTGCACTCCCATGACTCACCTAGTTAGCACGGGAGGTAGAATATTTACACAGCACCATCACTTCCTGGAACATGACCCTTCAATTCTTCCCCCAGGCATGCCCGAGAGATGCATGAGGGTGAATCCCGTATGCCAGGCTTGCCATGCACTCTACCACCCAGGGTTCCAGAGCGTGCCTACTCTCTTGTTCAAGGAAAAGCCAGACACCACTAAAAAGAATCTGTAGCTCTACCTGTATCATCGTGGAAAGAGATGTTCCAAAATACTGTGAAATAAAAACGCCAAATTGCCAAACAGGATTATGGTATCAGGACATTTGCATGTTTTTTCTTTTGAAAAAGGATCTATAGATTTATATCTATGTACATGGATATACCTGCAAAAACAAACGTCATGGAAGTATGCATAAGAAAGTCTTACCTCTGCGAGGGAGACTGGGATGCTTAGGGAGTGGGGAGGAGAGTTTTATTTTTCATCTTATATCTTTCAGTGCTAAGCGCTTTTTTTTCCCCCCACAAATATGTATTATTTTGTGATTAAGAAGTAATTATATTAAAAAGAAATTAAAGAAAACAATTTTTTAAATAATAAGAAGGAAAAGTTGCCTGGTCCCACCAACTGCTTTTTTTTGTCTTAAGGGACTTTACTTTTCTAGAGCAGTTGTACATTTACACAAAAATTATGCAGAAGGTACAGTTTCCGTATCTTCACCTCCCCCTCCCACCCCACAGTTTTCCCTATGACAAATATTTAGTAATTCTGCATTCGTGTCCACTGTGTGCTTTCAACTCTTGGTGTATTTCCTGGGGCTCTCCCCTGCTCCACACCCTGATATGTCAGGGACCACAGCCCTGCTTCCAGGGAAGCTCTAACATTAAAATAATAACAACATTAATAATAAGCGTTCACTGGCACACATACTTGTGCCATGGGGAGGGACAGAGGGCCTGCACTCTCCGTACTTATTTTAAGGTCCTGTATGATGGAATTTTTATTTTAGTATCACCTTCATATCTGACCCGGCCACAATCCTGCCGTCTGACACCTGGACAGCTGCCGCCCAGGCCCAGGGAGGGGCCTGGCACCACCTTTCTCCTGGGCCTCAGGACTTCCTGCCACTGAAGTTATGCGGTGTCACTGGCTGGCTCTGACTCCTCAGGTCGCGGGCCCTGCAGCCCTGGTGGCTTCCCCAGCTCTGGGGGCGTCTGGCCCAGAGGGCGGCTCTAGGCGACCCTGTGGCCCGCTGGACAGGCGGGGAGACAAAAACAGGGGCATAGTTATCTGAGCATAGAACCTGCATTTTGCACAGTGGTGTGCGTGGTTTTAATATTTGATATTTTTCAGGAAAGTATTACCTTATAAGCTAATTTTTTTCTCAAAGGTTAATTTAAAAAAATCACATCACCAAACAGCAACGTCGCTCTCAGTCTGGCACCTAAAAAATTCCTACAACAGGCTTTTAGAGAAGATGAACTTTTTTTCTCCTTGGGTGCATGGGCCGGGAATGAAACCGGGTCTCCCGCATGGCAGGAGGGCGTTCTACCACTGAGCCACCTGTTTACATCTTTTTAATATGAAAAATATATACATACCAGTAGCAGATGTTTCCATGGTGGGTCTGTAGACAGGTACAAGCATCTGACCAATTCATTACTGTCCTGGGCCTCATGCTCAGGCATTCACGATTTTATTATTAATGACTTTTTCTTTAAATTATAACTAGGGCACTTAATAAATCATTTGTTAAAAAATGTTGTTTTACATATGGAATAAAAATGAATAATAGGGGGAACAAATGTTCAAATAAATTTAGTTTGAAATGCTAGCGATCAATGAAAGGGAAGGGTGAGGGGTATGGTATGTATAAATTTTTTTTCTGTTTTCGTTTTATTTCTTTTTCTGAATAGATGCAAATGTTCCAAGAAATGATCATGATGATGAATATGCAACTTTGTGGTGATATTGTGAATTACTGATTACATATGTAGAACGGAATGATCAAAATGGGAATGTTTGTGTTTGTTAGGTGTTTTTTGGTATTTAAAAAAATAAAATAAAATATTTTTAAAAAAAGTGAAAACGTATATTCACAATGACTTTTATTATGAGGAATCGTTTGCAAATGAAGGAAATAGTCTGTATCTTGTTTGCGGTTGTGAATTCATGGTTGTATACAACTCCCAAGGTTTATCAAACGTATTCTTTAAGTAGATGCAGTTTATTGTAAGTTTATTATCCCTTAATAAAATTAATAAGGAAAATGCTTGGAAAAAAAATGTTGTTTGAGCTGTGATTTTTTTCAAAGACCGATAAGGATCCGTCACTTGGAAAGGTTCGGCATCTGGTTTGGTTGAGATCCATGGTCCTTGCACTCAAAGTGCACTAGAGCAGGGGCCACCTCTGTTTTGCACAGCTCCTTAGCCCCCCCACCTGGAATATACAGCAGGTGCTCAATAAATGTTAGGCAAGTAACTTCACCAGGAAACAATATTGGGGAAATTACACCAGTCTCTTGCACTGACCTGTGTAGACAGTAAATGATGAATATTTCTTAAGCAAACATGTGGTTAAGTTGGGCGGGGCAGGATGGCTGAAAAACCTTCTGTTGGAGACAACTGGTCAACTCGGGTGACTTCCAGGACCGGTGGTGCTTACCGTACTGAGATCTGGTGATGCAGAGAATTTAATTCAGGAAATATTCTCTGAAGGGAAATAAAGATAAGAAAGACATGCTTCTGCCCTATAGATTATATTTATTCATTCACTGAACAAATGTTTATTCAGGAGCTACTATGTGCCAGGCACTAGACAAGTAGCAGCTGCAGTAGCGTTAGCAGCCGCCACCACGAAAATTCCTACAATGGGCTTTTTTTTAAAAAAATATTAATCTTTTAAAAACAGTACATAATAGAAAGATTTTTTAGATTAGCCATAATCGTCCTTCCTAGATAATTCCTTGTGACATTTAAAAAATCATAAATGTATAAGATTAGAAAATTTAAACAGCACAGAAAGGTTCAAAATGAAAAGTTAAAGCTTCCCTTGTGTTCGTATATCCCACCCACAGTTACTTATACCTTATCTGTTAGGTCCGGGGAACAGAGAAGGTCACCATGACTCGAGCTGTGTAAAACGTGCCACTCCTTCTACACGTCGCCTAACCCCCTGGCTTAAAAACCGCCTGCACCAGGACCCAGGGGCGAGCTCACAACTCCTTGAGTTCTGTGAGCTCTGCCCGGGAGCGCAGGAATAAACTCCCTCACTCTAAAGTTTCTTGGTCTGCCTCTTCTCTCTTTCGCCTCCTAAACCTTACATTATCTATGTAAATATTATAACTCAAAAGAACTGTACTATACTTGGTTCTGTAATTTGCTTTTGTAACAATAGCAATATATATATATGTGTGTGTGTGTGTGTGTAAAATATATATACATTATTTGTAGGGGGGTGCATGCTCCGGAATGGAACCTGGGTCTCCCACATGGAGGGCCAGCATTCTATCACTGAACCACCCGTGCACCCCAATATTTCTGAGATCTTTCCAGATCTGAGCATCCTTATTCCCACTGAGGAGATGTGCCGTTATATACGTCACCTGGCCCTTGTTGGTGGGAACTTTGTTGCTTCTAATTGCTTTCTATGATAAATATTGGTATAAAAACATTCCTGTGTCCCTATCATGCTTTTGAGGGACTCTCAGCGCCCCTGGCCGAGATGGGCTTCCAATCTGTTGCGAGGGGTGGGGGAGGGGAGGAGGCCGGGCCGGGACTGGGAAGGGTGCGCTGCCCCCCACACTGCGCCCTCTGCTGGGCTCCGCGGGGAACGCGCTTTGAGTAAACCCCATTTGGAGCTCTGATGGCAGGACTCTGTACGATTGGTTTTTTTACATTATTCAATGTTGACAAATTATATAATATAATGTATATACAAAGCAAAGAAATAAAAAACAACAGTTTTTAAAGCACTCTTCAACAAGTAGTTACCAAACAGAGCCCAGAGTTTGTCATGGGCTACCATACCATCCTCTCAGATTTTCCCTTCTAGCTGTTTCAGAACATTGCAGATTAGAAGGAATAAAATTTTTTTATCATCACAATCGACTTTTTTTTTCTTTCTGTGAAAAATAACATATATACAGAAAAGCAAATAAATTTCAAAGCACAGCACAACAATTGGTTGTAGAACATATTTCAGAGTTTGGTATGGGTTCCACAATTTTAGATTTTTACTTCTAGCTGCTCTAAGGTACTGGAGACTAAAAGAAAAATCAGTTTAATGATTCAGCACTCATACTGATTTATTAAATCCCGTCTTCTCTATTATAACTCCACCTTCTCCTTTGAACTTTCTTCCACTCTTTAGGAGTATTTGGGCTATGCCCATTCTCACTTTCTCATATTGGAAGGGGTCGTCACTAATATGGGGTAGGGAGATGGAATTAGCTGATGCTCTGGAGAAGTTAGGCCCTCTAGGTTTCAGGATTTATCTGGTCCAGGGACCCATCTGGAGGTTGTAGGTTTTTGTAAAAGTTACCCTGTTGCATGGAATACAGCATATATATATCTTCACATTCAGAAGAAAAATAAAAAACACCCTCGATTTTATTTTTTATTAATTTTTAAATTTTTTAAAAATATAACAACAAACAAACGCAAACATTCTTAACATATGATCGTCCCATTCTACATATTTAATCAGTAACTCACACTGTCATCACGTAGTTGCATATTCATCATCATGATCATTTCTTAGAACATTTGCATCAATTCAGAAAAAGAAATAAAAAGAAAACAGAAAAAAATTCATACATACCATACCTCTTACCCTTCCCTTTCATTGATCACTAGCATTTCAATCTACTAAATTTATTTTAACATTTGTTCCCCCTATTATTTATTTTTATTCCATATGTTTTATTCATCTGTCGATAGGTAGATAAAAGGAGCATCACATATAAGGTTTTCACAATCACACACTCACATTGCGAAAGCTATATCATTATACAATCATCTTCAAGAAACATGGCTACTGGAACACAGCTCTACATTTTCAGGCAGTTCCCTCCAGTCTCTCTGTTATGCCTTAACTAAAAAGGTGATATCTATTTAATGTGTAAGAATAACCTCCAGGATAACCTCTCAACTCTGTTTGGAATCTCTCAGCCATTCACAATTTATTTTGTCTCATTTCTCTCTTCCCCTTTCTGTCGAGAAGGTTTTCTCAGTCCCTTGATGCTGAGTCCCAGCTCATTGTAGGATTTCTGTTCCATGTTGCCAGGAAAAAACACCCCTGGGAGTCATGTGCCACGTAGAGAGGGGGTGGGCTGTAAGTTTGCTTGTTGTGTTGGCTGGGAGAGAGAGGTCACATCTGAGCAACAAAAGAGGTTCTCCTGGGGGTGACTCTTAGGCCTAATTTTAAGTAGGCTTAACCTATCCTTTGCAGGGTTTAGTTTCATATGAACAATCCCCAAGACTGGGGGCTCAGCCTATAGCTTTGGTTGTCCACACTGCTTGTGAGAATATCAAGAATTCTCCACTTGGGGAAGTTGGATTTTCCCCCTTTCTCCCCATTCACTCAAGGGGGCTTTGCAAATACTTTTTAATGCACTGTCAAATCACTCTGGGATTTATCGGGGCCTCACTCTGGACAAACCTACAAAATCTTATGCTCTTTTCCTAATATAACTTATGTAGATAGTTAGATTGAACACCAGAAGTACTTGGAATCACAGGTAGTACATTAGATTTTGTTGGTTTGTCCAGTGATGCCCCGATGAATCCCAGAGTGATTCGATCAGTGAATGGAAAAGTACTTGCAAAGCCCCCTTCGGGGAATGGTGAGAAAGGGGAGAAATTCAACTTCCCCAAGTTGAATTCTTGATATTCTCTCAAGCAGTGTGGACAACCAAAGCTATAGGCTGAGCCCCCAGTCTTGGGGTTTGTTCATATGAAACTTAACCCCACAAAGGATAGGTCAAGTCTACTTAGAATCTAGGCTTAAGAGTCACCCCCAAGAGAGCCTCTTTTGTTGCTCAGATGTGGCCTCTCTCTCCAGCCAACACAACAAGCAATCTCACCGCCCTCCCCCTGTCTACGTGGGACATGACTCCCAGGGGTGTGGACCTTCCTGGCAATGTGGGACAGAAAGCCTAGAATGAGCTGAGACACAGCAGCATGAGATTGAGAAAAACCCTAGAATGAGCTGAGACTTAGCAGCAAGGGATTGAGAAAACCTTCTCGACCAAAGGGAGAAGAGTGAAATGAGACTGTCAATGGCTGAGAGATTCCAAACAGAGTCGAGAGGTTATCTTGGAGGTTATTCTTATGCATTGAGTGGATGTCACCTTGTTGTTCAGGATGTGATGGAGAGGCTGGAGGGAATTGCCTGAAAATGTGGAGCTGTGTTCCAGTGGCCATGTTTCTTGATGATGATTGAACAATGATATAGCTTTCACAATGAGACTCTGTGAATGTGAAAACCTTGTATCTGATGCTCCTTTTAGCTACTATATCAACAGAAGAGTAGAACATATGAATAAAAATAAATAATAGGGGGAACAAATGTTAAAATAAATTTAGTTTGAAATGCTAGTGGTAAATGAAAGCGAGGGGTAAGGGGTATAGTATGTATAATCTTTTTTTCTCTATTATCGTTTTATTTCTTTTTCTAAATCGATGCAAATGTTCTAAGAAATGATGAATATGCAGCTATGTGATGATATTAAGAATTACTGATTGCATATGTAGAATGGAATGATATCTTAATGTTTTGTTTGTTAATTTTTTTAATTAATAAAAAAAGTTAAAAAAAAAAAAAAAGATGTAATGGAGAGGCTGGAGGGAACTGCCTGAAAATGTAGAGCTGTGTTCCAGTAGCCATGTTTCTTGAGGATGATTGAATAATGATATAACTTTCACAATGTGAGTGTGTGATTGTGAAAACCTTGTGTCTGATGCTCCTTTTATCTACCTTGTCAACAGACGAGTAGAACATATGGAATAAAAATAAATAATAGGGGGAACAAATGCTAAAATGAATTTAGTTTGAAATGCTAGTGATCAATGAAAGCGAGGGGTAAGGGATATGGTAGGTATAATCTTTTTTTTCTTTTCTGTTTTCGTTTTATTTCTTTTTCTATTGTCTTTTTATTTCTTCTTCTGAATTGATGCAAATGTTCTAATAAATGATGAATATGCAACTAAGTGATGATATTGTGAATTACTGGTTATATATGTTGATGTTTTACTTGGTTGGTTAAATTTTTTTTAATTAATAAATAAATTAAAAAGAAAATCTTATGCCCTACTCAAGGTTCCATGTACTAATGGTGTTCAATTAAGCTGTCCACATAAGTTATATTAGGAAATGCACTAGTCAAACTATAAATTTTGTAACAAATAAACATTTCTTACTTTAGTCTCACACATAAATTAAAATTTTAAAATATTAATTACCATCTATTTTCAACACTCTGCAGTAATGACATTCCTTTGTTCTTCCTCATGCAAAAAAATTTTTAAATTTGTACATTTAGTCACTATCATTATACACTCTAGGCATTCCTAGATTATACCATCTCAGTTTTTTCATTTCATTTCATTTGTCCCCCCAGACCCCCTCCCTCTATCATTCTCACATTCAGTTTCAATCAGCGTTCTAACATTATTGTATTACAGTTAGGTAGTATTGTGCTATCCATTTCTGAAGTTTTACAATCAGTCCTATTGCACAATCTGTATCCCTTCAGCTCCGATTACCCAGTATCTTAACCTATTTCTATCTCCTGATGGTCTCTGTTACCAAATGAAATTCTCCAAGTTCATTCACTAACGTCAGTTCATATCAGTGAGATTATAACCATACAGTATTTGTCCTTTTGTTTCTGGCTAATCTCACTCAGCATAATGTCCGTCTATGTTGTTACGTACTTCATAACTTTATTCTGTCTTACAGCTGCATAATATTTCATCATATGTATATACCACAGCTTGTTTAGCTACTCATCTGTTGATGGACATTTTGGCTCTTTCCATCTCTTGGCAATTGTAAATAATGCTGCTGTAAATATTGGTGTGCAAATGTCCCTTTGTGTCCTTGCCCTCATGTCCTCTGAGTAGATACCTAGCAATGGTATTGCCAGGTCATATGGCAATTCTATACTTAGCTTTCTGAGGACCCGCCAAACTGCCTTCCAGAGCGGTTGTACCAGTTAACATTCCCACCAACAATGGATAAGTGTGCTTCTTTCTCCACATCCTCTCCAGCATTATCATTTTTCTGTTTTATTTATAATGGCCATTCTGGTGGGTGTGAGATGATATCTCATTGTGGTTTTGATTTGCATTTACTCATTTTATTTTAAATATCATTTACAACTCCCTGGAGGGAGGGAGGAATGCCTTTCCCATTTGCAAGCAGCACCTTCAAGGGTCTTCGCTTACAGCAGCTCAGAGAATCTGCATTGGATCTAGGTTTCTCATTGCGTTTTGGGGGTCTGTTAACTCAAGACTCTGGGTGGGTGTTCTAAGAATAACAATAATAAAATAGCTGACGTTCATGTAGCATTTACCATGCCAAGCACTCTTCTAGGTGTGGTTACACGTGTTAAGTCATTTAAGCATATAAGAATGCTTTGATTAGGAACTATTATTTGTGTCCCCATTTTCAGATCTAGAAACTGGGGCACAGAGTGATTATGTAGCTTGCATAAGGTCACACAGCTGAGAGAGTAGCCAAACTGGCTCTGGAGCTGTGTGCTTGGCCCTACAGGCTCTCACCTCTCTGTTAATTAATATTCTATATGACTCAGTCAGTCTGTCTGTACCTCTGTTTCCTCTTCTGTAAAACAGTCATGACATCCATATCAGGGAGGTTTTTTTAATTTTTTTTTAATTTTTTTTATTAATTAAAAAAAGAATTAACAAAACAATTAGAAATCATTCCAATCTACATGTACAATCAGTAATTCTTAATAACATCACATAGTTGCATATTCATCATTTCTTAGTACATTTGCATCGATTTAGAAAAAGAAATAAAAAGACAACAGAATAAGAATTAAAACAATAGAAAGAAAAAAAAAACAGAAAACCTATACCTCACATGCAGCTTCATTCAGTGTTTTAACATAATTGCATTACAATTGGGTAGTATTGTGCTGTCCATTTCTGAGTTTTTATATCCAGTCCCGTTGTAAAGTCTGTATCCCTTCAGCTCCAATTATCCCTTCTCTTTTTTTTTTTTTTTAATTAACGGAAAAAAAGAAATTAACCCAACATTTAGAGATCATACCATTCTACATATGCAATCATTAATTCTTAACATCATCACATAGATGCATGATCATCATTTCTTAGTACATATGCATTGGTTTAGAAGAACTAGCAACATAACCGAAAAAGATATAGAATGTTAATATAGAGAAAAAAATAAAAGTAATAATAGTAAAATCAAATCAAAACAAAACAAAACAAAAACCTATAGCTCAGATGCAGCTTCATTCAGTGTTTTAACATGATTACTTTACAATTAGGTATTATTGTGCTGTCCATTTTTGACATATCAGGGAGTTTTTAAAGAAATAAATGAGATAAATTATTTGAAGGGCTTGGGGACATTGTATGTATGAAATAAATTAAGCTGAGAGTTGATTACTATCCTGAGAGCCCCATTTATGAGGATGGGGCTTCCAGAAGTACACTGTCCATGGACCCTGGTCCTACAGGACACACTCCCCTAGAAGAGCTCTTGATCGGATCTGGGGAGGGTAAGGGATGGCTCATGGTGGCTTAGGGTCCAAAGCAGCATGCTAGAGCAAAAGAGAAGCCATGTGCACGGTGCCCACAGTGCTCACCAATGGCTCTGACCTTATCCTGGCAGGGGCCCCTAGAAGGACAGGCTGGACATATTCTGCAGACAGAAGACCTATGAAGCACAAGGTAGAATGGAACTAGACGCACTGTCAGACCTTCAGGCGGCCGCTGGTGTGTCTTTGGAATCAGACACACCTGCGTAGTACTGCCAGCCCCCTCCCCCGGCTCTGGGCAAGGGCCTGCCATTTTGTAAAACTTGCTTAACCTGTGTGACATAGTTTCCTTATCTTTAAATGGGGACAATACTTTTTCAAGCAGCTATTGTGAGGCTCACAGGAAGAAATGTACACAAACACTCCAGCTTAGTCCCTGGATATGTGAAGTCTTTGGTAGCTATTATTGGCACATTTAAATAGCCAGTCTTAATTTTTAGAAAGTTCTTCCTTCTACTGAGTTGAAATTCATCTTCTTTAACTTCCTCACATTGCTATGAAATCTGCATGTTCTTTCAGTCATTCAACAAACATTGATTGGGCATCTCCTGTGTGGTAGGGTCTGGGCTAGGTCTTTGAGCCCAACTGAGTAAAAGGACCAGTCCTTCTATAAAGAAGTACCCCTTATCCACAGAAGAGTCACTGGGACATATAAAGATAGACATCATGGCTTCCTTGACATACCTCTTTTCTAGGCTCAATCTACTTTACTACAATCCATTTAGCTGCCTTCCTCTCCTTCTCTCTCTTCTTTTTCTTCACCATCCATTATCAAAACTCTTCTATCGCACCAAACAGAAACTCTGTACCCATTAAGCATTAACGTCCCATTCCTCTGATGCTCTTCTTGCATCATGTTGGCTGTTGATTTCAATTAAGGCTCAAAAAAAAAAAATCTCTCCTCCAGGAAGCTTTTTTTTTTTTTTTTTGCACCAATTGCTTAGTGCAATTTGCGTCACTCCTTTCTGGTCATCCTGTCAGCGCTTGAGGACCCACTTTCCATTGTTCCTATATGTTTGCACTTACCAGTTTTCTGGTGTGTTTCCACTTTTCTGGAGCATGAGTCAAGGCTCTCGGGCACAGTGGATTAAAGTGAAAGACAGCACCACCAAGTCACAGCCCACAGCCTTCAGGAACCTTAGTCTTCATCTCGGTCACCACGGGTCAAGCATGTGCACCAGTGTAAGAAGGCTGCTCTGCACGAGTCACAGTGGGTGTTGGAGCTGCGAGAAAGCACAGCCTGCTCCAAGTTACAAGGCCAGTGAGTGACAGGGTCAGTAGGGCCCCCTGGTTTTAGTTCTGTGCTCTTTTGAGAGCAGCCTTCACGGATAGTCAAGCAAGGGTATATATCTAGACTTCCTTGTGTCTGAGCACAACTGTGGGGGTAGAAATGTTCTTTAAAAAAAAGAATGCAAAATCAAGTACAAAATGAATAAATGCAATTCACCTGTATAATACTTTTCTTCCTACATTTTTTGGGGGTACATACTTCTTGGCTTCCTCTTCATATGATAACAATTTTATAACTTAATTTTCTATAGAAAAAATAGATAATTCAGCCTGTCCTTTCTGATTAAAACTATTTAGACCAAGGAGAAGCTAAGCCTTTTAAAATTAGGCCTGAGTCACCCCCAGAGAACCTCTTTTGTTGCTCATGTGTGGTCTCTTTCTCTAAGCCAATACAGCAAGTGAACTCACTGCCCTCTCCCCGCTACATGGGACATGACTTTCAGGGGTGTAAATTTCCCTGGCAATGTGGGGCAAAAATCCTAGGATGAGCCAGGACCCAGCATCATGGGGTTGAGAAAGCCTTCTTGACCAAAAGCGGGAAGAGAGAAAGGAGACAAAATAAAGTTTCAGTGGCTGAGAGATTTCAAACAGAGTCGAGAGGTTATCCTGGAGGTTATTCTTACACATTATATAGATATCCCTTTTTTTATGGTGTATTAGAGTGGCTAAAGGGAAGTACCTGGAATATTGAACTGCACAGCAGCAGCCTTGATTCTTGAAGATGATTGTATAATGATATGACTTTTACAATGTGACCATGTGATTGTGAAAACCTTGTGTCTGATGCTCCCTTTTTCCAGGGTATGTACAGATGAGTAAAAAAATAAGGACAAAAAATAAATATTAGCGAGGATAAGGGGTAAAATAAATTGGGTAGATTGAAATGCTAGTGGTCAATGAGAAGGAGTGGTAAGGGGTATTGGATATATGGGTTTTTTCATTTTTCTTTTGATTCCTTTTGCTGGAGTTTGTATGGATTGAGTGTGAAGATTTGTCAATAAAAATACTTAAAAAAAATCAAGTGGCCATAGATGTGGGTTTATTTCTGAACTCTTAATTTGATTCCATTGTCTGTATGTCTGTCCTTGTTCCGTTACCACACTGTTTTGATTATTTTGGCTTTGTAATAAGTTTTAAGACAGGAAGTGCAAGTCCCCCAACTTTGTTCTTTTTTAAGATGGTGTTGACTATTCTGGGACCCTTACCCTTCAATATATAAATGTGATGACTGGCTTTTCAATTTCTGCAAAAAAGGCTGTTGGAATTTTAATTGAATCTGTAAATTGCTTAGGGTATGATTGACAACTTTTTTAAAAAATATTTTTATTGAGAACATGCAAACATTCTTCTTTTTTATTGACAAAATATAACAACATACAAACACAAACATTCTTAACATATGAACATTCCATTCTTGGTATATAATCAGTGACGCCCAATATCACCACATAGTTGTATATTCATCACCATGATCATTTCTTAGAACATTTGCATCACTCCAGAAAAAGAAAAAACTCATACATACCATACCCCTTACCCCCTTCCTCATTGACCACTAGTATCTCCATCTACCCAATCTAATCTAATTTTGTTCCCCCTATTATTTGTTTATTTTCATCCATATTTTTACTTATCTGTCCATATCCTAGATAGAGGATGCATCACACACAAGGTTTCACAATCACACAGTCATGCTGTAAACATTAGAGCTTCATATAATGATCTTCAAGAAACAAGGCTACTGGAACACAGCTCTACAGTTTCAGGTACTTCCCTTTAGCCACTCAAATACACTATAAACTGAAACAGGATATCTATACAATGTGTAAGAATAACCTCCAGGATAACCTCTCTATTCTGTTTAGAAATCTCTCAGCCACTGACAGCTTATTTTTGCTTATTTCTGTTTTCCCCCTTTTGATTAAGGAGATTTTCTCAGTCCCTTGATGCCAGGTCTTGGCTTATCCCAGGGGTTCTGCCTCATGTTGCCAGGTAGATTTACACCCCTGTGAGTCATGTCCCATGTAGGGGGGGAGGGCAGTGCATTCACTTGCCCTGTTGGCTGAGAGAGAGAGGCCACATGTGAGCAACAGAAGAGATTCTCTGGGGGTGACTCTTTGGCCTAATTTTAAGTAGCCATAGCCTATCCTTTGTAGAAATAAGTTTCACAGGGGTGAACCCAAAGATCAGTGGCTTAGTCTATTGATTAGGCTGTCCCCACTGCTTGCAAGATTATAAAAAATTCTCCAAATGGCGAAGGTGAATCTTACCCTCTTTCTCCCCATTTCCCTAAGGAGGCCCTGCAAATATTTCTTCATTCACCATCCAAATCACATGATGTTTAACTAAACTGACCATGCAAGTCAAATTTGTGTATGGAGCAGTGTTACCAGCTCAGTGTTACCGTCTGTGTTACCAGCTTCAGTAAGCTTTTCGGATGCTCATGCAGTATGGCAGAAACTCTTTTATTTCTTTCTCGTGAGAAAGGGCACTCACAGGAACAAGCAGTGAGTGAATGCAGGGTATGGGAGCGCATGGGCTCCTTTTAGCTACCTACTTAAAACAAGGGAGTCTCTACCCCCGTTACCATTGGCTGGTTACTTAGGAGTTACACTCTGGTCTTGGAAACTAGCTAATCAAAAAGTGAGTTTTCTACACTTTATTACCATAATTATTCCTCTTAGTTTTTGACCAATCACAGGTTAGGATATGTTGAATCCTACCTATTTACATATCTGATTGCCCTTACATATAGGGAATCAATCGAATAAGCTTTATGCCTTAAACACCTATCATATTCTAGTGAATTTAAGCCTTCATTATCAATGCTGACATAGTTTCAGAGAAATGTGGGCCAGATTAGGAGGTCAAGACTTAAATTGTTGTTGTTTTTTTTTTTTTTGAGACTTAAGTTATTTTGATCGAGACTTAAACAAAGGGACTCCCATACTTCCTTATTTGAGCAGGAGGAGTCCACTATCCCTTACATTACGAAATGCACTAACCAAAATATAAATTTGGCACCAAATAAACATCTCTCCCTTTAGTCTCAGATGGAAGCTGAAGTTTTAAGGTATGGACGATATCATCCTTTACCCAGTCTTCTGATATACCTTAGTCCTATCCAGATTAGCTTCAGAGTTGACATCTTAACGATATTTAGTCTTCTAATCCATGAATAAGGACTCTGCTTCCATTTAGTTAGCTCTTCTTTGATTTTTTTTTAACAGTGTTTGTAATTTTCTGTCCTTTACATTCTTGGTGAGATTTACTGTTAAGTATTTGATTCCTTTAGTTGCTATCGTAAATGGATTTCTTTTCCTTAATTTACTCTTCAGACTATTCACTTCTAATGTAGAGAAACACTACTGATTTCTGCATGTTGATCTCATACCCCACCATTTTTAACTTGTTAGTTCTAGTATCCTTGTTGTAGGATTTTCAGAATTTTTTGTATATAGAATCATCATCTGAAAATAGGGAAACTTTTACTTCCCCCTTTCCAATTTGGATGTCTTTTATTTGTTTTCTTGCCTAATTGCAAGAAGAAAGATCTCCAGTCAGAGACCTAACCTCAAAACTGGAGGATCTAGAAAAAGAAGAGCTAACAAGCTCAAAGAGAGCAGAAGGAATGAAATAAAGATTAGAATGGAAATAAATGATATGAGAATTTAAAAACAGTAAGGAGAATAAACAAAACCAAAAGTCGGTTCTTTGAAAAGACCAATAAAACTGAGAAATCTTTAGCTAGATGAACAGAAAAAAGAGAAAGAGGATGAAAAAAAAAAGAGAGAGAAATAGAAATGAAATGTGAAACATTACTTTTGACCCAACAGAAACAAAAAAGGATTCTAAGACAATATTATGAGCAACTGATCACCATCAAATTAGATAAACTAGATGTAATGGACAAATTCCTAGACTATCTACACAGACTATCTATACTGACTCAGAAAGAAATAAAAGATGTCAACAGATCAATAACAAGTAAAGAGATCAAATCAGAACCAGTAACTTCCCAACAAAGAAAAGCCCGGGACCAGATGACTTAATAGGTGAATTTTTCCAAACACTCCCAGAAAAATTAACACCAACCCTACTCAAATTCTTTCAAAATATTGAAGAGGAGTGTATAGGTCATTCTATGAAGTCAGTATCATCCTAATATCAAAGCCAGATAAAAACATCAAAAGAAAAGAAAATTATACACCAATATTCCTTATGACTACTGATGTAAAAATCCTCAACAAAATATTAGCAAGCTGAGTCTGATAACACATTAAAAGAATTATACAGGCAGGGCCAAGATGGCGGCTTAGTAAGGTATGCGCATCTTAGTTCCTCCTCCAGAGCAACTACTAGGTGAACAGAAACAGTGCAGAACAGCTCCCGGGGCCACGGCAGGGAATGGACACACAGCGTACCCCAGTCTGGACTGGCTAGACTGACTGTGAGACTCAGCTGCGGTGAGATCCCCGAGCCATGCACGCTTCCCTGAGCCGCGGCAGCTGGCGGCCGGAGCACCTCCCTCCCTCCTTCCCGGGCCGGCTGAGAGTCTCAGAGAGGCACGTTTCCCAAGCCGCGGTGGCCGGCGCCCCTCTTTTGCGGGCAGCTTCCTGGACCGGCTACGAGTCTCGGATCAGAGGGCTACCCAAGCCGCGGTGGCCGACAACCGGCTCCCCTCACCCGCGGGCGGCTTCCTGGTCCGGTGGCGAGTTCCCCAGGCCGCGGTGGCCGGCGACCGGTGCCCCTCCCCCACAGGCAGCTTCCTGGTCCGGTGGCGAGTTCCCCGGGCCGCGGCGGCCGGTGACCGGCACCCCTCCAGGGAGAGGAGGGAATTTCCGACAGTGGCAGGGACTGGGTCCAACCAAACACCAATAGGGGCATTAATAAAGGAGCCACAGGGTCCCCTCAAGCCACGGCGGCTGACACACCCACCACGCGCGGCCCCCAGGACCAACTGAGAGAATTGGATCAGAAATCCCCAGGCCGCAGAGAACGGTGACCGGGGGAATCCCTTCCAAACACGTGAGACAAACGTGTGCCACGACCGCCACCTACTGGGCAGGGTAAGAAAAACAGAACCCAGAGATTTCACAGGAAAATCTTTCAACCTGTTGGGTCCAACACCCAGGGAAATCTGACTAAATGCCCAGACGCCAGCAGAAGATAATGGACCACGCTCAGAAGATTGTAAATATGGCACAGTCAAAGGAACAAACCAATACTTCAAATGAGATACAGGAGCTGAGACAACTAATGCTGAATATACGAACAGAAATGGAAAAACTCTTCAAAAACGAAATCGATAAATTGAGGGAGGACATGAAGAAGACATGGGCTGAACAAAAAGAAGAAATAGAAAAACTGAAAAAACAAATCACAGAACTTATGGAAGTGAAGGATAAAGTAAAAAAGATGGAAAAAACAATGGATACCTACAATGATAGATTTAAAGAGACAGAAGATAGAATTAGTGATTTGGAGGATGGAACATCTGAATTCCAAAAAGAAACAGAAACTATTCAGAAAAGAATGGAAAAATTTGAACACGGTATCAGGGAACTCAAGGACAATATAAACTGCACAAATATACGTGTTGTGGGTGTCCCAGAACGAGAAAAGAAGGGAAAAGGAGGAGAAAAACTAATGGAAGAAATTATCACTGAAAATTTCCCAACTCTTATGAAAGACCTAAAATTACAGATCCAAGAAGTGCAGCGCACCCCAAAGAGATTAGACCCAAATAGGCGTTCTCCAAGACACTTACTAGTTAGAATGTCAGAGGTCAAAGAGAAAGAGAAGATCTTGAAAGCAGCAAGAGAAAAACAATCCATCACATACAAGGGAAACCCAATAAGACTATGTGTAGATTTCTCAGCAGAAACCATGGAAGCTAGAAGACAGTGGGATGATATATTTAAATTACTAAAAGAGAAAAACTGCCAACCAAGACTCCTACATCCAGCAAAATTGTCCTTCAAAAATGAGGGAGAAATTAAAACATTCTCAGACAAAAAGTCACTGAGAGATTTTGTGACCAAGTGACCAGCTCTGCAAGAAATACTAAAGGGAGCACTAGAGTCATATATGAAAAGACAGAAGAGAGAGGTATGCAGAAGAGTGTAGAAAGAAGGAAAATCAGATATGATATATATAATACAAAAGGCAAAATAGTAGAGGAAAATATTATCCAAACAGTAATAACACTAAATGTTAATGGACTGAATTCCCCAATCAAAAGACATAGATTGGCAGAATGGATTAAAAAACAGGATCCTTCTATATGCTGTCTACAGGAAACACATCTTAGACTCAAAGATAAACATAGGTTGAAAGTGAAAGGTTGGGAAAAGATATTTCATGCAAATAACAACCAGAAAAGAGCAGGAGTGGCTATACTAATATCCAACAAAAGAGTATACTGTTTAAAATAGTTAACTGTTTTAACTGTAAAACAGTTAAAAGAGACAAAGAAGGACACTATATACTAATAAAAGGAACAATTAAACAAGAAGACATAACAATCATAAATATTTACACACCGAACCAGAATGCCCCAAAATACGTGAGGAATACACTGCAAACACTGAAAAGGGAAATGGACTCATATACCATAATAGTTGGAGACTTCAATTCACCACTTTCATCAATGGACAGAACATCTAGACAGAGGATCAATAAAGAAATAGAGAATCTGAATATTACTATAAATGAGCTAGACTTAACAGACATTTATAGGACATTACATCCCACAACAGCAGGATACACCTTTTTCTCAAGTGCTCATGGATCATTCTCAAAGATAGACCATATGCTGGGTCACAAAGCAAGTCTTAACAAATTTAAAATGATTGAAATCTTACACAACACTTTCTCGGATCATAAAGGAATGAAGTTGGAAATCAATAATAGGCCGAGTGCCAGAAAATTCACAAATACATGGAGGCTCAACAACACACTCTTAAACAACGAGTGGGTCAAAGAAGAAATTGCAAGAGAAATTAGCAAATACCTCGAGGCGAATGAAAATGAAAACACAACATATCAAAACTTATGGGACGCAGCAAAGGCAGTGCTAAGAGGGAAATTTATTGCCCTAAATGCCTATATCAGAAAAGAAGAAAAGGCAAAAATGCAGGAATTAACTGTCCACTTGGAAGAACTGGAGAAAGAACAGCAAACGAATCCCAAAGCAAGCAAAAGGAAAGAAATAACAAAGATTAGAGCAGAAATAAATGAAATTGAAAACATGAAAACAATAGAGAAAATCAATAAGACCAGAAGTTGGTTCTATGAGAAAATCAATAAGATCAATGGGCCCTTAGCAAGATTGACAAAAAGAAAAGAAGAAGAGAGAGGATGCAAATAAATAAGATCAGAAATGGAAGAGGAGACATAACTACTGACCTCACAGAAATAAAGGAGGTAATAACAGGATACTATGAACAACTTTACGCTAATAAATAAAACAATTTAGATGAAATGGACGGGTTCCTGGAAAGACATGAACAACCAACTTTGACTCAAGAAGACATAGATGACCTCAACAAACCAATCACAAGTAAAGAAATTGAATTAGTCATTCAAAAGCTTCCTAAAAAGAAAAGTCCAGGACCAGATGGCTTCACATGTGAATTCTATCAAACATTCCAGAAAGAATTAGTACCAACTCTCCTCAAACTCTTCAAAAAAATCGAAGTGGAGGGAAAACTACCTAATTCATTCTATGAAGCCAACATCACCCTCATACCAAAACCAGGCAAAGATATTACAAAAAAAGAAAACTGCAGACCAATCTCTCTAATGAATATAGATGCAAAAATCCTCAATAAAATTCTAGCAAATCATATCCAACAACACATTAAAAGAATTATACATCATGACCAAGTAGGATTCATCCCAGGTATGCAAGGCTGGTTCAACATAAGAAAATCAATTAATGTAATACACCATATCAACAAATCAAAGCAGAAAAATCACATGATCATCTCAATTGATGCAGAGAAGGCATTTGACAAGATTCAACATCCTTTCTTGTTGAAAACACTTCAAAAGATAGGAATACAAGGGAACTTCCTTAAAATGATAGAGGGAATATATGAAAAACCCACAGCTAATATCATCCTCAATGGGGAAAAATTGAAAACTTTCCCCCTAAGATCAGGAACAAGACAAGGATGTCCACTATCACCACTATTATTCAACATTGTGTTGGAGGTTCTAGCCAGAGCAATTAGACAAGAAAAAGAAATACAAGGCATCAAAATTGGAAAGGAAGAAGTAAAACTATCACTGTTTGCAGACGATATGATACTATACGTCGAAAACCCGGAAAAATCCACAACAAAACTACTAGAGCTAATAAATGAGTACAGCAAAGTAGCAGGTTACAAGATCAACATTCAAAAATCTGTAGCATTTCTATACACTAGCAATGAACAAGCGGAGGGGGAAATCAAGAAACGAATCCCATTTACAATTGCAACTAAAAGAATAAAATACCTAGGAATAAATTTAACTAAAGAGACAAAAAACCTATATAAAGAAAACTACAAAAAACTGCTAAAAGAAATCACAGAAGACCTAAATAGATGGAAGGGCATACCGTGTTCATGGATTGGAAGACTAAATATAGTTAAGATGTCAATCCTACCTAAATTGATTTACAGATTCAATGCAATACCAATCAAAATCCCAACAACTTATTTTTCAGAAATAGAAAAACCAATAAGCAAATTTATCTGGAAGGGCAGGGTGCCCCGAATTGCTAAAAACATCTTGAGGAAAAAAACGAAGCTGGAGGTCTCACGCTGCCTGACTTTAAGGCATATTATGAAGCCACAGTGGTCAAAACAGCATGGTATTGGCATAAAGATAGATATATCGACCAATGGAATCGAATAGAGTGCTCAGATATAGACCCTCTCATCTATGGACATTTGATCTTTGATAAGGCAGTCAAGCCAACTCACCTGGGACAGAACAGTCTCTTCAATAAATGATGCCTAGAGAACTGGATATCCATATGCAAAAGAATGAAAGAAGACCCATGTCTCACACCCTATACAAAAGTTAACTCCAAATGGATCAAAGATCTAAACATTAGGTCTAAGACCATAAAACAGTTAGAGGAAAATGTAGGGAGATATCTTATGAAACTTACAATTGGAGGTGGTTTTATGGACCTTAAACCTAAAGCAAGGGCACTGAAGAAGGAAATAAATAAATCAGAACTCCTCAAAATTAAACACTTTTGTGCATCAAAGAACTTCATCAAGAAAGTAGAAAGACAGCCTACACAATGGGAGACAATATTTGGAAATGACATATCAGATAAAGGTCTAGTATCCAGAATTTATAAAGAGATTGTTCAACTCAACAACAAAAAGACAGCCAACCCAATTACAAAATGGGAAAAAGACTTGAACAGACACCTATCAGAAGAGGAAATACAAATGGCCAAAAGGCACATGAAGAGATGCTCAATGTCCCTGGCCATTAGAGAAATGCAAATCAAAACCACAATGAGATATCATCTCACACCCACCAGAATGGCCATTATCAACAAAACAGAAAATGACAAGTGCTGGAGAGGATGCGGAGAAAGAGGCACACTTATCCACTGTTGGTGGGAATGTCAAAGGGTGCAACCACTGTGGAAGGCAGTTTGGCGGTTCCTCAAAAAGCTGAATATAGAATTGCCATATGACCCAGCAATACCATTGCTGGGTATCTACTCAAAGGACTTAAGGGCAAAGACACAAACGGACATTTGCACACCAATGTTTATAGCAGCGTTATTTATAATTGCAAAGAGATGGAAACAGCCAAAATGTCCATCAACAGACAAGTGGCTAAACAAACTGTGGTATATACATACAATGGAATATTATGCAGCTTTAAGACAGGATAAACTTATGAAGCATGTAATAACATGGATGGACCTAGAGAACATTATGCTGAGTGAGTCCAGCCAAAAACTAAAGGACAAATACTGTATGGTCCCACTGATGTGAACCGACATTCGAGAATAAACTTGGAATATGTCATTGGTAACAGAGTCCAGCAGGAGTTAGAAACAGGGTAAGATAATGGGTAATTGGAGCTGAAGGGATACAGACTGTGCAACAGGACTAGATACAAAAACTCAAAAATGGACAGCACAATAATACCTAATTGTAAAGTAATCATGTTAAAACACTGAATGAAGCTGCATCTGAGCTATAGGTTTTTGTTTTGTTTTGTTTTTTTACTATTATTATTACTTCTATTTTTTTCTCTATATTAACATTCTATATCTTTTTCTGTTGTGTTGCTAGTTCTTCTAAACTGATGCAAATGTACTAGAATAAAAGAAACGATGATCATGCATCTTTGTGATGATAAGAATTACTGATTGCATATGTAGAATGGTATGATTTCTAAATGTTGGGTTAATTTCTTTTTTTCCGTTAATTAATATAAAAAAAAAAAAGAATTATACAGGGATGTGCGATGGTGGCTCAGCAGACAGAATTCTTGCTTGCCATGCTGGAGACCGGGGTTCGTTTCCTGGTACCTGCACATGCAAAAAAAAAAAAAAAAAAAGAATTGTACACCACAATCAAGTGAGATTTATCCCGGATATGCAAGGATGTTTCAACATAAGAAATAAATTAATGCAATATACCACATGAATAGAATGAAGGAAAAACCCACGTGATCATCTAATTGATGCAGAAAAGGCACGTAGACAGTATCCAGCACCTCTTCTTGATAAAAACTTACAGCAAACTAGGAATAGAAGGAAATTTCCTCAGCATGATAAAGGGTACTTGTGAAAAACTCACAGCTAACATCATACTCACTGGTGAAAGATGGAAAGCTTTCCATCTACGATCAGAAACAAGACAAGGATGCCCACTGTCACCAAAGGTGTTTAATACGTACTGGAAGTTTTAGCCAGGGCAATTAGGCAAGAAAAAGAAATAAGAGGCATTGAAATTGGAAAGGAAAAAGTAAAACTTTCCCTATTTGCACACAACATGATTCTATATATTGAAATCTTTAAAAACTGTATTTTCTGTAAACCTATAACTTCTCTAATAAATTAAAAATATATATATAAATAGCACCGGATATAAGTTCATGGTAAATACTATCAACAGGGCAGGCAATGGTGGCGCAGTGGCAGAGTTCTTGCCTGCCATGCTGGAGATCCGGATTCGATTCCCGGTGCTTACCCATGTAAAAAAAAAAAAAAATAGGGAAATACTATGAACAGTGTCTGTCACAAGGGTAAAAAGACTGTTGCAAACTTGTGAACATGTGCTCTAACTAAGGAGACAGCCTCTATACAGCTCCAGCTGAAACCACCACCGACTAACCCACTTTTCCACTGAAATAGCCCCTCCCATTGTGGTTTGCATACATTTTCATTTCCTTTGTTTAAGCTCTCACCTCCTCATGTTTATTCACTGAAAGAAAAGTTACTGTTTCTTCTCCCTTTGCAGCATCTATTAAAGCCCATTCTAGGTACCTCTAGCCACTCCCATGCACTGGGGCAGGCAGGAGAATCCCTGATCTAAAGTCACCTCTGCCTAATTATAATAGTAAAAACCACACCCACTGATCATGCTAAACCACCATTTTGAACAGGAGATGGATCGAAGTAGCATGATTTGGAACTGCGCATGCTGCACTTTAGCCTCCCTTAACCATGTCTTCTCACCCTATCCTTGCCCTCCCTTAAGCCCACCTTCCCTAAGCAGTCTAAGACCCATAAACCCCTTTTGCTGGGGCGACAGATCTGAGGTTTACCTCCTGATCCTTGCTGAGCTGCTTGCAATCAACTCTTTTTTTTCTTGAAATCCTGGTGTCACACTATTGATTTTCGTGCACATTGTGAGCAATGAGCCCACTTTGTGTGGTAACATAACTCCTTGTTATGTGCCAGTGCCAGTGCTGTGTCAGATGTCTTAATTTGTTAAAGTAAGTCAGAAATCGGATTTTAAGAATTCCATATTTTAAAATACTAGCAACCAATTCAAAATTTTTTTCTTCTTTTTTTTGCATGAGCAGGCATCGGGAATCGAACCCTGATCTCCGGCCTGGCAGGCCGAACTCTGCCTGTTGAGCCACCACGGCCCGCCTGCAACCAATTCAAATTTAAAGCATTATGGGGAGCCAATTCTTAGAAACCACATAAAAAATAGTGGGCTGGCTTTATCCTATTAGCCCCTAATTTGCAACCTCTCTTCTGCATTTTAACGGAATGTTGTACATAAGAGTGGCCAATATTTATTAAAAACTAGCTAAGTGCCAGGCAGGTCCTTTTCTAAGTGCTTTACACGTACTTACCCTTTCAATTCTCTCAACAGCCAAACATGTTGTATTAGTTAGGGTTCTCTAGAGAAACAGAACCAACAGGGAACACTTGCAAATATAAAATTTATGAAAGTGTCTCACGTGACCGTAGGAACGCAGAGTCCAAAATCCACAGGGCAGGCTGCGAAGCCGATGACTCCAATGGATGGCCTGGACGAACTCCACAGGAGAGGCTCACCAGCCAAAGCAGGAATGCAACCTGTCTCCTCTGAGTCCTCCTTAAAAGGCTTCCCATGATTAGATTTAGCATCACTAATTGCAGGAGACACTCCCCTTTGGCTGATTACAAATGGAATCAGCTGTGGATGTAGCTGACGTGATCATGACCTAATCCTATGAAATGTCCTCATTGCAACAGACAGGCCAGCGCTTGCCCAATCAGATGAACAGGTACCACAACTTGGCCAAGTTGACACCTGTCCCTAACCATGACACATGTGAACACTATTATTTTCCCTATTTAAAAGATGAGGAAATAGAAGTTAAGGAACCTGCTCAAGGTCACTGATTTGTTAAGTGAATTGCAGCCCTAGCTGCCCTAACGTAGTGCTACTCAAATGATCTCACCTACTGGATTCTGATTCCTTGAATTCAGACACTACAGCCATTCACCTTTGTGTTTCCGACAGTGCTGAGCATACTACACAGTTCCTAACTGTACGCTGAGCTGAATTGTATGTAATAGATGCAATTATACCTTCATTCACTCAATAAAACTTCCTGGGTGGCTGCCATGTTTCCTGTTGAGAGTGGGGTCCAAGGGCATGGGTCTTGCCCTCCAGGTGCTTGCAGTTTAAGGGGCACAAAAATAACTATCACTACTCAACTGCATTGAATTACTAAATAAGATTAACTGCAAAATTTTACTGAGTACCAATAATTAGTTCACTGTATAAAGCAGGAAACGTAAAATTAACACCCTGTCTGGTGACCTAACATATTTAACAAAGAAGATGAAAATATGCAAAGAAAGGGAAGGAGAACAAAGGGAAAGGCTGATTTTAGGGAAGAAACTTCAGAATGCATTTCAGAAATGTTAACACTTCTGGCACATGATTGAAGGCAATGGAGCTTAACTGAAATTCACAAAGTGAAGTCAGTAGGTCAAAAAGTACCCTCTTTTGTATACGAACATATTAGGAGAAGATGTCTGAAAGGTTTCAGAAAACTTACCTTTTAGTAATTCTGTGCTTCTCCTCGCATATATAAAAGAAGGTAATGGAAAAGCAGGAAGTTCTGAACTACATATATAAGTCAGATTCTATTGTGACTAGCACATTATAACAATGTTTATTGAAAAAGACATTTGGAAGAGAAAGAGATTACAAAATGGCCCAAGAAACTTTTAGGGATAATGGATATATTTATCTTGATTGTGGTAATGGTTTATGAGTATATAAATACGTCCAAACTCATCAAATCGTCAATATTTGCAGTTTATAGACCATCAATTTTATCTCAAAAAAAGATGCAAAAAAAGTTTCCTAGGCTCTTACTATTGAAAGTGTAGACGTAGACTACATCAGCATCACCAGAAAGTATATCAGAAATGCAGACCCTTGGTCCCTCTCCCCAGACCTACTGAATCAGAAATCTGTGGTTTAATAAGATCTTCAGGTAAATCTTATGCATATTAAAATTTGATCTATTACAATGATGTCTGGAATTCATATCCCACAACGAGCTGTTAAGGGAAGCTAGTTGTTAAAAAGGAAGTTATATTTCTTAATCTTTTTTTAGGTTATTAAGAACAACCTCCTACGGATGTATCTTTTTTCTTTTTAAAAAAATTTTTTATTTATTTAATTTATATAATTTAATTTTATTTATAATTACATATTTATATTTATTTATAATTTAAATAATTACATTTATTTATAATTTAAATATTTTTTATTTATATAATTTTATTTTTTATTTTTAATTAATAAAAAATTATAAGAAACACAAACATTCCGAACACATACACTCAGCAATTCACAATATCATCACATAGTTGCATATTCATCATCATGATCATTTCTTAGAACATTTGCATCAATTCAGAAAAGGAAATAAAAAGACAACAGAAAAATAAAACAAAAACAGAAAAAAAATTTTTACATACCATACCCTTTACCCCTCCCTTTCACTGATCGCTAGCATTTCAAATTAAATTTATTTTAACATTTGTTCCCCCTATTATTTATTTTTATTCCATATGTTCTACTCATCTGTCGACAAAGTAGATAAAAGGAGCATCAGACACAAGGTTTTCACAATCACACAGTCACATTGTGAAAGCTATATTCTTATACAATCATCACCAAGAAACATGGCTACTGGAACACAGCTCTACATTTTCAGGCAGTTCCCTCCAGCCTCTCCATTACATCTTGGATAACAAGGTGATATCTACTTAATGTGTAAGAATAACCTCCAGGATAACCTCTCGACTCTGTTTGGAATCTCTCAGCCATTCACACTTTGTCTAATTTCACTCTTCCCCCTTTTGGTCGAGGTTTTCTCAATCCCTTGATGCTCAGTCTCAGCTCATTCTAGAGTTTTTCTCAATCACTTGATGCTGAATCTCAGCTCATTCTAGGATTTCTGTCCCATGTTGCCAGGAAGATCCACACCCCTGGGAGTCATGTCCCACGTAGACAGGGGGCGGATGTCTCTTGATGGTTTCACTAGCACAGGGATTAGATGTTTGGTCTGTAAGATAGGCTCTTCAAGAATATTCAGTATGCTAAATTTAAAAAAAAACTGCAATGATTAGTTTCTTATATTCTATTTATCCATCTGTATTCTCTAGGTTTTAATATTTATACTCTTGAAAAATAGCTTTTTTTATTACAAAAGCAGTGTTTATTGTAGAAAACTTGGAAAACAGAAACTATAATTCTATGAGCAGAGTTATATACCCATCTCATTATCACTCTCAAAACTTATTGTATGCTAAAGATAGATAAAACAAAGTAATTATATTTATGACTTATTGGTGGGTAGGCCTTGTAATGTGCTTATTTTTAAACTAATTAAATCTAAAGATCCAAGCTAAGTGGGAAAATCATTGAACCTGGAGCAGAGGCTTAGTTTTGAGTCCCCTACAACTAGAAGTGAGTTTACCATAAAGTTAATGCTGTTTAAGCTTCAGGGCTCTTAACTTACACAGGCCCATTCTAAGGTCTTTGGAGGAAACATGGCGATATATTCACATGGTCAAATGTATTTATAAGATTTGCAGTGTAATATATTTAAGATGACTGTCTCTGCATTTTGACTTTTCTTCCATCACTCTTCTCATCTGTGTTAGGTGGTTTTCGGAATGGCCATCAGGTTTTTGAGGATCTGGCTAAGGTCCAACGATAGAGAAAGGGATACATTTAATTTGGGTTTAATAGCATACATTCATGTAGTTCACAGTCACTTCCACATACCATTAAAGTATTGCTCACCACAGGGGGAAGAATGATTTTCTGGAATACACCTACCGCCCATTATGCCAGCTCATTCAGCACCATGTCACAAAGCTGCAGGGCCAGAGGGCAAAGGAGAGTTGGAGTGCCTGGCACTGTGAGTGTGTAGACAGCAGAGGAGAAACAAATTTTGAAATAAAAGGAGTAAGAAGCTAGACCATAGAAAAGTCTCTCAACCATCTGAAGAAAAAATGGTAAATGGAGGAACTGATTCTCTCAATGCCTAATCAAATGTCAGTTCTTACTCTTCAGGGATCTACTAATGTTGTATATACAATTATAAATGCACTGTACTTCTTTTTGTTTATGGGATGTGAACTTTTAATTGTACTACAATGAGTGTCTGTATATGAAGTTGCATGTTTTATTCATCCCAATGGATCAGATCGTATCTTAATGTAGCAGACAAACCTTGTCCTGAAAAATTCTAGGGTTCCAGTAAAAACCATACAGCCCTGAAAATCTGTAGTTCATATGAGAGAAACTTGATACAAGTTTTCCCAAATTTGACAATAACCCTAAAAACACACACAAAACAATGTCAGTAATGAATTGTGAAGCTAAAGAAACTTATTAAACAATAATACAAATAAAATTCGATCAACCAGCTAAAGACTGATCTGTTTTTTTGTAGAAAATACTACAAAAATAATTGTCAATGGGAATGTTGCCAAAAAACGTGGGGAAAATTATCATAAATGGTGTTAAGTTTGGAAACAGATGAGTATACATAATTCCATTAAGATTATCTTCAATCCTTAAAAACAAAAAATAATTGTTTCCAGCCTTTATGGACATATAAGTATATTGGGGTTAATAAAAACATCATGGTTAGGGCGGGCAATGGTGGCTCAGTGGTCCAGCTCTTGCCTGCCATACCAGGGACCCAGGTTCGGTTCCCACTGCCTGCCCATGAGAGACAAGAAAAAAAAAAAAACACAAACTTTATGGTTGCATGTTTGTGGTTTTAACTTTTAAAAATGTCATTTGTGATTTCTTTCTCATGCTGAATATACATTCACTTTCCTACCTTTCTGTTCATAATTTTTTTGTATTTTTTTCTTAAAGAGGGCCTCACAAATTGCATGAGCCTTAGTACTTGCAAAACCATGATCTGCCCTCAGAGAACAAGCGCAGAGAAGCCATTCAATTCATCTCAGCCTCAGTTTCCTCTTATAAAAAAAAATTGGCTTATGCCCTGCATTTCCCTCAGAGTTGCTCTGGAGATCAAACGAAATCGTTGCGAAAAAGACTTGTGCAAACCACATAACTCCTTCCGACTGTGAAGGATGTGTGAGCCAAACGGGCCCCTCCCCACACGGACTCTCCAAGCAGAGCTCCGGCTTGACTCTATCCACTAAGGACAGGGCCGAGGGGCGACGGCGGCCGGGGAGGCCCAAGCAAAGGCGCAGCACCCAGGACCACTAGGAACTAGAATTGGCGAGGAGCGGGTGAGGGCGGGGCACGGCTGCGGGCCGCACGGGGGGAGGGGCTACGGAGAGAGAAAGCGCTGGGGGCGGTGCTGGTGCTGGCGGATGGTCCCCGAGGGGGCGGGACACCAGGCCTTCAGCGCCCCCCTCCCAGAGCCTTCGATACTTCACGGCAACGGAAGTTCCGGTATCGGCGAGTGGAGGTCAGAGGTCAGCAGGAAGTCGATACGTGGCCGCCGCCTGTCCCCGCCGAGGAGGCGCAGCAGCCGGAGATGGCGGCGGTGCTGAATGCAGAGCGACTCGAGGTCTCTGTGGACGGCCTCACACTAAGTCCGGATCCAGAGGAGCGACCCGGTGCCGAGGGCGCCCCGCTGCTGCCGCCGCCGTTGCCGCCGCCTTCGCCTCCGGGATCTGGTCGGGGCCCGGGCGCCCCAGGGGAGCAACTGGAGTCCGGGGAGGCGGTGGCTGGTGGCGCGGCGGCGGAGGCGCGGCGTCTAGAGCTGCACTGGGGCTTTGGCCTGGAGGACCTCTACGGCCTGGCACTCCGCTTCTTCAAAGGTGAGCCGGACCAGCCCCGCCGCCGCCGCCTCCGCCTCCTCCCGGCGCTGACTGTAGACCCCAGGGTAACTGGACCAGTCTTACATCCACCGCGATGACCGGAGCAGGGTTCCGTCCTTGGGGGTTACCCGAAGCTTGTCACTACCCGCTTGGCCACTAGATCACACCCCATAGAGGCCTGGAACCTTGGCTTAACAGCCCAAGTCTCGTCTCCCTGAGATTGCCAGGGACATTTCACCTGATTAAGTTTCTGAATTTCCAAGAGTCTGGAGACCTCTGTGAGCCCTTACTCTCCCAGAGATCCCATTCCGGGATTTTTTTTTTTTTTTAACCGTCGTTTTCCTTTCCCGTTTCCCATGGCTTGGCACATCAGGCATCGCTGAAATTTTCCCCCTTTCACATGGTGGGATTTCCATAGGTTCCATACATACTCTTTCTAGGAAACATAAACTCGAATAGGACTTTATCAGCTTGCAGTAATGATGTGACAGAGAGGAGAAAGTAAAGTATTAAGCCAATACATCCCCTCCGGCTTGTCAAACTCGAAAGAGAAAGGATGTAACTTCTAGATGGCTAAAATTTCACCTTGTAAGTAATTCGTAAAAATGAGTTCTCAGATCTAATGAGTATCTCTGTACTTCTCGTAGAATTAATTGTATAATGGCTTTTTTTCTTAGAGCAAGATTGTGGTATGTGGTATTTTTTTATTGGATGATTCACTTAGTCAAATGGTGGTGATAGTGCTCACATGATTTTTTTTCAGTGGGAAAGACTGATCAGAAGCCTGTTGGTTGATTCTTAGAGATATTTAGACTCCTGGGGCAGATGGGTGGGGAGAAAACTGGCAAATAAGACTTTTAAAAGTGGTTACTAGGTTCTGTAGACATTCCAGAACAGCATATTTATGACTCTTCCTAGAGGTAGTATCTTTTGAAGTACATATTCACCACCTGAAGTTGAGTAGTTCAGTATACTGTACATACTGTTTGTTTCCTTTCAGATAACTGCAAACTATTGAAAATGTCACTTTTATAAATTTTCCAGAACATGTGCTCATTCCACATTCATTGCTTTTTTTTTTTGATTAGAGAAGTGGGTTTACAGAACAATCATGTACAATGCGTTCATTGTAGTTTTTATTAAAATGTTTACTTTTGAAATATTCATCATCATTGCACAATGAGTTCAGCCGGTTGTGTTGGTAATGGCTAATGGGTTCTGAATCACTTGACCCCTTAGGTCGCTGGCTTGAATTTAGAGTGTTCAGGATGTTGTGCCACTTACATAAAAATCTGCTGGTTTCTGTAAGATTCATATAATTACACACTACCTTAAATTTTTATTGTTGAAACATATTTTTCCAGTATTCAATAACAAGAACTATATTGTAGCAGAGAGAGAGTGTACAAACTAAGATAAAAATCATCTTCTAATCCAAGCTTCTGCCACATGACTAACAAGAAGATAAATGGGTGATTTCATCTTCTGAGCCTATCTTCTCATTTCAAAATGGTAGTAAAGGATTTAAACACCACATAATTGCAGTGGATTTACCATAGTGTTGGAAGTCAGGAAGCCCTGGGTTCTAGTTACCATGTAAATTCTTAGACAATTTACTTTTCCTGACTCATTTTACTCTAATATTAAAAAAAAGAAGGCAGGGAGGGGGCTGGAATAGATGAGATTTGAATCCCCAGATTTAAAATTTAGTAGTTTAAACCTAGCAGATTATTTTAGCATGTTTGTTGAGTGATAGGAATCACAGGGGAGTCTGTAATTTGGACACCTAGTTATTATCATCGTAGAGAAAATCTACATTGATAGCTGTGGTTCATTTAGTTCCTAGGTAAGCTATCAAGCAATATACAAGTACTTACAAGAGAACTAGCATAATAGCAATTACAAGCTACCTTTCTGCATGGATCATTACTAACAGTGAAGAGACTAATTGAAAAAATAAAAAGGATCCAAAAATGTTCAGGTGAATTATGGGGAGCCAAATGTTGCTGGCTTTTCTTGTTGCTTTACTGCCTTTTCTTTTAATGAATGAATTTTTCTAGTGGAATACTTGTGTTTTTATCAGTTTGTGAAGACCCCTAATAGATCATTATTTTGTATCAGTATCTCACGTTAGACATCACATTACATTTTCTTTTCTTCTGTAGAGTAAATAGGAATCTTGAAAGTATGGGTATCTCTTTATATTGAAAATAGCTTGGGTTGAGACTCAGAAACCCATTATGACAACTGCCTACCCTCTTAATTTTGTGAAGGTAAAAATAATATAAAAGATGAAACTATAGGCAATTATAACACATTTTACCATCTTTATACAATTCGGAAGACATTTGTTGAATCCTTTTTATGATAAAGTTTTTTGGTTTTTTTTTTTTTAGAAAAGCTTTTACTTTGAATTTTTGATTCACATAGAAGTTGCACAAATGGTACAGAGTTCTCATGTACCCCTAGCTTCTACCAGTGATAACATCTGACAACCATTGTATGGTTATCATTGAGGAAATTGACATTGGTATAGGACTGTTAACTACAAACTTTGGATTTCACCAGTTTTTATATGTGTTCTTTTTCTTTTTTGGTAGATAATTCTGGGGAATTTTAATGCATGTATAGTTTTGTATAACAACTCCACAATCAGCATGTAGAACAGTTCCAAAGAAATTCATCACCCAAAATAAACTCCCTTATTGTCCTGCTAGCTGCATGCTCTTTTTTTTTTAGATTTTTACATGCTATTTAACCTGAAAAGGAAATTTAGAAAACAGTTCCATCCATGATAGCGTGAAAAAGAATAAAATACTTAGGAGTAGAGTTAATAAAAGAAATACAGGACTTGTACACTAAAAACTACAAAACATTGTAAGAAATTCTTGAATTGATTGGAGTACTTAATATCGTTAAAATGTCCCCAAATTGATCTACAGATTCAGTGCAATCTGTATCAAAATACCAGCTGGCATATTTATGGAAATTGACAAAATAGTCTATATATACATATGGAAATTCAGGAGACCCAAAACATTCAAAGCAATCTTCACCATCACACATTCACAGTGTAAACGCTGTGTAGTTATACAGCCATCTTCAAGAATCAAGGCTACTGGAATACCATTCAGAAGTTTCAGGTACTTCCCCCAAGCCACTCCAATACACCATAAACTAAAAAAGAATATCAGTATAATGCATAAGAATAACCTCCAGGATAACCCCTTGACTCTGTTTGAAATCTCTCAGCCACTGAAACTTTAATGTGTCTCATTTCTCTCTTCCCCTTTTGGTCAAGAATGCTTTCTCAATCCCATGTTGCCAGGTCCTGACTCACACCTGGGAGTCATGTCCATGTTACCAGGGAGATTTACACCCCTGGGAGTCACGTCCCATGTAGGCAGAGAGGACACTGAGTTTACCTGCCGAGCTGGTATAGAGAGAGAGGCCACATCTAAGTAACATAAGAGGTTCTAGAGGTTCTCTAGGGGTGACTCTTAGGCATAATTATAAGTAGGCTAAACTTCTCCTTTGCAGAAATAGAATCCCAAGATTAAGGGCTCAGCCTGTTGAATTGGTTGTCCCCACTGCTTGTGAGAATATTAGGAATTCTCCAGATGGGGAAGTTTAATTTTAATTTCCTCAGTCCAGTCTCCCAAGGGAACTTGGCAAATACTTTTTTATTCTCTACCCAGATTTACTCCAGGATGCATCAGGGCATCACACTAACTAATAAATCAACAAGATTTCATTCCCTATTCAAGAGTCCATGTAATTATGGTGTTTGAATAAACTGACCATACAAGTTAAATTAGATAATGCCCTACCCAAAATATAAACTTCATGCCAAATAAACATCTCTTCCTTTGGTCTCACACAGAAGTTGAAGTTTTAAAATATAGACCATATCATCCTTTACCCTATCCAGATCAGCTTCATTCATATCTTTAGTTGAAGTCAGATCACTTTTTCAACTTTTTTAACAGTTGCTGTATGGGTTAATGCTGACTTTCTTAGCTTCAGAGCTCTAACTCTGAGTCTCAGATGTTAGTTACACAAATACCGTAAGTTCCAGAGAATGACCAGGTTATACGCAAGTAGCTCAGCATCTCAGGATTTAGAAATAGCAGTTACAACTCCTGAATATATATGACTAAGAGCTTACAATCTAGGAACCTTTACAATAGGCCCCAACCTGATAATCTCTGCTCTTGACTTCAGTTCTCCAAGTTTATATATTATAGTTAGTCCATGAGTGAGACGTGATAATATTTGTCTTTTTTTCCTTACGTTTCATTCAACATACTGTCCTTGAGGTTCATTCACCTAGCTGCATGCCTCACAACTTCATTCCTTCTTGCAGCTGCTCAGTAATCTGTTGTATATCTACCACAGATCCCAGCTCCATTCCTTAGTTGTTGTACCCTTAGGCCATCTCCATCCATTGCAGATTGCAAACACTGCCTCCATAAACACCAATATTCATAAACACCAGTGTGCAAATGTCCAGTCGAGTCCTCTCTGTCAGTTCCTCCAAGTATGTACCTAACAATGGGGTTTCAGAATCTTGCAGCAGTCCCACCTCTAGCCTCCTATGGAACCATCAGAATGCCTTCCAGAGGGACTGCACCATTCTACTTTCCAACAAACAGTGAATAGGTACAACTTTCTCCACGGTTTCTCCAGTACTTGTATCTCTCAGTTCACTTTTAAGTGATTTTATTTACACATCATACAATCCAACCTAAGTAGAAAATCAGTGATTCTGGTATAATTACATAGCCATACCTTTACCGTCATAAACTATGAGGATGTCTCTTTCCCATATCCCTCCTTCATATTCCCCACTTATTGACATTAGCATATTGCCTTAGTTACATTCAGTGGAAGCCTATTACTGTTAACTATAGGCCCTAGTTTGCATTGATTGTATTGTATTTTTTCCTGTATACCACCCCATTTTCAACACCTTGCAATGTTGACATTGATTTGTTCTCCCTCATGCAAAAACATTCTTATATTTGTACATTTAATCACCATCATCTACTCTAGGCATTCCTAAGTTACACCATCTCAGTCTTTAGCTTCTGTCTTTCCTTCTGGTATCATACATGCCCCCAGCCCTTCTCCCTCAACCATACTCACATTCAGCTTTGTTCAGTGTACTTATATTATTGTGCTCTTTATATTTTATAGTAGGTTAGCACTGGGGGTGAATAGTACATTCCCTTTTGCCATCCAGGAACTTAGAGTCCAAAAGATGAGATAGAAGCCCAGTGACAACATCAGTACATTGTGGAGGATTGAAAGAGAAAATGCCATTCCAGAGAAGGAAAAAGGCCAAAAGTCATGAAGGTCTAAAAGGACATATGTGTCTGGAAAATGGTAAATAGGAAATAGTTTCCAAGAGAGCTAGAAAGGTAAGTTGAGCTCAGATCCTGGAGGGACTTGTATGCCGCTGGAAATACTTGGCCTTCTCTTTTTTTAATAGACGGTGGGGAATCATTGAAGATTTTAAAAGAGAATAGCAGAGTTGCCCAATTCTGGTTCTTCAAAGTTTAAGCTAAGGTTTATGAATTTTCTTTTCTTCTTGGGTTGAAGACCAATTGGATTGTAACCTTTATACTTTTTGGATGGAGTTGGAGAGTTGTAGTACTAGATTTTTCTTCTCAGAATACTTTATTCCCTCATTAAATCAAGTTGATAGATTACATTACTTCAGAATTCCAGAATAATAATTGCCACCAGTTATTGAGCAGATGTTCACTAAATGTCAGATATTATGCTGAAAGTTGTATATATACTGTTTTGTTTAATCCTCCCACCATTCCTTCAGTGAGGAACCTACCCTTGGCACTTCGTTTTTATTAGCAAGAGGCAGAATTTTTTCTCAAGTCTGTCTTAGGTCCAAAAATAGTTTTTCCCACTAGAGGCTGAACCAACCATACATTCTGATGGTGTATTGAGGAAATATTCAAAACAGTTTTCTCTTACCTTGCAACATTTTGGAATTTCTTTAATGTATTTACTTTTTTAAAAAATGTATTTACTTTTAAGTGTTAATCTAAGTTGATTAATTTTTTTAAGCATGATCACTTTAATGAGAGTCTCTTCAGGTGTCTGGAAAAAGAAAGTATAGGTTGGAGAACCTTCTACTCTGAATTCTCATGTACTATCAGGTTTGAAATTTTGAATGTAATGGAAAAATCCCCTCCTAAGGACTGAAGTAAATGTGCCCATTGAAAATATTGATAGCTTCATCCAATTGTTATTAATATAATATTCAAACTTTTCTTTGGAATGAATTAATCTCACCTTTCAGGAGGTCTGTATTTAATTTATGCAATCATTGTGTCACCTCTTTTACTGTTATAAACTAAAAATGGATGTGGAAAATTTAAAAATTATTTTTATTTAAAATTTTTTTTAACTTTCTTATTGTATAGTATAGCATATATACAAAGCAAAGAAAGAAAAAAACAATAATTTCAAGGCACTCTTCAACAGGTAGTTACAGACAGATCCCAGAGTTTGTCATGGGCTACCATTCCATCATCTCAGATTTTTCCTTCTGGCAAAATCTCTGGAACATTGGAGGCTAAAAGGAATATATATATATTTTTTTATCATCACAATTGACTTTTTTTTTCTTTTTTGTCAGAAATATATACAAAACAATAAATTTCAAAGCACAGTGCAACAATTAGTTGTAGAACAGACTTGAGAGTTTGGTATGGGTTACAATCCACAATTTTAGGTTTTTACTTTAGCTGCTCTAAGACCCTGGAGGCCAAAAGAAATAACAATATAATGATTCAGCAGTCATACTCATTTGTTAAACCCGACCTTCTCTGTATAACTCCACCATCACCTTTGATCTTTCTACCACTATTTAGAGGTATTTGTAACTTTTTCGTGTTGGAAGGGGCTATCGATAATATGGAGTAGGAAGTGAAATTAGCTGATGTTCTGAAGAGGCTGGCCCCTCTAGGTTTCAGGACTTGCCTGGTCTGGGGACCCATCTGGAGGTTATGGGTTTCTGGAAAATTACCCTAGTACATGGAACCTTTGTAGAATTTTATATATTGCCTAGGTATTCTTTAGGGTTGGCTGGAATGCTTTTGGTTGGAGTTTGGCAAGTAATGATAGGTAGCAGTGTCTAACTGAAGCTAGCATAAAAGCACCTTCCAGAGTAGCCTCTCGACTCTATTTGAACTCTCTCTGTCATGATACTTTATTAGTTACACTTCTTTTCCCCATTTTGTTCAGGATGGGATGGTTGATCCCACAGTGCCAGGGCTGGATTCATCCCTGGGAGGCATCTCCCATGTCACCAGGGAAACTTTCACCCCTGGATGTCTTGTCCTTTGTAGTGGGAAAGGCAGTGATTTCACTAGCAGAGTTGAGCTTTGAGAGAGTGAAGCCACATCTTAGCAACAAAAAGGCCCTCCAGAAGTAACTCTTAGGCATGACTATAGGTAGGCTAAACTTCACCGCCACCCACATAATTTCACAAGAGCAAGCCTAAAGGTCAAAGGCAGGGCCTATTGATTTGAGTGCCCCTAATATTTGACACAGTATCAGGGAATTTCCTGATGGTAAAGTTTAATAGTTCCATATTTTTTCTTATTGTGGAGAATTTTGAACATGCATTGTTGTAGTTTGCTAGCTGCTGGAATGCAACACACCAGAGATGGATTGGCTTTCAATAAAAGGGGATTTATTTAGTTAACATATAGTTCTTCAGAGGAAAGGCAGCTAACTTTCAACGGAGATTCTTTCTTACGTGGGAAGGCGCAGGGCGATCTCTGCTGGTCTTCTCTCCAGGCCTCTGGGTCCCTACAACTTTCCCCGGGGTGATTCCTTTCTGCATCTCCAAAGGCCTGGTTTGAGCTGCAAGTGCCGAGATGAGGTACGCTGAGCTGCTTGGGCTGTGCTATGTTGTGCTCTCTCATTTAAGAACCAGCTAATTAAATCAAACATCATTCATTGCAGCAGGCATGCCTCCTAGCTGACTGCAGATGTAATCAGCAACAGATGAGGTTCACATGCCATTGGCTTATGTCCACAGCAATAGAACTAGGAACCTTCACCTAGCTAAGTTGACACCTGAATCTAACTACCACATACACAAAAACTGACAGAATAGTGTAGTGGGCCTCATGTACCCATTACCAGCCAGACCTACTCCATCCATTTCCCAGGTCATCTGTAAATATTTCATGTGTATCTTTAAAAGATCGGGGTTCATTTTTTTCTAAAGTAACCACAATATCATACATAAAAAAATTAAAATTTATAGTAATTCTCTATACCATAAAATCAGTCAACTGATGAAATTTCCTGTTTCATAAATATCATAACTGTTTTTTTTAACAGTTTATTTAAATTAGTATTCAAATAGGATCTGCACATTGGGAATTAGTTGATATGTTCTCCTTTTTATTTCCCTTGCATTTGAAGAAGTTGGGTGATTTTTCAGTAGATTTTGCTGATTCCATCTATATAGTTATTAACGTATTCCTCTGATCTTTTTATTTCCTGCAGTTGGAGCTAAAGACTTGATCAGATTCTAGCTTTTTGGCAAGTCTATTTCATACTGTATCTCTTTTAGTGATATTAGGAGGATTGATGATCAATATCTGAATCTGTTAATTCATTAAGGATTGAAAATGTTGATATTCTAGTTGTCTCTTCTTTGGAATACTTTCCCTCTGCTATTTGATTTCCTAAAGGCACAGTTCAAACAGGAAAGAAAAGATTAAGTGCTTTTTCCCAGTTAGTTTTCAAAATGATGAGTGGCAGTTTTTAAAATATCATTATGAACTCATGCTTTAAATATATATATATATTTTGTTTTTGTTTTTGTTTTTGCTGTTATTAGTACTGATACTCAAATTCTACTGCCTTTGGATAGTGGAAGCCTCTTCTGATTGGATCCTGAGTTCCTTGGACATGATTTTGATAGTCTTCTATAGCTTCCTTGCTGTCTGGTATGAAAAAGTGATCAAGATTCGTCTTATACATTTCCTGCTCAGACCAGGAGGCAACCATTTTTCCAAAGAGCTATGGTTCCTTTTAGTGGGAAATGGCGTTTAAAGAGCCAGAATCCGATGGGGCAGGGTGTAACTCACTGCTCATTGTTACTGGATTGCTCATTGTTTCTAGGCTTTTTCAGTAGCCAATCTAGGTTGGGGGAGAGGTGAGGGAGAGTTTGATTATATATGTGAAAGGTAAAAAGAAAGCTGTGTTGGGTTCCAAGAGACTTACATTTCTGATTTAGTTTTTTTATGGAATAGTTAATGTGTTTCTGCTAGCATTGCTCTTGATTTCTCTCAGTTACATTACTGACAGCAGAGAGGCAATCTAATGGAAATCCTGGAATAGTTCATTTCCTCTTGTCGTCCTTTAATCAAAGACATCTACAAGAACTTTTATAAATGGCCTCATTAACATTTTAACATACATCCTGTGTAATTTATTCATTGTCAATTTATATGTAATTAGCTTATGTGTCCAGAACCTGAGCATTCTAGCCTCAGAAAATTTCAAATTTAATTGTTACTAACAGCCATTACATTTTGAGTTTATTTTCCCCTTCCTTCTTTACAGTGTTTACCTTTGATACAGGTGTTTAATCGTATAGAAGTCTGAGACAGTCAAAAGTCAGAAAAAAAAATCGTATCCACAAGGAACAGTAATGCTTTTTAAACATCTAAGTTTTGATTTGCTGATTCATAATACATTTGAACTGGACTAAAATTTTCCTTTGAAGACTGAAATCAAGGAGATGTATGTGTATATTTTAATATAAATGATTTTAACAGTTGCCTGAGGGCTCCCCTCTTTTATTTCCCATACATAAGAGAGAAGTACACAAATTGCATGTGTATAGCTTGGTGAATTTTCATGAACAGAACACAACTAATGTAACCCACACCCAGGAGATGTTTACTTTTAACACTTCACTAAAATGAAAACTCTTGTGACTCAATATTTAGAAAGGTAGGCTGTGGAGTCAACACTGCCTAGGGTATGTTTTCCTCCTAGTTTGCCACTTAATTGTTTAAGCTGTGCCTTTCTTTTCTCAAAGGTTTGTAAGTGTGTATATGAACTCTTAGGCAGAGCACCTGGTAGTTGGTGTTCCGTGGCTCTTATGTTGTTGAAGAGGAGGGATTACCCAAAATTGATTATGGGTTGTGCTGAATTAATGTGGGAGAAGTCTTGACTTCTGTTAAGCACTTACTACATACTAAGCAGTTTCCAAGGTGTTTTATTTTGGCTCAGGAATATTGCATTTTATTATTCTTTCAAAGTGTCTTCTGTGTAAGGTAACAATGTTATGTGGCCATGAAGGAAAAAGGATTTGGTGTTAGACTGGTTTGGTGGAAATAGATATCTAGACTGAAGGACCAGAACGATGGTCCCACTCTCTTCTGCACTTGTCACACAAGGCCAAGATAGTTCTTTCAGTTTGTGGTTTCATCTTCTAGGGTGATTAAAGAAAAATGGAGCAACTTGTATGGGTAGGAATTCAGATCCCTGCTATCATTATTAAACTACTGTTTAGTCAGTGTCTGCTCTGTGGAGGCACTATGCCATGCACTTCTTAACACATTATTTTTTACCCTCACTAGAATCCTAAGGAGAAGTATTATCTCCACTTTTTAAACTGAGGCTTAAAAATGTTTAATAGCTCGTCCATCTAGTTAGTAAATAAATAGCAGAGCTGGGATTTAAACTTAGGTCTTTTTATCTCATGAGGTATAATTAAGCCAGGGATATTTAGCATAGAGAAGAGAGAACCCAGGGCAAACATAATGGGTATTTTGTTTTGTTTTTTTTTTTTTTTTGAGGTCTCCTTAATTAGAAGTGTTTCAGTTAACACTGAGGACTAGAAATATATCCTGTTGATAGAAATTAGAGATAGCAACTCAAAGGACTAAAAATCACAGCTATCAAAGTGGGAATGGTGTTGAAATGGTGAGCTCCCATCACCAGAAAGTGTTCAAGCATAAGTTAGCAATTGCTAGGGGAAATATAGAGGGGACTTGAGCTTTGATTATGTAATTTAATCATTTTTCTTTAATATCCCTTCTAACCGATAGATTTTATGGCCTTCATTTCATCAAACGAAGGCTAGAAGGGACATTGAAGTAATTTGGTACAACTGCTTACCTTTACCTCTGGAGAGAGGAGAAAAATACAAGTTCTCCTGTAAACGTATTCTAGGTCATTGAGGTGTGAGTCTAGTAATCATTTTTTAAATGCAATTTTATTGAAATATATTCATGTACCATACACCCCATCTGAAGTATACAATCACTGGCTTACTGTAACATCACAGAGTTTTGCATACATAGTCTTGGTCAATTTTAGAACATTTTCATTACTCCAGAAAAGAGATAAAAATTAAAAAGAAAACCCAATTCCCCCCATACCCCTTATCTTCCCCATTATTGATCCGTAGTATTGGTGTGGCGCATTTGTTACTGTTGATGAAAGAGTATTAAAATATTACTGTTAACTATAATCTATAATTTGAAATAGATAAAAATTTCTACATACCCCTTTATCATTAACTCCTTGTCATAGTGTCATACATTTGCTCTAGTTCATGAAAGAACTTTTTTCTGTTTGAACAATTGATCACAGACATTGTTCACCACAGGATTCACTTTGTTAAACATTCCCGTGTTTTAACCTCCAACTTTCCTTCTGTTGACATACATGATTCTAAACTTCTCCTTTCCACTAATAACCTTTTGTGTTACTAATTACAGTGGAATGGACTCCATTTAAATCTTTGAGAGGTTTGGGTTTGACAACTCTGATTATAAAGCTATTGCCAAATTATTTATGCAGCCTTATTAGAACTATAAAGTTAAATACTTATGAATTTAATAACTCAGAAGCCACTTCTGTTTTAATTGCTTGGAAAAATATTTTGAATGTTGTATTAATTTTGTATTGCTGCTGTAACAAATTAACACAAACGGTGGCTTCAAACAACACTCATTATTTTAAAGTTCTGGAGATCAGAAGTTCTAAGTGGATTTTACTGGGCTAAAATTCAGGTGTCTACAGGGTTGTGGTCCTTCTGAAGGCTCTAAGGGATAATATTAGATAATTCCTTGGCTTTTCCTCTTTCTAAAGGCTAGGGTTCCTTCTTTCATCTTCAGATCTCTGCATCTTCTGCCTACCTTTCCACTGAGGCAACCGTCTTCAGTATCTTAACTGTTTCTTTTGAAACTCACCTCCATTTTCCTGGTCCTTCCTGAATTTAAAAAATGAAAAAATTCTATCTTGTGTGTGTGTGTCTCTTACTCCTTCCCTCTGCCAATTCCTAATTTTAGGATGTTACATTTTGTGGTTAAATCAATATTGTCCATATTAGTTTTATTCATAGCCCAGACAGTTTGTATGTTTTGATTACATTTTGGCTCTTGCATAAACTCTTTGTCTTAGTTTCTTTGACCTCAAATAAACTTTTTTTTTAAAGGCATCTCTCCTAGATGCTCTTAAATTCTTTTTTTTTAAATTTAATTTAATTTGTATTATCAAACCAAAACAACGTATAGACATGAATATTCTTAACATACAAACCTTCCAAGTATGATGTACAATCATTGGCTCACAGTATCATCACATAGTAGTATATTCATCACCATGATCTTTTTTTAGAACATTTGCATCACTCCAGAAAAAGAAATGAAAAAAGAAAAAGTCACACATACCACTTATCCCTCCCTCTCATTGACCACTAATATTTCCATCTATTCAGTAGATTTTAACCTTTGTTGCCCCCTTTTTTTTCTATATCCCTTACCACTCCCTTTCATTGTTCACTAGTATTTCAATCCATTCAATTTATTTTAACATTTGTTCCCCCTAGTATTTATTTATTTATTTGCATGGGCAGGCACCAGGAATCTAACCCGGGTCTTGGGCATTGACAGATGAGAACTCTGTCACTGAGCCACCATGTCATGCCCTATTTATTTATTTTTAATCCTTATTTTGTACTCATCTGTCAAATAGTAGATAGAAGGAGTATCTGACACAAGGTTTTCACAGTTACAGTCACATTGCAAAAGCATTATCATTATATATTCATCTTCAAGAAACAGAGCTACTGGAACACAGTTCTACAGTTTCAGGCACTTCCCTCTAGCCTCTCTAATACACCTTAAACTACACTAAACTAAAAAGGGGATATCTATATAAAGTATACGAATAACCTCCAGGATAACTTCTCAAATCTATTTGAAATCTCTCAATGACTGACACTTTATTTTGTCTCATTTCTCTCTTCCCCCTTCCCGTCAAGAAGGTTTTCTCAATCCCTTGATGTTGAGTCCCTGCTCATTCTAGGATTTCTGTGCCACATTGCCAGGGAGGTTTACACCCCTGGGAGTCATGTCCAATGTAGAGTGGGGAGCACGGTGAGTTTGCCTGCTGTGTTGGCTGAGAGAGAGAGATAGGCCACAAGTGAGCAACAAAAGAGGTTCTTTGGGGGTGACTCCTATGCCTAATTTAAAGTAGGCTTAGTCTGCCCTTTATGATGATAAATTTTGAACAAACCCCAAGATTGAGGGCTCAGTCTATTGATTTGGTTGTCCCCACTGCTTGTGAGAATATCAGGAATTCCCCAAATGGGGAAGTAGAATTTTCCCCCCTTTCTCACCATTCCCCCAAGGGGACTTTGCAAATTCTTTTTTATTCACCATTCGAATCACTCTGGAATTTATTAGGGCATCACTCTGGACAAACCTACAAAATCTCACGCCCTATTCAAGGTTCCATGTACTTACGGTGTTCAGTTAACCTAAATTGTTATATTAGGAAATGCACTAGTCAAAATATAAATTTCGTACCCAGTAAACATTTTTTTGCTTTAATCTCACACATAAGTTAAAGTTTTTTTTAATTAATAAAAAATTTTTTAAAATAAAAAAAATAGTAAACACAAACTTTGTTCCTATAAGTTGAAGTTTTAAAATATGATTTACCATTTATTTTCAGCACCCTGCAATGTTGACATTCCTTTGTTCCTCCTCATACAAAAACATTTTTTTCCCCTCTTCGGTTCTTTTTTTCTTAATTAATTTTTAACTTTTTTTAAGAGTATAACAACAAACACAAACATTCTTAATGTATGATCATTCCATTCTACATATATAATCAGTAATTCAAAATATCATCACATAGTTGCATATTCATCATCATGATCATTTCTTAGAACATTTGCATCAATTCAGAAAAAGAAAAAATAACAGAAAAAGATTCATACATACCATGCCCCTTACCCCTTCCTTTCATTGATCACTAGCATTTCAATCTAAGTTTATTTTAACTTTTGTTCCCCCTATTATTTATTTTTATTCCATATGTTTTACTCGTCTGTTGATAAGGTAGATAAAAGGAGCATCAGACACAAGGTTTTCACAATCACACAGTCACATTATGAAAGCTATATCATTATACAATCATTTTCAAGAAACATGGCTACTGGAACATAGCTCTGCATTTTCAGGCAGTTCCCTCCAGCCTCTCCATTACATCTTGGCTAACAAGATGTTATCTATTTAAGGCTTAAGAATAACCTCCAGGATAACCTCTCAACTCTGTTTGGAATCTCTCAGCCATTGACACTTTATTTTGTCCCATTTCACTCTTCCCCCTTTCGGTCAAGAAGGTTTTCTCAATCCCTTGATGCTGAGTCCCAGCTCATTCTAGGGTTTCTGTCCCACGTTGCCAGGAAGGTCCACACCCCTGGGAGTCATGTCCCATGTAGACGGGGAGGGCAGTGAGTTTGCGTCTCATGTTAGCTGAGAGAGAGAGAGGCCACATCTGAGCAACAAAAGAGGTTCTCTTGGAGGTAAATCTTAGGCCTAATTTTAAGTAAGCTTAGCTTATCCTTTGTGGGGTTAAGTTTCATATGAACAACCCCCCAGATTGGGGGCATAGCCTATTGCTTTGGTTGTCCCCACTGCTTATGAGAATATCAAGAATTCTCCACTTGGGGAAATTGAATTTTCCCCCTTTCTCACCATTCCCCCAAGGGGACTTTGCAAATACTTTTTTACTCACTGTTCATATCACTCTGGGATTTATTGGGGCATCGCTTTGGACAAACTTTACAAAATCTTATGCCCTACTCAAGATTCCATGTACTTATGGTGTTCATTTAAGCTGTCTCCATAAGTTATGTTAGGAACTGCACTAGTCAGAATATAAATTTTGTACCAAATAAACATTTGCAAAAACATTTTTTAATTTGTACATTTAGTCAGTATCATTGTATACTCCAGACATTCCTAGATTATACCATCTCAGTCTTTATTGTCTATCTTTCCTTCTGGTTTCATTTGTGCCCCCAGCCCTCCTCTCTATCATTCTGACATTCAGCTTCATTCAGTGTCCTAACATTATTGTGCTACAATTAGGTAGTATTTTACTATCCGTTTCTGAATTTTTACAATCAGTCCTGTTGCTCAATCTGTATCCCTTCTGCTCCGGTTACCCCAAATCTACCCTATTTCTCTCTTTGATGGCCTCTGTTCTTAACTGAGATTCTCTAAGTTCATTCATTAATGTTAGTTCACATCAGTGAGACCATACAGTATTTGGCCTTTTGTTTCTGGCTAATCTCTCTCAGCATAATGTCCTGAAGGTCCATCCATGTTGTTATATGCTTTATTACTTTATTCTGTCTTATAGCTGTGTGCCATTCCATCGTATGTATATACTACAGCTTGTTTAGCTACTTGTCTGTTGATGGACATTTGGCCGGTTTCCATCTCTTGGCAATTGGTAGATAATGCTGCTATAAATGTTGGTGTATAAATGTCCGCTTGTGTTCTTGCCCTCATGTTCTCTAACGGATACCTAGCAATGGTATTCCTGGATCATATGGCCATTCTATACTTAGCTTCCTGAGGAACCACCAAACTGTCTTCCACAGCAGTTGTACCATTTTACATTCCCACCAACAGTGGATAAGTGTGCTTCTTTCTCTCTTAAATTCTTGATCCATTCTTAGCTTTCCACCTTTTAGGTCTACTGCCCAGTTGTCATCCTGGAAAGTACACTGACCACTGTGTTCTGTTTTCCCTGAATTCCTTATTTCTTTTGTTGTTGCTGTTTGTTACTTTACTTTAGAAGTACATATCTTCTAATAACTTCTTGAGAAAAGAAAAGGGTGATGGGAAGTAAGATTTTGGATACCTTGCCTTTCCAAAAATGTCTTTGCTTTACTTTCATATTTGATTGACATGATTGGGTATAAAAGTCCAGATTGAAAATAACTTCCCCCTAGAATTTTAAAGACATTATTCAGTTGTTTTCTAGTTTTTATTATTCTTAAGAAGTCATTCTAATTCTTGGTCCTATGTATGTGACCTGTTTTTCTCTTTGGAAGGTTTTAGGCTTTATCTTCCCTGATAAAAAATTTCTGAATTATTGCCTGTTTGTTTATTTTTTATCAGTGATCATGCTGAGTGTTTGTTAGTACTTTCAGTCTGGGAATGTGTGTTCTTAATTTCTGGGAAACTTTCTTGTGTTATTTCGTCTATACCTTCCTCTCCTTTTTCTCTTTTCACTCTCTGGTACTGCTAACTATTCAGATATTCCATCTTCTGGATTGAACTACTAATTTTCTTATCTTTTCTCTCTTATTTTCCGTCTTAGACTTCTTGTTCTGATTTCTAGGAGATACCCTCAACTCTGTCTTCCAGCCTGTTACAAATTTTTTAACTTCTGTTTTTGTATTTTTTGCTTCCAAGAGTTCTCTGAATGTTCTGTTTTTCTAGTGTCTTGTTTTGCTTTATGGATATAATAGTTTCTGTCTCTAAAGATAGTAAATATAATTTTTTGAATTTCATTTTGTTTTTTTTAAGACTTTTTTTCCCCCGCTTGGAAGCTTTCTTCAAATGTCTGTTAATCTTTGAACATCCATTTATGATAAAGGCATTGAGCAGCTAATTATAACCTTGAGTAGAAGCCCCTAATATAGAGTGATGTGGCAGAGGTTTCATTTGGGAACCCTCTAACATCAGTACCTGTAGATCTTTTCTTCCAGGTCAGTTTTTCTAGAAATCTCTCCTTTCTCCTTTCTGGAATGTATGAAACTGCCAACATTTGGGAACTGAGAAGAAGAACGGGCAGGTGGAAGTTGCTCACTATTTAATAAGGAAACTTTCATTTCTTGTTTTTAGTCCGACAGTTCATTCCAGTCCTTGCTCTGTCTAGTGTCCTTACATCTGGAGCTTCTGCAATTCATCTTCTCTGGTAAACATCTAGCCCTCTGCTAGAGTAGGAGCAGGTAGCCATCTACCTGCTTGGGGTTGGTACACTCAGTGGGAGAGAGTGATTATCTGCTTCTTATGTGACTTTTAAACCAAAGTTCCTGTTTTTATCTAGACTCCAGCTTTTAAACCAGATACCTTCAATTCCTGAACCTTTCCAGGGTTCTCTGTATTGACTTTCTTACTCGTCTTTGTGGAATTTCATGAAGGATCAGTGTTAATTTTGTGTTTAATCCACCATGTTTGACTGGAAGTTTTTATGTGTATTTTTAATCCTTAAATTGTATTTGCATTTTTTCAGACTTCTGAAAGTCGTTTGACTTTTTTAGTTTACTTCTTTGTCTAGTCTGGGGGTTAGCAAACTTTCTGTAAAGGGTCAGATAATAAACATTTTAGGCTTTGAGAGCCACATACGGTCTTTGTTGTTTATTCTTTGCATTTGTTTTGTTTTGTTTTACAACCCTTTAAAAATGTAAAAGCCATTCTTAGCTCACAGACTTTGCCAAAACAGTGTGGCTATAAAGGGAAGATGGGTGGTATGCTCCGCTCACAACCTCAGTCCTGCTTTGTGTGTCACTGTTGACATTTTCTGTGGTCACTTGTCAGACCCAGCAGCCAAACTGGTGAAGCAGATAGAGAGGTAGGAAGATTTTTAGGCAACCTTGAAGGATGCTGGAGATAAACTTGTGGTAGTTAATTTCTCTGCCACATGGGTAGGTTTTGCAAAATGATCAAACCTTTCTTTCATTCCCACTTTGAAAAGTGTACAAGGTGATGAGTCAAGTGCATGCCAATATTTCAGTTTTATAAAAAGGTGGGTGAATTTTCTGGCATGAATGAAGAAGAGCTTGAAGCCACTATTAATGAATTAAGCTAATTATGTTTCCTGAAAACATAAGCAACTATCAGCTGTTTAAAACTTGTAATTTTTGAAAATTTTCATTGTGGTAACATATACATAACACAAAATACCTTATTTTAGCCATTTTTAAGTGTACATTTCAGTGGCATTAATTACATTTACTATGTTGTGTGGCCATCACCATGTTCTATTATCAAACCTTTTTCAACAGAGACTTTGTCCCAGTTGAGTAAAAACTCTCCACCCCCCTGCCCCAGACCCTGGCAGCCTTTTATCTACTTGCTTTTTTTTCCCTTCTAATTTTCATTTCTAAAATTTCACCTTTTAACCACATTCACATATATGATTCAGTGATGTTAATTACATTCACAGTGTTGTGCTACCATCACCACTACCCCTTACCAAAACTTTACAATCAACCCCAATAGAAATTTAGTACAATTTAAGCATTAACCACCCCTTCCCTATCCTCAACACGGCTCTTTGTAACCTGTATTCTAAATTCTGACTCTCTGAGTTTGCTTATTCTAATTATTTCATATCAGTGGGATCATACAATATTTGTCCTTTTGTGTCTGGCTTATTTCACTCAACATAGTGTCTTCAAGGTTTATCTGTGTTGTTGTATGAATCAGAACTTCACTCCCTTTTTAAAAATTTTATTTATTTTTTAACTTTATTTTAAATAGTGAAGTATAACATATATACAAAAAAGCAATGAATTTCCAAATACATTTTAACAAGTAGTTATAGAAAGATTTTAAAATTTGGTATGGGTTACAGTGCCATGATTTTTTTGTTTTTTCTTCTAGCTGCTCCAAGGCACTGGAGACCAACAGAAATATCAACACAATGATTCAACAGTCCTACTCATTTGTTAAATCCTATCTTCTCTGTTATACTCCCCCTTCTCTTTAAATAACATATCTACATAAAAGCAATGAATTTCAAAGTACATCACAATAATTAGTTGTAGAACAGATTTCAGAGTTTGGTATTGGTTACAGTTCCACAATTTTAGGTTTTTATTTCTAGCTGCTTTAAGTTACTGGAGAATCGAAAAGAAATATCAGATTGAGCACTCGTAGTCATTTGTTAAGCCCTGCCTTCTCTGTATAGCTCCACCATCACCTTTGATCTTTCTTCCACTCTTTAGGTGTATTTGGGCTATTCCCATTCTAACTTTTTCATGTTGGAAGGGGCTGTCAACCATATGGGATAGGGAGATGGAACTAGTTAATGTTCTGGAGGGCTGGCCCTTCTAGGTTTCAGGACTTATCTTCTCCAGATGGGTCATCTGGAGGTTGTAGGTTTTGGAGAGTTACTGTAGTGCATGGCGCCTTTGTAGAATCTTACATATTACTCTAAGTGTTCTTTAGGATTGGTTGGAATGGTTTTGGTTGGGGTTTGGCAATTATGATAGGTAGCAACATCTAACAGAAACATGCGTAAGAGTGACTTCCAGTGTAGCCTAGCAACTCTATTTGCATTCTGTTTTTATAGCTGAATAATATTCCATGTGGTATAATGTGTATCTCCTCATTGGTTGATGGACACTTGGGTTGCTTCCTTTTTTGGCGGTTGAGAATAAGACTACTGTGAACATTCGTGTGCAGATATATCTGTTCAAGTTCCTGCTTTCAGTTCTTTTGGGTATGTGTCTAGAAATGTCTATACTTACTTTCTGAGGAACCACCAACCTCCTTCCACAGTGGCTGCACCATCTTGTATTCCCACCAGCAATGGATGAGCAGTCCTATTTCTCTGTATCCTCTCCAACAAGTAATTTTCCATTTTTTAACCATAACCATTCTAATGATGTGTGTGCTGGTTTGAAAGGATGTATGCCCCGTAGAAAAGCCATGTTTTAATCAAAATCCCATTTCATAAAAGTAGAATAATCCCTGTTCAATACTGTATGTTTGAAACTGATTGGATCATCTCCCTGGATGATGTGATTTAGTCAAGAGTGGTTGTTAAACTGGATTAGGTGATGACATGTCTCCACCCATTTGGGTGGGTCTTGATAAGTTTCTGGAGTCCTGTAAAAGAGGAAACATTTTGAAGAATGAAGGAGATTCAGAGAGAGCAGAGAACGCTGCAGTACCATGAAGCAGAGCGTCCACGAGCCAGCAACCTTTGGAAATGAAGAAGAAAAATGCCTCCCAGGGAGCTTCATGAAACTGGAAGCCAGGAAGAGAAAGCTAGCAGATGAAGCCGTGTCCACCATGTGCCCTTCCAGCTGAGAGAGAAGACCTGATTGTGTTTGCCATGTGCCTTCTCACTTGAGAGAGAAACCCTGAACTTCATCAGCCTCAAGGTATCATTCCCTGGATGGATACCTTTGATTGGAGATTTCTATAGACTTGTTGTAATTGGGACATTTTCTTGGCTCTAGAACTGTAAACTAGCAACTTATTAAATTCCCCTTTTAAAAAGCCATTCTGTTCCTGGTATATTGCATTCTGGCAGTTAGCAAACTAGAACAATGTGAAATGGTATCTCACTGTGGTTTTGATTTGCATTTCCCTAATAGCTAATGGTGTTGAGCATTTTTTCATGTGCTTTTTAGCCACTTTTGTATATCTTTGGAGAGATGTCTGTTTAAGTCTTTTGCCCTTTTTTTTTTTTTTTTGCATGGGCAGACACTGCAAAGTGAACCCAGGTTTCCCTTTTGCCCAATTTTTAATTGAACTCGAAATGAAGTCCTGATGAGTGCGGCAGCGTGGATGAATCTTGAAGACATTAATGTGTGCTGGATGATGTACTTGTAGTAGTTGATTTCTTTTTTAATTGTGAAAAGTAACATATATACAAAAAAGCAATAAATTTCAAAGTATATCACAACAATTAGTCAGTCATAGAACATATTTGAGAGTTTGGTGTGGGTTACAGTTCCACAATTTTAGGCTTTTCCTTCTAGCTGCTCCAAGACAAACTGGAGACTAAAAGAAATATCAATATAATGATTCAGCAGTCATACTCATCTATTAAATCCTGTCTTCTCTGTTGTAATTCCACCTTCTCCTTTGATCTTTCTCCCAATCTTTAGAGGTATTTGGGCTATGCCATTCTAACTTTTTCATGTTGGAAAGGCCTGACAATAATATAGGATAGGAGAGGATATAGTTGCATGGAACTAGTTCATGTTTTGGAGAGGCTAACTTCTGTGAACTTCAGGACTTATCTGGCCTAGAAACCCATCTGGAGGTTGTAGGTTTCTGGAAAGTAATCATAGAGCATGGAACCTTTGTAGAATCTCATATAGAACCCTAGGTGTTCTTTAGGGTTTGCAGAAATGGTTTTGGTTGGGGTATGGCAAACTGGGAAATTGTTTATTTTTATCTTAGGTTCGGTGTAAATGTTTGGAGATGGTAGCACACTTTGATGAGTGTAATTAGTACTGAATTATTTGTGATTGTGGTTGAAAGGAGAGGTTTAGAGTTGTGTATGTGACTAGAAGGAAAGCTAGAAGATAAACATGGGACTGTATAATACAGTGACCTCTGTGGTGGACGATGAATTTGATTAATAGTACAAATATAAAAATGTTCTTTCACTAACTAGAACTCTTACAAGGAGTTAATAATAGAGTGGGATATGGGGAAAATGCACTTAATGCAAATATGGACTATAGTTAGCAGCAGTGTTTTAATAGTCTTTCATCAACAGTAACAAATGTATCACACCATTGCTAAGGGTCAACAATAGGGGAGATAAAGGGGTATGGGATGTTCTGTTTGATGATGGTTTTGTTTTCTAAAATTGATTATGGTGATGAATGCACAACTATGTGATGATACTGTTAACCACTGATTGTATATTTTGGATGGATTGTATGGTGTGTGAATATATCTCAATGAAACTGCTATAGAAAAAAGAGATGAAGTATATTAAAAAAACAGTATGTGAGCATAAAGAAGAAAGGAATGTTGCCAATATGGCATAAATTCTCTTTGATAACTTCTCCTAATTCTAGTTTCTTCCATGCTTTCTCATTCTCATCTGTTTCAAATGACTCCTAGATCTCTTTCTTTGCATTCACATTCATATAAATATACCTATAGATTATCTGTGTGGGTGTGTTTAACATGCTTTGTTTCATCAAATCTGAGTCTAATATTTTATGTACCATCAAGAAAGAAAAACTTTTGCAAATTGTAACTGTAAGTTAGCTGTAGACTGTAAAACCTAACCTGATTTTAGAGATGTTAAATGTTTGACAGGGAGAACAGCAGGGAGTGGTTCTTAGAATTGATGAAATAGATTGTGTATTTTGATCGTATGTGGTTATCTACAGCTTGCTTTTTTCACTTAATATAATATTTCCTATAATTGCTTCGTTTATATCGTAGTCTGAGTATACCATGTTATTTAACCATGCTCTCATTGACAAACTTCTAAGTCATTTCCAGTAATAAGAAAACAGTATTGTAATGAATGTATTTGCCTATATATTTGGGAGTACTTATCAAGGGTAGATAATGAGAACTACTGGATCATATGGCATGCATATTTACAATTTTGAAATATATTATTAAGTTTTCCCCCAAAATAATTGTACCAGTTATTACACTCTCATGTACATTGGTATATGAGAGTATCTGTTTGTCCCATTCTCACAAACTTGATGTTATCTTTTTTTTAAAACCTGTTTTATGGGAAAGGAGACCTTGAAATCTCTTGGTTTTTAATTTCCATTTCCCTGATTACCAGTGAGGTTGAATATCTTTTTGTATACTTATGGATTATGTCCTTTTTTTTTCCTTTTTTGAACTTCCTGTTCATATCCTTTGACCCATATTCTTCTGTCATTCACTAACTGCTGATTTTATTTTGGTAAAAGCTGTGTACAGGGAAGAAATTAACTTGTTGTAGGGAATATATGATACTTTCTACCCACTTTTTAAAAAAAATACTTTTTATTGAGGAATCTTCACACACATGCAGTCCATACTTGATTTACTATTAGTGGCTCACAGTATCATCACGTAGTTGTGTATTTATCACCATGATCATCTACCCATTTAAGAGTTTGAAATGTGGTAGTCTGTTATCATTGGACTCAATCAACAATTAATGTTGCCATTTCTCAGAGAAGCAGAACTACGACTAAAGGATTTTCCATGTTAGCAGCACCCCATTTTATATTAGTGGGTTTCTTGGCAGTACTTCAGCCTTTATAGGTCAAACTGGTTGTAATAAAAATAAATGGATGGCATCCAGATTGGAAATGAAGAAGCAAAATTTTTCTTATTTGTAGATGGCATGATCCTATATACAGAAAATCATGAAAACTCCACCACAAAGCTCCTTGAGCTAATAAATGCATTCAGCAAAGTGGTGGGGTACAAAATCACAAAAAAATGAGTAGCGTTTCTATACAAAAGCAATGAACGATTGGAAGAAGAAATTAAGAAAAAACGTTCATTTATATAGCTACTGAAGGAATCAAGTATCTAGGAATAAATTTACCTAAAGCTGTAAAAAACTACACAGAAAACTACAAAGCATTGCTAAAAGAAACCAAAGAAGACCTAAATAAATGGAAGGACATTCTGTGTTCATGTACTGGAAGACCGAATATCATTAAGATGTCAGTTCTACCCAAAGTCATTTACAGATCAGTGCAGTCCAATAAAAATTCCAACATCTTCTTGAAAGAAATGGAAAAGTTACTCATATTTTAAAACTTTTACTTACGTGTAAGACTAAAGCAAAAAATGTTTATTGGGTACAAAATTTATCATTTGACTAGTGTATTTCCTAATATAACTTATGTGGACAGTTTAATTGAACACCATAAGTACATGGAACCTTCAGTAGGGCATGAGATTTTGTACGTTTGTCTAGAGTGATGCCCTGATAAATCCCAGAGTGATTTGAATAGTGAATAAAAAAGTATTTGCAAAGTCCCTTGGGGGAAAGACAGAAAGAAAAAAAAATAGAAGAAATGGAAAAAACAGCTATCAAGTTTATATAGAAGGGTAAGGGGCCCCACATAGCCAAGGCCATTTAGAAAAACATTAATGAAGTTGGAGAACTCACCCTTTCTAATTTTAAAACTTATTACATAGCAATAATTAAAACAGTATGGTGCAGCACAAGAACAGACATATAGACCAATGGAATCTAATTTGAGAGTTCAGAAATCAGCCTTTGTGTTTATGTGGCCAAATGATTTTTGTCAAGGGGTAAAGACCATTCATTCAGTTGGGAAAGACTAGTCTCTTCAACAAGTGGTACTGGGAAAACTGTATGCCTATATACAAAAAGAAAAAAAAAATCAATTCAAAATGAATTGAATGTATAAATATAAAAACCAGCGCTATCAATTCCTAGAAGAAAACATAGTGAAACATCTTTAGGATCTTGTGTTAGGCAGTGGTTTCTTAGACTTTATGCCCAAAGCACAAGCAACAAAAGAAAAAATAAATGGAACCTCACCAAAATTTTTAAATTCTATGCACCAAAGGACTTTATCATAAAGTAAAATAACCTACACAATAGGAGGTGTTTGGAAACCACATATCCAATAAAGGTTTGATATCCAGAATATATAAAGAAATTCTGCAACTTAAAAATAACAAGGTAATCAACCCAATTAAGAAATGGGCAAAAGACTTGAATAGACATCTCTCCAGAGAAGATATACAGATGACTAAAAAGCACATGAAAAGATACTCAGCATCAGTAGCTATCCATGAAATGAAAATCAAAACCACAATGAGATACCATTTCATACCCATTAGAATGGCTGTTATTTTTAAAAATCCAGAAAATGACGAGTGTTGGAGAGGATGTAGAGAAACAGGAACACTTATTCATTGCTGGTGGAAATGTCAAATGGTACAGCCACTGTGGAAGACAGTTTGGTGGTTCCTCAGAAAGTGAAGTGTATAGACTTGCATTTGACCTAGCAATCCCACTTCTAGATACATACCCAAAAGAACTGAAAGCAGGAACTTGACAGTTATATTTGCATACTGATGTTCATAGTGTTATTATTCACAGTTGCCAAAAGATGAAGCAACCCAAGTGTCCATCAACCCATCAGTGAGTGTATAAACAAAACATGTTACATACGTACAATGGAATATTGTTCATCTAGAAAAAGGGAATGTAGTTCTGGTTCATGTGACAACATAGATGAACCTTGAAGACATCATGTTGAGTGAAATAAGCAGAAATTAAAGGACAAATATTGTTTGATCTCACAATAGGAAATAATTAGAATAAGCAAACTCATAGAGTTAGAATCTATAATATAGGTTACCAGGGGACATGGTAGGAATAGGGAACAAGGCATTAAGGCTTAAAATGTTCAGAATTCCTGTTTGGAATGACAGAAATGTTTTGTTAATGGATAGTGGTGATGGTAGCACAACATTGTTAATATAATTAACTGCACTGAAATATATACCTTAACATCGTTAAAAGGGGAAACAGTAGGTTGTATGTGTATGTTAATAGAATTAAAATTTGAAACTAAATTTGTGAAACCACACCACAGAAACTGAATGTGAAGTTAAATCACGGATTGTAGTTAATAATGAAATTATGCATTCACCAATTGTAACAAATGTACCACACTAGTGCACGTTACTAATAGGATGGTATGTGGGATTCCTGTGTTTTATGCAGGATTGTTCTGTAAACCCACAACTGCTCTAATAAAAAAAAAATTGAGAGAAAAGAAAAAAAATAGTACTTGGTTGTTTCACATAATTTTTAATTGTTAAAGGTGTTCAATGGTGAAACTATACCTGTGCCTGACTGTAGCTGACTGGTTGCTTTTATGCAGTAACTTTAACATAAATATTGGTACCTGGCTTCATTTTTTAAAAAAAGAAATAACTTAGCATAAAGGATTTCTGACTATTATAATTTAGTAATTGAATTTTAAAATCTCACTATAATAGTGTTTCTATATACCACAGGCAGTTTGTGACATACTTGATATCAAAGTGTCGGTGTATAATGCTGAAATTACGTACTTTTCCAGGGTTAATTGTTATATCTTTTCGTTATAGAAAAGGATGGCAAAGCATTTCATCCCACTTATGAAGAAAAACTGAAACTTGTGGCGCTGCATAAGCAGATTCTTATGGGTCCATATAATCCAGATACTTGTCCTGAGGTTGGATTCTTTGATGTGTTGGGGAATGACAGGAGGTAATAATGGTTTGTTTTGTAAATAAAGATAATGTTGAAAAGAGTACAGTGTGAATTGATTAGGATGTAAATAGCTGGTCCCTTTAGAATAAAAATTGAAACATTTTCCTTGCACCTTCTGGAATCTTCAAATGTTTATCTATTTTTGGCTTGGAGATATTTATGGCTAAATATTGTGAAAGAAATGTACTCATCTGATTATGAACATTAGACAAGTGTAGCTTCATTTGGTTTTTCCTAAACATTATTAAAAGTTGCCTTTAAATACATAGTAATTGATTCCCTCATTTGAGGATGTGTGGAGTTATGAGAAAAGAATACATCGAGCATTTTATTTATTTAAGGCTACAGTATGTTACAAGGAAAATAAAATTTTTATACCCTTTGTTAGGAATTATAAGTGCTGTTAAATATATCTTAGAATAGCTGGTCATAGAACCTGGATTGTATGTGGCATACCTAATTTAATAAGTCAATACGTGCTTGTTGAAAACTTGAAGCTTTGAGCCTTTTGCTTATACTAGAATCAAATTCTTCATTTTAGTTATAACTTAGAATTGTTCATTTTAAGTTTAAATTACATCATGTTCTCATTTTTTAATAGGGGTAGGTAACTGTTCTGGTTATTCCTTACAGGAGAGAATGGGCAGCCCTGGGAAACATGTCTAAAGAAGATGCCATGGTTGAATTTCTCAAACTCCTAAATAGGTGTTGCTATCTCTTTTCAACATATGTTGCATCCCACAAAATAGAGAAGGAAGAGCAAGAAAAAAAAAGGTGAAATTTGAGGGCATGGAATACATTGTATGTTTTGGAATACCAAAATATTGATGCTTTTGCTTTATGAAGTGTCTGTTCTAAATCAGGTGCATTATTTATTTCCCTTGGATCCCTACTTCTTATGGCAGTTTGTTCATACTTCCTGATGTTGGCAGGTATTTATGAGTTTTTGAGTGGAGCGGGTGTTGCTTCCGTTTGGCTATACCTTTAAAGGAAACTGTCCATCTGTCACAACAGCATGCCTTTTGTCTTTTTACACTGTTTTCAAGGAAGCTCTACTACGAATTCAGTACCCCCTTTCTCCCTACCCTTTTGGTCTGATATACATACACATACCCTTTGCTGCTCTCTCCCTTGAACTTCTAGAATATTTATATACCATTTCATGTTTATTAACTTGCTGTGTCGTGCACCTTATATAGATATTCACATTTGCTCTGGCTCACAATGGTTTGTTTCTGGTTTATATCTGAAAGTTGGAAGGGGCAGCTCCAAATGAGCTGTTTGTGTTTATGGAATTCTCTGTTGTGATTGTGAGTTAAATTGAGTTATAGTTAATACCTTATTTACCTAACTTTGTCTACAACTTCTAGATAACCAAAAAGATGCTGTACGTCCAGTTTTTCCTGATTATATTATACTTTAGATACAGTTTTGTTCTGGTTTGCTAGCTGCTGGAATGCAACACACCAGAGATGGATTGGCTTTCAATAAAAGGGGATTTATTTAGTTAGCATATAGTTCTTCAGAGGAAAGGCAGCTAACTTTCAGCTGAGGTTCTTTTTTATATGGGAAGGCACAGGGCAATCTCTGTTGGCCTTCTCTCCAGGCCTCTAGATTCTGACATCTTTCCCCTGGGTGATTCCTTTCTGCATCTCCAAAGGCCTGGGCTGAGCTGCATGTGCTGAGATGAGGTATGCTGAGCTGCTTAGGCTGTACTTTGTTGAGCACTCTCATTTAAGCACCAGCTGTTTAAATCAAACATCATTCATTGCAGCAGGCATGCCTCCTAGCCGACTGCAGATGTAATCAGCAGCAGATGAGGTTCACATGTGGACATGGCTTATGTCCACAGCAATAAAACTAGGCATCTTCACCTGGCCAAGTTGACATCTGAATCTAACTACTACATGTCCACCCCTTGTCAACGTGGCAACTACACGTATCACCTTAAACAATATTAAAGTGCAAAAAATTCTCTTCTCGCTGTGGACCTGTGAATCTCAAAACAAGTTACCTGATGCCAATATGCAAAGTAGGACATTCGCAGGATACAGGTTTTCATTTCCATAGGGAGAAATTGAAAGTAACACAGGAGTCACAAAACACAAACAGTTCTGAAAACCTGCAGTGCAAACACCATTGGATTTCAAAGTCTGAAAGTCATTTATCCTTCAGCTTTAGAAAGTGGCAGTCCCACCCTTTCCAAGGGCTTATGCAGTGGCCCCCTCTTTCCGAATCAACCTCTGGGGACATTGAGGAGACCACCTTTTTCTGGACTCCACCCTCTCCAAGCTTTGGGGCCACATCTGGGCTCTCTGCCATTTCCGGGACACACGCTCAACCCCTCCATGTGGTGGCAGCCAGGCTCTCCTCAGTCCCCAAGGAGCATGCTGTATCTTTTCCAAGGCCTAAGGTGGCACAACTCTTCACTGCAACGAAATGGGAGACTCATCCTGTCCATGTATATGGGTGGGTCAACTCTCTTGGCTGAGGTTTCTTGGCTTCAGATCCAAGCTTCCATGGTTCTCACTCTGCAAACTCCAGTTTGTCCTTTTTGTGTCCCCCTTTGTCCAGATTGGCAGTGTTTTCATTTACGCCAACAGTCTCTTCAAGCACTCTAGGACTTCTCCATCATTCTCTTCACAGTTCCTCCAAAATCTTCCCCTGTCAATCCAAAAAACTGGTCCAACATGTCTGGTGTTTGCAAACTGCAGCAGCGCCCCACTTCTCTGGTACCAAATCTGTTCTAGTTTGCTAGCTGCTGGATGCAACAGACCAGAGACTACTGGCTTTCAAATAAAATTAGAGATAACAGATTGCAGGAGAAAATAGCCTGATAGGGAGTAAACATGAAAAGTAGGCACAAGACTTTTAAAAAACATGGTAGTCAGGGGTCATTTAATATGAAGGTAAACTTCGCATCATTGTCTAATTTTTATGTTTGAAGTTATAAACCATACGTCATCAAGAGACAGTCTACTAGATACAGTTTATTCCTGTAAACAAGGGAGAAAATGACTTCATACATTCTCAGAAGAAAATGACTTAAATTATCAGAAAAATTTTAACTAACGGAATTTTTTTTTTCCCTAAAGGAAATACATTGATTCTTACAATGAATGAGGTCATTTTAACTGGAAAATTTGACTGATGTGCTAATAGTCCATTGTGTAGTGATGTTGAATCAATGAGGTGTACTTGTAATGTCTTTGGATGTATACATTGCTTTAAGTCCTTATTTTAACGATAAATGTTCAGATTTCTCTTCAGCAAAGTTACTCATTTTAACATAAAACTACATTTTTCTTTTCAAAATCCATAGAGAATTCTTTGTTTTTTTAATCATCATTCTGTTTTACATATATAACCAGTGATTCACAATATCATTACATAGTTGCATATTCATCATCATGATCATTTCCCAGAACATTTGCATCAATTCAGAAAAAGAAATAAAAAGACAACAGAAAAAAATTCATACATACCATACCCCTTACCCCACCCTTTCATTGATCACTAGCGTTTAAATCTACTAAATTTATTTAACATTTGTTCCCCCTATTTAATTTTATGCTGTATGTTTTACTTGTCTGTTGATAAGGTAAATAAAAGGAGCATCAGACACAAGGTTTTCACAATCACACAGTCACATTGTGAAAGCTGAATCATTATACAATCATCTTCCAGAAACATGGCTACTGGAACACAGCTCTACATTTTCAGGCAGTTCCCTCTAGCCTCTCCATTACATCTTGACTAACAAGGTGATATCTGTTTAATGCATAAGAATAATGTCCAGGATAAGCTCTCGACTCTGTTTGGAATCTCTCAGCCATTGACACTTTATTTTGTCTCATTTTGCTCTTCTCCCTTTTGGTAGAGAAGGTTTTCTCAATCCCCTGATGCTGAGTCCCAGCTCATTCTAGGATTTCTGTCCCACGTTGCCAGGAAGGTCCACACCCTGGGAATCACATCCCATGTAGTCAGGGGGAGGACTGTGAGTGTGCTTGTTGTGTTGGCTGGAGAGAGAGGCCACATCTGAGCAACAAAAGAGGTTCTCTTGAGGGGGTGACTCTTAGGCCTAATTTTAAGTAGACTTGACCTGTCCTTTGCGGGGTTAAGTTTCATATGAACAAATCCCAAGATTGGGGACTCAGTATATTGCTTTGGTTGTCCCCACTGCTTGTGAGAATATCAGGAATTCTCCACTTGGGGAGGTTGAATTTTCCCCTTTTCTCCCCATTCCCCCAGGGGACTTTGCAAATTCTTTTTTACTCACTGTTCAAATCACTTTGGGATTTATTGGGGCATCACTCTGGACAAACCTACAAAAATCTAAGCCCTTCTCAAAGTTCCATATACTTATGGTGTTCAATTAAGCTGTGCACATAAGGTATATTAGGAACTGCACTGAAAATTTAAATTTTGTACTAAATAAACATTTTTTGCTTTAGTCTCAAACATAAGTTAAAATTTTTAAATATTAATTACCATCTACTTTCAACACCCTGCAGTAATGACATACCTTTGTTCTTCCTTATGCAGAAACATTTTTTAAGTTTGTACATTTAGTCATTATTATATACTCTAGGCATTCCTAGATTATACCGTCTCAGTATTTATCATCTATCTTTCTTTGTGATTTCATTTATGCCCCAGCCCTCCTCCGTCTATCATTCTCATGTGCAGCATCATTCAGTGTTTCAACATAATTGTATTACAGTTAGGTAATATTGTGTTGTCCAGATCTGAGTTTTTATATTCAGTCCAGTTGCATAATCTGTATCCCTTCAGCTCCAATTACCCAATATCTTACCCTATTTCTATCTCCTGATGGTCTCTGTTACCAACGAAATATTCCAAGTTTATTCACTAATGTCAGTTCATATCAGTGAGACTATACAGTATTTGGCCTTTTGTTTCTGGCTAATCACATTCAGCATAATGTCCTTAATATCCATTCATGTTACATACTTCATAACTTTATTCTGTCTTACACAGCTGCATAATATTCCATCTTATATAAATGCCACAGCTTGTTTAACCAACCATCTGTTGATGGACATTTTGGCTGTTTCCATCTCTTGGTAATTGTAAATAATGCTGCTATAAACATTGGTGTGTAAATGTCCAGTTGTGTCCTTGCCCTCATGTCCTTTGAGTCGAGACAGCATATTGATGGGTCCTGTTTTTTAATCCATTCTGCCAGACTATGTCTTTTGATTGGAGAGTTTAATCCATTAACATTCAGTGTTATTACTGCATGGGTAGTACTTTCTTCTGCTATTTAGCCTTCTGGATTTTATATGTCATATCCAATTTTCCTTCTTTTTACCTTTACTCATAGTCTTCCTTTCTACACTCTTCTCCACACCTCTGTCTTCTGTCTTTTCATATCTCATCTCTAGTGCTCCCTTTAGTATTTCTTGCAGAGGTGGTCTCTTGGTCACAAATTCTCTCAGTGATTTTTTGTCTGAAAATGTTTTAATTTCTCCCTCATTTTTGAAGGACAATTTAGTTGGATATAGAATTCTTGGTTGGCAGTTTTTCTCTTTTAATAATTTAAATATATCATCCCACTGTCTTCTTGCCTCCATGGTTTCTGCTGAGAGATCTGCGCATAGTGTTATTGGGCTTCCCTTGTATGTGATGGATTGCTTTTCTCTTGCTGCTTTCAAGATCCTCTATCTCTTTGACCTCTGACATTCTGATTAGTAAATGCCTTGGAGTATGTCTATTTGGATCTATTCTCTTTGGAGTACACTGCACTTCTTGGATCTGTAATTTTAAGTCTTTCTTAAGAGTTGGGAAGTTTTCAGTGATAATTTCCTCCATTAGTTTTTTTCCTCCTTTTCCCTTCTCTTCTCCTTCTGGAGCACCCACAACACGTATATTCGTGCACTTCGTATTGTCTTTCAGTTCCCTGAGTCACTGCTCATATTTTTCCGTTTTTTTCCCTGTATTTTCTTTTTCTTGCCGGATTTCAGATGTTCTGTCCTCCAGTTCAGAAATCCTATATTCTGTCTCTCGAAATCTACCGTTGTAGGTTTCCACTGTTTGTTTTTCATCTCTTCTACCTTGCCTTTCATTCCCATAAGTTCTGTGATTTGCTTTTTCAGGCTTTCAGTTTATTCTTTTTGTTTGTTCCTTACCTTCTTTATATCCTCCCTCAATTCATTGATTTGATTTTTGATGAGGTTTCCCATGTCTGTTTGTATATTCTGAATTAGTTGTTTCAGCTCCTGTATGTCATTTGAGTTGTTGGTTTGTTCCTTTGACCGGGCCGTATCTTCAATTTTCCTAGTGTGATTTGTTATTTTTTTGCTGGTGTCTAGGCTTTTAATTACCTCAATTAGTTTATTCTGGAGATTGCTTGCACTTCTTTTACCTAGGGTTTTCTTGCTGGATGAATTTGTTGTCTATCTGTTCTTTGACATTCAGTTCAGCTTTATCTGGACCTTTAGCTTAAGTTTTGTTTAAGAGAGGAGAATTTTTCAGTTCTTGTTTTCTTGTTTCTTGCCCTGCTTGTGTGGTGCCTTTTCCCCCCTACAATTAGGAGGGTCTACTTAGATATTATAGACCCCAGCCAGATTTTCCCAGACCAAACTGGCCTCCTGTCTGAAGGAAGGAGTCACCTGCGTCGGTTTTCCCTGAGGGTGAGACCCAGCAGGTTGAAAGACTTTCCTGTGAAGTCTCTGAACTCTATTTTTCTTATCCTGCCCAGTATGTGGTACTTGTCTGCCTGCAGGTCCCACTAGCATAAGATGATTTGGTACCTTTACTTTTGGCAGACTCTCCCTGCTAGGGGCATGGTGGAGACAGAGGAGAGGTTGTAGGCTGCTTTTAATGACTTCAAATTACCAAGCCCTGGTGTCTGAATTCCTTGAGGGAGGGATTCAACCTGAGTTGGGCTTCACCCCTCCCCTGGGAAAGGCACAGTCTCCAGACAAGCCCCCAAAAGAGCTCGCTTCTGCCTATGCCTGGGACAGTTGCAGCCTGAGAAGTCCTGCCGCTATATCCAAAGGGAGTCAAGCCTTTGTAGAAACATAGCCACAAAAACCTCTGTTTCCTTCTCGCCCCCCCCCCCCCCGCCGTTTTCCGTCAGCCCTGCCCCCTTGGCACTGGGGCAAAAATGAGCAACCTCTGCTTTGACCAGGTTCACCTAAGCTGGGGGCCTATTTTTAGTAGTCAGAATTTTTTAATTAATTCCACAGTTGGCGTTTGATTGTGCCCAGTCCCTCCTGCTGGTAAAGTCCTTGCCTTTCCCCTCTGGGAAGCGGCCTGTGGGGGAGGGGCACTGGCTGCCGCAGCTTTGGGAACTCACGATTCTGGGGAGGCTCGCAGCCAATCCAGCTGGCCCAGACTGGGGTATGCTGTGTATCTGGTCACTGATGTGGCCCCAGAAGCTGTTCTGTACTGTTTCTGGTTATTTAGTAATTGTTCTAGAGGACAAACTAAAATGTGTACATTGTTAAGGAGCCATCTTGACCTGGAAGCCCTTTACTTTCTTAAGTTCTTTGATACACAAAAGTATTTAATTTTGAGGAGTTCCCATTTCTTTTTCTTTCTTCAGTGCTCCTGTTTTGGGTATAAGGTCTAGGAAACCGCCTCCTAATATCAGATTTATAAGATATTTCCCTACATTTTCTTCTAACAGTTTAGTGCTCTTAGATCTAATGTTTAGGTCTTTGATCCATTTTGAGTTAATTTTTGTATAGGGTGTGAGATATGGGTCATCTTTCATTCTTTTGCGTATGGATATCCAGTTCTCCAAGCACCTTTTATTGAAGAGATTGTTCTGTCCCAGGTGAGTTGGCTTGAATGCCTTATCAAAGATCAGTTTTCCGTAGATGAGTGGGTCTATATCTGAACACTCTATTCCATTGGTCAGTATATCTGTCTTAATGCCAGTACCATGCTGTTTTGACCACTGTAGCTTCATAATATGCCTTAAAGTCAGGTAGCATGAGACCTCCAACTTCATTTTCTTTTCTCAGGATACTTTTAGCTATTTGGTGCATCCTCCCCTTCCAGATAAATTTGTTTATTGGTTTTCTATTTCTGGAAAGTAAGTTTTTTGGATTTTAATTGGTACTGCATTGAATCTGTAATTCAATTTAGGTAGAATTGACATCTTAACTATATTTAGTCTTCCAGTCCATGAACACGGTATGCCCTTCCATTTATTTAGGTCTTCTGTGATTTCTTTTAACAATTTCTGGTAATTTTCTTTGTATAGGTCTTTTGTTTCTTTAGTTAAATTTATTCCTAATATTTTATTCTTTTGGTTGCAATTTTAAACGGAATTTTTTTCTTGATTTTCCCCTCAGATTGTTCATTACTAGTGTATAAAAACACTACAGGTTTTTGAGTGTTAATCTTATAACCTGCCACTTTGCTGTACTCATTTATTAGCTCTAGTAGTTTTGCTGTGGATTTTTGTGGGTTTTCAACATATAGTATCATATCATTTGTAAACAGAGTTTTACTTCTTCCTTTCCAATTTGGATACCTTGTATTTCTTTTTCTCGTCTAATTGCTCTGGCTAGAATTTCCTACACAATGTTGAATAATAGTGGTGATAGTGGACATCCTTGTCTTGTCCCTGATCTGAGGGGGAAATTTTTCAGTTTTTCCCCATTAAGGATGATGTTAGCCATGGGTTTTTCATATGTTCCCTTTATCATGTTGAGGAAGTTCCCTTCTATTCCTATCCTTTGAAGTGTTTTCAACAGGAAAGGATGTTGAATTTTGTCAAATGCCTTTTCTGCATTAATCGAGATGATCATGTGGTTTTTCTGCTTTGATTTGTTGATATGGTGTATTACACTTATTGATTTTCTTATGTTGAACCATCCTTGCATACCTGGGATGAATCCTCCTTGGTCATGGTATATAATTCTTTTAATGTGCTGCTGGAATCGATTTGATAGAATTTTGTTGACAATTTTTGCATCTATATTCATTAGATTGGTCTGTAGTTTTCTTTTCTTGTAGTATCTCTGTCTGGTTTTGGCATGAGGGTGATGTTGGCTTCGTAGAATGAGTTAGGTAGCTTTCCCTCCTCTTCAGTTATTTTTTATTTTTTTTTTATTTTTTATTAATTAAAAAAATTACAAGAAACACGAACATTCCCAACACATACACTCAGCAATTCACAATATCATCACATAGTTGCATATTCATCATCATGATCATTTCCCAGAACATTAGCATCAATTCAGAAAAAGATATAAAAAGACAACAGAAAAAAAAAAATTTTACAGGCCATACCCCTTACTAATCCCTTTCATTGATCACTAGCATTTCAAACTAAATCTGTTTTAACATTTGTTCCCCCATTATTTATTTTTATTCCATATGTTCCTCTCATCTGTTGACAAGGTAGATAAAAGGAGCATCAGACACAAGGTTTTCACAATCACACAGTCACATTGTGAAAGCTGTATCATTATACAGTCATCATCAAGAAACATGGCTACTGGAACACAGCTCTACATTTTCAGGCAGTTCCCTCCAGCCTCTCCATTACATCTGGGATAACAAGGTGATATCTACTTAATGCATAAAAATAACCTCCAGGATAACCTCTTGACTCTGTTTGGAATCTCTCAGCCATTCACACTTTGTCTCATTTCCCTCTTCCCCTTTTTGGTCGAGAAGGTTTTCTCAATCCCTTGATGCTGAATCTCAGCTCATTCTGGGATTTCTGTCCCACGCTGCCAGGAAGGTCCACACCCCTGGTAGTCATGTCCCACGTAGACAGGGGAGGGTGTTGAGTCTGCTTGCTGTGTTGGCTGGAGAGGGAGGCCACATCTGAGCAACAAAAGAGGTTCTCTTGGGGGTGACTCTTAGGCTTAATTTTAAGTAGGCTTGACCTATCCCCTGTGAGGTTAAGTTTCATATGAACAAACCCCAAGACTGGGGGCTCAGCCTATAGCTTTGTTTGCCACACTGGTTGTGAGAATATCAAGAATTCAACTTGGGGAAGTTGAGTTTTCCCCCGTTCTCACCATTCCCGGAAGGGGACTTTGCAAATACTTCTCCACTCACTGATCATATCACTCTGGGATTCATCAGGGCATCCCCTGGACAAACCAACAAAATCTCATGTCCTACCTGAGATTCCAAGTAGTTATGGCGTTCAATCAAACTATCTACATAAGTTATATTAGGACATGCACTAGTCAAAATATGAATTTTGTACCAAATAAGCATTTTTTGCTTTAGTCTCATACATAAGGTAACATTTTAAAATATTAATTATCATCTATTTTCGGCACCATGCAATAATGACATTCCTTTGTTCTTCCTCATGCAAAAATGTTTTTAAAATTTGTACATTGTACATTTCACTATTATTATACACTCTAGGTATTCCTAGATTATACCATCTCAATATTTATCGTCTATCTTTCTTTCTGATTTCATTTATGTCCCCAGCCCTCCTCCCTCTATCATTCTCACATGCAGCTTCATTCAGTGTTTTAACATAGTTACATTACAATAGGCAGTATTGTGCTGTCCATTTCTGAGTTTTTTTATCCAGTCCTGTTGCACAGTCTGTATCCCTTCAGCTCCAATTACCCAATATCTTACCCTATTTCTGTCTCCTGATGATCTCTGTTACCAACGAAATATCCCAAGTTTATTCACTAATGTCAGTTCATATCAGTGAGACCATACAGTATTTGTCCTTTAGTTTTTGGCTAATCTCACTCAGCATAATGTTCTCAAGGTCCATCCATGTTGTTACATACTTCATAAGTTTATTCTGTCTTAAAGCTGCATAATATTCCATCGTCTTCCTTATTTTTGAAAGACAGTTTTGCTGGATACAAGCATACCTGAGAGATATTGTGAATTTGAGCTGGTGAGGGCTAGGGACTTGGAGGCTGGCCAGGGCACCACGAGATCCTGTCACTTTTAGGTAGCCTTTTACTTGATTGAGCGCTCATCCTATTACTAAAGTCCTTTAACTTTTCTAGAACTCTGAGAAAGATGTTACTGTTGGTTCTTACTGGTTGTTCAAAATTTCTGTGGCAGGAGAGAGCCCTGAAGCATCTCACTTTGCCATTTTCATTGAATCAGGGTCCTATATGAATTCTTTTAAAGGGTTTAAGACTAGACCTCATCCATCCAATGTCATGTTCCATACATCTTGGCTTATGGAACATCTTGCCCTCTACTGTTGTGACACATTAAAAGTAAGTCGTATTTTTGCTGTATCTTGAGTCTTGGATGTGGCTCAGATACGTCGTTAATCAATAAGAGTAGCTGGGGGGAGATAGTGGGCTAACCCAGCTAGTTCTCATAGTGGGGCCAAGAAATGGTGTCTTCTCTGTAAATCCTCAGAAATTGCCCATATCATCCTACTTTCAACTTCCTTGTCCTCCATAGCACTCTTGCACACAAAAGGTCATTACTCTGTGGCAGATCCATTTTCACTTTTGGAAAAGTTGTGTAAGGATGAGTAAAAGCTAGGTAACAACTGACACTTAGATGTCCAGTAACTGTTGTTTTCTTTTTTAAATGACAATTTTTTTTAATTTCTAAAATAATACACAAATATATGAAATATAAGTGATTTTCCATTTATGGTACTATATGAAGTATGAAGTAAAATCTTCCCTCCCTCCTCTCTTTTAAGCCCATACTCCTTTGTATAGATAGTAACAGACACATTTATGGTGTGCCCTTTCAGACCTTTTTCTGTGTAGTTACTGTATTTTACATTAAACAAATGTATTAAACTATTTATTAGCCCATGTAGTTCCATCTTTTTTTTTTTATGGGTATATCACATTCCAGTATGGAGTTTTCATTATTGTATACATTTGTTGAGTGTTTGTTCTTTCCATTACTGTGCTGAGTTGTAAGGATGTAGTGGTATGAGATATGTGTTCTCGACTCATCACTCACGTACAATTGAAACCGTAGCTAGTAATATGAAGGAAAAGCTCATGGTGCTGTCAGCGTGTATTAGAGGGGAACCCTCAGGGTATGGGTGTATCATAATGATTCAAGTAGTATTGATATTATTGGTGGACCCCTTTTTCTGTTGCTGTGCTGCAGTAATTATTCTTGGGTTGGTATTGTAAATAAATCATACAATAAATTTCTGGGAGTATATGTGTTTCAAATTTTGATAAATATACCACATTGTTCTCTTAAAAGGTGTTGTGTCAGTTTTTACTGGGAAATAAAGTCTTAAATTATTTCTAGACAGGATTCATTGTCTAGGGTTCGTTCTCTGTCCTTTAACTCGTAGAAAGGAAGAAGAGGAGCGAAGACGGCGTGAAGAGGAAGAAAGAGAACGTCTGCAAAAGGAGGAAGAGAAACGTAGGAGAGAAGAAGAGGAAAGACTTCGACGAGAGGAAGAGGAGAGGAGACGAATAGAAGAAGAGAGACTTCGGTTGGAGCAGCAAAAGTAAGTTTGTTATGGCTAGTCATAAAAAACGAGTAGTCTGCCGCAGCAGTATTACTTGCCTTTTTACCATTTGGTGCCTTAGAATCATTGTATGAGTTATAAAAGTGGGAGACAGACCAAGTTTAGCTACTTGCCATTTTTACCAATGATCTATTACCTAAGAGGGTCTTGTCTTAAGCATCATTTGGTTGCAAAAAGGTGACTGTATTGGAAGATTTGGGATTAGCTCATGGAACCCAGGGACTAGAAGCAAAAGCTGAGGTTGCTCAGTTGTGCTCTCTGTCTCTGGGTCCACATAATCTCTTGTCTTTGCTGCTCTCAGCTTTTGTCTCTTCTTTGTTCATCCTGCTCTCTGCAAATTGTTACTTTCTGCTTTGGCATGCATAAAGCTATCCCTGCCTGGATTTATGTAGTCTGTGTTTTCATGCATCTGTCACAGATGGGCTGAAGTCTTTGAGACCCAGTTAAAAATTCCCAGGAGAAAGAATCTTGTTGGCCTAGGCCATGTGTGGTGTTCATCATTAGTTCCTGGTATAGGACTTGGAAGTTGAAACCATTTCCTACTCTGCATGGATGAGGGCACCTGGCTCACAGGGATAGGTTCTTCATGAGGCTGCTGTAGCTATGAGAATGAAGTGATTAGCATCCTTGAGACACTGGGGGAAAAGGCCTGTAGTACTAGAGGTGGTATAGCTTATAGTTTAAACTAGAGAACATAAAAGTTCATGGCTTCTCATTATTTGTGGGTAGTACCTCAGAAACATTTCAGCATTACTCTTTTTTTTTTTTTTTTTTTTTCCCATGGGCAGGCACGGGAATCAAACCCGGGTCCTCTGGCATGGCAGGCAAGCATTCTTACCTGCTGAACCACCATGACCCACCCCTCAGCATTACTCTTAAACCAATCCAAGACCTCATTCTACTTTGGAGATAGATTATGAATACTGCTTTTTTTTTTTCCCCAGGGTGAATGAATACCCTAAGTGGACCCAGTAACACACTGTATTCAGGAGTTTGTAGATTTTGCTTTATGAATATATGGCTTTGAAGTTTTTGTGTTATGAAATTTTTGCTCAATTCATCATATAACTGAGTTATGAACCATGTGGTTCCTTTGTAAAAAGAAGTTGTAAGAAATTGGTAGATCCTTACCAACTTGCCTACATTTTAGGGCAGGCTTTAAATGAAGTGGTGTGGATCCTCAAATTTTCACTGGCTTTACTTATATTTACCAGAGTCACCTGGGCCATCTTTTAATTATTCTTCTTTCCTCTTGGTGCTTTTCATGTATTTAGGTAGAGACGTCATAATCAGTGGTTATAGATGCCATAGATAACAAACCCTCATGTTACAACACTGTGGTTGAAAAATATAGGCTCTGGTACCAAACTGCCTGGATTCAAATTGTAGCTTTGGCATATACCAGCTGTGTAATCTCAATTAAGTTACTGCCTCCATTTCCTCCTCTGAAACCCTGCCTCATAGGGTTGTTGTGAGGACAAAAAGGGCCAGCACACATAAGTGCTTAGAACACTGCTTGGCACATAGCATGTGTGCAGTGAATATTAGATTATTGATGATAATCATGATGATTTGCTTATTATTTTCCGTCTCCATCCTAAATTTTCCTTGCAAAACCTAAGTAAAAATTCAGAGGCCAGATGTATTTTTTAAGTCTTTTTCCTGGGCCTGGGACACCTGCTGATTGGTATATATTACTCCAGCTTAGTCATTTTGGAAAGCTATAAAATTATTTTAAAAAATTGCAGGGACATTTTATTTTGTCATGAACAATCTCCTGTAGTCAGACTAGTATATATTTTTTAATGTTTTTAGGCAGCAGATAATGGCAGCATTAAACTCCCAGACTGCCGTGCAGTTCCAGCAGTACGCAGCCCAACAGTATCCAGGGAACTACGAACAACAGCAAATTCTCATCCGCCAGTTACAGGAGCAGCACTATCAGCAGTATATGCAGCAGTTGTATCAAGTCCAGCTTGCACAGCAACAGGTATGATAGACAACCCCAGACTTCAGCCTTAGAGAGGGTTTTTTGTTTCACTGGAACCCAAGTTCTATTTTAACTAGCTGCTAATAAATTTTGCATTATTTAGCCTCTAAGGTATAAAGTAGCTTCTATGTTACTTTTTTTAAGGGCAAATTTTAGCATTGCACTGGCAATTATGAAAGAAAATATGATATTAAAGCAGCAGTGATGTGGCCACTGTTGTCATAATGGTATTTGGGATTGTGTGGACCACAAGTCATGCCAGTGAGTCTAGCATAGACCCTAATAGTGGTCCTGGAACCATAATGAACTCGTAACCAGCCTTAGTTCAGCATGTTCTTCAGCCAGTGCACTGTCAGGGACCAGGACAGCCTCCAGTGGGAGGATCCCCTAAGGCTGTAGGTTGGTTTTCCAGAGCTAGGATGGGTCCATCCTGACTTTTATTTTAAGTGATTGTAGTGCCCTGGAATTGTGGAAATGGGGGCACCCGAGGATTAGTAGCTTCATTAGTTCTCGACCATAACTAGGTAATACTCACATACAACACATTGATACTCTTCCTTTATCTCTCCACCTCCAAATATTTTGCTTCCATATAGGAGAGGTGGTTTGGGGAAAGGACATGGTACTGGGGCTCAAATGTACTTGGATCTTGTCCTGGCTTTGCCATTATCTTGTTTGATTTTAGAAAAGTTACCAAATCCTCTGGTTTTTCTGCCCCTTCTCCCAGTTTCTAAGCATGGATATAAAATTTAGTTACCTGTCCTGGTTACCTAATGGGACTATCAGTGGGATGAAATGAGAAAATAGTTATTGTGTGTAAGTGTTTTGTACATATGGAAGATACTGATTTTATATTCATTGTTTACATCTTGCAGAGGTATAAAATGCCTCCTTAAACTAGGTAAGTTTTACTTATTTCATTTTCACTTACAAAGCAGTTAGCACCTGTCAAAAAATCTTAGTGAAGAAAGGTGTTACACTATAGGTGCTCAATATTTCTTCTTGGATGAAGTAATCTTTATCATTTTTGTGACACTCATATTACTTGTAAAAGTATATTCTTTCCTGAGATACTTTTTTCCCCAAGTCTTTGGCATCAGTGAGAAGTTGAAAAGCATTGCAGGTTTTGGTTAATCCATGAGAGGAAAAAAAAAGAATGAACTAGTTTTCATTTGAGATAAAAAGCGGTATTTTCGAGTGATTTCTTCTCTGTCCTCTGCAATCTGTTTTGACTAGCAGGTCACTCCCCCTTTTCTTATTATTTGATGAGCAGTGAGATAATTTAGTAATAGAATTGCTCATGCACTTTCCTTAATGAGAAGAAAGTCGTTCAGGTTGGGCAGAACCAGTAGTCTTTGAAATGGATCAGAAAGTAATAATTTAGAATGATCAAACTGATCGGTGCCTCTGGGAAGAGAGAGGGAAAGAGAAGGGGAAGGAATATAGGGATCATCAGCTCTATAAAGTATTAAGTTTTATCAATTTCAGTAAAATGATAAAACGTAAACACTTGTTAATTTGGGGGTGTAGTTAACATGGCTGTTTAGTAACATTGTTCCTATGGATTTCTGTGCTTTTAAAAACTTCCCAAAGTACAGAAGAGAAATGATGTAAAGAAATAATTTCAGTCTGCTGCAGTAAGCATATTAGATGCTTATTCATGGGCAAGGAGATCCCATAGAAGGTACTTGTTTATTCCACTAGAGAGTTTCAGGAAATTTCACAGAGAGGGACCATTTGTGCTGGGCTTATTGCTGATTAACAAAAATGTTCCTTTTGCCTTCCTGTCATATGGTGAATGTTCTGAGTGTTCTACTTTGTTTGATTTTATGTGCTTTTTCTAGAAAACTAATGTGGAAATTACTGACAGTAGGTCAGTCTAGGCCTTGGGAGAAAATATGTATATATAATGAAATAAGGACATGCATGAAAAAAATACATACCTGTATTTTTCATGCATGTCCTTATTTCATTACCGTTCTACCCATGCACTGGATAAGGAGATGTCTGCACAAAGTTTTTACAATCACACAGTCACAAGATAAAGGCTATAAAGTTATAAAATCATTATCAAAGATCAGGGTTACTGAATTACAGTTCAACAATTTCAAGTATTTCCTTCTGGCTATTCTAATACACTAGAAACTAAAAAGAAATAGCTATATAGTCAATAATTGTAATCATTTGTTAAATCCTAACTTCTCAGTTACACCTCTTCCCTGTCATTTGATCATTCTCTCAGTCTTCAGGGATATCTGATCACTCTTCTAACTTCATGCTGAAAAGGGTTGTTGACATTATGGAATAGAGGAATGAAACTGGTTGATGTTCTTGGAGAGACTGGTACCTCTGAGCTTCAGGGCTTATAGGAGCCATCTGGAGGCTTTAAATTTCTGAAAAAGTAAAACTTAATAGATACACCTAGTAACTGGATTGCAGGATCATATGACAGCCCTATATTTAGCCTCCTGTGGAACTCCCATACTTCTCCAGAGGGGCTCCACCATTCTACTTCCCTGCCCACAGTGGATAGGTATAGGAAGAAGGTATTTAAAATCCCTCTCAATTGACTTAGCATCAAGGGATTCAGAAAACCTTCTCTACCAAAAGGGGGAAGAGAGAAATAAGACTAAGTGTCAATGGCTGAGAGATTCCAAACAGAGTCGAGAGGTTATCCTGGAGGTTATTATGCATCAAGTAGATATCATCTTGTTATTCAAGATGTAAGGGAGAGGCTGGAGGGAACTGCCTGAAAATGGAGCTGTGTTCCAGTAGCCATGTTTCTGGAAGATGATTGAATAATGATACAGCTGTAAAAATGTGACTGTGTGATTGTGAAAACCTTGTGTCTGATGCTCCTTTTATCTACATTGTCAACAGATGAGTAGAACATATGGAATAAAAATAAATAATAGGGGGAACAAATGTTAAAATAAATTTAGTTTGAAATGCTAAAAAATAGTAATAAAATAAACATGACGTTTAAGAGATAGTAGGGGAAAATTTGAAAACTGGAAGCGTCAATGATGATAAGGGATTTTTATTATTTTTTAGATGTGATAATGTATCGTGGTTTTTTTTTTAAGCCCTTATTTGCTAGAGATCCATACTGAAATATTTATGGATGAAGTAATACACTGGGCTTTGCTTCAAAATAATACAGAAGAGGTGGAAAATGGGTGGGGTGAGGATGGGGCAGGGCTGGCCAATGGTTCACTGTACTCATCTCCTCTTCTGGATGTTTTAAATTCTCCACAATAAAATAAAATAATAAAGAAAAACCCTCTCAATTGTGCTGTTACTAGTCATAGAGAGAGGTGTTGTTGATGTTCATTTAACTAAATGGTTTGTAGATGATACATTAAGTGAAATGTGTATGCAGATATGCATTGTAAAAATTAGAATGATATATCAAAGTATGTGTCATCCCTAGATGATGGGATTAAAGGTATTTTTTTCCCTGTATTTTCTGATTTTGTTTTTGTTTTGTTTTTTTTACTACAGTGAACATATGCTTACTTGTAGCTTAGTGTTTTAGTTTTAAAAATTACATAATGCTCATCAGTAGTAGAATGGAAAATTAAATTTTACATTTTCACAGTGGAATATCCTATAGCAGTGCAGATGACAAACCAAAACCATTCGTGACGTTATTTATGAACATCACAGAAGTAATGTTGAGGGAAAGAAGCCAGACACATAGAAAAGAAAGGCACTATATGATTCCGTTTATGTAAAGTTTGAAAACAGGCAAAACTGATCTACGGTGTTAGAAGTCAGGCTAATTGTTACCCTTGGTGGTGTACCTGGAATGGGGCACTAAGAAAGATTCTGGGATGCTGATAATTTCTTAATCTGAGTGTTGGTTACATGAGTGTCTGAATTGTGAATATTCAAGTTGTACAATTATGATTTGTGCACTTTTCCATGTGTTTATTATAATTCAATGTGACATTTCCCCCAGAAGTTACTCAGGTAATACTTGTTTTTTCAAATAGTATTAATAACTGTACATTTTCATTTAAGAGGAGAATGTCCCTAAATGGTTGAGTAGTTGTCCTTTGGGTACAAAATGTGTTTACTCTCCCATTTTTAATGCAGAGGACATTGGTTGGGGGGGAGTGTTCAAAATTTGTTCATTTTTATTAACATAGGGCATCTATGGAAGGGAAAAAAGTCAGTGCAAACCTAACTCTGATAGATTCATTGTCTCAATGAGTATGTCCAAGATTTTTAATCATTAATTTCAACCAACCTTTATGCAAGAGTACTGACTGGAGATAAAAAGAGGGAATGATGCTTTTTTTGCGGGTGAGAAGATGGCAGCAGGGCCGCCCAAATCGGTGCTGTTTGTATGTCTGGGTAACATTTGTCGGTCACCTATTGCAGAAGCAGTTTTCAGAAAACTTGTAACTGATCAAAATATTTCAGATAATTTGATCATTGACAGTGGTGCTATTTCTGACTGGAACGTGGGTCGGTCACCAGATCCAAGAGCTGTAAGCTGCCTAAGAAATCATGGCATAAAAACAACCCATAAAGCACGACAGATTACCAAAGAAGACTTTACCACATTTGATTATATACTGTGTATGGATGAAAGCAATCTGAGAGATTTGAATAGAAAAGGTAGTAAAGTTAAAAACTGCAAAGCAAAAATTGAACTACTGGGGAGCTATGATCCACAAAAGCAACTTATTATTGAAGATCCCTATTATGGGAATGAGTTGGACTTTGAGAATGTGTACCAGCAGTGTGTTAGGTGCTGCAAAGCATTTTTGGAGAAGTCAGAGTAAAGCTGCAGCTGTTCATTGCTGAAGGCCAACAATGATTAACATCTTACAGTGATGTTCTAGATTTTTCAGTGTGTTAAAAATGTAATGTTTCATAGCTCAAGACCACAACTTTTGTTTCAATTGACTCATTTATCTTAAAAAATAATTGTAGCTGAAAATCAATGTTGTGTTTGCAGAAGAATTAATAAAATTCTCTGATTGAGCTTATGGGGTACATTAAATGTTCTTAAACAAATGGGACCTCTTCTCTTGCCCCGATTACAAAAATAGTGAAACAAACAAAATTTAAAAAGTAGGACAAACAAAAAAGTAGAACCACAAAATACAATGTTTTGTGTGTTTTGTAACAATCGTTTCTTTTCAGTGTTTAACCTTAAGATACTATCCATGGGCAACTAGCCTTCTAATATGCTTAATTATGATCTTAGTAAATAATTAAACATTTCTTTCAGGCCCAAGTCAATATTTGAGCCCATTGAGACTTTTAAATAATCTACCTCTTTAATAAGACGATACGTATAACTTGATGGACAAATGTCTTCTCTTTACCTATACTACCTCTTTTCTCTTACCCCAGGGCCTTTTATTGAATTACATACTACCCTAGTTATGGGTTTTCACAATCTTGATAGTATTTTGATTCACACATACCCAGAGTGCACATTTGTATGTTAAAAGGAGAGGAATAGAATAATTTATGGTATAAATCTTTAGCATTAGTCTTAATTTTTCTTTATCTAGTTTATTTCATGAGGAAATCAACTTTTTACTCCCATTTGGACCACGTTACCTCTGAAAATTTAATCTTATCCAGAAAGGACACTGTATACTGTTTCATCATACGCTCACTTTGACAAATGTGTCTGCTTTGTGTGCACATATAACCCAAATGTCAAATATTATATATTGGCTTATATGGGGAAAAAAATAGTTTAAAAAGCTAGAAAAAGAGAAATCTATTATGTTGAAGTCCTTAAATATGTGTCATGTTCTTTTGTCAGTGTTTCATTTATAGGTAATTACTCTGTGCTTTGAGAGAACTGTATTTGGCTATATAGCAGAAAAGGTTGTTTTCAAAATAAACTGGGGAGTATAAAAATACAAAAAAAATAAAAATAAAAAAAATAAAAAAAGAGGGAATGCTTTTCATTTCTAAGTAACTGCCTCTGAAGGTTGCTAGAACAGTCTCCAAATGTCGTCAGTGGAACTCTTTCATTGCCATTTTGGTAACTTTGTCAACCATACCAACTACTACTGGAATCAAAATTTAGGGAGTCTGAGATTTCTTGAGCCTGTATCTCATCACTGGCAAAGACACAGATGCATGCAAAGAAATTAATGCATCTTGTGGTTGCCTTATCCTTGAAGGTATTTTACTTGTGTGATTTCGAAGTTTGGCAGGAGCAGAAGAAGTGGTGCTCAGGCAAGCTTTTGGCACTGATTTTCTATGCAAAGGATGCATGCAATACCCCAAACTATGCTTCTGGCCTGTCTTGCATTTCACCACCAAAATGTTTTTGGTAATCCTCTGTCCCAGGGGACCCATGGGTTCCATGCCAACTGCAAGATGGTTGTTTGGTTTCTGGGAAGATCTGCATTGCATTCAGGACCAAACTCTTAAAGGTCAGAGGGTGGCCTCTGCCTGGCAGTTCACTGCCAGCTTGATGTGCTAGTACTGGTTTTTTTCACAAAGCCTTGGGTGGCAGCTTTGAGGTGTGAGGGAACATAACATCATCCATAGCTCAGCCAAGTGATGACCATCCTGACCAGTGTCTGGATTGTTATCTCTGACACACCTAGATCCACAAGCATTGGTCATCTGGGTCTTGATCTCTTTGCCACACAGAGGAGACCTGAAGCTCAGAACCTTTCAATATTTTGACAGCTTCATTACTAGGCTGCTTAAGTGCACTGTAGCAGAATATAGTTCCGCATGTCTTATTCTTACAGCTTAGTCCCCAGGTACCATTGTTTGTGCCACATTGGCAACACTTTCTCATTCCCCACAGTGCGGCCTTCCCCAAGTCTGATAAGAAAGCTGGAACTTTAATCCTCAGAGAGTTTGCTTCCATTTTCACAGATCCTGTACCAGCTGACAGGGCATCTGGGAAACAGTGCAACCTTAATTCATAAGATCTGAAAAGTGTTTCATTAGTCTATGAGCATCAGGATGAACAGGTGAAGACATATCTTTTGCAGAGTAAATAATACTGCTTAATCTAAAGCCTGCAGTTTGAACTCTGTGCTATAACAATGCAGACACTCTGCTTCCTCCTTTCTGACCAGCCAATGGCAAAGCTCCTTGCCCAATATTCCACAGTCTCAAAAAAAGATTCCTAGTGCCCCAAGGGGGTCATCTTAACAGCCTGCCCTATACCCCATCGTGAGCTCCAGGCACCCCTGGATATTTTGACTTCATGTTTTTGAATATGCACATTTGAATCATAATTAATACACAGTGATAAATTTCAGTGTGAAAGTAATTTGACCTCAGACTCCATTTTATAAGCCTGTTTAATTCCTAGCTCATAGGTTTTACAACAAGATTAACACTTTTCAGTTTAATTGCAATCAGAATTTTTCTGTGTAAAGTTTACAGTGAAGATTTAATTAGTTATCTGTATTCCTATTGTCCATATTTGATTTATTGGTTAGTTTGGAAGAGCCTTATCAAGTTTATTAGGTTTTACCAATTATAGCTTCTGCCTTTGTGAATTTTCTTCTATAGTCATTTATAGTTGAATTTTCCTGATTCAAATCTTATGTATCTGAATTATCAAGAATATTTCAGTCTCCCATCAATTTTAATAAAAATGTTATGTTTTATTTTTGCCCTTAATAGTTTTATTTTGGGTTATTTTATCTAGTTTAATTTTTCCTTGGTTTTTCTAGTGATCCTCACATCACAAGAATATGATTGTCATTCACAGTTTTTTTGTCCTTGTTACTCTTTATTGTTTATGACTGCTAGTTTTATTTTGTTTTGATAATTATTTACACTAATATTCACTTAGAGGTAGAATAAAAATTATTTAAAACTTTATTAGGGATTTTTTGGAGGACGGCACATTGGTAGCCAAAGGGGGTGGGCAGCAAATCAGAATGCACTCTGCTCAAATGTCCCACTGTTAGGCTTCTTGGTCCCTGTATCCTCACTTTTTTTCAACTTGTAGGCAGCATTACAGAAACAACAGGAAGTAGCAGTAGCTGGGGCTTCTTTGTCTACATCATCAAAAGTAAATTCAGCTGGTCCAAGTGATATGATGTCAGTTAATGGACAGGCCAAAACCCACACTGATAACTCTGAGAAAGAGCTGGAACCAGAAGCTGCAGAAGAAGCCCTGGAGAATGGACCAAAAGGTAGGGTTTGCACATGTTCTTCTGCCCATGTCATAATTTAGACTCCATGGAAAACCAGGAAATCAGGTTAACTGGCTTTTGAGAGCAATTACATATTTGTGAGAGCTGAATAGTTTTTCATTCATTTTAGTCTAAATTTGACCCTTCTTGTGACCTTTAGTATAGTGTAGAAGAAAAGCAAGTCACTTTGATTTATCTTCTTATATATGTTGGTTATTATATAGCTTTGTAGTAATTTACATGAAAATTTTGCAGCTTAAAATAATACCAAACATCTGTTATCTCATTATTTCTGAAGGTCAGGAGTAATAACAAACATCTATTATCTTACCGTTTCTGTAGGTCAGGAATTCAAGAGCAGCTCAGCTGGGTAGTTCTGGCTCAGGGTCTCATGAAGCTGCCGTTAAGATATTAGGCAGGGCTGTAGGTATCTGAAGACTTGCCTAGGACTAGAGAATTTGCTTCCAAAATTGTTCATTCATGTGATTGGCAAGTTGGTGCTCGTTGATGTCAGGAGGCCTGAGTCCCTTGTCCCATGAAACATTTCAGGCTGCTACATGTCCTCAAGACATGGTGTCTGGCTTCCCCCAGAGCATATGATCCAAAAGGGAACAGGGTAGAAGCAGCAATGTCTCTATGCCCTAATCTTGGAAGTCACACACCTTCACTTCCAGGGTAGTGGGAGGAGGACAAGGACTATATAAGTACATGCATAGCTAGAGGTGAGGATCATTAGAGGGGCATCTTCGAAGAGGTCTACTAAGTATTAACAATATATTTTTTGAGACTTAAAGTACCATGTTACCCAGAAGATAACTTAGTGTTTTCAAAATTCTTTTATCTTTCATGGGGAGCACATTCATTCATTCAACAACTAGCTGAAGGTTTTCTAAGTGTTAGAGGTATGGTGGTGGGGCAAAATAGCACACATAAAATGTAGATTGTAGCTGTGATAAGTACTGTGATAGGAGTATGTTACATGGGAGGTTTGACCTAGGCATAGAGACACCAGAGGCTTTCCTGAGGAAGGGATAATTGAGCTGAGATCTGAAGCAAGAGTAGGAGTTGAAGTAAAAAAGGAAAATAAGAGCAAGCATTTCAGTGACAGTGAGCAGGGATGGTAGTGTGGTTTTTAAGAAGTTTGGTTTCAGAGATCTTCCTTATCTTTTTAAACAGGTAGTAGAACACACCTTCAGAAAAGACCTTGAAATTCCTTAGTTTACCTTCCTCACCATTTTCTCTTATTGAAAGTTACCAGTATTCTCTTTTGTCACAGGCTCTGTTACTTAGTCTGAAAAACTTGTTGAATACTCCAGTGTACATAGGTACTGCTTAGTAACAAGACCTGACTATTCTACTCAGTTCCCAGGGGTTTGAGCAGCACCAGAGGTTTTTTGTTTATTTCTTTGACTTCCTTTAAAATAACCCCTAGAACTAAAATCGAAGCCCAGTTCTCTTTGGTCACATGCAAAATAATAATAATATTAATAATAATAATTATTATTATTATTATTATCTATTCCTAGGTCCAGATCTCTGTTCCTTGATAGTATGTTTCCCTAGCTCCAGTTAGAGAGTACATTCTTAAATCCTCATAAGTAATTAGAGTGTTAACAAAAATTACTTCTAAAATTGTGGACTGCATTTGGTACTTGAACTAGTACGTTGACCTCTGAGTGCCTCTGTTATTGAGTGTAGTAATTTGGGTAGGGTGAGACTTCCATGGGGAAATTCTTACCTCCCTCCAAATTCTTCATCTAAACTAGCGTAGCCCTGAGGCCAGACTATAATTGCACTGGGTGCCAAAGTATGGCTGGGCAGGTGGGTCTGTGCACATGTCCTCTTTAGCTTTTGTAATTCCTGTTGCCTTTAGAATCTGTTCCAGGAGTAGCAGCTCCATCCATGTGGACAAGACCCCAGATCAAAGACTTTAAAGAGAAGATTCGGCAGGATGCAGATTCTGTGATTACAGTGGGCCGAGGAGAAGTGGTCACTGTTCGAGTACCCACCCACGAAGAAGGATCATATCTCTTTTGGGAGTTTGCTACAGACAATTATGACATTGGGTTTGGGGTATATTTTGAATGGACAGACTCTCCAAACACTGCTGTCAGCGTACATGTCAGTGAATCCAGTGATGACGAGGAGGAGGAGGAAGGTAGAGAACCTTTGTTCTATAGCTAGTAACTGCTAGGTTGTATATTGGCAAAAATGGTGTGCAAATCAGATGTCAGCCTTTTTTATACTTTCTGATTAATACTTCATGGTAAGTAAAAACTTTCTTTAATAGTGGAACTTAAGGCTGAAAAAGTTGTGCAAGAGGCCAGCCTCCTGTGTGGTGGATTGGGACCTGAACATGAATTTTTCTAAATGCTAGGAGAGTGTTTGGCAACTTACTTGCCATTTTACAGCTTTCTGAATACCATTTTACTTCCAACTTTGTGTGTTGAAAAGCCAAATGTGCAAGGTCTTTTGAAAAATTTTAAAGGAACAAATAAATTCTGTCAACCCTGGAATTTATTTAAACTTAAATTTCTTTCATTAGTGTTTTAGGTCATTTTTCTAAGTTGTTTTTTTTTTTAAATCTTCTATGCTGTATGGTGGGGGTCACACTTCATTTTTTCCATGTGGCTATCCCTTTATTGCAGCACCATTTGTTGATTTTTTTTTTATTCTGAGATTTAAAAAAATGTAAATACAGAAAAACTTTCACCAGAACATTCTACCTTAAAAAATTTTTCAATTCTTCCCTTTGGAAATCTCTTATTTTACTGCAGTGTGTTTTAATTCCTTGGCTGCTAAAACAAATACTGTGCAAAGGGTTGGCTTAAACAATGGGAATTTATTGGCTCACAATTTGAGAGTAGAAGTCCAAAATCAAAGCATCATCAAGGTGATGATTTCTCCCAGATACCGTAGATCTCTGGGGCTGGTTGCTGTCAGTTCTTGGTCCTTGTATTTTCTGACACATGGTGGTGCTTATGGCAGCCTCCCCTGGCACCTCTGGGTTCTTTTCACTGTCAGTTTCTTGCCTTATTTTTTTTTCCCTGTTTCTGAATTTTATTCTGTTTATAAAGAGCTCCAATAATAGGATTAAGACCCAACCTGGTTCAGTTGGACCACATCTTAACTGAAGTAACCTCAACAAAAGGCCCTATTTACAGTGGGTTCACATCCACAGAAATGGGTTAAGATTAAGAACATGTTTTTCTGGGCTACATATATCCAAGCCACCACAGTGTATAATTGTTTTATTTTTATCTAAGAAGGCAAATTTAGGTATTTTCAAGGACAGTCTAAACTATCTTGGCCTAGGAAGTATATTATAAAATGTATTATTTATTGAGAAGTTGGTCTTCTTAATTTTGTTATCCAGAAAAATCAGAATTTGAGGCTTTTCTTTATCCCTAATAAGCTCTTAAATTATTTATTGACTTGAGAGTGGTGAGGAAGAAGTCCCCTGTCTGTGAGAATGGAAAAAACACCATCACAGTTCTTTGGGACTGACTTTCAGGTGATTTGTTAAACAGACTGTTTATTCTTGTAGAGGTTGGTAATGTTGTTAACCAGAGTTTATATTGGAATCAATTTAGAGAGACACTATTGAGGGAGAGCGGAAGGAGCCTAAAAAAGTACACAGTTGTTCCAGTCATGTTACCACACCACATTCTGGGATACTTGGTATCATATATAGAAACACACACACATAGCAAGTGGGCCATAAGCATTGCTTGAAATTAAGTTTAATTTTAATACCTGATTTCACATTTAATATTTAATATTCTTCATATTTAATTGATATTAATCAGTCACTTTTTCAGTTCCAAAGACAGTTTTTGTTTTGTTAGACCATCTCTGTGAACCATTAGCGTGTCCCAGAAATTCTAGTACATCTTATAGATTGACTCATCCCAGAAGCAGGTCAGGAATCCTTTATAACAAAGTGGGTCTAGATATGAGCTGGTAAAGGTACCATGTCCATGGACCGTTGTCATTTAGGAGAACTCAGTTTCCCCTCTTGTTAACATCTTATATTGTACATTGTACATAACTACTGAACCAGTATTGAATATAGTATTAACTAAAGTCTGTATTTATTCGTATTTCCGTAGTTTAATGTCCTTTTTTGTTCTAGGATCCCATCTGATATACTACATTACATTTAGTTATCATGTCTTTTTATTTTCTCATACACACCTTGTTTTAAATACCTGTTAGTAGCCACTGAGAACATAACCCCATTAATTTGTGCCACCAAAGTTCACCCTGCCATGTTATAAGCCTGGAAATCTTTCATCATCTGTCCTTAATGCTCCCATGACCTACTTCCTTGAGACTGTTTATATTTAATATGTTAAACTGAAACTTTTTAACTGGTTCATAATTTTCTCAGTTATCCTAGTAGGTTTCTAGAAGTATAGAAACTATACTGACATAAATCTATATAATCACACCTCATTTTTTTACCACTTTTACACCAGCCTAGTAAAAATAATTGAATTTTCAGGTTTCCACTGGATGCTTACTTTTTTGCTGTGGTTTTCTCATTATACTCTTTAGTATATATAGAAAGCAGTAATCCTCAGAAGCTCCCTTCCCCACCTTCCTGAAATGGGAAGGAGTCTCATAATGTTGAGAAGAGGAAGTATCAGAGCATCGTTTTTCTTGGTTATACTCCTGTTTAGAGAAATTAGGAATTGCATGGATTTGGAAGGGGGAAAATGGGGTCCAGAGATAGGAACAGTGGAGCACAGAATGGGATAGAATGCTGATCTCTTACACTACCAGCTGTTATCCCCTGGACTCGTAGGTCCCCAGAACAGTGTTTGGTACATATCAGTTATTCAGGTATTTGAATGAATGAATGAACGAGCAATCAAACGAACAAAAAATACATGTTTTCATGCACATAAGTTATAAAATAGAGTGAGCAAATTCCTAGTAAGGGCAATTTCTCAAAGAAAGAATGGCATTTAATTGCTTGATACAAATGTAGTATCTGTTAATTAACTTATCTCTTATTCTGTCTTACAGAAAACATCAGTAGTGAAGAGAAAGCTAAAAAGAATACCAACAAGCCTCTGCTGGATGAGATTGTGCCTGTGTACCGACGGGACTGTCATGAAGAAGTATATGCTGGCAGCCACCAATATCCAGGAAGAGGGGTCTATCTCCTCAAGTTTGACAACTCTTATTCTTTGTGGAGGTCAAAATCTGTCTACTACAGAGTCTATTATACTAGATAAAGATGTTACACAGAGTCTGGAGTCTAGGGTTGGGCCGAAGATGGCATTTAATTTGGAAATTTCTTTTGACTTTTGTGGAGCATTGGAGTCAGTGTTTACCTTATTGAATTTGGTCTGATGGTTTATGAACTCTTGTTGGGAATGACACTTTCTCTGAGGCCCTTTAACTTGAGTGCTTCGGGGTTAAAAATGATCCCTCAGAATCAAGTCCTTGGGTGCTGACCAGCAGGGTCCCTAGTGAATGCTGAAGTTAATATGAGTTAAGTAATTAAATATCTGAAGTCTCCAAAATAAAACATCCCAACATTGACCCCACTTGGCTGATGGCTAGTCCATTGCTGCCTGCTCTGCGTGTTTTATGAAAGCCCATAGTTACATTGCCTTCTAATTTTAAATCCTTATATTAATAGGCTGTGTCAGATGTACCTGGCTTTGATTGAAGGTCACCATTTTAAAAAATCTTAAAAACTCAAGACCTCACTGAAATAATAGAAAAAGAAGTTGTCTCAATTTGATCTTGTTGTGAATGACCCAGATTGTTTTTGCTTTTGGTGCAGCTGTGTTTAGTTCATAGTTACATTACAGAGGATTATTTTCTGAGATAATGTTACACCAGAATCTTCAAACCTGATTGAGAGTTAAAATATCAAGATATATATAACATCTCAAACATTCTTCTCAGCGAGCCTCCACAAATTCTCAGTCTTTTCATCAGTGATTTATCTTCATCCAAATTACCAGTAGCAAAGCAAAATTAATTCACTTTTTACTTAATTTGACTTCATAGTTCATATCAAATTGAAACTGTTTTCCGCACAGCCAGTTAAGGATTTTATAAATTCAGATTGGTACCTATTGAATTTAAATGTTAATAATTTAAGTATAATTTAGTGATGAAAAGTAATATTGCACTAATATAATATGGAAATCACTGCCAGAGACAGTCCATTCTATTTATAACTGGTTACTACTTAGGCACAAACCCTACATGATTCCTGTTTGGACTTATCAGAATTGGAAATACATATGCACATGCTTAACTTTTATAGCTTTAATCTGTATTATGTCTTTTGATGGGAGGAGGTGTGTCATTGTTTTCCTCACTGAAAACAGATATGGATTAATTGCCTCAAGTTTGTGTAAGTGATTGACTAGTTTAGAGATTCTTGTTTTCAGAAGAAAGTGTGGTATAGATAGAAAATGACAAAGATGGCAATATATACTTAACATTATTATTAATATGTTACTGAAATACTTAGATTTTTAAAATTTCAAATCATAAATCACTTCTCGTAGAAGGGTTTCCATTGATTAGCTGCAGTATATACAGTTCACTACATAAGGGGCTGTTTGAGTTTCTTGTGTACTGCATTTCTTTCTGTTTTTTTAATACCTGGTTTTGTACATATCTAACTGTTCTCTTTTGGTTGTTCCAAAACTGGATTATTTTCTCCTAGGCAGTGCTTCATTTGTGTTTTTAATTTTGATTCAGAAGTAGTCCCAGGTCATAGATGTCCATACTGTTACATCCAGAATATTTGTCAGGCCATCTGTCAGCTCTCATGTACATATGGTATAGAAACCATGGGGCTCAGCACTTCCTAGCTTTTTTGTTTTAAATGAGAAAAATATTGTATTTAAAATGTAAAATAAACTTTTAAAAAGCAGGCATTAATATATATTTCTTCCAGGCTTTGATTACAGGTTTTGTCCTTACACATGTTAAGATGAATTATCTTCTAAAGATACATTGTTCTTGGGAGCAGTGTATGTTACCTTACACATAGCAGCAGTTCCTGTCATGTGTTCATGTCAGACATTTTTGGTTTTGAACTTTTTTATTGCCTTTGGCTGTTGATTAGTACAGTACAAGTACAATTTAAAAAAGATCTTAATATATTTAATCAATTAAAATGTTTATCTGTAACTTGTTGATGTTTCATTAATGTAGTTGCTTTCTGAAGCATTAATACTGTATTTCATCATTTGGGTAGGACAAGAAGAGATGTTTTAAATGACCTTTTCTGTTTTAAAAAAAGGTCTAGTTAAAAAACAAAAGACTATTTCGTCTTTCACTGATTTAGATTCTGCTGTGAATTATCCTAATGCTTAAAATGGGTTTTAAAACTTTCAGACTTCTTGATGTAAAGGAAAAGCACTGACTTCTTATTGAAAGTGGCTTGTTATAAATTGTTTCCCCTACACACAACCATGTGTATAGCTTGTTCCTTGAAGTGCCTGGAGGTGTCCAAAATAGCGCCTGTAGGACAGCACTGTATTCAGTAGATTGCAAAGCAGTATCCCAGTCAGTGTGATTAGAGTGCCAGAAACTATTCTTTTGAAAATTGATCCCACTGAAATGTAGGTGACTTGGACATTAAAAAAAAAATTTTTTTTTTTAATTTGGAGTAAGAATGAGGTTATTATCTTGGTATTTCTACTGAGTGGGAGACAGACAGGAGAACAATTAAGGAGAGCTGTTGATGTGTGAGTACCTCTTAGAAACCATGATGCCGAGTCTTGACCATCTATTTTATGGAAGAGAAGGAACAATCAATTCAAAATAATAAATGATTGCTAATAATTCATTGGGGCTTAGGGTGCAACAGTGTAATCCCCAAACTGTCTTTGTATCTGTCCCCAACCTTTTCTTAATTCGGTTCTGTCAGCAACCTAAAAATGTGTGCATGTGCATCTTCTTGGGGTAGAGCAAATTTTTATATCCATTTATTGACTTTTCAAAATGTGTGTGAATCAGTATTGGATTTATCCACATAGATGAATTTAGGATTCTTTAGTTTTCTTACTGAAAATTTTTCAAGACCCAGTTGATTGTTGTTTGCAAAACCCTTATTTTTAATAATATGTTGTCATTGTTTCAAAGGTTTTTTATTTTTTAACTCCCTATTATAATTGACATGCCACTTTGAAGTTTTGACTTGATTAGGGCACTTAATGTAGTACCAGGAAACTAAATGGCTGACTTTTCCAGAATTGACATTGAGATTTGAACTCAGGCAGTCAGACGTGGGTTAAAAGTATAAATGGGAGCCCTAAACTCATTTCTCTTAGCTATAATGAAAGCTTGGTCTGATTACTTAGTTAACTCTGTGATAAACTGTTGACTTGCACAACTGTATCTGAAAAAAGCACCTGCAAATTGGATTATAAACGCTGGTCTTTTTTTTTACCTTTCTTTTATGGCATTTCTCTATAATTATAACAATTTTTACCCATTTCTAGGATTATCAATTTAAATATCTCCAGTTGAAAATAACGTACTTTTTTTTTTTTTTTAAGCATGGCAGAGTATATAAATTTAGATGTGTTTTTCATAAAATCTACATTTGGTCACTTTTTTTTTATTCCACATTGTATCTTGGAGAACTTTTCCTATTAGTAATATAGATCTCCTGTATTCCTTTAATCTTTTTTACCTTCTTCCATAGAATAGCTATTTGATCATTTTTCTGTTATTGAACATTAGGTTACTTATGATTTTTATCTTTGCAAGTGGTGTTGTTTCAGTGAGCAAATGCCCTTTTATGTGTCTTGCTACAGAGCTACCTTGAGATTTTTTCCAGGGGTAGATACTGAGAAGTGAATTTGCTGGATCATAAGTTCCCTGATTTTTTATTTTAATAGATGCTACCAAATTGTCCTCTGAAGTGTCTGGAGGACAGTAGTGTATGAGAAAACTACTTTTTCTCCATCAACTTTTGCTATTATCACATTTAAGTATTGGGTAAAAAATTTATTTTAGTGTGCGTTTCCTTGATAAATAGCAAAATTAAGCATCCAAGTTTATTGGTCATTTGTATTTCCTTACCTATAAATTGTGTTTGTGTCTTTACTTATTTTTCAATTGGGTAATTATTTTATATTGATTTGTTACCATTTAAAAAATGTACTTTGTTTACTAGTCATCCATTATATATGTTTGAAGTATTTTCTCCCAGTTTATCACTGCTAGTTTGTTAATTTTGTTTATGGTGCTCTGTGGTTTTAGGTCTTTGTTTTTGGTCATAGATGTTTTAAATTATGTTGTCAATTTTATCCTTTTTTCCTTTATGACTTTTGTTTATTTCCATATATGTATATATATAATATGGGTCTGTTTCTGAATTTTGTTCCTCTTATCTGTTTGTCTACTTAACGTAAAATGACATTTTAAACTACTTTAGTTTTACATTTTAATATAAGGCAAATCCCCCAGTTCATTTTATAATTTTCCTTGACTTTTTTTGTACTTTTGCTCTTCCATATGAATTTAATCATCTGCTTGTTTCATGAAATATCTTACTGGGATTTATATTGAAATATTTTGCTGAATTTATAGATTAATTTTTGAATATTCGGTCACTGATTTCTAATATGATCTTAGATTGCCTTTTTAGAAGATTGATAGCTTTGGTTTTTTTCTTAATATCTTCAGTAGAAGAGATGGAAGGTATAGCTCTTAAGTGACCTTTCCTGCCATTATTAGTATACTGGCTAATCTGGGACAGTAGAGACTGGAAAATACAGTGACTCAAATAAGAGAGTTTATTTGCTCTATTGTGTAAGTTAGAGGAGATGAGGTACAGGGGAGGTAGGCTCCTGTACTTTATGAAGTAGTTCAGGATCACAGGTTTTCTTTAATTTTGTATGCATAGTTATGTTTTTGTATGCATAGTCAGAAGCTGGCTGAAACATTCCTGTTTCAGTTAGAGAGGTAATGACAAGTAATTGCACATAGTCACATGGTTCCTCTAGCTGCAAGGACTGTCGGAAATATCTCTAACTGTGCAGTCATGTGGCCAGCTAAAACTCAGAGAAGGGTGAGTGTGTTATGAAAAGAAGGTGGATTCTAGTGGGCAGTTAGCAAACTGCCCCACTGCCCTGGTCGTTTGTTAGTGGGTTTTAAAATATATAACTTCCATTGACTTTTTCCCCATTATAAATGCTATTTATTGGAGAAAATTTAGTATAGATATACACAAAAAAGAATAAAACTAGAATTATAAATCTACCTTTGAGAACTAATGGGTATCATCATTTTGGTAATTTTGCTTCTGGTCTTTTTTTCTGATTTTCAATTATGATGTAATTCTAGCATACAGAAAAGTATAGGGAGTAATCTGGTGAGTATTTAACCTCCATCCATATTGGTCACATCTCACCATTTTTCCGTATTTGTTTCATATCTTGTCTAAGTAATAAAACATAATGAATTTGAGCCCTATTTACCTTTCCTTGATTGCCATTCCCCTTTCTTTCTCTCAAAGGCAATTATTATCCTGATTTTGGTGTTTATCATTCCATATGTTTCTTTTTTTTTTTTTAAGAGAGAGGGAGGAAGGGAAGGAAAGACAGAGAAGGAAGGAAGGATGGAAGGAAGGAAGGGAGGAAGAAAGGGAAACATTTTTAAACATTTTCTTGTTTTATTATATTTTGTTTGTTTGTTTGTTTTTTACATGGGCTGGGGCCGGGAATCGAACCGGGGTCCTCCGGCACGGCAGGCAAGCACTCTTGCCCGCTGAGCCACCGCGGCCCGCCCCATATGTTTCTTATAAGAGATATGTTACCATTAAAAACTAGATAATGTAGTTTTCCCAAGATGCTTTTGAATTCTGTATGAATTGATATCATTCAACATTTGTTTTTTCCAAATCACATTGTTTTTTAGTGGTATCGAGGTGATTGATTAACTCTAGTAGAATCCATTATATAGATATTGTGTGTTACCATCTAGTCCTCCTCCTGCTATTGGACATTTAGGGGCTCCCCAGGTATTCTTGTATGGGTCTGCTAATGCCATGTGCAAGAGTTTCTCTCATGTATCTTCCAAGAACTAGAATGATACAGTTATGAGCTGTGTAGATTTTCAGCTGTTCTAGATATGCAGCGTTGCTTTTTATTTTTTGAGGCAGAGGGTGTGCATGGTCCAGGAATCAAACCCGGGTCTCCCACGTGAAAGACAAGCTTTCTACCACTGAGCCATGTGCACCCCAGAGTTGCTTTTGAAATAATTGTCACACTTCTAGTTTCTGTTCCACAATGCATTAAATGTTTCTGTTCCACATTTTGGTTAACAGTTGTAATTGTTAGATTTTATAATTTTACCAATCTGATGATTGTAACATAGAATATCTGTGGTTTAATTTGCATTTCCTTAATAACCAGTGAGGGGGTGGGCCACGGTGGCTCAGCAGACAGAGTTCTCGCCTGCCATGCCCGGGACCTGGGTTCGATTTCCAGTGCCTGCCCATATAAAAAATAATAATAATAATATAACCAGTGAGGATAAGCATCTTTTCATATTTACTGGTCTTTTGTAAATTGCATATTTATATCCTTTTATCCATTTTCTATTAGACTTTTTCTTGATTTGTGAGAGTACTTTAAATATTCTGGATGTTGTATCTTTTGTCATGTCCACCACAAATAACTTGTGCCAGGCTTTGTCTTTTTGTTTTATAATGTCTATTATTATTTACAAGTTTTTACTTTTACTACCCCCCCCACCCCATTCACAAACTTATTACAAAGCTATAGTAATCACAGCAGTGTGGTACATACACATACCCCAATGGAATAGAATTGAGGGCCCCAAAACAAACCCCCATATCTGTGGCCAAATAATTGCCAACAAGGGTGCTAAGTCCACTCAGTGAAAAAAGAACAGTTTCCTAAACAAACAATTTATTTTTGATTTTTTACTTTATTCCTGAGGATAAGGATACTCTTCTTTATTTTCTTCTGAAAGTGTACAAGTGTGGCATTTACCAATTAGATCTCATGCATTTGAAATTCATTTTTGGTGCATGATAAGAGTTTGATTCTGCTTTATTTTTTCATACGGATAACCAGTTATCCCCATACTATTCATAGACTAGTTCTCCTTTACCTATGATTTGTAATGCTACTTTTATGTACCAAACCTCCATATATATCTGAGTCTATTTCTGTAAATGGTCATATTTTGTCTGTTCGTGTACCAATATCACACTGTCTTTATTACTTTGGCTTTAAAATATGCCTTGTTGTCTGGTAGAGTGAGAGTCCCACCTCTCCCAATTATTTTTTTAAATTGTTTTGGCTAATTTGGGTCCTTTGCTTTTCCATATGGACTTGACTTTTGTTCATTTTTTTCCTTTTTAAATTTTTGAGTGCTAGAATATTTACATCATTCAGAATTCAAAAGATACAAAGGCTTATATAATTCCTAACTTCCTACCCTTGTCCCCAGCCATGCAAGGAATTCACATTTTTCTCCTTTAAGGCAATCTGTATTGTCAGTTTCATGTGTGTTATGCATATCAAAGTAGATAAGTACAAATTTATAAATTCTTCCCCTATTTATACCCTATTTTACAACTTTTTTCACTTAAAAACATTTTGGCAATCTTTCTATATCATTATATAAGATCTTCCTCCTTCTTCTCTATGAATGTACAGTATTTGATTGGTGGATGGACCAGTGGATTTTCCTGCCTCACTTATAAAGGACATTTAGGTTGTTTCCAATCTGCCATTCAGATTTTGCAGTGAATGATCATGTTTCTAAATTATTCTGCAAATGTATCTCATTTTATAATTTAATTTGTCTTAGGAGCAATCCTGAGCATCCTTAAGTCTCATACCTTTTTTGTTATTGTAGATTATAACTTTATTTTTTAATATCAGGTTTATTGACGTATAATTTATATACAGGAAAATGGACCTTTTTAAATGTACAGTGAGCTGTCATCATGCCAGTAATTTCTGTCTTGTCCCCCATTGGAGTCAGTCCCTTTTTCTGCTCCCCTCACAATCAAAAATTTAACTTTGCTAGAATGTCATATAAATATAATCATACAGCATGTGCCCTTTGGTGTCTGGCTTCTTTCACTTAACGTAATACTTTGAGACTCATGCTTGTTAATGTATCACTAGCCCATCTTTTTACTGAGAAATATTCCACTTGTATACACACTATCCATTCTCCTGTTGATATTTGGGTTTTTCTAGATTTTGGTGACTGCATAAAGCTGTTCTTAACATTTATATATAGGTCTTTGTGTAGACAAATGTCATTTCTCCTGGGTTAGTTATCTAGAAGTAAGCTTGCCAGCTCCTGTACTAAGTATGTGTTTAATTTTTTTAAAACTGCCAAAATGTTTTCCAAAGTTAATGTGCCATTTTTCATTTCTACCAGCATTGTATATGTGTTTTAGTTGTTCTGCATCCTCATTAGCACTTTATAGATGATCATGCCTCCACAAAAAAGACAGTTTTCTTTCTAATGCGCATTTCTTTTCTTTCTTTTTCTTGTCTTATTGCACTAACTAGAACTTCCAGTGTTTAATAGGAGTGGTAAGAATGAACATCCTTGCTTTATTCCATCTTAAGGGGAAAGCATTCAGTCTTTAACCATTAAGAATGGTATTAGCTGTAGGTTCTTCTAGATACCCTGTGTCAGATTGAGGAAGTTCCCTTCTATTCTTAAGGTTTACTTGAGCTTTTTTATTATCAAGGGATGTTGACTTTTGTCAAATGCTTTTTCTCCATTTCTGGAGATTTATGGATTTTCTTTAATGGTCTTGGTATGATGATTTACATTGATTGCTTTTTGAACTTCATATGAACTTTGCATTTCTGGAATAACCCCACTTGGTAGTTATACTTTGTTCTAATATTGCTGGATTTGATTTGCTTTGTGTTTTGTTAAAGAGCTTTATGTCTGTTTATAAAGGGAGTGATCTGTAGTTCTTTTTTCTGGTAATATAACTTTACCTGGTTCTGGTGTCAGGGTAATGAAGGACTCATAAAATTAGTTGGGAAGTATGCCTTCTGCTATATTCTGGAAGGGTTTCTGTAGGATCGGTATTATTTCTTCTTTAAATATTGGTAGAGTTTTCCAATGAAGCCATGTAGGATCTGTAGTGATGTCTCCTCTTTCATTCCCATTGGTAATTTTTGTCTACTCTTCTTTTGATCTGATTTGCTAAAGGTTTATCATTTTATTGATCATTTCAAAGAATCATGTGGGTTTCATTGATGTTTTTTCCCCCATGTATATATATATATATTTTTTTGGAAGGGCAGGCATTGGGACTTGAACTCCCCTATGTTTTTTGTATTTTAAATTTAATTGATTTCCCCTCTTATTTCTTTCCTTCTGCTTGTTTTGGGTTTAATCTGTTTTTTCTTTTTACTGAATTTTTTCTAATATCATTTAAAGCTATAAATGGTAAGCACTGCTTTATCTGCACCAGTAAATTTTGATATGTGAGTTTTTGCTTGCATTTAGTTTAAAATATTTTCTAATTGGCTTTGTGATTTCTTCTTGGCATGGGTATTTTAGGAGTACATAGCTTAATTTTGAAATATTAGGGGAGATTTCCCAATTTTTTTTCTGTCCTTGATTTTTAATTTAATTCCTTTGCAGTTGGAGAATGTGTCTTATGTGACTTCAATTGTGTTATATTTACTGGGACTTGTTTTATATTCCAGAATATTCTCTCTTGGTGGATATTCCATGTTTACTTGAATAGAATATATAGTCTATTGTTGGGCTAAGTGTTCTAAGTGTCAAGCAGTTGGATGGTCAGCAGTGGTGTAAGCATCTTCTTTATCTTCACTGATGTTATGTTTATTTCTTCTCTCAATTACCAAGAGAGGAGTATTGAAATCTTTAATTAAATTGTGGGTTTATCTATTTCTCCTTTTAGTTTTATCAGTTTCTGCTTAGTGTATTTTGAAACTTTTAATGGGTATATACACACTTATGATTAAGTCTTGTTGAATTGATCCCCTCATTATTACATTTCTCTTCATCCCTAGTTATATTCTTTGACCTGAAGTTTATTTAGTATGGTATTGATATAGACACTCAAACTTTCTTTGACTAAAGTGCACATAGTACCCCATCCTTTTCCTTTTAACCTTAAATCTATGTCTTTATAATCAGAGTAGGTTTCCTGTTAACAGCACATATGGGGGGATGGTGTGTCTGTGTGTGTGTACAATCTGACAGTCTCTTTCTTTTAATTGGGGTATTTAGATAATTTACATTTAGATCTACAATCTTGCTGCTCTCTTTTGCTTTATTCCAATGATTCTTTAGGTTTTTCCCCTCCTTTTTATGACCTCCTTTTGAATTGAATATATTTTATGATTCCATTTTATCTCTATTATTAGCTTTATAAATAATTTTGTTTGGTTTTGGTTTGTTTGTTTAGAGTTTGAAAACAGGGTTCATGATATATATCTTTGTATATGACAGTTTACCTTCAAGTAACATTCATGTACAGTGTAAGAACATTGCAGCAGTATATTTCCATTTCCTCCTTAATGGTTTTAAAATATATTTTTGCCTAGGCTTTGAAGGCCAGAGGATTTATTTCACTTTTCCGGTGGCTGAAGGCTTTTGCTTCATTGTAAAGAAGGGTTCTGCAGAAGTGGGCGAGGGTTGCATACCTGTCCCCCAAGAGCAGCAAATCCTTGTGAGTTCCCTATCTGGGTCTCTCAGCTGTTCGATAGTGATGACATTAGCTCACACTTGGACTTTAAAAAGTCATTTAACATTTTAGCACACTTCTTATTCCCTAGCTCAATAGCAGCCATCTTTTTCTTCCATGCTCAGCCATAGTGAAAGAGTTTCTAGTCTATACTGTATTTGGGTAGGGTTGTCACTCTTTGGAGTTCAGTTTACTTCATTGCTTTGCAGTTTCACCTCTCAGAATAACCCAAGAGAAGTTACGATTTTGAATATTATCTGTTTTCTTCTCCTTGTTAGTATAGTAATGAAGTTCTCTTAAACCTTTCTTTGTCTTTACCAGGAGTGAAACCTAGATATATATTATATATATATATTTTATATATATATGTTTTTTTTTTAATTTTATTCTAGTAACATACATATAATCTAAAATTTCCAGTTTTAACCACTTTCACATATACAGCTCAGGGGTGTTAATTACATTCATAGTATTACGTTACCATCACCACCATCCATTACCAAAACTCCTTCATCACAAACAGAACCTCTTTACCAACTAAGTGTTGACATCCCACTCCCTCCTCCCACCTGTATTCTAGTTTCTGGTTGTATGTATGTGCATATTCTAATTATTTCATATCAGTGAGAGCATACAATATTTGTCCTTTTATGTCTGGCTTATTTCACTTAAAATGATGTTTTCAGAGTTCATCCATGTTGTCATGTGAATAGAGAATCATTCCTTTTTTTTTTTTTTTTTTTGGTCTCCAGCATGGCAGGCAAGAATTCTGCCAGTAAGCCACCGTTGCACTGCCCATCATTCCTTTTTAAAGCTGAATAACAGTCCATTGTATGTTCATCTGTTGTTGAATGCTTACTTGGGTTAATTCCATCTTTTGAGAATTGTGAGTAATGTTGCTGTGAATATAAGTGTGCAAATATCTGTTCAAGTCCCTGTTTCTTTGTATATTTTGTAAGCTTTTGCTGAAAACTGGACTTCTGATATTTTAATGTGCTATTGCTGAAATTTAGACTCCGAGGCATCTCTTCCTTAAGTTGTATCCAGCTATTCTTATGGATAGAACTTTGTTTGATTGCCAGGAGCTAACAAAAAAATAAAAATCAAAGAAGGAAAAAACTATATTTCCCATTCTTTGCAGATTGACCTGTGTTGAGACCTCTGGTCCAGGGTTTATTTATACAATGGATTGTATAAGAATAGCTCCAGTCCAAACCCTAGGGTCCTCCCTGATCCTCCCCGCAGGCAGTCTCACCTGGGGCGTACATGCATGGCCCCAGGAGTTCTCTCTCTACATAATAACAGATATTCCCCACTTCCCTGGGGCAGCTAACAGATCTTTGCCCCAGGCAGTATGACTTGACTTCTCTCCCACAGCATTCTGTTGGAGAGCTCAGTGAGCAGCCTTCTGCATAAAGGGCATTTCTGGAATAGCAAATTCCTCAGGCCACCATCTCACAGATTAAGCCAGACAAACATGCTCCTGTTATGTGCCTGAGGAAGCAGGTTCAAGGGCCTGCACTGGGAGCACAGACCACCCCTGTGCCCAGCCAGTAAGGGAAAATGTCTTTTTTTTTTTTTTTAAATTCAGTGCTCACCCTGATACTACAGACCTCTTAAGTGTTTTCTGAGAAAGATGTTTCTGCCAGTTCTTGCTTGTTCAGAGTTTGTATGGGAACAGAGCCGTGAAACATCTTATCCCACCATCCTGGTTGGAGTAGGTGCCCCACTCTATATTTTACTGTGTTACTCTGGGATTTAGTCACTGAACTGTCTGTTCCTTAAGTTTGTATCCAGCTAGTGAGATGACAGAGGTTTGTTGTTTTGTTTTTTGTTTGCACAATAGCCTTTAATATTTTTTCTTAAAAAACTTACAAAAGAGAAAGGAATGCAAAGTTTTTTCAGCATATTGACTTCATTAAAGAGGGTTTTATATAAACCATAAGATAAAATTTGAAAAGATTATAGAGGAAACAGTGTTAAAGGAAGTTTAAAGGAAAGAAAATTTTAAGTCACAGGAAAGCACTAGCCTAATGGCTTATTTCTTAATGTTTCTCAAAAGATAGAATGTAAATTAGAGCAACTGTTTTGTTTAGAGTGGTTGTAAGACCAGGCAAGTGAAATCTGACTTTAGATTCTGTCACACAAAACCAAACATGGAAGAAGTTAAACTTTTAAGTATTCTATCTAAATATATAAAAAGCTTCTTTGACAAATAGAGCAGGCTTTATATTGGTGAAGATGGTAATTTTTCTAAGCTGCTTCCTTCTGATTAATCCAGTTGCTCTCTGAGAGAAAAAAAAGTTAGGAGTTACAGTTGCAACAGCTGTAAAAGAAACAGTATAAAAAGTTCTGATGTTGTTAGTCTAGTAATTGATATTTTTTGAATTGAAATTTTGGTAAGTTTAGATTCCTTGTTTAAAATGATTTTTTAAAAATGTGTAGTGGAGTGTGGCCTAAACAATAAGAACATTAATAAGCAAAATAGGGAAAGACTAGATGTACACTTCAGGTATAATTAATTTAAGAGACAAAGAAGGACAAAATCCTCACTCATCCAGAAATTAGAGGTTACAGTGAGGTAAGAGGAAAGTCTTGGATATATTACTACTAACTCTATTTACAGTACCTATTTGAAAGGAGTATTTATATCAGAAATCTTAGAATTCTCTTTGTATATTATAAATTTTATAAATCTTATCTGAAATCCAACCATCACTTAGTCCTCCCTTTAGTACTCTTTCCAGAAACCCTGACACTCTCCCATCAGTGATCTCAAGGAGTCTTTTCAGCATGATTATTTCTCAAGAAAAGGAAATTTTACTTTGAGCATTAAGACACATACATGGTTTTGCCACATTTATTAAATGGCCCTTGAAGTGTGTGATCTTTGGTTGAAGGTAGAAGATAGCCATATTGGTTTGAGGGGAGTTGTTACCTTGAGAAATCTTTCTGAAAATCACTCTTCTTGAGAAGCTCTCCTTTTTGGTATTTATCCAGTTTTTCAAGAAATTTTTCAAAAATTTTCACATAAGGAGCTAGCCCAGTTGTATAATCTCTGGTTCTACGTTTGATGTCAGACTCAGCTTCATTCTCTTCTTCCTCTTCGTTAGTGGAAATGGTGTTCAGTTCATGACAGATGGAACTTATGGTTGAAACAGCAAATGGGTCAAAGTGATCCACATTCTGTAAATCAATAGTAACAGAAATGCAACCTGTTTAGGGTGAACACTAAAAGGGCTCTTTAGTAAATGATTGAGTCCTTTGCTAACATTGATATCTAGCCGTGGAAAACGTGGAATATGATCTCCCATTCTAGCCAGGGCCCACATTTGTCATTTTTTATATTCTAGCATCTGCTGGTTACTTTCTTCAAATACTCCAATGCTGAAGTGAACTGTGATGCTTTTGGAAATCTTGCTGAAGTTCATCATGAATTGTTTCAGGAATAAAGGCTAAGATCTTATCCCAGCTTGATTTATTTTCAAGAATATGTTGATTGACCAAGGCATAGTCTTCAAAGTATTTTTTATTTTTATAGACTTTCTGACGAAAGGGTGAATTCTTTCACCGAGGTGAACTTTCTTTTTAGCTTCTTGACCACCCGTTAGAAGACTCAAATACTCAGCTATCCCAGAACGTACTGTGGAGGACAGTTTTCTAATCAATTCATCACAAACCCAACAATGAACACCTTTCCTTCCAAAATATATATACCTAGAGATGATGCTTGAATCCAAAGTCCTCCTTTAATGCTTGGTCGATGATGTGTATGGCCATTGTCATGAGGGTCCAACACTTAGAACATAATGTCTGCAGAACTACATCATCTCCTCACATCGTCATAGCCTGTCATATCAGTGTCAAACACCAGCACTTTTTCCTGAGCCTGGAAAGTTCCCAGCTTCACAGTATTGTATTGACTAGGTCTGTGGGAATATATTGCACCTATGTTAATCTTGTATGGATTCAATTTTCTGCATTTCCTTTTCCAGCTCACCCTGGTTGATGAACGATTGGTAGCGAATGTAAAAATCATCTTGCAAAGTGAATGAAAATGCATGGTGCTGAAAATAATTCTTTATCATTCCGCCATAGTTGAGCCAGGGATAGTACTGGACATAGGGAAAGAGCCTCCAGTAATAAAGCTTAGGCAGTTCAGGCAGCTTGGAGGGGTCAGATGTCTCCATAGCGTAACAAACTCAATGCAGGTAGGATTAGCGCAGGAATTGGCCATCAGAGGTTTTCTTGAGTGCCAGTAGCTAACAAAAACAAACCTACCAACATGTTAAAAAAAAAAACCTTTCGTGGTCTTTGTAAATTGGCTCTGTGTGACTGGTGCTCTCCTTCAGAATTTAAACCTGCCAGTAAGATCAGCCCAAGGCAAAAATGCATGGTCCTCTTTTCTGAGCCTGCTTCTTGACCTGGGTAATGCTTTGTGGCCTTAGAACAGGAATCCAGATGCCCCTTTACTTCCTGTGCAATCAAACCCCAGCCCCCACCCCAGCAGTCTAGTGTATGTCTTGAATCTGTTAATCCTTTACCCCAGGCAACTTTGATTTAGTTGTTTCTTACCCTGCTTTACATGTAAGCAAACTCCTGTCTCCTGAGCTCGCCTGGGAAAAGGAGTCAGAAGTGTCCTGGTTCATTCATTCTTGCTGTCTACCTGGTAGGTTGGCACTAACATACAGGCACCTGAGTGTGTGCGTAGTGGCAACAGTTCCTTCTGGAAAAGGGCCAGGGACCTAGGATGAGAGCACTGGCCAGCAAAGATATCAGGGAGCTCCTGTTTTTATGTTGTGCTTTCTTGATTTGGCACTTGCCTGGTTATTGAAACATTTTAACTGTTCCATAATTCTAAGGAAAATGACTCTGCCAATTTTTGCTAATTAATCAAAGATTCTATGGAGGAATGGAACCCTGAGGCATCTTAACACCACCATCTTGGTGGACCAGAGCTCCAAAAGTGGAATCCAGGTATACTTTTAATTAATATACATTTTCTCATTGTTTATTGTTAATTGTCTTGCATATCTTGTATACAGGAGTCATTGTCTCCTAGAATTAAGTTATTTATTTTGAGGATAGTTCACTTTTTTTCTCTCCAGGACAAGATCTGTTGACCCCTGAATTCAGACATGGCAATTGTACCAACTTGGTGACAGATTGATTTTTTTTTTTACTTTTTTTTGTTGTAAAATATAACATATATACTGAAAAGTTATAAATTTCAAAGTACAATTTAACAAGTAGCTATAGAGCACATTTCAAAGTATAGTATAAGTTATAGTTCCACGATTTCAGGTTTTTCCTTCTGGCTGTTGTAATATATTAGAAACTAAAAAGAAATACATATATAATGATTTAATAGTCAATCCTTTGTTAAATCCTAACTTTTTTTGTTACAACTCCTTCCCCTCACTTGATCATTCTCTCAATCTTCAGGGATATTTGGACAATGATCATTCTAACTTCTTCGTGTTGAAAAGAGATGCCAACATTATGGGTTGGGGAAATGCAGTTGGTTGATGTTCTGGGAGAGAGTGGTACCTCTAAGTTTCAGGGTTTATCTGGCATAGGAATAATCTGGAGGTTTTAAGTTTCTGAAAATTAAAATTAATAGAAAAGACTTTCATAGAAGACAGATTGATTTTTTAAGCAGTAAGGATAGAAGAGGTTAGGGGAGAGAAAGTAATGCTGCCCACATCTACCCACTGGGCTTCAGGATTATACTGAGCTTCAGGGCCAAGGTCTGATTAAGACAAAGATTTGTCATAGGCGATTGTTGATGGAACTTTGAGGCCTGCATTCAGTACAAGTTCCCCTTTGTGCTATCAGAGCCTTCTATTTGACTAATGATATTCTTCTTGGGGCTTTTTGCCTTTTTTTTTAAGACCATGTTCTCAACCATCTGTGACAAAACCGGAGTTACAGGATTTTAGTCTTGTATAGTCCTTCCACAGTGATTGTTGGGTACTACTCAGAGGTCAGCCTTTTCTAAATAAGGTGACTGCCCCCACCACTGGACTAAAATTCTCATCACATCATTTTAGTTTCCTTGGCTGCTCAGGCAAATACCATGCAATGGGTTGGATTAAACAATAGGAATTTAATGACTAACTGTCTTGAGGCCAGGAGAAGTTTAAACCAAGGCCTTATCAAGATGATGCTTTCTTCCTGAAGACTGGTGTTCAAGGGCTGCTTGCTGGTAATCCGTGGTCCTGGACGTCTCTGTTACTTGGCAATGCGTATGGTGGCCTCTCCTGGCCTCTTCCTTCTCTTCTAGTTCTGTTGATGTTCAGCTTCACCTGCTCCCTTTGTGGCTTTCAGTTTCTCAGCCTGAATTTCATTCTGCTCCAGTTAATAGGATTAAGATCTGTCCTGATTGAGTTGGGCCTCAAAGGATATTACATTGGATTCATACCCATAGGAATGGATTAAGTTTAAGAACATGCTTTTCTGGGATTCATAGCTTCAAACCAACAATCTCTTTGTTGTTAAAGGAATTGACAGCTTGGGTTTCGGACAGTTCACTGGTGGCTCAGTGGCAGAATTCTTGCCTGCTGTGTCAGAGACCAGAGTTCGATTCCCGGAGCCTGTCCACGTTTAAAAAAACAAACAAAAAAAGACTTGGGTTTCTTTGCAGTATTCTGCTGTGTTTACCACTCCTTCCTTCCTTGAAATTCTTTGCTTCACTGTCTTCCAGCAGTCTCTACTGTATTCCAGCTGCCTCTCTGGGTACTCTTTCACCCTCTCCTTGGCCTTGGGTTCCCCATCTGTCTCCTAAAGGCCGATGTCCCCTAGTATTCTATCTTCAGCCCTCTTTCCCCTTCCATTGAGCTAGGGGAGGCAATATTGCCTAGCCCCACCCATTTTTGGCCCAGAAATGAGATTTTTTGGCTTTCTTAGCAATTTTAATGAGGTCTTGTGTGTAAAACACACAACCAGTAAATAAACAGTGTTTGTTAGCAGTCAATAGAATTTGTGTGGGAGGGAGGGCTTCTCATTTGCACCTTGGTCCCCATGGATCCAGGCTGTGGTGATACATGAACCCCCTGGAATCTAAATGCAAGGTTTGTACGTGTGAGCATTTAACTCAGTTTCTACCCTCGTAGCAAAGGACTCTGTGATCCCAGAAGTTATTGCTCACTACTCTGCATTCTGGGTGATCTCTCCTCCAGCTCCCACCAACTCCTCAGTATTCATCCCCAGCCCAGCTTTAAACTGGTGTAAGGAGTGCACGGTTCTAAAAGGAAGCTCATTCACCGCCAGAGCAGGAAATGGAATGGACTTTGGAACTGGGAGAGGAGAGAGGTACTAGAGAAAGGCTGGCTGGCCCGAGCACGGAAGTGGCTGAAGACTATGAAGGTGCTGACCCACACCCAGATTGTTCAGTGAAAAGACTGGCTTTATGGACACAAAGCTGTGGAGTCAGCCCATTGCTGAGCAGAAACAGGATGATCAACTCCTCAGCCTGACACTTTCACTGAGTGCTCTCTGCAAGTGACAGGGATGTTACTGGGCTGTCCAGATACGAGGCTAGGGAGCAGTTTGGGCCACGGTTTCTGCAGCATTCATTAATATTTCATTGCACAGATACTCCTTGCGCACCTGCGCTACCAGTCGGTGCCAGAAACTGATGATACTGGGGTATATGCTGGCCTGCTGGCAAACAACTAACAAGTCAAAAAAGAAATGAAATAATGCCAGATAATGAGAAAGCGATAAAGTGACTGAAGATGTGGTACTGTGACTGGGGCTGCTAATATAGCTTGGGAGGTCAGGAAAGGAGATATTTTGTCTGAAGCCTAAATAAAGTCAATCCTGTGCAGATGTGGGGTCAGAGCCTTCAGATTGTGGACAGTCCTGAGGCAGGAACAAGTCTTGTGTGTTTGAAGAAAGAAAGTGACCAGTTAGAATTGAGAGTTGGGGGAAGTAATAGGGGAACGAGGTCAGAGAAAAATAAGGCAGGGCCCAATCGCAGAGCCCCTTCTGGGCCAGGCTAAGTGGTCTTAGATTTTATGCCACGTGCAGTGGGAAGGATGTTAAACTGAGGAGTGACATGGTCTGTTTGCTTTTCTGGCTACTCTATTGAGAATGGGGAAGCAAGAGTAGAAGGATGGAGACACTTAAGAGGCTGCTGCAGTGGACCAGGTGAGGTGACAGGCTTGAACTAGGGTGTGGCAGTGAGGGTGGGGAAGTGGGTTAAATTCAGGATACATCTTAGAGCTGGCAGGTGCGGCTCCGTCCTGAGCAGCCGTGTGCAGAGGAATTGCTGCGCCCTGCCCCTGTGAGTATCACCACACCAGATGGGGGTGGGGGAGAGCTTGGGCAGTGTAAAAGCGCCCCTTGGGGCTCTCCACTGGAGACCACATGAACAAGTATCCACCCTTTAAACGTGGGAGGTTCCAGGGCCCTTGGTCAGATAGGAGGAAGCATCTGGGGAGGGGTAGGTAAGTCTGCAGATACTAAGGGTAGGGGGGCTGAGTGGTGTATTTAGAAACAGCGGGGCGGGGGGGGGGGGCTGTTAATCATGCTCAAAATGATGCCCCAGTTAAATTAAGCTATCCAGGTACCTACTGGATGCTACTGTGGAATCTACAAACTCTCAGGGTCCAAAACTTGCCCCAAATCTTCCCATCTCCAAAATCCCCCATGTTAGTGAATAGTGTTCTCTTTAAATTCTCCCTCTGACTCCCCCCACCCCATCAGCCTCCAAGTCCTTTTGATCCACCTCCTGAATATCTCCCACTTCCACCTCTGTGCCTGCGTCATCACTGCGCTGCTCGCTATGGCACTGTCAGAGCCTCCAGGCACCCGCATCGTTCTCTGTGATCTGGGCCAGAAAGCTTTCCATAAGGCAAATCTTAACATGTTCTTCCTCAGCTTAGAACTCAAACTTGGGGCCTGGGAGGTAGATGATTTCCTTTCCCAGAAGGCTTGCTTCTAAGATTGCTCTCGCTCCCTTCCTGAGGAGGGGGCTAAGGGCTGCTCCCTGGGATCTCGGTTTGCCAGCTGCTCCCGTGGGGCTGGGGTTCTCTCTGGAAAGCCAGTGCTGAGGAGGCTACCACAGTGGCCTGCCAGAGTGCCAGGAAGATATGGGGTTTTCCTGGTTGGCACCAAGAGACCCTTGACCCACCTCCCATTTCCTGCGCCCATTGCCTGGGCTTAGACAGGAGAAGGTGCAAGGACATGCTGATTAATTGGAACTTGCAGCTCCCTGACCCAGTTCCTCATTTAGGCCACTTCTGGAAGCATGTTCCCACAGCAGCAGCAGTATCACCTGGGAACTTGTTAGAAATGCGACTATCACCCCTACCCTAGACCTCCAGAATTTGAAACTCTAGGACTGGGTCCCAGCCATCTGTATCTTCATAAGTCCTCAGGTGTTTCATGCACACTAGAGTTTGAGAACCACTGCTTTACCTGGGAACTCAACAGTTTGTCTGGAACTCTCCCAGCTTTAGCACTGAAAGTTGTGAGAAATCTTTCAGTCCCAAGCAAACTGGGATTGTTGGTCACCATTAGGTTTAGGTCTTGTGTTCCATTATCCAATGCCGTGAAATATCACAACCCCACACTGTAATAATGACTTAAAGCAATATTAATTTTCTCATGAATCTGCAATTGGCCAAGGACATCTCATGCTGCTCCACTGTTCTCTGTAGCATCTCTAGGACTCAGGTCTGGAGTCACCTCAAGGTTCGCTCACTCCCATCTGACTGGTGCTGAGATGACTCAGACCACAGGGGACTGGACCAGCTGAGGTTCTCAGCCATCTCTGGCTATACCTGGTATTTCCAGTAGGGCAACTCAGGATAGGACTTCCAACTATCAGCTAAGGGATCCCAAAGGCTATGTCCCAAGAGAGAATGCCAGTGAAAGCTGTAGCATCCCAGAACATCACTTCCAAATTAGTCACATGTCCACCCAGATCCCAGGGGAGGGAACTTATCTCAAGCTCAGTAAAAGTGTCAGCATCACATTGTAAGAGGAGCATGCGGGGTGAGATACAGGTGCAGACAACTGGGAGGTCTACTCTGCCACACCTTGTCTCCTGTTCAAGCACAGAAAATTGAGGGGAGTTCCAATAAGCTACAATTCATTCTTCCTTCTCCCTTCTATCTGCTAAGTTAACTGAATCTCCAGTTCTGCTAGGAGCTGGAAGTAGGGACTAAAATGCAGTGCTTCAAATTCATTTATTTATTTTTAAAGGCAGGTCTGAGCTACAGTTCTGATAAATAGGGACAACTTCTAATGCTGGGAAGAGGAACAAGCCTGGGGCACTGGCATGGCTGGATAGCGCATCCTGGGGGACTCTGAACTTAGGGAGGAGAGCGGATGACAGGAAGGAGGAAGAGGGGTGGGGTGGGGGGAGGGATATGCTGCTGCTTTGAAAGTTTCCTGGATAAAAAGTAATAAGGACCACAGCCCTTCTTGCCTGGGTGAGGGCTTTCAGGGTTTCAGAGCACCCTCCTTTGCACCAACACTGATTCTCAGTTGAGTTTTAGAACTGTGCCCCTAGTACATTGCAGTTTGTCCGGTGTCTATTTCCTCTGCCTGACAGTGAACACCACTGGGGACAGGGACTATTCTTCAAATCATCACTGAGCCCGGCATGGCCCCTCCCCCCAATCTCCCATCCAGATCCAGTGTATTTCACAGAACAGGGCTCATCTGCGGGTTCCAGCAATACTGAGAACAGAACCAGTCTCACCACACTTCTTACAGTCCAGCCACTGGGAGCACTTTCTGAACTCGTACGAATGAGAGGAAAGCAGCCCTGTCCGACAGCTTGAATTTCAGCCCTCGCCCCCCTCCCCACCCCCACCCCCCCAATCCCACCTTGGCCTTTGTAGGCTTGGGAGAATCTTTACTCCTCCTCTGGGACTCGGATCCACTTAAACTGCAGCAAGTTGGGTCCTCCAACCAGTTTCATTTTCCTGGCCTCAGTGCCATCTAGTGGACACACGTGGATTGGCGTGGACCACAGGCCTATCCTTCCACAAGTAGCAAAACCAGCAAATTAAACCTGGTCCCATGTAGTACCTCAAAGCCCCAAACCCACAGTCTCAGCCACCTCCCACCTCAGCTCACTGCCAGCCTTTTCTTCAACACAAGCCAACATGCCTTCACCTCAGATTAACAGGAACTCCTCCCCTAACATTCCATGGTCTGTACCCAAATTTGTGTACAGAAATGGACATTTGTTATAGCAATGCTGAATGAAACATCCACAAGTCCATCAAGATGGAGTATTCTTCAGAATGTTGTGTAATTATATGAAATATAATAAGGAAAGTGTACTTAACTGGAAACATCTTCAACAAGCAAATTTAAGAACAGTATGTACAGTATGATCCCTTTTAGTAAAAGAGACAGACAAACCTAGACCTATTATTTACATGTAAGTTTGAAAATGTATGAGAGGAGACATCAGAACACACACCAAACTAATACAAGGAGCTCTGGGGAGAGGAGGGGCCATGAAGGGTGAGAAGGTCTTTCCTTTTACACACTTACTGTATCTTTTTAAAGTTTTTAAGGCAAAAGGTAACTTTGCCACCGTATGAGTCCCAGGTGCTGCAAGGATGAGCGTAGCTGGCCTTCTGACCTTCTGACCTTCTGATGATGGCTCTTTATCCCTGCTTTCTGAGCATCAGGTTCCCCAGGACGGCTCCTCCTCAGCCCTGCTCCTCTTCCCACACACCAGCGGTGGCCGCCCAGCCTCGACAAGGCCCTTCTCAGCCACCTGGCCTTTTCCCAAGCACTCAGGCAGTCTGGCTGCTTGTCTGTGCAAGGCCTTGGTGGCTCAGCAGGAGCATTCCTTCGTGTTTAGGGGCAGTCTCTTTTGTACAGAGCATCGTGGGAGCCAGGTCCCTCCTCCCATGTCAGAGGCTGAAGCTGGGCAGCCATTCCCTCTCCATCCCCTGGACAGCTGGCGTGCAGGGCCCTGGCCCAGTCTCGGGCAGCTGGGAGCTCTCCTGTGTCCAGCAACACTGTGGTCCAGTAGTGGTGGTAGCCACAATACAGGCAGCGGTGTCTGTACTAGACTGTCCCTGGCTGTGACTGTGGCCACCCAGGGACCTTTGCTCCCTGTTTATTTTCTGTCTCCTCTTCCCCAGACTTCCAGGCTCCTCAGTACCCTCCCAGTAACTCATCTTCTGCCTGAAGGCAGACAGGGCTGGTCTTGATTGCTGACTACTCCGATCTAGTGAGGGCGGGCCAGGCATGTGGGGCTCCGTCCCACAAATAAGTGACCGTGTGTGAGGGGCACCTAGTCATTGTGATATAACCTGGGGTCCACGTAGTGACACGGCATTGCTGGTGTAGCAGCAAGTTGTGTCAGAACTCAAAGAGTCAGGAAGTGTGACTTGCTAAAGGCAAAACCATGGAAGACAGTTTTGCTGGGTTTTCAAAGTGTAGTGGCAGGGAGGGAAGTGTAGGAAGCTTGGTGACGACCCACTGGGGGCTTCCCTTGCCTAGGGAAGCACCATTGTCACCAAGGAGCATGGCCCAGGGAGGAGCAGGAGGGATGCCAGGGGATGTGAGAGGGGCCACCAGACATGCCTGGCCTCAGGGCCTCTGCAGACGTGCACTGCTGGTACGTTGTCTTGCAGTAAACAGTCACTTGTACAGAGGTAAGTGTGGGTGCCCACATCACCAGGCCACTAACCACCCTCTGGAACCCTCTGCCAGCCCTTCAGACCACCTAGCCAACCTTCTCAAGTAGAGACCCAACTGGAGCCTCTGCTCTGCCAGCTTATTCATCCAGGCCCTGCAAACTCCTGGGCTACTGTCAGGATCAGAAAAGATCTTTCTGGACCTCTCTGGGCAGCCTGAGCCCGCACAACTCATCCCACCTCCATCATGAGCCAGAGCGTAGACAGCTTGGTAGAGACACTGCCGAGGGGTTCCCTAATCCCTTGCCCTGAAGCTTCCAGTAGCACCAGTTCAGCACTTGGTGCATCATCTCCTCTACCGGGGGCCTGCAAGGTGGGGCCCGGCGCTGCGATCGCCCTGAGTTCTCTCCTCCTCAGCCTAGGGTCACAGGCCCTCAGATGACCCCTGCCTCACAGGCCAGCTGAGACCAACTCCCATAAATGCCCCCCAGTCTTCTGGTTTCACAGTCCGGAGAGCGGCGTCCTAGGCTTTGTAAAGGCCAAGGGGCGCTGGGGACTCATCCACTAAACCGTCCCCGACCCCCACCCCGACTTTTCCAAGGGAAGGAGGGCGGGAGGGGGAGCGGTTCGTCCGGGGAGAGGCGGGGGCACGCGAGGGGCGCCCAGCGCCGGCTGGAGCCGCTGACCCGACTCCCGTCCTGTCACCTCCGGGGCCGCAGATTGCCCAGGTGAGAAAACGGGCAGAAGCGCCCGCCGCTTTTCTCCCCGGGTGACCGGCGAGGTGCAGGGACGGAGGGGGCGGGCCTTCCCAGAGCCCCCGGCGGTGGGGCCAGGGCTGGAGACGAACAAGGAGCCGCGCGCGGGCGGGACGGAGGCGGCGGCCGGGCGGGCGGCGGGGCGGGGGCGCGGGTGCCCCGGGCCTTTCCTCACCCTCCGTGCGAGGGCGCGGGGGCGGGGCCTAGGCGGGGCGACGGGGCGGGGCCTAGGCGGGGCGACGGGGCGGGGCCTAGGGACGGGGCGGGGACGGGCCCGCAGCGCTGCCGCAGTCTCGGTGTCTGCCCCGCGCTGCCCACGCTGTTCGCTCAGCGCGGCCGGTGCGGCGGGAGGCGTTTGACTTCCGTCTTGTAGGCCGTGTAGCCCTGCTCATTTTACTGAAATTAGGTCTTACGCAAATGTGTTTCCCCTTCGTAGTAAAGGAAACGCGGCCGCGGAGCCCGGACGCTCCCGCGCGCGGTGACCACCGGAGGGCGCCCGTGAATCTAGCCTGGCAGCCGCGACCCCGCCGAGCTCGGGCCCGGACGGGAATGAGCGCGGGGCTTAGGGTGGCAGGCGGGCCTTCCGCTGCCCGCGAACCGGGAGGCCAGAGGGTGACGGCGGAGGCGCGCGCCGACCCGGGCGGGCGGGGTTGGGGGGCAGCGGCGCGGCCTCCGACAAGGGCCGGGTCTCTGTCCGCCCTCGCCGCGCCCCTGCTCGCGTCGTGAACGGTGCGGGCTAGTGCTGGGTCCTCCAGGACAGCGGGCAGAGCGCGCCCGGCCGGCCGGGGAGCCCCCTCCTGCGGTTTCCTCAGCGGACACGGAACAGGTCACACAAACCGCCCTGCCGTCCTTTCCGATCACAGCAGCGGCCCGAGGGCGTGGGCCGGGCGCTCTGACTCCCGCGGGCGGTGTCCTGTCACTAGGCCGTATTTGCCCCGGAAATAATGGGCAGATCTTTAGACATGCTCGGTGAAGGGAAACCTGGCCTACTCAGGAGAAGAGCAGAAGTTATCTGCTTTCCAAATGGGATCTCTCCGTGGACAAAATAATTTGCAGTGGGGTTTCTCTCAGTGAAGAAGTTGTAGGCAAATGACTTTTGTAAATAAAATACTTCTTATGGGCCAGGAGATTTGGGAATGAATCCTTTTGTGAAGTAAATACTTTGGTAAAAATAAATATAGGGCCAAGGGCAGGTGCGTGATCTCGCCCCAGGACCAGTTCTGGGCCTGATTCTGTCCCGCTCCGTCTACGGCCGCCACAGCAGGGCGTCAGAAGTCTGCCCCACCCAGCCTTGGGGTCCTGCAGCTGGGCTGCTTTCTGCCCCGTGTCCCCTCCCACATCGCTCCCTCCCGCGTGACCGCTCCACACTGCTCGGCTGCGGGGCACCTGCACTGGCCAATCACCCTGCGCCACAGGCGGTGCTCCTCGGGGCGTCTCTGGTTTCGCTGCCTGCTTAGGGGCGCCCACCCGTTCCCTACTCCACCCACACTCACCCACAGGACGCTGAACTCAGTGGGGCTGGGGGAGGGCGAAGATGACAGCTCAGAATCTGAGTCCACAAGAAGCCTGGACCACCTTTTGGCCCACCAGCCCCAGCCTACCCTGTGCAAGGGGAGGCTCGGCTGCCGGCCACAGCCAGGCTGGCCACACACACCTTCCTCTTCTTTGGGCCATTCGGTGCTGGTCAGGGACTCACTCATTAGCAGGTACCACTACTCAATGCTCTTAAATCTCCTGAACGTTGTGAATTTTTCATTAGATCCAAAAAAGCTGGTGGACCACCACACTTCCCTCTCCACTGAGGGGAAGGCAGAAGCCAAGGCCTGAATTTCACAGGGTCCTCTTCTCAGTCTCTCTCTTTTTTTTTAAAATTATCCCAACATATATATATATATATATATACACACATATATACATAAAATTTCCCAATTTAACTGTCTTCAAGCATACATTTCAGTGGCACTAATTACATTTGCAATATAGTGTTAGCATCATCACCATCCAATACCTGAACTTTTTCATCACCCACCCTAAACTCTGCACCTGTTATGCATGAATTCCCCCCATCCCCACTGCACCGCCATTCTGGTGACCAGTGCTAGTTTCTGTCCCTATGAATTTACATATTCCAGCTATTTCATATAAGTGAAATAAAAATATATCTGTCCTTTGGTGTCCACCTTATTTCATTCAACATGATGTCTTCAAATTCCATCCATTTTTTAGAATCTGTTCTAGTTTGCTAGCTGCCCAAATGCAGTATACCAAAAACAGAACAGCTTTTAAAAAGGGGAATTTAGTAAGTTACAAGTTTACAGTCTAAGGCCATGAAAATGTCCCAATTAAAGCAACTCTATAGAAATGTCCAATCTAAGGCATCCAGGGAAAGATACCTTGGTTCCAGAAGGCCAATGAAGTTCAGGGTTTCTCTCTCAAGTGGAAAGGCACATGGCGAATGTGGCGACATCTGCTAGTTTCCTCTCCAGGCCTCTTGCTTCATGAAGCTCTCCCAGGGGCGTTCTCCTTCATCTCCAAATGTCTCTGGCTGGTGGACTCTGCTTTGTGACTCTCTCGTCGTTCTCAAAAAGTACTCTCTCCAAAATGTCTCTTTTATTAGATTCCAGTAAACTAATCAAGACTCATGTAGAATAGGTGGAGGGACGTCTCCATGTAATCAAATTTAATACGTACAATGGATTGAGCCGCATCTCTGTGGATATAACCTAACCAAGTTTCCAACCTACAGTACTGAATAGGGATTAGAAGACACCATTGCTCCCACAAGATTGAATAGGATTGAAACATGGCTTTTCTAGGGTGCATAAATCCTTTCAAACTGGCACAGCATCCGTCAGCACTTACTCCTTTTTACAAGTGTATAATAGTCCCTTTTAAAACATTTTGTTTATCCATTCATCTGTCAATAGACACAGGTTGCTTCCATTTTTGGGCTACTGTGAATAGTGCTACTATGAGCATTGGTGTACAATGTCTGTCTGAGTCCCTGTTTTCAACTATTTGGGGTATATACTGAGACGTGGGATTGCCAGCTCGTATGGTAATTCTATGTTTAACTTTTTGAGGACTTGCCAAATTATTCTCCACAGCACCTGCCTCATTTTACATTCCAACCAGCAGTGCGAAGTGTTCCTATTGCTCCACAGCCTCATCAGCACTTGCTATTTTCTGTTTTGTTTCCAATAATAGCCGGCCTAGTGGATGTGGAGTGCTTCTCACTCCTATTTAAACTGGAAAGCTCCCTTCTCCCAGGAGCCCTGTCCTTCCCCTGCTGCTGCTGCTGCCCAGGCTCACCCCAGCAGAAGAGAGGGAGCCAAAGCCTCGAGGTCTGGGGAGGGTGTCAACCTAGAGCCTCAGGTGGGGCTCACCTGGCTGCCTTCATGAAGCCCCAACACGCCCCTCCTCTACCACCCCGTACGCCTGCAACCCAGAGGAGGGGCTCCATCCTCCGTGCAGAAAGCACCTCATGTGCAGAAGATACCTCATAGAGCAGATTTCATTTACTCATTTTCTCATTTCTCTTCATTCATTTGCTCTTTCCCCAGTTCCTGACGCTTATTTTTAACCAGGCTCTCCAGTAGGAGTAGGAGAATATGAAGACATTTTTATAGGCTTCAAAGAGAGTGCTTCTTACCTCTGACTTCACCATTTACCAGCTGTGTGGCTTGGGGCAAGTCACCCAACCTCTCTGAGACTGTTTTCTTATCTGCAAAGTGGGACTAAGAGAACCCTGCACTGTGAGTCATGGCCATAAGGCTGTAAGAGATCCCAGTGGACTTTTCTCTGGCCACCAGCAGGAGGTCAACCTGGAGCTTTGTGGATGGCGGAGACTGCCCAGACCGTTGCCCCAGCGTCCCTTTGTCTCTCCTCTGTCTTCCCTCCACACCTGGGACTCCTGCCCTCTGGACTTCCTCACCATCCTCTTCCTGGTTGTCTGGTAACTTCCAAGGGCTTGCTGCCTGTCTAATTCCTAACTGACCGACTGAACACTAAGGGCCACTGAGGGTTCCTGTCTAGTACATGAGGGACCCTCAAGTCACCTGCTCAGGAGGCCCCGCCCATGTCCCAGCTCTGCCACTCACCCCTGCATGATGTCCTCTCGTGGGCTTCACGCCTGCTCCGGAAGGCGTCGTGCAAATCAACCTTCCATCCCAGGGAATTCGTTATGCTTCATCCAGGCCCTTCATCTCCCCACCTTGGAAATAAAGGTTCCTTCTATACCAGGAAAATGCCCTTTCACTCCTCGAGGGCCTAACTATCTCCCCGACCCACCGCACGCCAGCGTTGCTGAAGCAGCAGCCGGAGGCCCTGGCCTCAATAACGTGGCCTTGAAGAAAACGCTCTTCTCCTCCACCCCTACTCCCCTCTCCCCCTCCCCTCCGTCCTCCTCCCCTCCTCTATTCAGTAGGCAGCAGCCCAAGGTCAGTAGGGAGACACACGCCACCAAGCACAGTTCCCCCTGCTGCCTGGCATCCTAACGACCTTGGTGAACCTAGACAGAGGCCACCAGAGGCAAGCTGTCTGACCAGTTTCATTCTCCAGCCTCACGTGGACATGGCACCACCCAGAAGATGTTCGGCCCACCTCACCCACATTCATCATAATTATCCTTCGGTGCCGCTGTTAATGTCAGAGGCTTATTTAATGAACCTTCCAGCCGACAGCTGCTGCCACCCCACAAGAAGTGACATTCCCTTGCTGGAACAGGTCATCTGAAGGTGGAAAATCCTCGTCCAACTTCCCTTCCTGCCCTCGTTTCCCCAAATACCAGAAGACCCCGTACCATCAGGAGTACGGCTGGCTTTTGTCTCCATACACAAATGGCAAGAGGCTCACCTCCCCCCAGCAGAGGTACAGGCACCTGTCTGCAAGAGCTACGTGTGTGGAGGGACTTAGAGACACAAATCAGAAATTCTCCAATACTTGAAATTCCTCATTGGCTTGATGGAAGAGTGAGTAGGGCTTTGGGACGCTCAGGGAGGATGAAACTCAACCCTGCCACCCAAGAAAGGGGAACTAATGGGCAGGAGGCTACCAGCCCCAGGCCTTGTGGGTCAGTTAGAGCCAAGAGGTTTCAAGGAAATAGAGTCCGGGAACAGTCCTGGATTAGGCCCAAGACTAGGTCTCAACCACCCCCACAAATGCCATCAGGACCCTCAGACCGAGCTTACGAATGAGGGCCCAGGCAGCTGACTGCCATGCTCTTCTCATAAGATGAACTTCTCGGCCTGGGTAGGCAGCTCCCCACTCCCTTGGACCTGGGCAGAGCTTTCCCCTCATTTTGGGGGCCCTCTCAACCAACCCCCTGCCTCTATCCCACCTTGTCTTCTCCTGATTCAGTGCAGAGCACCCCACTCACTTCCATGTAAATGCTTCCAGACCAGCCCTTCACTGTTCCCTTGTAGCTTCTCCCAGCCCCCAGCCCCTCTGTGGCCCTGCCCTCCTCTGACCTTGGCATTCACTGCCATCTGCAGCCATTTAGTCAGTCAGGGTTGCCTTGTGGGGTCTTTGTCCCCATGATATGCCCAGAGTCTCACAAAACGGGGTCCTCCTGCGGGCAAGCTCCTAGTGCTTTATATCCTGACGCTTAGCACAGCTCCGTGCACCTCCAGGACCCTGAGTGCAAACGTCACGGATGTTGGGGTCCCACCGACTGATGTTACAGCCCTGGGTCAGCCTTTTGCATATTCAAAACTGTGCCCACAAATTCTTTGGCGATGATCCTGCAAAAGATGGAATGGAATCCACTCCGCTTGAAGGTTAGCTGGACTTAGGGATTCACTTAAAATGAATAGATTGTGGTGGAAGGAGTGTGGTACCTGAGCCTAGGTCATAAGAGCACCGCAGTCTCCACCTGACTCCTCTCAGGATGCCCCACGGAGGCCTCGCCGGCAGCCAGCACTAACTTATAGCCCCATGTGGGAGTCCCTAGGAATTGGGTCCTCCAGGCCCGGCTAAGCCTGCAGCTGACCACAGCCGCAGCTGACATCTTGACTACAGTCTCGCGAGAGACCTGAGCCGGTCCTAAGTCACTCCCGAATTCCTGACCGCAGAAAATGTGAGAGGTAGTAAACATGTACTGTTTGAAGTCACTGTGTTTTGGGGCAAATTATTATCCAGCGCAGGCTAGCCAAGAAAAGGCCCCTATAAACTGAATGTCCTTGGGTGAATTACTTGAGTTGAGCCTCGGTTTCCTCACCTGTAAACTGAAGATAGGTGCACCTCACAGAGTTATTGAAAGGATTAAAAATAAGACACACAACATATAACATTAGTAGCAAAGGATTAGAAATAAGGTATTTAATGACATAATATAGTAAGCCCTTACTACATGGTGGTGAATATTAACCAAGCAGATGTCTGTCCTGTGTTCGTCCATCCCTTTCAGAAGCATGGTGGGTCTTAGATGAACAAAGCAAAAGCCTGGCTCTGGGCAGGGCAGTCCCTGCCTCCAGCGTGGAGACGAGAGGTGCTCCTGACAGATGGCCTCACGGTCCCATGGACAGAGAATGTTTACCACATACCCAGGAGCTGAAACCTTCCAGCTGGAGCACAGAATCGCAGCTGCCACCATAGGCAAGAGTTGGCTAGCTAGGGGTCAAGGAAAGGAGGGAGTTTGTTCCTGAATACTCTTTTGCTCCTTCTGAATTTTGAACTATGTGAATATGTTGTCTATCCACCAAGCAAATAAGAAAATAAAACAAATACTTAAAAAGTGAGGCTTACACTGAAAAAGAGATCAGACTTTAATTTAGAGATCTAAAGGAAGCTGATCTGGTTAGGACTAAGGGAAATCAGAATATAGGGTAAAAGATGCGATAGTCTGTATTTTAAAGCTTCAACTTCTGTTTGAGACTGGAGGGACTGATGTTTATTTTGTCCAAAATTTACATTTTCTGTAGCACACTATCTGATTTAACCTGTCTGGTCAGTTTATTTAAACAGCCTCATTATACGGAACCTAGAATAAGGAAGGATTTTTGTTATTCTGTACATGTTATGGTTAGCACCCCAATACATTTCAGAGTATTTGGGGCAGAAAACAAAAAAAAAATATTTGCAAGTTTCCTTGAGGGACTAGAGAAAAAACGGGGAACTTTTAAACTTCCCAACTGGAGGAATTCCTGATATTCTCTCAAGCATTAGGAACTCCCAGTTTAATGTCAAGCCCTCAGTTTTGAAGCTTGCCCTTAAGAAACTTATTTCTATAATGGTGAAGCTAAGCCTACTTATAATTATGCTTAAAATCACCCCCAGAGAACCTCTTTTGTTCCTCAGGTGTAGCCTCTCTCTCTAAGCCAAACTCTGCAGATAAATTTACTCCCCTCCCTGTTAAGTGGAACATGACTCCTAGAGGTGTACATCTCCCTGGCACTATGGGATCAGCAATGCCTTCTTGACCAAAAGACAAAGACGGGAGAGAAGTGAAGCAAAATAAAGTTTCAACGGCAAGAGATCTGAAATGGAGTCAAGAGGTCATTCTGGAGGTGTCTCTTATGCAAGCTTCAGTCGGATATTACGAATTGCCACAAAATGCCGAGCCTCAACCAACAGTATTCCTGAAAACCCTAAAGAATACCCTGGGCTTCAAGACTCCATAAAAGTTTTACTTAGAAGGTTTTTGTTGTTGTTGTTTGCTTGTTTTCAAGAATTTAAAGCCTCCAGATGGCCCCTATGCCAAACAAGCCAAGAAACCCAGAAGTACCAGTCTCTCCAAGAACATCAACCGGTTCCATTCCTCTACCCCACAGGGTCAACACCCCTTTCCAGCACAAAGAGGTCAGAAAGGTCATTGCCCCAACTTCCCTGAAGGTTGAGAGAAAGATCAAATGAGAGGGCTGTAATGGAGTTGTAATGGAGAGGTTAGGATTTCAGAAATGATTGTGACCACTGACTCATTATATAGAGATTTCTTTTTAGTTTCTAGTGTATTAGAATAGCCAGAAGGAAATACCTGAAATTGTTGAACTGTAATCCAGTAACCTTGATCTTTGATAATGATTGTATAACTTTATAGCCTTCATCTTGTGACTGTGTGACGTAAAAACCTTGTGACTGATGCTCCTTTTGTCCAGTGAATGAGTAGAAGACTAATAAAATAAATACTTGCATGGAAAAAAAATAAGCGGGAAAATGGGGGGAAAAATACCTCCATGTAAACTATGGAGAATAGTTAATAGAACTACTTCAATAACCTTTCATCATTTGTAACAAATAAGTGCTTTCATCAATTGTAACAAATTCTGCTTACCTAGCAAGCATTCGTGGGTGGTGTATGGGAACCCTGTATTTTATGCATAATTGTTCTGTAAATCCACAACTTCCCTAATTAAAAAACAAATACACAAACAGAAAAAAAAAAAAGCGAGGCTTACAAAGAAAAATAACAAATGAATCACAAAAGAATAACAGATGCCAATCTTAGAAATCCATCAAAACCAGAGTGTGGCAGCCCAGTGCAATGTGCCAGTTTGAAAGGATGTATGTACCCTAGAAAAGCCATGTTTTAATCCTAATCCCATTTTGTAAAGGCAGCTGTTTCTTCTAATCCCCGTTCAGTATTGCATGCCTGAAACTTTAATTAGATCATCTCCCCGGACATGTGACTTAATCAAGAGTGATTATTAAACTAGATTAGGTGGAGACATGTCTCCACCCATTCTAGATGGATCTTATTAGGTTACTGTAATTCTATAAAAGAGGAAACGTTTGGAGAAAGCAGGAGATTCGGAGAGCGCAGAGAAGAACAGCAGAGCCATGAGGAAGCCACAACGGAGAACGCCGCAGAGCCGCAAAGCAGAGAGTCCACCAGCCAGCGGCTTTTGGAAATGAAGAAGGAAAACACCTCCGGGGGAGCTGGAGAGGAAGCTAGCAGATGACACGTGTTTGCCATGTGCCCTTCCAGCTGAGAGAGAAACCCTGAACTTCACTGACCTTCTTGAATCAAGGTATCTTTCCCTGGATGCCTTAGATTGGACATTTCTATAGATTTGCTTTAATTGGGACATTTCCACAGCCTAACAACTGTTAACTTGCAACTTATTAAATTCCCTTTTTAAAAGCCATTCCATTTCTGGTATATTGCATCCTGGCAACTAGCAAACTAGAACATGCAGTAAGCCAGGTGCAGGCACTGTGGTGGCAGAACCGGGGGGCGGAGGGGGGGGTCACAGGGGCAGGATGAGCAGGAGGGAGAGAGGTGTAGGAGGAAGCTGTGGTGCCCCCTCTGATCCTTTAGAGCCCAGTCTCTTCCCACCAATAATCCCATCCCTCACCGCTGCTCCCAACTCACCTCTTGCCTCTCAGGGTCAGGGTACTTGTGGTGCTGGCTTAGAACTGATCCTTTCCCCACCCTTAGCCCCCAGTTTCTTGTGCTTGGGATCTGTCTTTGCTGCCTCTTTCCCAGCGCCCCGGTTGGTAGCCTGCTCAACGCATGAGGGAAGAGGAGAAATGAGAAGGCTATATGTATAGTTGGCTCAGGATCACAGTCTCCATTTTTATTCTACAGTGCAAAGACCCCAGATTTCCCCTCAGTACCTAGGCAGTGAAGCTCAAGTTCTGGGGCTGTGCCTGCAGTCCTGACGCACAGGCACCCTTCTTGGCCATGGTGACAAAAGAGTTAACACTGGCTGTCAGTGACTTTGTACCCTGTCCACTGGACAGGAAGGGAAGGAGGGAGAGAGCCTTATAAGGGGTAAGCGCCATTTATCCCAGGAGGTATGGAAGGCTGCATGTGTGCCTAAGGCTGGATCTCACTCAGGAAAGACCAGAGAGGGCCCCAGCTACCTGCATCTGTAGCGAAATGTTATGCCTTGCACACAAGCAGAAGAGACATGAGAGGGCCTGGCAGAAAGAAAAAGTTGCTTCATGTTTCTAAAGCTGAACTTTGAATGTGTTCCACAAATCCACACACAGCTCCATCAGCAAAAGGACGAAAGCCTTAGTGGCTCAAAATGTTTGGGCACAACCTCCGACCAATCATTGACTCACTACTAAGCTATGTTACTGTAAGGACAACCCCTAAGAATGCAGGCTTAAATATAAAAACAGGAAGAAAAAGAGCTGAGCAGAGATATCAGCACCTGCACATTGGGGAAAAAACCGACTCCACAGAATTAGTCCAAGGGAATCATCAAACAAGCCAACAAACAAAACAGAGCAGTAACAATGGGGGAAGAGGTGAAATTAGAACTCAGAATTGCTACAGTATATTTTTAAATGCCCAGTTTTTAGCAACAACAACAAAAAACACAAGCATGACACATGGAAAGAAACAGGAGTGGGACCCATGCTCTAGGATAAAAGGAGTCAATAGAAACCGGCTCTGAGGGAGCCCAGATGTTGAACTTTTTTTAAAATTAATATATATTACATATTCACATACCATGTAATCATCCAAAGTGTATAATTAGTGGTTCACAATATCATCATATAGCTGTACATTTATCATCACAATTGACTTTTTTGTGTGAAAAATAATGGATATACAAAAAAGCAATAAATTTCAAAACACACTACAACAATCAGTTGTAGAAAGATTTCAGAGTTTGGTTTGGGTTACAATTCCACAATTTTAGATTTTTACTTATAGCTGCTCCAAGACACTGGACACTGAAAGAAATATCAATATATGATTCAGCAATCATACTCATTTGTTAAACCCTACCTTCTCTGTCTAACTCCATCATCGCCTTTGATTTTTCTTCCACTCTTTAGGAGTATTTAGGCTATGGCCATTCTAACTTTTTCATGTTAGAATGAACCGCTGTTGATAATACGGGGTAGGGATATGGAATTAGCTGACATTCTGGAGAGGCTGGGTCCTCTACATTTTAGAATTTATCTGGTCCAGAGACCCATCTGGAGGTTGCAGATTTCTGAAAAGTTACCCTAGTGCATGAAACCTTTGCAGAGTCTTATAAAACGTCCTAGGTATTCTTTCAGATTGGCAGGAATGGTTTTGGTTGGGGTTTGGCAAGCTATGATAGGTAGCAAGTCTAACCCAAGCTTGTGTAGGAGTGACCTCCAGAGTAGCCTGTCGACTGTGTTTGAACTCTCTCAGCCATTGAGAGTTTGTTACACTTCTTTTCCCCCTTTTGGTCAGGATGGCATTATTGATCCCACGGTGCCAGGACCAGGCTCATCCTTGGGAGTTATCTCCAGATGCTGGAATTTGCCTTCCTTCTTACCTCTCTTTCTTTTGTTTAAATTTCCAGGGAAGGTGACCCCTGATCCTATCAATTGTGGATCTGTACTAACACGGCAGGTGGGTGCCACCTTTTTGACCCCAGTGGATGAGGATCAGTTCCCAGAGGAAAGAGAAGCCAGTGGTTCCAATTTAGGCAGACACTCCCAAAGGTGTCCACCACGCTTGCTTCCTTTCTGAAAAAGTAAGCAGCAATGCCCCCCAGGAGCCCAAAGGCATTCAGATTTATTCTCTCCCATCAGAAGGAGTACACTGCCTTCTGGACACCCCTTAGGCTGGTACTTTGCAAGCATCCATTCTCTCCATGGAGGGGGCTGTGGAGAGTTGGGAGAAGTAAGGGGTGGGTAGGAGGAGGTAAGGGGTGGGTGGGAGGAGGTAAGGGGTGTGGGTGGGAGGAGGTAAGGGGTGTGGGTGGGAGGAGGTAATGGGGATAGGTGGGAGGAGGTAAGGGGGTGGATGGGAGGAGGTAAGGGGTGGGTGGGAGGAGATAAGGGGTGGGTGGGTAGGAGGAGGTAAGGGGGGTGGGTGGGAGGAGGTAAGGGGTGGGTGGGTGGGAGGAGGTAAGGGGGGTGGGTGGGAGGAGGTAAGGGTGGGTGGGTGGGAGGAGGTAAGGGTGGGTGGGTGGGAGGAGGTAAGGGTGGGTGGGTGGGAGGAGGTAAGGGGTGGGTGGGTGGGAGGAGGCAAGGGGGGGTGGGAGGAGGTAAGGGTGGGTGGGTGAGAGGAGGTAAGGGGGATGGGTGGGAGGAGGTAAGGGGGGTGGGAGGGAGGAGGACTCATTAATCCCCAGTTCTCAGAAATGGTGCCATCATTCATTTTAATGTAAATTGCACTCAGAAAATGGTTGTTGGATCTCTTCCTTTCTGTTTTATGTCCCCTCCTATTCCCTTGACTCTGTGCCTACCAAGGATCAAAACTGGGCTGTATATCCACAGGATATGGGTGGGAGGGATGACAACACTCAGGGTAGGCCTCATGTGAAATGCAGCTCCAAAGGAGCAAGGAGAAGACAAAAGGACCAGGAACAAGAAAAATAAAAGGTATTAAAATAGGCTTAGCTACTTTGGGGGTTTCCTTTGTATTTATTTTTAGCAAGAATTGTGTGCCTAACTCTGCATTAAAAGAGCTGATGCTACCAGTTATTGTTCCAGGCCCTTGCACGCTGCAGCCTGGCAGGCTCTCTGCAGCCAAAAGTGAAGGCAGCTGGCAGGGCCCAGCCCACCCAAGCTGGGGAGAGGGCATTTGTTTCATGGACCACCCCCTCACCGAATCCTCATCTGCATGAACGCAAACAGCAGCATGGTGCTTTTGGTAAGGCTCAGAGCTAGGAGAAAAAGCTCTTCCGAGGCAGCCATGTTTGAAGGACTTATGCCTCCAAATACCTCCCTGCTGACTGTAGTAAAAAGAGGGCGGAAATCCTTCTACTGGATTACCCATTCCAGCACCCAGGAGAGAAAGATGCCACAGCCAGCTCTCTTCACACTCCACAGGGACTTTCCTTTGAGTAAATTTCCTAGGAGTTGGGGTCAAGGAAACCTTTTAATAAGCAAGTTAGAATTCCTGAATTTGTCACATCCTCTCTCCTGGCCCACTGGCCAGTGGAGCTCTGTTCACCTGGGAGGAACCAGTGTGTCTGGGGTGGGACAGGATGGTGTTAGGGTGGAAGGGGCCAAGGGACCCTGGAGGAGAAGGCAGGAAGGTCCATCAGACAAAAATTACCTTTGCCCAAGTATTCCCAAGTCTCGGCCCGGGTGCCAGTGACTTCCACGCAGAGCTGGACAGGGTCCGTGAGCAGAGTGGGGTGGTTAATTGCCAGCAGGAAGGTTGCCATAGTGTCTGCAAATGACAAATACTCAGGAGAAGACAGTGTAAGTTCTCTGTGTGTGATGACTTCCATTCACACTCTGGGGACAGCTAGCATTTGAAGTGCTAACTGAAGCCAGGAGTCCATACTCCAGAGGTGGCTGGGGGCTAAGACAACCACTTTAAATATCATTACCTAAATATGTACCGGAAGAGTGTTAAAAACCACTTTTTTTTTTTTTAGCAAAATTATTGGTGTTTCAGATGTGTTTGGCTAGAACTAAGGAGGTACCTCTGCCCTTGAATGAAGGGGATTATTAAAATCTGGCAAGCTCTGAGGAGTTGCAAGTCTAGAGTTCCATTTATTCCCGTGTTTTCCCCCACCCACCCCCTTTTTATTTTCAGGGGAGGAGGTAAAGGATTCTGTTGGCTGATACTACGGTTAAGAAAACCGTTTCATTTGCTTCCAAATGACCCTTTCCCACCAGATATATGTCAAAAATCTGGGGCCTCACTGTTGGACAGGCGTCCTGTGACTTCCAGCAGTTTATTTAGCTTCTTCTAGTGCCACGGTTCACTTATATAGAATGGAGATAACGATCATCCTGCAAGGTGACTGTGAGGTTCCGAATATCAAGTGTCTGCTGCAGCACCCACCAGCTCTCTGGCTGGGCCACGGCCATAACTAGAGTCCGGAGCTGGGCTTGGCCCAGGTCCTCCAGGCTCTGGGCCTCACGGTCCCCGGCTTCCCGTGAGCACAGTCGGTGGCGGGGCCAGCAGCTCCCTGCTCGCGTTGATGCTCCCTGCTCGTGCCGGTACTCCCTGCTCGCGGGGATGCTCCCTGCTCTAGGGGCCGCTCCCTGCTCGCAGGGATGCTCCCAGCGCCGCCCTGGCTTCCTCCTTCGCTCTGCTCGGTGGAAGCCTGGCGCTGGCGCCCAGGGTCTCGGTGGCGTCGCAGCTCGGTATTCCGCGCGCTCCCCAACACCCCGCGCCGTTGTCCCGCCTCCCAGCTCCCGCAGTCTGGTCCCCAGGCAGCCCGCGCCCCACCGGGGCCGGGGCAAGTCCTTCCCCACAAGGGGCGGGGGCTGAGTCTGGGAGACCCCGGGGTCTCCCCCTGGGCCGTGAGCTCGTGCCCCCGAGAACGCTGGGCTGAGGACAGCAGCTGCAGTCCCTCCTGCCTGCCCCTCCCTCACGTTTAACTTGGCTCTTCCCACCACCAGCACTCAAGCAGCTGCCAGGAACTGAAATATTAATAGGCACAAACTTCCTGGAAAGATTTTCGTCTCTAAGACAGATGACCCCACCCTCTCCCACCAAAGATAAATAAATAAAGGCACAGCTCTGAGGTCGGCGTGGCCGGGACTGGCCGCCGCAGGTCCGAAGGGTTCGGCTCTTTGTAAGGGGGTGCAGGAGCGCGCGGCGGGCACGAGGATTCACGCGAGGGCGCGCACGCCCGGGTACGGGCACGCCCTTCCGCCCCGCCGAGCGCCGCGAGGGGCAGGGCCTGAGGTGGCGCCTGGCGGCCTCGGCCTTCAGGATCCAGGGTGGTCGGAGAGCAGAGCGCAGACGTCGCGCTTGCGCCCTCGGCAGCGCTTCGCAGTTCCCCTGCCCACGGCCGGGACCGTGGCCCCTCTCCACGGACCACGCGGTGCACACGGCCCCGAGCCCCTCCTCCGCCTGCCGGAGTACTCAGAACAAGACCCTGTGGGGTGTGGACGCGATTTGTTTTTCCGAGTCCTGAGGCAGCCCTCGCTTGCGGGTCCTGGACGGAGGCGGCTGGAGTGGAGAAGGCCGAACCCCCCGGGGAGGCTGCGGCGCCGCAAGCCCGCGTCCAGCGCCCCGCCTGTCCTGCAGGCCAGGGTTCCAGGGCAGGGGACTTAAGTTGCCACCCCGAACCCTAATACCGCTCAGCGGCCTGGGCCCCCTGACGCCAGCACATCAAGGTGCTGAGGGAGCAGCTGTGCAGGGGCCGTTCGTCCCCACGCATGACGGCCTTTCTGAATATTTGGTGTCCACGCGCTGCTGTCTGTGTGTGCGAGCTACCGCCGCAAAGAAAACGCGATATTCCTGCCCTCCTGGGGCACAAACGTGATGGGAAAGACAGAGCAACATAAATAAAATACATTTGGTAGTGAGAGTGAAGGTAGAGAGGAGGAGTTTGAAATGTGTGTGGGAGGGTGGATTAAGTTTTGGACAGGATAACTGGGAAGACCTCGCTGAGAGAGTGGTAGAGATTTTTTAGTCAAAATTTGGAAAAAAGCCTGAGGGGACTGAGTAGCTGGCATGCAGGTATGCGGAGGCCCGCTGTGTCCCAAGACAGCCCGGAGGTCAGTGGCCCGAGCAGAGTGGGTTGGAGGCTGGGCTGGAGACACGGGGCGGCCGGAAGTCCTAGGACCCTATGAAGGCTGTAAGGACCTCTGCGCCTGTCTTGGGCGATGCACCCCCGCGGTTCTGACCTGCTGAAGCAGTGCCTGGAGTGGAGAACAGAATGCATGAGGGGTGGGGAGAGTGGTTGAGAGGCTGGGCCCAGCGCGGTGGCAGCCACAATGAGGCCAACGGGCAGGATTCTGGATTCGGGATCTCTTCCCAAGGAAGAGCTGACAGGAGTTACTGCCGGGGCAGATATGAGGTGTACTTGTGAGAGAGAGAGGAGTTGAGAAGAGTTCCAAAGTATTGGCCTGAGCAAGAGACAGAAAGAGTTGCTATTAACCGAGATGGAGAAAACTCGCGTTGCTAGTTTGGTGGGTGGGACTGCCAGGAGCTCAATTTTTAAAGGTTAGCTTGAAACGCCCATTCTACTTGGCATCTAAGTGGAGGGTTGAGTAGACACTGGTTAGACAGGTCCGGGGTTCAGGAAAAACTGGAGATAAATACAGGGAGTCAGCTCAGAACCTGCTGGAATTTAAAGCCACACTTTTCTGAGGTTACAAAGCTCTGTGCTGTCCAATATGGTACCCACTAGGCACGCCTGGCTGTGGAGCCCTTGAAATGTGGCTAGCGAGACTGACACTAAATAACTGAATTTTTAATTTTATTTAACTTTAATTTTAATGAAAAATTTGACACAATTCAGTTATTAGAAAATTCTTAAGTATCTTTGGAACAACTTGAAAATGTAAATATACGTTTCAGCTGGAGAGTTTATGAAATCTACATACAGATCAAGAATTTCTAATGGAAATCTAGATCACAAATTGAGATGTGCTACAGGTACACAATACACATCAGATTTCAAACACTTAGTACAAAATGTAAAATACCTTATTAATGTTTTATATTGATTATATGTTTAAATGATAATATTTTGGCCATGCTGGGTTAAATAAGATAAGTTATTAGAGTTAATTTTCCCTGTTTTTTGTTTCTTTTTCTAAATGTGGCTACCAGAAAATTTTAAATTACACTTGTTGTTTGCATTAAATTGCTATTGGATGGAGCAGAACCAGAAAGTGAGTGTGAATAGAGAAGAGAAGAGATTCAAAACCTTTCCCAGTTTTTTCCTCTTTCTCTCACTGGCTTCTAAATAATGGAATACCCCAGAAACAAAAAGACAGATATTGTATGGTCGCATTTAGAAAATACTTAAAAGAAAATTGGGGCCTAGATTTTAAGCTCTTATAGCAGTCACCTTTAGTCCAGAGCTGTAAATGTTATTTCTAGATTTTGAAATGCTGTGCTATATATGTATAACCTGGTATCTCCCTGGAACTTTGACTATCTGTGTGACATTTAAGACTCAGAGTTGGAGTTCTGCAGCTCTGAAAATCAGCATTGCCACATACAACAACTGTTAAAGACACCGAAAAAGAAATCAGGATTCAATTAGAGATAAACACTAAATAGGGATTTCTTTTAATCCGTATTTAGTGCTATAGGTTGGAAAATTGATTAGGTTATCTCCATGGAGAAGTGACACACCCAATTATGGGTATTAACTTTTGAATAGAGGGAGGTGTGACTACACCCCTTCCAGGTGCGTCTTGATTAGTCAGCTGGAACCCTTTAAAAGGGGAAACATTTTGGAGAGAGTCCCTTTTTAGAGCCACGAGAAAGCCACAGCAGAGCCAAGTAGAGCCATGGCAGAGCCAGGAGGCCGAGAGCCCACACTGCCAGAGACCTTTGGAGATGAAGGAGAACGCCCCTGGGGGAGCTTCATGAAACAAGAAGCCTGGAGAGGAAGCTAGAAGAGGTTGCCATGTTCACCATGTGTCTTTCCAGTTGAGAGAGAAATCTGAACTTCATTGGCCTTTTTCGAGTGAAGGTAACTCTTCTAAGTTTGCTAGCTGCCGGAATGCAATATACCAGAAATGGAATGGCTTTTAAAAAAGGGGAATTTAATGAGTTGCTGGTTTACAGTTCTAAGGCCGAGAAAATGTCCCAATTACAACAAGTCTATAGAAATGTCCAATCAAAGGCATCCAGGGAAAGATACCTTGGTTCAAGTAGGTCAATGAAATTCAAGGCTTCTCTCTCAAGTGAGAAGGCACATGATGAACATAGTCAGGGTTTCTCTTTCGGCTGGAAAGGCACATGGCAAACATCTGCTAGCTTCTCCTGGCTTCCTGTTTCATGAAGCTCCCCAGGAGGCATTTTCCTTCTTCATCTCCAAAGGTCGCTGGCTGGCGGACTCTGCTTCTTGTGGCTATGTCATTCTGCTCCACTCTCTCTGAATCTCTCTAGTTCTCCAAAATGTTTCCTCTTTTATAGAACTCCAGAAACTAATCAAGATCCACCCAAATGGGTGGAGACATGTTGTCACCTAATCCAGTTTAACAACCACTCTTGTATTTTTTTTTTTAACAACCACTCTTGATTAAATCACATCTCCAGGGAGATGATCTAATTACAGTTCAAACATACAGTATTGAATAGGGATTAGAAGAAACTGCTGCCTTTACAAAATTGGATTAGGACTAAAATATGGCTTTTCTAGGGTATATATGTAATTTTGAACCAGCACAGTAACTTCTTGGTGCCTTAATTTGGACATTTTTATAGACTTGCTTTAATTGGGACATTTCTCAGCCTTAGAACTGTGAACTACAACTTTACCCAAATTCCCCCTTTTAAAAGCCAGTCCGTTTCTAGGTATATTGCCTTCTGGCAGGTAGCAAACTAGAACAGTTGCTGTTCTAGATGAAGTTTTAGAACTTCATCTACTGTATGAGACCATAGGAAGAAAGATTTATGTTGTCCAAAACCTAAATTTTCTGTAACACATAATCTAACTTAACTTGTCTGTATAGCTCATTTAAACAGCCCAACATAGGGAGTTCAGAATGGGAATGCGGGCTTGTTTTTCTGTATAGCTTCATGTAATGACCAGATACATCCCAGAGTATGTTGAGCAGATAATTTAGAAGGTTGGCAAAGTCCCTTGAGGAACAGAAGAATAAATATGGAACTATTACGCTTTACCATCAGGGAAACCCCAATACTTTAAAAAACTAGGGACTCCCAAGTCAATAGGCCAATCTTGAGGCTTGCTCTTGTGAATCTTACTTCTGTAGCAGAGAACTTAAGCCTACCTACAGTTATGCCTAAGAGTTACTTCCAGAAAACCTCTTTTGTTGCTCAGATGTGGTCTTTGTCTCTCTAAGCCCAATTCTGCAAGTAAAATCATTACTCTACCCGCTAAGTGGGACATGACCCAAGGGCAAAAGTCTCTCTGGCAACATTGGATGTGACTCCCAGAGATGAGCCTTGCCCTGGCATAGAAGGATCAACAATGCCTTCCTGAACAAAAGGGGGAAAAGAAATGTAAGATAAGGTATCAGTTACTAAGAGAGTTCAACTAGTCTGGAGGCTACTATTGCGCAAGCTTCAGCTAGATATTGCTAATTAACAGGGTTTGCCAACTTTCAACCAAAACCATTCCTGTCAACCCTAATAGGGCTCTGTCAGATTCTATAAACCTTTCATCCACTAAGATTACTTTCCAGAAACCTACACCCTGCAGATAGGTTCCTAGGCCAGATAAGTCCTGAAACCCAGAGGGGCCAGCCTTTCCAAAACATACACAATAATAAAGGGATTATTGACATCCCTTTCCTGCATGAAAAAGTTAGAATAGGCATAGTTCAAATACCCCTAAAGAGTGGGAGAAGGGTCAAAGGAGAAGGAGGAGTTATAACAGAGAAGATAGGGTTTAACAAATGAGTATGAGTGCTGAATCATTATATTGATATTTCTTTCAGTCTCCAATGTCTTGGAGCAGCTAGAAGGAAAAACCTAAAATTGTGAAAATGTAACCCATACCAAATTCTGAAATCTGCTCTATAATTGTTACAATGTACTTTTAAATGTATTGCTTTTTTGTATATATGTTATATTTCACAATAAAAATTGTTTTTTTAAAAAAAAAGAGGCCAAGATAGCAGCTTAGTGAGGTGTAGGATTTAGTTTCTCCTCCAGAGCAGCTACTGAATAGCCAGGAACAGTACAGAACAACTGCTGGGGCCACATTAGTGACCAGACACACAGCATACAGACAGTCTGGACAAGCTGGACCACCTGCGATCCCACCCAGAACTGAGAGTCCCCCAAGCCGTGGTGGCCAGTGCCCTTCCCCCACTGGCTGGTTTCCAGAGGGGAAAGGAAAGAGACTTTACTGACAGCAAGGGGCTGAGCTCTACCAAGCTCCAATTTGTGGAATTAATGAATAAGTTCTGAGTACTAAAAATAGGCCCCCAGCTCAACTGAACCTCCAGTAAAAGCTGAGGTTGCTGATTTTTGCCCCAGCACAGAGGGGGTTAGGGCTGACAGAAAAAGAAAGGAAGAAAAAAAGAGGGTTTTTGGAGCAGACAGCACAAAATACTTGAAAGGGTCTACCCTGAAGGAAAGGAGGGGGCACACAGGACCTGGAGATACACAGAACAATGTAACAACTTTAGCTCTTGATTGACAAATCCGAGGAACAGGGGCCCTGCTCTGAAAAGGATTTCTTTTTTTCTTTTTTGTGGCTGTGTTTCTACCACTTGACTGCTTGTTGGATACAACTGCAAGTCTTCTCAGGCTCCAGCTGCCCCAGGCAAGGGTGGAATTAAGCTTGTCTGAGAGCTTGTCTGGAGCCTGTGCCTTCCCCAGGAGAGGGGTGGGGCCCAGTTCAGGTGGAATCCCTCCCTTAAGGAGTTCAGACCCCAGGGTCTGAAAAACTGAAGCAATTAAAGCCAGACTACAACCTCTCCTCTGTCTAATCACACCCCTAGCAGGGAGAGTCTGCTGAAGTTAAGGTACCACATCACCTTATACTGGTGGGACCCATAGGCAGACAAGCACCACATACTGGGCAGGATAGGAAAAACAGAGAACCCAGAGGCTTCATAGGAAAGTCTTTCAATCTGCTGGGCCCCACCCTCAGGGAAAACTGATGCAGATGACTTTTTCCTCCTAACAAGAGGCCAGTTTGGTCTGGGAAAATCTGACTGGGGTCTATAATACCTAAGAAGACTCTCCTAAGGGGGAAAAAAGGCACCATATAGGCAGGGCAAGAAACAAAAAAACAAAGAACTGAAAAATTCTGATCTGTTAAACAAAACCTAAGCTAGAGGTCTATAATAAGCTGAACTGAATGTCAAAGAACAGACAGACAACAAAGTCATCCAGCAAGAAAATCCTAGGTTAAAAAAAGTGAAAACAGGGCAGGCCATGGTGGCTCAGCAGGCAGAGTTCTCACCTGCCATGCCAGAGACCTGGGTTTGATTACTGGCGCCTGCCCTTGCAAAAAAAAAGTGAAAACAATCTCCAGAATAAACTAATTAAGGAAATTAGATGCCTAGATGTTAGCAAAAAAAACCAGATCATACCAGGAAAATTGAAGATATGGCCCAGTCAAAGGAACAAACCAACAATTAAATGAGATACAGGAGTTGAAACAATCAATTCAGAATGTTCGAACAGATATGGAAAACCTCATCAAAAATCAAATCAATGTGAAGATGATTGTGTAATGATATAGCTTTCACAATGTGGCTGTGTGATTGTGAAAACCTTGTGTCTGATGCTTCTTTTATCTACCTTATGGACAGATGAGTAAAACATATGGATTAAAAATAAATAAATAATAGGGAGAACAAATGTTAAAACAAGTTTAATAGATTGAAATGCTAGTGATCAATGAAAGGGAGGGATAAGGGTTATGGTATGTATGAATTTTTTTCTGTTTTCTTTTTATTCTTTTCCTGAATTGATGCAAGCGTTCTAAGAAATGTACATGATGATGAATATACAACTACGTGATAAAAAAGAATGTTCATATTGTATGTTGATTGGTTTTATTAATAAAATTTAAAAAATAAAAAAGAGCAAGTGAAGGAATGCAAAAAAAAAATCAAATCAATGAATTGAGGGAGGATATAAAGAAGGTAAGAGATAAACAAAAAGAAGAAATTTAAAGTCTGTAAAAACAAACCACAGAACTTAAAGGAATCAACGGCACAGTAGAAGAGATGTAAAAAGCAATGGAAGCCTACAGTGTTATTTCAAGAGGCAGAAGATAGGATTAGTGAACTGGAGGATGGGACATCTGAAATCCAACAAGCAAAAGAAAATATAGGGAAAAGAATGGAAAAATATGAGCAGGAACTCCGGGAACTGAATAACAACATGAGTACACAAAAATACATGTTGTGGACGTCCCAGAAGGAGAAGAGAAGGGAAAAGGAGGAGAAAAATTAACGGAGGAAATTATCACTGAAAATTTCCCAACTCTTATGAAAGATTTAAAATGACAGATCCAAGAAGTGCAGCATACCCCAAACAGAATAGATCCAAACAGACATACTCCAAGACACTTACTAATCAGAATGTCAGATGTCAAAGAGAAAGAGAATTTAGAAAGCGCAAGAAAAAAGCAATGGTATGATGTATGTAAGATACGAAAAGAGAAAAACTGCCAACCAAGAATTCTATATCCAGCAAAACTGTCCTTCAAAATGAGATGGAAATTAAAACATTTTAAGACAAAAAAATCACTGAGAGAATTTGTCACCAAGAGACTGGCTCTGCAAGAAATAATAAAGGGAGCACTAGAGACAGGAAAAGACAGGAGAGAGAGAGGTGTGGAGAAGACTGTAGAAATGAAGAGTACAAGTAAAGGTAAAAAGAAGAAAAATTAGATATGACATAAAAAATCCAAAAGACAAAATGGTAGAAGAAAGTACTGCCCTTAAAGTAATAACACTAAATGTTAATGGATTAAACTCCCCAATCAAAAGACATAGATTGGTGGAATGGATTAAAAAACAGGACCCATCTATATGCTGTCTAAAGGAGACACAGTTTAGAATAAACATAGGCTGAAAGTGAAAGGTTGGGAGGAGATATTTCATGCAAACTACAATCAGAAAAGAGCAGGAGTAGCTATACTAATATCCAGCCAATTAGACTTCAAATGTAAAACAGTTAAAAGAGACAAAGGACACTATGTATCAATAAAAGGAACAATTCAACAAAAAGATATAACAATCATAAATATTTATGCACCAAGCCAGAGTGCTCCAAAATACATGAACAAACACTGAAAAGAGAAACTGACATATCTACCATTGTGATAGTTAGATTCAGTTGTCAACTTGGCCAGGTGAAGCTACCTAGTTCTGTTGTTGTGGACATGAGCCAATGGTACATGAACCTCATCTGTTGCTGATTTACATCTGTAGTAGGCTAGGAGGCATGCCTACTGCAATGAATGACGTTTGACTTAATTGGCTGATGCTTAAATGAGAGTGCACAACATGGCACAACCCAAGCAGATCAGCATACCTCATCTCAGCTCTTGCAGCTCAGCCCAGGCCTTTGGAGATGCAGAAAGAAATCACCCTGGGGAAAGATGTTGGAACCTGGAGGCCTGGAGAGAAGGCCAGCAGAGACCATCCTGTGCCTTCCCGCATAAGAAAGAACCTCAGTGGAAAGTTAGCTGCCTTTTCTCTGAAGAACTAACAAAATAAATTCCTCTTTTAAAAAGCCATTCTGTTTCTGGTATATTGCATTCTGGAAGCCAGCAAACTAGAACAACCATCATAGTTGGAGACTTCAATTCCCTGCTGTCATCAACGGACAGAACATCTAGAGAGAGGATCAATAAAGAAACAGAGAATTTGAATAATGCAATAAACAAACTAGACATAACAGACATTTATAAAACATTATACCCCATACAGCAGGATTCATCTTTTTCTCAAATGCTCATGGATCATTTTCAAGGATAGACCATATGCTGGGTCACAAAGCAAGTCTCAACAAATTTAAAAAGATTGAAATCATACAAAACACTTTCTCAGATCATAAAGGAATGAAGTTGGAAATCAATAATAGGCAGAGTTCCAGAAAATTCACAAATATATGGAGGCTCAGCAACACATCTTAAACAACCAATGGGTCAAGGAAGAAGTTACAAGAGAAATCAGTAAATATTTCGAGGCAGATGAAAATGAAAACACAACATATCAAAATTTATGAGATAACTTCCTCCATTAGTTTTTCTCCTCCTTTTCCCTTCTCTTCTCCTTCTGGGACACCCACAACATGTATATTTGTGCGCTTCATGTTGTCATTCAATTCCCTTAGTCCCTGTTCATATTTTCCCATTCTTTTCCCTATATTTTCTTTTGCTTGTCAGATTTCAGATGTCCCATCCTCCAGCTCACTAATCCTATCTTCTGCCTCTTGAAATCTGACATTGTAGGTATCCATTGCTTTTTTCATCTCTTCTACTGTGCCTTTCATTCTCATAAGGTCTGTGATTTGTTTTTTCAGACTTTCGACTTCTTCTTTTTGTTCATTCCTTGCCTTCTTTATATCCTCCCTCAATTCATTGATTTGATTTTTGATGAGGTTTTCTATGTCTGTTTGAACATTCTGAATTAATTGTTTCAACTCCTGTATCTCCTTTGAATTGTTGGTTTGTTCCTTTGACTGGGCCATATCTTCAATTTTTCTAGTGTGATTTGTTATTTTTTTGCTGATGTCTAGGCATTTAATTAGTTTATTCTGCAGATAGTTTTCACTTTTTTTTACCAGGATTTTCTTGCTGGATGACTTTGTTGTCTCTCTGTTCTTTGACATTCAGTTCAGCTTATTCTAGACCTCTAGCATAGGTTTTATTTAACAGATCAGAATTTTTTGGTTCTTGTTTTCTTGTTCCTTGCCCTGCCTGTATGGTGCCTTCCATCCCCCCACCACCACCTTAGGAGGGTCTACTTAGGTATTATAGACCCCAGTCAGATTTTCCCAGACCAAATTGGCCTCCTGTCAGGAGGAAAGAGTCACCTGCATCAGTTTTCCCTGAGGGTGAGACCCAGCAGATTGAAAGACTTTCCTATGAAGCCTCTGGGCTCTCTGTTTTCCTATCCTGCCCCTTATGTGACACTTGTCTGCCTGCGGGTCCCACCAGCATAAGGTGATGCAGTACCTTAACTTCAGCAGACTGTCCCTGCTGGGGGCGTGGCTGAGATAGAGGAGAGGTTGTAGCCTGGTTTTAATCGCTTCACTTTTCCAGACCCTGGGGTCTGAACTCCTTGAGGGAAGGATTCCACCTGAGCTGGGCCCCACCACTCTCCCTGGGAAGGCACAGGCTCCAGACATACTCTCAAACAAGTTTAATTCTGCCTATGCCTGGGGGAGTGGAGCCCGAGAAGCCTTGCAGCTGTATTCAAAAAAGCAGTCAAGCTATAGAAACACAGCCACCAAAACGAAAGAGAAAAATCCTTTTCAGAGCAGGACCCCAGTTCCTCGGGTTTGCCAATCAAGAGGTTAAGTTGGTACATTGCTCTGCGTGTCTCTAGGTCCTATGTACCCCCTCCTCTCCTTCAGGGCCCAGACCTTTTCAAATCCAAAAAAACACTCTGTTTTGTTTTGTTTTTTTCTTTTTCTGTCAGCCCTGCCCCTTCTTTTTTTGCCCCTCTTTTGCTAGGGCAAAAACCAGCAACCTCCACTTTTACTCGAGGTTCAGCTGAGCTGGGGGCCTATTTTTAGTAGTCAGAATTTGTTAATTAATTCCACAATTGGAGCTTGGTTGCACTCAGCCCCTGCTGCTGGTAAAGTCTCTTTCCTTTCCCCTCTGGGAAGCAGCCTGTGGGGGAGTGGCCCTGGTCACCATGGTTTGGAGGAACTCACGGTTCTGGGGGGAGCTCATAGCCAGTCCAGCTGGTCCAGACTGATGTACACTGTGTGTCCGGTCACTGATGTGGCCCCAGCAGTTGTTCTGTCATGTTCCTGGCTATTTAGTAGCTGCTCTGGAGAGACGAACTAAATCCCACACCTCACTAAGCCACCATCTTGGCCCCCCTATATAAAATATGTTATCACCAATTGTAACCACACCAACACAAGTGTGGGTGGTAGGATGTTACATGGGAAACCTGTATTTTATGTAGGATTGTTATGAAAATCCACAACTTCTCTAATAAATTTAAAAAAAAAGAGACAGGAAGAAAAGCAGGCAGGTGTGTTCTCCTAGAAGCCACTGGGAGATGGGTTACTAGGAGAAGGAAGTGATCGTCTAGTCAACTGTTGCTGAAAGGTCAATAAGGTGGACCAAAGCCTAACTGAAATGGGTCCAGAAGAGAGGGGAGGGGAGAAGTGTGGACAGCTCTTTAATAGAGTTTTAGTCTAAATGGATGAGTGAGCTGAAGGGCCACATAAAGCAGAAAGAAATTGTTCTAGATGGGAGAAATATCAATAGGTACATGGGAATGTTCCAATGGAGATGGGGAAATGCTGGAGTAATGTCCTCGAGTGGGTGAGAGCTAGATTGAGCACACTGGCAGGGCAGTTGGCTTTCAGAAGCAGGGAAGGTACATCCATGGGTGCAAGAGAGAAGGCAGAGTTCTCAGGCCCAGATGCAGGGAGGCGGTGAGGCACTGTGGGGGTTGTGGAAGTTCTCTTTTGATGGCTATAATTTAGTCCATTTGATTTGCCTCACAAAGTGTGCCCAGTTTGCAATTATCTGCTTGGCCATTCCCCCACCAGAACCTTTCTCTTTGGTACAAAACTCAAGGGAACCGTACCTGGGGAAGGATATGCCATCTCCTTTGCCTCCTAGACACCCCAGGCCTCAGGCAGTGCTGGATCTCTTTCCTCCCCAGGATCAGTTCCTTCTCTTCCCACCCTCTGCAGCACCTGGCACTCCTCAGGACACAGAAAAACTCTTGCCCATGTCCCCTCCTACCCATCAAGCGGTGGAAAAGGTACAGATTACTGAGTCCTTTTCTCATTTGAGACATCTGCATTCTAATTAGCTCTGCTCTGGACTTGCCGTTGTAGCCTGTGTGGATATACACCCTACTTCTTCTTTGTCACCGTCTTCCTTAAACTAACCTCTAGAGGACTGGACCAAAGCTGCACAGTGCCTGGTACATCTATAAGGGAATGTAGTTGGGTCTCTGGAAGAAGCAATGCTTTAACCTAGCATTTCCCAAGTGTGCTCTGCAGGTGGCGGCCTGGGAGGTGGAGCTAAACGCCCATGCTCATGATCCGCTCACAGGTTTTAAGCTATGGAAATTAGGTTTGGGGAAGACCTGAGGAAAGAAATCTGTTTAGGAAACATGCCTAAACAGATTTGACCACAGACCCTTTAAAAACTAGATTGCTCATTAACATTACCCAAGGCCAGACACTCCGGAAAATTCAATCTCTTAACCTGGAGGGGAAATTCCCCGAGGGAGCCAGTTAGGCCAACCTGGAGCAGAGAAGTGCTTGAAATCAGGGTTTGCTAGGCAGCGGCCCTGGATGCACCTCTGCCTTGGCCGGCAACCTCTGTGCTGCCGCCTGCTTTCACCTCCAGTTTCTGGGATGGGCAGTTTCCAGGGGACTGGTTACTTTCTGGACAGCCCACTTATCTGAGGTTTCTGTCCCACAGGGCCTGCCTCTAGGGTCTTCTTTGTCCAGGACACTGACCACTCCTTCCGGGGCACATAGGGGTCCCTCCCCCTCAACATTAGATGGCTGTCACAGTCACAGCTCCAAGAAACGCAAGTTTACAAAACACATCAGCGTTGGCAATTATATTGATATTACAAAAGATTTCTTTCATGTGGCTCTTTGGGACTTTTACTTATTTGTTTACTGGTCATTACCCAATTAACTGAGGAAAAAAATTTTGGACCCTGGTTAAGTGTCACTGCCAACTGAATACTGGATATCAAAGACATCTCTAAAATTAATAAAGTCAATGGGGAACAATGACTAGATTTGTAAAACTCTGGTTTGCATAGAATATTTTAGGAAAATGCTTAGGACCCAGTATCCTCCCTCAGTATGGAAGTCAATGAATGAGTATTTTATTTGACAAGGAGTTTTTTAAGAGACTACTTCTTATGTGATATGAAATGACTTAAATCCAGTTATATTTGTCTGTCTATCACATAACATGTCACAAAGCAGGAATTCCAGGGTTGGGTGACAGCCCCACAGTCACAAGGACCGCCATTAGTTCATGGTTTCATCCTCAAGGTTGCCTTATGCTGACAAAACAGCTGCTGGAGCTCTAGCAATCTCCTCTGAGTCACAACAAGGAGGACAGGGGTAGGACAAAGGTGCTAAAGTCCCTGTCTAGAGAGTTTTCCCAGAAGCCCCATCCAAGGACTTTCACTTACATCTTGGTAATCCCTTCCACAGGAAAGGCTGGAAAATGTGGAGCTTAACTTGGTAACAGAAAGAAGAGGTGAGTGGATATTGAGTAGGCAACCAACAACCTCTGCCATGACAACTAAGGTGAATTTTCTCTGTGCCTTGTCTTCTCAGGAGCCTAGAGGGGAAATTATTCTAAACTCAATTTTAGCGCTCAGACCTTTTTTTTTTTACCATTCTGGGAGCCAGGGGCAGAGCTGGGGTGGGTGCATGGCCTTGGCTCTGGATATGTAGGAACGAATGAAAGCAAGGCAACCACTAAAAGAATCAGAGACTGAAATAGTGGCAGGTGACAGAGTGTAGCAGATAAAGACAGGGTGGGGCCACCTGGGTCATGTACCACAGGAACAAAATGGCCATTGTGAGGCAGTGCTCAAAGGGGCTGCCTCTGTAAATAGTAGTAGTTACCTGCTTGGTCTCCATCATTATGTTTTCCTCAGAACATGGAAGGCAATAGACCTAAGGACATAATGACTCTCTTTCCATGTAGAAAGCACTGAATTTCCACAATAACCTGTGCAGTAGGCAGACAACTATTATTGTCCCATTTTATAGATGTGAAAACTTCCTAGTGATATTCTGATCATAAAGGGCAGAGCTAGGATATTGAGCCCCAGTCTCGGGGCTCCTGATGCTGCAGGGTAATTACAAGGAGGAGGCAGTGGTAGCACCATCGACCTGGGAAGGGAGGAGGCCCTGGAAGTCCTTTAGGACCTGCTTTCTGGCCTGGGCTGGGCTGGAATTACGCCTAGAGTGCTGGTTAGGTCTCTCAGACTTCCAGGGGAATGAAGGCTGGTAGGCAGGCTGGCCTCTCCCTACTTTTGTTTTTGGGGATCTTGCAGTATAGAGGATGAAGGAATAATCCTTTCCAGCTGTGGGCAGCTGTGCTGGAAAACAACACAGTGCTATATAACAACCCACTCTTTTGTCCACCAAGCCTGCCATCCCTGAGTTGGTTTTGACTTAACCTTTCCAAATGTACCTAACTCTGCAAAGCTATTTCATGGTAGAGTCTGTAACGTCACAACTTCAGCTTGGTTGCTGCACACTTTCCTTCCTCGGGTACCCCTGGGTGGAAGGGGCTTTTCCTGAGTCTCTTCTTATGAACAGCCACTGCCTCGCTCTACTCTCCACAGAGCAGGGGCTTCAGTGTACTTACAGCTTTGGCTCTCATTTTACTCATGGTTGTGCTTCCTCATGGTTTCAGCTTGTGGGGACAATCATGGCCCCATCTCCACTTTAACACCCCTAAATATATTATTTCAATTCCTCCTCCTACTGCTATTGCCTGCTTCCCAATTAAAATTACCTAGAAAGAAAATTTCATTGGCCCAGCTCATCTTTTCATGCCAGGCCCCATCATAGACCACTGCCCAGGTGATGGCCTGATTCATTTAAGTCCAACCAGCTGTGGCCTGGGAGAGGGAGTGGGGTCACATGATCAGCTTAGGGCTGCCCCTTTAGCAGGACTGTGGGCTGGGCAGTTTCACTTGAGGGTGACTCTGGGAGTTGAGAGGAACCATCATAGATATGTCTGACATGTGGATGATATGCTGTGGGAAGAATCTGGAAGCCTTTTTGGATGAGGTGATTGGCTTGGAAGAGTGAGTAGAATTCCAGTGAGCAAAGATTGGTTAAGACATTCCAGGAGGAGAAAAGCAAATAAATAAAGCAGATGTTCATGGAGCAGCAGGGAGTCTTATGTAGCTGGAAAGGGGTACCGGAGGGGGAGTTGAGGGAGATGAAGCAAAGAGTTGAGCTGAGGCCAGCCTGGGTAGGGACTGCATTTTGTCAAAGGTGGGGAAGCAGTGGGGTCAATGTTATTAGAGCTGAGCTCTAGAAATAGGGGAGCAGGTAGAGGGTAGAGGCAACTGAGAATGAGCCACACCTTTCCCTTCAAACTCTGTCATCCATCTTCCTGCATCCAGGAGGGGACCAACCTCCTCTCCAACCTGGCACTCATCAGGCTCAAGAGACGTTCACTGTCCATAGAGTGCCTGTGGGCTTTTCCACCTTTCTGATGGTCTACAGGCTATGAATGTAAGTGACCTGTGTCACTTTTGGATCAAAGGGTGTAAGTTCTCTATGCCCTATTTGCTCGTACCATGGTGACTGGTGATTGTCAAGGGTCCCTGAGACACTGAGTAAAAGAGCCCTTCTCTTCCATCCCCCTTCTCCCATTGCACTGAGCATATGACACAATTGAGAAATAAGCTTTCATTGTGTGAAGTCACACACGGTTGGACCTAGCCTAACCTGACTGATATACTTCTCAGCAGATGGGCCTCCCACCCTACACAGAGGCAGGCTGGGGTATGTAGAGGGGGGAAGACATCAGGATTTCGAACCCCAGGAGAAGGATTTGACCCAGGCCTCTAAAGCAGAAGGGTCCACCTCCATGGGGCCACCTTTCTGGGCCGAGCCTGCACTGACTGCATACATGGACTTCTACTGTGGGTGTAGGAGGCATCTGAAGATGACAGGGAGGACCTGCTTGCAGAGAATCAGCCAGTGGCATCTAAAGAAGGACAACTGTGTCTAATTCACCAGTGGCTCAGGCCAGCACAGGAAGGACCCTGCCCCAGGAAGGAGTGAGGCCAGAGACCAGACTTGGCCCTCACCACCTCTCTCCAGGGTCACATAAGAGGTCTCTGGCCTCTTCACTGAACTTCGGTCTTACCTCCTTCAGCCGGCTCTCCAAGGGGAGCTCAGAGCAAGGCAAACTTGATCATGTTACTTCCCTACCTAGAATGCCCCTGCATCCTGAAAAAGTCCTCCTACACCCTGTTCAAATGTCACTCATCCCTCTGTCTTTCCTGGCCTGCTCTTGTTCTCTCCATGCTTGCTGACCCTCTGCCTTTGTCCCGCTGCCTTGCTGGAAGAGGTTCCTGCCCATAGACCCTGCCAACCCTCCGGGGGTGCGGACAAGGGATCATTCACTCCATCAAAACCCCCATCAGGTACTATGCTTGGTGTCACCTTGCTGGAGCTGACAGTCTTGGGGGCAGGTGCAGGTTAAACAAATGACCAGACAAATAAATCTAGACATCTTGCCTTGAAGGGAAAAGTAGATTCCACATCTGGGATCTCTTTTAGATGTGGGATGGGGGTTGCCAGGGAAGGTCTCTGTGAAGAGGTAGATTTTAAACTGAGGCCTGAGGGATAAGGTGGACTTGCCAGCTGGTGGGAGAAAAAGTACCAGAGGCAGAGGGAAGAGTGTGTGCAGGAGCCCCGAGGGACAGTGGGAAAGAGTGGAATAATGAACCTGAAAGCAGTTTCAAAACTGCAGAACCTGCAAGATCCAAGTCATTCTCATTCCCCTTAGCATTTCTTTTTCTCCCTCTCTCTGCTTCCTGTTCTCCCACCAGCTCCACTGCCCATGTCTTAACTATAGCAGGTGTCCTGGAGAGCACCATGCTCTGCGCTGAGGCCTCTATACATGCTCATTCCTGCAACAGCCCTGGGAGACTAGTACAATCATCTCATTTTATAGACAAGGTAACAGAGTTTTGGGGACCTGCTTAGGTCTCTAGCCAGCAAGTGGTGAAGAATATATCCAAATCTGGGGCCTGGCTTGTGCTACATCTCTGCCCTGAAGTACTCTGGAGTTTTGCTTGTGCCCCATGGCCCTACCCAGACCAGACAGTGGATCCTAGTCCTGCCTGGCTTGTCTTCTGTACAGGCTGGGGGTGTTGTCAGAGGGGGACAGGAGAGAGGCGAGGGGAGGGAGCTGTGGCTCCAGAGCCAGGCATCCCGCAGAGTGCCCACTCCCCTCCACTGGTAACAGAAGGCCCTTGACAAAACTGTGTTGTGAGTGGCTAAATGGTTTTAGTCTGCCAGCAGCTCAAAGAAAGTAAGAATGTCATAATAAATTAAGGGGGTATGCCATCACTCAGGCCTGATGATTCGCCGACAGCATAATTTCTATGATTCAAACAGAGTCCAGGTAAATATAAAGCAGCCAGGTCCAATCACATCCGTAGCAGGTGCCCAGAAGGAGTCAAGGGTAGGAACCTCCCTTTGCTGGGTGCCCACCATTCTCAGAGGCAGCAACCCATGACAATTCCATTAATCCTCACAACAGCCCCTGGAGAGGCAAAGGTGATCGGCGCCACTCCTGAGTGAGATAATTGAGTTTTCCAAAGATTCAGTCAGGAGTCCAAGGTCACATAGCTAGCACAAGAAGAGCTGAAATTAGAACATAGGTTCCCTGACCCCAAAGCCCATATTTCTTTGCAGCCTACTGCAGGGAGGGGAAGCCAAGGTTTAGCAGAGTGGACTGGAATGGCTTCTGGGAGTCCAGCCCAAGAAGCTTCCCTTCTAAGAAATGGTTGAGATTCCGGGAACCTCCCCAGCAAGGTGCTTGGGATCTCCTAAGCCCTTGCTGGAAGGCCTTCATAGAAATCTTTCTGGACTCAAGACTTGTCTTAGTTTTCCTGGGACTGCTAGAACAAAGTACCACAAACTGCATGGCTTAAAACAACAGAAATTCATTGTCTCACAGTTCCGTAGACTCTAGGTCCAAAATTAAGGTGTCAGGAGTGCATGCTCTCTCTGAAACCCATAGGGGAGAATCCTTCCTTGTATGTTCTATCTCCTAGCATTTGCTGGCAATCTTTGGTGTTTCTTGGTTTATGATGCATCACTCCAGTCTCTGCTCCATCTTCAAATGGTCTTCTCTTTGTCTATCAGTGTCTGCGTCCAAATTTTCTCTTCTAATAAAGGTCACTAGTTATGCTTTATTAGGGCTCACCCTAATCCAATTTGACCCCATCTTAACTAATTACATCTTTAAAGACCCTATTTGCAATTATTAGGTCATATTCAGAGGACAAGAGCTAGGATTTGAACATATCTTTTTTGGGGACACAAACATGGTTAAATGTTTTCTGCAGTATCTGAGGATCTTCATACACTCAAGGGTCACTACTCTAGGATCTCATTTCCCAGGTTCAAGACCTTGAGAGCATGAGGAGGGAAGTAGGGCTGATAAGGAGACACTCCAGGAGCCCCACTGAGGGATATGAAACTATTTTTCTAGGGTGGGAAATCAGCCTTGTTTCTTTCTATTTCTTTAATTGTTTATTGACTCTACAACCTTAGGAAAACTGTAGGTCAATAAGCTTTCAGTTTGCGTGGGTGGATGTGGTGGTTGGAAGGGCAAGGGCATGGGAGTGCAGAGGAGTTGAGGCTTTCTAGTTTCCCCAAATCCCTTAGTCTGCTCTCTGCAGATCGAGACTCTCCCTTCTGCAGTCACCCCGCAGGGCCCTTCACAGCTTAACTGACTAGGATAGCTTCCAGAAGCAGTGCTTCCTCTTGGTACTCTCCAAGATCCTGTAGCAGGATGTAAAGAAAGAAAAACACCCCCTTTCCTGAGGCCAGGAAAGAACAGATTTAGGGATTTAGAGATCTGAGCCACTACGCAGATCGATTTAGAAGAAGAACTAGCAAAACAACAGAAAAAGATATAGAATGTTAACATAGAGAAAAAAATAATAAGAGTACAAAAATAAAAAAAGACAAACAAACGGACAAAAAAAAAAAAAACCTATAGCTCAGATGCAGCTTCATTCAGTGTTTTAACATGATTACTTTACAATTAGGTATTATTGTGCTGTCCATTTTTGAGTTTTTGTATCTAGTCCTGTTGCACAGTCTGTATCCCTTCAGCTCTAATCACCCATTATCTTACCCTGTTTCTAACTCCTGCTGAACTCTTTACCAATGACATATTCCAAGTTTATTCTCGAATGTCGGTTCACATCAGTGGGACCATACAGTATTTGTCCTTTAGTTTTTGGCTAGTCTCACTCAGCATAATGTTCTCTAGGTCCATCCATGTTATTACATGCTTCATAAGTTTATTCTGTCTTAAAGCTGCATAACATTCCATCGTATGTATATACCACAGTTTGTTTAGCCACTCGTCTGTTGATGGACATGTTGGCTGTTTCCATCTCTTTGCAATTGTAAATAATGCTGCTATAAACATTGGTGTGCAAATGTCCGTTTGTGTCTTTGCCCTTAAGTCCTTTGAGTAGATACCCAGCAATGGTATTGCTGGGTCGTATGGCAATTCTATATTCAGCTTTTTGAGGAACCGCCAAACTGCCTTCCACAGTGGTTGCACCCTTTGACATTCCCACCAACAGTGGATAAGTGTGCCTCTTTCACCACATCCTCTCCAGCACTTGTCATTTTCTGTTTTGTTGATAATGGCCATTCTGGTGGGTGTGAGATGATATCTCATTGTGGTTTTGATTTGCATTTCTCTAATGGCCAGGGACATTGAGCATCTCTTCATCTGCCTTTTGGCCATTTGTATTTCCTCTTCTGAGAGGTGTCTGTTCAAGTCTTTTTCCCATTTTGTAATTGGGTTGGCTGTCTTTTTGTTGAGTTGAACAATCTCTTTATAAATTGTGGATACTAGACCTTTATCTGATATGTCGTTTCCAAATATTATCTCCCATTGTGTAGGCTGTCTTTCTACTTTCTTGATGAAGTTCTTTGATGCACAGAAGTGTTTAATTTTGAGGAGCTCGCATTTATTTATTTCCTTCTTCAGTGCTCTTGCTTTAGGTTTAAGGTCCATAAAACCACCTCTAATTGTAAGTTTCATAAGATATCTCCCTACATTTTCCTCTAACTGTTTTATGGTCTTAGACCTAATGTTTAGATCTTTGATCCATTTTGAGTTAACTTTTGTATAGGGTGTGAGATACGGGTCTTCTTTCATTCTTTTGCATATGGATATCCAGTTCTCTAGGCACCATTTATTTATTTTATTTTTTTTATTAATTAAAAAAAGAATTAACAAAACAATTAGAAATCATTCCAATCTACATGTACAATCAGTAATTCTTAATAACATCACATAGTTGCATATTCATCATTTCTTAGTACATTTGCATCGATTTAGAAAAAGAAATAAAAAGACAACAGAATAAGAATTAAAACCATAATAGAAAGAAAAAAAAACAAAAAAAACAAAAACAAAAAACCTATACCTCACATGCAGCTTCATTCAGTGTTTTAACATAATTGCATTACAATTGGGTAGTATTGTGCTGTCCATTTCTGAGTTTTTATATCCAGTCCCGTTGTACAGTCTGTATCCCTTCATCTCCAATTATCCCTTCTCTTTTTTTTTTTTTTTAATTAACGGAAAAAAAGAAATTAACCCAACATTTAGAGATCATACCATTCTACACATGCAATCATTAATTCTTAACATTATCACATAGATGCATGATCATCATTTCTTAGTACATTTGCATTGGTTTAGAAGAACTAGCAACATAACCGAAAAAGATATAGAATGTTAATATAGAGAAAAAAATAAAAGTAATAATAGTAAAATCAAAACAAAACAAAACAAAACAAAACAAAACAAAAACCTATAGCTCAGATGCAGCTTCATTCAGTGTTTTAACATGATTACTTTACAATTAGGTATTATTGTGCTGTCCATTTTTGAGTTTTTGTATCTAGTCCTGTTGCATAGTCTGTATCCCTTCAGCTTCAATTACCCATTGTCTTACCCTGTTTCTAACTCCTGCTGAACTCTGTTACCAATGACATATTTCAAGTTTATTCTCGAATGTCCGTTCACATCAGTGGGACCATACAGTATTTGTCCTTTAGTTTTTGGCTGGATTCACTCAGCATAATATTCTCTAGGTCCATCCATGTTATTACATGGTTCATAAGTTTATCTTGTCTTAAAGCTGCATAATATTCCATCGTATGTATATACCACAGTTTGTTTAGCCACTCTTCTGTTGATGGAGATTTTGGCTGTTTCCATCTCTTTGCAATTGTAAATAATGCTGCTATAAACATTGGTGTGCAAATGTCCGTTTGTGTCTTTGCCCTTAAGTCCTTTGAGTAGATACCTAGCAATGGTATTGCTGGGTCGTATGGCAATTCTATATTCAGCTTTTTGAGGAACCGCCAAACTGCCTTCCACAGTGGTTGCACCCTTTGACATTCCCACCAACAGTGGATAAGTGTGCCTCTTTCACCGCATCCTCTCCAGCACTTGTCATTTTCTGTTTTGTTGATAATGGCCATTCTGGTGGGTGTGAGATGATATCTCATTGTGGTTTTGATTTGCATTTCTCTAATGGCCAGGGACATTGAGCATCTCTTCATCTGCCTTTTGGCCATTTGTATTTCCTCTTCTGAGAGGTGTCTGTTCAAGTCTTTTTCCCATTTTGTAATTGGGTTGGCTGTCTTTTTGTTGAGTTGAACAATCTCTTTATAAATTGTGGATACTAGACCTTTATCTGATATGTCGTTTCCAAATATTATCTCCCATTGTGTAGGCTGTCTTTCTACTTTCTTGATGAAGTTCTTTGATGCACAGAAGTGTTTAATTTTGAGGAGCTCGCATTTATTTATTTCCTTCTTCAGTGCTCTTGCTTTAGGTTTAAGGTCCATAAAACCACCTCTAATTGTAAGTTTCATAAGATATCTCCCTACATTTTCCTCTAACTGTTTTATGGTCTTAGACCTAATGTTTAGATCTTTGATCCATTTTGAGTTAACTTTTGTATAGGGTGTGAGATACGGGTCTTCTTTCATTCTTTTGCATATGGATATCCAGTTCTCTAGGCACCATTTATTGAAGAGACTTTTCTGTCCCAGGTAGAGTTGGCTTGACTGCCTTATCAAAGATCAAATGTCCATAGATGAGAGGGTCTATATCTGAGCACTCTATTCGATTCCATTGGTCGATATATCTATCTTTATGCCAATACCATGCTGTTTTGACCACTGTGGCTTCATAATATGCCTTAAAGTCAGGTAGCGCGAGACCTCCAGTTTCGTTTTTTTTCCTCAAGATGTTTTTAGCAATTCGGGGCACCCTGCCCTTCCAGATAAATTTGCTTATTGGTTTTTCTATTTCTGAAAAATAAGTTGTTGGGATTTTGATTGGTATTGCATTGAATCTGTAGATCAATTTAGGTAGGATTGACATCTTAACTATATTTAGTCTTCCAATCCATGAACACGGTATGCCCTTCCATCTATTTAGGTCTTCTGTGATTTCTTTTAGCAATTTTTTGTAGTTTTCTTTATATAGGTTTTTTGTCTCTTTAGTTAAATTTATTCCTAGGTATTTTATTCTTTTATTGCAATTGTAAATGGGATTCGTTTCTTGATTTCCCCCTCAGCTTGTTCATTACTAGTGTATAGAAATGCTACAGATTTTTGAATGTTGATCTTGTAGTCTGCTACATTGCTGTACTCATTTATTACCTCTAGTAGTTTTGTTGTGGATTTTTCCGAGTTTTCGACGTATAGTATCATATCGTCTGCAAACAGTGATAGTTTTACTTCTTCCTTTCCAATTTTGATGCCTTGTATTTCTTTCTCTTGTCTAATTGCTCTGGCTAGAACCTCCAACACGATGTTGAATAACAGTGGTGATAATGGACATCCTTGTCTTGTTCCTGATCTTAGGGGGAAAGTTTTCAATTTTTCCCCATTGAGGATGATATTAGCTGTGGGTTTTTCATATATTCCCTCTATCGTTTTAAGGAAGTTCCCTTGTATTCCTATATTTTGAAGTGTTTTCAACAGGAAAGGATGTTGAATCTTGTCAAATGCCTTCTCTGCATCAATTGAGATGCTCATGTGATTTTTCTGCTTTGATTTGTTGATACGGTGTATTACATTAATTGATTTTCTTATGTTGAACCATCCTTGCATATCTGGGATGAATCCTACTTGGTCATGATGTATAATTCTTTTAATGTGTTGTTGGATATGGTTTGCTAGAATTTTATTGAGGATTTTTGCATCTATGTTCATTAGAGAGATTGGCCTGTAGTTTTCTTTTTTTTGTAATATCTTTGCCTGGTTTTGGTATGAGGGTGATGTTGGCTTCATAGAATGAATTAGGTAGTTTTCCCTCCACTTCGATTTTTTTGAAGAGTTTGAGGAGAGTTGATACTAATTCTTTCTGGGAAGTTTGATAGAATTCACATGTGAAGCCGTCTGGTCCTGGATTTTTCTTTTTAGGAAGCTTTTGAATGACTGATTCAATTTCTTTACTTGTGATTGGTTTGTTGAGGTCATCTATTTCTTCTTGAGTCAAAGTTGGTTGTTCATGTCTTTCCAGGAACCCATCCATTTCATCTAAATTGTTGTATTTATTAGCGTAAAGTTGTTCATAGTATCCTGTTATTACCTCCTTTATTTCTGTGAGCTCAGTAGTTATGTCTCCTCTTCCATTTCTGATCTTATTTATTTGCATCCTCTCTTCTTCTTTTTGTCAATCTTGCTAAGGGCCCATCAATCTTATTGATATTCTCATAGAACCAACTTCTGGTCTTATTGATTTTCTCTATTGTTTTCAATTTCATTTATTTCTGCTCTAATCTTTGTTATTTCTTTCCTTTTGCTTGCTTTGGGATTCGTTTGCTGTTCTTTCTCCAGTTCTTCCAAGTGGACAGTTAATTCCTGCATTTTTGCCTTTTCTTCTTTTCTGATATAGGCATTTAGGGCAATAAATTTCCCTCTTAGCACTGCCTTTGCTGCGTCCCATAAGTTTTGATATGTTGTGTTTTCGTTTTCATTTGCCTCAAGGTATTTACTAATTTCTCTTGCGATTTCTTCTTTGACCCACTCGTTGTTTAAGAGTGTGTTGTTGAGCCTCCATGTATTTGTGAATTTTCTGGCACTCTGCCTATTATTGATTTCCAACTTCATTCCTTTATGATCCGAGAAAGTGTTGTGTATGATTTCAATCTTTTTAAATTTGTTAAGACTTGCTTTGTGACCCAGCATATGGTCTATCTTTGAGAATGATCCATGAGCTCTTGAGAAAAAGGTGTATCTTGCTGTTGTGGGATGTAATGTCCTATAAATGTCTGTTACGTCTAGCTCATTTATAGTAATATTCAGATTCTCTATTTCTTTATTGATCCTCTGTCTAGATGTTCTGTCCATTGATGAGAGTGGTGAATTGAAGTCTCCAACTATTATGGTATATGAGTCTATTTCCCTTTTCAGTGTTTGCAGTGTATTCCTCACGTATTTTGGGGCATTCTGGTTCGGTGCGTAAATATTTATGATTGTTATGTCTTCTTGTTTAATTGCTCCTTTTATTAGTAGATAGTGTCCTTCTTTGTCTCTTTTAACTGTTTTACAGTTAAAACAGTTAACTATTTTAAACAGTATACTATTTTGTTGGATATTAGTATAGCTTCTCCTGCTCTTTTCTGGTTGTTATTTGCATGAAATATCTTTTCCCAGCCTTTCACTTTCAACCTATGTTTATCTTTGGGTCTAAGATGTGTTTCCTGTAGACAGCATATAGAAGGATCCTGTTTTTTAATCCATTCTGCCAATCTATGTCTTTTGATTGGGGAATTCAGTCCATTAGCATTTAGTGTTATTACTGTTTGGATAATATTTACTCTAACATTTTGCCTTTTGTATTATATATATCATATCTGACTTTCCTTCTTTCTACACTCTTCTCCATACCTCTCTCTTCTGTCTTTTCGTATCTGACTCTAGTGCTCCCTTTAGTATTTCTTGCAGAGCTGGTCTCTTGGTCACAAATTCTCTCAGTGACTTTTTGTCTGAGAATGTTTTAATTTCTCCCTCATTGTTGAAGGACAGTTTTGCTGGATATAGGAGTCTTGGTTGGCAGTTTTTCTCTTTTAGTAATTTAAATATATCATCTCACTGTCTTCTAGCTTCCATGGTTTCTGCTGAGAAATCTACACATAGTCTTATTGGGTTTCCCTTGTATGTGATGGATTGTTTTTCTCTTGCTGCTTTCAAGATCCTCTCTTTCTCTTTGACCTCTGTCATTCTAACTAGTAAGTATCTTGGAGAACGCCTATTTGGGTCTATTCTCTTTGGGGTGCGCGGCACTTCTTGGATCTGTAATTTTAGGTCTTTCATAAGAGTTGGGAAATTTTCCGTGATAATTTCTTCCATTAGTTTTTCTCCTCCTTTTCCCTTCTCTTCTCCTTCTGGGACACCCACAACACGTATATTTGTGTGGTTCACATTATCCTTGAGTTCCCTGATCCCCTGTTCAAATTTTTCCATTCTTTTCTGGATAGTTTCTGTTTCTTTTGGAATTCAGATGTTCCATCCTCCAAATCACTAATTCTATCTTCTGTCTCTTTAAATCTATCATTGTATGTATCCATTGTTTTTTCCATCTTTTCTACTTTATCCTTCACTTCCATTAGTTCTGTGATTTGTTTTCTCAGTTTTTCTATTTCTTCTTTTTGTTCAGCCCATGTCTTCTTCATGTCCTCCCTCAATTTATCGATTTCGTTTTTGAAGAGGTTTTCCATTTCTGTTCGTATATTCAGCATTAGTTGTCTCAGCTCCTGTATCTCATTTGAACTCTTGGTTTGTTCTTTTGACTGGGCCATATTTTCAATTTTCTGAGCGTGATCCGTTATCTTCTGCTGGAGTCTGGGCATTTAGTCAGATTTCCCTGGGTGTTGGACCCAACAGGTTGAAAGATTTTTCTGTGATATTTCTGGGTTCTGTTTTTCTTATCCTGCCCAGTAGGTGGCGTTCGTGGCACACGTTTGTCTGCGGGTCCCACCAATAAAAGGTGCTGTGGGTCCTTTAACTTTGGAAAACTCTCGCCCTGGGGGAGGTTCGCCAGCTGAAGCGGCTTGGAAGAGTGCCATCTGGCCCGGGGATCCGAACGCGGGGAGGGTCGCTGGCGCCGCAGCCCGGGAGAGCGCCTGTCCGAATCTCCTAGTCGGCCTGGGGCGCCAAGCGTGGCGCGAGGGCGCCAGCCGCCGCCACCCGGGAGAGTGCACTGTTCCCAGCTGGACCGGGAAGTCACGTGTTTGGAAGGGACCCCGGTCACCGTTCTCTGCGGCCTGGGGATCTCCAATCCAATTCTCCCAGTTGGTCCGGGGGGCCGCGCGTGGGAGGGGGCACCGGCCGCCGTGGCTTGAGGGGACCGCCTGTCCAATTGCCCCAGCTGGCCCGGGAAGGAGGAAGGGAGGGATCCGGCCGCTTGCAGCCCCGGCCCAGGGAAGCCCACGCCCCTCGGCGATCTCACCAGAGCGGGTTCTCTCAGCCAGTCAGCCGTTCCAGGATGGGGTACGCTGTCTTTTTTATCTCTGTCGTGGCTCCAGGAGCTGTTCTGTATCGTTTCTACTCCCCTAGTAGCTGTTCTGGAGGAGGAACTAAGATCCGCGCGTCTTACTAAGCCGCCATCTTCTCCCCCTAGAGTGCTTTGAAGAGACTGTTGGTATAAACGTAACCACTGCCAGTCTGGACAAAAAGGGGCAGAAAAGAGACAAATTGGAGTTTCCAGAGTGAGAATCATGAAAGCTAAGGTCTGAAGACAAGAAGACTCACCCATATATGTGGGGAGGGTGTTTGTCCCTGGAGCAGAGGGCGGGCCTACTGCTTCACTGTTCAGGAAGAGGTGTGCCACCCAGGCACTGGAGAGGGTGGAGTGCATAAACCAGGGATTGGGGTGAGCCTGGCTGCCACCCCATTGTTCTGGAAGGATTGAGCACACGCCCCAGAGATAACAGAGATCCTGGGTGGTGCCCCAAAGTTTGGAGAGGGTGGAGCTGAGAAAAAGGTGGTTACCCCAGTGCCCCCCTAGACTGCAACCACCCCAGTGTTTGGAGAGAGAAAAGCCACTGTGTAGGCCCTTGGAAAGGGTGGGACTGCAACTTTCTAAAGCCCCAACAATACACGACTCTCAGACTTTGAAATCGAATGGCGCTTGCCCTTCAGGTTTTCAGAACTGTTTGGGTCCAGTGACTCCTGTGTTCCTTTCTACTTCTCCCTATGGTAATGACAACATGTATACTATAACTTTTCCTCTTTTGTATATTGGCAGCATCCTTTGTGTATTGGCAGCAGATAACTTGTTCTGAGTTTCACAGGTCCAGAGCCAAAAGAGAACTTTTGCCTTAGAACAGACCATGCCTGTAGCTGACTTTGTTGAGATTTTGTACTGATTTTAACTTTGTATTGTATTTGTATTGTTGCTGAAATGATTTAAGGCTTTTGTGATATTACAATGAAACGAATGTATTTTGTATATGGAAAGATTTACTGCATAGTATGGGGACCGATGATAGTTGCTGAGTTGACAAGGGGTGGATATGTGGTAGTTAGTTTCAGGTGTCAACTTGGCCAGGTGAGGATGCCCCGCTGTTCTGTTTCGTAGACTTAAATAATCAGTATGTGAAATTCAACTATGGTTGATTACATTTGTGGTAGGCTAAGGAGAGTGCCTTTCACGATGAGCTGGGTTTAATTTAATTAGCTAGAGGCTTAAAAGAGAGAGGTCAAAAGAGCACTCAGTAGCTGAGCATACCTCATCCTAGTGTTTGCAGCTCAGCCCAGATGTTTGGATATGCAGAAAGGGATCGCCCAGGATAGGCCAGTGGAACCCAGAAGCCAAGAGAGACCAGCAGACATCACCATGTGCCTTCCATGTAACAGACAGCCTCAGAGGAAAGCTAGCTGCCTTTTCTCTGAAGAACTATAAATTTTTAACTAAATAAATCCCCTTATTAAAAGCCAATCCATCTCTGGCGTGTTGCATTCTGGCAGTGTTAACAAACTAGAACAGCATGTGTAACAGGAGTTTGTTGCTTTTTATTGTTGAATAATATTCCATTGTATGGATATACCATGTTTTGTCTATCCAGTTTTGGACTAATAGGAATAATGCTGTTAAGAGCATTTGCTTGAAGATACTTGATGTGGATTGAATTCTGTACCTCACTTTGGACACGTTCTTAGTCTTAATCCACACTGGGCTGGGTGTGGACCCACTGTACAAAAGGTCTCCTCAAGATGTTACTTCAGTTAAGGTATGGCCCAACTGAATCCGGTTTGACTTTGATCTGGATTACTGGTCCTTTAAAGGCAGAATGAAAGTCAGACTGAGAGAGAAGCCACGGGAAGCAGCCAGAAGTCAGAAAGTCAACGGATTGGTGCTTCTTAGGTCACAAGCCAAACTCAGGTCCAATAAGTGTGGCCTGAAGAATAGGGTACTACAATGGTCCAGGCCTGACTGCCATGCCCTTCCTCGTGGCTAGGAAACCAGAGCCTATTACTAGGAGAAAGGGAAAGGGTATTTGAGCTGGGCAGCCATCAGCATCACTTCCTCACTATCACATTTACATTGAATCATTCACTATCACTGCAAACATTACAGACAAGGGGTCTTAAGAAAGAATATCTGAAGTTTATGGTTCATCCATTTTGTGGTGAGGTAATGTTGTAAAGAGGTTAATTATGTTTCCAAGAACTATGTTGTTTGAAGGACTTAATAAAGCAATGAAAATATGCATGTAATATACTGAATGTAATTGTTTAAACTCTCATCAAGTCAAGATTTGTTTACAGACAGCTCTCTAATAGAAACATGAAAAATTTTTTATGGCTAAATCTGTGAATCTGCCACACTGAATTTAAGCTCCAAAGTATTGGCTTATATTTATCTCTGCCTTTAGACTGTTTGAAATCTCTTCTGCATTCCCTCCAAAGGTCTAGCATCCTGCTACTTCCATCCTTTTGCTTACCTTCTCTTTATCTGAACAGCCCTTCCTCCATTTCCATTTATTCAAATCAAACCTCCAAGTCTCAATTCCATGGGGCCCTTGCTGCCGGCTCTAACTGAAAACAATTCCTGCCTCTGCTGGATTCCCACAGTACTCTTGCCAGGACCAGTTATATGGCAGGCATCAGAGAACTTGTTACAGGGTAATTTCCTAAGCATTAGTTGAGTTCTTCCTTCCTGGGTTTTCCTTTTCTTGTTTTAGGGAAATAGCCCGACTCTTCTGTGCCTTTGCCTCAGGGAAGGTTAAGTCACTTGAGATCCTTCCTGGACTACCTGGGTAGAAATTAAGCTGCTATAACAAAGAGACCCCAAAACACAGTGATTCAAAGAAGATATAAGTTCATTTCGCTCTCACGTACCAATCTGGAGGTTCACAACTGTGGTTTAAGATGGTAAGGTGCTTTGCTTCAAGGGTTATTCAGCGACCCTGGATCTTCTCACTATTATCACCTCCAATGCCTAACTTGTGGTACCAACTGCTCTATCAGTCAAGGTCCAGAAAGGAGAAACCACAATAGTTGTTTGAAGGGACAAAATGTGTCTAAAGAACTCTTAAGTAAGGTAGAAAGGTAACTGGTAACCGAAAGAGTAAAAGAGAATTTTAATACCTCATGAGGGTAGCAGCTGCGGGAAGCAGCTACTATCCTTAGGGCTGAGAGAATAAAGGTAATAGATTGGAATTATTAAAACATTACTGCAGTGTGCTGAAAATAGATGGTACTTAATATTTAAAAATTTCAACTAATGTGTGAGACTAAAGCAAAAAATGTTTATTTGGTATAAATCTATACTTTGACTAGTGCATCTCCTAATATAATTATGTAGATAGTTGATTGAACACCTTAAGTACATGGAACGTTGTATAGGACATGAGATTTTGTTGGTTTGTCCAGGTGATGCCCCGATGAATCTCAGAGTGATTTGATCAGTGAGTGGAAAAGTATTTGCAAAGTCCCCTTTGGGGAATGGTGAGAACGGGAGAAAACTCAACTTCCCCAAGCTGAATTCTTGATATTCTCACAAGCAATGTGGACAACCAAAGTGATAGGCTGAGCCCCCAGTCTTGGGGTTTGTTCACATGAAACTTAACCCCACCTTAAAGGATAGGTCAAGCCTACTTAAAATTAAGCCTAAGAATCACCCCCAAGAGAACCTCTTTTGTTGCTCAGATGTGGCCTCCCTCTCCAACCAACACAGCAAGCAGACTCACCACCCTCCCCCTGTCTACGTGGGACATGACTACCAGGGGTGTGGACCTTCCTGGCAGCGTGGGACAGAAATCCCAGAATGACCTGAGATTCAGCATCAAGGGATTGAGAAAAGCTCTAGAATGAGCTGAGACCCAGCATCAAGGGATTGAGAAAATCTTCTCGACCAAAAGGGGGAAGAGTGAAATGAGACAAAGTGTCAATGGCTGAGAGATTCCAAACAGAATCGAGAGGTTATCCTGGAGGTTATTCTTATGCATTAAGTAGATATCACCTTGTTATCCAAGATGTAATGGAGAGGCTGGAGGGAACTGCCTGAAAATGTAGAGCTGTGTTCCAGTAGCCATGTTTCTTGATGATGATTGTATAATGATATATCTTTCACAATGTGACTGTGTGATTGTGAAAACCTTGTGTCTGATGCTCCTTTTATCTACCTTGTCAACAGATGAGAGGAGCATATTGAACAAAAATAAATAATAGGGGGAACAAATGTTAAAATAAAAAAATAAAAAAATCGTTTAAAAAAAAAAACAAAAAAACTTAAGAGGCGAGGCCCTGGAGCTGCAACACAGACCTTTGAGGAGGGTGCACTACCACTCAGCTGGTGCTGGTGTCTCTGAGCACAGAGGAGGGGACCATGGGTTGTCAGAGACTTCTGGGGACGGAACATCACCCGGCTCGTCCTTGTATCTCTGGTGGAATGTGTGTGCATGTGTGTGTGTGTGTGTGTGTGTGTGTGTGTGTGTGTGTGTGTGTGTGTGTGTGTGTGTGTGTGTATGGGATATATGAAGTGGCTGCTTCTACGAGGGTAGGAAAAATTGCAAACTGGATTCAGCTGCTGCTACAGACAAGCTGTTGCTGCTGGGTTGAAAAAATCAAAATGGGTGATGATCACAGGAATTAGAAGCTAATAGAAAGCTCATAGGTAGTCCATGGAGAATAGAAGTCCTTTTTTCTCTAGCCTCACAGTCTCTCTACTCTGCTCTACTAGGGGAGCCTCAGAAAGAGAGAGACATCTGGAGAGCAAAGTCCTGTCACTACAGCACAAAGCAGAACCAGCATAGGATAATATACAGATATGGTAAAGACCACAAGGCAGTATTCTGGTGATTCAAGTTTGGATACTAGAGGGTGGGTTCACATTTGTCCTCATATGCCTCAAAAACTTAATAAGCATTTCATATATTTCTTAACTAGGTAAATTCACTATTTTACCAGGATTGAAGTTGAGATCTGTACTATAATTCTGACTCTGCCATTTAATATTTGTACAACTGGAGTCTGTCATTTCACCTTTCTGAGCTTCAGTCTCTGTATTTATAAAATAGGGAAAACAATACCTATTCCTCAGGGTTGCTGCGATAGAAAAATGAAAGCTTAGCAAGGCACTTGGCCCATGGTGGAGAAGACATTTCAAAACATCTGTTTGCTCTAAATCTGAAGCCAAATACGCCCTCTTTAAATTGTCAGCTTTTTTCAACATTAAGTTCCAGGGTCCCTGGAAACTCTTTAGGCTAAACCATTGTTCTTTATTTCCCAAGAGTGGGACTAGAAGTAGAAGTCCATAGAGCTTTCCCCTCCCTCCCTCTCCTCCACTGGCCAGTAGAGTGGAAGGGACGCTCCCGGGAGATTCCAAGCAGGACCTTGAGTAGAGGTGCAGTTCTGAATTTGGATGTGTCCTTTTCTTGAGAAAACACCAACACCACCACCCCGGCCAGGGCTCTGCTCAAGGCAGTTTTTCTTTAAGACCTTCTCTAGGACTCTTTCTGTAAGATTCATTGCCAAATGTTACTATTCTGTGGGATGGGGGAAAGGTTTCACATTTATTAAATGGTCCTGTTAAAATTTCTGGGCAGGGGTTGGGGTGGGGCAGAGGGTGGCCCTGGGCAGTGATGCCTGAAAGGTGGTTTTTGTCCTTTGGGCCCTCCCACCCACCTCCCAACCCCCAAACCAAGGCCCACTGGGGGCCCTTACCCTGCCAATGGGAGAAGCCTTTAAGATGCCCTTGAGAGAAAGCCCCCACCCGAGAATTGCTGATGCGGCGAGCCAGGAAGCCGTTGATGAAAGTCTTCTAAATACTTTCCACCTTTGGTGTCCCCAGTTCTGGCTCCTCCAGGACTTAGGGTCCCCTCCTTCCCCTGAGCCAGCTCTTCAGGCCTAGTGGTCACAAATAACTACTTTGTAACAATCCCACATGGCTGGCTTCTAAGTAAAAACCGCTTCTGAATCTTCACCATGGGTATCTAGTCCTGACCTGTAAAACTCCTGCTGGTCCACGACATCCGTGGCTAATGTCCCCTCAGCGGAGACACGGCCCTGCTCCCGAGGGCTCCCTCCGGAAGCTCCTTCTTTGGGGTGCGGGGCAGAGCCTGTTCATCTTTCTCTAGGACTCCTCGGCGGGAATCAGAGACTGGAAGCTCCAGGAAATAACAAGCTAAGCCCACAGGGCTGGGAACCCGGCAGGTCTGGTGTGGGCTGGGGCGCAGGTTCCTCGGCCCCTGAAGGCCCCTGAACTGCCCTTCAGAGGCGTGAGGCATCCAGGAGTTTCCGGATCAGTTTCACCAGGTCCTGAGATTTGAAAACCGCAGCTAAAGACTTGAAGCCCACTTCCGCGGGTAGAAGGTACCGCGCTGGAGGCTCGGGCAGACGAGGCCCTACCAGACTCACTGCTCCCGGAGAGCAACAGCGAGAATTAACCTAATACTGGTGTGCTAACGGGTTCTCCGTTTGTAAATAGTACATTTGCAGCCACCCAATATGGAGGCGGACGTCACTAACCAGCTTTGTTTTCCAGAGACTGCTCGCCTTTCGGGCAGATGGGCGGCACCTTCACGGCCGCAGCCGTAGCTCGTAAGCCTCGAGGAAGCCACCGGGTCAGACCTGGGGCGGAGGGCGGGCCGGCGCCCTTCACCTCAGGGGAAGGACAGCGGAACCAGCGAGACCCTGCCCTGTCCCCGGCGAAGCTGAGGTCTTTCCACGGGGGTGTCCGGGGTCGTGTGGGCACCCCGGCCGGGGGTAAGTCCGCTGGAGGTGCTGGCACAAAGCACCACGCAAAGGCAGCGACGCCGCGATGAGCTTGGACCCAGGCCGGGCGCCGGGCGGGGCCTGCGAGGGGCGTGGTCGGTGTAGAGGGGCGTGGCCTGAGATCGGCTGGCCTACGTCACGTGGCGACCCGGGAGCCTGTGGGGGCGTGTGCAGTGCACCCCGCCCGAGAGGAGGAAGTGAGGTAAGGTTGTGGTTAGCTTGTGGAAAGTTCCTTCCAGCACCCGCGGAGGGCTAGCCCCGAAGGAGTGAGCTGGGGTTAGAAGGCTAGTCGAGAAACTCAGGCGGGGAAGGGGAAAGCCGCCCCAGGAGCGGCCTCGGAGGGGAGCGAGGGGAGACAGTAAGACCAGCGTCCCCTAGCTGGAGGAGGGCAGCGAGGCCCTAAGCCCGCGGCCCCGACGCCCCGGCAGCGCCGCCCCCCCAGGCTGCTCGCACGGTTTTCCGAGGCCGGGCCCCTGCTGACCAGCCGCTGCGGTCGGTAGTGCAGCGTGAGTCGTCTTCACCCACGTCGGGCCCCACCCGACCGGAGGCCTTGAGGATGTCGGAAGTTGACGGCCAGCAGAGATCCTGCCACCTCTCAAACCTCCACCTCCCTCCGCTTCACTGGGGATCACAGATGCTTTTGTCAGGCCCGAATGTGATAGTAGGACCAAATAAAATCAGCTGTGGACCGAGCCCTCCGTGGGTGTGTCCGGTGATGAACATTTTACAAACATTCTCTCCTTTAATACTGATACCTTCTACCCCACTCGTCATTTTTGCCTTCCCAGCATACCACTGGTTCTCTAATTTATTCATTCACAATTTTGACTGACTCAGTTTTTAAACTCAGTGAGGTACTACCTGAAATCACGGGTTTGACGTGCAACTTTAATCTTACTAATTCATATACAATAAATACATTTTTTCAAATGTTCACTCATAAACCACCTGAGATCATCTCACGTTCCATTGGTAGTTGTTGTCTTTTAAATCATGGAGATTGAGCCGCCTTCCCACACTTGCGGCATGGGCTGAGCTTACCCCCTTCTAACTACCTGAAGCGTCAGTTCAGGGATCCGAAGAGGCGGACCAATACCCACGCCCGGGGGCTGAGCAGTGTGGGAGGTCAGAATACGCCAATTCCCATATATTCTTTTTTTTCCTCATGGGCAGGCACAGGGAATGAACCCAGGTCTCCCGCATGACAAGCGGGAATTCTGCCATTGAGCCACCATCACACCGCCTGATTCCCATATATTCTTGGTTCTGCTTCTAGGCTATTTATTTAGTTCCACTGACCTATTTGTTTATCTTATGCCAATATTAGTTGTAATTATTGTAGGTTTATAATATACTTTGACATCTGTTTAAAGCAAGTCCTTTCTCTTTTTTCTAAAATTTCTTGGCTCTTTTTGCATATATTCTCTTCCAGGTAAACGTTAGAATTAACTTGTCAAGTTCCTTTAAAAATCCTGTTGAAATTGCCAAGAGATGGAAACAGCCCAAATGTCCATCAACAGATGAGTGACTAAACAAGCTATGGTATATACATATGATGGAATATTATGGAGCTGTAAGACAATAAAATCATGAAGCATTTAACAGCATGGGTGGACCTTAAGGACATTAGCTGAGTGGGATTAGCCAGAAACAAAAGGACAAATACTGCATGGTTTCACTGATAGGAACTGACATTAGCAAATGAACTTGGAGAATTTCAGTTGGTAACAGAGACCATCAGGAGATAGAAATTGGGTAGATACTGGGTAATTGGAGCTGAAGGAATATAGATTGTGCAACAGGACTGATTGTAAAAATTCAGAAATGGATAGCACAATACTAACTGTAATATAATAATGTTAGAACACTGAATGAAGTTGAATGTGAGAATGATAGAGGAAGGAGGCCTGGGAGCACAAATGAAATCAGAAGGAAAGAGACCATAAAGACTGAGATGGTACAATCTAGGAATGCTTAGAGTGTATAATGATAGTGACTAAATGTGCAAATTTTTTTTTATTAATTAATGGAAAAAAAGAAATTAACCCAACATTTAGAAATCATACCATTCTACATATGCAATCAGTAATTCTTAACATCATCACATAGGTGCAAGATCATCGTTTCTTAGTACATTTGCATCAGTTTAGAAGAACTAACAACACAAGCGAAAAAGATATAGAATGTTAATATAGAGAAAAAAAATAAAAGTAATAATAGTAAGAACAAAACAAAACAAAACAAAAACCTATAGCTCGGATGCAGCTTCATTCAGTGTTTTAACATGATTACTTTACAATTAGGTATTATTGTGCTGTCCATTTTTGAGTTTTTGTATCTAGTCCTGTTGCACAGTCTGTATCCCATCAGCTCCTATTACCCATTATCTTACCCTGTTTCTAACTCCTGCTGAACTCTATTACCAATGACATATTCCAAGTTTATTCTCGAACGTCGATTCACATCATTGGGACCATACAGTATTTGTCTTTTAGTTTTTGGCTAGACTCACTCAGCATAATGTTCTCTAGGTCCATCCATGTTATTACATGCTTCATAAGTTTATCCTGTCTTAAAGCTGCATAATATTCCATCGTATGTATATACCACAGTTTGTTTAGCCATTCTTGTGTTGATGGACATTTTGGCTGTTTCCATCTCTTTGCAATTGTAAATAACGCTGCTATAAACATTGCTGTGCAAATGTCCGTTTGAGTTTTTGCCCTTAATTCCTTTGAGTAGATTCCCAGCAATGGTATTGCTGGGTCGTATGGCAATTCTATATTCAGCTTTTTGAGGAACCGCCAAACTGCCTTCCACAGTGGTTGCACCATTTGACATTCCCACCAACAGTGGATAAGTGTGCCTCTTTCACCGCATCCTCTCCAGCACTTGTCATTTTCTGTTTTGTTGATAATGGCCATTCTGGTGGGTGTGAGATGATATCTCATTGTGGTTTTGATTTGCATTTCTCTAATGACCAGGGACATTGAGCATCTCTTCATGTGCCTTTTGGCCATTTGTATTTCCTCCTCTGAGAGGTGTCTGTTCAAGTCTTTTTCCCATTTTGTAATTGGGTTGGCTGTCTTTTTGTTGTTGAGTTGAACAATCTCTTTATAAATTCTGGATACTAGACCTTTATCTGATATGTCGTTTCCAAATATTGTTTCCCATTGTGTAGGCTGTCTTTCTACTTTCTTGATGAAGTTCTTTGATGCACAGAAGTGTTTAATTTTGAGGAGCTCCCATTTATTTATTTCCTTCTTCAGTGCTCTTGCTTTAGGTTTAAGGTGCATAAAACTGCCTCCAATTGTAAGATTCATAAGATATCTCCCTACATTTTCCTCTAACTGTTTTATGGTCTTAGACCTAATGTTTAGATCTTTGATCCATTTGGAGTTAACTTTTGTATAGGGTGTGAGAGATGGGTCTTCTTTCATTCTTTTACATATGGATATCCAGTTCTCTAGGCACCATTTATTGAAGAGACTGTTCTGTCCCAGGTGAGTTGGCTTGACTGCCTTATCAAAGATCAAATGTCCATAGATGAGAGGGTCTATATCTGAGCACTCTATTCGATTCCATTGGTCGATATATCTATCTTTATGCCAATACCATGCTGTTTTGACCACTGTGGCTTCATAATATGCCTTAAAGTCAGGCAGCATGAGACCTCCAGCTTTGTTTTTTTTCCTCAAGATGTTTTTAGCAATTCGGGGCACCCTGCCCTTCCAGATAAATTTGCTTATTGGTTTTTCTATTTCTGAAAAATAAGTTGTTGGGATTTTGATTGGTATTGCATTGAATCTGTAAATCAATTTAGGTAGGATTGACATCTTAACTATATTTAGTCTTCAAATCCATGAACACGGTATGCCCTTCCATCTATTTAGGTCTTCTGTGATTTCTTTTAGCAGTTTTTTGTAGTTTTCTTTATATAGGTTTTTTGTCTCTTTAGTTAAATTTATTCCTAGGTATTTTATTCTTTTAGTTGCAGTTGTAAATGGGATTCGTTTCTTGATTTCCGCCTCCGCTTGTTCATTGCTAGTGTATAGAAATGCTACAGATTTTTGAATGTTGATCTTGTAACCTGCTACTTTGCTGTACTCATTTATTAGCTCTAGTAGTTTTGTTGTGGATTTTTCCGGGTTTTCGACGTATAGTATCATATCGTCTGCAAACAGTGATAGTTTTACTTCTTCCTTTCCAATTTTGATGCCTTGTATTTCTTTTTCTTGTCTAATTGCTCTGACTAGAACCTCCAACACAATGTTGAATAATAGTGGTGATGGTGGACATCCTTGTCTTGTTCCTGATCTTAGGGGGAAAGTTTTCAATTTTTCCCTATTGAGGATGATATTAGCTGTGGTTTTTTCATATATTCCCTCTATCATTTTAAGGAAGTTCCCTTGTATTCCTATCCTTTGAAGTGTTTTCAACAGGAAAGGATGTTGAATCTTGTCAAATGCCTTCTCTGCATCAATTGAGATGATCATGTGATTTTTCTGCTTTGATTTGTTGATATGGTGTATTACATTAATTGATTTTCTTATGTTGAACCATCCTTGCATATCTGGGATGAATCCTACTTGGTCATGATGTATAATTCTTTTAATGTGTTGTTGGATACGATTTGCTAGAATTTTATTGAGGATTTTTGCATCTATATTCATTAGAGAGATTGGCCTGTAGTTTTCTTCTTTTGTAATATCTTTGCCTGGTTTTGGTATGAGGGTGATGTTGGCTTCATAGAATGAATTAGGTAGTTTTCCCTCCACTTCGATTTTTTTGAAGAGTTTGAGGAGAGTTGGTACTAATTCTTTCTGGAATGTTTGATAGAATTCAGATGTGAAGCCGTCTGGTCCTGGACTTTTCTTTTTAGGAAGCTTTTGAATGACTAATTCAATTTCTTTACTTATGATTGGTTTGTTGAGGTCATCTATGTCTTCTTGAGTCAAAGTTGGTTGTTCATGTCTTTCCAGGAACCCGTCCATTTCCTCTAAATTGTTGTATTTATTAGCATGAAGTTGTTCATAGTATCCTGTTATTACCTCCTTTATTTCTGTGAGCTCAGTAGTTATGTCTCCTCTTCCATTTCTGATCTTATTTATTTGCATCCTCTCTCTTCTTCTTTTTGTCAATCTTGCTAAGGGCCCATCAATCTTATTGATTTTCTCATAGAACCAACTTCTGGCCTTATTGATTTTCTCTATTATTTTCATGTTTTCAATTTCATTTATTTCTGCTCTAATCTTTGTTATTTCTTTCCTTTTGCTTGCTTTGGGGTTCGTTTGCTGTTCTTTCTCCAGTTCTTCCAAGTGGACAGTTAATTCCTGCATTTTTGCCTTTTCTTCTTTTCTGATATAGGCATTTAGGGCAATAAATTTCCCTCTTAGCACTGCCTTTGCTGCGTCCCATAAGTTTTGATATGTTGTGTTTTCATTTTCATTCGCCTCGAAGTATTTACCAATTTCTCTAGCAATTTCTTCTTTGACCCACTTGTTGTTTAGGAGTGTGTTGTTGAGCCTCCACGTATTTGTGAATTTTCTGGCACTCCGCCTATTATTGATTTCCAACTTCATTTCTTTATGATCTGAGAAAGTGTTGTGTATGATTTCAATCTTTTTAAATTTGCTAAGACTTGCTTTGTGACCCAGCATATGGTCTATCTTTGAGAATGATCCATGAGCACTTGAGAAAAAGGTGTATCCTGCTGTTGTGGGATGTAATGTTCTATAAATGTCTGTTAAGTCTAGTTCATTTATAGTAATATCAGATTCTCTATTTCTCTATTGATCCTCTGTCTAGATGTTCTGTCCATTGATGAGTGTGGTGAATTGAAGTCTCCAACTATTATGGTATAAGAGTCTATTTCCCTTTTCAGTGTTTGCAGTGTATTCCTCACGTATTTTGGGGCATTCTGGTTCGGTGCGTAAATATTTATGATTGTTATGTCTTCTAGTTTAATTGTTCCTTTTATTAGTATATAGTGTCCTTCTTTGTCTCTTTTAACTGTTTTACATTTGAAGTCTAATTTGTTGGATATTAGTATAGCTACTCCTGCTCTTTTCTGGTTGTTATTTGCATGAAATATCTTTTCCCAACCTTTCACTTTCAACCTATGTTTATCTTTGGGTCTAAGATGTGTTTCCTGTAGACAGCATATAGAAGGATCCTGTTTTTTAATCCATTCTGCCAATCTATGTCTTTTGATTGAGGAATTCAGTCCATTAGCATTTAGTGTTATTACTGTTTGGATAATATTTTCCTCTAACATTTTGCCTTTTGTATTATATATATCATATCTGATTTTCCTTCTTTCTACACTCTTCTCCATACCTCTCTCTTCTGTCTTTTTGTATCTAACTCTAGTGCTCCCTTTAGTATTTCTTGCAGAGCTGGTCTCTTGGTCACAAATTCTCTCAGTGACTTTTTGTCTGAGAATGTTTTAATTTCTCCCTCATTTTTGAAGGACAATTTTGCTGGATATAGGAGTCTTGGTTGGCAGTTTTTCTCTTTTAGTAATTTAAATATATCATCCCACTGTCTTCTGGCTTCCATGGTTTCTGCTGAGAAATCTACACATAGTCTTATTGGGTTTCCCTTGTATGTGATGGATTGTTTTTCTCTTGCTGCTTTCAAGATCCTCTCTTTCTTTTTGACCTCTGACATTCTAACTAGTAAGTGTCTTGGAGAACGCCTATTTGGGTCTAATCTCTTTGGGGTGCGCGGCACTTCTTGGATCTGTAATTTTAGGTCTTTCATAAGAGTTGGGAAATTTTCCGTGATAATTTCTTCCATTAGTTTTTCTCCTCTTTTTCCCTTCTCTTCTCCTTCTGGGACACCCACAACACGTATATTTGTGCGGTTCAAATTGTCCTTGAGTTCCCTGATCCCCTGTTCAAATTTTTCCATTCTTTTCTGGATAGTTTCTGTTTCTTTTTGGAATTCAGATGTTCCATCCTCCAAATCACTAATTCTATCTTCTGTCTCTTTAAATCTATCATTGTAGGTATCCATTGTTTTTTCCATCTTTTCTACTTTATCCTTCACTTCCATAAGCTCTGTGAGTTGTTTTTTCAGTTTTTCTATTTCTTCTTTATATTCAGCCCATGTCTTCTTCATGTCCTTCCTCAATTTATCGATTTCATTTTTGAAGAGGTTTTCCATTTCTGTTCGTATATTCAGCATTAGTTGTCTCAGCTCTTGTATCTCATTTGAACTATTGGTTTGTTCCTTTGACTGGGCCATATTCTCAATCTTCTGAGCATGGACCGTTATCTTCTGCTGCTGGCGTCTGGGCATTTAGTCAGATTTCTCTGGGTGTCGGACCCAACAAGGTTGAAATATTTTTCTGTGAAATCTCTGGGTTCTGTTTTTCTTATCCTGCCCAGTAGGTGGCGCTCATGGCACACGTTTGTCTCACGTGTTTGGAAGGGATCCCCCCGGTCACCGATCTCCGCGGCCTGGGGATTTCCAATCCAATTCTCTCCGTTGGTTCGGGGGCCCGCGTGTGGTGGGGGCGTCAGCCGCCATGGCTTGAGGGGACCCTGTGGCTGGTCGCCGGCCGCAGCGGGCCTGGGGAATTCGCCACCGGACCAGGAAGCCACCCGCGGGGGAGGGTCATCGCGGCTTGGGTAGCCCTCTGATCCGAGACTCGTAGCTGGACCAGGAAGCCGCCCGCAAAAGAGGGGCGCCGGCCGCCTCGGCTTGTGAAACTTGCCTCTCCGAGACTCTCAGCCGGCCTGGAAAGGAGGGAGGGAGAAGCTCCGGCCGCCACAGCTGCCGCTGCTCGGGAAATCGCGCGCCGCTTGGGGATCTCACCGCAGTCGAGTCTCACAGTCAGACTAGCCAGTCCAGACTGGGGTACGCTGTGTGTCCATTCCCTGTCGTGGCCCCGGGAGCTGTTCTGCACTGTTTCAGTTCACCTAGTAGTTGCTTTGGAGGAGGAAATAAGATGCATGTACCTTACTAAGCTGCCATCTTGGCCCTGCCTACCTGGAGGTTAAATGTGCAAATTTAAAAATGTTTCTGCATGAGGAAGAACAAAGGAATGGCAATAATGCAGAGTGTTGAAAATAGATGGTAATTAATATTTTAAAACTTTAATGTATGTGTGAGACAAGCAAAAAATGTTTATTTGGTACAAAATTTATATTTTGACTAGTGCATTTCCTAATGTAACTTATGTGAACAGCTTAATCGAACATAATAGTACTTGGAATCTTGCATAGGGCATGAGATTTTGTAGGTTTGTCCAGAATGATGCCCAGATAAATCCCAGAGCAATTTAAACAGTGAATAGGGAAGTATTTGCAGAGTCCCCTAGGGGGAATGGTGAGAAAGGGGAAAAATTCAACTTCCCCAAGTGGAGAACTCTTGCTAGTCTCACAGGCAGTGGGGACAGCCAAAGCAATAGGCTGAGCCTCCGATCTTGGGGTTTGTTCATAGGTAACTTAATCCCTCAAAGGATAGGCTAAGCCTACTTAAAATTAAGTTTAAGAGTCACCCCCAGGAGAACCTCTTCTGTTTCTCAGATGTGGCCTCTCTCTCTTGGCTGACACATCAGGCAAACTCACTGCCTTCCACCTCTCTATGTGGGACATGACTCTCAGGGGTGTGGACCTTCCTGGCAACATGGGACAGAAATCCTAGAATGAGCTGTGACTCAGCATCAAGGGATTGAGAAAACCTTCTCGACCAAAATGGGGAAGAGCAAAATGAGACAAAATAAAGTGTCAGTGGCTGAGAGATTCCAAACAGAGTCGAGAGGTTATCCTGGAGGTTATTCTTACACAATAAATAGATATCATCTGTTTAGTTAAGGTGTAATGGAGATTCTGGAGGGAACTGCCTGAAAATGTGGAGCTGTGCTTCGGTGGCCATGTTTCTTGAAGATAATTGTATGATGATATGGCTGTTGCAGTGTGACTGTGTGGTAGTGAGAGCCTTGTGTCTGATGCTCCTTTTGTCTACCTTATCAACGGACAAGTAAAACATATGGATTAAAAATAAATAAATAATAGGGGGAACAAATGTTAAAATTGAAATGCTGGTGATCGGTGAAGGGGAGGGGTAAGTGGTATGGTATGTATGAATTTTTTTCTGTTTTCTTTTTATTGCTTTTTCTGAATTGATGCAGATGTTCTAAGAAAGGATAAAAAAAATCCTGTTGAAATTTATTGTTTGACTCAAAGTATAGATTAATGTGGAAAGAACTGAATTATTTACATTATTGAGTCTATCTGGATTTTTTAGATCTTTTCTGTGGCCTTGAATAAAAGTTTTTGGTTTTCTTTAAGAAATTCCCACACATTTACTAAGCTTATTTTTTGGTATATTATAGTGGATACTATAGATTTTTTTTTTACATTATATTTTTATATGTTGACTTTATAACCTGCAAATAGGTTTATTATAAACTTTAACTGGTTACTGCTAGTGCATAGTCAATAGACTTTTGTGTATTTTTAACTTGCCATCTTATTGAGATCTCATTAAAAATAATTTTGCAATTGAGACTCTTGAGTTTTCAAGGTAAACATTATTTGTTGATAATAATTTTATAATAACATAGCAGTAAATACGGAGCATTTACCATGTGCCAAGGACACTTCTAAGCACTTTACATGTTCTAATTCATATAACCCTTTACAACCCTATAACACAAACATACAGAACATACAACAGTGTCATGGTCAGGGACATGTGTCAACTTGGCCAAGTTGTGGTACCTGTTTATCTGGTTGGGCAAGTGCTGGCCTGTCTGTTGCAATGAGGACATTTCATAGAATTAGATCATGATCACATCAGCTGCATCCACAGCTGATTCCATTTGTAATCAGCCAAAGGGGAGTGTCTTCTACAATGAGTGATGCTTAATCTAATCACAGAAAGCCTTTTAAGGAGGATTCTGAGGAGACAGGTTCCATTCCTGCTTCGGCTGGTGAGCCTCTCCTGCAGAGTTCATCCAGACCCTCCTGTGGATTTTGGATTCTGCGTTCCTGCGGTCACGTGAGACACTTTTATAAATTTTATATTTGCAAGTGTTCCCTGTTGATTCTGTTTCTCTAGAAAACTCTAACTAATACAAACAGCAAGCAAATTTTCTATTTCTCTCATTTTTATAGATTGAAAACCTCTTAAATCCCCACTGTCCTTTTCAGTTACTGTGCCATTTCTGTCCATTTTAAGCACAACTCCTATATTTGCTATCTCCGATTCCTTTCCTTCAATTCTTTTAAAAATATTTTCCCCAACTGTGTGTTTCGAAAGTATTAAACCTATAGAAAAGTTGAATGACACAATGAACAAACACCCTTCCTTTAGATTTACCAGTTGTTAACATTTTACCATATTTGTTCTTCTGTCTCAATATTATGTATTTTAAATTAAACTGCAGCCAATATGACTTTTCCACTCTCAGCATGCATTTCCTGAGGACAAGGACAGTCTCCTTTATGACACTATTGTAATAATACCATTATTACTTCTAAGAAATTTGAAATTGATATACTGTCCATATTAAAATTTCCCCAATTGTCTCAATAATTTCCTGTAAAAAAGTTTTTTGGATGCAGGTTCTGATCAAGGATTAACTGATTAAGTACACTTAATTGCCATGTCTCTTAAGTCATCTTTAAAACAGTTCCCCTGCCTTTTTATTTTATTGGTCTATGTTGTGAAATTGATATTTTTGAAGTCTAGGCCAGTTGTAGATTGTCTTATGCTTTGGATTTATTTGGTTGTTTCCTTGTGATTATGTTTAGGCTAAACATCTGGGCCATATGTCCTCAGTTATTATATCAGGAAGCTCATGATGTTTGTCCCATTATTGATCATGTGAGAAGTTTGCTCATTTGATTAAAGCCTCAGTCTCTCCTGAATCCACTCTGCAAATTTGCTCTTTTGTCCAACTATTCTTATCAAGTTCACCAATTAAGTCCACATGTCAAATGCTATGGTCAATTCTCAGGCCTCATTCTAATTGACTAAGTAGTGTTTAGAGACAATTGACCACTCTTCCTTGAAGCACTTTCTTCTTTTGTCTTCCAGGACACTAGTTATGCCTGGCTTTTTCCTCCTTCTCTGCCCACTCCTTCTCAGTCTCCTCTGGTATTCTTCCTCACTCTAGATCTAAACTGTTAAATGTTAGAGTGTCTCAGTTCTTGGACCTTTTCTCTAATTTTTATCTACACCTACTCTCTTGGTGATCTCATTGTTTCATGGCTTTAAGACCATATTATTTGCTGATGACTTCCATATTTATTTTGCCAGCCCAAACCTCTCTTCTAAACTCCAGGACCCTAGCCAACAGTCTACTTTGAAATCTTCTCTAGAAAGTCTAATAGGCATTTCAACTTTAACATATCCTAAATTGAGCTCCTTAAATTCCCCCAAACATGCTCCCTCACAGTTATCCCTGTCTCAAGCAATAGTAATTTCATTCTTGCAGTTGCTCAGGCCAAAACACTTGGCCCCATTGACCTCTCTTTTTCTCATGCCCGCACCAAGCACTAAATCTTAACCATCCTACTGTTTAAAATATTCAGAAATTCCACTTCTCACCACCTCCACTGCTCCCACTCAAGGCCAAGACACTAAATTATGTCACATTTAGGTTCTTCAACAACTTTCTAACTGGTATTCCTGTTCAGTCCTTATTCCCTCTGGGTTTGTTCTCCACAGAGCAGCTGGTGATTTTGTTAAAAACATAAGTCAGACTGTTTTATCCTCTTTTCAAAAGGTGCCACATGCTTACCATCTCAATGTCCTTACTAGGACCTACAAAGCCCTACATGATCTGGTTCCCATTACATCTTTAATTTCCCTCCTGGTTCCTCTGCTTACTCACTCTGCTCCAGCCTTCCTGGCCTCCCCTTGTTCATAAAACACACCAGCCTTGCTTCTTGTACATTAGTTTTCCCCTCTCCCTGGAATGATCCTCTCATACCTGCATGGCTCATTTTCTTCAGATCTTTATTCAAGACACCTCAGTGATGCCTCCACTGGCCACTCTTTCTTTCAACATTCCTACTGACCCCCAACATCACAAAACTTTTAATCTACTTTATTTTTTCCCTTTAATATTTAACCACTACCTAATGAACTAAATATTTCACTTCTTGTCTGTCTCCCTCAACTAGAACATAGCCCCATGAGGACAGGGAACTTTGTTTTGTTCCCTTTTGTACCCCCAGGACCTGGCACATAGATTCCACATTTATTGTATGAATGAGGCATAAAGGGGTTGGGTGATTTGTCCAAAGTCACATAGCTAGGAGAGTGGCATTCTGTCTCCAGAGCCTAAACTCTTGTTTTTTTTGATTGCCAACACCAGCTTTGTTTGTGTATTTCAAATCCAAGTGAGTTTTTTTTTAAACATTTGTTTCCCCTATTATTTATTTTTATTCCATATGTTCTACTCGCCTGTTGACAAGGTAGATAAAACGAGCATCACACACAAGGTTTTCACAATCACACAGTCACATTGTGAAAGATATATCATTATACAATCATCATCAAGAAACATGGCTACTGGAACACAGCTCAACATTTTCAGGCTGTTCCCTCCAGCCTCTCCATTACATCTTGGATAACAAGGTGATACCTACTTAATGCATAAGAATAACCTCCAGGATAACCTCTCGACTCTGTTTGGAATCTCTCAGCCATTGACACTTTGTCTCATTTCACTCTTCCCCTTTTTGGTCAAGAAGGTTTTCTCAATCCCTTGATGCAGGGTCTCAGCTCATTCTAGAGTTTTTCTCAATCCCTTGATGCTGAGTCTCAGCTCATTCTAGGATTTCTGTCCCACTTTGCCAGGAAGGTCCACACCCCTGGGAGTCATGTCCCACGTAGACAGGGGGAGAGTGGTGAGTTTGCTTGTTGTCTTGGCTGGAGACAGAGGCCACATCTGAGCAACAAAAGAGGTTCTCTTGGGGGTGACTCTTAGGCCTAATTTTAAGTAGGCTTGACCTATCCTTTAAGGTGGGGTTAAGTTTCATGTGAACAAACCCCAAGACTGGGGGCTCAGCCTATAGCTTTGGTTGTCCACACTGCTTGTGAAAATATCAATAATTCAACTTGGGGAGGTTGAATTTTCCCCCGTTCTCACCATTCCCCGAAGGAGACTTTGCAAACACTTTTCCACTCACTGATCAAATCACTCTGAGATTCATCAGGGCATCACTCTGGACAAACCAATAAAATCTAATGTCCTACCCAAGGTTCCATGTACTTACGTTGTTCAACCAACTATCTACCTAAGTTATATTAGGAGATGCACTAGTCAAAGTATAAATTTTGTACCAAATAAACATTTTTTGCTTTAGTCTCACACATAAGTTGAAATTTCAAAATATTAATTACCATCTATTTTCAGCACCTTGCAGTAATGACATTCCTTTGTTCTTCCTCATGCAAAAACATTTTTAAAATTTGTACATTTAGTCACTATTATTATACACTCTAGGCATTCCTACATTATGCCATCTCAATCTTTATCATCTATCTTTCTTTGTGATTTCATTTATGTGCCCAGCCCCCCTCTCTCTATCATTCTCACATTCAGCTGCATTTGGTGTTTTAACATAATTCTATTACAGTTAGGTAGTGTTGTGGTGTCCATTTCTGAGTTTTTATATTCAGTCCTGTTGCACAATCTGTATCCCTTCAGCTCCAGTTACACGATATCTTACCCTATTTCTATGTCCTGATGGTCTCTGTTACCAACAAAATATTCCAAGTTTATTCACTAATGTCAGTTCATATCAGTGAGACCATACAGTATTTGCCCTTTTGTTTTTGGCTAATCACACTCAACATAATGTCCTTAAGGTCCATCCATGTTGTTACATACTTCATAACTTAATTCTGTCTTATAGCTGCATATAATTCCATCATATGTATATGCCACAGTTTGTTTAGCCACCTGTCCGTTGGACATTTTGGCTGTTTCCATCTCTTGGTAATTGTAAATAATGCTGCTATAAACATTGGTGTGCAAATGTCCGTTTGTGTCCTTGCTCTCATGTCCTTTGAGTAGTGACAGCATATAGATGGGTCCTGTTTTTTAATCCATTCTGCCAGTCTATGTCTTTTGATTGAGGAGTTTAATCCATTAACATTTAGTGTTATTACTGCGTGGGTAGTACTTTCTTCTAGTATTTTGCCTTCTGGATTTTATATGTCATATCTAATTTTCCTTCTTTTTACCTTTACTCATAGTCTTCCTTTCTACACTCTTCTGCACACCTCTCTCTTCTGTCTTTCCATATCTGTCTCTAGTGCTCCCTTTAGTATTTCTTGCAGAGCTTGTCTCTTGGTCACAAATTCTCTCAGTGATTTTTTTTTCTGAAAATGTTTTAATTTCTCCATCATTTTTTTTAATTAACAGAAAAAAAAGAAATTAACCGAACATTTAGAAATCATACCATTCTACATATGCAATCAGTAATTCTTAACATCATCACATAGATGCATGATCATTGTTTCTTAGTACATTTGCATCGGTTTAGGGGAACTAGCAGCACAACAGAAAAAGATATAGAATGTTAATATAGAGAAAAGAAATAAAAGTAATAATAATAGTAAAAAAAACAAAACAAAAAAAACCTATAGCTCAGATGCAGCTTCATTCAGTGTTTTAACATGATTACTTTACACTTAGGTATTATTGTGCTGTCCATTTTTGAGTTTTTGTATCTAGTCCTGTTGCACAGTCTGTATCCCTTCAGCTGCAATCACCCATTATCTTACCCTGTTTCTAACTCCTGCTGGACTCTGTTACCAATGACATATTCCAAGTTTATTCTCGAATGTCGGTTCACATCAGTGGGACCATACAGTATTTGTCCTTTAGTTTTTGGCTAGACTCACTCAGCATAATGTTCTCTAGGTCCATCCATGTTATTACATGCTTCGTAAGTTTATCTTGTCTTAAAGCTGCATAATATTCCATCGTATGTATATACCACAGTTTGTTTAGCCATTCTTCTGTTGATGGACATTTTGGCTGCTTCCATCCCTTTGCAATTGTAAATAACGCTGCTATAAACATTGGTGTGCAAATGTCCGTTTCCGTCTTTGCCCTTAAGTCCTTTGAGTAGATACCTAGCAATGGTATTGCTGGGTTGTATGGCAATTCTATATTCAGCTTTTTGAGGAACCGCCAAACTGCCTTCCACAGTGGTTGCACCATTTGACATTCCCACCAACAGTGGATAAGTGTGCCTCTTTCTCCGCATCCTCTCCAGCACTTGTCATTTTCTGTTTTGTTGATAATGGCCATTCTGGTGGGTGTGAGATGATATCTCATTGTGGTTTTGATTTGCATTTCTCTAATGGCCAGGGACATTGAGCATCTCTTCATGTGCCTCTTGGCCATCCGTATTTCCTCTTCTGGTAGGTGTGTGTTCAAGTCTTTTTCCCATTTTGTAATTGGGTTGGCTGTCTTTTTGTTGTTGAGTTGAACAATCTCTTTATAAATTCTGGATACTAGACCTTTATCTGATATGTCATTTCCAAATATTATCTCCCATTGTGTAGGCTGTCTTTCTACTTTCTTGATGAAGTTCTTTGATGCACAAAAGTGTTTAATTTTGAGGAGCTCGCATTTATTTATTTCCTTCTTCAGTGCTCTTGCTTTAGGTTTAAGGTCCTAAAACCGCCTCCAATTGTAAGTTTCATAAGATATCTCCCAACATTTTCCTCTAACTGTTTCATGGTCTTAGACCTAATTTAGATCTTTGATCCATTTTGAGTTAACTTTTGTATAAGGTGTGAGATATGGGTCTTCTTTCATTCTTTTGCATATGAATATCCAGTTCTCTAGGCACCATTTATTGAAGAGACTGTTCTGTCCCAGGTGAGTTGGCTTGACTGCCTTATCAAAGATCAAATGTCCATAGATGAGAGGGTCTATATCTGAGCACTATTCGATTCCATTGGTCAATATATCTATCTTTATGCCAATACCATGCTGTTTTGACCACTGTGGCTTCATAATATGCCTTAAAGTCCGGCAGCCCAAGACCTCCAGCTTCGTTTTTTTCCCTCAAGATGTTTTTAGCAATTCGGGGCACCCTGCCCTTCCAGATAAATTTGCTTATTGGTTTTTCTATTTCTGAAAAATAAGTTGTTGGGATTTTGATTGGTATTGCATTGAATCTGTAGATCAATTTAGGTAGGACTGACATCTTAACTATATTTAGTCTTCCAATCCATGAACACGGTATGCCCTTCCATCTATTTAGGTCTTCTGTGATTTCTTTTAGCAATTTTTTGTAGTTTTCTTTATATAGGTTTTTTGTCTCTTTAGTTAAATTTATTCCTAGGTATTTTATTCTTTTAGTTGCAATTGTAAATGGGATTCGTTCCTTGATTTCCCCCTCCTCTTGTTCATTACTAGTGTATAGAAATGCTACAGATTTTTGAATGTTGATCTTGTAACCTGCTACTTTGCTGTACTCATTTATTAGCTCTAGTAGTTTTGTTGTGGATTTTTCCGAGTTTTCGACATATAGTATCATATCATCTGCAAACAGTGATAGTTTTACTTCTTCCTTTCCAATTTTGATGCCTTGTATTTCTTTTTCTTGTCTAATTGCTCTGGCTAGAACCTCCAACACAATGTTGAATAATAGTGGTGATAGTGGACATCCTTGTCTTGTTCCTGATCTTAGGGGGAAAGTTTTCAATTTTTCCCCATTGAGGATGATATTAGCTGTGGGTTTTTCATATATTCCCTCTATCATTTTAAGGAAGTTCCCTTGTATTCCTATCTTTTGAAGTGTTTTCAACAGGAAAGGATGTTGAATCTTGTCAAATGCCTTCTCTGCATCAATTGAGATGATCATGTGAATTTTCTGCTTTGATTTGTTGATACGGTGTATTACATTAATTGATTTTCTTATGTTGAACCATCCTTGCACCTGGGATGAATCCTACTTGGTCATGATGTATAATTCTTTTAATGTGTTGTTGGATATGATTTGCTAGAATTTTATTGAGGATTTTTGTATCTATATTCATTAGAGAGATTGGCCTGTAGTTTTCTTTTTTTGTAATATCTTTGCCTGGTTTTGGTATGAGGGTGATGTTGGCTTCATAGAATGAATTAGGTAGTTTTCCCTCCACTTCAATTTTTTTGAAGAGTTTGAGGAGAGTTGGTACTAATTCTTTCTGAATGTTTGATAGAATTCACATGTGAAGCCGTCTGGTCCTGGACTTTTCTTTTTAGGGAGCTTTTGAATGACTAATTCAATTTCTTTACTTGTGATTGGTTTGTTGAGGTCATCTATTTCTTCTTGAGTCAAAGTTGGTTGTTCATGTCTTTCCAGGAACCCATCCATTTCATCTAAATTGTTGTATTTATTAGCATAAAGTTGTTCATAGTATCCTGTTATTACCTCCTTTATTTCTGTGAGCTCAGTAGTTATGTCTCCTCTTCCATTTCTGATCTTATTTATTTGCATCCTCTCTCTTCTTCTTTTTGTCAATCTTGCTAAGGGCCCATCAATCTTATTGATTTTCTCATAGAACCAACTTCTGGCCTTATTGATTTTCTCTATTGTTTTCATGTTTTCAATTTCATTTATTTCTGCTCTAATCTTTGTTATTTCTTTCCTTTTGCTTGCTTTGGGATTAGTTTGCTGTTCTTTCTCCAGTTCTTCCAAGTGGACAGTTAATTCCTGCATTTTTGCCTTTTCTTCTTTTCTGATATAGGCATTTAGGGCAATAAATTTCCCTCTTAGCACTGCCTTTGCTGCGTCCCATAAGTTTTGATATGTTGTGTTTTCATTTTCATTTGCCTCGAGGTATTTACTAATTTCTCTTGCAATTTCTTCTTTGACCCACTCGTTGTTTAAGAGTGTGTTGTTGAGCCTCCACGTATTTGTGAATTTTCTGGCACTCCGCCTATTATTGATTTCAAACTTCATTCCTTTATGATCCAAGAAAGTGTTGTGTATGATTTCAATCTTTTTAAATTTGTTAAGACTTGCTTTGTGACCCAGCATATGGTCTATCTTTGAGAATGATCCATGAGCACTTGAGAAAAAGGTGTATCCTGCTGTTGTGGGATGTAATGTTTTATAAATGTCTGTTAAGTCTAGTTCATTTATAGTAATATCAGATTCTCTATTTCTTTATTGATCCTCTGTCTAGATGTTCTGTCCATTGATGAGAGTGGTGAATTGAAGTCTCCCACTATTATGGTATATGTGTCTATTCCCCTTTTCAGTGTTTGCAGTGTATTCCTCACGTATTTTGGGGCATTCTGGTTTGGTGTGTAAATATTTATGATTGTTATGTCTTCTAGTTTAATTGTTCCTTTTATTAGTATATAGTGTCCTTCTTTGTCTCTTTTAACTGTTTTACATTTGAAGTCTAATTTGTTGGGTATTAGTATAGCCACTCCTGCTCTTTTCTGGTTGTTATTTGCATGAAATATCTTTTCCCAACCTTTCACTTTCAACCTATGTTTATCTTTGGGACTAAGATGTGTTTCCTGTAGACAGCATATAGAAGGATCCTGTTTTTTAATCCATTCTGCCAGTCTATGTCTTTTGATTGGGGAATTCAGTCCATTAACATTTAGTGTTATTACTGTTTGGATAATATTTTCCTCTACCATTTTGCCTTTTGTATTATATCATATCTGACTTTCCTTCTTTCTACACTCTTCTCCATACCTCTCTCTTCTGTCTTTTCATATCTGACTCTAGTGCTCCCTTTAGTATTTCTTGCAGAGCTGGTCTCTTGGTCACAAATTCTCTCAGTGACTTTTTGTCTGAGAATGTTTTAATTTCTCCCTCATTTTTGAAGGACAATTTTGCTGGATATAGGAGTCTTGGTTGGCAGTTTTTCTCTTTTAGTAATTTAAATATATCATCCCACTGTCTTCTGGCTTCCATGGTTTCTGCTGAGAAATCTACACATAGTCTTATTGGGTTTCCCTTGTATGTGATGGATTGTTTTTCTCTTGCTGCTTTCAAGATCCTCTCTTTCTCTTTGACCTCTGACATTCTAACTAGTAAGTGTCTTGGAGAACGCCTATTTGGGTCTAATCTCTTTGGGGTGCGCTGCACTTCTTGGATCTGTAATTTTAGGTCGTTCATAAGAGGTGAGAAATTTTCAGTGATAATTTCTTCCATTAGTTTTTCTCCTCCTTTTCCCTTCTCTTCTCCTTCTGGGACACCCACAACACGTATATTTGTGCGGTTCATATTGTCCTTGAGTTCTCTGATCCCCTGTTCAAATTTTTCCATTCTTTTCTGGATAGTTTCTGTTTCTTTTTGGAATTCAGATGTTCCATCCTCCAAATCACTAATTCTATCTTCTGTCTCTTTAAATCTATCATTGTAGGTATCCATTGTTTTTTCCATCTTTTCTACTTTATCCTTCACTTCCATAAGCTCTGTGAGTTGTTTTTTCAGTTTTTCTATTTCTTCTTTTTGTTCAGCCCATGTCTTCTTCATGTCCTCCCTCAATTTATCGATTTCGTTTTTGAAGAGGTTTTCCATTTCTGTTCGTATATTCAGCATTAGTTGTCTCAGCTCCTGTACCTCATTTGAACTATTTGTTTGTTCCTTTGACTGGGCCATATTTTCAATTTTTTGAGCGTGATCCGTTATCTTCTGCTGGCGTCTGGGCATTCAGTCAGATTTCCCTGGGTGTTGGACCCAACAGGTTGAAAGATTTTTCTGTGAAATCTCTGGGTTCTGTTTTTCTTATCCTGCCCAGTAGGTGGCGCTCGTGGCACACATTTGTCTGCAGGTTCCACCAGTAAAAGGTGCTGTGGGTCCTTTAACTTTGGAAAACTCTCGCCGTGGGGGAGATTCACCAGCCGAAGCGGCTTGGAAGAGTGCCAGCCGGCCCGGGGGTCCAAACGCAGGGAGGGTCGCTGGCCAACGCAGCCCGGGATAGTGCACCATTCCCAGCCGGACCGGGGAGTCACGTGTTTGGAAGGGACCCCCCCCCGGTCACCATTCTCTGCGGCCTGGGGATTTCTGACCCAACTCTCTCAGTTGTTCCGGGGGGCCTCGCGTGGTGGGGGCGCCAGCCGCCACGGCCCGAGGGGACCGCCTGCTGAATTCTGCCAGCTGCCCTGGGAAGGAAGAAGGGAGGGACTCCGGCCGCTTGTCGTCCCGCCCGGGAAAGCCCGTGCCCCTCGGCGATCTCAACGGAGCTGGTTCTCCCAGACAGTCAGCTGTTCTAGGATGGGGTACGCCGTCCCTTTGATCTCCGTCGTGGCTCCGGGAGGTGCTCTGTATTGTCTCCACTCCCCCAGTAGCTGTTCTGGAGTAGGAAAGGTGAGGGTGGCAAGGCTGTCGAGGACGGTGGCGGAGGAACTGGTGAACGCGGAAGAGGGCACGGTGGTGGTTGGAGAGCCGCCGGAGCAGGAGGAGAAAGGGAAGGATAAGATGGCGGATGGAGCGCTGCCGGAGCAGAAGGGGAAAGAGAAGGGCAAGATGGCAGCGGGAGCGCCGCCGGCAGAGAAGGGAGAAGAGGAGGGCTGGCTGCCTGGCGGCGGGAGCACCGCCGGCGGAGAAAGAGGGAGAGGAGGGCTGGCTGGCTGGCGGTGGGAGTGCCGCCGGCGGAGAAAGAGGGAGAGGAGGGCTCTCCCTCATTTTTGAAGGACAATTTTGCTGGATATAGAATTCTTAGTTGGCAGATTTTCTCTTTTAATAATTTAAATATATCATCCCACTGTCTTCTGGCTTCCATGGTTTCTGCTGAGAAATCTACGCATAGTCTTATTGGGCTTCCCTTGTACATGATGGATTGCTTTTCTCTTGCTCTTTCAAGATTCTTTCTTTCTCTTTGACCTCTGACATTCTGATTAGTAAATGTCTTGGAGTACATGTATTTGGATCTGTTCTCTTTGGGGTATGCTGCACTTCTTGGATCTGTAATTTTTAATCATAAAAGTTGGGAAATTTTCAGTGATGATTTCCTCCATTAGTTTTTCTCCTCCTTTTCCCTTCTCTTCTCCTTCTGGGACACCCACAACACGTATATTCGTGTGCTTCAGATTGTCTTTCAGTTCCCTGAGTCCCTGCTCATATTTTTCCATTTTTTCCCCTATATTTTCTTTTTCTTGCTGAATTTCAGCTGTTCCATCCTTCAGTTCAGAAATCCTATGTTCTGTCTCTTGAAATCTACCATTGTAGGTTTCCATTGTTTTTTTCATCTCTTCTACCGTGCCTTTCATTCCCATAAGTTCTGTGATTTGTTTTGTCAGACTTTTCATTTCTTCTTTTTGTTCATTCCTTGCCTTCTTTATATCCTCCCTTAATTCATTGGCTTTTGCTCAGGTTTTCTATGTCTGTTCGTATATTCTGAATTAATTGTTTCAGTTCCTGTATCTCATTTGAATTATTGGTTTGTTCCTTTGACTGGGCCATATCTTCAGTTTTCCTAGTGTGATTTGTTATTTTTTGCTGGTGTCTAGGCACTTAATTACCTTAATTAGTTTATTCTGGAGATTGCTTGCACTTCTTTTACCTATGATTTTCTTGCTGGATGAATTTGTTATCTATCTGTTCTTTGATATTCAGTTCAGCTTTATCTGGACCTTTAGCTTAAGTTTTGTTTAAGAGAGGAGAATTTTTCAGTTCTTGTTTTCTTTTTTCTTGCCCTGCTTGTATGGTGCCTTTCCCCGCACACACTTAGGAGGATTTACTTAGGTATTATAGACCGCAGCCGGATTTTTCCCAGACCAAAGTGGCCTCCTATCAGGAGGAAACAGTCATCTGCGTCGGTTTTCCCTGAGGATGGGACCCAGCAGGTTGAAAGGCTTTCCTGTGAAGTCCCTGGACTCTGTTTTTCTTATCCTGCCCAGTATGTGGTGTTTGACTGCCTGGAGGTCCCACCAGCATAAGATTATGCAGTACCTTTAACTTTCGCTGGGGGCGTGGTGGAGACAGAGGAGAGGTTGTAGGCTGATTTTAATAGCTTCAAATTACCAAGCCCTGGTGTCTGAATTCCTTGAGAGAGGGATTCCACCTGAGTTGGGCTTCACCCCTCTCCTGGGGAAGGCACAGGCTCCAGACAAGCCCTCAAACGAACTTGTTTCTGTCTCTGCCTGGGGCAGTTGTAGCCTGAGGAGCCCTGCCACTGTATCCAAATGCAGTCAAGCCTTTGTAGAAACACAGCCACAAAAACTTCTGTTTCCTTCTTTTTTTTTTTTCCTTTTTCTGTCAGCCCTGCCCCCTTGGCACTGGGGCAAAAATGAGCGACCTCCGCTTTGACCAGGTTCACCTGAGCTGGGAGCCTATTTTTAGTAGTCAGAATTTATTAATTCCACGATTGGCATTTATTTGGGCTCAGCCCCTGCTGCTGGTAAAGTCTCTTTCATTTCCCCTCTGGGATGCAGCCTGTGGGGGAGGGGCGCTGGCCGCTGCGGCTTGGGGAACTCACGGTTCTGGGTGGGGGGTGCTCGCAGCTGGTCCTGCTGTTCCAGGCTGGGGTACACTGTGTCCGGTCACTGACGTGGCCCCAGGAGCTGTTCTGTACTGTGTCTGGTTATTTAGTAGTTGTTCTGGAGGACAAACTAAAATGTGCACATTGTTAAGCCACCATCCTGAAGTCTTGTGACTTTTGTTTTTACGCAAAGAATAAGCACTTGAAATGTTTCTCTAGGAGATGGAAAAGAATAAAAATGTGGCAGTTATTCATTATCCTGCAAAGAATCGGCACAGGAAGTAAAATACTGGACAGAAAGCAAGCAAGGAAGACTCTTGTCTCCAGCCAGAGTCCTCAGTTTATTTTTTTGTCTGCTATTTATGGGGTGAAAGGGCCATTTTGGAGTTAAGCTATCCTTCAGTCACCAGGGGAGGTTCCCCGTTGCCTTAAGGAGGTATCTTTAAGAACAAAGCAGGAATTTTCCCATGCATAGATGTTCTAGATAAGCAAATGGCATAGATAAGCAAAGCAGACAAACATTTTGAGCTGTTTTCAGATCTCATGCTGTTTTCAGCATCAAGCCTATGAACAGACAAACCAGCAGACAGGTGCAGTGGTTTTCCACTGCTTGAGGATGTGCAAACGCAGAGCAAGTTTACAATGCTTTAACCATATCCTCCCCACGTCTCCCCTCTTTTTATTTATTATTGCTGTTGATGTTGATGGCAGCAATGACTGCAAAGGTGAAGCGACTACGGCTGCTAGTTGAAAAAAAAAAAGAGACAAGAAATCATAGAATAAATCATTCTGAGGGCTTCACAGAGTTAGAGGTGTCTACAGCTAGGTAGTCCAAAAATCTGTTCTCAGGTGTAGGGGGAGTATCCGTTCATGCTAAAATTTCTGAAGCTTTTCCATCTAGTTGTTTAAGACTACCCCAGGTTACTTCCTGAGCCTGCTGGGTGCTCCTGCATGGTGCTATGTGTTGAAATTCTTGATCGTCCAGACTCTGGGTCTCCATTTTCGCAATTGGGCTGAATGGTTGGTCCTTCCAGCTCATGGTAAGGTTTGACAAACTTTGCCAAAAGCCACTGGGATCCTTGGAATGAACGGTTTCAGTTTTTCTGCTGCAGTTGAGTTTCTCCTCTATTACACATACTGACTTTCCATGTCTGGTATCGCGTCTGTAGTTGAAGTTTCACTCCATATGTTTCCTCACATGGGGCACCATTTGTGGCAGTTATTCTTCATCCTTGACAGTCTAGAGAAATAGGCATCTGTGGCTGAGTAGCGTCCTACAGCCTGGGAAGGGACCAGTTGTGCTTCTCTGCGCCTCACTGGTGAAAGCGCAAGGCAGAGCCTAAACTCTTAACCATGAAGCTCTACTGCAAATTATTTCCTTTTTTTAGTATGTTTCTGACTAGAAGTTCCCAAAGAATATTTTAATAGTGGTGAAGTCTTCATAATGGCCAAGAGAATGCCTCTTACCTAGGGTCTCACTATTAGTGATGCTATCGATTTGACACATTATCATGATAAGCTGTACCTCTACCTTTGAGACCGAAGTTCATAGTCATGAGAAAGATCACTATTAGGTGGGGCCCCAGTAGAAAATGCCTTTGGAAAGACTGGAAGTTGAGGTCAGATTTTTCTCTACAACTTTACAACGAACAATATGTATATTGGTTTGCTCTATCATATTTTTAGATTCAAGTCCAGCATTTGAGTAACTACTATGTGCCAGACCTTGGATTTTCACTTAATCCTCAAAATAACCAACCAGTTACCATACATTAAGGTTAGAGTTTTAATGTTAAAACCTGAGGGCAAGCATGGACACATTTTTTCTCCCATTATTTCAACAGATTATCAATTATGTCCCAGGACTGAGGCTACGATGGAAAATAAGGCAAATCCCTGTTATTGTAGCACATTCTTGTGGAAGTGAAGTCAATAAAAAAGTGAAGTTAACTGGGTAATTTAGGATTTAATTAGTAAAGAAATAAAATCTAGGGGTGTGACAAAGGGGTATGGGCAGGTTTGGCTAGAACTTAAGTGGTGGAAAGACAAAAGATTGGCAAGGTCAGATTACAGAGCTTTGGGAGCCAGTGTGGAGTTTGAATTTTATTCAGAATGCAGTGGGAAGCCATTAAATGTTTTTAGGTGGGGAAATGACTTATTTTGGCATCTCTCTGGGGGTTGTGTGGAGAAAAGGCTGTAAAGAGAGTAAGAATGGATGGATGCAGACTTAAATTATTGCAGTAATCCAGGTGAAAGATAAGGATGGTACTAGGATGGTAGTAGTGAAAAATGGTTAAGTTTTGGATGCATTTTTGGAGGAAGAGCCAAAAGACTTGAGGATGTGAGGAAGTGGGAGAAATTAAAAGGGTAGCTTAAGACATGGAAGGAAATTAGTTCTCCTGGATGAATGCTCACATGGTTTTAAATTCTAAAATCTGTCCCCCTCATTCTTGTCTTTCTCATTGTTTCTACTAATCACATGACTTTCCTTAGCTTCTCTCATTTCTGACAAAATTAACTACTTGTATCAGAGCATGGTGACTAGAGAAGGGCCAGCATTTGAGACTATAGGGACAAATTTCCTGTGTGAGCTTTGATAAATTTCTTCATCTGTAAAACAGGTCACCTAAGAGTATTTGCAAAATACTCTGTTCAAGGGGGAAGAGCGAAATGAGACAAAATTAAGTGTCAATGGCTGAGAGATTCCAAAGTCGAGAGGTTATCCTGGAGGTTATTCTCATGCATTAAATAGATATCACCTTGTTAGTCAAGATGTAATGGAGAGGCTAAAGGGAACTGCCTGAAAATGTAGAGCTGTGTTCCAGTAGCCTTGTTTCTTGAAGATGATTATACGATATAGCTTTCACAATGTGACTGTGTGATTGTGAAAACCTGGTCTGATGCTCTTTTTATCTACCTTAGCAACAGACGAGTAAAACATATGAAATAAAAATAGGGGGAACAAATGTTAAAACAAATCTAGATTGAAATGCTAGTGATCAATGAAAGGGAGGGGTACGGGGTATGGTATGTATGAATTTTTTTCTGTCATCTTTTTCTGAATTGATGCAAATGTTCTAAGAAATGACCATGAGATGAATATGCAACTATGTGATACTGTGAATTACTGATTATATATATATATAGAACGGTATTAAGATGTATTAAGAATGTTTGTTATATTTCTTAAAAATTGATTTAAAAAATACTCTGTTCATCTGTTTAAAAATTGATCTAGACTTTAGGAAAACTTTTCTGGAATCCTGAGATAATAACTATTTATGTGTTACTTAAAAAGGTTAAAAAAGCAGGTTACCTTAGGCTTGAAGATACTAAAAGCTGAAACCAAACTCAGCGTGATAGTAGTTTTAGCTATAGTTCCTACACGTCACTGGCCCCAACTCATTCACTAGAGGATTTTCCTAGCCAGGTTTGTCATGTAGCAATTCCAAAGCCTAAAAGGGAAGAGGATTATCAGTCTAACAGTTACTGAACATTAGCCCAGGGATGTATGGGTGAGATCAAACTTATCCAAGACTCAAAGGACAGCCCCTAAGCTCAAAACTATGTATACTGGTCAGACCTTCAACTGCCTTATTTTGTAATACACAGCTTTATTGTGTATAGTGCCTGGACAGTAAACACCCAATAAATATCCAAAATGGGTTTAATAGATGAAGACCCCCATCTCATAGAGAATGAAAAACTATACTGTTAGTTTACGAAAACATTTAAAGAGCAAAATTTCCAAGAACTTGTAAGGCAAATATTCTAATTGTAAATAATTGGTCCACATCAGACTCCAGCAAATAATGTAATTATTGCCCACTGACCCCCATTAGAGGCCCATTTTCTCTACTAGTACTGTTTACTAATAGACCTACCATTTATCTACCTTCGTGATGCAGAAACTTGACTGAACAAGAGACATTTAACAACTACTGTTCACTTTCAGCAGCTTGTTTTTGAGAAAATACCAGGCAATTAACAGGTACTGTCTAGTAATCCAAGCACTACCAAGGAACACCTGTAGAAACATAAAGGCTCACACAAAAAACCAGGAACCCATGTTACCAGATGTTTTATAATCTAAAGATGAAGTTTATTTTCATCACATTTAGGCAATACCTCATACCTATCTACAATTTGGCAGTCTTCTCACTTTCACCTTAAGGGAATCACATGTCCTTTTCCTGAAAACAATACTATTAACCATTAAAAAAAAAAAAGTTATTGCTAAAAAGGAGCTTAAGACCATTAAGAACCTAAGCCAAACATTTTACCTTATTGACCTAAATCTGTTCTTAGTCATTCATTGTTAATATTTCATGATATCACTTCCAGAGCCAAATTTCAAACACTGAAATGTCCCATCAGTACATTAGGGATGTTTTAGGTCTTAAGTTAATTATCCTCATTTCACAAGCATTCTGATGCTAAATAAAATGCAATGCTAAGAATTACTGGTGTTTCAGTAACTTCAGGGTTAACTAGTACACAGCATCATAAATAGCAACTTCTCCAACATAGTAATTTTCTAGCTGAAGACTCATGGTGATGTTTTCACTTAGTTACTGTTAAACATTTAAAGTTTATGTAGTACATATTTATAAACTATTTTCACTACTCAACAGAGTTTACTAAGTTTTTCCAGGTGACCCTGCTGATTAGCTATATATGTTATATGTGTGAATATAACATATCCAGAGTTTAATTTAAGATTTGGCTTTGGCAAATATATTTCATATCTACAAAGTTAGAAAATTAGAAGGAAAACCAGTACTCCAGTTTCTTCCTCACTTGAAGCTTCCACTTTTCTCCCTCTTAAGTCTTATGTCAGATAGAAGTTGACAGTTAAAAGCACTTTATACTAAAATTTTTTTGAACACAGGAATTTCAAATGAATTAACTGTATAAACAAGGTTAATAATAAAGACCAAAAGCAGGTATAGTTTAATGTATTTTAATAGCAAACTTACAGGAACAGCACAGAAGACAGACAACATTAAAAACATGTACTTGCATGTAGGACAACTTAGTTAGAAAAGTATAGTGAATGGATGGAATCTACTGTATGATAAAAATGCTACAAACACCATTTAGTTGCCATCAATAAGAAATTTACTTGTTTTAAAAAAATCCAAATGCTGGCATTATCCAGAAAAATTTAACAGGTTTATTTATAATTGTTATAAAGTTGAACTGTTGAAACTTGTTCACTGAAACATTTTGACTTACATTAATGCTTTATGTCCCCGCATTTATATTAAAAATTCACACACAAATGAAAATGGAAAAACTGCCAATACCTGATTTCTGTCCCCTATTTTTCCATTCACAATCATATACTTAGGTACCTTTTGACCCCATGGGGAAAAAAAAAAATCTAACGTTCAGAACTACCAATAACAGGAAGAGAAAAAAAAATTTTTTTTTTTTTTTTTTTTAAGAATGAAATGTTTCCCAGCAAGGTGGATTCTTAAGCACGTTCTCCACGTATGCGGCGTGCTAGCTGGATGTCTTTTGGCATAATTGTTACACGTTTGGCATGGATAGCACACAGGTTGGTGTCTTCAAAAAGGCCAACCAGATAGGCCTCACTTGCCTCCTACAATGGGAATGAAGAAACAAGTATTAATGGCATATTTCCAGAAGACATATATAACTTTAAATTAAAATGATGAGGGTTTTTAATCCTTTAAAAACCTACTTCAGAAGACATTGATTATTTTACTAATAAAACCTGTGGGACAAAGGTGAGAAGGGAGCTTATGAAAACTCAAATGCTCAAGTCTGTAAATATGAAATTACTCAAGGGTTCAATTACTTTATTACTAGGAAAGTTTCTCTAACATTAAAATGTGATTTCTAGTAATCTGAAATATCTTGAGTAGAGAAATCCAATTTAAACTCTAATATTCTTAGAAAGATAAATGGAACCATGCATGTACTCAATCCAAAATAATATCCACCCCCAACCTTTCTCCTTAACCTGAACCCCATTCAAACTCTTATCTTCGTTTTTAAACCTCTGCCTTGCTAAGTAATACAACGGTGACAACTGGTTTCCATCTTATGGTCCTCACCTACCTTTACACCTCAGAGGAATTTTATCACTAAAGTACTTTACAGGTCCCAGAATACACCACAGATTAGTCTGTTATTTACACACTCCCACCGATTTTGCCCAGATGTGCCCTGCTATTCCTTACTATCGTCCTCTATATACCCTGATGTGTCAGGGCATTCATTGCCTTGTAATAATATTGATCCCTGTTTTTTCCACCCTAAGACTCTGAAAGGTACTTCTTATACTTACTATCACTCAAAAACTGCTAGCTGTATGAATCATTTTGACATCTGGCACGTGAAGAGGAAATAAAAGGGAGCTTCCACTTAAAGTCAACTTGTAACACAAACTAGTTAAGTTAAAATACCATGCACATTTTGAAATGAAGAGATTGCTGGTTTGTGTGTTTTACTTGTTTAGTTAGCTCAACGACTTCAGTGAATTGGGAGTATTAAATGACAACATTTTTTACTTTTGCAAAAAAAACTACTGAGACTCTACTTTTAAAAGCTTTGTGAATGTTATTAACACCAATGAATTATATACTTCAAAGTGGTTAAAATGGGATATTTTATATTGCGTATGATACCACATTAAAAATAAAACAAAACAAAACACACACTGACAGAACTGAACAACACAAATAGTGGACCCTAATGTAAACTAAGGGCTTTAGGTAACAATAGTTATACTGACTCATCAATTGTAACAAATGTACCACACTAATGCAAATGTTAATAGGGAAAATGGGAACTCTACTTTCTGCCCAATCTTTCTGTAAAAAAAATAAGTTAAAAAAAGCATCAACGTGATGATTGAACAATGATATAGCTTTCACAATGAGACTCTGTGAATGTGAAAACCTTATGTCTGCTCCTTTTAGCTACTATAATCAACAGAAGAGTAGAACATATGGAATAAAAATAAATAATGGGGGAACAAATGTCAAAATAAATTCAGTTTGAAATAGTGGTAAATGAAAGCGAGGGGTAAGGGGTATGGTACATATAGTTCTTTTTCTCTATTATTTTATTTCTTTCTCTGTTGTCTTTTTATTTCTTTTTCTAAATCGATGCAAATGTACTAAGAAATGATGAATATGCAACTGTGATGATATTAAGAATTACTGATTATATATGTAGAATGGAATGATTTCTAAATGTTAATTTTTTTAATTAATAAAAAGTTAAAAAAAATTAAAAGATAAAAGCATCAACAGAGTTATAACAGAGAAGATAGGATTTAACAAATGAGTATGACTGCTGAATCATATTGTTATTCCTTTAGCCTACAGTCTCTTGGAGCTGCTAGAAGGAAAAACCTGAAATTGTGAAACTACAATTCATACCAAACTTTGAAATTTGTTCTATAATTATCTGTTAAAATGTACTTTGAAATTTATTGTTTTTGTATATATATTTCACAATAAAGTGTTAAAAAAAAAAAGCACCAACACATCAGTAATTAACTCAAATGGTTTAAATTATTTCCTTTTATGAAAAAAAATTTCCTTCACATTTATACCATCAGCCTTTTCAGCCTTATCTCTATTCTCTTGTAATAATGTTTTCAAACCTTTCTAAGCCTACTATTTTTCTTCAGCATGTTACCAAGAGCTAAATCTTATTTACCTACTCTTGAAGGCCTACCTCAAGACTATACTATGAATGAAAAGAAGAAAGCAAGCACTCCTCTTGCCCGTTTCCAGATGCAGGTAACCATGAGATCCAGTTACTTAACAGACACCTTATTTTATCCTACAATGGCTTTCCCTCAAGTGGATATTCAACCAACATTTGGTTTGTGTTTTTATATTTAACCCTAATTTTAAAAAAACTCTTGTCTTTGTAATTAATCCTGCATATTTTACATATTCCAAAGGTTCTTAATAACCAGTGACTCATTTTTGGGGATATTCTAGAATATGGGCAAAAAGTTTGGAAAACATGGCACACTCCTGGGAAGGTTCACAACACATTAGCACATGAGGTCGGAAGTTTCTCAGGAAAGAAACCAGTTAAATTTTGCCTAACCCAGCATATCTCAGGATTATGCAAACGTAAAACACTTCTGAGCAATGCAGCACTATGAGCTGCTATGTGGACAGCCCAACAGGTCCATGGTTCCCAGACCATTTAGAGCAGTATAATCTATCAGCTCCCCTGGGCCTACTCAGATGTGGCATGTGACAGCTGGGGCTCTCAATACTCTTTCAGAACACGGCTGCCAGTTTATACATCTGTCTCTGGTCAGCTCTGGGAGAGAAGATTCAATATACATGGGGGTTTGACCATGACCCAGATATTTCCAATTCTATTATCAATATCTCAAAGTCCCTTAAACATTAAGGTTAATGGAAATTCTTTTGTGATTAATAGAAAAAAAAGAGAAAAAAACCCACAAAATCTGCAAGCTGAAAGAAAGTGTTAATTTGCGAAATTTTAAGTACATCCCAAATCTGACTCTTCTACCATTTCAAAACATCAATGTCCATTTTTTACACAAAGATATTCTAGTTCAAACTGACATGAACTTCTCTATTATCCTCAATGGACTACACCCCTCCTTTTGTGCATGATAATAGCATGTACACTAGCTAGAACTGTAATGTACGTTGTGTAACTCTAAAGACAAAAGGTGTTTAAAATTCTATTCAACGGCTCGCATATATTACTTATTTCCATTAGTAAATTCTTCATCGTAGTTTCTTTAAGAAAAAAATGTATGCTCTTGAGTAGGCCCAGGGAAGCCTACTTTTATTCTTTATGTATAAAAAGAATAAAAACAAAACAAAAAAACTAGCAAAGATTACCCTATCCAATAAGCACAATAAAAGATATTTAACTCGTAAAGGAGTACTACAGATAGCAGAGGTGACCGTTTTGCTCAAAATTTGTGTAACAATAATGCCAAATACAGCAATAATAGTCTTTTACCCAGGTTATTTAGTAATCTCAATTTAAAGTCTACATTACTGACACTTAAGATATTTGGCGATCTCCAGCTTCTAAGTGTAGGGCTTTCAAGTAGAATTGATATAGAAAAATAAAATTAACAGTTTTGTATCAATGCTTGGGAATCTTAGTAGTATTTCTGTATTTAAAATACAGTGGGAAAACACAATCTGCAATCATAACATAGTTTCAAGTCACTGAGAATTTAATGGATGCCTAGTCCTGGAATTCACCAATCAAAGAACTTTAGACTAACCATAGAAACAGCTCAACCAATTACACTTCAGTGAGGAATCCACCTATTAAATCTTCCTTACACATAAAGCAAAAGCCTGGCACAGCAACAGCAGCCTTAAAAATCCTCCAATGGAGTACATGTAGATTCTAGAGTATATGTAAATTCGGGACCCTCCCGAGAGATTTGATTCAGACCTACAGTGGTACGGAGCAATTGCATTTTCGCCACCCCCACTTGCCTCTAATGGAGGTGATCTTACCACATTTTGAGATACACTGATCTTAAGAACACCAAATACACAATATAAAATAGATTACTTAAGTGATTGATGTATATATGTATGTACAAGCACACACCTGTCAAAAGTTTTACTTGTGGGCATTTCAAGCTTTTACTCTTGGCAAAAATCCACAAAATATTTCAAATACATAACCACATCTAGAACAGAATTCTGAATACTCCAGAGCTAAGGTTAAATTCAATATGCTCCCCATTTAAGCAGAAATCCATAACCCCTTTGGCAAACTAAGTTTTCAAATCCCTGTTATCTTTACAAGTCCAGTCTCATCTTCAAGCACTCATTTTCCCTACTGTCAATCCAATCCTATCAACCACTTGCTCCTTTTACCTCAAGGCTGCCTCTTCCCACCGCAGACATTAAAGCTCTCTTCGTTTGCATTCGCATAGCCAGGATGACACTCACTCAAACATTCCTTTTATACCAATCACTCTTGCTTGAAACTGTGATTACAAATACAAGCCTTTAGGTCCCATATCTTCTTAATGTCCTATAACATAGCATAAACCGAACCAGTATAGATTCTTTTTTCTTTAAATATTTTAGTGCAGTGAGTTACTCTCATTTTAAAAAGGTATGGTGGAATCTGCCATTAGGTTTTGTAGCTAAAGATGAACTGGCGTTCAAATCATGGTGCTACCACTTTTCTGTGAATGACCTTGAGCAACTTAACCTTTCTGAAATATCTTCAATAGTGAAATAAAGATATAACCTACCTCACAGACTTTTGGTGATCAAATTATATAAACATATATAAAGACTTAGCATTGTTCTTGGCATAGAGCAGGCACTCTAACTCTTAGAGCTTCCCCCCACCATTTTACCTGCAAAGCACCAATAGCTGCGCTCTGGAAGCGCAGATCTGTTTTGAAGTCCTGAGCAATTTCTCGCACCAGACGCTGGAAGGGAAGTTTGCGAATCAGAAGTTCAGTGGACTTCTGATAACGTCTAATTTCACGGAGTGCCACGGTACCAGGCCTTCAAAAAAATTAACATTAAAGAAATTATTACCAGATACATAAATTACACAAAATAGTGGTCAGCTTTAAAGAAATGTAGTATTTCTCATCAAAAAACAAATCATGTCATTATCAAATTTCACTTATTAATTTGTGACCTCAACCCTCAAATCTAGTAAGATTAATACCTTTGAGACCAAAAGTATGAAATTGAAGTAAGTTCCTGGCAGGGAGTGTATCAAAGCCCCATTTTTTCAATTTTTAAAATTTGTGTATATCACTACTTTGTTACTGCAAATTACAAATTTATTTATTGTAAAAAATTTATTTATTGCAGGTATTAGTTTCCAGGCTAATAACAAAGTTGAAATTGTTCAGAAAAGACACTTCTCAATTTAGTACTACACTCCTTCTTCCCAAATATACTCTCAATTTTTTAAAGATTCCTTAAAAACCCAGCACGACCCAACGAGCTTTTATAAGAAAAACACTTAACAGTATTTAATAAGACTGTTTTCCCAGAATACCTTTACTTTGACTACTGCCCATCCCTCATGAATGATTAAATTAAAAAACTCCTGACTATGCAGTGTTTCCTCCATGTGGAAGCGTTTATTATCAGCAAGAAAATTACCTCCAGTTCTGACTTGTATCTTCCACTGAGCTTTATTTTTGGTTAATTGTAAAATCATTTGCAGACAGGATTTACCTAAGCATGGACAATGCCTGCCCTCTAATGGTAGATGCCCTTAACAACACTGCTCAGATAGTTCAAACCAAATGAGCTAATAGAGGAGGAAATAAACCAATTCAAGTAAATGAGGGCTGGGGAGCACTTCACTTAATAAAACAGGAAACCTCTATAAATCTTGATTAAATTACCATTGATCAAAAGCAAAGATATCTTCAAAAATATACTTCAAAAACAACACTTTACTATTTAAAAAAATGTTACTAACCTAATAGCTAATCATCTATCCCATTACTATTAGTGATGTATTAGATCTTTTTATGCATATGATTCTGATTATGGTTTCAAAATTAAACATATTCCCAATAAAACCTAACACTGAACTATATATAGTCAAGTATTCAAAAAAGGGAGAACCCATTCCTAAAGCAAAAAACCGGCGTGTGGCGCATCTTTTCCTTAGACTGCGCGGATTCTGCGCAGAGGCAGCCCGCCCCGGCCCCCCCCCCCAACCCCAGCACCTGTAGCGGTGGGGCTTCTTCACCCCGCCAGTGGAGGGCGCGCTCTTGCGCGCGGCCTTCGTGGCCAGCTGCTTCCTGGGCGCTTTGCCTCCGGTGGACTTGCGGGCGGTCTGCTTTGTACGGGCCATGGCGTGGAGACCTCCTCACTTCCTACCAGCGTTAAAACAAAATCACTACATCCAGTCACAAACACACAAGCGTTTCTGCAGCTAACCCCCTCCCCCAAATCCGGAAATTATGGTCAGTATTAAAATGTCCCTAATGTTATATAATTTGAAAGAGTGCACATTACGCCTACCTCTAAGTATGACTTCCTGAAACAAACTACAGTACTAGATGATTGTTAGCATGAATACCAACCATCACTTAAAATGCCAACTCTGAGCGACAAACAGGAAAACAAAAGACCCCTAATAGCCTTTCCTCCAATTCCCTTAATTAAAGTAGAAATTCGAAATGTCTGTAAACATTTGATCCACAGACAAGTAAAAACGAAGCCACGAACCAGAGAGGTCGAATCAAATTACAGCAAAAAAGGTTTTAACCCCCGCCCCCGCATCTGGCAGTTGATGGACTGCTGTAAATACCTGAAAACACCCCTGGCTGTGCATCTTTAGAGTACTGTTGACAAAAAGGCGTTTCGAAAAGCGAGAGGAACAACAGCTACCAACAACGAGCATCTACAAAGCACCGTCTCCGCGTCCGGTCCGAACAAGCTTTGCAATGGGAAAAAAAAGTGCCCGCACCCCAGTTCCAATGAACGCACGAGGACCCCCAGCCAGCCCCCCGAGCACCCCACAAAGTTTCGGCTTTGCCCCTTCGGCCCCGCGGCGCAGGCCCGGGCCTCCGCCTCCTGCCGTCCAGCACCAACTCGACTCCCAGACCACAACAAAATGGAAACAATCGCAAACCTAACCGATCCCCTTCCAGAGACAAAACGCCGAATCGCTCAAAAACACCCCACTCCTGCCACGCGCCACCCTCCAAAATGCAAAAGTTTTTTTGCATTTCAAATACATCAAGTTTCCGCTTCTCCAAAAAAGGAAAAAAATTCCCTCTCTAAAAGATTTTCCTCCTTTTTTGAAATAGGGAAGAGAGAAACGGGGGGAAAATATGGTCGGTGACCAGAGAAGAGAGACAAGATGGTGAAGCTTAGCAGCAACTGTGGGGAAGCAGCAAAAAGCGAGTTACCCCGGTGGGAAGTGGAGGCCATTTCTACCCCTTTCCCGCCCCAAAACTGGGCTTGGGGACCCGGGGGCGGCAGGTAAGGGGCTTGCGCGGGTCCTGGTGAAGGTCTAGGGTCCGGGAAAGGGGCGGCGGGAGGGATTTCACCGAAGAAAGAGGAGTCGGGGCGCGGGGAGGAGGGAGGGCAGGCTCGGCGCCGCGGCGCTCTGCTGTGGGCTGAGGCGGCGAGAGACCCGGGGCCGGCGCCGCCGAGGAGCAAAATCGCGCCTCTCCTCCGTTCCCGGGCCAAAAAGTTTGTGGGCTAAGCTGGAGGGGTCCTGAGTCCCCTCTCCACCCCTAGGGGCCCGGCTCGGGCAAGCCAGGCGCGGCTCCGGGGAAACGGGCAGCCAGGGAAACTTACCCCCCTTCTCCTCGGGCTGGAGCTCGGCGAGCTGGAGGCGGCGCTGGCGTCGGAGAGCGACGGCTGCGCGGCGGCGGCTGCGAACACAATTGAAAGATGGCTGACACCGAGGCTAGCCCCCAGCACACACCGCCCCGCCCCCGCGCCGCGCGCCGGCCAATCACACACAATGGAGGGAAGGCTCGGTCCCGCCCCCGCCCCGCCCCGGCTTGCGCCCCGCCCCCGGCCCTCCCCGCGCGCCCGTGCGCTCGCGCGCGCTCCCCCACTACGGGCGCCCGCGTCCCCCCACGCTGTGTGTACAAACACAAAGGCCGTGTGAGGGCCTCAGGCAGCTGCCCCTTCCCCACCCGCCCTCCGCGCACACGTCGTCGAACCCTCGAAGCTCGGATTTGGGGGGCCAAGGTGGAAGCGAGGGTGGGGGGCGCGGCGGGCGAACGCTGGGCCGCGGACGTCTCGGACCGCGGCGGGCGGACCTCCCGCCTTCCCCCGGCGTGTGCCCGGCGCGCGTGCCCGAGGCTCCGCGGGCGGCGTGGGGGCGGGAGGAGGACTTGGCCGGCAAAGTCGCTCAGGCTAGCGGGAAGCGTAGAGGCGGGAGTCGCGCCGTCCCGCGCCCGCTTGCGATGCGGCTGCTACAGCACCAGTGGGGCGGACGGTGGCCCTCGGCCGGCTTCCCCCGGGCGAGCTGCGGCCGGGCCAGGCGGGCCCAGTCTGGAGGTGCGGAGTCCCGGGGCCCCTGCACACAACTTTATCGTTTCGAACGCGGCGCGGGCCGAGACGGGCTACGGGCGCTCCCTCCAGCTCCCACCCCAGGGCGCCCGGGCCAAGGGAACTAGGTCGCCTTTCTAGCAGCCCGGGTGCCCGAGGTTGCATTTTGTAAGCTTGTATCGCCATGAATAGACCAAGTAATTACCCGCGCCTGTCCTAACAGCGGCCCCTACCATCCTGCGTGGCCTCGAACCTCATATTCAATAGGAACCATCGGAAAGGAATTGCCAGATTCAGGGCGTTCAAGTGTTGACGGCAGCTTTTGCTTAGTTTAGATGAGACTGAAAACGGCAAAAATAGGGAAAACGCGGTTTGAGGATTGTTACATTTACCCGTTTTCAAATTCTCAGAAGCATAGGAAGCGGACTTCTTGGTCTCATGTTATCTTAGTTTTAGAATCTCTGAACCATCCCTAGATAGTATTACAACGCTCTACAGCTGTGTGAAGGTTTTCAGCAGAAGGGTTATCTCATAGGATAGCCAGGAAAGTACTTTCTATAGATGAAGGGCACTGACTAGAATGTGTAACCTGAAGATTTCACAGAGCATCTTAGTCATAAACATTATCCTGAACCAGATAGATGGAAATCAGATATAAGGTAGGGAATAGATTTCGGCGAGGTCACTAAAGTAAGTAATAGACTCTGGAGAAACAAAAAAGGCCAGGTCTCTCGTTTTATAATTATTTAATGAATGGTAAGTGTCTGTGGTTGCAGCACAGAGCATATGCAATCTATGAGTCCCTCTAATATGCAAAAAAAAAACCTATGTAAAAAGCTGAGCTGCTGAGGAGGAGTTCCTATAATTCAGTCTGAGGAAAGTATTTTTATTTTGTTTTCAGGACACCAAAGTGTTTGCTGTTGGGTTTATTCAGGAAGGCTGTTTTTAATCAATAAAATTCATATCTTCAAGAAATGTTAGGGCGGTGCCAGGGTGGCTCTGTGGCAGAATTCTCGCCTGCCATGCGGGAGATCTGGGTTTGATTCCTGGTGCCTGCCCATGCAAAAAAAAAAGTTAAATGACAAGGTGGAGTTATAACAAAGAACATAGTATTTAACAAATGAGTATGATTGCTGAATCATTATATTTCTCTTAGGTTCCAGTGTCTTGGAGCAGCTAGAAGTAAAAACCTAAATGTGCTGGTTTGAAAGGAAGTATTATGCCCCCTAAGAAAAGCCATGTTTTAATATAAATCCCATTTCATAAAGGTAGAATAATCTCTATTCAATACTGTATGTTTGAAACTGTAATGAGATCATCTCCCTAGGTGATGTGATTTAGTCAAGAATGGTTGTTAAACTGGATTAGGGGACGACATGTCTCCACCCATTTGGGTGGGCCTTGATTGGTTTATTGGAATCCTATAAAAGAGGAAATATTTTGGAAAATAGAGATTCAGAGAGAGCAGAGAATGCTGCAGCACCACGAAACAGAGAGTCCACCAGCCAGCGATCTTTGGAGATGAAGAAGGAAAACGCCTCCCGGGGAGCTTCATGAAACCGGAAGCCAGGAGAGAAAGCTAGCAGATGATGTCGTATTCACCATGTGCCCTTCCAGCTGAGAGAGAAGCCCTGACTGTGTTCGCCATGTGCCTTCTCACTTGAGAGGGAAACCCTGAACTTCATTGGCCTTCTTGAACCAAGGTATCTTTCCCTGGATGCCTTAGATTGGACATTTCTATAGACTTGTTTTAATTGGTACATTTTCTCAGCCTTAGAACTGTAAACTAGCAACTTATTAAATTCCCCTTTTTAAAAGCCATTCCATTTCTGGTATATTGCATTCCGGCAGCTAGCAAACTAGAACACTAAAATTGTGGAATTTACTTTACCAAACTCGGAAATCTTATCTACAACTAATTGTTGTGGTGTATTTTGAAATTTTTTGCTTTTTTGTATATGTTATTTTTCACAATAAAAAACAACAACAAATGACATGGGTAATGTCTTTACATGCTAGATTTTCCCACTGCTTCTACTTCTTGATTTAAAAAATATATATCTAAGGAAGGTAAAGATTAATTTAGGGCAGATAGTTCTGTTCTTGGATTATCTGAGCAAACTCAGCTGTCCATCTGTAAAATGGAAATAATATTTATCCATGCGAAGGTAGGCCGCAAGTCTTTTCTAGGTGTAGGATCTAATACTTAAGCACCTGGATAGGTGTCTAGTTACCTACATAATGGCTTCAGAAAGTTCTCTTACTAAGTAAACATTTGTTGAGTACCAGTTATGCCAGGCACAATTCTGGGTGCTGGGAATACAACAGGAAGGGCACAAGCAACACTCCTGTCTTCATGGAGTTTAGATTTCTGGAAGCATTGCTTCCTGGAGGAGGGAAAGAAAGAGCAGCAAAACTGTAGCCAAGGGGAGAAGGACACTGTGGGGAGGAGAAGTGCCAAGGTTGGATTCTAATGGGAAGCAGCGGCCACCCCTGAATTGACTCTACTTCTAAGACTCTTGGCCTAAAAATGGCCTCAAAATTTGGAATTAAAAGGGGGGCGGGGCAAATGCTTTTAAGTAAGAACATTTTCCCTAGAATAGAATACTTATGGTCACTAATTTAGATGTGTTTTTAATTTAAAAGTAGAATGGAAAGGAATTTAAAAGCACTTCTGTTAATTTCTGCTTGGCTCTTGTCACCCTGTTCTCAGTACAGAGATCACCAGCTCATGGAGGTATTTCTGGCCATTAGTATCCCCCTCCCCCCTTATTACATCATTCTTTTTCTTTTAACACATTGATTTAAATCTATCATATTTGTTGTTTTTGTTTTACCTGTTTATTTTTCATCTCCCCTAAAGAATATATACTCCAGGACAGCAGTCATCTCCTGTTTCTCCTAGTTATGCACCTATCTTCCCCCTGCCCCTCAGTTTGGGTCCTCTTCTCATTTGCTGCACCCCCTTATTAAAAGTTCTCATGCAGTTCCATGAAAAAGTTTAAACATGTACAAAAGTAGAGACTGGTACAATAACCCCCATAATCTTCTCAGCCAGCTTCAACAGTTACCTACTTAAGACCAATCTTGTTTACTCTTCCCCACCCTACTTGAATTGTTTGGAAGCATATCTTGGATGTGATACCATTTTATCTGTAAATATCTGTAAATATCTTAGAATGTATTTTTGGAGCTAAATAAATGGTTGATGTCTCTTAAACCTCTAAATTTACGGAATCTCTCTCTGTCTTTTCACTTTATTGAAAGATATGAATCATTTGTCCCTCTCTCAGTCTTACCCAGTAAATGTCACCACCATTTACTCAATTGCTCAAACCAGAATACAGTCATCCTCCTTGAGCCTCCCTTTCTTTCACCCCGAAAGCTAGCCCCTCAGCAGGTCTTTTTGGTTCTATCTCTGAAATGCTTCTCACTCTTCACCTCTCACCTGGACTCCCACAGTAGCTTTTTATATGACCTCTCTCTCCACTCTCATGTCTCCATATTCCATTCTCTGCACAGCATACAGAGATTAGATTTATAGAATGTAAATCAGATCAATTCGCTCTGCTGCTTAAATCCATTCAGTGGCTTCCCACTGCTTTTGGATTAAAATCCTCATTGTGGAACGTAGCATCACTCCTCCCCTCCTTGCCCTCTTGGGGCCAGCCCCACAGCCTCTGGACTGTCAATCCTTCCCTGCCTTGGAGACATTACACTTGCGATTTTTGAGGCTTGAATCTTCTTCCCTCAGCTTTTCACGGCGTTCGCTCATCTTCTAACGCAACATTTCTCAGCCGTCACTATGTCATTTTAATGTTAGAAAATGATCATGTTTGTAAGGTACACTGAGGAAAATTAGAGGGAATTTGGGGCCATTTAGATGAAGCTTGATAAAAAAGTTCATTACATATTATAATATTACAAAATAATTAGAAGAGAAAATACTTAGTTTTATGGAAAATATTAAATATTAAACTTGTATAAAACTTTGAAATAAAACATTTTCAAATTTTTTAATGAGAAGCATTGAGCTTCCTTTCTGAATGTAATTTTTATATGGGGTTTTGCGGTTGAAATGGATATATGCAGTTCCTTAGCAAGACATTATAATAAGGATCTCTTCAAATTCTTGATAGCGCTATCATTGAAAAGCTTTGCTCACACAAGTAAGTGATAAAAAAATTTTTAATCATCTTTTCAGTCATTAAAAAATTTATAAGTTGAAGTTATATATTTCAAAGCTCTTCCCTTTCTTTGATTGATAGATGTTAATCTTCAAATTTATTGTCAATAGATTTTGAATCCATTAAACTTTTTAAAGAATCAAGTACTTAAAAATAATGATGCAGCTCAAAGTTGTGGACTGCACATGTACCATTAGAGCAATTACCTTGCAGCTGCCTCAGACACCACCAAAAAGGGCCTAAAAACTACACATGGACAGAAGTATCTGAAGTGAAGACAGAGATTCAGGTTGGCATCAGAATTCCTTTTCAGTTTCCTGTCCCCGCCCGTGACTGGCTACATTGTGGGCACCTGGCATGGGTATCCCTTGGGCTCCTTGTCCATGATGGGCTAAAAGCAGTGAGCTAGGAGCCAGAGTTCCTTCTTGGCTGTACTTGTGCATCACGGTGGCGCAGTGCTGGGTGCCTCTTATCTGCTCAGCCCTGGAGGAACCATGGGGCCTAGGTCTGGCCCTACCACTTTGTTCAGCGCCCTCTGAGGCCGGGATGGGTCTGCTCACAATCCGAGGCGCTGGTCTCTCCCATGCCCTGTGCCCATAGTGAAGACCATTGTACTGCTCCAAGGTCTCAGCTTTCATGTCACCACCTCAGAGAGCTTACCCTGCCTCTCTGTCTCCCCCTCCACATACACATTATTCTCTGTCACATTTCCATGCTGATTTCCTTCATAGCAACTCTCACAAGCTGACATTTTGTTAATTTGTTTGCTGGTGTGTGGTCTTGCCTACCACACTGTAGACTTGGTGAGAGCAGGGACCTTGATGTTTTATATACTGCCCTCTCCATCAGCTTATACAGTACTGAGCCCAAGCCAGACACTTAATAAATATTTGGTGGGTGACTTAATAGAAAGTGACCATATTTTATCAAATCTTGCAATCAAAACCTGTAAGGTGAATATTATTTGTACGATATTCAAAAGTGAAAAATTAAGAGTTAATGAACTATAGTATGTTTCCCAGGACTCTCATCAGTAAAAGGATAACAATATTTTTCTCATGGTGAAGCTGTGAGAATGAAGTGGTACTGTGTGACCAGGCTTAACCATCACTACTAATGTTCTATTAATTTTGCATACTTCTTAAAATTAAATAACTGATGGCATCTATTATAATCATTGTTCCCTGCTCATGAAGCAAACTTGGGACTGCAATTGGACTTTCTGAATAGCGGGGGAATGTCTTCCCCCTTTGTAAATGGATACATTGGTGTTCTGTTTTCTATAGGAGTCTTTGTGAATTAGGCTAGTGTGGTTCTGCCTTGAGGAAAAAGTATCAAAATATCAAAGTGATTTCTGAGACTGCAAGGCCTGGGTCACACCTTGAAGCATGGTGAATTCATGAAGGTAATGGTACCTTGTGAAGCCTCTTGGTGGACATTAGATAGCCTTGGAAACACTCCCTTACCCTCTTTTTCTGAACTCCTTACTTTGAATATCAAGAGTTACCTGGTATGGTAGTCTTCCTAGAAAGGAAAGGATGGATGCAGCAAGAATGCAAGTGTACACTACCCCTGCAGGCCCATGCAAGAAAGCCAGGTTCAGCGGCTGTAGAACAGTTCAGAACACCTTGAGCAACTAGGAAGGAGATGGGACCATGGAGAGTTGAAGAGGAAATGGCACTTTAGCAGGGTTAGGGGTGCCAGATTTAACAAATAAAAATACAGAATGCCTGGCTAGATTTCAATTTCAGATAACGAACCATACTTTAGCATAAGTATGTCCATGCACTATTTTATCTGGCAACCCTAGCAAGGGGTCATTTCCTGGTCTCAGTTTGAGGACTATAAGGGGAGGCTGGGAGTGCTCGCTCTCTGAGGCTTGGAGATAGTGTGCCCAAGATGGGCCTGGTTGTGCATGGAAGTCAGGGTTAGAAGTGGTCTCAAGAAAGCTGTATTGTCTCAACAAGTAGCCTTGTGGGTATTGAGCGCTCACATTCCAACTTAGAAAGGGACAAATGATCTGAAGTGCATATTTTTTTCAGATTGAGATGATAGAAATTCTCATTGTTTAGGTAAAGGCTTCACATTTAATGATTGATATAATATGTCTCTCAATTAAAATTCTTCATATAATCAGGATAAAATAACTTGCCTGGCCTTTCAAGTATTCCTTTGAGAGAACGAATTGACTTTCCTTTTTGATACTAGAAAAATAGGAACACCATTGCTTAGACTATTTAAAAACAGTACCAGGCAGTTTGAGTCTTCCTAGTAACTGCATACTATCCTTGTCCTTGTGACAGGTTGAGCTCTGTGGAGCTGTGTCATTCTCAGTCTACCAAAGGGAGGTAAGTCCTTTTTTCTCCCAGAAGAAAAGGTCCTTGCTTGAACCTTTTTCTTCTTGACTTAGACAATTAATCCAGTTCTTGGATGAAAAGGGGATACGTTTTAAAAAGAGGTAATCCTCTTTCCTTTTCCTTTTTAATTTTCTCATCTCTATATTAATATTTAAGAAGTGCCAAGACCATTATATGAGAAAGGTTATAGATGAGGAAATGGGCTAAAGAAGGTCATATAACTGGTTCAAGTTAACATGTGGCAGAGCTGGGGTTCTGTCCCCTACATCTGCTCAAGAGCCATTGTTCTGCTGCCCCCATGATTCGCAGACTTTGGTTTTACTAAGATTAGTCACAGTTATCAGAAAGTTACCTTAAATATCTTAAAAATGGCTGCATTTGATATGGTTTTATCTACTAATTGATTTTTCTAGTGCCATATAAATGTTCTAATAAAGTATACTAAGAAACTCTCTATATAAATACATATATATATATTTAAAACAGAATGTAATTCATTGTGTATAATATTAAAAGCTGCAGTAATTTCCAAAGGAATTAGTACCAAGATACAAGATTCCTCAGATAGGGAGGGTAAATTAACCCATTTGTGTGCATCAGCAGTTAGCACAGTATTGGTATTTAGGAAATATTTTTCTATTTTTTTTATTTCCTTGGGGTGTAGAGGTGCTGCTATTACATAGTCTCCAAAGAGAGGCAGTGGCCGGGCTGACACTCATGAGCCTGGGGGTTCCCAACCACAGAATTTCTGCCATCAGTCTCTGCTCCTCTGAAACGTTTTGCAGAGCTGCTAAGTAGTGAAGCTGAGGGGTCAGCACACTTGACCCAAACTTTTTAAATGGACAAAACCAGTGGGAAAGGGCCTGTCTCTTTGTAGACACCCTGTAAACGTCATTTTCCCCTTCCCTTAGTCAATGAATAACTATTTGGTTTCTGTCTAGCTATGATTTGTTGTTATATTAGAAAATAATATAATCGATCCCATATATTGTATCATTGATTAGAGTTGAAGAGGAAAGACTAATGTGGGGCCAAAGATGCTTCACATGATATTTACATAGAAAGTTGATTCTTTATATACTCTTGGAGCTGTTTGGAGTTTGGCCTCAGACTCAAATCTGCCCAAAGCCTTTTCTTCTGAAAAGCTACAAAAGCTACCCTAATTGCAATTTGTTTGCCTGTCTGCTGTGTTTCCTAGCAGTACATAGATATGTCATTGGAAATTGGGATTTGGAACACCAATTCCTTTTTTTGTTGTTGTTAAATCTCCTCTCCTGGCTTAAATGATATCCCTCTTCGGTTTATCGCCTTTGGTGTGACATCTACTTATTATCCATTTTGTCCTTGTACTTTACCTACTATAGGGGTGGGGGGTGGGAGGCGGGAGAGGGGGGAGTGGGTGATGAAATCGTCCTAAGAAACACTTCAAAGCTTCATCTCAACACTGATTTATTATCATGGCTTATTGTTAAGGGAGGTAAAACAGATACCCTCATACATTGTTGGTGGCTGTGTACGTTGGTGCAACCTTTTTAGAAAGCAATTTGCAATATGTATCAAGAGCCATAACAATATTCATACTCTGAGCCTATAATTCAGCTTCTAGAATCTAAACCAAGGAAAAAATGAAAATAATATATACACAATGATTTTTTGCAGATTGATTAATAACAGTGAAAAATTATAATCAAATAGAAATATGATTAAATATATATTTCAGTAATCCACCTCTAAAAAATATTACCTACCCCTGAAAAGCTGTTTTTAAAAATGTTTGCTAAAAATGTTTTTAAAAATGTAATGGGTAAAGTAGATTAAACATGGCGTCTTCTTTGCTGGCTGGCGAGCGGCTGGTCCGCGCTTTGGGCCCTGGCCGGGAGCTGGAGCCGGAGCAGCTGCCCCAGAAGCTGCGGGCAGAGCTTGAAGCCGCTGTGGGAAAGAAACACATGGGCGGTGAAAGCCGCAGTCGCCCCGGACGCCTGGTTCCCTTCCGTCTGATCCGGAATCTGCACCAGCACCTGAGAGAAAGGAACTCCACATCATACCTTCATGAGCTCCTGGAAGGCAGTGATATCTATCTCCCAGACGTTGTGAAGCCTCCCCGGAATCCAGAGTTAGTTGCCCGGCTGGAGAAGATTAAGATACAGCTGGCCAATGAGGAATATAAACGGATCACCCGTAATGTCACCTGCCAGGATTCAAGGCATGACAGGATGCTCAGTGACTTGGGCAAGCAAGTGAGGTCAGTGAAGGCTCTGGTCATCACCATCTTCAACTTCATTGTTACGGTGGTAGCTGCCTTCATCTGCACTTACCTTGGAAGCCAGTATATCTTCACAGAAATGGCTTCGCGGGTGCTGGCTCCCTTAATCGTCGCCTCTGTGGTGGGTCTGGCTGAGCTATATGTCATGGTGCAAGCAATGGAAGGCGAGTTGGGAGAGCTGTAACTTGTGCTTCGTCATCAATGGAATCCAGGCCTTTCCAGAAGTAGCATACTATCTAGAACTTGCCCAAGTGCATACATCAGTTGTCATTCTTTGTCCACATGCTTTGAGGCAGCCCTGTAATTTAGGTCAGAAGCCCCCAAGAGAACAGTATGGATCCCCTTTCTCCAGTTTGTACTAGAAGAGAAATTGATAAGATGACATCAGACAAGAGAAAGGGATTGGTACAGGATGGTGGAACTGGAAACAAGGCAGCTGCCATGTTGGAACTTAGTTTCAGTCTTCATCTTCTTCCTTCTGCTAACCCTCTTCTGAGTTTCTGTATACATCTGCTTGTCTCTATCACTCACTAACCCTTCAACTTCTCACTTTCCTGCCCTTTTCTCTGACTCCACAGAGAAAAACAATCCAGATGGCAAAACACTATGTCAACTTTTAATTGCATATTGTTTATGGGAGGAGTATGGTTACTGTGAATTGTCTCAATCAGGAAAGGGGGGCATTATTTCTTTGTAGACAGGGACTATTTGCACATTTAACTATATATAACAATATGAATATGACTATACATATATATAATTACACATTTTGTCATACATTAGCCTAATGCAGGATGTTTCATGTGGGTTCTTAAACATGTTTGGCTTGAATGTAAACGTTCACAGTTGGCCAGTTACTTTACACGATTGCCTTTGCTCTTCACAAGAATCCTGGAGGTTTGAAAAGGAAACGTTATTAGGCCCTTTTCCAGAAGAAAAAGCTGAGACTGGGGCAAATCAAATGGGCAACTTGTGATCTTTCATTTGATAAATGGAGCCCAGAACTCATAGGTTGTCCTGAAGTCCCTTTGTAATGTTCAACTCCTAAGACCTTAGATCAGTGGTGTGATCATAAGACTGTGTAAAGCACTTAAATGAATATTGGTATTAGTTATTTACCCAGTAAATATTTATTGTAGTCTGTGAATTCTTATTTCATATCCTGTGACAAATAACACAAAAACGCAAAGAAAAATGTAATGTTGGCTCTGAAGCTCTGAAAGTCAGCAGTACCCCATACAGGAACTGTTTAAAAAGTTGAAAAAGTGATCAGACTTTGAGTAGAGATATGAATGAAGCTGATTTGGATAGGACTAAGGTATATTAGAAAACAGGATAAAGGATGATATTGTCCATATTTTAAAACTCCAACTTCTGTGTGAGACCAAAGGGAGAGAAAGGTGCAAAATTTATATTTTGGGTAGGGCATTTCCTAATTTAACTTGTTTGGTCAGTTTAGTTGAACACCATAGTACATGGAATCTTGAATAGGGTGTGAGATTTTGTTGGTTTGTCCAGGTTAGTGTGATGCCCCAATATATGCCAGAGTAATATGGGCAGTGAATAAAGAAGTATTTGTCTGTGTGTTGGTGACTTTAAGAATTGTGTCCAATCTGTATTAACATTCTACCTCCTGTAGAAAGGCTTGACCAGTTTGCACTAGAAAAATATTTATAGAAACCAAATCAGTCATTTATTAGCCCTATAATATTTTTGTCCCCATCACTTTATATACTCTAAAATAACTTAGTTTTCCATTAAGCAAATATTTATATTTGATAAATATTTCCAATTATTTAAGTTGCAATTTCACAGAAGTACTGATTCAGTCCTCAATTAATTGCACTAATAGGTGGTAATAAGAAAGCAGTTTTATTTGTGTTATGCTTTATACAATGTTTGCAGAAGGTGGACCTACACTAATAAAGTTAGTATTTTCTTGTTCATTAGTACTGGTTTGAGGAAGGGAGAATCTATATCTGACCCACAGTCAAGTCTTTCGTCAATGACTGAGAGTTGACTGTTATCACTTGCCAATAGAAACTGGATTTTGAATCTTTTAAGAAGTGCACTTTGATCCGAAATAAAAATATAAAGTAAAAAAAAAAAAAAAAAAGAAGTATTTGCAAAGTCCCCTTGGACTTCCCCATTTTGAGAATTTCTGATATTCTCACAAGCAATGGGGACAACCAAATCAATAGACCGAGCCCTTGATCTTGGGGTTTGCCCCTATGAAATTTATCCCTGCAAAGGATAGGCTAAGCCTACTTAAAATTGGGCCTAAGAGTCACCCCCAGAGACCCTCTTTTGTTGCTCAGATGCGGCCTCTCTCTCTCTCTAAGCCAAATCAGCAAGTAAGGTCACTGCCCTCCCCTCTATGTCAGACATGACTTCCAGGGGTGTAAGTCTCCCTGGCAACATGGGACAGAAATCCCGGGATGAGCTGGGACCTGGCATCAAGGGATTGAGAAAGCCTTCTTGACCAAAACGGGAAAGAGAGAAATGAGACAAAATAAAAGTTTCAGTAGCTGAGAGATTTCAAATAGAGTTGAGAGGTTATCCTGGAGGTTATACTTATGCATTATATAAATATCCCTTTTTAGTTTATGGTGTATTGGAGAGGGTTGAGGGAAGTACCTAAAACTATTGAGCTGTGTTCCAGTAGCCTTGATTCTTTTTTTTTTTTTTTAATTTTTTTAACATATGATCATTCCATTCAACATATATAATCAGTAATTGACAATATCATCACATAGTTGCATATTCATCATCATGATCATTTCTTGGAACATTTGCATCAATTCAGAAAAAGAAATAAAAAGACAACAGAAAAAGAAATAAAACAAAAACAGAAAAAAAAATAAGTAAATAAATTATGCATACCATACCCCTTACCCTTCCCTTTCATTGATCACTAGCATTTCAATCTAAATTTATTTTAACATTTGTTCCCCCATTATTTATTTTTATTCCATATGTTCTACTCATCTGTTGACAAGGTAGATAAAAGGAGTATCAGACACAAGGTTTTCACAATCACACAGTCACATTATGAAAGTTATATCATTATACAATCATCATAAGAAACATGGCTCCAGTAGCCTTGATTCTTGAGGATGTTTGTATAAAGATATAACTTTTACAATGTGGATTGTGAAAACCTTATGTCTGATGCTTCTTTAATCCAGGGTATGAACAGATGAGTAAAAAAAAAACATGGCTAAAAATAAATAAATAAATGATAGTAGGAAAAAAAGAAAAAAAATGATAGTAGGGACAAAGGGTAAAATAAATTGGGTAAATTGAAATACTAGTTGTCAATGAGAGGGAGGGATGAGGTGTATGGGGTGTTTGAGTTTTTTCTTTGTATTTCTTTTTTCTGGAGTGATGTAAATGTTTTAAAAAATGATCATCATGATGAATACACTGCTATGTGATGATATTATCAGCCATTACTTGTACACCATGTCTGGAATGTATGTGTACATTCAATAAAAATATTTTTAAAAATGTAATGTTGGTTAGAAAAAATAGGATATAAAGTTACATACTTATTTTGGTAATGTGCTGGAAAAGTATACACCCAATTTGGGTGATGGTTTTAGGATGATATATTATGGGTTTTCCTTCCCAACTTTACAAAATTTTAATAAAGTGATTATATTATTTTTATAATGGAATGATTTTTAATTTAAGAAAAAAGCAAAAAACCTCATGGAAGAACAGTTGGAACCATATACCATTTTGATGAGAATTTTCAGAACTAAAAGCATCAGACTTACAGTCTGGCACTGGACACAGAGTTTGAAATTGGAATTATTCCCCCATGTCCGGACATGTACATATAGGTAGATAAATTGGCAATGACAGCGGTAAGTCAAAAGTGAACTGGGTGACGGCTTCATCTGAGGGAATCCCTGCAAGCCTGTGTTGGTGTTGACTAAAGGCCACCCACAGTGCCAATAGCCCCAGGGCAGGGCAAGCTGTCAGGGAACCAAATAAAATCGATACCACCCATGAGGCTAAACAGGGAATCTTTTAAGCAGTTCTCATGCCCAGGAAACTTCTCTGTAGGTAGTGTCATCATTTTATACAAAGGCAAGTCTGTGGACAGTCTCAACGAACATTAAAACTACTTTAAAAGCATTACAACATCTGATCCATGACTTAGAAGCTTTTCCTTAGAGTTCAGATGGCCACGTTCTGCTATTGGGCCCTGCTCCCAGGACAGTAACTTTGCCTCTCCTGGGAGAAGAGCCTTCCTCCTCCTCCTCCTCGTTCCTGCATTCCACCATGCATCCAGCATTCTGTACTGGAGAATAAGCCAGACGCTTGGTGTTATTGTTACTTTCTATTGTTATTGTTGCTCTTTTCTCACTGATATTACATATACTCCAAATTAAATGTTAATAGAAGGGTATTGCTGAGTGTCCTGAAGATTCATTCATTCATTTAGTCATTTGATCATTTATCTATCAAGGGTTAATTGAAACAGGCATAATTTATTACATATTGGAATTAAAGGGCACAGGAAACCATTTTCCCCCAGGTTTATAGACTAAGTCAGTATCATAGATGAAAAATAATTCTAAGGATCTTCTATAGGCTACTCCAGAAATTGCTGGGGGTGGGGGAAGGTCTTTGTGCTTAGGACCTCGTGACTGAATGAGCTTCTTAGGGAGGAAAGCTCCTGGGAGAATTGGGCCTCCAGGTTGAGGCAGGGAGTATTTGGCAGGGCCAATGAGTTTAGCTGTTGACACAGAAAGGGGAAGGAGAAGATATGAGGAAAAATGCCACATACTAGACAATTTTGCTAAGTCTTGAATAAGGGAACAGGAGGACTGTTACTTTTCGCCTTTTTTCTCTAAATTGACCTTGGAGTTCAATCCCTTTTTAGGTATTTCTACTAATAGGAAGTGTTCACAGTCACCTGCCTAGGAGAATTTCTAGGAACTTACTCAGCAGATTTCTTTGATGTCTGTGATTTGATGTATTCCAAGAAACCGCCTGAACAAATTCATAAACATTGAACTGGAAGGTAAAATTCTCAGGGTCAGCAGGCCTGCTAATTGCTTCCTTCCATTCCAGAACCTAGCAGTAGGATAGGCTACCTCATCCACTGAGCACATGCCTACTTCACCTTCGGGGTAGTCTAACCTTGGTGTCTTTGTCTTTGAGAGGATTTCTGGACAGTACAATAATTTTCTCAAGCCTAGGAGGTAGGAAGGTGAGGTGGAGGAACTTTCAAGTTCTTCTTGGTAAGCTTTAATTCCATCCTCATCTTCTAGGCAGGCACAGAATGATGCTCCTGTTCTCCTTTTCTCTCTTCATCTCCTTTGTCCCCACTTTCTCCTCCACCTCTCACTCCTCATTCTGGCCAAATCAACTGGGGAGGGAAGGAGTGGTATGGCCTCGAAAAGCTGCCTTCTGTCTCTGGAGCAAGCCCTGAATTTCCTCCATGAAGGCACCCACAGGTTGCTGAGGTCACTCAGCTTCAAAAGTTAGCTTCATCTAGGGTGGATCAGCTGGGCCAAAAGGCCATCTGGAGCATCACCCCAAAACCCCTCCATTGTCTCAGAGCAGAGCTGGGGCTGCCCCGGCTTCAAAGCTGCTGCCCTGGCCTCAGAGCTGCTGCTAATACCCATGGGTGAGAAAGATCCAGGTGTGGTGGAGGGACTGGGGATCAAGCAGGCAGGCCCAAGGTCTCAGCCCTTCTGGGGGTGAATGATCAGAACTCAGCCCCTCCAACTCACTCCAAAAAAAAGTTAAAATGACATTTTTAATGATGAAAGAAACAGTCCCAATATTATGAAACATTTGGAAAAATAGAGACTAGATCAAGAAAAAAAAATTCACCCATACTTCTACACCCTTTACAACCACTTATGTCCGAAAAAGTTTTTAGTTATTGGTCAGGCTGGTACTATAATGGGGACGTAGTCTGTATGAAGGAACCCACAAGTCCAATACAGCAAAGACGGACTACCCTTTGAGAATACAGTCAGCGAGAACTGACGAGATCAGTCCTCCGTAGCAACGGTGCAATCCAGTACATTGTCTGAAGTAAGTTTGCTGACATATATCAGTTTTCTCTCCTGAAAAAATGACAATAATACCTGAATTCCCTTCTTTTCAGAGTTGTGAGAATAGAATGGAATAAGAAAAAGTAGTAAGTTGAAAAGCCACTACTAAAGAGATATATCCTACCACGTCATGACTATTCAATTTATTTAAATGAAGATGCAATCAAATCACATAATTCAGAATTTTAAAAACCTTACTAATACCTCAGTTACTTGCCTACTTGTCTAACTTGGTGAACTATAATAGGTAATTGGCAAATATGTCTTACAAAAGTTGTACAGATCTAGTCTGAAATTATCAGTAAAGATGTGGTAGACTAATGCCCTATTTGTGCTTTTTAAAGGCCTTTATTGTGCTTAGCCTATTAGCTAATTACATTTGGGAACTAATGCTATGGAAGTATGACAAAAAAAGTAATGATGGAAAGTTAAAGAATAGAGAAAAATGGAAGACTTGGAATAGTCATACATTATATAGTTTTATACTCTATAATAAACTGTGGATGCAGTTCACCCTCTTATATCTCCACAAAACAATGTGCTATACTAAAGTAGAGAGCATAAATACATAAACAAGTTTTAGAGAAATTTGCTTTCTCTGCTTTCAGAAACACAAAATGATCACACTTACTCTGATTGGTTCTCAAGTTATTACAATTTTTTCTTTATATTTCCTAAGCATCATCTCTTCATACACAACCGGGTAGCCATCAGGTTTCATCCTGCCAGAATTAGAATCAAATCCCTTCTTGTAGGAGATAATGTATTTGCTTGTTTGTAATTGATTAGTCCCAGAGGAAGAACTTTCTGGAGAAAGTGGGCGGGTCAGCGAGAGGCTGGCCCTTCACTTGGGGCAGTTGGCTTCCAGGATGCCAAGTTCTACCCAACACCCAAGAAGGCTGGCGACACCCCACAGGAGGCCTGGAATTTTGGAAGAAACGTTTCCCCCTCTTTTTTTCTTGGACCGATTCTGGCCTAGAATAATCCACTCTCCACTCCCTCTCTTGAGGTAGACTTGACTGTCATTCCTGAGAGAACCTAAGAAGGGCATAAAACTGTCTTGAGATTTGCTTTGGAACTTCCTCTGGCCAGAGACTCAAGTCATTTGTGAACCATCACTTACGCAAACCTTTAACGTAGAAACTACAAAGGTAATAGAGAATGCAGAATGTGGACAGAGCTCCAAAAAAAGAGAACTGTTTTCTGTATTTTCCACAAGAGGAGAGAAAGACAAGAAAGAAATATGAAAAATGTGAATTGTTGAATCTAGGGTAAGGTGTATGGCTGTCAGTATACTATTTATAATTTTTTTATATGTTTATGTTTTTCATTAAAATGTTGGGAGTGGGGAAGAAAAAGGGGGGAAATCCTGGGCAGAGGATTGAGAAGAGGCAGGAAAAAATCCAGAAGAATATTATGAAACTTATGAAAGACAGATAGGAAAACGGCTTTGGAAAGGAGGGGAAAAAATAGATGCTTTTAGAGAGGGGGCATCAGGAAAAAGCTGAGAGGAGAAAGCGTGGTTTACCATTTTGCATCCTTCACTCAGTTCTATAACAACATACTCACCCAAAGTTTCTGTTTCTACTTTGACACTGTAATATGAGACTGGAAGTGCAAACATTTAACAGGAAAAATAACAGGAAAAAAATCTCCTTTCTGCTGTGTGAATGCTGCGTCCACACGCGACCTGTGTGGTTTCCTGGCCCACCCACAGTGCTTCCGTGTGGCCTTCCCTGCCCGCTGCCAGCCCGTCCTGCAGGGCCAAAGTGGATTCCCTCTCCTGAGCCTTTCAAGTAAAGGCTGGAAACTGAACGGTCATTTTATAGAGAACAGGGGCAGAGAGTGGCCTTTTGAGGGACTATTAAGCAGAGGACCCTGGTCGGAAGAGGAGCTGGGAAGAACCGCGCACGGCCGCGGCGGGGGAGGCCCGGGGGGAGCGAGAGGAGCCTGCCCGGCCCACTCTCCCGGGCTGCTGCGCCTTGTTTCCTCCATTCCTTTGAATACAAGAACCCGGATCGCTTTCTGTGTCCCCTGCTGACCCCGCCTTCTTTTAACTGAGCTCGCTCAAGTGGTGCCTGTTCCTCGTAATCAAATCAGCATGCCCGGAGTTTTGTCAAGCCGGTCGCGGTGGAGCCACGTGCGGAGCCCGCGAGGGGTCCAGCCTGGAGCCTGGAGCCAGGCGCGATCCCCCCTGTCGCGTCCGCACTGACCAAACTCTACTTTGTTCACGGCTGCAGTCCTAGCCTCCAGTAAAACCCCTGGCACGTTGTAAGCCCTCAGTACAGACTCAGAAGGAGTTAACTACTACGCTAGCTGAGGCTGGGCTGCAGGAGCTGCCCCTCCGCAGTCCAGCCTGTCCTTGCTCAGCTCTCTCTTTCCCCACCCCAGCTCTTCCAGTCGCTCAAGCCGCCCATCCCACTGCCTCTCTCCACAGCAGAGACATGTTTACCGAGGGCATATTTTGGGCCAGGCACTGTTCTAGATGAACTAACTGCTGTAATCTTCCTGAAACCTGTGGAGCAAATACTGTTATCATCCCTGGTTTACAAATGAGGAGGTGAAGGCAAGGAGACTAGTTACTTTCCAAGGGCACAAGAGTGTATGTAAATGAGCATTCAAGCAGTCTAGCTCCAGAATCTGCTCCTTTACAATTTTTTTAGTTTTGTGATAATAAAACCCAGCAATGCTCAGCAGCCTAAATAAAAGGGCAGAGGAAACTCCTTAGTTTTCAGAAAAGGAAAGAGAAAAAAGATTGTTTCTGGCATCATGATGGTAAGGAGGAGAACGAGCAGGCTCTGGTGACCCAGCACAGGCCACTGCCTTCTGGGGCACCAGGACCAGTGAGGGGTCAGAGGCGAATTCCGCCTCTCGGGCCATCTCCCCGGCCCGCCCTCAGTCTCAGAGAACTGGACCTCCCTCACTTTCGGTCTGGCTCCCGCCAGGCTGCTTTGGGGGCATTGCTTTATCAGACTGCGGGGCAGGGTCCTGGCAGAAGAGAGGTGGCAGGCTCAAAGAGGTGAAAGTAAGACAGGTTTAGTGAGAACACCATTCATAGAGGTGTCGGTAGGAAGCTGTTACTACCCAAGGGCTGAGGCAGAAGGGAGGAGACAGTGGTGCTGGGGCCAATGGGAGCTGATACTGTGGCAAGGGGCCGCGCGATGGAGAGCGGCCGCGCAGTGGAGAGGGGCTGTGGAGAGGAGCCGCGCTGTGAAGAGGGGCTGCGCCGTGCAGAGGGGCTGTGAGGGGTTGTGACGGGCTGTGGAGAGGGGTCGCGCCATGGAGAGGGGCCATGCGTGGAGAGGGGCCATGCGTGGAGAGGGGCTGTGCGTGGAGAGGGGCCATGCGTGGAGAGGGGCTGCGCCGTGCAGAGGGGCTGTGAGGGGCTGTGACGGGCTGTGGAGAGGGGTCGCGCCATGGAGAGGGGCCATGCGTGGAGAGGGGCTGCGCGTGGAGAGGGGCTGCGAGGGAGGGGTCGCACTGTGGAGAGGGGCTGCGCTGTGGAGAAGGGCGGCGCCGCGGAGTGGGGCTGCCTGGCGGTAATGGAGGCCTTCAAGTGAGGCCATCAACAATTTGCAGGAAAATAACTAGCTCTCCTCCCCTCTCTCCTCCTGCCCGTAGTCGTGCAGAGATCTCTGGAAGTTTGAGAGCAAGGGCACCTGGTGATGGATACAGCGCAGGCAGAGAAGGGAGATCTGGGAAAAACGGAACACAGCAAGCCCAAAGACGTTTCTTCACTCTTGAATTGTCCGCTTCTCTCCTTGCTATTGGTTTCTTTCCAATAGCAAGATTGGGAGATTTTCCTTTCTAAAAAGAAGATTCCCTCAACATTTTTTTCCCCTCTACTACTCCATCTCTCCCCTTCCTTTCATGGACAAGTTCTTCACCCTTTTACCATCTGTTAACTCTAAAAATCCTTATTGCATTTTGGATTAAAAACACAATATTGAATTATACAATATTCAAGCACTACAAAGATATATAAAATAGAAATTAAAAGTCCTCCATACCATTAGGCCCCCTACCATCACCACTAGAAACTACTACTGTCAAAAATTGGTGTTTATTTAACTTGAAGAAATATATGTGTAATCAGAATGGCTAAAGTAAAAAATAGTGACAATAATAAATGCTGGTGAACAGGCAGAAAAACTGCATACATTTTGATGGGAATATAAAATGGTACAGCCACTCTAGGAGACAGTATGGCCATTTCTTAACAATGCAAGATGTGCTTAGTGTTTGAACCAGCAGTTGCACTTCTGAGTGTTTATCCCAGAGAAATGAAAACTTAATGCTTACACAAAAACTTGTGCATGAACGTTCATACCAGCTTCATTTGTAATAGCCCAAAACTGGAAACAACAGATATCCTTTGATAGGTGAATAAACAATCATGTATATACATACCAAGGAATATTGCTCAGCAATAAAAAGGAAGGAACTATTGATACACACAACTTGAATGGATTTCAGGGAAATTATGCTGAATGAAAAAATCCATTCGCAGGTCTTTTTGAACTCTGCGTAGTTTCAGGTAAATATATTAAATTATAGGTCAGAATCATGTGGTTTCGGGTATGTTTTTCTATCTTCACAAAAAAAGTTTATTTTCCTTTCACTTCTTTTATACCAGAAGAATGACAGGAATTGTTTTTTAACAGAGACAGTTATTTCCCCTCATCATTATATTAATTGTAGCACAGACTTTCTGTTGGAAAAAAAGTCATTTGTGATTAAAGTTCAGAATATCACATGTACCAAATCACTTACATAAAAATAGGATATATAGTTTACTGGAAAATCAATATTTATAGGTATTTTGAACCTCTCTACATACTTATTCCTATTTTCATAGCTCTGTGCTTCATTTTAGTCTCAATAAACCTGCGATGATTTTTACAAGTAAAAAAAAAAATCCAATTGCAAAAAAATGCAAAATAATGTTCCTGAAATGACATATAGAGATGGAAAACATATTAGTGGTTGCCAGGGATCCAGGAGTGGGGAGGGAGGGTGACCGAGGAAACTGCATGATGGAACTGTTCTGTCTTCAGTGTGGTGGTGGGCCCTAGAGTCTTCACATGTGATACAACCACACAGAACTAAATACACACATGCACACACCCTGATGCGCATAAAATGGTGAAATCTGAATAAGATTGATGAATTGTATCAAGATCAATTTCCTAGTTGTGATATAGTTATACAAAACGTTACCATTGGAGTAAAATGGGTAACGGGTATATTGGATTGCTCTGTACTCTTCCTTTTTTTTTTTTTTTTTTTGCATCACTTTATTGAGATATAATTCACATGCCATAAAATTCACCCATTTAAAATTTACAAATCAGTGTTTTTTTTTTTTTTTACTATATTTACAGTCATGCCACCATCACCACTGTCTAACTTCAGAACATTTTCATCACCCCTAAAAGAAACCCTGTACCCATTAGCAGCCACTCTCCATTCTTCCCCACTGACCACCCCCAGCCCCTGGCAACCACTGATCTGCATGGATTTCCCCATTCTGTATATTTCATATAAATGGAATCATATTATATGTAACCTTTGTGTCTGGGTTCTTTTACTTAGTGTGCTGGTTTGAAAGGATATATGTCCCCTAGAAAAGCCATGTTTTAATCTAAATCCCATTTCATAAAAGCAGAATAATCCCTATTCAGTAATGTATGTTTGAAATTGTAATCAGATCATCTCCCTGGAGATGTGATTTAATCAGGAGTGGTTGTTAAGCTGGATTAGGTGATGACATGTCTTCACCCATGTGGGTGGGCCTTGATAAATTTCTGGAGTCCTATAAAGGAGGAAACATTTTGGATAATGAAAGAGATTCAGAGAGAACAGAGCAGAATGACATAGCCACAAGAAGCACAGTCCACCAACCAGCGACCTTTGGAGATGAAGAAGGAAAATGCCTCCCAGGGAGCTTCATGAAACAGGAAGCCAGGAGAAGAAGCTAGCAGATGACACCATGTTCCCCCATATGCCCTTCCAGATGAAAGAGAAACCCTGACTGTGTTCGCCATGTGCCCTTCCAGATGAGAGAGAAACCCTGAACCTCATCGGCCTTCTTGAACCAAGGTATCTTTCCTGGATACCGTTGGTTGGACATTTCTATTGACTTGTTTTAATTGGGACATTTTCTCGGCCTTAGAACTGTAAACTTGCAACTTATTAAATTCCCCTTTTAAAAAGCCTTTCTAGGGTGGGCCACGGTGGTTCAGCAGGTCAGAGTGCTTGCCTGCCATGCCCGAGGACCTGGGTTCGATTCCCGGTGCCTGCCCATGTAAAAAAAAAAAAGCCTTTCTGTTTCTGGTATATTGCATTCCCGTAGCTAGCAAACTAGAACAATCAGGTTCTTCAGGTTCATCCACATTGTAATATGTATTAGTACTTCCCTCCTTTTTGTGGCTGAATAATATTCCATTGTATGGCTATACCACCGCATTTTGTGGCTTAATTCATTCATCAATTGATGGACATTTGGACTGTTTCCACTTTGGGGCTATCATGAATAATGCTGTTATATCAGTGTACAAGTTTTTCTGTGGACATATTGTCGGCATTGTGGTGATTAGGTGCATGTGTCAACTGGTTAGTTGATGATGTACAGTTGTCCAGTCAAACAAGCACTGGCCTCACTGTAACTGTGAGGTTATTTCATGGACTTAAATCATCCATGAATTCATTGCATCTGTGGGTGATTACATCTACAATCAACGGAGAGTGGGGTGCTGCTGTGGTTTGCAAATATCAAACATGTTGGAACGGCTTTTTAAATGGATGAAGGGCAGATTCTGAAAGAGTTGTGAGAAGCTTCATAGAGAAGGCCTAGAATGCTTTGAAGAGACTGTTGGTAGAAATGTAGACTCTAAAGATACCTCTGACCAGGCTTTAGACAGAGATGAGGCACGTGTTATTATAGACTGGAAGGAAAGCAAGCGTGGTTTTAAAATGGCAGATAATCTGGCAAAATTGACTAGTGGTTTTGGCTGGAAGGCAGATTTTAAAAGCCATGAACTTGGATATTTAGCAGAAGAGATCTCCAGATTAGGTCTGGAAAGTGCAGCCTGGTTTCTCCTCACAGCTTATAGTAAAATGTGACAGGAAAGAGATAAACTGAGAATTGAACTCTTGGGTACAAAGAAACCAGAAGTTGATGTTCTGGAAAATTCTGGGCTTCCTGGAAGGGAGACACTAGAGAACAGTGCTCTACATGAGGATTTGACCAGATGTGGAAACTGTCAGTCATTTCAGAGAAAGCCAGGATCAGACATGGAGTTATCCAGGAAGGATTTGTGGAAACTCCTTATGTCTGATGGTCATGATTCAAGGCTACTGCATAGAAAGTCAACGAGAGTGCTGTGGGACCTGTATAAACAGAGCCGCTGCCAGTCTGGACTGGGGGGTTCAGAGAAGGGACTCATTGGAGGAAAAATAACTTCAGAGGCAAAACCGCGGAGGCTGAGGTCTGAAGTCAAGAAGCCTCAGGCCAGGAGAGCGGACCCACCCAAGCCCGTGGAGAGGGTGAGTTTGCCCCAAAGGCAGAGAATGGGCCTTTCACCTGGTTTCAGTGGAAGAGTCATGCTGCCTCAGGCCTTGGAGAGGGTGAAGCACATTCCTTGGGGTTTGGGGAGAGCCTGGCTGCCACCACATGGAGGGGTTGAGCATATGCCCCAGAGATGGCAGAGAGCCCAGGTGCAGCCCTGATGCTTGGAGAGGGTGGAGCCTAGAAAAAGGTGGTCTCCCCAATGTCCCCCAAGGTTGAATTCGAAGAGAGGCAGGCCTCTGCATAGGCCCTTGGGAAGGGTGGGACTGCCGCTTTCAGAAGCCCCGAGGATAAATGATTCTCAGACTTTGAAATCTAATGGACTTTGCCCTGAGGGTTTTCGAAACTATGGGTCCAGTGACCCCTGTGTTCCTTCCTTCCTATGGAAACGTGTATATGCATCCTATGACTGTTCCTCCTTTGTATGTTGGCAGCAAATAACTTGTTATGAGTGTTCAAAGGTTCAAGACAGGATAATTTTGCCTTAGACTGTCCATGCCTTTAACTAACTTTGATGAGACTTTATACTGATTTTAATCTTGTATTTGAAATGTTACAGGAAAGGTTTAAGGATTTCTGATATTGTTATGAAATTAATGTATTTTTATATGGGAAAAACATGTCTATTTTAGGGGCCAGAGGGTGGAATGTGCTGGGTTTCAAAGGAAGTATGCCCCCTAGAAAAGCCATGTTTTATCAAAATCCCATTTCATAAAGGTAGACTAATCCCTATTCAATACTGTGTGTTTGAAACTGTAATGAGATCATCTCCCTGGATGATGTGATTTAGTCAAGACTGGTTGTTAAACTGGATTAGGTGATGACATGTCTCCACCCATTTGGGTGGGTCTTGATTGGTTTATTGGAGTCCAATAAAAGTGGAAACATTTTGGAGAAAAGAGATTCAGAGAGAGCAGAGAATGCTGCAGCACCACGAAGCAGAGAGTCCATGAGCCAGTGACCTTTGGAGATGAAAAAGGAAAATGCCTCCTGGGGAGATTCATGAAACTGGAAGCCAGGAGAGAACGCTATCAGATGATGCCATGTTTGCCATGAGCCTTTCCAGATGACAGAGAAGCCCTGACTGTGTTCACCATGTGCCTTCTCACTTGAGAGAGAAACCCTGAACTTCATCGGCCTACTTGAATCAAGGTATCTTTCCCTGGATGCCTGTGATTGGACATTTCTGTAGACTTGTTTAATTGGGACATTTTCTCGGCCTTAGAACTGTTAATTAGCAGCTTATAAAATTCCACTTTTTAAAAGCCATTCTATTTCTGGTATATTGCATTCCGGCAGCTAGCAAACTAGAACAACTCTTGTGCCTTTTTATTCAGTATTTATCTTGGACTGTCTTCTCTGTAAAGACTTTCCAGACCTTCCACCTTTCCTCCTCCCCACCAACCCTGCCTGAGCTGTCCTCTCCTCTCCTTCAGCCCCACTGTCCTGCTCCAGTGCAGACACCTATCAGAGCCCTCAGAGGACACCTAGAGCTCCCTACTACATCCCAGTGGGGTGGGGGGAACAGGGCTGCCCCTCATTGGTGTCCCTTAGAAGTTCAGCGCAAGGCAGCCACTTAAGAAGTGTTTGCTCCATGAGTGAAACTAAAGCACCCAGTGACTCTCCAGAAAGGAACAAAAGTGCAACAGGAAGGTGAGGAGCTTTGCCTCTTGGCAGATGGCCTCATGAATGCTCCATTGTGGTAGAATTAAACCTGCTTTGCTTTGAGGAACAGAAAGATGGGAAGTTGGAAAGGAAGTGGGAACAGAGGAAATGCCTTGGGGCTGCCTCCTGGGGAATTTAGAGCCCACGGGTGTATGCCCGTTTCATGACTGCCCAGAGGTGAAGAAGGACGGTAAGTAAAAAGGTAAGGGAGGATGCAGAGAACTGGTCTGTCTCTGCTGTTCCTCCCTTGATAAATCCAGCACCTACATTCTAAATCCAGACGCTGTTTATTTACTGAAAAAATGGTCAGGATCAACTGCCTTAAATGCTTAGACCTCCTTTCCTACTTGGGTAGAATGAGTAAAGATTAGAGAATTGTTTCACTGTGTCCATGGGAACTTCTTCCTCTTCCCAATTATATGAGTATTTTGAGTATGCTCCTACTTGGAAACATTAAAAAACAATCTATATAAATGCAGTCTTTTTCTAATCATAAATTTATATTTGATTAAAGTTTCATCCCATAGCAGAGGTGAAAAAAAAATCAGATTAAAGTAATCAAAGACAAAGAAATCTCCCAGGAAAAAAAGTTCGAATTTTTGTTTTTCCTCTAAGAAAAGTTGGGTGAATTTCATTATTTTCCTTTTGTTTGTATCTATTTTGTAAATGTTTTATGATGGACATGTCTTACTTTTGAAATAAGAGAAAAAAGCAATGAATTTATTTAAACCTAAAGAACTTGCTGATCAGGGGACATGAGTAAAGGTATAAGAAGAAAACCAGGCTTGCTGAAGCACTTTACTCAAATTGGAGGCTTATAGGATAAGGGGTATATTCATTTTCTTTGCTGAGTAACAAATTACTACAAACTTGGTGGCCCCAACAGCACATTTTTATTATTCTACAGTCCATGGGCCAGGTGTCCAGACATGGTCCAGACTTGATCCTCAGCAAGGCTGTCATCTCGGCATTGGCTGGGACTCAGGTCCATCTGGGCGCCTGACTGGTGATGCATCTGCTTCCAAGCTTACTCAGTTTGTCGGCCTGGCTTTTTACCGGCCGTTGGCTGGAGGCACTCTCAGCTCCTTGCCATGTGGGCTTCTGGTAGGCCCTCTCACAAGATGACGGCTTGCTTCTTCAAAGGCAGCAAGGCAGAAAGAGAGCGAACAAGATGGAGTCATTTTGTAATTGTAGGAGCAACATCACCTTTGCCGTATTTGGTTGATTAGAAGTAAGGCATGGGTTCCTTCCACACTCAAGGGGAGAGGATTATACAAGGGTGCAAATACCAGGAGGCAGGGATCATAGGGACCACCTTACAGTCTGTTTGCCACTAGGAGCTCAACAAATCTTGTGGAATCCTTATCCCTCCATTACTCATCAATCTAATACATTCCAGTGGCTGCCTTACTGTAAAGCACCTGCAATTCTCCAACTGACAGCTTCCTTTCCACCTGAAAGACAGACATGCTGGGGAGTTCATAATCCTAGAGGCAGACCTCAGCCAGTAAGAGATGGGAATCGGAGGCTCCACAGCTTCATTGTCCCTTGGATAAAACAACTCAACGGTGTATCCTACACTGTCTCTCAGAGTCCCCAGCAGGACTGAGCTCTGGATGCAGTTGCCATAGCAGTAACTTTCTTAATTATGTTCCTTTTCTTGGCTTCCTTCCCTTCCCTGTCTTACTTCCCTATGCCCCAGCCTTCCTAAGACTATTTGAATGCAACTATTTTAACTAGTTGCATTCAAATCCTGTCTTAAGATCTGATTCTGGGGCAACTCAACCCAAGACAGTAGGAATCAATATTAAAGTTGGATAGCAGACACAAAAGCAGTTCCAAGTTGAATTTCTTTGAACTTTTTTGTTGTATAATATAACATATATACAAAGCAAAGAAAAAAAAAGCAATAGTTTTCAAAACCATTCTTCAACAAGTGGTTATAGGACAGATCCCAGAGTTTGTTATGGGCTACCATACCATCATCTCAGATTGTTCCTTCTGGCTGCTGCAGAACACTGGAGGATATATATATATTTTTTTTTTTTAAACATGGGCAGGCATCAGGAATTGAACCCAGGTCTCTGGCATGGCAGACGAGAACTCTGCCTGCTGAGCCACCGTGGCCTGCCCAGAATATATATATTATCACTTTTTTCTTTTTTTGTGTGTGAAAAATAGCATATATACAAAAAAGTAATAAATTTTAAAGCACAGCACAATTAGTTGGAGAACAGATTTCAGAGTTCGACATGGGTTACAATGCCATAATTTTAGGTTTTTACTCCTAGTTGCTCTAAGATACTGGAGACTAAAAGAAATATCAATATAATGATTCAGCAATCATACTCATTTGTTAAACCCTACCTTCTCTGTATAACTCCACCATCACCTTTTGTCTTTCTCCCACTCTTTTTCATGTTGGAAGCCCTTATCCATAATAACTGGGAGATAGAACCAGCTGATGTTCTGGAAAGGTTGGCCCCTCTAGGTTTCAGGATTTATCTGGTCTAGGGACCCATCTGGAAATTATGGATTTCTGGAAAGTTACCCTAGTGCATGGAACCTTTGTAGAATCTTATATATTGCCCTAGGTGTTCTTTAGGGTTGGCTGGAATGGTTTTGGTTGGGGTTTGGCAAGTTATGTTAGGTAGCAATGTCTAACTGAAGTTTGCATAATAGCAACTTCCAGAGTAGCTTCTTGACTCTATTTGAACTTTCTCAGCCACTGATACCTTATTTGTTATACTTCTTTCCCCCCTTTTGGCTAGGATGGCATTGTTGATCCCACAGTGCCAGGGCCAGACTCATCCCTGGGAGTCCTCTACCATGTCGCCAGGGAGACTTTCACCACTGGATGTCATGTCCCATGTAGGGAGGAAGGCAATGATTTCACTTGCAGTGAGTCCACATCTGAGCAACAAAAGAGATCCTCTGGAGGTGACTCTTAGGCACTCCTACAGGTAGGCTAAGCTTCTCTGCTACCTATATAAGCTTCACAAGAGTAAGCCTCAAGATCAAGGGCTTAGCCTATTGATTTGGGTGTCCCTAATGTTTGACAGAGTATCAGGGGTTTTCCCAGTGGTAAAGTTAATAGTTTCATATTTTTTCTCCCATCCCTCAAGAAATTTTGCCAATTTTTTTTTTATCTGCTTAATACATTCTGGGATATATCCAGGCATTATATTAAGGGATATAGGATTAAAGACCCTCATTTTTATTCTGGGCTCCTCATGTCTCAATTGTTTAAATGAACTATCCAGACAGATTGAGCTAGATTATGTCAAGCTGAATTTTTGGATGTACAACTGGAAGGAACCTGAAATCAGCAAGGACTGAGAATTGAGGGAAGAGTTTAGCAGGTCTGGTGGTTGCAAAAGAGGAAAATAAAACACCAGACCTCACATGTTAATCAAATGTAGCTAAACTGGAGATGTTTCAGTGACAGATGACATCCTAAGATTCCTCACTGTGTAATAAAGCAGGCTTGTATAATAAAGCAGGTTTGTGTCCTATAAACTGCCAACTCCGTGTGTCAAAATTCGGACACTGTGACAGAGGAGGTGTACAGAAAAGACAGTCAGGCTTTAGTCCTCCAATGGTGAGCTAAGTAGAAATGACCACTGTTTGGGGGCTGCATCTATTGCCACTTTCTTGTTAACTATACCCCGATTTTCCTTGAAAGTCTCTGAGATATCTCAATATCCACACAACCAAAACAGAATCCATGGTTCTCCCTGCTTCTTCAGCACCCTACAGCTCAAGGTGACACTACCAGCCATCCAGTCGCGTAAGCTAAATGCTCAGGCATCATCGGGTTTCTTCTCTCTTCCCCTGTGTACAAAGCACTCCCAAGTCCTGTGGATTTTCTTCCCTCAGTCTCTGTTGTCTCCATTTGTCTCTCTCCATCTTCACCGCTGTGACCACCCTAGCCCAAAGCAGTCCCCTAACTGTGTCTCTTGCTAACAGAATAGTCCCTGTGGGTGGGAAGCCCTCCTGACTACATCTGCAGGTCTCAGCTCCTTCCTTGGAGAAGCCTCCCCGGCTGCCCCCCCCCCCTTACTCCAAGTCTGTCTCACGTTCAGAGTTCCATACAACTCTCCTTTTAACATTTAACCATAGCTGTAATTGAAATATTTCCAAATATATTAATATTTTTAAGAACAGCAAACAGAGAAAAATAGAGAGAACAATATAACAAGCACCCATGTTGTCATGACCCAGAATTAACAATGTTAACAAATGTCAACTTTCAGCCATAGGTATTTCAAATCTTTTCCTTTCTCATTAAAATTAATCAAACACAAAATAGATATGGTTAAAACCTCTTTTGAACACTGTTCCCTTCCCTACTCTCGTTCTCCTCTCTCTGCTCAGAGGAACTACTATCAAGAATTTTGTTGTAAATGTTAAAAAAAATTGAGTAGATTGAAATACTAATGATCAATAAAAGGGATTGGTAAGGGATAGAGGAAAAAACGGGGAACAAAGGTTAAAATATATTGGGTAGATGGAAATACTAGTGGTCAATGAGAGGGAGAGGTAAGGGATATGGTATGTATTTTTTTCTTTTTTCTTTTTATTTCTCTTTTCTGGAGTGATGCAAATGTTCTGAAAAATGATCATGGTGATGAATATACAACTATGTGATGATATTGTGAACCACTGATTGTATACCAAGTATGGAATGTTTGCATGCTAAGAATGTTCATGTTTGTATGTTGTTTTGGTTTGTCAATTAAAAAAGTAATGAGGGAAAAAAAAGAATTTTGTAATTGAACAAAAGAACAAAACAAAAGAAACAACAAAAGAAATATTGTTTCTTTTCCATTCATGTTTTTATGTTTTTACTATATGTGTGCTTTTAAAAACTCAGTAGTTTTGTTCCTATGTGTTTTTAAAATTATATAAATGACATTGTACCACTGAGTTATAATTTCACAGTTGTGTTCCTATTTGTTTAATGTTTATCTCTTTCACTGACTGTAAACTCTTTGAGAACAGAAACAGTACATGTTTTCTCACCATTGCATCTATAACACCTGTCATGCTTGTCATATAGCAGGCTCTCAATAAGCATTTGCTGATTGTGTGAATAAAAGCTACCTCTCTACTGTACATAAAGATGGGACTTCTATTTTGAGAGTTTCCAAAACCAAATATCTCTGTTTCTTATTTAAATCACTTTAATTTCATTCAAGCCAAGAATATCTTGATCCTTAGTCAGTGTATTCAGGAGGGAACCAAGGCAGTTTTCATTCTGTCTCATTGTGGCGAGAGCAATCAGCTCCTTTTCTTTTCCCATTATCACTTCAAATACCAGAGGAGAACAGGGGTGGGTGGGGGGCAACAATAAGGACCAGAAGCTATCAAAGCAGTAGGGCACTATGCTTTGGCTTCTGTGGGTTCACCTGCTGGCAACCTCAATACAGGATAAAAATAGCTAACCCCTGCCTTTAGAGACCAGAAAATAAAACATAGCAGGTGGAAAGGCGGGGGGCCACTCCTGTGCCCACCTGGTTCTGGAGACATGGTGCTGTACTTCGATCCGATTGAGCAGAGCAGTTGTGTCATGTGGGATGCTGTGAAGCTTTGGGTTAAGAGGCTCAGAGTGCCTCTAAGTTGTGACCACAGAATAATAAGGTGCACAAATTCCTCTGGCTTCTCTGGGACACTTCCCCCACTTTCCCCAGTTTGTTATAGAGGAGAGGATCTTCTTCAAAAGTCCACAGGACTTGGTGGTGCATTGTACACAGGGGAAGAGAGAAGAAGAAACCTTCAAGATTAGTAGCTTCCAGATGCAAAGAGAAAGGGCATAAAAACAAAGCAAATTTTTTTCCAAATGATAATGCAAGCCTATCTGTTTTCTCTAGATTGAGAATTAATTACTTTGCCCTGACAAAGGGTCCAAAAAACATTGTCAGCTCAACATTTTTGACCAAGAATGAAGGTTTTTATTCTTAAGAGGGAAAGGATCTTCCGATCTCTTGTCATCAATGTACTTGTCATCTCTGCCTAGAACCAATTTGGCCCAATGAGCGCCACCACTCGTGGAACCTATCTCCGCTTAGGTGTAGATGGACAGTGTTTGTTATCTATAAAACATGTACTTATTTTGAGTGTGTAGAATATGAGGAAGTGGAAAAAACATGACCTTTAGAATCAAACAGACTTCGGTTCCACACTTGGCTCTGCCACTTCCTGGCTGTGTGTTACTTCTCTGAGTTTTAGTTTCCTCTTCCATTCTATGGAGTAGTAGAGATAACTAAGTGAAAGCACTGTGTCTGAGACAAGATTTGTCCCCTTTTACCTAAATTTGGACAAAGTAAAAAGTTCTGATTCTGGGTTGTGCCTGGAAGAGACTGCTGATGTAAAGATCAAATCCCGGAGACCCCAGCTCGGTCACCCGGCTTCACCATCGCCTAGGTGTGGGTAGAGGCCTGCAGTGAGGGTTGGTTTTGCTCTGATCCTTGACCACAGGATGACTCAGCATTTGGGAGTGGCATTGCTTAGTCACTCGCTGCATCACCTTGCCACCACAGTAAGTTCCCATCTTGGTTTCATGCAAGGTTATTTATGTGTGGAATAAGAGCTATTTTCAGTCTCAGAGGGACAAGGACCAACTGAGAACACCATGGCCTTTGGGGGGAATTTGGAGCTTCAGGGCTCCTACTGTAACAGGTTGTCCTCTGTCTTGAGAAAGAAATGCTGAAGACCCAGCTGTCAGACACACAGGGGATCTGTTTCCCCATATCAACTGAACAGGAAAATCAGAACCTCTTCTACCTCTCCACAATGAAAGGGCAATTCTGTCCACTCGCCTACAGAGCACTTCATCTTAGGAAGCTTGTTAATGGGTAGAACAGCTGGGTTCTGTAATTCCACCTCTTGCTCCACCTTCACCCATGTGTAACTTTAGGCTGACTAAACACCGCCAAAGGAAACATGCATTATTCAGGGAGTGTAAGCTTGTGGGCCCCATGCCCACACTGTGTGTCATGGACTAATGAACGAAGTTTGTTGCAAATGAGGAGAGGCATCAAAAAGTTTCAAACAATACGAAGCTATCAATAATGGAGGGATGAAGCCCAAATGAAACTCTGGTGGATTATCCACCTAGGAAAACATAAAGAAATTTTGGTGGATGGAGTACAAGCCAATGACTTCTCTACCTAACCTATTCTTTTAGTCCTTTCAAGCTGGTTTTACAAGGTTTTAAATGTCACCCAGTTGTGGGTGGAGCATTGCATCCTGGGAACAACTCCCAAGTACCTGAAATATCTATCATTTAAGAATGAGCAAGACGTGCTCTTAAGGTCAAGAGTTTCTCTAGGGCTACAGTTACCCTTCACTATGCACTGATCATACATGGATTTTTGTTTGTTTGACTTGTAAACTTTAATAGGTTGTTGGTCACACATTTTAAAAAAGTGGAATTATCAAATATATGATATCGATCCTTCCTTTGTTTGTTATTACATTATTGCCCTGGAGCTAAGGTGGCAGGTATCAGAAGTGTTTTACATATAGTCTGCATCTTGTGTTGCATGTTTATTTTCAGATTCAGGCTTTGGCAGAGCTGCTAAATACACAGATGCCAATTAGGAAACTAAAATCCAGTCATTACTCAGAGATTAAATATTTCAACACAGTGTCTCAAACTATAATTAAAGGCAGTGAGCTTCATTACTGGGAGAACAAAAACACAGAGAGGCAGAAAACTATTTTTGGAATTGTTCTTGTCTTCTCTACATCTACTTTACTTTACAGTTTAGCAACTTGTTGATAATATTTCCAACCTTACAAATCAACCTAAATAAAACATCATAAACCGAAACATTTGTGAAATGGCCTAAGGAAAAGCTGGGAGGTAGCAAGCAGAAGATGAGGTGATGAGAACAAGACAGAGGGATAGATTCTCTCTCACTGCAAAAAAAGGTTAAGGAAGAAAATGAAAAACCCACCGCCTGTGTGTCAGATTTCAAGAGGTGGTTGACAGTTCAATTTTGCACCAGATTTACTCCCTGTATTTTGTCATAACATTCAAAATTAAAATTACAAGAGTATAAAGTACCTATATATATATTATGTGCACATCTTATGCATGTACTAATAAAATTCACTACTTTATACATATCATGGTTTCTGTCATTTAAAATGTGTCGTATCTATACATGCTTATATATAATCAGAAAAAATTGATTTGTTAAGAAAAGTCAACTTTAAAAATCCATTTTCAGTATCTAAACATTTGATTAACTATCTTAAGACTCCTTCCATATATTCTAAGCATATTCTTTTTTTTAAAAATATTTTTATCAACAAATCTTCACATGTATACAGGTCATGCATGGTGTATAATCAATGATTCACAATGCCATCACTAATTGTGTATTTATCACCATGATCATTTTTTAGATGCATCACTCCAGAAAAAGAAATAATAAAAAAAGAAAAAACTAATACATCCCATACCCCTTACCCCTCCCTTTCATTGACCACTAGTATTTCCATATGCCCAATTTATTCTACTCCTAATATCCCCCATATTATTTATTTAATTATTTATCCATGTTTTTTACCCATCTGTCCATACCCTGGATGAAAGGAGCAATCACAATCACACAGTCACATTGTAAAAGCTATATCATTATACAATCATCTTCAAGAATCAAGGCTACTGGAACACAGCTCTACAGTTTCAGGTACTTCCCTCCACCCACTCCAATACACCATAAACTAAAAAGGGGTATCTATATAACGCATAAGTATAACCTCCAGGATAACCTCTCAACTCTGTTTGAAATCTCTCAGCTACTGAAACTGTTATTTTTGTCTCGTTTCTCTCTTTCCCCTTTTGATCATGAAGGCTTTCTCAATCCTTTGAAGCTGGGTCCCAGCTCATCCTGGGAGTTCTGTCCCAAGTTGTCAGGGAGGTTTACACCCCTGGGAGTCATGTCCCACGTAGAGGGGAGGGCAGTGAGTTCACCTGCAGTGTTGGCTTAGAGAGAGAGGCCATATCTGAGCAACAAAAGAGGTTCTCTGGGGGTGACTCTAAGGCCTAATTTTAAGAAGGCTTAGCCTATCCTTTGCAGGGATAAGTTTCATAGGGACAAACCCCAAGATCAAGGTCTTGGCTTATTGATTTGGTTGTCCCCATTGTTGGCAAAAATATCAGAAATTCTCCAAATGCAGAAGTTGAATATTTCCTCAGTATTTGCTCAGTATATACCCGGAGGAACTGAGTGTGGGGACACAAATGGACCTTTGCATACTGGTGTTTATGGCAATAGTGTTTGGGCATCCACAATGAATGGAGGTGGCCTAAGGGTACAGCAACTGAGGAATGGAAGGGGGAACTATGGTATATACACACAACTGACTACTGTGCAGCCTAAAAATTGTGAGGCATGCAGCTAGGTGAATGAACCTTGAGGACTCTATGTTGAATGAAATGTCAGGAATGAAAAAACAAATATTATCATGCCTCACTCATATGGACTAACTAAAATATCAAAATCTGGTGAACTAAAGTCAAGAGCATGGGTCTTCAGGTTGAATTGTAAGTTCTTACAGCAGTTACATATATTCAGGAGTTGTAACTGCTATTTCTAAATTCTGAGATACTGAGCTGTTTGTATATAACCTGGTCGTTCCCAGAAACTTTGGGTATTTATGTGACACTTGAGACTCAGAGTTAGAACTCTGAAACTATGAAAATCAATAGTGCCCCATACAGGAACTATTTAAACATTTGAAAAAGGGATCTGACTCCGAGTAGAGACATGAAGGAAGCTGATCCAGATAGGACTAATGTAAATCAGAATACCCGGTAAAGGATGATATCATGCATATTTTAAAACTTCAACTTCTGTGTGAAGGGAGAGATGTATATTGGGTGCAGAATTTATATTTTGGGTAGTGCATTTCCCAATTTAACTTGTATGGTCAGTTTAGTTGAACACCATGAGTACATGGAATCTTGAATAGGGTGTGAAATTTTGTTGGTTTGTTCTGGTTAGTGTGATGCCCGATATATCCCAGAGTAATTTAGGCAGTGAATAAAGAAATACTTGCAATGTCCCCTTGGGGGAATGGGGAGAAAGGAGGAAGTATTCAACTTCCATTTGGAGAATTTCTGATATTTTTGCCAGTAGTGGGGATAACCAAATCAATAAGCCATGACCTTGATCTTGGGGTTTGTCCCTATGAAACTTATCCCTGCAAAGGATAGGCTAAGCCTTCTTAAAATTAGGCCTTAGAGTCACCCCCAGATAAACCTCTTTTGTTTCTCAGATATGGCCTCTCTCTCTAAGCCAACTCTGCAGATGAACTCACTGCCCTCCCCTCTATGCGGGACATGACTCCCATGGATGTAAACCTCCCTGACAACATGGGACAGAACTCCCGGAATGAGCCGGGACCCAGCTACAAAAGATTGAGAAAGCCTTCCTGATCAAAAGGGGTAAGAGAGAAACGAGACAAAAATAACAGTTTCAGTAGCTGAGAGATTTCAAACAGAGTTGAGAGGTTATCCTGGAGGTTATACTTATGCATTATATAGATACCCCTTTTTAGTTTATGGTGTATTGGAGTGGGTGGAGGGAAGTACCTGAAACTGTAGAGCTGTGTTCCAGTAGCCTTGATTCTTGAAGATGATTGTATAATGATATAGCTTTTACAATGTGACTGTGTGATTGTGAAAACCTTGTGCTGTTGCTCCTTTCATCCAGGGTATGGACAGATGGGTAAAAAACATGGATAAGTAAATAAATAAACGTGGGGGGGGGGGGAACAAAGGGTTAAAAAAAAAGACCACATGCATATTTTTAAGAGATGCATACTGAAGTATGTAAGGGTAACTTGAAATAATTTCTAGGATTAAAAAATAATTCAAAGAAAGAGAGATGAAATAAGTGTAGCAAAATCTTGAAAATTGTTATCTGGGTGATGAGTATATGGAAGTTTATTGTACGGTTCTCTCTGCTTTTGGGTAAGTTTAAAATTAACAGAATGAAAATTTTAAAGAAAGTTTTCATTCAAACAACTTTTTAAATAGTTTGTTCTCTGCATATATAGACCATGAAATAGATGGAGATAATTCTGCTATATTTGAGCCAGCTAAAAGAATTGTTTCTCTACAATTCTTTCCAAATTGTTTATGTAACAGAGTCTGGTTAAAACTCAGATTGCTGTGTCCCGTTGCAGAGTTTCTAATTCAATAGGTCTGCACAGAGACTGAGAATATGCATTTCTAACAAGTTCCCAGGTACAGGAACTATACTTTTAAAATCATCACTCTAGCTAAGTCATCTCTTCTAAACCATCCTGCTTCATTTTTCCTGCAACCAGTTCCATTCTTTTATTATTTCATGTCAAGCATGAGCTTTGAGTCTTCAGATGAGCCAGTTTCCTATACATAACACATAAACTATGCAAAATTTATTTGGGAACATCCCTAGAGTCAAAAGTCTTGAGAATTTTAATCTTGAGTATTAAGGCCTGTTTTAGTTTGTAAGCTACTGGAATGTAATATACCAGAAATGAACAGTTTTTTAAAAGGGGAATTTATTAAATTGCAAGTTTACAGGTCTAAGGCCATGAAAATGTTCAGATTAAAACAAGACTATAAAAATGTCCAATCTATGGCATCCAGGTAACGATACCTTGGTTCAAGAAGGCTGATGATGTTCAGGGTTTCTTTCTCAGCTAGAAAGGCACATAGTGAGATCTGCCAGCTTTTTCTTCAATGGCTTCCCCTGGACTCTGTCCATTCTGTTGGCTATGTCGGTTCTGGTGGCTCTTGTGGCTCTAAACCTTTTTCCAAAATGGTTCGCTCTAAAGGGCTCCAGTAAGCAACCCCACCTTGAATGGGTGGAGACACACCTCCATGGAAACCATTTAATCAGAAGTTCCCACCCACAGTTGGGTGGGTCATATCTCCATGGAAACAATAAAAAAGATCCCACCCAGCAATATCGAATGAGGATCAAGGGACATGGTTTTTCTGAGGTACACAATAGATTCAAACTGGCACAAGTCCCTTTACTGTTTGGTGCCAATGTACTTAGTTTTCCAATCTTATCTTCCACTATTTCCCCCCACTCCAGCAATATCAGGCTACCTTTTCTCTGAACAAGTCATACATATTCCTACCTCAGTACCTTTGCCCATGCCATCATCCCTTCCCAGAATGCAGGCACATGTCCATGTACACAAACTTGCACACACATAGACACCCAGAGAATAACCAAGATACGTTCCACATCTCTTCTCCTTCATGAAGCTCTCCCAAGCTACCTGCACCCATGGTGATCTTTTCCAATGAAACCTCTCATTTTGCATTAAAGATGCACTGCCTTGTAACAATTTTTATATTATCATTAGTTATATGCATGTGTCTAATCTTTACAATAGACTATAAACTCCTTGAGGTCAAGGGCTGTGTTAGGCAGATCTTTGGACAGCCCACAGACTTTGGCACAGAACTACATACTTAACAGGCAAGTTCATTTTCCCTGAAAATCAGAAGGGAAAATACTTAACATTTTTTGTAAAGCAAATAGTGGATGAAACCTAATGTCTACAGCTATAGAAGAAGCATCAGTAAGAGGTTAATAGGATCCTAATATCTACTTACCTCCAAAAGGTGTTGCAAGAATAATTGCTGTTTATATAGGTCTTTGAGATCTCCAGATGAAAGGAGCTTTGTAAGAACCCAGAATTATTATGATGATCCCTGTGACTCTTTCAAAGTCTCACACCAAATTTCCTGGCACCTCCTGGGTCTCTTGGATTGGGAAGAGATTTGAGGGCTGTTCCTCTGGTAGTAGCTAAGTGATGACTTCCCAGTGCTGCTTGGGATTTTTCAGGGAAAATTAACTCTAACATAAGGTCAGCCGTATTAAAAATCCAAACATAGCAATCTCTTGGCTTCCTGAGAAAAAATAAAACAAGATGTTTCTTTCTGTCATTCAAGCAAGGCAATGCTGAATTCTAGACAGGTTACCTCTGCTCCATTTCTGCTATCACCACCTGTGTGAGCCTCACTCGTGGGGTCTCGGGTGTCAGGGTTTTGCCTGCAGTTCCTTGGATTAGAATCTTCTGATCAAAGTAACTGCAAATCACAGAGATATTTAGTCTGAGTACACAGATTTTGGCCTGAGTTCTATTCTTCATGAATCATTATGGATTCAACATCTCTCTTAGAGTAGCTCAGGTGGTCTGTGGTGACCCACACTAGAGAATGTTGCTTCAACAATTAAGCTCAGGCCTTCTTGCAGCCTCTATTTTCCTTGATAGCAAGCTTCCTTTCTCTTTTCACTTTGCTTTATTCTTGCATCCTTATTTTGTTTGACCTGGATTGATAGTGCTTTAGAAATAATTCATTAACCACAAGCATATCTTTCCTGTATCAGTAGCTATAAGTCCTTATGCTACATGAAAGGAAAAGTGCTCCAATGCATTTGCCAACTCTGATAGACATGGATATAGTTATAATTAAGCAGGGCGGTGCAACAGTGGTTCAGTGGCAGAATTCTTGAATGCCATGCCGGAGACCCAGGTTTGTTTCCTGGAGCCTGCCCATGCCAAAAAGAAAAGAAAAGAAAACAGTACTGTTATAATTAAGCAGTAAATCACAAGAAGACGCTGTTAGAGCATACCTCAGGTGTGCTGGGAAAAGTCAAACGTCATCACCTGCCAACAGGAAAGATCAGTAGAATAATCCAGCCAACCTTAACCAGATAGGGCTTAAACCTGCTATGATCATAAAACCACTCCTGGCTTGTAATTCCAGGAATGAAAAATCCAATGTACCAAGAGCCAGAGTTATATTACACACAGAATGCTAACTCCTTCCTTAGCAGCCGGATTGGGTTGAAACATTTCATGGCTTGAAAGGGCCAATTTTGGTCACACTAATGTGTGAGATTAGAAGTGCCCAGACAACCATGATAGGCATGCTGAGAGCCTACAATTTAATTAAAACAACAAAAATCTCATAAATGCACTCCATCCCAGACCCTAAATCGGAAGGCGTGGATTTTGAGCCTGATCTGCCATCAATTAACTAGGCGCTTGGGGTGAGGCAGCACCTTGCTCTGGCCTCAGAGGCTCATCGCTGGCATTTGCCTCTGTGCAGGGACAGCCGTGTATGAAGGCCCTTGATTCCTGACTCAGACTTAAGGAAAACAAACAAGCAGTCTTTGACTGCCCTTTGAACTCCAATTCAAAAATGAGGTCTCTCTTCTGGGCAACTGTAAATGAATGAACATGATGCTTCGCTTGCCCGCCCTCCCCCCACCACGCTGGGCAGCCTCGGAGAGGCTAAGCTGCGTTAGCTGCCCTTTAAGTTGGAAGATGAGATGCACTGAACCAAAGGGAAAAATGGTATTTATAGTAAATTGTAGTTGAAATAATGCTATTAATTGAGGTAAGGTGTGGGTTAAAAAGGCTTTTTGTGATTTGGACCGGGACCCCACCAAGCACTACTTGTAATATTTTTAGAAAAATGTTTCATGAGACACACACAACTGGCCTTTAGAAAACAAATACCTCAACAAGTTGGCGACTGGACATCCTCACCACAGAATCTCACTGTGGAACAGGCCTTAGAGATCATACTATCAAACCACAGATATTCTATCTTTTTCCTTCCTTTTTTTTTTTTAACATGGGCAGGCACCGGGAATCGAACCCAGGTTCTCGGGCTTGGCAGGCAAGCATTCTTACCTGCTGAGCCACCGTGGCCCACCCATCAAACCACCGATATTCTAAAACCTTTTTTTAGAATGTCCCAAGATAAAGGGGTAGAAGGACTTGTTGCAACCGTGTGGCTCGTGACCCCTAAGTGCAGTCCCAAATCACCTAGCAGCAGTAGCACCTGGCAGCTTGTTAGAAATGAAAATTCTCAGGCCTCACCCCAGGCCGACTGAAACTGAAACTTTGGGTGGGGGTCCAGCAATTGCTTTTAACAAGCCCTCCGGGGTGGGGTGGTGCTGATAAAATTTGAGAAGCACTGGTGTATAGGAAAACATATGTATAAATTTAATTTCCAGAGGGAGAAATTTGGAGAGGGGGAATACTTTGTCTACCTGGAGTGTCCTTAATATTAGCGTAAATAACCACTTTTGACCCTTCTTTGCAACCCAATTATTTCATGTGAAAAGCAGAAATTAATGTTTCATTTTGCCCCCTTCACCAAGAGAGCGCTGACGATGTATTAGGAGAACACTCGCCTTCTAATAGTCTTTCATCTCATACCCCGCAGAGCAAGGTGCTCCTTCCAGTACAAGCCCTCTCAGCCCTGGAGGCACCAGATAAGGTTCCCTGCAGGGTTAGAAGCAGCCTGGGAAGCTGAGGTAAGGAATGTGAAGGTTTGCTGCAGCCTGACTGGGAAGAAACCTGCTGGTGTGCTCAGGGTCCCACATGGCGCTCCTGCAAAGACTACCAGTTCAGAAACACTTGATAGGTCAGTTCAGATAAGGTCAGAAGAGCCGAGGGCCTGGGACCTTGCAAAACAAAGACAGATGACCCCAGGGTCATAACCCAGGGGCTGTTATCAGAATTTACGGTAAGAGAGGGTGCACCCAAGGGCCTCGGAGCCCTCTCAAAGAAAGGCACAGTGTCAAGACTATTCCAGCAACATTTATTTATTTATTACATGTGAGTGAGATTTTCCTATTTATATTTCTGCCTTATACAAACTCAACTGGGATTTCTTGAAGGCAAGGACATATCTCTAATTCTACCTCATCTTTGCAAACCTGTCACTGGTTACCTAGTAAAAGTATTCAACATTTACTGTGTGTAGAGGTTGTGCAGAGCTGTCCTGGAACCCAGGGAAGACAAATTAACTGCTTCTTGAAATACCCGGGAAGGCAGTACACTGTGTGGTTAAATGTGGAGTCAGACTGCCTGGCTTCTGCAATTACTTGCTGTTTAACCTTGGAACAGTTGTTTAACTTCTCTGTGTCCCAGTTTTCTATAGAAAAAAAATGTCAGTAATAATAGTAACTTCTTTGAGAGGGTTCAAAGAGATAATTGGTGTAAATGCTCAATAAAAACCCATCCCTAAACTCATCCTGACTTTTCTTGCCTGTGCATCTTTGGTTCTACCATTCTCCTTTCTGAAATTCTCTGCACTCTGCCCCCTACCACCCCTAGACACATACATATCAATATTTCCTGTGACTGCTCGTTCTTCAGAGTGCACTTTAAATGTCATTTTTTTCTGTTTCCCCCATCCTCTCAGTCATACTGCACTTTGTTTTACATTTTTATGGCATTCATTGCATTTTTTCCTTCAGATTTCATAATGTAAAGGACCTCAGTTTATTTACAGTTCCTTCTCAATTTTGTATCCTTCTAAAGCACCTACTAAGAGGCCTCCTTGACTAAGAATATTGGTGTTAGGACTTTTTCCTTCAAAAGGACTCATGAATCCAATCCAGATTGGTTTATAAAGTAAAGAGGATTTATTGCTCATGTAACTAAAAATTCCTGAGGAAATTCAGGCTTCAAGTATAGTTTGAGCAGGGTCAGGCTTTGTTTCACAAGCTTCTCTCAGCTCTGTCCCTCCCTGAGCTGTTAGCGTTGTCCTAAGCATGACCAGTGGCAGCAGATTGGGCTGCATATTTGGTTCACGTCTAGGGGGAGAATGCATTTCTCCTCCAGCCGGCACACAGAGCCCTCTTCCTTGACTTTAATCAGGCCAATTTACATCAGATACTCCTCCCTTAGTGGATAACTGGTAACTGAAGCAGGGTATGGGATTACCTTGATTAATTTGGGCCAACCAGACCTCTCTTGGAATGAGGGCAGGCAAACTGGCCCCAAACTCTAGGTTGCTGTGCAGTAGGGGTACTGAAGACTGTCTATGTATCTAGCTATTTATTTATCAACCCATTTTCTGAACTCTTGAGTTTAGATTGTATACATCATGTTCCTTGAACACTTAAAGCCATGTACATTTCCTGAGAACAAGGATATTCACTTATGCTACCATTTTAAGTGCAGTTATCAAGTTCAAGAAATTTAACTTTGGTATAAAGCTACAGTTTATATTCCTTTTTTTTTTCATAATTCCCAATAATATCCTTTTGAGTCTTTTTTCCTTCCTTGTTAGATCTTGTCCAGGACGATGTATTACATTTAATTATTATTGTTTCCTTACTGTTCTCTCTTTTTTCACTGTGGGAACATATATAGAACATAAACTTCCCCTCACTACCACTCCCAAGTCTGCCATTCAGATCGATCATGCTCACAATGCTGCAATACTCTGACCACCCTCTACCACCAAAACTTTCCCATCTCCCTAAACAGAAACTCTACATGTATCATGTATCAACTCCCCATTCCCTCTGTACCTCATCCTGGCAACTTATTCTGTAATTTATGTCTCTATGAGCTTACATATTCTTTGATATTTTCTCTATAATCACTATAGCTTAAATTAAACATCCGAAACCTAAAACAATCTTGCTTGCTTTATATCAACTTGCGTTTGATACTATAAACAAACTTTCTTATACTCTCCCATCCCACCACCTTTATGTAGCTCTTGTCACAAATTACATGTTTGTACATTATGAGTCCCAAATCACTGGTTTATCATTACATTTTACGCATTTGCCTTTTAGATCCTTGTCATGGATTGAATTTCTACCCCAGTTTGGACATGTTCTTGGTCTTGGTTTGCATCCTGGTGGGTGTGTATCCACTGTAAAAAGGATCTCTTCAAAATGTTAAGATATGGCCCCACTGAATCAGATTGGGCTTTAATCTGGATACTGGAGTCCTTTATAGGCAGAGAGAAAGTCAGACTGAGAGAGAAGACAGGAGAGGTCGCCACGTGCATTGTCATTTGACAGAAAAGCCAAGGACCAAGGATCACCAGGGTCCAGCCCCAGAATGCCACAATCTTCAGGAAGAAAGCATCACCTTGCGGACACCTCCGTGTTAGACTGACTTTTAGCCTCAAAACTATGAGACAATAAATTCCCATTGTTTAAGCAACCCCCATCGTATGGTATTTGTTTTAGCAGCTAGGAAACTAAAAGAACCCTATAAGAAGTAAAAAGTAGAATTATAAACAAAAATACAATAGTACTACCATTTATATTTACCATGTCGTTACCTTTACCTGAGATCTTGATTACTCTATGTGGCTTTGATCAATTGTCTATTGTCCTTTTCTATCAGTCTGAAAATCCCTTTAGTAGGGCAGGTCTAGTGGTGATGAACTCCCTCAGTTTTTGCTTATCTGGGAATGTCTTAATCCCTTAATCTCTCCCTCATTTTTTTTTTTTACTTTTTTTATTGTATAATCCAACGTATACACAAAGCTTAGAAAGAAAAAAGCAATAGTTTTCAAGGCACTCTTCAATAAGTAGTTACAGGACAAATTAGTTTGTCATGGGCTACCATACCATCCTCTCAGATTTTTTCCTTCTAGCTACTCCAGAATATAGGAGGCTAGAAGGCATAAATATTTTTTTTTATTATCACAATTGACTTTTTTTCTTTTTTGTGAAAAATAACCTGTATACAAAAAAGTAATAAATTTCAAAGGACTGCACAATAATTAGCTGGAGAACAGATTTCAAAGTTTGTTATGGGTTACAATTCCACAATTTTAAGTTTTTACTTCTAGCTGCTCTAAGATACTAGAGATTAAAAGAAATATTAGTTTAATGATTCAACACTCACATTCGTTTGTTAAACGCTCCCTTCTCTGTATAACTCCACCATCATCTTCGATCTCTCTATCCCACTCTTTAGGAGTGTATAGGCTATGGCCATTTTAACTTTTTCATGTTGGAAGGGTCTGTCACTAATATGGGGTAAGGAGATGGAACTCTTTTGATCTTCTGGAGAAGCTGCGCCCTCTAGGTTTCAGGTCTTATCTGGTCCAGGGACCCATCTGAGGTTGTAGGTTTCTGGAAAGTTACCCTAATGCATGGAATATTTGTAGAACCTTATATATTACCTTAGGTGTTCTTTAGGATTGGCTGGAATAGTTTTGGTTGAGGTTTGGCAAGTTATGATAGTAGCAATGTGTAACTGAAGCTTGTGTAAGAGTGACTTCCAGAGTAACCTCTAGACTCTATTTGAACTCTTTCTGCCACTAATACTTTATTAGTTACATTTCTTTCCCCCATTTTGGTCAGGATGGAATCGTTGATCCCACAGTGACAGGGCCAGAGTCATCCCTGAGAGTACTCTCCCACACCACCAGGGAGACTTTCACCCCTGGATGCCATGTCCCATGTAGTGGGGAGGGCAATGATTTCATTTGGAGAGTTGGGCTTAGAGAGAGGGAGGATACATCTGAGCAACAAAAGAGGTCCTCCGTGAGTGGCTAAACAAACCGTGGTATATACATATGATGGAATATTATGCAGCTGTAAGACAGAATAAAGTTATGAAGTATGTAACAACATGGATGGACCTTGAGGACATTATGCTGAGTGAGATTAGCCAAAAACAAAAGAACAACTACTGTATGGTCTCACTGATATGAACTGATATTAATGAATAAACTTGGAATATTTCATTGGTAACAGAGACCATCAGGAGATAGAAATAGAGTAAGATATTGGGTAACTGGAGCTGAAGGGATACAGATTGTGCAACAGGACTGAATATAAAAACTCAGAAATGGGCAGTACAATACTACCTAACTGTAATACAATTATGTTAAAACACTGAATGAAGCTGAATGTGAGACTGATAGAGGGAGGAGGGCTGGGGGCATAAATGAAATCACAAAGAAAGATAGACGATAAAGATTGAGATGGTATAATCTAGGAATGCCTAGAATGTATAATGATAGTGACTAAATGTACAAATTTAAAAAATGTTTTTGCATGATGAAGAACAAAGGGATGTCATTACTGCAGGGTGCTGAAAATAGATGGTAATTAATATTTTAAAATTTCACCTTATGTGTGAGACTAAAGCAAAAAATGTTTATTTGGTACAAAATTTATATTTTGACTAGTGCATTTCCTAATATAACTTATGTAGATAGCTTTATAGAACACCATAAGTACTTGGAATCTTGGGTAGGACATGAGATTTTGTTGGTTTGTCCAGAGTGATACCCTGATGAATCCCAGAGTGATTTGATCAGTGAGTGGAAAAGTATTTGCAAAGTCCCCTTCGGGGAATGGTGAGAACAGGGAGAAATTCAACTTCCCCAAGTTGAATTCTTGATATTCTCACAAGCAGTGTGGACAACCAAAGCTATAGACTGAGCCCCCAGTCTTGGGGTTTGTTCATATGAAACTTAAGCCCACAAAGGATAGGCTAAGCCTACTTAAAGGCCTAAGAGTCGCCCCTTAGAGACCCTCTTTTGTTGCTCAATGTGGCCTCTCTCTCCAGCCAACACAACAAGTAAAGTCACCACCCTCCCCCTGTCTACGCGGGACATGACTCCCAGGGGTGTGGACCTTCCTGGCAACGTGGGATAGAAATCCTAGAATGAGCTGAGACTCAGCATCAAGGGATTGAGAAAAACCCTAGAATGAGCTGAGACTCAGCATCAAAGGATTGAGAAAACCTTCTCGACCAAAAGGGGGAAGAATGAAAAGAGACAAATTGTCAATGGCTGAGAGATTCCAAACGGAGTCGAGAGGTTATCCTGAAGGTTATTCTTATGCATTAAGTAGATATCACCTGTTATTCAAGATGTGATGGAAAGGCTGGCGGGAACTGCCTGAAAATGCAGAGCTGTGTTCCGGCAGCCATATTTCTTGATGATGGTTGAATAATGATATAGCTTTCACAATGTGACTGTGTGATTGTGAAAACCTTGTGTCTGATGCTCCTTTTATCTACCTTGTCAACGGACTAGTAGAACACGTGGAATAAAAATAAATAATAGGGGGAACAAATGTTAAAATAAATTTAGTTTGAAATGTTAGTGATCAATGAAAGTGAGTGGTAAGGGATATGGTATGTATAAGTTTTTTTATGTTTTCATTTTATTTCTTTTTTGAACAGTTGCAAATATTCCAAGAAATGATCATGATGATGAATATGCAACTATGTGATGATATTGTGAATTACTGATTATATATGTAGAATGGAATGATCATATGTTAATTTTTCATTCATTTGTTGTTAAATTTTTTTAAATTAATAAATAAATAAAAATTAAAAAAAAGAAGAGGTCTTCCGGAGGTGACTCTTTTTTCTTTTTAAATATTTATGAATAAAACCAATCAACATACAATATGTACATTCTTTTTTTCATCACATAGTTGTATATTCATCATCATAATCATTTCTTAGAACATTTGCATCAATTCAGAGAAAGAAATAAAAAGAAAACAGAAAAAAATTCATACATACCATATCCCTTACCCCTCCCTTTCATTGATTACTAACATTTCAATCTACTAAATTTATTTTAACATTTGTTCTCCCAATTATTTATTTTTAATCCATATGTTTTACTCATCTGTCCATAAGGTAGATAAAAGAAGCATCAGACAGAAGGTTTTCACAATCACACAGTCACATTGCAAAAGCTGTATCATTACACAATCATCTTCAAGAAACATGGCTACTGGACACAGCTCTACATTTTCAGACAGTTCCCTCCAGCCTCTCTGTTACGCCTTAACTAAAAAGGTGGCACCTATATAATGCATAAGAATAACCTCCAGAATAACGTCTCGACTCTGTTGGAATCTCTCAGCCATTGACACTTTATTTTGTCTCATTTCTCTCTCCCCTCTTTCAGTTGAGAACGTTTTCTCAATCCCTTGATGCTGAGTCCTCAGTTATTCTAGGATTTATGTCCCTCGTTGCCAGGAAGTTTTATACCCCTGGGAGTCATGTCTCATGTAGAGAGGGAGAGGGCAGTGAGTTTGCTTGTCTTGTTAGCTGAGACAGAGAGGCCACATCTGAGCAACAAAAGAGGTTCTCTTGGGGGTGACTCTTAGGCCTTTAAGTAGGCTTAGCCTATCCTTTGCGGGGTTAAGTTTCATATGAACAAACCCCAAGATTGGGGGCACAGCTTATTGATTTGGTTGTCCCCACTGCTTGTGAGAATATCAAGAACACTCCACTTGGGGAAGTTGAATTTCCCCCTTTCTCACCATTCCCCCAAGGGGACTTTGCAAATACTTTTTTATTCACTGTTCGAATCCTTCTGGGATTTATCAAGGCATCACTCTGGACAAATCTACAAATTCTCATGCCCTACTCAAGGTTCCATGTATTTATGGTGTTCAATTAAGCTGTCCACATAAGTTATATTAGGAAATGGACTAGTCAAAATATAAATTTTGTACCAAATAAATATTTTTTGCTTTAGTCTCACATATAAGTTAAAGTTTTAGAATATTAATTGCCATCTATTTTCAACACCCTGCATTATTGATATTTCTTTGTTCTTCCTTCTGCAAAACATTTTTAAATTTGTACATTTAGTCACTATTATTATACACTCTAGGCATTCCTAGATTATACCATCTCAGTCTTTATCATATATCTTTCCTTCTGATTTCATTTGTGCCCCCAGGCCTCCTCCCTCTATCATTCTGACATTCAGCTTCATTCAATGTTCTAACATCATTATATTACAGTTGGGTAGTATTGTGCTATCCATTCTGAATTTTTACCATCAGTCCCATTGCACAATCTGTATCACTTCAGCTCCAATCACCCTTATCTACCCTATTTCTATCTCCTGATGGTCTCTGTTCTTGGCTGATATTCTCCAAGTTCATTCATTAATGTTAGTTCATATCAGTGAGACCATACAGTATTTGTCCTTTGTTTCTGGCTAATCTCACTCAGCATAATGTCCTTAAAGCCCATCCATGTTGTTATACACTTCATATATTATTCATTATTCATATATTCATTATTCTGTCTTACAGCTGCATAATATTCCATCGTATGTACATACCACAGCTTGTTTATCCACTTGTCTATTGATGGACATTTGAGCTGTTTCCATCTCTTGGCAATTGTAAATAATGCTGTTATAAACATTGGTGTACAGGGTGGGCTATGGTGGCTCAGCAGGCAAGAATGCTTGCCTACCAGGCCAGAGGACCCGGGTTCGCTTCCTGGTGGCTGCCCATGTAAAAAAAAATAAATAAAAGTAAAAAATAAAATAAAATAAAATAAACATTGGTGTACAAATGTCCATTTGTGTCTTTGCTCTCATGTCTTCTGAGTAGATACCTAACGATGTTTCGGAGGTGACTCTTAAACATACCTATAGGCCTCCCTCATTTTTGAAAGACAGTTTTTGTAGATATAAAATTTTTATTGGTAATTTTTTCCTTTTAGCACCTTAAATTTGCTATCCCAGTGTTTTCTTGCCTTCATGGTTTCCCATGAGAAATAGGCACTTAATCTTATTGAGGGTCATATGTACATGACACATTGCTTCTGTCTTGCAGCTTTCAGAATTGTTTTATATCTTTGTCATTTGAAGGTATTATTTACTACATTGTGGTAAACGTTTATTTCGGTTTATCCTGACTGGCATTCACTGAGCATCTTGGATGTGTATATTCATACCTTTCATTAAATTTGGGAAGTTTTCAGCCATAATTTCTTTGAGTATTCTCTCTGTTTCTTTCTCTCTTTCTTCTCCTTCTGGGCCACTCACAATGCATGTAATGATAGGCTTGATGGTATCCCACAGGTTCCTTTGGCTCTGCTTGCTTTTCTTCATTCTTTCTTCTTTCTGCTTTTCAGACTGAATGATTCAAATGGTCTTATCTTCAGGTTCACTAATTCTTTCTTCTGCCAGCTCCCATTTGTTGTTGAACCCTGCTAGAGAATTTTTTATTTCTTTTACTACGGTTCCTTTTAAAAATGGATTAATCTTTCTATTGATATTCTCTTTGTGTTCATCTATTGTTTCCTGATTTCCATTAGCTATGCTTTTTCCATATTTTTCTTTTGCTATTTGAGCATACTTAGTGACATTTTTAAAAAGTCTTTTTCTGGAATGTCCCAGGTCTGGTCCTCCTAGTTGATGGTTTCCCATGCTTTAATCTTCTCTGTTGCCTGGGCCATCACTTCCTGTTTCCTTGTATGTTCCATGATCTTTTGTTAAAACCTGGATATTTTAAAATATTTTAATATATTATCACCGGAGTTTAGACTCTGAGATGTCTGTTCCTTAAGCTTGCATCCAGTTACTGCTATCAGAGTGCTTTCCTTGAATGAGCTAACCAAAAAAATAAGAAAAAAGAAAAGAGAAAAAGGAAGAAAACACCTTTCCCAGTCTTTGCAGGTTGACCTGTACCAGTGCTGTTCTTCAAATTTTATCCATACAAAGAGTTTAGAGAATAGTTCAAGGCCAAAACATAGGGATCTCTCTGATGTTTTCTGTGCATATGTCTTGTTTGGGGATGTTCTTGTGGCCCTAGGAATTCTCCCATTTACAAGGATATAAATATCCCCTCTTTCCTAGTGTGCTGGTTTGAAGGATGTATGTCCCCTAGAAAAGCCATGTTTTAATCTAAATCCCATTTCGTAAAGACAGAATAATCCCTATTCAATATTGTATGTTTGAATCTGTAATCAGATCATCTCCCTAGAGATGTAACCCAATCAAGAGTGGTTGTTAAACTGGATTAGGTGACGACATGTCTCCACCCATTTGGGTGGATATTGATAAGCTTCTGGAGTTCTATAAAAGAGGAAACATTTTGGAGAATGAAGGCGATTCCGAGAGAGCAGAGCAGAATGACATAGGCACAAGAAGCAGAGTCCACCAGCCAGCGACCTTTGGAGATGAAGAAAGATAATGCCTCCCTGGGGAGCTTCATAAAACAGGAAGCCAAGAGAATAAGCTAGCAGATGATGCCATGTTCGCCATGTGCCCTTCCAGATGAGAGAGGAACCCTGACCATGTTTATCATGTGCCTTTCCAGATGAGAGAGAAACTCTGTTCGCCATGTGGCTTCTCACTTGAAAGAGAAACCCTGAACTTCATCGGCCTTCTTGAACCAAGATATCTTTTCCTGGATGCCTTAGATTGGACATTTCTATAGACCTGTTTTAACTGGGACATTTTCTCACCCTTAGAACTGTAAACTAGCAACTCATTAAATTCCCCTTTTTAAAGCCCTTCTGTTTCTGGTATATTGCATTCAGCAGCTAGCAAACTAGAACACCTAGGAAACAGTTTCCTCATGGTTCTGGGCACTGCACTGTATGTCCTACAGCCAACAATTCCTTGCTGCAGGCAGCCATGACCCAGTGTTCTATAGTACAGCTATATAAACTGCCTTCTGTACTCAGGGAAAGTTCTGGGATGGTGAGCCTGCTATGAATGTCTTGGTTCAGTCCCTGTTCTAGTTTGCTATCTGCCAGAATGCAATATACCAGAAACGGAATGGCTTTTAAAAAGGGGAATTTAATAAATTGCTAGTTTACAGTTCTAAGCCTGAGAAAATGTCCCAATTAAAACAAGTCTATAGAAATGTTCAATCTAAGGCATCCAGGAAAAGATACCTTGGTTCCAGGAGGCTGATGAAGTTCAGGGTTTCTCTCTCAAGTGAAATGACACATGGTGAACAGGGTCAGGGTTCCTGTCTCATCTGATGGACTCTCTGCCTCTTGTGGCTATGTGGTTCTGCTCTCTTTGAATCTCCTGCTTTCTATAAAATGTTTCCTCTTTTATAGGATTCCAGTAAACTAATCAAGACCCACCCAAATGGGTGGAGACACACCTCCACCTAATCCAGTTTAACAACCACTCTTGATTAAATCATGTCTCCAGGGAGATGATCTAATTACAGTTTCAAACATACAATGCTGAATAGGGATTAGAAGAAACAGCTGCCTTTACAAAATGGATTAGGATTAAAACATGGCTTTTCTAGGGTGCATACATCATTTCAAACTAGCACAGTCCTCAGGTCACTACCAGAGATATTGCATCAGACATACATGCTAACATATATGTGCATGAATTCCTCTGTCCCCTGCAGAATCTGGAACAGAAATCTGCACTGGGAGCGCAGGCTGGGTCTGTACCCAGCAGGTGAGTGGAATAGGAGAGGGAACAGCCAGGGCACCATGAGATCCTACAACTTTTAAGTTGCCTTTTTCTTGATTCAGTGCTCTCCCTGTTTTAACCCTTTAACTGTTTTCTGAAGCCCTGAGAAAGATGTTTCTGCCACTGCTTGCTGGTTGTTCAATGTTTCTGTGGGGAGTTAGAGCACTAAATGTCTCATTCTGCCATCAGGATTAGGGCCTTAATTTATTTTAAGTACTGAATAATGTTCCAGTGTGCAAATAAACCACAATATATTCATTCACTTTCCTCTTGATGGGCGCTTGGCTTCTTTTTGGGTTTTTGCTATTGTGAACAGGAGACAGGATACTTTTATAAAAGAAGATCAGCAAGGAGGGGCTTAGCCTATAGATAACAAACTTACTATGAAGCTATAGTGATTAAGACAGTGAAGTGCTGGTTCAAGAGAGACAAACTAACCAGTGGAATAGAATGGAATGCTATGGAACTTGGACTATGTCAGATGTGACATTTAAGACCAGCAGGGAAAAGAGAGGCTCTTTGACAAATGGAGTTGGAAAAATATTACCCATGCAAAAAGGAGGAAATCAAATCCCTACCTCAAACTATAAGTAAAAAGCAACATCAGATGGTTTAAGAAATTAAATGTCAGTAACAAAACATAAAAACACTTAAGTGGAAAAGATAAGTAAATCTTTTAGACCTTGGAGTTGGGAAAGATTTCCTCAGACTCAAAAAGTATTAACTTATTGTTATAATTTTTTTGCAGTAATGAAAATGTTCAAAAATTGATCGTGGCTTGATGCAAAAGAATGAAAGAGGATCTGTATCCCACACCCTATACAAAAATTAACCCAAAATGGATCAAAGACCTAAACATTAGATCTAAGACCATAAAACTTTTAGAAGAAAATGTAGGGCAATATCTTATAAATCTTATAATAGGAAGCAGTTTCCTAAATCTTATACCCAAGGCACAAGCATTGAAGAAAGAAATAGATAAATGGAAACACCTCAAAATTAAACTCTTTTGTGCATCAAAGAACTTTGTTAAGAAAGTAAAAAGACAGCTTACACAACAGCAGACAATATTTGGAAACGATATATCAGATAAAGACCTAGTATCCAGAATATATAGAGATTGTTCAACTCAACAACAAAAAGACAAACAGCCCAGTTTAAAAATGGGCAAAAGACATGAACAGACACTTCTCAGAAGAGGAGATACAAATGGCCAAAAGACATATGAAAAGCTGCTCAACTTCCCTGCTATTAGGGACATGCAAATCAAAACCACAATGAGATATCATCTCACACCCACCAGAATGGCCATTATCAAAAAAACAGAAAATGACAAGTGCTGGAGAGGATGTGGAGAAAGAGGCACACATCCACTGTTGGTGGAAAGGTAAAATGGTACAACTGCTGTGGAAGACAGTTTGGCAGTTCCTCAGGAAGCTAAGAATAGAATTGCCATATGATCTGGAAATACCATTGCTAAGTATCTGCTCAGAGGACATGAGGGTAAGGACACAAATAGACATTTCCACACCAATGCTTATAGCAGCATTATCTACAATTCCCAAGAGATGGAAACAGCCCAAATGTCCATCAACAGACGAGTGGCTGAACAAGCTGTGGTATATACATATGATGGAATATTATGCAGCTGTAAGACAGAATAAAGTTATGAAGTATGTAACAACATGGATGGACCTTAAGGAAATTATGCTGAGTGAGATTAGCCAGAAACAAAAGGACAAATACTGTATTGGTCTCACTGATATGAACTAACATTAGTGAATGAACTTGGAGAATATCAGCCAAGAACAAAGACTATCAGAAAAGAGAAATAGGGTAGATATTGGGTGATTGGAGCTGAAGGGGTACAGATTGTACAACAGGACTGATTGTAAAAATTCAGAAATGAATAGCACAATACTGCCTAACAGTAACATAATACTATTAATACAGTGAATAAAGCTGAATGTGAGAATGATAGAGGGAGGAGGACTGGGGGCCAAAATGAAACCGGAAGGAAAGATACATGATAAAGACTGAGATGGTAATCTAGGAATGCCTAGAGTGTACAATGATAGTGACTAAATGTACAAATTAAAAAATGTTTTTGCAGGATGAAGAACAAAGGAATGTTAACATTGCAGGCTGTTGAAAATAGATGGTAATTAATATTTTAAAACTTTAACTTATGTGTAAGACTAAAGCAAAAAATGTTTATTTGGTACAAAATTTATAATTTCACTAGTGCAGTTCCTAATATAACTTTTGTGGACAGCTTAATTGAACACCATAAGTAATGGAACCTTGAGTAGGGCAAGAGAATTTGTAGGTTTGTCCAGGTGATGCCCCCATAAATCCCAGAGTGATTTGAGCAGTGAATAAAAAAGTATTTGCAAAGTCCTCTTGGGGGAATGGCAGGAAAGGGGGGAAATTCAATTTCCCCATGTGAAGAATTCCTAATATTCTCGAAAGCAGTAGGGACAACCAAAGCAATAAGCCCAGCCCTCAATCTTGGGATTTGTTTATATGAAACCTATACCTGCAAAGGATAGGCTAAACCTACGTAAAATTAGGCCTAAGAGTCACCCCCAGAGAACCTCTTTTGTTGTTCAGATGTGGCCTCTCTCTCTCAGCAAAGATGGCAAGCAAACTCACTGCCCTCACACTCTCTATGTGGGACGTGACTCCCAGGGGTGTAAACCTCCCTGGCACGTGGGAAAGAAATTCTAGAATGAGCTGGGACTCAGTATCAAGGGATTGAGAAAATCTTCTCAACTGAAAGGGGGAAGAGCGAAATGAGACTAAACAAAATGTCAGTGGCTGAGAGATTTCAAATAGAGTTGAGAGATTATCCTGGAGGTTATTCTTATGCATTATATAGATAACCCCCTTTTAGTTTAAGGTGTATTAGAGAGGCTAGAGGGAAGTGCCTAAAACTGTAGAGCTGTGTTCCAGTAGCCACATTTCTTTAAGATGGTTACATAATGCTATAGCCTTCGCAAAGTGACTGTGTGATGGTGAAAACCTTGTTCTGCTGCTACTTTTATCTACAGTACGGAGAAATGAGTAAAAAATATGGAATAAAAATAAATAAATAATAGAGGGAACAAATGTTAAAATAAATTGGGTAGAGAGAAATACTAGTGGTCAATGAAAGGAAGGGGCAAGGGGTATGGTATGTATGAGTTTTTTCTTTTTATTTCTTTTTCTGGAGTGATGTAAATGTTCTGTGAAATGATCACAGTGATGAATATACAACTATGTGATGATATTGTGAGCCACTGATTGCACATCAAATATGGAATGTTCATATATTAGTTAAGAAGGTTCGTGCTGTATGTTGATTAGTTTTATTAATAAAAATTCAAAAAAATTGATTGTGGCTTGAATGCACAACTATATGATGACACTGTGAACCACTGATTGTACACTTGGGATGATTATATGGCATGTGAATATATAATATATCTCAGTAAAATTGCATTAAAAAGCATTAACTACAAAGGAAAAGACAGATAAATCTAAGTACTTAAAAGTAAGAACATTAGTTCAGGTTAAGATTTTATGATCGGCCCAAGATGGCAGCTTAACAATGTGTGCATTTTAGTTCGTCCTCCAGAAAAACTACTAAATAACCAGAAACAGTACAGAACAGCTCCTGGGCCACGTTAGTGACCGGACACACAGTGTACCCCAGTCTGGACCAGCTGGACCGGTTGCGAGCTCCCCCAGAACCATGACTTCCCCAAGCGGTGGCGGTTGGCGCCCCTCCCCGACAGGCTGCTTCCCAGAGGGGAAAGGAAAGGGACTTTACCAGCAACAGGGGCTGAGCCCAACTAAACGCCAATTGTGGAATTAATTAACAAGTTCTGACTGCCGGAAATGGGCCCCCAGCTCAGGTGAACCTGGTCAAAGCAGAGGTCGCTGATTTTTGTCCTGGAGTCAAGGGGGCCGGGCTGAAGGAAAAAGAAAAGAAAAGGAAACAGAGATTTTTGTGGCTATGTTTCTACAAAGGCTTGACTGCCTCTGAATTCAGTGGCAGGACTTCTCAGGCTGTGCCTGCCTCAGAGATAGGCAGAAATAAGGTTGAGAGCTTGTCTGGAGCCTTTGCCTTCCCCAGTGAAGGGGTGAAGTCCAGCTCAGGTGGAATCCCTCCCTTGGGGAATTCAGATCCCAGGGCTTGGTAATTTGAAGCCATTAAATCCAGACTACAACCTGTCCTCCATCTCCACCATGCCCCCAGCAGGGAGAGTCTGCCAAAGTTAAAGGTACCACATCATCTTCTGCTGGTGGGACCTGCAGGCAGACAAGCGCCACATACTGGGCAGGATACGAAAAACAGAGTCCAGAGACATCACAGGAAAGTCTTTCAACCTGCTGGGTCTCACTCTCAGGGAAAACTGATGCAGTTGACTCTTTCCTCCTGATAGGAGGCCAGTTTGGTCTGGGAAAATCTAGCTGGGGTGTATAATAACTAAGTAGACCCTCCTAAGTGTGGGGTGAAAAAGGCACCATACAAGCAGGGCAAGAAACAGGAAAACAAGAACTGAAAAATTTTCCTCTCTAAGCTAGAGGTCCAGATAAAGCTGAACTGAATGTCAAAGAACAGATAGACAACAAATTCATCCAGCAAGATCCCCCACTCTTGGGATTTGTTCATATGAAACTTAACCCCACAAAGGATAGGTCAAGTCAACTTAAAATTTAGGCCTAAGAGTCACCCCCAAGAGAGACTCTTTTGTTGCTCAGATGTGGCCTATCTCTCCAGCCAACAGGATGAGCAGTCTCACCACCCTCCCCCTCTCTATGTGGACATGACTCCCAGGGGTGTGGACCTTCCTGGCAACGTGGGACAGAGATCCTGGAATGAGCTGAGACTCAGCATCAAGGGATTGAAAGAACCTTCTCGACCAAAAGGGGGAAGATGAAATGAGACTAAGTGTCAATGGCTGAGATATTCCAAACACAGTTGAGAGGTTATCCTGGAGGTTATTCTTACGCATTAAGTAGATATCACCTTGTTGTTCAAGATGAAGTGGAGAGGCTGGAGGGAACTGCCTGAAAATGTAGAGCTGTGTTCCAGTAGCCATGTTTCTTGATGATGATTGAACAATGACATAGCTTTCACAATGTAACTCAGTGAATGTGAAAACCTTGTGTCTGATGCTCCTTTTATCTACTGTGCTGGTTTGAAAGGAAGCATGCCCCCTAAGAAAAGCCATGTTTTAATATAAATCCCAGTTCATAAAGGTAGAATAATCTTTATTCAATACTGTATGTTTGAAACTGTAATGAGATCATCTCCCTGGTTGATGTGATTTAGTTAAGAATGGTTGTTAAACTGGATTAGGGGATGACATGTCTCCACCCATTTGAGTGGGTCTTGATTAGTTTCTGAAGTCCTATAAAAGAGGAAACATTTTGGAGAATGAGAGATTCAGAGAGATTCAGAGAGAGCAACACTACAAAGCAGAGTCCACCAGCCAGCGACCTTTGGAGATGAAGAAGGAAGACACCTCCCAGGGAGCTTCATGAAATAGGAAGCCAGGAGACCAAGCTAGCAGATGATGCTGTGTTCACCATGTGCCCTTCCAGCTGAGAGAGAAGCCCTGACTGTGTTCGCCATGTGCCTTCTCACTTGAGAGAGAAACCCTGAACTTCATCGGCCTTCTTGAGCCAAGGTATCTTTCCCTAGATGCCTTAGATTGGACATTTCTTTAGACTTGCTTTAATTGGGACATTTTCTCAGCCTTAGAACTGTAAACTAGCAACTCATTAAATTCCCCTTTTTAAAAGCCATTCTGTTTCTGGTATATTGCATTCCAGTAGCTAGCAAACTAGAACATCTACCATATCAACAGATGAGTAGAACATATGGAATAAAAATAAATAATAGGGGGATCAAATGTTAAAATAAATTTAGTTTGAAATGCTAGTGATCAATGAAAGCGAGGAATAAGGGGTATGGTAGGTATAATCTTTTTTTTTTCTGTTATCGTTTTATTTCTTTTTTGTTGTCTTTTTATTTCTTTTTCTAAATCGATGCAAATATTCTAAGAAATGATGAATATGCAACTATGTGATGATATTAAGAATTACTGATTATATACGTAGAATGGAATATGTTAATGTTTTTGTTTGTTGTTAATTTTTTAAATTAATAAATAAAAAAAAGAAAGAAAAAAATTCACCCAGCAAGAAAACTCTAGGTAGAAGAAGTGAAAGCTATCTCCAGAATAAACTAATTAAGGTAACTAAATGCCTAGACACCAGCAAAAAATAACAAATCACACTAGGAAAATTGAAGATATGGCCCAGTCAGAGGAACAAACCAACAATTCAAATGACATACAGGAGCTGAAACAATTAATTCAGAATATATGAACAGACATGGAAAACCTCATCAAAAACCAAATCAATGAATTGAGGGAGGATATAAAGAAGGCAAGGAATGAACAAAAAGAAGAAATTGAACATCTGAAAAAACAAATCACAGAACTTATGGGAATGAAAGGCAAGGTAGAAGAGATGAAAAAAACATTGGAAACCTACAATGGTAGATTTCGAGAGACAGAACATAGGATTAGCGAACTGGAGGACGGAAGATCTGAAATCCGACAAGAAAAAGAAAATATAGGGAAAAAAAATGGAAAAATATGAGCAGAGACTCAGGGAATTGATGGACAATATGAAGTGCACAAATATACGTGTTGTGGGTGTCCCAGAGGGAAAAGAGAAGGGAAAAGGAGGAGAAACACTAATGGAGGAAATTATAACTGAAAATTTCCCAACTCTTATGAAAGACTTAAAATTACAGATCCAAGAAGTACAGTGTACCCCAAAGAGAATAGATCCAAATAGAAGTACTCCAAGACATTTACTAATCAGTATGTCAGAGGTCAAAGAGAAAGAGGGAATCTTGAAAGCAGCAAGAGAAAAGCAATCCATCATATAAAAGGGAAGCCCAATAAGACTATGTGTAGATCTCTCAGCAGAAACTATGGAGGCAAGAAGACAGTGGGATGATATATTTAAATTATTAAAAGAGAAAAAACTGCCAACCAAGAATTCTATATCCAGCAAAATTGTCCTTCAAAAATGAGGGAGAAATTAAAACATTTTCAGACAAAAAATCACTGAGAGAATTTGTGACCAAGAGACCAGCTCTGCAAGAAATACTAAAGGGAGCATAGAGACAGATATGAAAAGACAGAAGAGAGAGGAGTGGAGAAGAGTGTAGAAAGGAAGGCTATGAGTAAAGGTAAAAAGAAGGAAAATTAGATATGACATATAAAATCCAGAAGGCAGAATAGTAGAAGAAAGTACTACCCATGCAGTAATAACACTGAATGTGAATGGATTAAATTCCCCAATCAAAAAACATAGAATGGCAGAATGGATTAAAAACAGGACTCATCTATATGTTGTCTCTACTCAAAGGACGTGAGGGCAAGGACACAAATGGACATTTGTACACCAATGTTTATAGCAGCATTATTTACAATTTCCAAGAGATGGAAACAGCCAAAATGTTCATCAACGGATGGGTGGCTAAACAAACCGTGGCATATACATACGATAGAATATTACGCAGCTGTAAGACAGAATAAAGTTATGAAGTATGTAACAACATGGATGGACCTTAAGGACATTATGCTGAGTGAGATTTGCCAAAAATAAAAGGACAACTACTGTATGGTCTCACTGATATGAACTGATATTAGTGAACAAACTTGGAATATTTCATTGGTGACAGAGACGATCAGGAGATAGAAATAGGGTAAGATATTGGGTAATTGGAGCTGAAGGGATACAGAATGTGCAACAGGACTGAATATAAAAACTCAGAAATGGACAGCACAATACTACCTAACTGTAATACAATTATGTTAAAACACTGAATGAAGCTGAATGTGAGAATGATAGAGGGAGGAGGGCTGGAGGCATAAATGAAATCACAAAGAAAAATAGACAATAAAGATTGAGATGGTATAATCTAGGAATGCCTAGAATGTATAATGATAGTGACTAAATGTACAAATTTAAAAAAATGTTTTTGCATGAGGGAGAACAAAGGAATGTTATTACTGCAGTGTGCTGAAAATTGAGGTAATTAATATTTTAAAATTTCAACTTATGTGTGAGACTAAAGCAAAAAATATTTGGTACAAAATTTATATTTTGACTAGTGCATGTCTTAATATAACTTATGTAGATAGTTAGTTGAACAACATAAGTACATGGAACCTTGAGTAGGACATGAGATTTTGTTGGTTTGTCCAGAGTGATGCCCCAATGAATCCCAGAGTGATTTGATCAGTGAATGGAAAAGTGTTTGCAAAGTCCCCTTCAGGACTCACCTTCAGGGAATGGTGAGAATGGGAGAAAATTCAACCCCCCCCCCAGTTGAATTCTTGATATTCTCACAAGCAGTGTGGACAACCAAAGCTATAAGCTGAGCCGCCAGTCTTGGGGTTTGTTCATATGAAACTTAACCCCACAGGGGATAGGTCAAGCCTACTTAAAATTAGGCCTAAGAGTCACCCCCAAGAGAACCTCTTTTGTTGCTCAGATGTGGCCTCTCTCTCCAGCCAACACAGCAAGCAAACTCACCACCCTCCCCCTGTCTACGTGGGACATGACTCCGAGGTGTGTGGACCTTCCTGACAACATGAGACAGAAATCCTAGAATAAGCGGAAACTCAGCATGAAGGGATTGAGAAAGACCCTAGAATGAACTGAGACTCAGCATCAAGGGATTGAGAAAAACTTCTCGACCAAAAGGGGGAAGAGTGAAATGAGACAAAGTGTCAATGGCTGAGAGATTCCAAACAGAGTCGAGAGGTTATCCTGGAGGTTATTCTTATGCATCAAGTAGATATCACCTTGTTGTTCAAGATGCAATGGAGAGGCTGGAGGGAACTGCCTGAAAATGTAGAGCTGTGTTCCAGTAGCCATGTTTCTTGATGATGATTGAATAATGATACAGCTTTCACAATGTGACTGTGTGATTGTGAAAACTTTGTGTCTGATGCTCCTTTTATCTACCTTGTCAACAGATGAGTAGAACATATGGAATAAAATTAAATAATAAGGGAAACAAATGTTAAAGTAAATTTAGTGAAATGCTAGTGATCAATGAAAGGGAGGAGTAAGGGGTATGGTATGTATAATCTTTTTTTCTGTTTTCATTTTATTTCTTTTTGTGTTATCTTTCTGAATTGATGCAAATGTTCTAAGAAATGATCATGAAGATGAATAAGCAACTATGTGATGATATTGTGAATTACTTATTACATATGTAGAACAGAATGATTATATATTAAGAATGTTTGTGTTTCTTTGTTGTCATATTTTTTAATTTAAAATTAATTTTAACAAATTTTAAAAAGATTTTATGCAAATAAATCTTCAGGACTAAAGATTATTCTTCTGTTCTTTATCTCCCTAGCTCCAATGAAAAGTCTTTTATAATTTGAGATTAGATTTGAATTTAAATCAAATTGCAGCTGACACCATAGTCTTAAAAAGTATCATTCCTTCCCCCAAACTGCAATGGTATTATTGGTATTGTGCCAGTTTGAAATGATGTATGTACCCTAAAAAAGCCATGTTTTGATCCTAATCCCACTTTGTAAAGGCAGCATTTCTTCTAATTCCTATTTGGCACAGTATGCTTGAAATTTTAATTAGATCATGTCCCTGAAGATGTGACTCAATCAAGAGTGATTCTTAAACTGGATTAGGTAGAGATGCGTCTCTACCCATTCCAGGTGGGTCTTGATTAGTTTAATGGAATCCTATAAAAGAGGAAACATTTTGGAGAAAGGAGGAGATTCAGAGAGAGCAGAGAACAACAGAGTCACAAGAAAAAGTACAACAGAACACTGCAGAACTATGAAGCAGAGAGTCCAGCGACTTTTGGAGATGAAGAAGGAAAATGTCTCCTGGTGAGACGGAGAGGAAGCTAGCAAATGATGCCGTGCTTGCCATGTGCCCTTCCAGACAACAGAGAAACCCTAACCGTGTTTGCCATGTGCCTTTCCACTTGAGAGAGAAACCCTGAACTTCATCGGCCTTCTTGAACCAAGGTATCTTATCCTGGATGCCTTAGATTGGACTTGCTCGGCCTTAGAACTGTAAACTAGAAGCCTATTAAATCCCCCCTTTTAAAAACCATTCCATTTCTGGTATATTGCATTCTGGCAGTTAGCAAACTAGGACAGGTGTCAAATCACCCTCTTTGCTTTGTTATTTTCACCTCAACCAGGAGTTGCCTTCTTTCCTCCTGATTCTTCTCTCACCCCACTTGAAATATGAACAAGCCTCATCAAGGTGGAAACAGCAAGGGGAGAGAAAGGTTAAAACTGCGATATTAAAACATAAATGGGGCATCATCCCCACCTCAAAATAAAATTTTTAAATTACCAATAATAAAGTTTCCAACAAAGCTAATAAAAGGTAATTCAGCTTTTCTTCTTCAAACATTTACCAGACATGAACTCTCTGTCAGGCAATGTACTAGAAGCTAGAATTAAAAAATAATGAATGTGGAGACTCAGAGAGAGCAGAGAATGCTGCAGCACCATGAAGCAGAGAGTCCACCAGCCAGCGACCTTTGGAGACGAAGAAGGAAAATGCCTCCCAGGGAGCTTCATGAAACAGGAAGCCAGGAGACCAAGCTAGCAGATGACACCGTATTCACCATGTGCCTGTCCAGCCGAGAGAGAAGCCCTGATTGTGTTCGCCATGTGCCTTCTCACTTGAGAGAGAAACCCTGAACTTCATCGGCCTTCTTGAACCAAGGTATCTTTCCCTGGATGCCTTTGATTAGACATTTCTATAGACTTGTTTTAATTGGGACATTTTCTCAGCCTTAGAACTGTAAACGAGCAACTTATTAAATTCCCCTTTTGAAAAGCCAAAAAAAAAAAATAATGAATGTCACAAGAAGATAAGAGATAATAGGGCATCCAGTGTACTTGCGCCTAGATTAGAATTGCCCATAGAGTCCAGTGGGGAATGAAAGAAGAGATGGTTAATGTTATCAGGGAGGGACAGGGAATGTGGGGGAAAGACAGGCATAGGAGAAGCTTGAAAGATGCAATTTGAGCAAAGAAATGAAAGTTCAAAATAACTCGGTGAATTTGGGGAGGCACAAGCAGATGGCTGAAGCATAGAGTCTTAGGGGGAAGGCTTAGATGAGGATCAAGATACAGAGTTAGGCAAGGGGCCAGTTCAGATACTGAACTTTCCTGTAGATATTAGAGGGTGCCACTGAAGAGTTGGCAAGGAGGATGACATGATTAAATTTGGTTTCAGAGAGACCGCGCTGGCAGTAGGGTGGTGGATAGGTGAAGGGGGTTGAGAACGGTGGCAGGGAGCTCATCAACGCCAGAGGCCATGAAAGCTGAGACAAGGCAGAAGGGTTGGAAAGAGGTATGGAGGCTTTCGGCACTGATTAGATTAGGAGGATGATACCGAATGGGGATTGTGGATGTCTCTCAATTTCACATCTTGATACCTGGATAGATAGAAAGTGGTGACACTCAGTGAATTTGGGAATACAAAAAAATGAAGTTAATTTAGGGGAAAAGATACTTAGTTTTAAGTACCTCAAAGGGATACATGAAGAACATTCAGATGGCAGGAAGGCCTTAGGTGTTCATGCACAAAGCACAGACAGTATAGCAATTCCATGATTTGCCTTCAGAGGCCTTTTTACCCCTTCCTGTTTCCAGGCTTTTTTTTTTTTTTTTTTCTTTTGGGGGTGGGTGGTTGGTGGTGGGTTCTATTAAGCAGTTAGATAAACAAAACAGGTGCGAAGGCTCTGGACAGGAGCTAGATCTAGGAGTCATTAGGAACACATGAGAGACATGTGGACTTCAGGGGTGGATTATGGAAGAGGGGAGCTGAGAAAGACACCCGCTGCAGTGTGCAGAGGACCCACGGGAGGAAGTGGAGATGAGTGGCAAGTACAAAGTATGCCTCTGTGGAGTCTGTTCAGAGGGAGGGCATTGAGAATGGAAGTGACAGAAGGGCACAAGGTTGAGTGGGTTCTTAAATTTAAGACAGGTTATGCTGGTTTGAAAGGACGTATGACCCTAGAAAAGCCATGTTTTAATCAAAATCTCATTTCGTAAAGGCAGAATAATCCCTGTTCAAATACTGTTTGTTTGAATCTGTAATTAGATAATCTTCCTGGAGCTGTAACCCAATCAAGAGTGGTTGTTAAACTGGATTAGGGGAGATGTGTCTCCACCCATTTGGGTGGGTCTTGATTGGTTTACTGGAATCCTATAAAAGAAAAAACATTTTGGAGACTGAGAGGAGATTTCTGAGAAAGCAGATCGACATAGCCACGAGAAGTAGAGAGCTCACCTGCCAGCGACGTTTGGAAGCGAAGTAGGAAAACAACTCCCGGGGAGCTTCATGAAAGAAAGCCAGGAGAGAAATCTAGCAGATGACACTGTGCTCACCACATACTTTTCCAGATGAGAGAGAAACCCTGATCCTGTTCACCATGTGCCTTATCACTTGAGAGAGAGATCCTGAACTTCAGCAGCCTTCTTGAACCAAGGTCTTTCCATGGATGCTTTTGATTGGACATTTCTATAGACTTGCTTTAATTGGGACATTTTCTTAGCCTTAGAACTGTGAACTAGCAACTTATTAAATTCCCCTTTTTAAAAGCCATTCTGTTTCTGGTATATTGCACTCCAGCAGCTAGCAAACTAGAACATATGTTAAACATAAGTATGTATATAGGCTACGAGAAAGAAGTTGTAGAATTGGAATGGTTGAATCTATAGGAGCTAAAAGAAATATCTATTGGAGCAATTCCATCTTTATGACTTACATCTAGTATGTGTTGAAATTTCAAAGAAAAGGCAATGGTGTTTCCAAGAGTTCACTTTTTTTTTACTCTAAATAAATCCTAGAGACTGTCAATATGATATCAATATGATAGCAAAGCCCGTCTCTTACCTCATCGACAGCAAATAATAATTTCAGTACACAAACAAGATACATATCCAATATTACAATAATCATGCAAAGAAATGCAACTCAGAATGACAGATTCAGGCTTATTGTTTTTATCTGCATCTGCATTCCATTAACATCATAACAACATCCATTCCTTTTCATTGGATTTTTCTATTTACATAGGCTCCATGATGCAAAATGCCAGCATTTTCCAGATTCATGCAAATATAACTTATCATTATAAATTCATAACACAGACATTGGTTGGCTGCACAATATAAAGGAAAAGGCAGAGAAAGGAACTTAGCAAGAAGTACATTGAAGACACAATAGAAATACCCTAGCTGGGCTCACTGCTTTTTACTCAACATTGATCTTGAGGGTTTCTGGCAGGAAGAAGACACTCAAGATTTACCAAACGTGTCCTTGTTTCATCCACCATGATCTTCTCTTATCTAGATTATGATTTCTCCTCAAGGACACCAGGTCACCATAAATAGACAGGGAATGATCTATCTGTTCTGCTTTCTCTCATGTCTCCCATCCATTCCCTTCTTTTTGCTGCCACTGTCTACTGGCCTTCATTTCCTCTGGATGTTGGCAGTAACTTCCTAATTTGTCTATAATCTGTGGAATCAAGTCAGATCTTATCTGAAATCCTGGCTGTGACACCTAATTGCTGTGTGACCCAGGTCAAGTCAGTTGACGTCTGAGTCTGTTTTCATATTTGTAAAATATAGCTAGTCAATCAATGGTGGCTCTTTTTATTGTCTTAGCCATCCAAGCTCTCCCTAGGGTTATTTTTCTAAAACATTGATCTGACTATGTCTCTTCTCTCTTCAAAATCTGCCTTGGTCTCCCCTTCCTGTGGAATGAGGTCCAGACTTCTAAGCCTGGCATTTAAAAGCCCTATCTACGTCTTCAGCCTTATTGTCCACAGCTTCCACCCTTTTCCCCTTGTTACACATTCTCTTGCAGTAATATCAAGCTCCCTTTCAGTCTTTGAACAAATGCTGTGCTCTTCTCTTCCGGGTCTTCATATAAAGTGTGCGTGTATGTGTTTGTCATAAGTGAACTTTTACCTTTGTGTGTCTTAAATATGTAATATGTACCTATTCAAGACCCAAATTCTTTGACTATTTCTCTCGCCTCTATATGCCTGTAAATGTGGTTTGTGTGTGCCTGGGCATCTATTAGAGCATTTATTTGTCTGAGATGGTTTAGGAATTATTCCTTATTTATCACTGTTTTATAGTGTCTGGGAGCAGGTCCTCACTTTTTTCATCTTGGAATCACTTTGTCCGGTTCCTTCCCTTATATTTCTCTTTTTCCTGCATTTAGGAGGTAAGAAATAAATGGTTGTTAAATTGAACAACCCACTCACCCTGCAGGTCTCTAAATCTTCAGGGTAAGCTATGATGATACAGAGTCTCATTTTTATATAGTAAATATCTTTGTGTTTATTGACTCTACACGTGGCCATGAAGAGGGCATGTAATGCAGTCATGTTCAGTAACTACTTTGTCCTCCAGGAGGGCAGAAAGAAGAAAGAATTAGCTCGCCAGTTTTGGTCATAACAAGTATAAAAAAAATATGGTGGAGTGGATTTTGATGATGTACAGAGAAAAGAAAATGTCTGTTTTTACGGATTAAAATGAATTGAGCTCCATAACGCCTTGAGGAATTGAAGGCAGAGACTTTGTAGTCAGTGTTTCTGGGATTTTTATTTAGAAACACCATTGTTTATTATACCATGACCTTACACTAATCCTAAGGTAGGTTAATAGGTGTGACTTGAAAAGAGGTTCCATGGTCAAATAAGTTTGGGAAATAATTAGGTTAGAGATAGAATTTCGTATGTATTTTATCATATTGAGGCTCTTTGTGAATCTCTAAAAGAGAGCATATATATAAATGGGAGTTTTCCATATTTATTAGGAAATGGAATTATTTCGTAGTAGTACAATGTGGTGACCTAGCAGTTCATGGATATTCTTTGGGGAAACACTACTCCAACTTGATATTGATATCATCTGGGCACTGTATATTATTTTTCTTTACATCCACTAATAAGCAGCATATAATATGCATTATTATTTTTCCTCAACCAATTATTCAGAGATTTCTGACAGTGATGACACAATAAATATGCATTTCATATCCTTTATGAGTCCTTTATGTATCCCAAGTACATGGATTGCAGATTTGTAGTAAATATTCAGAGTCAAGCTCTCTACTAATTTATAGAAGACAAGAGAACTTTTTAAAATCATTTCCATCTTTATCTTCTTATCCTGAGTGGCACAGATTGTCTGTCTTCCAAGGCTCTGTGTAATTAAAAGAGAAGTTATGTGTTGAAACTGATGTCATAATAACAGTGAGGAAATTGCTTATTGGTATATAAAACAATTCCTCTTACTCTGAAATACATTAGACTGCAAAAGTTATTTAGCAGAGAGCCTAAAGACCTTCACTAGCTGGAATTTTCAGTAAACATGCTATTCTGGATAGCTGAGTTTTCTTGGTTGTTAGGATTGCAACTGTATGTTGAGGAATGTTTTAAATCCTAACCTGTTTTGGTGGAAATCTTTCTCAAATGTGTATCATGCTGCCTTGTCATCTTAAGTAGGGTACACTTAACGCAACTGAGGCTTCCTTGCAAGATTTAAATTCTCAGCATTATCGCCAAAGATTTTACTCAACGATAAACAGAGGAATGCCTAAGTCTATTGTGGTATGTCAAGACATTTGAACCAATATGAAATGTTTCCCAACAGCAGTGATTTTGAGTACCTTCTTTGTGCTGTTTGCTTCGTTTTGTCTTTTTTTTATCACTCTAGACAGCAGCTTTCATTCTGGTTCCCACCTTAGCCTCTTGTAGCTCTATTTTGCTCTCCCACTTTTATTATAAATTTTAGAAATTTATTTCTAAATTTCTGTACGCTGTTAAGCAGACAACCACACAATAGAACTTTTAAAAATGAGAGTGAATGTGAAATGAAGATGAGCCTAGGGTTCTGTGAGAAAAATGGACAGAGTATATATCTGCTTAACAGACTTTGGGCTTATTCCTACTTTTTTTCCTTTTAGTTTTAAAAAATGTTTGAGAGCTGTATTATTCAAATAAATTTAGTTAATATATTTAAACCAGAATCTTAATTCCGTTGTCCCATAACCTCTGACACTTAATTGACAAAGCATACAGCTTCTTTAAGGACCCAGGGCCCAGACCCTCCTCCCTCCTCCATTTTGACAGCAAGTCACTGCAGGCAGCTGCATGACTAGGACAGACATTAAAGGTCAAAGAATGTAAAATTCCCCTCCCCTAATCAACTCTCTTGGGACTCTGCTGAAACCCCATTATAACCAAATCTCATGGGCCTCTGTTAAACTTTATAAGTTGCCCTCCTTGGCACTCTTCCCTTCAGTGTTTGGGTGGAGTGCCTACTTTCATTTCCCAACTGGCTGCCATTGGAAACAATTTTCTCCTGTTATTTAAGTCTCTAATTTAAAAACTCATGGGTAATTTTCTGCCTGGCATGTTCTTTGGTCTTGGGGTTAGGTTGGAACAACTTTCATTCAAAAAATCTCAAAGAATTTCACAATTATAAAACCTTGGCCACATCCTGTGACGGAAAGGTAAATTATTACGACAATCATAGTGCTTTTTAGCCATTAAGAAACAAATGCATAAAGCAGTCAGATGAGTTTCCTGAGTTCATTCAGTGAAAACTTTGGAAAATAAGAAACGTCTGACTTTTGGTCAGTCTTTTTCTACTCCCAAATTGTTCCTCCTTGGTTGCCAAAGCTTAAATAAAGTAGTGGTTATTTTGTTATCAAAGGTAATCCCAGTTCGTGGACACACACTAATGTCAAATACTTTAAAAAATATCCCAAAACCCTACCACTTCTTCAGCAGGGATATCCCCTTTTCAAAGACTTGGCTATGCAGAATTCATAAAGGGTCACAGACTTTTGTTTATTGGAGAGAAATCAAATTTTAATGTTGAAAAATTTCCAATGCTGAGATGCTAAATTTCAACACTGAGGTACCATGCCAGTTTTGCTATATGGCCCTGGTACAGCAACTAAACAGGACAATAATTTAAAAAATTTAATGTTATAACATTATTTGTTGGTGGTGGTTAAGAACGATGATAATCAATAACTCTTTGAAAAATAACGTTATCATGATAATGGAAACAAGGTAATATCTAGAGCAATCAGAAGTGATAGAATTTATTCATATAAATCCACCCTGAATGAAGATACTTTCTTATTGCTGATACTACAAAGAGGTGGACTTGTATCTTTGGCACTGACTGCCCTTCCAGCATTTTTCCTATGTGCTGCACCTCCACTCTAAGCTTCTTTTCTGCTTTCTCTCTCTCTCTCTGCTCCTTCCCAGCATCAATGTGAGGACACAAGCCTCTTCTTCCTCTCAACTCCACCTCACCCTTGGCGTGTCCTATTTTCTTCTATTCAATGAAAGGAGGGCGGAGCTGTGCCTTCCCTAAGTCCTTGCTTCAGGCTCCACCTCCCACACCATCCACCACTGGGTGTGAACTAAACAGTTCTTACCCAGAAACTCCTTTTCCATCCTAGCAGCTGACCTTATGGTTCCTGGGGCGGAGCCATTTAATGGTAACACTTGCCACTTTGAAGTTTATGGCAGTTTTGTGCTTGTGGCACAGGAGAGTCAGCCTGTACCATTGTCCTTTGTCATAAAGACAGCATTAACAAACACTTTTCCTCTCCTCTGAGCTGGAACAATGCTAAAAGCACAGAAGTGTGACTTGTATGTATGTGGGGGGGGGAGCTTGTCACATCAAGCACACGAGTATTGTTTGTGAATTTACTACTTAGGAGCCTTGCTGTCGTTTTGGAAATTACCAGAGTGTTCAGCTCTGCTTCCTGCTCTTGTAGACCAGCATGATATTTGGCTCAAATCGAGCACTCCTCGTGAGTTGCCACACAAACATTGTCTGGTGTTGTCATTTCCTGGCAGTGAAAAATTATCCCACATTGACTCAGGAACCTCTCACAGTATCTCTTTTGTGGCAGCTAAATCAGTCCTCAGAAAGCATATGTATGTCTAGAGTCAATCTTTTGGAGAAGATGGGCAGAAACAAAGCCAATGTGATTTATCAGAAAGAACACCAAATACGGTCCTAGGAGCACACTATGCTATTTTCATAGAGAGGAACTGTCCCCCCTCCCACTCACCACTTCGCTTTCACAGCCATATATGTGCCTTACTGTCCCACTTCTCTACCTGACACCACAAAGTGGGAAGCTGGCAGCAGTTTGCTCCTTTTCCATAACCACTAACGAGCCTCGCCAAACAGCACCGTCTACTGGACACCACCATATACTCTCAGGAACACAACTAAAGAGCTTTCTTTCTAGATTTTTTCCACCGATGTGTACTGTGTTTTTAGACATAGTCCTAACATTTTAGGCTAGGTCTCAATTTCCCCACTTTTAAATGAACTTAGTAGTTCATTTATATTAGTGCATATAGTGTCATATTAGTGCAAAATATGTTTTTTTTCAGGTGTAAATTGGGAATAATTAATTTGACTTATTATTTTAGTTAATTCATTAAATATCCAACTAATACTTAGTTTACATCTACTCTGTGTATGTCTCGGCACTGGGTGCTCACCCTGAAGTCTTAATAACAGATTACGTATTGCTCAGGAAATTTGCATTTTAAAAAAGATTATATTTTTGTATGCTGTATGGCAGGGTCACATTTCATGATTTTTCCACATGAGTATCTCATTATTGCAGCACCATTTGTTGAACTGTTTTTTTTTTTTTTGGGGGGGGGGGAAGTGCATGGACTGGGAATCGAACCCAGGTCTCTAAAAAGATACTACATTTTAAATGACGTATTTTAAATGACAAATTCCTGACAATACTTGAGGGTACTTTTTAAAAAACTTAATTGTAAAATATAACATATATACAAAGCAAAGAAAGAAAGAAAGGAATGATTTTCGAAGCACACTTCAACAAGTAGTTACAGAATTGATCTCATATTTTGTCATGGGCTACCATGCCACCATCTCAGATATTTTCTTCTCACTGCTCCAAAGCACTGGAGGCTAGAAGGAATATTAATGTAAGGATTCAGCAGCCATACTCTTTTGTAAAATCTCATTTTCTCTGTTATACCTCCTCCTTCTCCTTAATTCTTCTCCCAATCTATAGGGGTGTAGTAGTTAGATTCAGCTGTCAACTTGGCCAGGTGAAGGCACCCAGTTCTGTTGCTGTGGACATGAGCCAATGGTACGGAAACCTCATCTGTTGCTCATTACATCTGCAGTTGGCTAGGAGGCATGCCTGCTGCAATGAATGATGTTTGATTTAATTAGCTAGTGCTTAAATGAGAGAGCTAAACGTAGCACAGCCCAAGTAGCTTGGCATATCTCATCTCAGCATGCCTCATCTCAGCACTTGCAGCTCAGCCCAGACTTTTGAAGATGCAGAAAGGAATCACCCCAGGGAAAGTTGTTGGAACCCAGAGGCCTGGAGAGAACAGCAGAGATCACCCTGTGCCTTCCCATGTAAAAAAGAACCTCAGTTGAAAGTTAGCTGTCTTTCCTCTGAAGAACTATATGTCAACTAAATAAATCCCCTTGTATTGAAAGTCAATCAGTCTCTGGTATGTTGCATTCTGGCAGCTAGCAAACTAGAACAAGGGGTCTTTGGGCAATGCCTGTTTCGACTCTTTCATATTGAAAGGGGTGTCCACATATTGATAGGGGACGAAATTAATTGATAATTAAGACTGATGAGAGTACTTTTTAAATAACAGGAATTTAAATGCAACAAGGGGACCAGAAATGAACATTTCCATTCAAACTTTACATTTTCTGAGGTCTAATTATGTTAGCAAATTTTTATTAATAAATCCTTACAGGGGACAGCACAATACTACCCAATTGTAATGCAATTATGTTAAAACACTGAATGAAGCTGCATGTGAGGTATAGGTTTTTTGTTTTTTTTGGTTTTTTTTCTTTCTATTATTGTTTTAATTCTTATTCTGTTGTCTTTTTATTTCTTTTTCTAAATCGATGCAAATGTACTAAGAAATGATGAATATGCAACTATGTGATGTTATTAAGAATTACTGATTGTACATGTAGAATGGAATGATTTCTAATTGTTTTGTTAATTCTTTTTTTAATTAATAAAAAAAAGAAAAAATAATAAATCCTTACAGGATACAAAGCATTAACCTTAAACACAAATATTATGCATTTTTACATAATTGATCCTCTACCTGGTTATTTTGTAGGTGAAGAAGGACCCAGACCCTTGAAACAGACATTTTTAACCCCCAGACACAAGAAACTGAATAAACCAAGCAGAAGGGGCTCAGAGCTCTCCTTAGGTTAAATGGACAGCTGAGGCGGTGATTACAGAGGCACTTCAGCTTTCTGCATCTCGCATTGCTTAGTATATACCTGGGAGAGATCCTTACCAATCCCAGGGTTCCCATGACACCCCCTTTGAAAACACTGCTCTCTCGGGCATTATATTTCTTTTTTTCTGTGTAATTTTTCTTTATTTACTGGAATCCCCACCAGGGCCCTTTCTCTCTCACACTTTCCCTCTTTAAGTGAAATAAAGACAAAAGTCTCTTTAACTTTACAGGTCTTGACATTCTATTTCTCCTCATACCTCCACTGTTAAACGGTTCCTGAATTTTTTGTGGCGTTCCCCTCAGCGATGAGTCTCAGTTGCCCAGCGTTAGCAGAAAATGCGATTCTGTGGGTCAAAACGTCACACTACCGGCTTTTGGATTGTTAAGGACTTTGAAAATGCCATAATTCGGCATATTAAATATTAAGCTATTACTTCAGACTCCCGAGCCATTGATTTAGATTATGCAAATTCGGTGGCGAGTGTTTCCATGGCGAAGACTAGAAGCCCCCCGGGCTGAGGGAAACAGCGTCACCATTAGCCCGTCGGGCCGCTGCTTTCACAAGCGTTCACTTGCTCTGAAGAATTTTGGAAATTGAGCTGAAGCGGAGATAAAGTAGTGCGCAAACAGGCGGAAACAAGAATAAACAGAGCGTGGCTGACAGAAACCGGGAGGGTGGAGAAAAGAAAGCTTGGTGAGCCAGGAGGAAAACCCAGGTAGGCGGTTGTGGGGAGCCCTCCTGAGCCTTTTCTCTCGCTCCGGGGTTTCTGCGGGCGCTCCCAGGGGCGCAGGAGGCAGCCCCTCAACACCGCTCTGGGGGCTGCCACTTCTCTCCTCACACCTCCGGAGAGCAGTGCCTTCTCGGGCCACAATTCCCAGAGATCCAAAAATAACTCCAGACGCGAGGAAAGGGGCCAAGGCGTGCGGCCTAGGGTGGCGCTTAGTCACACCCTTATCGCTTCAGGCCAGAACCCTGTAACCGCCGCCCAGCGCCAGCCTTTTATAACAAGTCCCTCGAGCCCCGCCCTAGCAACGTCTCCTAGCAACGGCTCGCCCTCGCGCTCCTTGGTGTTATCGGCCTCTGCCAGGCCTTCCTGTTCCCCTCCCCCAACCAGCGCGGCTACGACGCCGGATTACGTGAGTGGCCCTAGGGGGTGGGCGGGGCGATCGGGAGTTTAAGGGGTGGGGTGCTGGAAGGAGTGTCAACGTCATTCAGACGCGCCGGGCTGGTTGTAGCGCCCACTGCCCAGAGAGTCTCGAGATCCGGGGACTGGTGAAATGGCGGACTCTGCGGCTCTTGTGTGGCTTCGTGGCCCCGGCTTCGGGTACAAGGCGGTGCGGTGTACTGCGGCTGGGTACTCCGTATGGGATCTTATCCACAGCCACTGCCAAGATCGGGTGAGGTTCTCTGCCACTTGGAAGGGGAAAGAGGGGCCAAGGGGCAGGGCTGGATGTGGAGAGGGTTTGTCGGGGTTGCCTCTATTTTTTATAGTTTTCAGCTTTTGAGACCGAGTATTCCATAGTGTTAAGGTCCTTTAGGTTGAAACGGAGGCCTTCCTTTGTTTTTTTGTGGTGGTAGTTGTTGTTTTGCCTCTTCATAGAAGGAGAAAAAAATTCTTCGCTCACAGGCGTTTAGTCTACCTCTCAGCCACACACACACTTTGGGCCCCAGTTTTTTTCGTCTGTAAATGACGCAGTTGGATCAAATTTCCTTACATCTGTCCTACATTTATACATGATTATGTAACGTGCATTTTGTCCCCTGATTACACACCCCTGTAAACTCAACACCGGAGAAGTATGCCATATTTGAACCCAGGACTAAGGATTGTTGGTCAGGGGAATGGGTTCATCTGGCACTGGTCGGGATCTAGCACTCACATCTATGTGCAGTTGAGAGCATGGGTTCTTAGGGTGTGTCATTTAGCTGTTTTAACTAATTATTTGCTGGTCTCGTTTGACCATGCATATTTTTGAAATCTCTTGAAGACTTCTAAAATTGTTTGCGTGGTTTTACTTAATCCTTAAATAAGCAAGATTTTACCATTTTGTAAATGGTAAAAACCTGTTCAGTTATCTCGAAAATTTGATGGTCTCTCTCAATCTAATTTTAATTTTGGCAGTTTATCTAGTACTCTCTCGTTTTATAACCCACAGCTTATCCGTGCAAAGAAGGTAGGTGGTTTTTCAGCTTCACCATTTTTTTTCCTACACAGAAATCCAGATAAAAAAACTCAGCAGCACTATTTTTGGTCATCCGAATGGGAGATTTTTTTTTTTAAGTTGGATTTTAATGTCTCTGAAAATAAGTCTTCTGAGTGCAGTTTTCAACTTACTGACAACTGATTTAAAGTGAGGCCAAAAAAAAGATAGGATCTTAAATATACACGAGAAGTGTTGCAAATAACAATTTTTAAATACTGTAGGAAACAAGATGAGTTGATTGAGTCAGGTTCTTAAGAAATATAACTATAGCAAATATGAATAGAAACACAAAACTTATAAAAGGGCGTTTGATGAGATACTGGAACAAATAAGAATAGCTCAATTTCACACCTATGCTTTTTAGAACAAAGCTACACATCTGATGGAGTTAGCTCCCACTGAGAAGGTAAAAATCTCTCCTGCTGTTCGTCAGGTTGGGATAACAGACACAATAAAAAACGGCTGCAAAGTTAATAGGAAAACAGTATTTTTCCGTAGTACATGCTGCAGTGTTGAAATATATTGGGCCCCCTTGAGGGTCTACTTTTTTTTTGTATTATCATTTATTTCTTTGAAGGCCTACTTTTTTTACTAAGAAACCTTGGTCTTAAAATCATACCCGCTAGGAAATTTTGCTGTTTGAAACTAGTCAGCAAGACTGAAACATGCCACTCTTGCCTTGAGAATCTGTCATTCTAATTTGGAAAAACGCTCTTGATTTCCAACACAGGAATAGAGCTTCAAATTAGAAGCTTCTGAACACAACATTCCACACTTTGTGGTTCCCAAAGAAACAGCAGTCTGGATCCACAATCCAAATTTGATGACCTTTTTATACGCACACAGTCCTGCCTTTTTTTTTTTTTAAGCCTGTCAAACTATTGTTTCATTTATGTTTCACCTAAACTCTACTCTACCCTGAAACCTATAATATCTTTTCTCTGGTTGGTGAGTTACCGGTAAGCTCTCTGGTGTGCAGCTCTTCCTCCTTGCAGTTAGTCAGAACACTTGACTGTTGAACTGATGGTGGTTCAGCTGTTGCGCTAAGGCACATATAATACTCTTGAAGTGCTTTATAATACACAAATAGTTAAAAAAAAAAAAAAAGCAGTTAAATTGTAAATTTTCTTTGTTCTCTTTTCTCTTGATTGACAAGAATCTTATTTATTTATTTATTTTTGTATGCTGTATGGCGGGGTCGCATTTCATTCTTTTTCCATGTGAGCATTCTGTTATTGCAGCACCATTTATTGAATTTTTTGTTTGTTTTTGTTGGTTTCTTTTTTTGTTTGGGAGGTGCATGGGCCAGGAATCAAACCTGGGTCTCCCGCATGGCAGGCGAGAATTCTACCACTGAACTACCCTCGCACGCCCAGTTGACAAAAATCTTAAACAGAAAATGCAATTTTGTTGATTAGTTGTCTTTATTTAATAAAGCACTTCTATTAGAGATGATCCATGATATATAATCTGTCTTCACATTTATGTCCTTCAAAGTTATTTAGAATTTTGGAAATACCATACCCATTAGAAATATAAATATTAAAATAAACTGAAGTGGCTTTCCATTTATAAGACATTGAACAAATAGGAGGTGTTTACATGTCTTGTTTAATCTTTACAACAATTCTTTGAGGTAGACAGTATTTTACAGGCAAGAATAGTCTTTCCTGTTAATTATTTCATTGCATATAGCCGGAGCTGTCTTGCTCATCTCTCCTGCTATTATATTTGACTGGGAAAATGCCGATCAACTTAAATCCAACTCTCCATCTATTCTGCCCTTACGTCTGGGCAATAAAGGTGTCGGAGAAAAGGTAATCACACTGGTAGTCTCACTATAAATTCATAAACGTTAAAAACCTTAGTGGTGCTTGGCAGTTTTGTATTTCTCTAATCCAAAGTGAACTTTCACAGTGGATCACAGGACTGCTGAGAATGGCCCTCAGGGCAGCTGGAAAGAACTTGGGGCAGCTTAGAACCTTAGTTGATCTTCAGTAGCTTCTCTGATTGTCCCAGGGTACTACACACATGCAAAAAAAATTTTTAATGTGTACCATGGTGTGAAAAGGGTTAGTAGGCCCTGCTTAGTTTATCACCCTTTCATTCTCTTAGGTTTGTACTTTTACTTCTTCTTTTTAAATTTCCAATAGTTCTTCCTTCCTGAGGCCTGAACTTCTATTCATTGAGAAAATACAAACAGTAAGAAGAGAATTTCCTCATTCTCCCACCAAAACCTCTACTATGAACCATATACTCAACCCTCACTTCTGCTGTGGATGATTGTCATTGTTGTTTTACACTGCCCATTCCTTCACTTTTGCACAGTATCCTGTCCCTTCTAACTTACTAAAGAGCTTATTTTAACATTAGTTCTCGCTCCCTTGCATCTTTCAATGTTTTCTCTCTTCATTGGGTTTCTCTGGTGCAAACATGAGCCCACATCCCTTCCAGCCACCACCTTGTTTTCTCTGAACTTCTTAATAAAAATTCCTCTCCTTCTTTTGGGCAGGCCACGGTAGCTCAGAGACAGAGTTCTTGCCTGCCATGTCAGAGAACTGGGTTCAATTCGTGGTGCCTGCCCATGTAAAAAAAAAAATTCCTCTCCTTCTTGAGAACCCATTCTAATTAGGCTTTTGTCCTTCGCCAGAACAGTGCTCATCAGTGTTTTCTATATTGCTATATCCAGTGATGAGTTTCCAGTTTTCATCTCACATGTCTTGTCAGTGTTGGTTGACCATTCCACTCCTCCATTACAAACTTTTCTCACTCGTCCGGGTCATTACTCTCAGTTCTTTTTCTACCTCACTAACTTCTCCTTTTCAGTCTCTTTTGCTAGTTCCTCCTGATCAACTTGACCACTCAGCTTTGGAGTGGCCAGGTATTGGTCTTCTGGTCTTTCCTCACACACAGTTTCATCTCCTTATCTGGCTTTAAGTACCGTCAATATACTAACAGCTTTCAGATGTTAATCTCCAGCCCAGACCTCTTCCCCCAAACTCCAGACTTGTATATCTGTCAGCTTACTCAGCATCTGTACTTGGCTGTGTAATGGACATTTCAAACTACCATGTCCAAAATGGGACTGATTTTTCTTTAAAAGTTCCTTTTCAGTTTTCTCCATCATAGTAAATGGCAGCTCTATTCTACCATTGCTCAAACTAGATTTTTGGAATCATCCCTCATCCCTTATTCCTCAGTCGATTTCACAGTTCTCATCCAGGCAATTAGCAAATCCTGTTGCTTTTGCCTTTGGACTCTCACTGTTTCTCATCACCTTCTGCTACTACCACTCTGGTCCAAATATCCTTTGTTTCTCACCTGGGTTATCATAGTAGCTTTCTCACTGATTTTCCTGCATCTGTCTGACCCCCTTCTCTAATCTTATTTTCAGTTCAGCAACTGGAGTCACCCTTTTAAAAAAACAGACCATCTTATCTCACTTTTTTACTCAAAAGCTGACCATTGTTTTACGCAAAGCAAAATCTGAAGTCCTTACAATAGTTTATAAGGCCTTATCACTCTCTTTTTGTTTGCTTCTTTCCAGCTACATTAGTTATTTTGCTGTACCTTGTATTTGGATTGCTATTCCCCGAAGAGCCACATATCTTGTGCCCTCACCTTCTTTAATTCTCTGCTTAAATGTCGCTTGATCAGGAAGGCTCTTTTTTTTTTTAAACTTTTTTTTATTAATTAAAAAAAATTTAACAAAATCTTTAGATATCATTCCATTCTACATATACAATCAGTAATTCTTAATATCATCACATAGTTGCATAGTCATCATTTCTTAGTACATTTGCATTGATTTAGAAAAAGAAATAAAAAGACAACAGAAAAAGAAATAAAATGATAATAGAGGGAAAAAAAACTATACATACCATATCCCTTACCCCTCGCTTTCATTTACCACTATTTCAAACTGAATTTAACATTTGTTCCCTCTATTATTTATTTTTATTCCATATGTTCTACTCTTCTGTTGATATAGTAGCTGAAAGGAGCATCAGACATAAGCTCATATTCACAGAGTCTCATTGTGAAAGCTATATCATTGTTCAATCATTATCAAGAAACATGGCTACTGGAACACAGCACTATGTTTTCAGGCAATTCCCTCCAGCCTCTCCACTACATCTTGAACAACAAGGTGATATCTACTTAATGCATAAGAATAACCTCCAGGATAACCTCTCGACTCTGGAATCTCTCAGCCATTGACACTTTGTCTTATTTCACTCTTCCCCCTTTTGGTCGAGAAGGTTCTCTAAATCCCTTGATGTTAATTCTCAGCTCATTCTAGGGTTTTTCTCAGTCCTTTGATGCTGAGTCTCAGCTCATTCTAGGATCTTTGTCCCACGTTGCCAGGAAGGTCCACACCCCTGGGAGTCATGTAGGAAGACTCTTCTTGACTAACTTTATGAAAAAAAAGAAAGATTACCACTCCTATAGATATGTTCTATCCCCTTTACCCTGTTTATCTCCACTTGCCATAATATATAATTTGTTTATTTGTCTTCCCCCACTAGAATTTAAGCTCCATGAGGCAAGAACTGGGTTTTTTCCCGCAGATTTTTTAAGATATATTCACATACCATATATTCCATCCAAAGTACACAGTGTCTCACAGTGTCATCACTTAGTTGTGCAGTCATCATAACACTGAATTTTAGATCATTTTCATTGTTCCAAAGAGAAAAATAACAGATGAAAAGGAAACCACAAACACCCCATATCCCCTATCCCTCCCTATTATTGACCCCTAGTGCTTGTGCAGTATACTTATTACTGTTGATGAAGGAATATTAAAGTATTACTAAAGTCCATAGCTTGCAATGGATAATTTTTCACCATATACTGTAGATTGGGCACTCTCAAATATGTATTTTTTTTGACCATCACATAGTTGTGTATTCATCACCATGATCATCCTTAGAACATTTACATCACTCCAGAGAAAGAAAGAAAAAGAAGCCTATACTCCTTGCCCCTCCCTTTCATTGACCATTAGTATTACTATCTACTCAAATTTTCCCCCAATCCCCCATTATTTATTTATTTATTAAACTTGTTTATTGTAAAATATAACATGTATACAAAGTAAAGAAAGAAAATAATTTTTAAAGCATACTTCAACAAGTAATTTAAGAACAGATCCCAATGTTTGTCATGGACTACCATTCCACCATCTCACATCCCTCCTTTTAACTGCTCTAAAACACTAGAGGCCAAAAGGAACATGAATATAGTGATTTAGCAGCAATACTTGGTCTTTAAATCCATTATTTACTTATATCTCCTCCTCCTTCCTTAATCTCCCTCCCAATCTATAGAGATCTTTGGGCAATGCCCATTCTGACTTAACTTGAGTTGAGAAGGGGTGTCCACCCTAAAGGATAGGGGGATAAAAATTAATTGATAATCTTGGAGAAGCTGGTTCCTCTGAGTTTCAGAATTTATCTGACCTAGAACCTCTCCTGAAATTATGTGTTCCAGGAAGGCAAACCTAGTGCATGGAACCTTTATGGAGTCTCAGTCTAAGCCGTTGGTGTTCTTAAGAGTCAACAGGAGTGATGTTGATTGGGGTTTAACAAACCATGGCAATTAGCACTATCTAACTGAAGCTTGCACAAGAGTAGCCTCCAGAATAGCCTCTTGACTCCATTTGATCCCTCTTGGTCACTGATGCCTTATTTTATTACATTTCTTTTCCCTCTTTTGGTCAGGAAGGCATTGTCGATCCCACAGTGCCAGGGCCAGACTCATCCCTGGGAGTCTAGCCTCATGTTATAAGGGTGATTTTTACTCCTGAATGGCTCGTACCATGTAGCAGGGAGGGCAATGATTTTCCTTGCAGAGTCGGGCTTAACGAGAGGCCACTTTTGAGCAACAAATATTTATTTTTTTGTCCTTTTTTTAAATTTTTTTTTGTTGTGAAATATAACACATATGCAGAAAGGCAATAAATTTCTAAGTACATATTAACAAGTAGTTATAGAAAAGATTTTAAAGTTTGGTATGGGTTACAGTTTGTCCTTATTTTTTTACTCATTTGTCCATACCTGGATAAAAGGAGCATCAGCCACAAGGTTTTCACAATCACATCATCGCATTGTAAAAGCTATATAGTTATACAGTCATCTTCAAGAGTCAAGGCTACTGGAATACCATTCAGAAGTTTCAGGTACTTCCCTCCAGCCACTCCAATACACTATAAACTGAAAAAGGATACATATATAATGCATAAGAATAACCTCCAGGATAACCTCTCAACTCTCTTCGAACTCTGTCAGCCATTGAAACTTTATTTTGTCTCATTTCTTTCCCATCTTTTGGTCAAGAAGGCTTTCTCAGTCCCATGATGCTGGTCCTGACTCATCCTGGAAGTTCTGTCCCACGTTGCCAGGGAGATTTACACCCCTGAGTCATGTCCCATGTGGAGGGGAGGGTAGTGAGTTTACCTGCTGAGTTGGCTTCAAGAGAGAGAGGCCACATATGAGCAATAAAAGAGGTTCTCTGGGGGTGACTCTTTGGTATAATTAGAAGTAGGCTTAGCTTTTCCTTTGCAGGAATAAGTTTCATAGGGTCAAACCCCAAGTTCAAGGGATCCGTGCCTGTTGAATTGATTGTCCCTACTGCTTGCGAGAATATCAGGAATTCCCCAGATGGGGAAGCTTAATATTTCCTCCATTTAAGGACTTTGCTTTATTTACTGTAGTATTCCAACATCTGAAACCATATCTGACAAAGAGTAGGCAATATTTGTTGAATGAATGATTTCCTTTGAAATAGCTGTATGAGGTGGTTCAGAACTAACTGTTCATAGTTTCTGCTTCAGTAATGCATTTTTCTTTCCTGTTGATGTTTACATCTCTTTCCTCTTGATATTATAGATTTAATTGTGTACCTTTTCAGGTCCATGTAATTTTGAAGAATACTTTCCTGTTTTTTCTTATTTACAGCATCAGAAACTTGTTTAGAAACATACAATTTTTATTTCTTTTCTGAGAATTTTTGAAATATTATACAGAGAGGGTTTGGGAATGCTTGAGTTTCTGCAATAATTGGCTGTAACTCTGGGGGGAGCTAGCAGAACAAACAAGGACTGGCTTCCGGTTGGTCCTAAAAATGTTAAAGCTTATATAGGAGTATTAAAAACCCTAACCCTTTTATTGAAGTGGCTAAATGGAAGTACCTGAAACTGTTGAACTGTTTTCCAATGGCCTTGATTCTTGAAGATGATTGTATGACTATATTGCTTTTACTGTGTGACTGTTTGACTGTGAAAACTTTGTGACTGATTCTTCTTTTACCCAGGGTATGGACAGATGAGTAAAAAAAAAATAAGGACAAAAAATAAACAAATAATAAGTCGGGGATAAGGGGTTAAAAAAAATTGGGGTAGATTGCAATATTAGTGGTCAATGAGAGGGAGCGGTAGGGGGTATGGAATGTATGTGTTTTTTCTTTTTACTTTTTATTTCTTTTTCTGGAGTGATGGAAATGTTCTAAAAATGATCATGGTGATGAATACACAACTATGTATTGGTATTGTGAGCTATTGATTTTATACTTTGGATGGACTGTATTGTATGTGAGGATACCTCAATAAGAATATTTAAAAACAAACCAAAAACCCTACCCTTGTCTCCTCCTTTCCCTCTTCCTTATTCTCTCCCTCACCTTGTCAGGATGTATATTGTCAGTTTTAAATTGGCCATCCTTGGACCAGTCTTTTTTTTTTTTTTTTTTTTTTCTTGTACCATTGATATCCAACTTGATTTTATGTGTTTAAAAAGTCAGAGAAAATGGAACCTTCGGAGTTACTGGATCTGAGCCCTGTACAATTTTCTACCTTGACTGAGATTTCCTATTAGAAAAGAACAAAGAAGCAGTTTTTTTAATTAAAAAAAAATTGTAAGAAAGAAACGCAAACATCCTCAATATATGCTCATTCCGTCCTACATATATAATCAGTAATTCACAATATCATCACATAGTTGCATATTCATCATCATGATCATTTCTTAGAACATTTGCATCAGTTCAGAAAAAGAAATAAAAAGACAACAGAAAAATAAAACAAAAACAGAAAAAGGAAAAAAAAAGTTTACATACCATAACCCTTACCCCTCCCTTTCATTGATCACTAGCATTTCAAACTGAATTTATTTTAACATTTGTTCCCCCTATTATTTATTTTTATTCCATATGTTCTACTTGTCTGTTGACAAGGTAGATAGAAGGAGCATCAGACACAAGGTTTTCATAATCATGCAGTCACATTGTGAAAGCTATATCATTATACAATCATCATCAAGAAACATGGCTACTGGAACACAGCTCTACATTTTCAGGCAGTTCACTCTAGCCTTTCCATTACATCTTGGATAACAAGGTGATATCTATTTAATGCGTAAGACTAACCTCCAGGATAACCTCTTTACTCTGTTTGGAATCTCACAGCCATTGAAACTTTGTAAAGAAGCAGTTTTTACTTTTACCCCAAGGATTGAAGGTTCTTCTGTATATTGTGAGTAGGTTATTAGGAAAAAATTGCATCCAGAATGCATCATATGAAATGACTTTTTTTCTATTAGTGGTTTTAATTTCAACTCAACAAATATCAATTGAACACAAACTACTGTAACTGGGATAATAGAAAGATAATAAGTTAAGTCCTTTTGTGCAAGAAACTTGTATTGTCTCATAAAATACATTAAAAAAAAAATTTCTTTCTAGGATGTTCCAGTGGAATATTTCTTTGTAAAATGCAATGGAGCACTCATTAACAATGACGACGCAGTGCAACATGGAGCTCTTTATAGTCTGGAACCCAGACTTTGTGGTGGAAAAGGAGGTAGACATGAATGTTGACTACTGAGTTGTAATATGTCTGTAATCCTTAGCCATATGTGTCACATTAACAAACTCCTTATACCAGCCTTGTTTTGCCTTGTGAAGTCCTTTACTCTTCTAATTCTGAATATTTTCTCTTTTATTCTTTGGGAGGAAGAAATACTATATGATTTACTTCCCACCCTCTCCAACCATATAGCTCTTAGGCAGCCCAGGCTATATAACTTTGGGGAAGATTAGATGAAGAGAGATTAAAATAATGAAATCTCTTTCTGCTTTTATAAAAAATTTTGTCTAGTTATTGTAGTTCCAAGGGAGGTTTAAAGTCCGTGCTTATAGATTGGGATAGGTTAAGGTCCTGGTTGAAGTCACATATCTAAGAAGACAGAAAAGAAATGAAAACAGAATAATGACAGTTTTTGATATTTCTCCAGATACACTAACATGTAATCACTAAGCTTTCTCAAAATCTGCAGTGATTTGATATAGTTTTCAGAGAGTTGACATAATCAACCCACAGTTTGAAATTTTATCAGTAAGAATGAAGCATGTCAGAAGCTCCCAGTGGCAGCTTAAAATTACCTTTCCTTTTAAACTTTGCAAAATCTCACCATATAATTTTTCAGATTTTTTATCTGGGAATTCTGGAGTCTGGCCTTGGGTTAAGCCCTCTGAAATATCCTATGTAGGTACATTATTTCAGAAAGATGAAGGGCAAAAAACATTAGGGTGACTCAAATTTATTGAGTCTTCTACCTGCTACCTGGGTTAGAACCTTAAAAGAAAAAAAAGTGGAGCTTACCTTTAATCTTGTGATATAGCACTGTCTTCACAAATTTAGCTTTTATCCATCCTGGAATCCTTTTTAACCTGCATTGTCTGAATATATTTGCTCAGGGTTTGGATCTATGCTCCGAGCGCTCGGTGCTCAGATTGAGAAGACAACCAATCGAGAAGCTTGCCGGGATCTTAGTGGAAGGAGACTACGAGATGTCAATCATGAAAAAGCGTAAGTTCTTCACTTTATTTTTTTGAAGAAGGAAACATACTTTCCTATCCATATTAGAAATATAAACTTTAAATACTTATGCTCTGATTTACTATGTTACCAGATTTAACCTTTTCCATAACTTAATAATCATCTTTGAGTTTTAGTTAAGTCTGTTACAGTATGCCTATAAGCATGATACACCTTTCTAGGTAGCTGTCACAGTTTGAGCAAGAGTGCATTCAATTGTTTGGTGAAGGTGTTTATTTATGTATAATATATCACATGTATAATATATCCATTCAGTTACATCTCTTCTCCATCCCTAGAATGGCTGAATGGGTAAAACAGCAAGCTGAGCGAGAGGCTGAAAAGGAACAGAAGCGTCTGGAACGACTGCAGCGGAAGCTTGCAGAACCTAAACACTGCTTCACCAGCCCTGACTACCAGCAGCAGTGTCATGAAATGGCTGAGCGTCTGGAGGATTCCGTCCTCAAAGGTAAGAATGAGGATTATTTTATGTGGTCATCTGGGATCCTTGAAGCCACCTGTTGAGACTACACAAAGAGCAGGTCTTAAGGTTTTTTTTTGATAATGGGTCTCTTTGAGAATCTGATGAAAGCTGTGGAACCTCTCCCCTCAAAAGTGAACATATATTCACAGAATATTTGGCATGCTTAACCTTTGAATTCCATGCATCCATGGACCTCAGGTAAGAATGCTTTATGTGCTTCATGGGGATAAGCTGAATCTTTGGGAGGTATCCAGACCTCAACATATTTGCTTTCTGTTTTTTTTTTAAATGGTTTTAATGAGCACGATTCTCATTAACATTTTTTTAAGCATGCAGATATTGTGTTAGGTCTATTGTACAATTGAATAAGAAGGAATCTTTTGCATTAAAAACTTATATGAGATAATGGGGGAAAGACAAATGTTTACAAATAATAAATACAGATGATGAATAGTTAGGTTTGGAGAGAGCTAGGTATAAGTCTGTCAGCCTCAGAGTTAAAAATTGGACATAGGTGCCATAGTGTCCTGTTCTGAAAATCTGATTCCAGAACAAAAATGCTTATTATTTTAACTCTGTAAATTTGAGATTAATCTTATTTTAACCATATGACATTTTGATATCTTAGGGAATATAAATCAAGAGCTGTTTTATTGCTTTGCAGCTCTTTTTTGCAATCCAGATTTTAAATAGTTTCTTTAATTAGACTTAGTCCTGATATTAGAAACTGAGTTGTTAAAATTTCTGGTTAGGTATGCAGGCTGCCTCCAGCAAGATGGTGTCTGCAGAAATCAGTGAGAATCGGAAACGGCCTAACAAATCAAAAACAGGCAGAGGAATCAGTTCAGGGAAAAGGAAATGCTTTTGGTAAGTATATTTCATTTTCATTCCAAATCGTTAGTTTAGAAGATGGACATGACAAATCTGTCTGGTACAGCACATTTATAAATAATGTTTGATGAGAGTTCAGAAGTTTTCTGGGGGGCTGCCATCTTCAGGTTTCAGTGATTGTCACATTGTACACATTAGTGATGGTTTCTGTTATAAATGTCACTAATAGAATCTCGAGGGCAATTTTTTTCCTTTGGGTGAAAGATCATAAAATGAATTGCTTTGTACTTGAATTCTTTTTTGGTGTTGAAAAAGTCCAGTCAATAGACATTTGGGTAGTTTCCAGTTTGGGGTGATTATTAATAAAGCATAGGATTTTCTTTTGACCTTGTAATTTTAACTTCTGGTGGTTGAAATTAATGCACTATAGGGAAAACTTTAAGCAAAATCAGATTTTATTTTAGGGGTTTCACAATTTGAAAAAAATGGTCCCATTGAATTTTTTTTTAAGTTCTTCTGTTTATACCTCTGGAATATCTTTCTTAAACTTAAACCTGTACTCCATTGCAAACTAGCAGATACTTTTTTTTTTTTTTAGCATTTGTTCCCCCTATTATTTATTTTTATTCCATATGTTCTACTCGTTTCTTGACAAGGTAGATAAAAGGAGCATCAGACACAAGGTTTTCACAATCACATAGTCACATTGTGAAAGCTGTATCATTATTCAGTCATCCTCAAGAAACATGGCTACTGGAACACAGCTTTACATTTTCAGGCAGTTCCCTCCAGCCTCTCTATTATATCTTGAATAACAAGGTGATATCTACTTGATGCATAAGAATAACCTCCAGGATAACCTCTCGACTCTGTTTGGAATCTCTCAGCCATTGACACTGCCTCATTTCACTCTTCCCCCTTTTGGTCGAGAAGGTTTTCTCAATCCCTTGATGCTGAGTCTCAGCTCATTCTAGGATTTCTGTCCCACGTTGCCAGGAAGGTCCACACCCCGGGGAGTCATGTCCTACGTAGACAGGGGGAGGGTGGTGAGATTGCTTGTTGTGTTGGCTGGAGAGAGAGGCCACATCTGAGCAACAAAAGAGGCTCTCTTGAGGTGACTCTTAGGCCTAAATTTTAAGTAGACTTGACCTATCCTTTGTGGGGTTAAGTTTATATGAACAAACCCCAAGACTGGGGGCTCAGCCTATAACTAGCAGATACTTTTATCCACACAAAATCTGTTTCTTGGACAAATGCAATTCTTTTTTTTTTTTTCAGGTAGAAACTCTAAATAGTGTTAAAGTTTTCTGTTGCTTCTGATAGGTTGGGCATGGAAGCACTAGCAAATGCAGAAGGTTCCTGTTCTGAGAACTCAGATGATGACAGTGAAGAAGCACCTAGTACTTCAGGAATGAGCTTCCAGTTTCCAAAAAATGGCAGTGATGGTGTTGGAATGGAAGTTGAATTTCCCAGCGGTTCTCAAAGGGCTACATTATTGAGTACAGACTCTGGATTACCTGAAAAACTACAGACCCCAGTGATTGACTCCAGGATTGATATGTCAGAAGACTTGTGTGCTAAGCTGGATGAGACATCTACTGAGGAGCAGACAGAAAGGAAGATGCCTGTAGAAACAGAGGTGAACCAAGAGAAAAAGGAGACAGAGAGTAAAGAATCTATAGAAAATGAAGCAATTTGGGCCAGACTGAATGGAGAGGAAGAGACAAAAGAAATGACTAATGGGGAAAGAGTTAACAAGGTAGCATCTGGAGAATATAGGGAAAGCATCCCTATGGCCAAACTGGAAGAAAGCCAGTCAAACTCAGTAAGTAATCTGTGGGAGTAGATGCCTAATCAATTTCATTTCCGCAATAAATCATTGAAATGAAAATGTGCTTTTTTCTTTTAGCTGCTTAATAGAAAGGTTAAGTTGATGGTCAAATTTGGCTTGTCCCCCAAAAAACCTTAGATTATTTTAGTCCCAAAATTTATTCTAGTTTGCTACCAGATGGTGTCCTTAGTTTCATAGTTCATCAGTTCCAAATGATGCTTTTTACATTTTAACAACTCTGAAATCAGATGTGTATCAATTTCATATTGTAGCTTAATTGATATTTTTTATTATTTCTTAATGATACATAATGGGGTCCATTACAGTAGATGGCTTTTAAGATTTGATGCAGTGTGCTTTTTTCTATCACTAAATCTTTTTACACAGCTTTTCTTTCCCATGTGAGATACAGTTTAAACAATAATTGTCAGTTGGTTATGAAGATCTTTTCTATAGAAAAGGACTGGTTCTTTTAAAAAAAAAACTTTAATTAAATTTTAAGCCCTACAATCAGCCTTTTTAAAAAGTCGTTTTCATTGTGTATACCTTGCCTTGAATAGTTGGTTATTCATTACTTTGTGTATGACTTCCAGCAAAAATTTTTAATGTTCAGACTTTAATGATTTGATTTTTTAGTGAAGAAACCTGAACTGCTTGGTTTCCTTGATCCATCATTATTTGTTTAACTACCACCTACCCTGCCCCACAATAAATAAGCAAAAATAGATAGATTGCCCTTTCTAGGGAGGATGATGTCATTTTTTATGCTAGGGCATTTAATTTGACCCTCATACCATCTCTCCAATTATAAGCATGCAACTTTTATGTTGCTTTATCCTGATCAAAGTCTTGGGAAAATAAAGGAGCAATAAGACTTGATTTGACTTTTAACGTTTGTCCCTTTAACCATAGAAATCTTGTTCTTATTGCTATAATAGTAGCTGTTGTATTCAAAACTACTATACTCAGTTCTCCAAAGACGCTTAAATGGTGTTACTAGGATTTGGCTGAGAATAATGAAGCTAAGCTTCACTCCAGAAATCAAATAAAATTGCTTTTTTATTATTTAAGGAAAGTCAAATAGAAAGAGAATGAATCTGTTCCTAAGCTCTTAAATATTTAAAAACTAACTTGTGAGAGAATAAAGTATTGTTCTGTGAATGTATTTAAAAACAAACAAACCCTAAAGTGAACATTTTCATTCTTTGCAGAGCAACCATCATCAGAAGTATTTAATTTTGTCTTATAGTCTATAAAGGTAATTGGTGGAAGAGCAGTTGCTAGTCTGTTGATTAGCACTTGAATTTGTTGAGTTATGTAAGTGGGAACTCGGACAATCAGTTTTATTCAAGTAGAATGGAAAACATTTAATCGATTCATAAGTATGGGAATCTCATTAAAATTAAGCTTTTTAAGATCCTGTTCTTTTCTGTGGCAATAGTTTGGAGATAGGCTGGGTATATTTTCATGTTGGTATTTTTCCTGATTAAAAGATAAATGAAAAAAGTAATATTAACAGTCTTGTTCAGCAGCTTCTGATTCTGGATGACTTTTGTATTCTTTGCTTGTGCTTTTCAATTTTCTATATTGCACAATTAACTTAAAAGTTTGAAAAAAATCTTATTTAAAAAAAAGAAAAACTCGTTCAGGAATCCTGTATTTCTGTTACTGTTCTGAATCCTTGTTTATAAAAATATAAGCAAAAAAAAAAATTACATGTATTGAGAATGCATGCAGAATCACATTTAGACTATTAGAATTCAACAGCAAGATATGACAAATTGAAAATTACTTGAGAAATGGAATGTAGTTGACAGTTAAAGTCTTTTCTTGTAGGAAGGGAATATATTTTAATTATTTTCTTTTTTTTTTCCTTTAGGATATTGGTCAGGAAACTATAGATTTACTGGCATTCAGTTCTGCTGCAGAAATGGAGTTGCTGGGTTTAGATAAGCTCAAGTCTGAACTGATGGCCCTTGGACTGAAATGTGGGGGCACCCTGCAGGAGCGGGCAGCAAGACTCTTCTCTGTTAGAGGACTGGCAAAGGAACAGATAGACCCAGTTTTATTTGCCAAACCTTTGAAAGGGAAGAAGAAATGAATTTCATCAGAGCTGATTTCTTGTTTTTTGTAGTCTAGCACTTAATAGCCTACATAATCTTGGCCATTGTTCCTGTTGATATTAAAAGCTGACTTTTTCATGATGCAGTTCTATCTTTTTTACTATTACATTTATAAAATTAATTTGTAAAACAATCTGGGCCTTTGTTTTCTTTGTGAGAGGTTTTAGATAAATTTAATTTCTTTAATAAATATAAAGCTATTCATAGTTTTGGTTTCATCTTGTGTAATTTTGGTAAGTTGTATTTTCAAGGAATTTATTCACTTCATGTAAGTTGAGTTTGTGGACAGAGATTATTCATAGCAGTCCTTCATATCTTTTTAATGTCTGTAGGGGCTGGAGTAAAAACCTCTTTTTTCATTGTGATGCGAGTAATTTCTGTTCTGTTTTTCTTGACCATTCCAGCTAGCAGTTTATAAATGTGTTGATCTTTTCAAAAAAGGAAAACTTTTGGCTTTGTTAATTCAATTTTATTTTATTTTTGTTTCATTGGTTTCTGTGTATATCTTTATTATTCCTTTTCTTCTGCTTAGTTTGGATTTACTTTGTTCTTTTTTCTTTAGCCTAAGAATCTTATTAGGTCATTGAGTTTAGAACTTTTTTCTAATATAAATAAAGCTATAAATTTCCCTTTAAGCACTGTTTTAGCTGTGTCTCAAAAATTTTAATATACTATAATCTCCTTTATCATTCAGTTTTTAAATATTTTCTCATTTCCTTTGTATATCCTTCTTTGATCCATGGATTATATTTGTTTTTTTCCCCCTCCTAAATATGTTGTTAGGACATTATCTTTATTTGTCTCTTTAACTTTACTGAAACTTGTTTTTGGCTCCAATATGTTATATGTCTTGGTGAATGTATCATGTACACTTGACATTTGAAGAGCATATGTATTCTGAGTTTTTGGATAAATATGTTCTGTAATATCAGTTAGGTTGGGTGGTTGGTAGTGTTGTTTAGATCTTTTATATCTTGACTATTTTTTTGTTTATTTCTATCAGTTGCTAAGAAAGGGGTGTTTAGATCTTCAATAATTGTAGAACTGTTTTTCTCTTTAATTTTATCAGTTTTTGCGTCATATTTTGAAGGTCTGTTATTAGATACATTTTATCCTCTTAGTGAATTGACTGTTTTATCGATCTGAAATGTTCTTCTTTATCTCTGGTAATACTTATTGGCTTAAAGTCTACTTTATCTGATGTTAATAGAGAGCCACTCCAGCTTTTTTATGCTTATTGTTTCCATAGTATACCTTTTCCTAGTTATATACTTTCTACCTATCTGTCTTTATATATAGTATGGCTTTTTCTGTAGACAGCATATAAGTGGGTCCTTCATTTTATTCATCCTGACAATCTCTACCTTTTACAGTGTTTATTTAATCTGTTAACATTAAATATAATTATTGACATGGTTGGATTTAGGTCAATCATTTTACTATTTTTCTGTTTGGATTAGTTGATTATTTTAGAATTACGTTTTAATTTATCTATTGGGGTTTTTTTTAGCTATACTCTGTTTAATTTTTTAAGTGGATTATTTAGGAATTACAACATACATTTAAAATTTTTCAGTCTATCTAGAATTAATATTGTATGACTTAATGTAAAAATCTTTTATATTTACCATTTCTGATGCTCTTCATTCCTTCTTGAAGATCTGAGTTTCCATCTGGTATTATTTCTTTCAGCCTGAAGAACTTCTTTTAGCATTGTTTATAGCTCTTGTCTATTGGTGATAAATTCTCCTGTTTTTCTTTTTTTCTTTTCATCACTTTAAAGGTCATGTTCCACTGTCTTCTAGCCACCACTGTTTCTGATGACAAGTCAGGGATTATTCAAATTTTTGTTCCCTTTTATATAATGTCTTTTTTATTTGTTTTCAGGTGTGCCTAGGTGTGTATTTATCCTGTTTGAGGTTCGTTGAACTTCTAGGATTTGTAAATTTATACCATCAGTCAAATTTGGGAAAATTTCAGTCATTATTTCTTCAAATATTTTTCCTGCTCCATTTTTTTCTCTCCTCTCCTGGAACTTCAGTTACAAATATGTTAAACTCTATTTAGTCCCTTAAGTTTCTAACTACTCTGTTCTCTTTTTTTTTTTACATGAGCAGGCACCGGGAATCGAACTCGGGTCCTCTGGCATGGCAGGCAAGCATTCTTGCCTGCTGAGCCACCATGGCCCTGTTCTCTTCTTTTTTTTTTTTTTTTTTTTTTTTTGTCCCCTGAAATTCTTTTTTTTCAGATTATATAATTTTTATAATACATCTTAAATGTCACTGATTTTCTGTCATTTCCATTCTAAGCCCATTGAAGGAATTTATTTACTTAAAAATATTTTTATTGATAAAAATTAACAAATATACAAACATTCTTAACATACAAACATTACATACATGGTGTACAAAGACTCACAATATCATCACATAGTTGTGTATTCATTACCACAATCAATTTTTTGAACATCTGCATCACTCTAGAAAAAGAAAAAAGAAAAAATTCATACACACCATATCTTTTAACCCTCTCATTGACCCATCTACCCATTTTATTTTAACCTTTGTTCCCCCTACTACTTGTTTATTTTTTATCCATATTTTTTACTCATCTGCCCATATCCTAGATAAAAGGAGCGAGCGCATCAGACAAAGTTTTCCCAGTCACACAGTCACATTGTAAAAGCTATATCATTATATAATCATCTTCAAGAAACAAGGTTACTGGACCATGTTTCCTGATGATGATTGAACAATGATATAGCTTTCACAATGAGACTCTCTGAATGTGAAAACATTATGTCTGATGCTCCTATTAGCTACTATATCAACAGAAGAGTAGAACATATGGAATAAAAATAACGGGGAACAGATGTTAAATTCAGTTTGAAATAGTGGTAGGTGAAGGCGAGGAGTAAGGGGTATGGTACATAGAGGTTTTTTTTTTTCTTTCTCTATTTTCGTTCTATTTCTTTCTCTATTGTCTTTATTTTTCTAAATTGATGCAAATGTACTAAGAAATGATGAATATGCAACTATGTGATGATATTAAGAATTACTGATTGTATATGTAGAATGGAATGATTTCTAAATGTTTTGTTAATTTTTTTTTTTATTAACGGAAAGAAAAAAAAAAGAACACAACATTTAGAAATCATACCATTCTACATATGCACTCAGTAATTCTTAACATCATCACATAGATGCATGATCATCGTTTCTTAGTACATTTGCATCGGTTTAGAGGAACTAGCAACACAACAGAAAAAGATATAAAATGTTAATATAGAGAAAAGAAATAAAAGTAGTAATAATAGTAAAAAAAAAAAAAAAAAAAAACCCTAAAGCTCAGATGCAGCTTCATTCAGTGTTTTAACATGATTACTTTACAATTAGAATTTTCTTAATAATAATTAAAAAAAAGGCTACTGGAACACAGCTCTACACTTTCAGGTACTTCCCTCTAGCCACTCCAATATACCATAAACTAAAAAGGTGATAGCTATATAATGTGTAAGAATAGCCTGGTCCAGAATAACTTTGCAACTGAAATCTCTCAGCCATTGAAACTTGATTTTTTTCTCATTTCTCTCTTCCCCCTTTTGGTCAAGAAGGTTTTTGCAGTCCCTTGATGCTGGGTCTTGTTTCATCCCAGAATTTCTGTCCCATGTTGCCAGGGAGATTTATACCCCTGGGAGTCATGTCCCACGTAGAGGGAAGGGGCTGACTTGCTGTGTCAGCTTAGAGAGGCCACATCTGAGCAACAAATGAGGTTCTCAGGGGGTGACTCTTAGGCATAATTACAAGTAGGCTTAGCCTATCCTTTGCAGAAATAAGTTTCATAGGGACAAACCCCAAGATTGAGGGCTCTTTTCATTCATTGCAAGCATAATTTCTTTTATGTCCTTGAGTATAATCACAATAGCTGCTTTAAAGTGCTCATCTGCTAATTCCAACATTGAATCATCTCAGGGTCAGTCTTTGTTGATTCTCTTTTCTCTTGAGAATAGATCTCATTTTTCTGATTTTTCACATGTCAAATAGTTTTGGATTGGTTGCATGCGTGGTTCAGTGGTAGAATGCTTGCTTTCCATGTGGGAAACCCGGTTCAATTCCTGGACAGTGCACTGCTCCTCCCCCCCAAAAATAGTTTTGGATTGTATTTTAGACATTGAAATAAGTTGTAGAGATTGTACTGTTATGTGCCTCTGAGAGTGTTATCTCCCCCCACCCCACCCCCACATTTTAGCAGGTTCTTAAGCTTAGCTGGACTCTTGTCTTCAAACTCTGTTGTCTTCTCGGGTGGGCAGCAACCCAAATCTCAGTTCAGTTCTTTTAGGCCTAGTCACGCTGCTTGTAGTCTGCTTTCCTCTTGGGTGGTTCCAGGAGCTGAGTTTTACAGAATTGTTGACTTACTCTATTCTGGCTCTCTTCCTTCCAAGACCTCCTCCCTCACTTTCCTACATTTGTGATTTGTCTCATCTCAGTTCTGATTTCTCAAACCAGCAAAATGGCAATTTTTCTGTCAGAGTTCAGAGTGCAGAGTAGGGGCTAAAAGCTGTGAAAATGGAACACTTGTCCAGTGTTGATCCCTTCTTCCAAATCTTAACTCCCCTCAAGTGTCTGCCTGTTTCCGATTGCTCTCCAGTATATTCAGATAGTAGTTTACATTTTATCTAGAGTCTATAGTTCTTAACTACAGGCAGGTTGGTCCAAAAAGTGCTGTGCAGCCATACCAAAAGCAGAATGTCTTATACTGAATTATAAGATAATGCATATATTTTGAGTTGTGAAGGTATATTTTAATTTGGTAAAATTGTTCATACTCTTGTATCTACATGCACATATGCACACAGATACAATAATATATTAGTTCAGGAGTTCTTACCCCCATGGAAAGGTGTCTATAAAACTTCATGCACAATTTGTATGTAAGTGCATTTCTGAGAATGAAGCATTTTAGTATCGTGGTCAAGCACTTGGATTCTGGAGACAAATCTCATTCATTTCTTAGCTTATGCCACTTGACTAGCTATGTGGCTTAAGAGAAATTATGTAACCTCTCTTGGAATCCGTCTGTTCAGCTGTAAGAAGAATAAATAGTAGGAGTAATGGTTAAGTTACTGTAAAGATTACAAGAGGTATACATATAAAGTGCTAAATTGCACAGTACTTAGACACTCATTTAGGTATTGTTTTTATTATCTGATTTTCAAAAGGTGTTCTCAAACAGGACAAAGTCACTGCCATAATTCTCTTCTGAGTACTAAAAGGAACACTTTAATACAGAAGTGTGGATAGCACACAGAAAACAGGTGTTTAATGAAATGTCTTGGGCAGTACTGGACAGTAAATAGCCATCTGCGAAACCAAATGACTATGATCATAGGGCTTAAAGTCTTAGAGAAGGGAAAAAATTTTTGTTATCCTAAATGATGCTGCAATTTTCACCAGCTAGCTCCTGATCCAGGCAGGTGGGAATTTGCAAAAGGGAATTAATTAATGTGCCCAATATCTGACATAACCTTTCTGAGAGTGGTATATATTTTGTATTGGATCTTTAAAATGTCTATAGAAATAGATCACTAAAGTTTCAAAATTTAAGTGTGCTTTATTTTCTTCATTTTTTTCAAGAACATTTGTAACTTTGTTTAATAGTGATGGAAAAAGAGAAATCACTCTTTTTCCTAGTCTCCACTAATTGCTATCATTTATTTGCTCTGTCTGAACTCCCACACACACCTTTTTTTTTATAATGTTTCAAATTTTTGTTTGGGCCCAAATTAATGTTTAAGTATCATTCTGCTATATACATAGTCTGGCCAATTATTTAGTTCCTTATTTTATTCTCTCTTTGTCTTCTCCTGATATTCTTAATGTAATTTTTTTCTTTTCTTTTCTTTTTTAATAAATGGATATGGTTTGTGCACTTTTTGAACCCTCATTTGTCTCTAGCAGTGTTTTCCTGTGCCCTGACATATGTAATTCCTTGCTTGACTTGCAGTCTTTCCTCTTCAAAACAATAGCTATTTGCTATTGCCTTCTGGCATATAGTATTATAGAAGAGAAACTTTATTCCTGTTTTTTAGTTTTTCTTTTTTTATTGTGTACAACCTGAGTGTTTCTTCCTAGACGTGTGTGTATTATTTCTTTATCCTTAAAATTTTTAAAATGTCACCAGGATATTTCCTGGTATGGTCTCTTTATTAATATTTCTAACTATTTAATCTTAAAATAAACCTTTTTATTTGAGGTTGTTACTTATTTGATTATTGCTTTTATTCTGTGCTCTGTTCTCATGGAACGTGATTTTTTGCAGCATCCGATCTACTGTTAACCATTCCTGCTGTGTTTGTCAATTCAGCAATTAAGTTTTTCCAGCAGAAAATCTTTTCAGTCTCAGATTAGTTCCTCTTCATGGTTGCTTCTTTCTATTTTATAAATGTATTCTCTTGATTCAGTGTGCTTATCTAAATTTCTCCTGTTTCTCTTTTATAGGGATTCATGTCCTCTTATCCCTCATGCTGACTGCTTTCTTTTCAATTATTCAATGTTTTAATATGTCTATGTATGCATTAATTTGAGTCTGTTAAAATGGGATTAGATATACATCTGATTTACTGGGGAAGGACTCAGGAGAAGGCAAGAGGAGTCTTCAGCCTTTGGTGCAGGTTTGATGCCCATGGAAGGAGAGAGGGAAGAAAGGGTTAGGTACGAAGAGTTCCAGAACGGTTCAGTCAGATCAATGGGGAGTCCTTAAGCCAAAGATGCCTATTGGAGGAGTCTGGCCAACTTGCTGAAAGAGCCTGCCTTAATATCTGCTCAGTCACTGACTGGAAAGAGCTCTCTCTTCTGCGCAGAACACTGACTTCCACTTCCCATCCTGTCACCTTCGGGAAGAATCTCCTGTTCACTGGAAAATTCAAGATGGGAGCTCTGCATACCTCTTCTACTGTTTCCACTTTTCTGTATGAAGAGAAATCTTTATTATTTGACTAATTGTATATTATGGTTTTTAAAAAAAATTAACCATCACAAATTATAGATTTGACTACTCTGCCTGCTTCTAGGAAGGCTTAGAAATCATAACAGTGGAGGGGGAGTAACTTAAGTATTCATAATAACCAAAATGTGGAAACAATCCAAACGACCATCAACTGATGAATGGATGAACAGAAAGTGGTATATACATGTAATGGAATATTATTCAGCAAGAAAAAGAGTTAAATACTAGAACATGGATGAAACTTGAAAACATGGTAAATAAAAGAAGCTAGTTAGAAAAGACCACATATTGCATAATTCTATTTATAGGAGGTATCCAGAATAGGCAAATCTATAGAAACAAATTAGATTAAACTGATTGTGTAGGGCTGCAAAGTGTGGGAGAAATGGGAATGGGGTGTGACTGCTAATGGGCCACAGAATTTTTTCTTCTAAAATTACATGATGGGATATACAGCCTGGCAAACAGGTACTAATAAAAGCATGTTGAGAAGATGGTGGCTTAGTAAGACGCGCGGATCTTAGTTCCTCCTCCAGAGCAGCTACTAGGGGAGTAGAAACGATACAGAACAGCTCCCAGAGCCATGACAGAGATCAAAAAGACAGTGTACCCCATCCTGGAACGGCTGACTGGCTGAGAGAATCCGCTCCGGTGAGATCTCCGAGGGGCGCGGGGTTCCCCGGGCGGGGCGGCAAGCGGCCGGAGTCCCTCACTTCCTCTTTCCTGGGCCAGCTGGCTGAATTGGGCAGGCGGTCCCCTCAAGCTGCGGCGGCTGGTGCCCCCACCACATGCAGCCCCCCGGACCAACTGAGAGAATTGGAACGGAAATCCCCAGGCCACGGAGAACAGTGACCGGGGGGGTCCCTTCCAAACACGTGATGCCCCGGTCCGGCTGGAAACGGTGCACTCTCCCGGGCCACGGCGGCTGGCGCCCTCCCGCCACGCTTGGCACCCCGGGCCGACTAGGAAATTCGGACGGGCGCTCTCACGGGCTGCGGCGGCCGGCGACCCTCCCCGCGTTTGGACCCCTGGGCCAGCTGGCACTCTTCCAAGCCGCTTCGGCTGGCGAATCCCCCCACGACGAGAGTTTTCCAAAGTTAAAGGACCCACAGCACCTTTTACTGGTAGGACCCGCAGACAAATGTGTGCCACGAGCGCCACCTACTGGGCAGGATAAGAAAAACAGAACCCAGAGATTTCACAGAAAAATCTTTCAACCTGTTGGGTCCAACACCCAGGGAAATCTGACTAAATGCCCAGACGCCAGCAGAAGATAACGGATCACGCTCAAAAAATTGAAAATATGGCCCAGTCAAAGGAATAAACCAATAGTTCAAATGAGATACAGGAGCTGAGACAACTAATGCTGAATATACGAACAGAAATGGAAAACCTCTTCAAAAATGAAATCGATAAATTGAGGGAGGACATGAAGAAGACATGGGCTGAACAAAAAGAAGAAATAGAAAAACTGAAAAAACAAATCACAGAACTTATGGAAGTGAAGGATAAAGTAGAAAAGATGGAAAAAACAATGGATACCTACAATGATAGATTTAAAGAGACAGAAGATAGAATTAGTGATTTGGAGGATGGAACATCTGAATTCCAAAAAGAAACAGAAACTATCGGGAAAAGAATGGAAAAATTTGAACAGGGGATCAGGGAACTGAATGACAATATGAAGCGCACAAATATACGTGTTGTGGGTGTCCCAGAAGGAGAAGAGAAGGGAATAGGAGGAGGAAAACTAATGGAAGAAATTATCACTGAAAATTTCCCAACTCTTATGAAAGACCTAAAATTACAGATCCAAGAAGTGCAGCGCACCCCAAAGAGATTAGACCCAAATAGGCATTCTCCAAGACACTTACTAGTTAGAATGTCAGCGGTCAAAGAGAAAGAGAGGATCTTGAAAGCAGCAAGAGAAAAACAATCCATCACATACAAAGGAAACCCAATAAGACTATGTGTAGATTTCTCAGCAGAAACCATGGAAGCTAGAAGACAGTGGGATGATATATTTAAATTACTAAAAGAGAAAAACTGCCAACCAAGACTCCTACATCCAGCAAAATTGTCCTTCAAAAATGAGGGAGAAATTAAAACATTCTCAGACAAAAAGTCACTGAGAGAATTTGTGACCAAGAGACCAGCTCTGCAAGAAATACTAAAGGGAGCACTAGAGAGGTATGGAGAAGAGTGTAGAAAGAAGGAAAATCAGATATGATATATATAATACAAAAGGCAAAATGGTAGAGGAAAATATTATCCAAACAGTAATAACACTAAATGTTAATGGACTGAATTCCCCAATCAAAAGACATAGAATGGCAGAATGGATTAAAAAACAGGATCCTTCCATATGCTGTCTACAGAAACACATCTTAGACCCAAAGATAAACATAGGTTGAAAGTGAAAGGTTGGGAAAAGATATTTCATGCAAATAACAACCAGAAAAGAGCAGGAGTGGCTATACTAATATCCAACAAATTAGACTTCAAATGTAAAACAGTTAAAAGAGACAAAGAAGGACACTATCTACTAATAAAAGGAACAATTAAACAAGAAGACATAACAATTATAAATATTTATGCACCAAACCAGAATGCCCCAAAATATGTGAGGAATACACTGCAAACACTGAAAAGGGAAATAGACACATATACCATAATAGTTGGAGACTTCAATTCACCACTCTCATCAATGGACAGAACATCTAGACAGAGGATCAATAAAGAAATAGAGAATCTGAATATTACTACAAATGAGCTAGACTTAACAGACATTTATAGGACATTACATCCCACAACAGCAGGATACACCTTTTTCTCAAGTGCTCATGGATCATTCTCAAAGATAGACCATATGCTGGGTCACAAAGCAAGTCTTAACAAATTGAAAAAGATTGAAATCATACACAACACTTTCTCGGATCATAAAGGAATGAAGTTGGAAATCAATAATAGGTGGAGTGCCAGAAAATTCACAAATACATGGAGGCTCAACAACACACTCTTAAACAACGAGTGGGTCAAAGAAGAAATTGCAAGAGAAATTAGTAAATACCTCGAGGCAAATGAAAATGAAAACACAACATATCAAAACTTATGGGACGCAGCAAAGGCAGTGCTAAGAGGGAAATTTATTGCCCTAAATGCCTATATCAGAAAAGAAGAAAAGGCAAAAATGCAGGAATTAACTGTCCACTTGGAAGAACTGGAGAAAGAACAGCAAATGAACCCCAAAGCAAGCAAAAGGAAAGAAATAACAAAGATTAGAGCAGAAATAAATGAAATTGAAAACATGAAAACAATAGAGAAAATCAATAAGACCAGAAGTTGGGTCTATGAGAAAATCAATAAGATTGATGGGCCCTTAGCAAGATTGACAAAAAGAAGAAGACAGAGGATGCAAATAAATAAGATCAGAAATGGAAGAGGAGACATAACCACTGACCTCACAGAAATAAAGGAGGTAATAACAGGATACTATGAACAACTTTACGCTAATAAATACAACAATTTAGAGGAAATGGACGGGTTCCTGGAAAGACATGAACAACCAACTTTGACTCAAGAAGACATAGATGACCTCAACAAACCAATCACAAGTAAAGAAATTGAATTAGTCATTCAAAAGCTCCCTAAAAAGAAAAGTCCAGGACCAGACGGCTTCACATGTGAATTCTATCAAACATTCCAGAAAGAATTAGTACCAACTCTCCTCAAACTCTTCAAAAAAATCAAAGTGGAGGGAAAACTACCTAATTCTTTCTATGAAGCCGACATCACCCTCATACCAAAACCAGGCAAAGATATTACAAAAAAAGAAAACTACAGACCAATCTCTCTAATGAATATAGATGCAAAAATCCTCAATAAAATTCTAGCAAATCATATCCAACAACACATTAAAAGAATTATACATCATGACCAAGTAGGATTCATCCCAGGTATGCAAGGATGGTTCAACATAAGAAAATCAATTAATGTAATACACCATATCAACAAATCAAAGCAGAAAAATCACATGATCATCTCAATTGATGCAGAGAAGGCATTTGACAAGATTCAACATCCTTTCCTGTTGAAAACACTTCAAAAGATAGGAATACAAGGGAACTTCCTTAAAATGATAGAGGGAATATATGAAAAACCCACAGCTAATATCATCCTCAATGGGGAAAAATACTTTCCCCCTAAGATCAGGAACAAGACAAGGATGTCCACTATCACCACTATTATTCAACATTGTGTTGGAGGTTCTAGCCAAAGCAATTAGACAAGAAAAAGAAATACAAGGCATCAAGCTTGGAAAGGAAGAAGTAAAACTATCACTGTTTGCAGATGATATGATACTATACGTCGAAAACCCGGAAAAATCCACAACAAAACTACTAGAGCTAATAAATGAGTACAGCAAAGTAGCAGGTTACAAGATCAACATTCAAAAATCTGTAGCATTTCTATACACTAGTAATGAACAAGCTGAGGGGGAAATCAAGAAACGAATCCCATTTACAATTGCAACTAAAAGAATAAAATACCTAGGAATAAATTTAACTAAAGAGACAAAAACCCATATAAAGAAAACTACAAAAGACTGTTAAAAGAAATCACAGAAGACCTAAATAGATGGAAGGGCATACCATGTTCATGGATTGGAAGACTAAATATAGTTAAGATGTCAATCCTACCTAAATTGATTTACAGATTCAATGCAATACCAATCAAAATCCCAACAACTTATTTTTCAGAAATAGAAAAACCAATAGGCAAATTTATCTGGAAGGGCAGGGTGCCCCAAATTGCTAAAAACATCTTGAGGAAAAAAAACAAAGCTGGAGGTCTCGCACTGCTGGACTTTAAGGCATATTATGAAGCCACAGTGGTCAAAACAGCATGGTATTGGCATAAAGATAGATATATCGACCAATGGAATTGAATAGAGTGCTCAGATATAGACCCTCTCATCTATGGACATTTGATCTTTGATAAGGCAGTCAAGCCAACTCACCTGGGACAGAACAGTCTCTTCAATAAATGGTGCCTAGAGAACTGGATATCCATATGCAAAAGAATGAAAGAAGACCCATATCTTACACCCTATACAAAAGTTAACTCAAAATGGATCAAAGATCTAAACATTAGGTCTAAGACCATAAAACAGTTAGAGGAAAATGTAGGGAGATATCTTATGAATCTTACAACTGGAGGTGGTTTTATGGACCTTAAACCTAAAGCAAGAACACTGAAGAAGGAAATAAATAAATGGGAGCTCCTCAAAATTAAACACTTTTGTGCATCAAAGAACTTCATCAAGAAAGTAGAAAGACAGCCTACACAATGGGAGACAATATTTGGAAATGACATATCAGATAAAGGTCTAGTATCCAGAATTTATAAAGAGATTGTTCAACTCAACAACAACAAAAAGCCAACCCAATTACAAAATGGGAAAAAGACTTGAACAGACACCTATCAGAAGAGGAAATACAAATGGCCAAAAGGCACATGAAGAGATGCTAAATGTCCCTGGCCATTAGAGAAATGCAAATCAAAACCACAATGAGATATCATCTCACACCCACAAGAATGGCCATTATCAACAAAACAGAAAATGACAAGTGCTGGAGAGGATGCGGAGAAAGAGGCACACTTATCCACTGTTGGTGGGAACGTCAAATGGTGCAACCACTGTGGAAGGCAGTTTGGCGGTTCCTCAAAAAGCTGAATATAGAATTGCCATACAACCCAGAAATACCATTGCTGGGTATCTCCTCAAAGGACTTAAGGGCAAAGACACAAACGGACATTTGCACACCAATTTTTATAGCAGCGTTATTTACAATTGCAAAGAGATGGAAACAGCCAAAATGTCCATCAACAGACGAGTGGCTAAACAAACTGTGGTATATACATACGATGGAATATTATGCAGCTTTGAGACAGGATAAACTTATGAAGCATGTAATAACATGGAGGAACCTAGAGAACATTATGCTGAGTGAGTCCAGCCAAAAACTAAAGGACAAATACTGTATGGTCCCACTGATGTGAACCGACATTCGAGAATAAACTTGGAATATGTCATTGGTAACAGAGTCCAGCAGGAGTTAGAAACAGGGTAAGATAATGGGTAATTGGAGCTGAAGGGATACAGACTGTGCAACAGGACTAGATACAAAAACTCAAAAATGGACAGCACAATAATACCTAATTGTAAAGTAATCATGTTAAAACACTGAATGAAGCTGCATCTGAGCTATAGGTTTTTTTTTTTTACTATTATTATTACTTTTATTTTTTTCCTCTATATTAACATTCTATATCTTTTTCTGTTGTGTTGCTAGTTCTTCTAAACCGATGCAAATGTACCAAGAAACGATGATCATGCATCTATGTGATGATGTTAAGAATTACTGATTGCATATGTAAAAAAAAAAAAAATACTACTGTCCCATGGAAATATAATTGGAGCCACATACGAGTACCACATATGCAATTTTTAATTTTCTAGCGGGTTTATTAAAAAAGTAACAGTCAAAATTAAAAAAAAAAAAATTACGTGATGGTGGTTATATAACTCTAAATATACCAAAACAAAAAAGAAAAAAAATTCTTTCTAATCTAGATTCTGGAGCAGCTAGAAGGACACATCTGAGAAGATGGTATGGTAGCCCATGACAACCTCTGGAATCTGTTCTGTAACTACTTGTTGAAGAGTGCTCTGCAAAGTATTGCTTTTTTCTTTGTATATGTGTTAGATTATACAAAAAAAAAAAAGTTGAAGGGGTGATAAACTTGAGAGAATCTAACCACAGTGAAGCTGCTCATCCTCAACGGCAACTGGTCTTAACACAAGGACCTGTTTGTTTTTCCAGATTTTTCCGAAGGATAATTGTGGTTTGGCAGGTGGTATGGGAAAGGTGGAAAGGGCTGACAATAATCCTCAAGGAGGAGGAATTTAAAGGCATGAACATCAGGTTAGTGTGAAGAAAGTTTGGTGGGGATATTTGCTAGTTAGTGCTTGTGAGTTAAGGAAATGGGTCCTGCAACCAGTTTTTCTCTCCTCTCTGGGGATCCTGGTCACCTTCACATGGGAACTACCCTGCAGTTGGCCTAGAGACCACCTCTTCCAGCTGTTACAGGTACTGGACAATCATTTTCTCGTCAATTAAAAGCAGATATAAACTACTCCAGTACTCAGAATTCTGATTTTGCAGCTCTATGGATTTGACTAGTTCCTGACCAGTAGAGGGCACCATTAGCATGTAGAGAAATGCGGGTTGACCAGCACAAGAAGACGGAAGTATTGGGTTGAAGTCTGCATTCCATTAGATTCTAATGCAATTAGACTAGAATAACATACTTCGGATTTTAGAACACAATTTTCCACATTCTCAAAATAGTGGTTTGGCATACATGCCACTGTACTAAAAACAGAACAACAGCTGTGTTAATTCTTAGAGGGACAATTTGTTTAGGCAGCTCGGACATTTTTTATCCAATAATTATTTATTGAATACTAGGCACATGGTATTTGCCTTTCAATATTACCTGATACAATAAATCCAAGGATTTTGCTGAATATTGCTATGAATGACTTAAAAACAAAGACCATATTATCTACATGCGTGCTCAGCATGAACTCAGAAAGAAGCAGAATGCTATTCAAGGATACAGTACTGTCAGGAAACATCTGATAAAGGAGGGAAAATTGTTGTCTTTTTAATCCAGTTTTCCTGCCAACTCAACTGTGTGAAAGTATATTTAAATTTTTTCAGTGCATACTGTGTGCTACGAAATGTTCTAAATGCTTTACCACTTTGATACTAAAGTGTGCTCCATGCATCGGCGGCACTACAGTCACCTGGGAGCTTGTTAGAAATGCAGGTCCCATCTTGGACCTGCTGACTCAGAAACTGCATTTTAAAGAGATCTGCATGCACATGAAAGTTTCAGAGACATGGCTCCGCTATGTACTAACTTATTTAATCCCCATTACCATCCTGTAACAGACATACTATTATTATACCCATTTGAAAGTGGGAAACTGAGAGAAAGAGAAGCAAAATAAATTGCTCAAGGCAAAGCTGAATTTTTTTTTGTTCAGGAAAATAGCTTCCGTGCCTATGTCATTATTCATATTGCCTAACTTTTCATCTTCTTTATCACCTCCCTATTTTCAGATACATAAAATGGATATATGAAACATGTCTACCCTAATATTTTGGTTAAGTAGCTACTATTAATAGATGTAGTTTCAGATCCTAAAACTAAAAGTATTAATTATGGGTTAGTTATAGAAAGTAAAGTCCAAAAATTCCTTTCTTAGGAGTACTTGACCACGATACCTGTTTTTTGTTTATTTATTTGTTTTTGCATGGGCAGGCACTGGGAATCAAACATAGGTATCTGTCATGGCAGGTGGAGAACTCTGCTATTGAGCCACCGTGGCCCCTCAATATCTGTTTTTATGCCTGCCTTTCCCACCCCAACACAGCAAGCACACTCCTACCTCAGGGCCTTTACACTTGTCCCTATATCTGCATTCCTAGTTCTCACTTCCTTCAAGTCTTTGTTTAAATATTACATTCTCTGAAAGTCTGCCTTGATCGCCTTACTTGAAATTACACCTATCCTTCTCTAAGAAGATGATACAGAAAGGAAAGAAGGAAGCCTTTCCAAAAAACTGAAGCAAAAGGCAAGACTTTATAAGCAAGAAAGCCATGTAGAAAGATGACTGTTCTAGTTTGCTAGCTGCCGGAATGCAATATACCAGAAATGTAATGGCTTTTAAAAAGGGGAATTTAATAAGTTGCTAGTTTACAGTTCTAAGGCTGTGAAATTGTCCAAATTAAAATGTCTATAGAAATGTCCAATCTAAGGCATCCAGGGATGCCTTGGTTCAAGAAGGCCAATGATGTTCATTATTTCTCTTTCAGCTGGAAAGGCACATGTCCAACATGGTGGCATCTGCTGGCTTTCTCTCCAGGCCTCTTGCTTCATGAAGCTCCCCGGGAGGTGTTTTTCCTTCTTCATCTCCAAAGGTCACTGGCTGGTGGACTCTGTGGTTTTCTCATCATTCTCAAAAGGGACTCTCTCCAAAATGTCTTATTTTTTATAGGATTCCAGTAAACTAATCAAGACTCACATAGAATGGGTGGAGATATGTCTCCATCTAATCAAAATTTTTTTTTTTTAAACATGGGCAGGCACCGGGAATCGAACCTGGGTCCTCTGGCATGGCAGGCAAGCGTCCTTGCCTGCTGGGCCACCGTGGCCTGCCCTAATCAAATTTAATACCCACAATTGATTGAGCCACATCTCAGTGGAGATAACCTCATCAAGTTTCCAACCTATAGTACTGAATAGAGATTAGAAGAAACAGTTGCTCCCTTAAGATTGGTTAAGATTAAAACATGGCTTTTCTAGGGTACATAAATCCTTTCAAACTGGCACAAAGACCATGGCTACAAGAAGAAAAGAGCCAAACCAACAGACAGACAAAAAAAAAAAGAAGAAGAAAGGATCCATACGTCTCCCATTTACCAGTGGTCTAGGATCTTGCAATTCTGAAGGCTGTCCCTGTACCTGCAGAAGCGTGCTCCCAGGAGGAACAGGCTGACCACCGAGTCACTGTCAGAAAAGATGGAGGAGAGGGTGGGCCACGGTGGCTCAGCAGGTAAGAGTGCTTGCCTGCCATGTCCAAGGACCCGGGTTCGATTCCCGGTGCCTGCCCATGTAAAAAAAAAAAAAGACGATGGAGGAGAACAACACCCTGGTCTTCAAGGGTAGATCCAGCAAGCTGTGAAGTCCTGCAGCCCTGACCTTGCCAAGATTACACTCTGCAGAGAGGAGAAAGCATGCCTTACCTAGACATATGAGGATGCTTTGAATGCTACCAAAAAAAACCCTGGGATCATCTAACTGAAGTCTAGGTCACTGGTTTCAAATATAGGGCTTCCCACCCTAGAAGAAAAAATATTACAACTGCCCCCCCAATAAACACACACCTATTATCCCTTCTTTGCTCTAGTTTTCTCTATAGCACTTTTTACAGTCTGATAAGTATATATATATATTTTTATCTGCTTATTGCTTGTCTTTACCAGTTAGAATATAAACTCCTATAAGGAAAACAAACAAAGATTCCCTAGAGAGTGGCCTAGCAGTGAATGCGGTGCCCGCTCCATTTGGGCCTTCATTCTCACAGTCCCCCCAGCGGAGCTCTCCGAGCCATGTTTTCACGGCTGCCACAGGATGTTCTTCAGGTGCTCAGGAAAATATATTTCTAGTTTGGGTTGTAGAAAACAGTTTTCTCCAAAATTAAATCTGAAAAAAGCATACGCAAAGGAGGGAGGGAAACGTTTAGATATACTGGAGTTTACGCTGCCAGATTAGAGGTTCTTCACCTGTGGGTCATTCAGGCTACCAGGCCCAACGAATTTGTTTTTAGCTGTGGCCGAACAGAATTGCCTGGGCCAGTGACCCCTTTCCTAATTGGTGTATTTATCCTCTGAGGTTGTCAGCTGTAGCTGAGTCCACGCTTTGTTTAGAGTGGAAATGTGAGCAGCCCTGGCTCTGCTTCCACAGGCAAATGAAACTTGACCCTGGCAAAGTAATAAGACCATATTCTAAAACTACCCCTTTCATGTAGCATTAAAGGGCTAGAAGAAAAGAAGCTCCAATGTACAGGCAAAAACATTTCTTGATTTGGACATTTTTCATGGTCTCAGAACTATAAGCTTGTAAGTTAATAAATCCCCATTGTATAAGCCATCCCATTTCTGGTGTACTTCATTTTCTCAGCTTTAGCAAACCAAAACACCATGTCACTCCGAGTAAAAGCCCAAATACTTACAGTGGCCTGCAAGCCCTTCTCAGGCCACACCCCTCTCCCCTCTGCCCCCATCTACTTTGCAACACTCCACTCCACCAAGCTGCTCCTAGAATAAACCCAATACAAAAAGGCCTCCATTGCCAGGGCCTCTGCACTTCCTGATCCCTCTGGGGCAATTGTTTCCCCCATGGTTCCCTCACCTCTCACTCTGGGGTTGGTGCAATTAAGATTCCAGCAACCAATCCCCACATCACAGCCCTATCTTTCTTTCCTGACCAGTTTTCTTAATACTTATACCAGTTGGTGCACTATCTATTTTACTTACTTATTAAGTGGTCTGCTCTATTTCCTTCCATAGAAGATAAGCCCCATCAGGGCAGAGAACTTTGTTCTCTCAGTGTCTGGTATATAGAAAGTACTCAAAAATATTTGTCAAATGAACAGATTATACTAATATGCTATTCTTTATAAAACAAACAGCTAGAATTTTAAATATATTTTCCATCCCTCAATGGATCATACCGTGTTTTCCCTGGGACGTATCTGCCTACTTTAAAAACTTTGCTTTTAGGCATAGCGTGCCTCTGAAGGGTGTTGAGGAAAATGGCTGGAGTGCCTTATTTCATCAAAACGAATCTGAGAACAGTTGAAGTGCAGGCAGAAATAGTAAGGGACCCTGTTTATGAGCCACTCACTGCCTGCCAATCCTCAAAAATGTCACCAATTTTGGAGGAAGAGAGAATCTTCCCATTGCAGTTGAGGGTGTCGTGCACTGTGCTGGTTTGAAAGGATGTGTGTCCCCTAGAAAAGCCATGTTTTAATCTAAATCCCATTTCGTAAAGGCAGAGTAATCCTTATTCAATACTGTATGTAATTAGATGATCTCCCTAGAGATGTAACCCAATCAAAAATGGTTGTTAAACTGGATTAGGGAAGATGTGTCTCCACCCATTTGGGTGGGTCTTTAATTTCTGAAGTCCTATAAAAGAAGAAACATTTTGGGAGATTGAGAGAGAGATTTCTGAGAGAGCAGAGAATGACCTAGCCACGAGAAGCAGAGTCCACCAGCCAGCAACCTTTGGAGATGAAGAAGGAAAATGCCTCCTTGGGAGCTTCATGAAAGGAAGCCAGGAGAAGAAGCTAGCAGGTGACGCCGTGTTCGCCATACGCCCTTCTGGATGAGAGAGAAACCTTGAACTTCATTGGCCTTCTTGAACCAAGGTATCTTTCTCTGGATGCCTTAGATTGGACATTTCTATAGACTTGTTTTAATTGGGACATTTTCTTGGTCTTAGAACTGTAAACTAGCAACTTATTAAATTCCCCCTTTTTAAAAGCCATTCTGTTTCTGGTATATTGCATTCCAGCAGCTAGCAAACTAAAACACACACACCACTGCCAAGGAGGAGGGCAGGTCAGGAAACTGCCTGGGAGGCACAGGGTGGGGAGGAGATGTGGGGGCGGAGAAGGGCAGTGGGGCCCTCAGGGACAGCGCCCGACAGAGGGCCAGGTGCAGCTGGCTGGATTTGACGAAGCCCTGTCCTTTCTGATTCTTCAATTCTCCAATTGCCCTTCAGCTTTCATTCTTTACCAGACTTGAATAAATTACATATAATCTTACTGAATATCCCCTAAAATGATTACTTCTCTCCTCAACAAACAACTCTATGCTAGTAATTTGCCATTGTTTTCTGCTAAGGGAATTAGAGTATCCTTGTTTATTCCAGAATTGCATTATATTCATGTTATAAAAAACATTTTTTTTGGTAGACAGTGTGTTTTCTACAGCTGTGGTGTCTTTATGTCACTTTACTGGGAAATACAGACATTTTGCTATGCTTCAACCGGGTATTGCTCTCAACTCCCACTGCCCTTAGATCAGGACAATAGAAGCCTATGCCCAGAGCCCAAAATTCAAAAACACACAAGCACAAAGATATATATTGTCTTTCTTCCAGCTCCTGAGAAGGGTGTTTGAGGTTTCAGTGACAGATGGAGTGAAGAGGAATACAGGAGAGGGGCTGTGAGGAGAATGGGGTGCCATGGCCTGGAGCAGGCAAGGGGGCCGGGGGGTTAGGGCAAAACCCCGGCCTCTGGCCCAGAAAATCAGAGTAAAGGGGCTGGATTTGTTTCAGGTTGGTTCTCCCAAAACACCCAAAGTGAGTGCCTGAGCAGGTGGGCTTCCCTGCTCACGGTGCCCCTTCTTCCCAGCTGTTCCTTTGGTGTACCATAGGAGGCCCCAGAGCTGCGTGGAAATTCTGTCTGCCCATTGAGGCCTGGGGACCCTGGAGCTGCCCACCAGGCCCTGAAAGTTGGCGGGTTGTTCTCTTGCTGGATGGGGGTGTTTGGGAGTTTGGGGTGGCTCCGGGGGAAGCTGAAGCCCTTGAGGCAAAAGCCTCCAGTTTTCTCTTCCTCAATCGGCTCACATTCTCACAAGCTAACACCAGGCCTTCGACTTAAAAGAAAACAAATTTATTTGAATAAAATATTGCCATCTCTTTATATATTGGGGTTCTATAAAAGATTTCAATTACAAAAGGATTCATCAATAAAACAACTTTGAAAGTTTCTAGTCTAATTTTTTTATGTCGGCAGTTTGGGAACATGGCTTGAGAAAAATGGATAGGCCATAGCTGAGTAAAGAGGGAAGAATGAATTAAAAATGATGTCAGTTATAAGAATGAAATATTGCACCTGCTGTGATTTAAAAAAGATTACAAATTCATCATGCAAAAAAAAATTATCCCTAAGGAAAAAAATGACAATATTTCCAGTTATCTTTGGGAGATGTGAAAATGGATTATTTTCCCCCTCTTCCCAATCTCCTTATTTCCTAACTTTTCTATAATCAGGTTACTTTTACAATAGTAAAACTGTTAAGTTTCTATTGCTGGAATATGTCACCATGGTTTGGTTCAATTTCATTCAAAGAATACCTGTGCTGCATTCTGCTCTCTCCAGGCCTTGGAGATCCTTTCTCACAGGGAGAGCTCAACTCTAGCAGCAAAAGCAGGTGAGTGCAACGTGATTACGATAGTTTTACACGTACAATGTGCGGGAGTGAAGTGCACACATGGGGGCAGTGGAACCCCAGGAGTGGCCCCACTTGGGAGAAGGAGGCAGCATCCCTGGGGAGGTGACTTGGATCCTGAGTTTTAAAAGACGCTCTCCCACTTCGGACAGAACATGGCTGTTAAAGGAAGGTTCATAATAAGAGCTAGCCTTTGCCTGCCTCATAGCCACTTGCCATCTCCTTTCCTGAATAACGCGAGCTCCTAGGGCTAGTTGAGGTGGGGAAGTTTGGGGGGTGCCCTTTGCCCCCATAATCTCCATCCGTCCCTCCCAAACCTCCAAGCAAACAGTCAATCTGAGCGAAAACACTGTTCAAGCACCTTATCTAATTTGCTCCTCCTAATGACCCTTCAGAGTGGGCGCTCACCGTCCCTCTTTTACCGATGAGGGATGCGGATTTCCGCGGGGAGGCCGGTCCTCCGTCCCAGCGCCCAGCCCTGCCCTCTCCCTCCGCCTCGGTGGCCCCCCTCCGCGGCCCCCCTCCGCGGCCCTCCTCGCGCCCAGCTGCGTGCCCTGGGGACTGAAGTCCCTGCCTTCCGCGGTGAGGCGGCTTCGGGTTTTTTTGCGCCCACTGGGGACAGGCAGCGGCGGCGGAGCGCGGGCCAGACCTGCAGCTTGGGACAGCGGCATCCGCCGCTTCTTTGCCCTCCCCGGGCCTCGGGTCCTTGTCGGTAAAGGGATGCCAGAGACCCTGACTCAGGGAGCGCTCCCAGTAATTGAGGTGGAACCTCACGGGCCCAGGCTGTCGGGTCTTCAGGGACTGGAACGAGTACCCTCCGCTGCCAACAGGACTCCGGGGCCAGGGGGCGCCGGGAGCCAAGGGCAGGGGGAGCCAGGGGGCGCGGGGCGCCGGGAGCCAGGGGGGCGCGTGGAGCCGGGGGCGGGGTGCGTGCGGGGTGTGGGCCTATGGGTGCTCAGGAACTGCAGCGCTGCCCTCCGCTGACAACAGGACCCCAACTTGCCCAGCCCTCGCCGCCCCCACAACCGCCGCCTCCATCTCTACCTCTGGCGAGACAGACAAACAGCAGCATCTTGGAAGTGTTAGGCATGGGATCCTTAAGGATTCCACAGGAGCCCGCGAGTTAAAGATGAACAGATTAATGAAGGGATAAAGCAGGGAGGAAGCAGGTGGAAGAGCGAAAGGGAGAAGGTGGGAGCCTGAAACTGGCTCGGCCTGGGGAGCAGCAGGAGGAAGGAGAAAATGGCTCTGGCTTCTGGTTCTGGGAGCTGCGTCTGAAAGGGGCATTGAAGCCGGGAGGGGCGGGTGCCTACCAGGTGATGTGTTGTTTCCTGATTGGATGGGGCCTGTAGCAGCTTCATATCTGGAACCTTGGACCTGCCAAGGACGCTGAGGAGGGGGCTGGGGGGGGGGGGAGTCTGCATTAAGAGTTCCTTTTGCTCTTAGAATTCTCCTGTGAGACCAACAGGAAGGTCTCGCTTCGCTCCCTCTTCTGATCCACCCCCGCCTTCCGTCCTCTGCGTCCTCTGCGCAGCAGGCAGATTATCTTTCAAAAACACAAATCAATCATGTCAATCTCCTGCTTAAAGCTCCCTGAGCCCGAGCCCCTCTCAGCCTGAGACCGAGCTCCTCCCACCAGCCCGACACTCCCACCCCCCAGCCCGGGCCCTCCAGCCCCTGCCCCTTCCAGCCCCTGCCCCTTGCCCTCGTGCTCCAGCCCCGCAGGCCGCCTCTGGACCCGCACCCCAGATTTTCCAGCCCCAAACCCGGCCTGGGGTGACTTCCCGGTCCTTCTCATCCTGAATGTCGCCTCCTCAGTGGGGCTCCTTCAGTTTCCCTGTTTACTTCCTTCAAGTTGTTTCCCTGGGGGCTCGTTCACTGTGCGTCTCCTCTATCTGACTTGAGCTTCTCCAGGACCCGGCCTGGCCCGGGGGCTCTGGGCCTTGGGTGGGGGTGGGACTCAAACCAATGATGCTGCAATGAGGGGGTACTCACAGGGGGAAAGAATGAAATGTGGCCCCCATGCAGCATACAAAAAAACATGTATATATCAAAGCTTTTAAGCACAAGAAGGGGGTTAAAAAAAAGAAAGAAAAAGAAAAGCCAAGGGCAACGTAAGTAAAATATTTGAAGAGATTTTCCAGAGAAATAGCAGGAGTTTGGCTCATTTACATTTAAAAGCTTGTAAAGGGGAAACATCTATTCAATAAGTACAAAAACTAAAAATTTTTTTCAAATGGCAAATATTTACACAAACCCATGGAAATGCATAGTTAAAAAAGGATGAAGAGATTATAAAAAGAAAAGCTCTTATTTAATTTAGAGTACAGGCAAAGATCTAAAGGATATACTAATATATTTTTAATATGTGTTTCAAATACCTCCTCCTCTTCTTGGCTGGCCTTTTCCTTAATGGTATCTTCAAGTGTACTCATTAGTGAAATATAACGTGCATGTGGAAAATGGTTACACCACAACATGCACTATCAAGTTTTTACAAGTGAACTGTATAATCAACACCCAGATAAAGAAGCAGAGGCTGCCATGCCCCTTGGGTTCTCCTTCCTGTCAGAGGGGGACACTACCTAGACCCACCTAGATGGAATACTAACATGGAGGAAGATCTCTGCTGGGTGCATGTAAGTGAGATTCGGTGTGTTGTTGTGGGTAGGTCCTTCTTCATTTGTTCCCATTACTTTATCATATTTATTGTGTGGTATATATCCGTTCTGCTATCTGCGGACATTGGGGTCATTTCCTATTTGGGGTTTTTGGAATGGTGCTGCTGTGAAAATTCTAACACGTGCTTTTGACCAACACATGGATGCCTCTCTGTTGGGTATCACCGACTGCTGTCATGGGGATAAGTGTGTATTCAGCTTTAGGAGATACTGGGAGAAATGTCAATGCCTGGTGCTTTTTCCCTTTTTCAGTATGGTGGGAATGTGTTGATATTACATTGTAGGGTGTTTTTTTTTTTTGTAACGTATGTAGAACATAAAATTTGCCATATTAACCATTTTAACTGTACAATTCGGAGGCATTAATGAAAATTTACAATGTTGTGCTATCATCATCCCCATCCCTTACCAAAACTTTTTCATCACCCCAAACAGAAACCCTGTACTCATTAAGCAATAATTCTCCATTCCGCCTTCCCCTGGCCCCTAGTTGATGGAACTAACAAACTGACATAACCTGTCGCATCTGATTGAACTTCACCCACCCTGGTGGACTGGAGAGCCCCACCTGCCTATTCCTAACAGTCTCCAAAGCATACCAAATGTTTAACCACAGAAGTGTAACCGCAAAAGACATTGTTCTTTTGTTTTTTATTTTTCTTGGTTTCAATAAACTCCGCTCTATAAATACGCCATTCTCCCTCCCCTTAGCGGGGCTCTTGGTTCAATCAGTCTTCCAGGCTTGACTGCTCCTCGGGCAGTCCCTCTCAAGCTCTCTAATAAAGCTTGCCATGATCCGTTGAGGTCTGTCCGTTCCTTCTTTTTGAGCATTCTCCTCCTCTATACTCCTTCATTTTCCTTTCACTAGTAACCTCTAATCTATTTTCTGTCTCTATGAATTTGCTTATTCTAGATATTTCATATGAATGGAATCATACGATATTGTCCTTTTTGTGTCTGACTTATTTCACTTGGCATGATGTATTCAAGGTTCATCCATGTTGTAGCAGAATTTTGTTCTTTTTTATGGCTGAAAGATATTCCATTGTATGTATATCCCACATTTTGTTTAGCCGTTCATCTCTCAATTGATGGCTGCTCAATCCATAAATAAAACTAACAGACACTTGAAACAATAAAATATACTACAAGATATGCAAATGGATATTCTAGCTGTTCCCAGATAAAAGATATGCAAATGGATATTCTAGCTGATCCAAGATTCAGGAAGGATGGGAACGCAATTAAAATTCTTAATTGAAAACATGTGTAAATGAATACTGGAGGTACAAAAAAGAAGGTATAAAATAAAAAAGAAGATGTGATAAGCCCATGTCCCAAACCCTTCTTCTCTCCTGCCAGGGGCTTCCTGGATCCTTCCCTGGCTGACTTGTGGTTAAAAGAGAGAGCAGGTAGTTTGGAGAAGAGTAGCTGACTGGTGAGCGCAGGCACCTGGAACCTGTTGCAGATGTAAGGGAGCAGTGAACCCTGCCCTCCGGTCTGCCCCAGCCCAGGGGCAGCCCTCCCTACCTCTTTGCCAGCCAAGGGTCTGGCAGGCCCCTGCACCTGGCCACAGTGCCTGGCTTTCTCCTCTCCCTTTCTCTCCTCACCTGCTCCCCAGGGTGGAGAAGCTCTGAGAGACCTCACACAATATTCACCAATAACAGTCCCGACCCTTGGTCAGCTCTTCACAACTTCAGTCTGCAAAGTGTTTTTTTGTGGATGCTATTTCATTTGAATGCTCCAAAGGAAGTTTCTTTGAATTCATGGGTAAATGAATACGGCTTATGCAGCCAAGAAGCACTTCCTTCTGAAGGTTTTTCAAAATTGTAAAGGCAGCAAACCAATTCATAACCCCCAGGTTTCTCTGAGCTCCCGGACAGACAGACTCTCCCATAGCATCCTCGCTGGCATTCAGCCGGCCGCAGCGGGTGGCTGCGGACACACTTTTTTTTGAGCAGTTACCATATGATGGGTAATTTGCTTCATTTTCTCATCCTAAAACTTCATGAAGTAGATATTGTTTTTCCCATTTTGTAGTTGATCGAATTAAGAGGGTCGGGGTGGTTAAAGAACTTGCCCAAGTTTCTAAGGAGATAGGTTTTAGCGGAATTATCTGTCCTAACACCAGAGTTTGTGCATTAAAAGCAAAGCAAAACTAAACAAACATACAGACTGTGCAACAGGACTAGATACAAAAACTCAAAAATGGACAGCACAATAATACCTAATTGTAAAGTAATCATGTTAAAACACTGAATGAAGCTGCATCTGAGCTATATATAAAAAAAAAACTAAACAAACATTTGATTTTTCTGATTATGAAAAACAGTTTTCAGAAATTTTGTAAAATACAGAAAGAATATAAAGATGGAACTAAAAATCACCCAGTTTCCCTCAACTTACTAAAAAGCGTTGTTAACACTTTGGTAAATTTCTTTTGTTTTTCTTTTCTGTATATAATGACTGGAATAATGCATTATAAATGATGGGATGTATTCCTTTTTTTTATGTGACATTGCATGACAGATCATTCAAATTTTTTCCAAATATAGTTTAGAATGACTATATAACAATCTATTCTGTGTAAGCACCATCATCTGATCTTAATTTTTAATAATGATATAAAATATGTATAAACCTTTGTCTGAATCTCAAACTCCTTCCTTGGGTCAGATTCACAAATGTGGGCTGAATGAGGCAGGTCTGTGAATGTTTTCACGATCCTCCATATATATGTCAAGTTTCAGCATAAAAAGGTGGCTCCAGTAAAAGCACCTGCCACCATCTCACTACTCTCTCATTCATGTGGACTATTAACTTTTCAAAAGATGTTTTACTAATTTGCTGCTTGAGTACTGTTATCTCCCTGCTGCTAAGGCTGTGTTCCTCCTGCCGCCTCAGGCTCCGTGGAAGGGATCCTGGCAGCAGCCGTGGGGTGAGTCAGACAGCTTTGGATCTCTTCTTCGTTATTTTTCCAAAGCACTTATAGGGTGTTGACTAGGTTCCAGGCCCGCTTCTAAGTGCTTGGTGAGTACTGAGTTAAACAGCCCGACCAAGAAGTTTCTTGTTATCATTGTCCTATTCTGTAGTTGCAGGAACCAAGGCCCAGGGAGCAGCTGAGCCGCGTGGCTCGCCAGGAGGCTGAGTGGACTCCTGCCCGGCTCCAGGCACCGTCGCTGAGAGCTTGGTGGGGGCCACTCGAAAGTAAAGTGGGAGGGCGCAGGCTGAGGTCTCTCTACCGTGCGAAAAAGTCAGCACCCCTCACCTCAGTCTCAGTTGCACAGCTCCTGACTCACCACTCTGTTTCTTTAGGGCCCTGTCTGACTTCTTTAGGTGCCCTGAACACTCACTGACATTGCTACTAAGCCTGGTCCCACTAACTGGAGCCTACGGGCAGTCTGGCCAGTGTTCTCTGGGTGGGACGAAGACACTGGCTTTGCAGTCAGGGGTGTGGCATTGTCCTCGGACGAGGAGGTAAGAGCAGAGCCAGAGCTGAAGGGACTATACCCGTAAGTCACTGGCCTGGGGCCACTTCCACCCTAAAATGCTTGATGTGGCAGGGAAGCATCTGGCTGCCCCTGGAAGGGCTCCAAGCCCCCAGGAAGGAGAATCTGAAATCTACTTCTCCCTGGGACGCCAATGAGAACCCACCTTAGCATTAGCACGGCTTCAGCCAAGGCACACTTATCACCTGTATGGCTGTCTGTTTACTAGCTGCTGAACTCCTTAAGGGTGGGACCTGGGCTTTGTTTTCCCAGCTCTAAGGTGTCTGATGATTGATAGGTGATCTCTAAATGTTGATTGAATGAATGAACTGAGGATGGGATTAGCTGGGTGCCCGGAAGTAGCCCATCTCCTGGGATCAGAAGACTGTTTATCCATGAGATACGTGCTGAGAGTACAGCGTGACAGCCGAGACTGGTCAGGCTGGGTTCAAATCCCAGTGGGGCCCCTGGCAATCAGGCTACACAACCTGGACAAAATCAGTTTGTGTGTGTTGACCTGTTACCCCTCTCAAAGGTCCCCATTGTTTTGAGGGTAGAAATGAAATGTATGTGGAGGGAAGGAGCCTTCAGGAAACATGGCTCTGTGACCAGGACTTCTTTTTTTTTTTCTTAATGTTTTTTATTGTGAAATGTAACACATACATAAATAAAAGAAAGAAAAATCAATAATTTTCAAAGTATGCTTCAACAGGTAGTTACAGAACAGATTTTGGAGTTTGTTATGGGTTACAATTCTACTATTTCAGATTTTTCCTTCTAGCTGCTCCAAAACACTGGCAGCTAAAAGAAATATCAGTATAGTGATTCAGTATTCATATGCATTTGCTCAATCCTATTTCCTCTGTTATACCCCCTCCTTCTCCTTGGGTCCTTCTCCTAATCTATAGGGGTCTTTGGGCTATGCCCATTCTGACTTTATCATGTTGAAAAGGGGCGCAGGACTCCTTTTTGAATCCCTTTCTCAACCCTTCCTTGCTTTCTTGCTGGCATTCTCCCAGCTGCAGATTAAGCCCTCTAGAAAGAAGTGAGTGAGGTTTTCACCTTGAGTGCAAAATGTAAGGGGGTGCCAAAACACTCAGCAATCAAGATACATAATATTTTAATGTAATACTTTTAAAAACTGAAATTAATGCCAAAAATTCCGTGATGAGCAAAATATCAATATTTCAATTAAAGAGGATCAGGCTCTCTCAGACGTTGCTTTTGTGACATCAAGGATTACTTTTATTTAGATCATTCCCAGATTTCTATTTTCAGTCCTGACCTTCCCCTGAGAGAGAGTTGTGGAGCTGTGGCTGCCCTCGGAAGCCCTATAAAGTGTCCAAACTTGATGAGGAAATGAGGCCTCCTGCAAATAGCCAAAGAGAAGCTGAGGCCTTGGGAAAAGAGTCCTGTGAGTGAGCTACCTTGGAAGTGCAACCTTTGACCATAACCTCATGAGAGACCCTGAGCCAGAACCACCTAAGCCAGAACCACCAAGCTGGTCCTGGGTTCTTGACCCACAGAAACTGTGAGATAAAAAATAAGCCACTAAGTGGGTCCTCTGTTCTCTAGGCACTGCTGGGTCCTCAGAATTGTAGCCAATAGGCCTAGACATCTAGGCCTCTGCCACAATCAGGTCTCTGGTGACTTGAAAAGCAGCAATGAGGGAACTCAGTGGAATCTTCTCATTGGTGCCAACGGAAAGTCTGTATCTAAAAGAAATTAAACAAAAGGTAAGAATAAGGAATACCACAAATAGCTGCCTTCTGACAAGAGAATAGAGATCAAAGACTGTTAAAGTGTATCCTGGACAGAATCTTGTGTGTTCCTCTAACATTTTCTTTTCTGCCCTCAAACACTGATTTATAATTTTGAACTGGTTAAGGAAAAACTAAATTAAAAAACAAATTATTAGTCATCAGTAAAAAAAAATAATAATAAATAAAAAAAAAATAAGCCACTAAGATTTGAGATTATTTGTTATGTGGCTTGTCTCCCTGGAGAGATTTTGATAGCTCTCCCCACAGGACTTTGTAAACGCCCTTCTCCTTCTGTACAGGATTCTCTTCCCTGGAGTGGCGTCCTCCCCCATGGCGTCAGCACCACCTGTGCACTGATGACATCCAGCCCAGGCATCTTCCCAGAGCTTCTCACCATGTTCTCTCATCCCTTGTCCCCACGGCTCCTGGCGATTTAACCAGAATGTGACATCTTCCCTTCAAATCTTGGACCCACCCTCTCGGAAGCATTCCATCTGTAACATAGGAGCCACTTCTCCACTTTCTCCATATCCATTCACCTCAGCAGACCTAATCTTCTGGATTGCTTGTGGCTTCATCCAATTTGTGACTGCCACCAAGTTCCCATTGTTTGGTCCCATTGTGACCAAAATGGCCTCTGCCTCCTGTCCTGCCTGTCTGCACTCCTCCCCAGGTCACCTGATGAGCTTTTAGGAGCATGAGGTCCCAGAGATCCACTGCTTCAGAATAAAGTGGGGACTGCCTGTCTGGCCCCTGTACCTCTAGTCTCTTCCAAGGCACTCCTCTTTCCTGTTCTAGCCATACTTTCTAATATCCAGTCTCTGAACTTCACCATACTCTGTGCCTCCAGGCCTTTGTATAGGCTGTCCCCCATCCAGCAGCCTCCTCTCCTTCCTGTGTGACATCCACTCCTCCATAAGATCAGCTCTGGCCCCTCACTACCTCCCAGGGTGCCTCATTGTTGTGCTACTGTAGCATCTGTTGTCATCTCTGGGCAGCTCTTGTAAGACTACAGGCACATTGTGGACATGTGGGTTTGCTTCCAGACTACCCCAATAAAGTGCCTATCACAATAAAGTGGGTCACACAATTTTTTTTGGTTCCCGAGTGCATATAAAAGTTATGTTTACACTATACTGTAGACTAAGTGTGCAATATCACCATGTCTAAAAGAAAAGTACAAACCTTATTTAAAAAATACTTTACTGCTAAAAAATGCTAACCATCGTCTGACCCTTCAGCGAGGCGTAATCTTTTAGCCAGTGGAGGGTGTTGTCTTGATGTTGCTGGCTGCTGACTGATCAGAGTGGTGGTTGCTGAAGGTTGGGGTGGCTGCGGCGATTTCATAAAATAAGATAGCAAATGAAGTTTGCCACACTGATTGATTCTTCCTTTCACAAAAGATTTCTCTGTAGCGTGCAATACTGTTTGATGGCATTTTTCCCACAGTAGAGGTTTTTTTCAAAATTGGAGTCAGTCCTCTTAGTTCTATCAACTAAATTGATGTAATATTCTAAATCCTTTGTTGCCATTTCAGCAATGTTCACAGCGTCTTCACTAGGAGTAGATTGCATCTCAGGAAACCACTTTCTTTGCTTATGCATAAGAAGCAACTCCTCATCTGTTCAAGATTGCAGCAATTCAGTCACGTCTCAGGCTCAACTTCTAGTTCTAGATCTCTTGCTATGCCACCACATCTGCAATTACTTCCTCCATTGAAGTCTTGAACCCCTCAAAGTGATATGTTAGGCTTGGAATCAATTTCTTCCAAACTCCTGTCAATGTTGATATTTTGACCTCCTCCCGTGAATCATGAAATGTTCTTTGCGGCAGCTGGAACGATGAATCCTTTCCAGAAAATTTTCAATTTACTTTGCTCAGATCCATCAAAGGAATCACTATCTCTGGCAGCTATAGCCATATAAAATGTATTTCTTAAATAAGGAAACTTGCAAGTTGAAATGACTTCTTAATCCATGGGCTGCAGAATGAATGCTGTGCTGGTAGACATGAAAACAACATTGACCTCACTGTATATCTCTGTCAGAGCTCTTGTGTGACCGGTGCATTGTCAGTGAGCAGTTTTATTTTGAAAGAAGTCTTTTTCTGAGCAGTATTCTTTTTTTAAATTTTGTTACTGTAAACAACAAACAAACATACAAACATTCTTGACATACAAACATTCTATACATGGTATACAATCAATGGCTCATAATATCATCACATAGTTGTGTATTCATCACCATGATCATTTTTTTAACACCTGCAAAATAAAGAAAAAAGAAAAAATGCATACATGCCATACCCCTTACTCCTCCCTCTCACTGACCACTAGTATTTCAATCTACTCAACTTACTTTAACCTTTGTTTCTCCTATTATTTGTTTATTTCTTATCCATATTTTTTACTCATCTTTCCAAACTGTAGATAAAAGGAGCATCAGACACAAGGTTTTTACAATCACACAGTCACATTGCAAAAGCTATATTATTATACAGTCATCTTCAAGAAACATGGCTACTGGAACACAGCTCTATGGTTTCAGGTACTTCCCTTTAGTCACTCTAATACACCATAAACTAAAAAGGTATATCCATATAATACATAAGAATAATCTCCAGGATAACCTCTCAACTCTGAAATCTCTCAGCCACTTACACTTTATTTTGTCTCATTTTTCTCTTCTCCCTTTTGGTTGAGAACATTTTCTCAATCCCTTGATTCTGAGTCCCAGCTCATCCCAGGATTTCTGTCCCATCTTGCCAGGGAGATTTATACCCCTGGGAGTCATGTTCTATGTAGAGAGGGAGGGCAGTGAGTTTGCTTGCCATGTTAGCTGAGAGAGAGAGAGGCCACATCTGAGCAATGAAAGAGGTTCTCTGGGGGTGACTCTTAGGCCTAATTAAATAGACTTAGCCTATCCTCTCCAGGAGTAAGTTTCATAGGGGGCAAAGGGCTGGGCCTATTGATTTGGCTGTCCCCACTGCTTTCGAGAACATCAGGAATTCTCCAAATGGAGAAGTTGAATGCTTCCTCTTTTCTCCCCATTCCCCCAAGGGGACTTTTCAGATACTTTATTCACTGTCCAAATCACTCTGGGATTTATCGGGGCATCACACTGGACAAACATACAAAATCTCATGCCCTATTCAAGGTTCCATGTACTTACTACAGTGTTCAACTAAACTGACTATACAAGTTAAATTAGGAAATGCACTAGTCAAAATATAAACTTTGCACCAAATAAACATTTCTCCCTTTAGTCTCACACAAAAGTTGAAGCTTTAAAATATGAATGACCATCTGTTTTCAATATCCTGGAATACTGACATGCCTTTGTTCTGCCTCATGCATTTGTACATTTAGTCACTATCATTGTACACTCTAGGCATCCTAGATTATACCATCTCACTCATTGTTCTAGTTTGCTAGCTGCCAGAATGCAATATACCAGAAACAGAATGGCTTTTAAAATGGGGAATTTAATGAGTTGCTAGTTTACAGTTCTAAGACTGAGAAAATGTCCCGATTAAAACAAGTCTATAGAAATGTCAATCAAAGGCATCCAGGGAAAGATACCTTGGTACAAGAAGGCCAATGAAGTTCAGGGTCTCTCTCAAGTGAGAAGGCACATGGCAAACACAGTCAGGGCTTCTCTCTCAGCTGGAAAGGCACATGGCGAATATGGCATCATCTGCTAGCTTTCTCTCCTGGCTTCCGTTTTCATGAAGCTCCCCAGGAGGCGTTTTCCTTCTTCATCTCCAAAGGTCACTGGTTGGTGGACTCTCTGCTTCGTGGTGCTGCAGCATTCTCTGCTCTCTCTGAATCCCTCATTCTCCAAAATACTTCCTCTTTTATAGGACTCCAATAAACCAATCAAGACCCACCCAAATGGGTGGAGGCATGTCGTCCCCTAATCCAGTTTAACAACCACTCTTGACTAAATCACATCACCCAGGGAGATGATCTCATTACAGTTTCAAACATACAGCATTGAATAGAGATTATTCTACCTTTATGAAATGGGATTTATATTAAAACATGGCTTTTCTTAGGGGGCATACTTCCTTTCAAACCAGCACACTCATTATCGTCTATCTTTCCTTCTGGTTTCATATGTGCCCCCAGCCCTCCTCCCTCTATCATTCTCACATTCAGCTTCATTCAGTATACTAACATTATTGTGCTACAGTCAGGTAGTATTGTGCTACCCATTTCTGAATTGTTACAATCAGTCCTGTTGCACAATCTGTTTCCTTTCAGCTCCAATTACCCAATCTCTACCCTATTTCTATCTCCTGATAACTGTATTCTTAACTGAAATTCTCCAAGTTCACTCATTAATGTTAGTCATATCAGTGAGACCATACAGTATTTGTCCTTTTGTTTCTGGCTAATTGCATTCAGCATAATGACCTTAAGGCCCATCCATGTTGTTCCATACTTCATAACTTTATTCTGCCTTACAGCTGCATAATATTCCATCGTATATATATACCACAGCTTGTTTAACCACTCATCTGTTGATGAACATTTGGACTGTTTCCATCTCTTGGCAATTGTAAATAATGCTGCTATAAACATTGATGTCCAAATGTCCATTTGTGTCCTTGCCCTCATGTCCTCTGAATAGATACCTAGCAATGGGATTGCCGGATCATATGGCTATTCTATACTTAGCTTCCTGAGGAACTGCCAAACTGCCTTTCACAGTGGTTGTACCATTTGACATTCCCACCAACAGTAGATAAGTGTGCTTCTTTCTCCACATCCTCTCCAGCGCTTGTCATTTTCTGTTTCTTGATACTGGCCATTCTGGTGGGTGTGAGATGATATCTCATTGTGGTTTTGATTTACATTTTCCTAATAACCAGGGAAGTTGAGCATCTTTTCATGTGCCTTTTAGCCATTTGTATTTCCTCTTCTGATAAGTGTCTGTTCATGTTTTTTGCCCATTTTTTAATTGGGTTGTTTGTCTTTTTGTTCTTAAGTTGAATAATCTCTTTATATATTCTGGTTACTAGACCCTTATCTGATATGTGGTTTCCAAATATTGTCTCCCATTGCGTAGGCTGCCTTTTTACTTTTTTGACAAAGTTCTTTCATGCACAAAAGTATTTAATTCTGAGGAGTTCCCATTTATATATTTCTTTCTTCAGTACTGAGCAGTATTCTTAATAGTGATCTTAACATATTCAGTACACTATGTTGTAAACAGCTGTGCTATAATTCAGATTTTGTTTTTCCATTTATAGAGCATGGAAAAAGTAGATTTAACACAATTCTTAAGGGCCCTAGGATTTTCAGAATAGTAAATGAGTAGTGGTTTCAACTTTAAGACACAGCTGCATTAGCCCCTAACAAAAAAGTCAGCCTGTGTCCTTTGAAGCCAAGCATTGACTTCTTCGCTATAGCTATGAGCGTCCTCCATGGCATCTTCTTCCAGCAGAACTGCTGTTTCATCTACACTGAAAATCTCTTGTTTAGTGTAGCCACCTTCAACAATTATCTTGGCTACATTTTCTGGATAATGTGGTGCAGCTTCTCCATCAGTACTTCCTGCTTCATCTCGTACTTTTATGGAAATGGCTTCTTTCTTTAAACCTCATGAACCAACCTATGCTAGCTTCAAACTTTTCTTCTGCAGCTTCCTCACCTCTCTGTCTTCATAGAATTGAAGAGTTAGGGCCTTGCTCTGGATTAGGCTTGGCTTACGGGAATGCTGAGACTGGTTTGATCTTCTCTCCAGACCGCTGAAACTTTCTCCAAATCAGCAATGAGGCTGTTTTGCTTTCTTATCATTCCTGTCTTCAGTGCAGGAACAACTTTTAATTTCCTTCAAGAACATTTCCTTTGTATTGTTAACTATCTGGTGCAAAAGGCCTAGTTTTTGGCCTGTCTCAAGTTTCGACATCCTTCTTCACTAAAATTGATCATTTTTGGTTTTTTATTTAAAGTGAGGGATGTGGGACTCTTCCTTTCCCTTGAACACCTAGAGACTGCTGTAGGGATATTAACTGGACGAATTCCAATATTGTCATGTCTCAGGGAATAGGGAGGCCTGAGGGGAGGGAGAGGTGAGAACGGCTGGTGGGTGGGGCGGTCAGGGCACACTCATTGATCGATTTAGTTCTCCGTCTTTATGGTGGTGGTTCACGGTGCCCCAAAACCATGCCAATAGGAGCATCAAAGATCACTGATCCCAGATCACCACACCAGATATAATAATCAATGAAAAAGTTTGAAATATTGTGGGAATTATCAAAAATGTGTGGTACGGATACAGGAAGTGAGCAAAACTTTTGGAAAAATAACACTGAAGGATTTGCTCGATGCAGGGTTGCCACAAACCTTTCATTTGTAAACAAAACAAAACCAAAACAAACAACAAACAAACAAAACCTGGCAATATCTGTGACAGTAAGAAAGCAAAGTTCAATAAAATGAGGTTTGCCTATAGCTTCAGATCCCTCACCTCCACCGGGCCTACTGAGTCAGCTTCTCTGGGACCGGATCCAGGAGTTGGAATGTTAAAGGGTCTAAGCCCAAGGGGTACCTGGCAGGAGTGTGAAGTGAGGGATTCAGGAGGTTGCTGAAAAATTCATTTGAAAACAAAACTCCCATCATACCATTAAAGTTCTATATAACTTGGCCCATTCCAGATGATTCCTCAGCTTCCTTATTGCCTGATGACAGGGAAGAAAATGATTAGAAAAAGAATGGTAAAAAATATTTTCCTGAGGTCTTTTTTAGGCTTTCCCTGAAAAAACTGAGACTAAGAACAAGCGAACAAAAGGATTTTTCCCCTTTCTCTCAATACACTGAACATAATCATGTTATTTACACAGGGCATATCATAATATTCTAAGCTCCAAACTTAACATATGTAGGTCAATCGAGTCATCATATTTTAATTATTTCCATGCTCCCCCTAAATTTCTGTTTCTTCTCCACCATCCCCCTACCCCCAAACTGCCTTTGTGTTTTCCCCCCAGTCTCAGTACTTCTGAACGTTTTCATATTCAAGAATTCCGGAATGACCCTGAAGGCTTGGGTGATCACTCAGCTGTCATTTCCAGGTCTGTGCACAAGAAGGACCGCCGTCCTACCCTGATGGAAACCTCTTACGGCTTCGCCATCCTCACGGAGGGTCCTCCCCCTGGAAGGCTCTCTGTCCCTCGTCCCGGTCCGGCCTGCCAGCCCTGCCAGCCCTCCACTCAGCATCCTGGTCTCCTAGCTATCCATTCTTCCCCTCTGTCGCTTCTTCAGCTGGTACTTCTCCTCTGGCAAGTTTCAGCATGAATTCGGTTTCCTTCATGAAGCGATTCCCTAAGCCCCGCCTCCTCCCTCGCGAGAACAGGGGGCTCACACCCCTCCCGGCACCCTGGAAAGACGCCCCTGCTCGACTCTGCCCACGGAGCTCAGCTCATGGAGGGAGTGGCACCTTCTCACTCCATTTTACGATTATGCCTAGCTCATAACTTGTGCTCAAACAGTGTCTACTGAAAGAAAGAAAAGGAGATAGATGTACACCGATGTGGTATTATTCACAGTTGCCAAAAGGTGGAAGTAGCCCAGGTGTGCATCAGCTGATGAAAGGATAAGCAAAATGTGGTATTCACACAGAGTGAATATTACTCAGCCCTAAAAAGGAAGTGAGGTTCTGATGCATCCTGCAACATGGATGAGCCTTGAAAACAGCATGCTAAGTGGAATAAGCCAGACACAAAAGGACAACTCTTGTATGATCTCACTTACATGAAATAATTAGAATATGCAAATCCTTATAGTCAGAAATTAGAATAGAGGACACCTGGGGTGGGTTGAGGACCTGGGCGTTGATGCCTAATGGGACAGAGTTTCTGTTGGGGTGGGGGAAGGTTTGGTAAAGGAGGGTGCTGATGATAGCACAACATTGTAAACATAATTAATACCGCTGAATTGTACACTTGAAAGTGGTTAAAATGGGAAATTTGAGGTTATAGATATGCTAGAATAAAATTTAAAGAAACACATAGAACTGTAAACATAAAGAGCGAGCCCTAATATAAACTATGGACTGTAAATAATTTAATTATAATAATACTGCTTCACTATAGCAGAGGTACCACAGTAACGCAAAATGTTACGAATACGGGAAAACTGTGCAGGGGAAGTATATGGGAACTCTGTATTTTCTGCATGATTTTTCTGTAAATCTGTACAACTGCTCTACATTTTTAAAAAAATCAAGGGGAAAAAGATAGGAAGAAAACAAGAAGGGAAGAAAGGAAGGAAGAAATGAAGACAGTAGATGGATGCGCCCCTTTTTGTGAAGTAGGCGGACGTGGGAAGGTGGAAACATGATATCCTAGTCCAGGGGAAGGCCTGCGCTCACTCAGGAAAACTAAAGTCAGCATGCACAAGTTTAAAGTTGAAAACACAGGCCGTTGGTGAACGGATGGGTGGTGAAAGGTGCCTCTCCTACCTTCCACCTAACTGCTGGTTGGCCCCCAGCCAGGCTGCGCCCTGCGCGTGCGCCCCGCTCCGCAGTGCCGAGGTGTACCCGGCCGCCCTCTGCTCCTGCGCCCGGTTTTCACCTGACATCATGTCCCCACGGCCCCCCCTGCCCTGGGAGACGCAGCCAGGAGGTGTCAGGGTCAGGGCTGGGCTTCCTCCTAGCCTCCCTGGCTTCACTTGGCCTTTCTTTCCCATCACCCTGTTCTAGATGGAAAATATTTAAAGGTCAGGCCATATTTTCTGAACTCTCGGCGCTGCATTCATCAGCTGGGAGGGAGAGTTCTGACCAATTCAGCGGAGAGTGTTAGTGGAGGAGGCGGTAATGATAATGAGACTCCTTCCCCTACTCCCTAATCTCCAGGGCCTGCTGATACGGCAGGGAGGAAGGATTTGCACATTCTGACAGGTAATTGGAAAGGTGGGCTGGGTAAACAGAATACATAATAATGAACATGGAGTCATTTGAGAATTCCTAGGATAAGGGCTGTCCTGCTGGGACAGATCCTTTTCTCAGAAACCTTAGTGTTTTATCAATAGCTCAGCCTTGCAGCTATCATGGAAAGGAAACAAGCTTATGCCCTCCACTCTGGTGAGAAGCTGCCGGCACATTTTACCCCCTTCCTGCCTGTTCACTGGGGGATGTGACACTCCACCCACCAGGAGGCTCGACACCTCCTGGAGCACTTTTGGCTCCCCCCCACCCCCGCAATGCACCTCTAAGCCGTCCTTTGAGCATTTGGCTGGCTTCTTGATCTTGGGGCTCCGGAGAGGTTTCTGGTGGGAACTGATCCATTTTCTGAAGAGCGGTGTGTGTGTGTATGTGTGTGACCAAAGGCTTGTCTGTGGCACAAATCAAATAGCAAAAAGAGTTTTAATGAAAAGCAGTGGCCTCCCACTCCATCCTTTTCCACTCTACAAAGATCACTGCTGATCCAGAAACAGGGTGCTTACGCTTCTTTCCCTGGATTTAACTTGGACAATATCTATTGATTCCTTGCTATGAAAGGTGAGAAATTAGCTCACGTCTCCCTCACTCTGCATTCCATTCTTCTCTCATTTTAATAAATACATTGTTAATTTTAGTTCTCCTCGTTGCTTTTGCAAAGTTAAACACTATACTTAACCTCTGTTTCTTGCTACCGTAGCTTTAGACAATGTCAGAGTCATTCGCCAGGTACAGCACAGCTAAAATGGCCCCCTGGCCCTACCTCAACCCCACGGTCTTCATCTCCCGAAGGACAGACATCCTTGCTTTTGCATCATCAGCTTTGGTAACCTTTACATTCTCTTCAGTCCTTTGTTTCTAAGTTGATTTGAAAGGCCGGAAACCAAAACAATATTTACATTACCATTACCATGTATATATGATTTAATGTGGGGCCAAGGAAGATTTATTTCTCTCCTGTTTACATTTATTTTACCGTGGGTCTAAATAAGCCACAGGACACTCGAAGAAAAGTGTTTCTAGCATCGAAGACAAATGGATTCTCCTTTTAAAATATTCCATCAATTACTCTCAATCTGCCTCATTTTAATTTGCTTTGTAGTTGGATCATGAGTTTCTTGTTCAGCCTTTTGTTTTTCCTGGAGTTGCTAATTAATTGTGTTATTCTTGTTGACAAAATAATGAGCATTTATCATATCTTCAAGATTATTTAGCCTTTCCTCCCCTTGTCTACTGCATGGGATCCATTTTCTTTTCTTCCAGAGAGCTCTGTCCTCCTGCTCAAACTCGGGTAAAGCTTTCCTGAAGGACTGCCAAGCAGCTGTCCTCTGAGACTCCCTTTCACTGCTGTCTCGGTTGAATGCGCTGTTTTCTGTACCTCTTGTTTTCTTCTTTTTCAGTTTTCTTCTTATCTTCAAGTAAGAAGAGCGTGTGCAAATGCCTGAAAATGCCTTCACTTTTCCCTCATAATTGATTGGCTGGGTATAAAATTCTAGTTTCAAAAATCCCTTACAACTTTTCAGGTACTGCTCCACTGACAGTGATCGGGATGGTATGTGTTAGTAGTGAGAAGTTAGATGCCATTCTAATTATTATTCCTTCGAATGGACCTAGTTTCTTTCTTCAGAAGCTTTTTTGCTCCTCTGCTTATCTCTGGGCTTCTGATATTTCATGAATATGTGCTTAGAATCACGGCTTTTCTTTCATTCATCCATTTCAGCACATGGAAGCCTCTGATTTTTAAAGTTTCAATCTTCTTAAATTAAGCAAGTATAAATGAATTTACTTTGTAAAAGATTTAAATAGTACAGTAAGATAATACAAAAGCTTCCCTATTCTAATATCAGTTTCTCTTAACTGACTCCCTGAAAACTCTCCCAAGGTAACACTGCTTTTATTTCTGTGTATATTCCTTCATGCATTTTTCCATGAATAAATGCATACACATAGAAATTAATATTTTGCGTTCTTTTTTCACATGTTTGGGAATAATCTCACATAATGTCCTACAACTTGTTTTCCTCAATTAATAATATATCTTGTAGATATTTGCATGTTGCCACGCTCAGATCTGTTACATTCTTTTCACTGCTGGATGGAGTTACAAAGTATAGACACATTTCCCTGATGGACTTTTAGATTTTTTTTACTGTATTACAAACAATGTGGCAATTAAACTTTTCAACACTCCTCTTTGTGTGCTAATGTGTGGGTACTGCTCTAAAGTAGGTACTGAGAAATGGGTAGAAGGATATACAAATTTTACGGTTTTGCAGATAAGGCCAAATTGCCCTCTTAAGACATCTCTGTCAATTTAGACCCACCCAGTCGTGTGTAAGAAACTTAAACCCCCTCTTAACTAGGCTCCTATGTTTTTGCTACTCTAATGTGGAGTGGGGGGCGGGGGACCGATGGTGTCCCATTTTGCTTTCCTTGATTACCAATGAGAGGGAGCAACTTCTCAATGTTTATGAGCCGTTTAGATTTTTTCTCCCTGCTTTTCTACTGTGTGGTTTGTCCCTCCCTTATTGATTTGTACTTGTTTTAAAAATATAGTTTAGATAAGATTCATGCTTATCATTCCTCAATTATACGCATGGCAAATATTTTTCCCAGAACTGTGATCGGAATTTTCCCTTTGTTTATTTTTTTTTCTCAAGTTTATAGTGGTGTGCACTTTGTTGAAGTCAAATTTATTAATCTTTTCCTTTTTGCATCTTGTTTAAGAGTGGCTTCCTCACGCTAAGATCTGTGAGCCCTTTCCAGCTGTGGTGCTTCTTTAATTTAAGAAATTTAGGAAATCAAAGTCTTCCTCTTTTCCTTCTTTTAATAACATTTCCCCTTCTTCCAACTGTCCCTATTCCCTCCCTTTCATCACTCTGTTCTCTTTATCTAAAACTTCTTAAACCTCTATATTTCAACTTTTCTTTATCTATATTTTTTGTCTCTGCCTTTTGGCTTCACATTCTGATAGAGATCTATATTCTAGCCCCTGTATTGTGTTTTAACTAAATTTTACATTTTACAACAGTTTTAGATTTTCAGAAAATTTATGAAGACAATACAGACAGTTCTCACGTACTCTATACCAGTTTCCCCATTTTTAACATCTTATATTAATGTGGTACATTTGTTACAATTAATCAACCAATATTGAAACATTACATTATTATTAAAGTCCATAGTTTATTTATATTTCCTTAATTTTTACCAAATGTCCTTTCTTTGTGCCATTCAGGATATTATATTCTATTTAGTTGTCATATCTCTTTACGCTCCTTTTGGCTGTGACAATTGGGTTCCTAATTTCATAAACCGTATTATAATTCCCAAAGTCTTTCTCTTGTATTCTGATGGTCCCTTTTCCATACCATCCTGGATATATAATATCTTCTAGACTTTCTCTGGGGATACTAAGGGTGACTTTTAAGTATTTTATGTTCCAAAATAATATTTATTTGCTCTGGAGTTAGTCATTCAAAGGGAACCAACTTAAGTAGTCACTTGGGCTATGGCTGTCCACTGTCAAAACTTCCTGGGCAAAACCCTGAGGCTGCTCGCCCCACTGTGAATCTAAGTCAGAGTGCTTCTTGTGCCGGGAGCGTGACGCTTCCCGCCTCGTGTTGCCTAGGGGGGCCACAGAGGGGCTATGAGCGGGGAGACCCCTGGTCACCACCAGACCCTTTCTCCACGCCAACTTGTAGCCCCCCCAGGGACATTGGCCACAGAACTGCGTGGCCTCTTTACTCTAGCCCACAGAAGCCCATGGAAGCCCATGGACTCCAGAGCTTGGAGAAGCCTCTGAGGGGGCAAACCTTCCCCCTGCCCCCAGACCGATAGAGGGACTGCTCTATAGGGCTGGGCACTTTGCCGTGAAAACTAAACAGTCCTTGCAAGGAGCCTTCCCTCTAGGGTGGATGGATGACCTCCACAGCAGCCAGCAGAGAGTAAGATGCTGAACAAAGCTTACGGCCGAAACTTCATCCCATAATAATGCACAAGTGTGTCAGGGCATGGGTGTGCTGAGTGATGAACTTTGTAAGAGGTATTTTGAGGTGAGATTAATTCAACAATCTGTACTTGCATATATATATATATATATTTTTTGTCATATATATGCATATATCTATATATAATCTCTTTATCTATCTATATGTAACAAATATTGTTCCTGAAAATGTACTATGTGGGCGGCTACACTGAGGCTGGCTCACTGAAGGGGTGGGTCACTTTGGTTTTGAACTGATACAGAACATATGCATATATCTTAAGCAGCTCAGGCTTGCTCTCTCCTCAGTTGCGGCCCCTGAGGTAAGGGCTCCAAGGCTGGTCTCATACACATGAGGAAAGATGGCAGCTCAGGCTTGCTTGGGCTGCCCCCAGAACGAAGAGTCATTGGGCTGGCTGGGCTTGGGAAGGAGGCAAGAGCCGTTCAGCAGAGGCTGAGTTCTGTCCCCTCAGGCCTTGCACAGCTCGGGTCATGTACATCTGGGCAGGGGCCAGGGAGGTCTAGCGGGGCCTCTGAGGAGTGCCCCTCACTGATGCCCCAAGCCCACTGGCCTCGGGGATCCTGCCAGGGACTCTGCAGCTGAGGCTTTTGAAGAGGTTGACAGCTCCTTCTGGACTCCAGACTGCGTCTGCCCAGGAGGAGAACAGGTTATGCTATCTGGCCAAGGAGACGAACAGAATCCAAGACCCCTGAGGTCACACAAAGATACACAACGTCACTCAGCTGGCAAGGGAGACTGGCCTAGTTCTAGGCCCCACATGACCTCCTGGACTCTCAGGCTGGACATCTCTGCCTACCTCACCCCATCCTGGCTGGTCCCCTCACTCTAAGGAAGCATTGCATGCTGGGAAATCCCAGTCAATGCCCCCAATTTTGGTTCCAGTGAGGCTCAGGTTGCTCTTTGGTTCAGTTGGATTCTGACAGAAATCAACATGGGGCGGCGGTCTGGTGCCCTCAGGATCGTGGCTGGTGGCACACAGGGCCCGCTGGGACAGGAGAGGCGTGGGCAGACTGCAGGGGGGCAGCAGGCCGGGGACCTCTGCTGCTAATGCCACTCTAGGCTCCCAGCCAGCCTGAGGACGAGAAGGACTAGAGCAGGAGCCTGGGAACGGGCTGGAACTCTTAGGACAGGCAGGTCATGCTAGAGAAGTCTGGCCACTTCTGATACCTGCCCTGGACGAGGGAAGCAGGGGCGGGGTGGGGCTTTCTCACAGGAAAACGCCCGAGAATGTTCCGCTGGAACTGGAGGGGAGGGGGGTGTTTCTGCTGACCTCCCGACACCGCCCTAGCCCCACAGAGCAGGAATCTGCCCTTAGGAGCCATGCAGCTCCCACTGGAGCCTTGGATCTGTCCCTCGTTTCCATCTCCGCAGGCAGAGTCTCCTTCCCTACAACACCTCCTTTCCCACTCTCCTTGACTCCCATCTTGCCCCACTGCTTTCCACCTTGCTCTCCATTCACTGCACTCAAGCCCCTTCATTTCTTCAGAAGGCTTTTCGGCACGACGACTGTCTGACAGGTTCTGGCTGAGCCCTGGGTGTTGAAAGATTCCAGTTCCGAACCTGACCTAGGGTCTGGGGAGAAGGCAACCATGGCGGCAACCATGGCACCCAGATTCCTCGGGTGGCTCTGGGCGGGAACCATTGCCCTCAGAGACCCCCACGGAACAAACTCAGACCCAGGGCCAGGCGGGCAGTGTCGGGCCGGTGGGGTGTGGAGACGCTGTGTGGGGCGGTGGGGGTGGGGGGTTGAGGACTGGGGAACCCACCCTCAAAGCTTAGGGCCAGTGAGGACTGTGCGGCCCTGATGGCCGAGCCAGCTAACTCCATGTCAGCAGAACTGCTGCAGAAATCATGGAATTGGGTCCGGAGAGGACAAAGCAGGCTGAGAGGTTTGGGTTATCTAAAGCCCATCTGGGTTGGAGAAGACTTTGGTTCTAAGCGTCCTCAGTCCTGGTGGATATGCATGCCAAAAAAGCAAATATTTAGTGCAAAGTACTTGCACTGTTACACAGCATTCATATCATTACACCTGGAGCACTCACAACATAATATATATTTTTAAATGTTTACCAAGTTCTAAAAGCCCTAACAATACAGGTTCATAAACAGCTTGTACTGCTTTTCCCTTGGTTTGGTTCCAACACCTTTCTCAGTAGAGTTCCCTGCTTGCTCTCTAAACGTCTTCCCTCCCTCCGGGCCAGAAGAGGCGATTTTACAATGTTTTGGCTTTTAAGCCGGGCTTGACCCCACAGAGGGCTGCTCACCCAGACCCCACCCCACCCCTGTGCTTCCTCTGCACGACAAAGGGTGGCTGCCCGCCCCCCTCCTGAAGATCCATCAGCCCATTGTAAAAATCCCCCCAATCCACATTCACTTTCTCCTTTCGGCCACTAGGTAATTGCCCAATTATTTTATTTCCCCAGCAAAACTCTTCAACCCGACTGGAATCCACATTCAGGAAAGCGGGTCTGTCTTGGAGAAGGCTCAGGAGTCTGGAGAACTTGCTGTCTGTCTGTCTGCTTCTCACGCCTCTGCCTTGGGTTAACTGCCCAGCTTGCCTGGGATTGCTGGGGGAGCCTGCGGCCTCCAAGGGGCCAGGCCATGCCAAGACTGCCCTGGAGGTAGGTTGAGGGCGTGGAAGGAACTCTGGGCTGAGAACTGGAGGCCCTGAATTTATGCAGACATTGGTCACTCCTTTAGGAGCTGGGGGGTGTTGTCACCTCGCTGAGCCTCCCCTTTCTTGACTCTAAAAAACTCGGGTGAAGGGAACAGACTGAATCAGAATGCTCTGATTCTACAAACTGGCAGGGGCAAGGAGGATGGGGCACCTTCCTGGGCAAACTCCATTGGCGCCCAATGCTCCCCAGCCCCTCCACCTCAAGGACTTGCCCCCTCCCCCCCAAAGATGAGGTACTGTTCTCGGCCCCCCAGCCATGTGCCGCCTGCACCTCCTGTCAGCAGCCCTAGGAACCCCGAGCCCCCGGCCGTGATGCCTGCCCCTTTAGGCAGGACCGTTTCTTAGACTGAGGCTGGCTGTGCCAGGGCAGGGCCTGCTGTCAAAGGAGGGGACTGGGCAAAGAAGGGTCCCTCCCCTTTACTTTCTTCTCTGAAAAATGAAGTTTAACGTAAACTGATCAGTCACTCCAAGTACACAAGTGACTCCTGGCTTCCCGGGGACCCCCAGGGGGTCTCAGTGGGGGTGAGCCTTGTGCACCTCGTGTGGGCTGGTTGGGGAGCAACAGCAGAAAGGGCCAAGGCTCCTGAGCCCCAGGTCAGCAGGTCCCTGCTGAAAGCAGCTGCTGCAGGCCAGGCGTGTGCCTCAGACACGGGTGCTCACTTCCGGTTTGATGTTGGAGCCTGGGGAGGGGGCCATGGCATGCGAGGGCAGCCTGGGTGTTATATCCTGGGCACCACAGGGCTTCCCCCCACCTAGGCAGTAGCTGGCCAACTACTGCATATTTATGGAACACCAGCCCAGAACCGCTCCAGGGACTGCAGGCCACAGGTCCCGGGTTGCCTGTGAATGTGACACCTCTGCACCTTTTGGCCTGGCTTAAGGCCCAAATGTTTGCATCAGGCAAGTCCTTTCACTGCTAATCACTTGCAAAGAAAGGCAACGGATATTGGTTTGAAGAAGGCTATGCTTGTCCCAGGGAGAGCAGCAGGGCCAGTTTGGGCCGGACGCAGAGGTGAGGCCTTGTATTTCGAGGGATGCTCAAGCTCTGTGAGAGCTGAGCTCCAAGATGGGATTTGAATCCCCCCTTGTGAATTACACAGATGATGTGGAAATAGGACTGGGAAGGGAAAGGAGAGCAGAGAGGCTGCTCCTGAGGTCATGAGATTTTCCTCTAGTCAGGATTTCTTCATTTTCTCCTACCTCGTCCTAGGTACGCACTTGGCCGAATCCCTGTTTCCTTCCCTTCGCGCTTTGGCACTTACTAGTATGTGACTTTGGGCAAGTCATATAGTATTTTATGCCTTAGGTCCTTCATCTGTAAGATGGAAATAATAATGGCAACTTCCTCATTGAGTTGTTGCAAGAAAAAGAGAGTTAATACATGCAAAGCACTTAGAATAGTGCAAAGTACTTGAGCACTATTAGCCATTATTATTATTATTAGTTTTATTTTATTCCTCCCCTTCCATGCAGTCTAAGCCCTCCTTCCCCTCCATTTAACCCCCCTCTGTATATGTGTGTGTTGGTGATGTGTGGATTTGAGCCTCATCCCCCGCCCCTTCCCGTGCAGGGAGAACTCTGCCGCAGAAGCTCCAGAAGGTTCTTCTCCTTGGAGGCAGGGGGCTGAACAGCATGGGGAGCAGTCAGCTGTGACCCACGGCCCCCTGTTGCCTCCACCATCGTTGCTCACCTCCCAGAACCCGGGCTGGGACCTTCTTCCTGCGCATCTTCAAGTCCTCTGTGCCGGAGGGCTCCACGGCTGTGTGCCCGGGTTCTCTCCACAGTCATGCTGGGTGGGTGCCGGCAGCCCCCTGTCCCCGTGCTGCTCTGAGAGCACATCTGGAAAACGCAGCTCAAGCTAAGCCCTGCCTCCCAGGGCCGCTGAGGGTTCAACCCATGGGTGTATGTTCAGAGCTTAGGAAGTGATGGGCAAGTCCAAAGCCCTGAGAACATTTTTTCTATTATTGTCTTTGATATTTTGAGAAAAGTCCCAGCCCTGAGAATGCAAACATCAGTCAGCGAATAACGCTAGCCAACCCTGAAGGTTCTTACTATGTGCCAGGCGCCTAACTAAATGCTTTGCAGCAGGGCCCAGACTTGAACTCCCTTAGGCTACAATGTGTGTTCTGAGGGCAGGACAGATTTTCTGGGCATTGGGAAGCGCCCGCCCCACTGTGCCCAATATCTGTGGCTTCGGACAGGACGGACTCAGGGCAGCTGTGAACCTTGCTTTCCAGGGTCCTGCCCCTAGTTCTGCTTCTGGGAACGGTGATCTGAGCTCGGCTGAGCACCTCTGCGTAAGGCAGGCCTAGATGATCTAATCGCCTGAAGGGCGAGTCTCTGTGATTGCGTGATTACAAACAACTGCAGAAAACGTTTTTCCTGGGACTGCTATGGAGGGCCCAGATGCTAGATTTCCTGTCGAGACAGAATCGAGCTTCTTTCCCTCATGGGAGGACGAAGACTGTGACTGGGCTCTGAGGGACCTGTGGGGAAGAACGGGAGTGGCATCTGCGGGGGCTGAAGGGTTGAGGGAGAAAACACGAGGGCGCTTCTGCAGAGTGCCTGGAACTCTGCAGGTACTGGCTGGTCCAGTACCTGCAGGAATGCAGGATCCTTTCCTTCCTCCTTCTGGAGGAACACAACCTAGCATCATGGCTGGGCCCCAAGAAAGAGATTTCAAACAGCTGGCTAACGGGACTATTCTCCACAGAATGTATTCTCTTTTCATGAATAGGACTAGGGCAGCACTAGGGAAATTCAACTGGCACTAACAAATCCTGAGCAGTCATGACTTCAGTGGCCAGTGGCCCCAGGCCTGTGTGGTGTCCAGACAGCCCTCCGTGCCCTCCCCAAGCAGCCCCCTCCTCGGGGCTCCCAGGCCTGTCTGGCTGCTGAGCGCCCAGGAGGCCAGAGGGGTGTGACCTCCCTCCCCTACCCCCCCCACCCCCCCACAGGCCCGGCCCAGGGCGCCTATAAAGCTGGCCCAGCCCCAGCTCTCCGCACACCCAGCTGGACCAAAGCCCCTCGCCGGCGCCTCCCAGGGCACCCAGCCTACCTCCACCCCTCTTCCTTCCGAGGTCAGCATGCGGCCCCTGTGGCTGTGCTGGGCCCTCTGGGCACTGCCCATGGCTGGCCCCGGGTCAGCCCTGACCGAGGAGCAGGTTCTGGGCCGTCTGCTGCAGCAGCTGCAGCTCAGCTCCGCGCCCGTGGTGGCCAGGGCCGAGGCAGAGGAGCTGGTCATCCCTGCCCAGGTGAGGGCCCAGTACGTGGCCCTGCTGCAGCGCAGCCACGGGGTCCACTCCCGTGGGAAGAGGTTCAGCCAGAAATTCCGAGGTGAGGCCTCCCTCCCCACCCTGCCCTGGTCCTGGGAGTTGGGGGGGGGGTGGAGGGGTGGAGGTGGAGGGGGCTGAGCCAGCTTGTCCTGGCTCTGGGGTGTGAAAGGGACCCTGGCTAGGGCTCTGGGAGAGGCCGTCTGGAGTCCCAGGCCCTGTGAGATGAGTCAGGCCGGACCCACCAGCAAAGCCAAGGCATCAGGGAAGAGGGGGGCTGAGAAGAGCAAGCAGACCCATCAGGAGTGGGGGCTGTGGCAAGGCCCCCCACCCAGCCTCAGACCCCATGGTAGCCTCAGGACTCCTGGGGCTCCATTTTCAGAGTTGGTCACCCGGCCTTGAGCAGAGCATTTAAATCATCTCTGAACCTGTCTGCTCATCTGCAAATTTGCTGCGACCATGCCTTAGCTATCTCCTGGTATCGGGAACACTAATGAGCCATTGTGGACAGAAGAGTAATTGATACAGACTGAAGTATAATCCTGGGTTAATGAGCTGTCAGGTGGGGGCTCCAGCAGCCTCTCACCTTCTCCGTGTCCAGAGCTAGCTCCAAGGCCAGGCCCCACAGCCAGGCCAGGTGCCCAGAGGTGAGCATTCTGGTCCCAACATCTGAGCCCGTTTTGTTGGCTCAGGGTCCCAGCGCTGCCCCCCACTGCTGAGAGTGGAGACTGCTACACTAGTCAGCGCCCCAGACACCAGGGGAATTTGAGGTGCCTGGGTCTGGCCCAGGGAAGCAGAACTGGGGCTGGTTTCCCCCGACGTGGCCTGGCCTGGCTGCGAAACTGGGCGCCCTGCCAGCGTCCACGGTGCCAGCTCCCCGGGTGCCCGAGAGCCCTGCTGACGCTGCTCGTGTCCGCAGAGGTGGCCGGCAGGGTCCTGGCGTCCGAGGCCTCCACGCACCTGCTGGTGTTCGGCCTGGAGCAGCGGCTGCCGCCGGGCAGTGAGCTGGTGCAGGCGGTATTGCGTCTCTTCCAGGAGCCGGTCCCCAGGGCCGCGCTCCGCAGGCACGAGCGGCAATTCCCGCGCGGCTCCCAGGCCCGCGTCTCGGTCGAGTGGCTGCGCGTCCGCGACGACGGCTCCAACCGCACCTCCCTCGTGGACTCCAGGTGGGGAGGGGAGGGAGGGGGGCGGGGTTCCGACTGGGACACCCCTGAAGGAGAGGCGGGGCGGGGCTTGGGGGCCGCTGGGCGGGGACCCGGCGGTGGGGAGGTGGGGTGGGAAGGGGAGAGGGGCGGGGTTGTTACAGGGACACCCCAAAACGAGAGTCGGGGCGGGGCTTGGGGGCCGCTGGGTGGGGACCGGGGCGGTGGGGAGGGGAGGGGGCGGGGTTCCGACGGAGTCACCCCAGAAGGAGAGGCAGGGAGACGCCCCTCCCCGACCCGCGGTCCCGACCACGCGTTCCCAGCCCCGCTGTTCACCGCGGCCTCTGTCTCTGCGTCCTAGGCCGGTGTCCATCCACGAGAGCGGCTGGCAGGCCTTCGACGTGACGGAGGCGGTGGCCTTCTGGCAGCAGCTGGGCCGCCCGCGGCAGCCGCTGCTGCTGCAGGTGTCGGTGCAGAGGGGGCAGCTGGGCCCGGCGGCCTCGCGCGCCCACCAGTTGGTGCGCTTCGCCTGGCAGGCGGCGGCGGGCGGGCAGCGCGAGCCCCAGCTGGAGCTGCTCGCCCTGGACCTGAAGGACTACGGGTGGGTGCTGGTGGCGAGCTGATGGGTGGGGGGCTCCTGACGTGAGGCGCCCACCCCGTCCTGGAACCGGGCCCCGCTTTCAGACTGCTGTGCTCATGATGACTAGACAACACATAAAATTCCTACATCATGGCCTAGGAGGCCCTCCATAAACATCATTATTGCTTATGTTCCGGATACATTTGTTCATTCAGCCTTTATCACAAATATCCAGCTTTCTGAACATCCTGAGGGATGGACCATAGTGTCCCTTCCAGATGCCCGCTAAGCCCCCTGCCTCCTCACTCCCACCCTCCTAGCTGACTTCTGACCCTGCCTCTCCTGCCCCACAGGGCCCAGGGCGACTGCGACCCTGGGGCACCAGTGACCCGCTGCTGCCGCCAGGAGATGTACATCGACCTGCAGGGGCTGAGGTGGGCCCAGAACTGGGTCCTGGAGCCCCCGGGCTTCCTGACCTATGAGTGTGTGGGCCCCTGCCAGCAGCCCCAGGAGTCCCTGACCTTCAAGTGGCCGTTCCTGGGGCCGCGGCAGTGCATCGCCTCGGAGACGGCCTCACTGCCCGTGATCGTTGCCATCAAGGAAGGAGACAGAGCCAGGCCCCAGGTGGTCAGCCTGCCCAACATGCGGGTGCAGAAGTGCAGCTGTGCCTCAGACGGGGCTCCAGTGCCACGGAGGCTGGAGCCCTAGGCTCCAGTGTCACCGGTGAGCCCTCTGACTGGACACCTGCACAGAAGCAGGTCTTAATGTAGGTCTTAATTTTTCATTTAGCAAGTTACCTACCCAGTTTAGTGCCCCTGTCTTCCTTTGTCCTGCTTTTTCCATTCCCTGTACTTGCTGTCCATCATCCATCCTAAGCACTTAAATGAATCATACTACAACTCGGGATTGCTGAGTTGTAGTAGGAGATCCTGCTCTACTATTAGAGGATATGGCTGAGAAATGGACAGATTGTCAGCAGGGGTTTGTTTTCTCTGGCAAATTCTCAGCTGACTAATTCAACAAAACCCTGTGATCAAAACTGGGGAAATAGAACTGATTTATTCTATTACATGATGAATTGCCTTAGGGAGAATGTCTATGAAAGTATGAAAGAACCCCCTCCCCTCCCCCCAAATATTGACCCATTCTGTATTTTTGTAAACATACCTAAGTGCTTGTTCCCTGCTATCCTGAGAAAGTGCTAGGAAGGTTGAGGATGTCAGGCTTGGGGCAGTGGACAGGGAATCTGGATACCTGGATTCTGGATCTGATGGAGCCACGAGGTGTGACTTCAAGCATGTGCAGGAACTGCTGGGTCACCATTTCCTCTTAGGAAGGAGTTGGAATTCACCTCCAAGATTCATTGCTCTGGGATCAGACAGCTCTTCACTTACCTGCTCCTCCTCAGACTGAGCACTGCCTGTGCATATTTAGGGTATTGCCCCACTTTTTAAAGGGAACTTAGCACCAGAAACCACTTGTGCTTAAGTTGTTTTTGTTAGCAGAAACAATTGTATGTAGATTATCTGCCAAATAAAATAAAAGTGATGCTTCTCCCTGTCTCTGTTTCCAGTACCATTCACACAGGAGTAAAGGGAGCAATAATGGGGGATGATTTCAAACTAATGATTTAAAGAAAGGGGGCGACTAAGGGCCCCCTTCTAGGGTGTACAGAAGACTTCAATAACTAAGTTTAGATCAGGCATTAATAGGCACAAAGTGGGGGCACTTATCACATATGTTAAGATAATTCGGACGATGCATCTAAAACACATAGGTAAAAACAGTTGCTTGACCTGGGGTAAGCTAAAGAGGATGGTGCAATATTCAGGTGAAAACATGGGAATGTTTAACACAGTAAATCTCTTAGTGGACAATGACTGTTACTAACAGTACAGATATGAAAAAGTTCTCTTATGAACTAGGACAAATGTATTCCACTATTACAAAGAGTTAGTAATAGAGCGGAATATGGGAATAATGCAAACTATGGACTATAATGAAGAGTAACATCTCAGTATTTTCTCATCAATAGTAACAAATGTATCATATCAACACTAGGTGGTAACAATGGGGGCAGTGAGGGGTATGGATATTTGGGGGTTATTTTACTATTTAATGATACTGGGATCCATTGATGATAAAATTTGGATAGATTGTATAAAATTTCACTAAAAAAAAATCACTAACCTCTACCACTTCTTTAGAAACACTGTCACCTCTGCAATGGTGGTGTGCTAAGCAAGCTAAGATTTAGGGAGCCAGGGAGCTGTGCTAAGCAATTTCGCATACATTATATCACTTAATTGTTGCAGCTATTCCTTGAGGTATGTGTTATGAGGCCCATTTTTTGGATGAGGAAACTGAGACTGAGGGAATGGAAAACTTCTGAAATTATAACCCTAAAGAAGGGTTTATAAACTCCTTTCCACCTTACTTCCTAGTAAGCATACTCTGCTGATGGTACATACACTAGGTTAAAATGTCATTTGGAAGCAGCCATATCTGACAATTTTTCAGTCACTAAAGGTTACCAGGTGAGTCTGCACAAGAGCAGGACTTTGTTTCCAAACTAAGAAGTGCCCGTGTTAGGGAGAAAAATAGACCTCCCTTACCATCTCACTGGAGGGCTTTCAAAACTGCCTGCTTTACAGTCAAACTGCTCAGTGAATGGTTTATTTCATATTGATGCCATCAGAAGAACAAGACAGGATGGACACAAAACCCTTTCTTTCCAGATTTTGTGACTGGATAATTCTGTGACCTGGCACATAGCGGTACTATCTGGGGAAAAAAAAGAAAATGTACATTCTACTGGTATCATATTACAATAAAACTCATCAGGCAAGGGAATATAAATTGTTAAATTCAAGATTCTATAAACCATTTACAGCTTTCTCTTCCCATTCAGGTTATACTGTCTGTGAATTTTTTTCCTTTTTGGGGGTAAGTCAGTTTACTGATGTGTTGTGACCCACCACCCAGATATTAAGCACAGTGGATTTCAGTTATTCAGAATTTCCTTTCCAGAAATTGGAGGCAGGAATAAAAACCACTGCAGTACAAAACAATTGAAAGATTTTAGGGATTTTCCCCTTCAATAGTTCAATAACTGTGATTTCTTCTGGCATGTATTTAAAGTGAACATGATTTATAGTTAGTCTACTTTTTTATTGTTAAGCCATTATAAAAGCCTAAATGTGTTTCCAGGAAGCACTTTTTGAAATTGTTACAGTATTCTCTGCATGTGAATTTTTGAAAACATTCCTACCCTTTGCTATTTTAACGATGGCTAATTTTATTGTAAATACTGTAAATTGTACAAAAATTATTTTTTAGAGCAGTTGTAGGTTTACAGAAAAATCATGGAGAAAGTACAGAAATCCCATACACCCCCTGCCCTTCGCACACACAGATCTCCCTATTATTAACACTACACAGTAGGGTTGCTCATTTGTTACAGCTGATGAACTAATATACATGCGATTATATTATTAACTAAAATCCATAGTTTACATTAGGAGTCACTCATTCTGTCATATAATTCTATCATTTTCTAAAAAGTATTTTTATTGTATACAACAAACATACATTCTTTTTTAAAAATTTTTTATTAAAGAAAAAATTACAAGAAACACAAACATTCCCAACACATACACTCAGCAATTCACATCATCACATAGTTGCATATTCATCATCATGATCATTTCCCAGAACATTTGCATCAATTCAGAAAAAGAAATAAAAACACAACAGAAAAATAAAACAAAAACAGAAAAAAAATTTTACATACCTTACCTCTTACCCCTCCCTTTCATTGATCACTAGCATTTCAAACTAAATTTATTTTAACATTTGTTCCCCCTATTATTTATTTTTATTCCATATGTTCTACTCTTCTGTTGACAAGATAGATAAAAGGAGCATCAGACACAAGGTTTTCACAATCACACAGTCACATTGTGAAAGCTATATCATTATACAATCATCATCAAGAAACATGGCTACTGGAACACAGCTCTACATTTTCAGGCAGTTCCCTCCAGCCTCTCCATTACATCTTGGTTAACCATACAAACATTCTTGACATACATTCTACATATGGTGTACAATCAATGGCTCACAATATCATCACATAGTTGTATATTCACCACCATGATCATTTTTTGAAACATATGCATCTCTCCAGCAAAAGAAATGAAAAAAGAAAAAACTCATACATGCCATACCCCTTACTCCTCCCTCTCATTGACTAGTATTTCAATGTTGCTTTTTTTTAAATTTTATGTGGTAACACATACAACATAAAATTTCCCATTTTAGCCACTTTTAAGTATACAATTCAGTGGTGTTGATTACATTCACAAAATTGTGCTACTGTCACCTTCATCCATTATTAAAACTTTTCCATTATCCCAAACAGAAACTCAATACCAATTAAGCATTAACTACCTACCCATTCCCTACCCATCTGTGGTAACCTGTATTCTAATTTCTGACTCTATAAGAATTTGCATGTTTTAATTATTTCATATAAGTGACAGCATACCATATTTGTCATTTTGCATCTGGCTTAGTTATCTAAACATGATGGCTTCAAGTTTCATCTATGTTGTAGCAAGTATCAGAACTTCATTCCTTTTTAAATTTGAGTGCTATTCCATGGAATGCATACACCACATTTTGTTCATCCATTCATTGGTGGATGGACACTTGGGTTCCTTGTACCTTTCAGCTATTGTGAATAACGCCACTATAAACACTGATGTGCAAATATCTGCCCAAATCCCTGCTTTCAATTCTTTAGAGTAGATAATTAGAAGTAGGAATGCTGTGTCACAGTAATTCTATACTTAACTTTCTGAGGAACCATCAAACTTTTTTCCACAGCACCATTTTATGTTCCCACTAAAAATGAACAAAGATTCCTATTTCTCCATATCCTTGACGACACTTGTTCCGTTTTTTTTTTTAATAGTAACCATTCTATTGGGTGTGAAATGGTATTTCATCGTGGTTTTAAATGCATTTCCTTAACGGTTAATGATGTTGAGCATCTTTTCAAGTGATTTCGACCATTTGTATCTTCTTTGGAGAAATGTCTATTCACGTCTTTTGCTCATTTTTTCTTTTTGTTGTTCAGTTGTAGAGTTCTTTATATATTCTGCATATTAATTCCTTATCAGAGATATGATTTCCATGCCTGGTTGTTTCTCACTGGTTGCTGAACATTGTGTACGTTGTACTATTGAACTTTGTTGTTTTCCTCTAAACAACCTCTTTAAAGAGTGTTGAGTTTTAATAGGGCAGGGAGTTATTTGTGGATTAACTTGACGAGGCTTGTTTTTAAAGCTTTGCTAGGGTGGGTCTAGAGTAGCCTTTACCCTTGGGCTAGTTTTGCCCTACTACCTAAACCTTCTGGGGTCTTTACTGAATGCCCGAGGTTATTCAATGAGACAGATATTATCATCTTAATTTTGCAAATAAGAAAATAAGCTTAGAGAAAGTACAAAATTTGCCTAAAGGCACACATTTAGTAAGTAGCAAGAGTGGGGAATCTCTGACTTAAATCTGTGCTTTAAAATGCTCCTACTGTTCAGGAAAACATACTGGCAAAAAACTGTTCCTGCCAATGCGTTTTAGTTTCCTTGGCTGCTCAAGCAAATACCATGCCATGGATTGGCTTAAACAGTTTGAGGCAAGTAAAAGTCCAAATCAAGGTGTCATCAAGGTGATGCTTTCTTCCTGAAGACTGGCATTCTGAGGCTGGCTGCCAGTGATCCAGCCTTAAATGTTTGGAAATGGATTGAAGTGATGGTAGCACGTTATTGTGAGAATAATTAACAGTACTGAATTCCGTGTGAATGTGATGGAAAAGGGAAGCTGAGAATCTGTATGTAACCAAGATGACAGTTGTTGCTTAAAACATGGGAATGTATAATACAGTGAATCTTGTGGTGGACAATGTCTTTGATTAACTGTACAAATATTTTAAAAGTTCATTCATGAACTAGAACAAACATATGACACTATTACAAGGAGTTAATAATGGAGGGGTATATGGGGAAAATAGTGCCTTTTGCAGACTATAGACTACAGTTAACTGTAATATTTTAATTTTCCTTCATCAACAGTAACAAAGGTACCACACCAATACTATGGATTAATAATAGGGGGGATCAGGGCCATGGGAGGATGTGGGTTTTCTTTTAATTTTTTTTCTGGAGTAATGGAACTGTACTAAAATTGATCATGGAGATGCATACACAACTATGTGATGATACTGTGAGCCAGTGATCATATATTTCAGATAGTTTGTATGGTGTGTGAATATAAATCAATAAAACTGCATTTTTTAAAAAAAGGTCCTTTCAATGGGTTCACACTCACAGAATGGATTAAGAACACGTTTTTCTGGAGTGCATAGCTCCAAACCACCACACCATAGATTTCTGTTTTAAGTCCACTTTCTGCTATGCCAATGTGCCTCCTACCACATCTCTACCCCAGATCTGGTTGAATGGTGGAAGTGTACTGCAGACAGTACAACAGAAGCCCTCTGGGCTCAAAACAAAGAGATCCATAGAAAAAAGTCCTCTATCACTTGGCGAAGAGAGGTAAGAGATTTATCTACATTTATCTTTCCCAATCACTTGGATTCCCTTATGCTCGACTGTTGAAAAAATACTTACAGTTCTTGTATTCTCTAGTCAATACCAACTGAACCGTGGACGGGTAAAATTGAGCTATTCCAGTTAGCCAGGATTTGAGAATGTGGCAAAACTATTTTTGGAGGGGTGGGGTAGATTTAGCTCTGACTTGTCAACAGCTAGATCATCTTCATAAGAGATCAAAATGAGGCCTTTCCACTGGGGCATTGTGAGCACCAGGGTATAGAGCTGATTTGTCCACAAGAAAAATATTGCTATCATCTGAAGAATTCTGCCAGCTACTCAGTGATGTGTCTGTGGCCGTAATAAGTCTGTAGACTCCCAGCCAGTCACGTACTATCCAATTGCAAGGACGAACCTGCTCACTCCACGCTAAGAGTGAGCTAAAAGATCCAGATGTACCTGTATCTTTTTGCTTCACTTCAAAATATAATGATGTGCTCATTAGCACAAGGAGAGTGGTTGGCAAAAATTTTGAATGAATCCTAAACCATCTATATGGTCACCCTAAAAATTATTTTGGGTTTTGAATACCATGTTGTTTATATACAATGTAACTGTTTACATTCAATCTTACAAAGTGGGGCGTAGATGTACATTGATTAGTACCAGACGCTTGTCCATCCTTATAGGCTACCTCTACTGGATGAGAACTAGTTACCAGCAGCCCTATGCAGGGTGTTCCGATTTCTAAGAAAACCTTGGCAGGTCAACTTTTTGTCTTCTGAACAAGTCCTTCTCAGAAAAGGGTCTTCCCTGGTAATGTCCAATGCAGGCTGTCATTTCATTTTACTTAACACTTTACTTAACATTGAACCCAGAAATCTCCTAGGGATCCAAGCTAAGGAAATTATCTCTTAGGCAAATATTTCGTCACAGTACTATGAGCAATAACTTTAAAAATGGAGTGAAGTTTTATGAAAACAGAGGCTTTCATCTTTTGTTCATGCTGTATCCCCAGAACCTAGTACCGCCTGGCTCAATAAATACCTGTTGAGTTAATTAATAAAGCTAAATATTGTCCTTTGGCAGAATGGTTTAAGGGGGCTGCAATACCTTCATATAAAGAATACTGTGTAGTCAAACTTCTTTTCAATGACTTTTCAGTAACACTGTGGAACGCTTATGATATGTGTGGTTCAGAAATGTTCAAAATATACGAATATAATCTTATTTCCAAAGATGGGGAAAGTATACATGCATAGAGAATAAGACGGGAAGAACATATACCAAAAACGTTTGCTGTGACTATCCCTAGAGGTAAGACTATGGGTGGTTTCATTCTTTACTTCTATATTTGCAAAAAATATTCTTCAATAACATTTTTATCAAAAGAAGTTGTAGAACTATTAATTTGCAAGACAGTAAATTACAGGATAGTGAAAACTCTCCTTTTTAAGTGAGCTGGAGCCTGCCGAGGAACTTGATTCTTGAGCCTCTTGTAAGGTGAAGTGGCAGGAGACGGCCTGCTGGGATCGACTTGCGCAGTGGGATGGGGCGGCGGCGGCGAGGCTGACGAAGCGCGGGAAACCAGCGTCCTTCCCAGCCGCCCGGGCCCGGACCGCTACCGCCTCCTCGGTACCCTTCCCGGACACCATTCCCCCGCGGCCCGGGTCTCACGTCCGCCGCCAAGGAAAACCCGCAACCTCCCCACGCAGCGCCTCCGCAGCAGCGGCGGGGCGGGAAGGAGACGCGCATGTAATTTAGCGGGGCCAGGGAGCCTTCAGCAGACCAGCGCGGTTAAGAAGCAAATCCCCGTAAGGACGCGAACGCCGTAGTCGTCCCCGCCGCCTCCCGCGTCAGCCGGGGGAAGCGGGGCACCACGGCTCCGGATCGGCCAATCTCGGGGCCCACCGTCCTCACGACAGAGAGCTGCATTCCCCCCTCAGCCCTGAAGAAGCCCTCTCAGCAACAACCGGCGGCCAGAGCCAGGATGGAGCGAGTCAGGCCTCCACTCTGAAGCCCAGGAGGGGACAACCTCCACCTTAAGGGTGGGAGGAGCGGGAGCCCGGCGGTGAGGGCGGGGGCGGGTGGCTTCCGGCTTCCGGGCGCTGCGTCAGAGGCGCTGTCTGCCAGTCGGGTACGGAGGGGGCGGGCTCACGGCCCCTACCCGGCCACGGATTGGCCCACCCTGCACCCCGATCTGCGATTGGCCGCTCGGGCGGGACGCGGTGGTGCTGGGCTCTGGGGCTTCGTCTGCTGCCGGCGTGCCGCGAGCGGTGGGGAAGACACTTGAGGTGTGGGTGAAGGCCCCTGGGAGGTTCCCGTGTTCGGGTCCCACGTCCGGCTAAGCTGGGCCGTGGGAGCTGCTGGAGCTCCTGGATCCGGCGTCCCGGCAGTGCTGCCTGCCTGCTCCCGGCCTTCTCCCCCAGGTGCCTCCGGGACGGCCCGAGCGGGTCCTGCGGCTCCAGGCTTCTCCGGGTCCGGGGTCATGAGCGTGGGCTTCCTCGGCGCGGGCCAGCTGGCCTGTGCGCTGGCGCGGGGCTTCACGGCTGCGGGTAAGGTGGCCGCGGCGGCAGCGGGAGGGGCGGGACGGGCCCGGGTCGTGGGCTGTGTGCCCGGCCCTCACCCGCCGGAGAGTAGATGAGTGAGTGAGGAATTTGCGGCTGGTGGTGTGATTCCTGTCAGGAATCTTGTATCCGGGTGAGGGACACGAGGGGCGAGGGAGGCTGACACTGTGGGAGGGGTTGTGGGTTTTGATTCTGCTCTCCCAGGGGGAGTATGAGTAGGGGGTGGGCTCTCAGTCCCGGCTGAAAACCCCTTTTTTCTGCAGGCATTTTGTCCGCTCACAAGATAATAGCCAGCTCTCCTGAGATGGACCTGCCCACGGTGGCCGCGCTCAGGGTAGGTGGGCAGAGCGGTGTAGGGAAGAGGGTGTGGGCCTGGCCGGCCCGTGAGCCCCGGTGCTGGTCGTTGACTGGTGGTGACCTCCCCACCACTTAGATCCTCCACGTTTTTTGGGCAAACCCAGTGTGGTGGGAATCCTCAGACAGACTCTGGTTCAAATTCAGATAGTGAGAGGATGAGATGACCCAATTTTGTGTGGAAAGCACAACAGCGCTCAGCACATAGTAGGTACCCAGTAAATTCTAATTATTTTCCACTGAGTGGCTTTGTGACCTTAAAGTATTAGGCTACTCTGAGGTAGTTTCCTCATTTATAAAATGGGGACAATAGCTGACTACTTCTTGAATTATCCTGTGGTGTGAATGACCATGTTGGGAAAGAACCTGGTGAGTTAGTGCCCCACTTTCTGAAAACAGTATCCCAAATCTTCCCTCAAACCTGGCAAAGAGATGATGGCGAAGGAGGCAGGTGACAGTCCATGCCTAGGAGGGACTGGTGTTCCTTGTACTAGTGGCCCTGCTTCTCAGTTTGGAGTTCTAGAGGAAAGAATGCCCCTGGCTGACCTGTGGGCCACATGAAGGCCATGTGGTTATATGAATAAGTGGCCAGGGTTGGGATGGGGACTGACCCAGCTTTGCTTCCAACCACTGGGTGTTCGTATTTCACTTTCTGCTTTGCCTATGCCACTTTCTAGCCTTGGAGCCTTCTTACCTTGCAGAGTGGTTCCTCGAATGCCAGAGGGCTATTGGGGATGGGGAGACAGCCACTTCCTGGTTATCATGGTGAAGCTTGTGCCCAGCTCCTATGCTCATTTTCCTAATAGCAGCAATGGGAAACTTTGCCAGTTGGGATGGGGCAGAGCCCTGAGGGGACAGGGAAGGAATTCCGGTCTGCAGCTGGCAGAGTGGGTTTGGCAGGGAGAGATTCAGCTGCTCTTTGCGAGGGCCTGGCCTTAGCCTGCTTCAGCACTGTGAGCCCAGGCATTCTTCTCCTGCAGAAGTTGGGGGTGAACCTGACACGCAGCAACAAGGAGGCAGTGCGGCACAGCGACGTCCTGTTCCTAGCCGTGAAGCCGCACATCATCCCCTTCATCCTGGATGAGATTGGGGCCGATGTCAAGGCCAGGCACATCGTGGTCTCCTGTGCAGCCGGTGTCACCATCAGCTCTGTGGAGAAGGTGCCCATCTCAGCCTTGATGCCCTTAGGTGACAGGCAGGGTGGCCTGGGAGTGGTACCTTGTAGGTAGAAGTGGCAGCTGGCTAGTAGGGAGCTGTGCCCTGGCCACTTACTTGGCTCTTTCCTACCCCAGAAGCTGATGGCGTTCCAGCCAGCCCCCAAGGTGATTCGCTGCATGACCAACACGCCTGTGGTGGTGCGGGAGGGTGCCACAGTGTATGCTACAGGCACCCATGCCCTGGTGGAGGACGGACAGCTCCTGGAGCAGCTCATGAGCAGTGTGGGCTTCTGCACAGAGGTGGAGGAGGACCTGATCGATGCCGTCACGGGGCTCAGTGGCAGTGGTCCTGCCTATGTGAGACCTTCATGCTCACTTAGCCTCTCAGGGTTGCAGGGGAGGAGGTAGGGGAGGTGTTGCTCATCTCTGGGCCTGGCTGACTAGTAGAGGAGGCTTACTCCTTGGAGCTAGTTCTAGTCATCAGAAGCAGCAGACCCTGGGGAATTCCTTTGAGCCCCCAGCCTGCTGCACAGGGCTCAGTAAGTGTCTTCACAGGCGTTCATGGCCCTGGATGCGTTGGCTGATGGTGGGGTGAAGATGGGCCTCCCGCGGCGCCTGGCAGTCAGATTGGGAGCGCAGGCCTTGCTGGTCAGTATCTCCCCTGCATGGTCTGGACCAGAGTTTGGAATGGGGGTTTTTATTGGTGACTGAGCTGGGGGCTGGGGTTCATTGATGATCCGGAATAGGGATTAGGGAGGAGCGGTGGGCTTGGAGAAGCCTATCCAAAGGTTTACCTGCAGCTTTCTTCTCTAACATTCTTTTCTTGCCACAGGGGGCTGCCAAGATGCTACTGGATTCAGAGCAGCACCCAGGCCAGCTCAAAGACAATGTCTGCTCCCCTGGGGGGGCCACCATCCATGCCCTGCACTTCCTGGAGAGTGGGGGCTTCCGCTCGTTGCTCATCAATGCCGTTGAAGCCTCTTGCATCCGAACACGGTGGGTTCAACTTGCTTTCCTTCTCTTGCTTGCCCCACGCCCCCCCTCCCAACTGGCCCCAGGTTTGGGTTAGTGCCATTTTGTAGAATCTGCTGTTGTGTTCATGTTCTGTTAAAGACCACCACGTATTAGAATTTTTAACTAAGGGTCTGCAGTGATTATTTCATTTAATTCTCACCACAGTTCTGGTAGCTGGGATTATCTTTGATTTATATAGAGATCAGGAAGTTGAATCTCAGAGACAGACAGTTTGCCCAATAAATGATCAATACAGGATTCAACCTCAAGCCTGTGACTCAGACATGAAATTTTCACACATTCTCTCCACCTGTGATCACAGATACCCCTTGGTACTCTATAACTCATTTGGATTAAATGAGAAAAATAAAGCAAGCCCATATACTTCTAAGAAGCCTGGGGGTGTATTTGGTTTGGGGTTCTAATTTTTGGTGATATCAGGTTGGGGATTATGTGGATGGGAAAGCCTTCATGAAACCTTGACTCCAAGGTTTATTGTCTTCCTACTTAAAAATGCCTGGGCTCTGCAGAGAGTTGCAATCCATGGCTGACCAAGAAAAGATCTCCCCAGCTGCCCTCAAGAAGACTCTCCTGGACCGAGTAAAGCTGGAATCTCCCACAGTGTCTACGTTGACCCCCTACAACCCAGGGAAGCTTCTCACAAGAAACCCGGCTCTGGGAGGCAAGAAGGACTAAAGCGGCCTCTACCTTCTTGTGTATGATCTAGCACCCTCAATTGTGGAAGCCTTGACCTTCCATCCACTTTCCCAGCAATGGAGGGGGAAGGCAGCATTCAGTAGTGTTTCTTGTAATAAAACCTTAAATCTGTTCAGATCAATCCTGCCAGACCAGGTGGCACTAGTTTCTTCTGCTCATGTTGGAAGATGCTCTATGGGGACAGTTGATGCTGGATGCCACGTGTAACCCTGCATACCTCCTACTGTTGGTGGATAGAGGCTGGGGCTTCAGTTAGCTCAGGTGAGTAGGAAGGTCAGGGAGGACCATTAACTGGGGTCCTTCAGCTGGAGCCCAAGGCAGGGCCAGCAGAGGTATCAAGTCTAGTGGTGAGAGATAGAAACCATGGCAAGGGCTTTTCTGTTTGAATTCATAAACAGAAAAGAACCAAGCAACTTAGAATTGTCGCAGTGAATTAGAAATATATCAAATTAGATTATGCTTGTGTATTAGTTTCCTAGGGCTGCTGTAACAAAGTGCTACAAACTGGGTTACTTAAAATAAGAGAAATTTATAGTCTCACTGTTGTGGAAACTAGAAGTCTAAAATCAAGATGTTGGCAGAGCCACGCTCCCTTTGGGGGCTGTTAGGGAAGAAATCCTTCCTGATCCTCTCCCAGCTTCTGTTGGTCCTGGGCATTTCCTTGGCTTGTAGATTCATTACTCCAGTCTTTGCCTCAGTTGTCACATGGCCTTCTTGCTTGGGTGTCTGGATCTCTCGGTCTCTTCCTCTTTTAAGGACACCAGTCATATTGTATTAAGGACTCACCTAATCCTGTATGACTGGATCCTAACTAGTTACATCTGCAATGAGCCTATTTCCAAATAAGGTCACATTCAGAGGTACTGGGGGTTAGGAATTCAACATACCCTTTTCGGGGACACAGTTCCACCCATAACAGCTTGTATTTAACTCTTAATCTAGGTGCTGCTAAATTTAGTTGTTTTAATAAAATTTTATTTTTTATGCTGTTTTTTTACTTTTTTGTGCTTAATCTTACACCATTCTTCTTGAGAACTTAACACCCTTACCAGGTTCTCCCTACTTCTTGGTGTGTTTGTGGGTGGGTGGGTGGTGGGATTGTCTAAGAGTAAAAAATGGGGTGAGAGGAAATAAGGCTTCTGCTCAGGTAATGACAGTGCTCTATCCCGACCTTCATTATGGGCCCAAGTGGTGAATGGGGCAGCATCCCAGATAGAAACAAGCTTTATTGTGGGTTAGGCACTATGGTAAAAGCAGTGGATCCTTGCAACCACTTGCTGAGGAAGGAATGCTCTTCCTCACGTTGTAGAAGATGCTGAGACCTAGAAGGGAAAGCAACTTAGTCCAGTTATACTGCTGATCAGTGGTGGGCCTTTTGTGTTCTCAGCCACCAGCTCTCCTGCCTCATGGAAACCAGATGGACTGAGGTTTCTCTAAGAGGGCCCGGTGTGCCCAGTGCTTGTTTCTGGGAGCTCACTATCTGCCAGTTTATGGGCTATGCTTAAAGGGTGTGGGCGTTGACTCTGAATTAATTCTTAGGCTCTACTATTTTTAAGCTAGACATCCCTGGAAGTCATGAGTACCTCTGACCTCAAACATTTTTCTTTATAAATATGGGCATCATACTTCATCAGAAAAACCCAGTGGATATTAATACCTGGATACACTCCAGAATATATTAAGCAGATAATCAAAAAGTATTGACAAAGTACCTTGAGGGATGGGAGAGAAGTCATGCAGCTATTAAAACTTTACTGCCAGGAAAACTGATTACTGTGCCAAAGATTAGGGACACCCAAATCAATAGTCTTAAGCCCTTGACCTTGAAGCTTGCTCTTGTGAAGTTTATATAGGTAGTGGAGAAACTTAGTTTACCTATAGGTATGCCTAAAAGTCACCTCCAAAGGACCTCTTTTGTTGTTCAGATGTGGCCTCTCTCTCGAAGACCAACTCTGCAAGTGAAATCATTGCCATTCCCCTTACTGGGGACATGATATCTGGGGGTGAAAGTCTCCCTGGTGGTGTGGGAGATGACCCCCAGGGATGAGCCTGGCCCTGGCACCTTGGGGTCAACAATGCCATCTTGACCAAAAAGGGGAAAAGAAGGTATCAGTGGCTGAGAGAGTTCAAATAGAACCTAGAGGCTACTCTGGAGGTCACTCTTAGGCATACTTCAGTTAGACATTGCTACCTGGCATAATTTGTCAACCCCCAACTGAAACCATTTCAGCCAATCCTAAAGAATGCCTAGGGCAATAGTTCCATGCACTAGGGTAACTTTCCAAAATCTTTAACCTCTAGATATGTACCTGGACCAGATAAGTCATGAAATGCAGAGGGGCAAGCCCTTCCAGAATATCAACTAGTTCCATCCATGTGCTGGTTTGAAAGGATTTATGTACCCTAGAAAAGCCATATTTTAATCCCGATCCCATTATGGGGAGGCAGTCATTTCTTTTAATTCCCATTCAGCACTTTAGGTTGGGGACTTAATTAGATTATCTCCATGGAGATGTATTGACTCACCCATCATCCCAATCATGGGTATTAATAAGAGGAAGATATGACTCTACCCATTCCAGGTGATCTTGATTAGTTTACTGGAATCTTTTAAAAGAGGAAACATTTTGGAAAGAGTCCTAAAAGGTGATATCTATTTAATGTGTAAGGATAACCTCCAGGATAATCTCTCAACTCTGGAATCTCTCAGCCATTGACACTTTGTCTCATTTCGCTCTTCCCCCTTTTGGTCAAGAAGGTTTTCTCAAACCCTTGATGCTGAGTCCCAGCTCATTCCAGTATTTCTGTCCCACGTTGCCAGGAAGGTCCACACCTGGGAATCATGTCCCACGTAGACAGGGGGAGGGCAATGAGTTTGCTTGTTGTGTTGGCTGGTTGGCTTAGGTTTTTCGATAAACGTTTGCTGAAGCTCCCTTTGTGGGAAGCACCCAGCGGGGCCTGAGTGTCAGTCAACAAGACTGCCATTATCCTGAGCTGCACAAGGGCAGAAAACAAAATTGCAACAAGGGAGATATGAAAAACAAGGAAAGAAGCCTAGAGAGAAGTTAGCAGATGTTCCATATGTTCCATGTGCCTTCCCAGCTAACAGACATGTTCCAGACCCATCGGCCTTTCTTGAATCAAGGTATCTTTTTCTTTCTTTCTTTTTTTTTTTTTTAAGGTATCTTTATCTTAATACCTGAGTTTGGTCATTTTAATGGACTTAGAATTGTAAACTTGCAACATAATAAATTCTCTTTTTAAAAAATGAAAACTAACTAACCCAAAAACAAAAACAAGGGAAGGCAGTGGAAGGCAGCATGGAGGAGGGGTAAGAGAGAGTGAGAAAGTATGCCAGCCAACTGCCTGCTCCTGCATTCCCAGCTCGGCCTCCCCGTTCTCTCACCACTCCTGTCTCCTGGAGAAGCCAGGCCTACAGCACTTCAATCCCAATATCTTATCTGATTTCTCTCAGGACCCCAGAGAAACACTACCTTATGTATTATCTCAACTTTGCTCTTCTACAAAACTGACTGCCCCAACTGTCAATTATTTGGGGCAAGTGCAATCACGGTTGATTTCTCACTTGCTTTCTTTGTTTATTTTACTTTAGATTGTATGTTAGATACAGTAAAATCAAAGCTTTAATTTTCCCCATTCCTCTACTCATGTAGGCCATGTGTGACCACAAACACAGCCGTCCTTTGTCCCCGCCCTACCTGACTGTTTCTAAGCAATATCCCCTGTGGGGACAGTTGGAAGCTGCCCTGGGTGACTCCGCTTTCCCTCCAGGGTCCAGGAGGCCTAGATGGGCCTTTCTGCAAACCTAATAAAATATCTGTGGACCCTTGACCTGGGTTTCACCTTTACCAATTAACCGGAACACAGACAGAAGTGAATTTGTTATGTAAAATCAGTAGGATTTTGAAAATGAAATACACTTATTTTTTTAACTTTTTTTATTAATTAAAAAAATTAACAAACAAAACATTAAGATATCATTCCATTCTACATATACAATCAGTAATTCTTAATATCATCACAGTTGCATATTCATCATTTCTTAGAACATTTGCATCGATTTAGAAAAAGAAAAAGACAACAGAAAAAAAAACGACAACAGAGAAAAAAAAAGATTATACATACCATACCCCTTACCCCTCGCTTTCATTTACCACTAGCATTTCAAACTAAATTTATTTTAACATTTGTTCCCCCTATTATTTATTTTTATTCCATATGTTCTACTCTTCTGTTGATATAGTAGCTAAAAGGAGCATCAGACACAAGGTTTTCACATTCACAGAGTCTCATTGTGAAAGCTATATCATTGTTCAATCATCATCAAGAAACATGGCTACTGGAACACAGCTCCACATTTTCAGGCAGTTCCCTCCAGCCTCTCTGCTACATCTTGAACAACAAGGTGATATCTACTTAATGCATAAGAATAACCTCCAGGATAACCTCTCAACTCTGTTTGGAATCTCTCAGCCATTGACACTTAGTCTCATTTCACTCTTCCCCCTTTGGTCGAGAAGTTTCTCTCAATCCCTTGATGTTAATTCTCAGCTCATTCTAGGATTTTTCTCAGTCCCTTGATGCTGAGTCTCAGCTCATTCCAGGATCTCTGTCCCACGTTGCCAGGAAGGTCCACATCCCTGGGAGTCATGTCCCATGCAGAGAGGGGGAGGGTGGTGAGACTGCTCGTCATGTTGGCTGGAGAGAGAGGCCACATCTGAGCAACAAGAGGCTCTCTTGGGGGTGACTCTTAGGCCTAAATTAAGACTTGACCTATCCTTTGTGGGGTTAAGTTTCATATGAACCAACCCCAAGACTGGGGGCTCAGCGTATAGCTTTGGTTGTCCACACTGCTTGTGAGAATATCAAGAATTCAACTTGGGGAAGTTGAATTTCTCCCCGCTCTCACCATTCCCCGAAGGGGGCTTGCAAATACTTTTCCAGTCACTGATCAAATCACTCTGGGATTCAGCGGGGCATCACTCTGGACAAACCAACAAAATCTCATGTCCTACCTGAGATTCCAAGTACTTATGACATTCAATCAAACTATCTACATGAGTTATAGAAATACACTTTTTTTGACAATTAAAAAAATTATCTTGAAATAATTTCATACGTGGTGATAACTTGCTACAGTACACAGAATTCCACATACTCTTCCCTCAGATTCCCCAAATGCTAACATCTTACGTTTTCTTTATCATTCTTTCTATATATCATATTATTTTTATTTTTTTGTTTGTCTTTTTTTCCTTAATTCATCATATTAATTTTCATCTGAACTGTTTTAAAAGTTGCAAACAAGGGTGAGCGGTGGTGGCACAGAGGCAGAATTCTCACCTGCCACGCTGGAGACCCGAGTTTGATTCCCGGTGCTTGTCCATACAAAAAGAAAAAAAAAAAAGGTTGCAAACAAAATACCCTTTACTTCTAAATATGTCAGTATTTTCTCATACATAACCACAAAACAATTAGTTAAATTAGGAAATTAGCTTTAGTAAACAGTAAAATTTACTACAGATCTTATTCAAAATTTACCAATTGTCCTTGAAATAAACTTTTTATCAAGGTCCAAGTGTCCATAATAAACTATTTCTGGAAGTAAGGGGGGGGGGAATAAGAAATTGAATGAAGTCTAGAAGGATGCACAAGAAACTATAAAAGTGGTCCCTGGCTTCGTGGGGAGGGAGAGATAGTGGCCGGTACTTTTCATTATAATCTTTTGGCATTGTATTGACTTAGGAATCATATGAGGGTATTACCTATTCACAGAATACATTTTAGAAACTTCTAGAGGAGGCTGCCAGACTGCCCTGGCAGTGCAGTGCTTCAGTAGGGATTCATCTCCTCGTGTTGGCCACCAGGGGCTGGCACACGGAGCTGTTTCCAGGGACACTCTGGACATGGGGATGTCTTTCCTATAAGGTTGGCAGGGGGGCATCTGTGCCCCATGCTTTCCACTCCACCAAGCTTACCTTCCCCCTGGCTATTCCCCTGGGTGGCTGGAAGCCTGGCACTGGCTGCTGTGGTACCGGGCATCCTCTCCAGGGGTGCTTATCAGACTGTGATCAACTGTTCACCTGACACATCCACCCCCCCCACCCCCCACCCTCACCCCCTACCCCCCCCACCCCCCACCCCCACCAGTCTGAGTGCTCCTGGACGGAATAGGGTTTCTCCCTGTCCCCCAACTCAGGCCCTCTCATCCTAGCATAGGGCATGACACCCAGTAAGCACAGCTGAGTGAATGCATGCCTGAATGAATGAGTGAGTGAGCAGCTCTTTCCGTCAGTATCCGATTGGGCTGTTTCCTGATGCACCTGAGGAGGCTTCTGGCCTGGGAGGCTTGAAGATCCTGTGCAAACTCCCAATCTGTCCTTAGACCTGGTAATCCACCCTCTGGTTCAGACTTTTCTCTTATTCATTCAGCGAGCATGTGTGGAGTGTTTCTGAGGTGCTGTGCTGGTGCCCGGTGGCTGGGATGTGGGAAGCATAAGGAGTTTCTATCCTGGCCATTCTGCCGGTGGTGCCTCTGGGAACACACCCTGCTCCTTCCTTCCTCAGTAGGCTGTCGAGCTTCTTCACATTGTGGGGATGCCTTACAGGTGTCCTGCCATCTCCTATAGCCTTGGGCTGCTTTAGATACGAGGGGTGCAGCTCAGGAACGCTTTCGTGAAAAGGAATTGGGACAGAAATCAATTTCATAAGTTTTCAATTTTAGGAGGGATTATGTGGATCAATGTTCTCTCCTCTTTGAAAATAAAAATGACCAAAATGAGACATCAGAGAATTTTCTTATCAGTTGAGGTACTTTAGTATTAGGTGACCTGGAGAGGCTGCTTCTGGGCTTAAAAAATATATTGATCAGTTTTCATCCAAAGTGGAGGTGTGTGCCAGTTGTGATTCTACCCTGAGTTCTAAGATATCTCAGTCTTAAATTGTAGTGTCTTTTCTGTTACATGATGATAAAGATGGTTTTCCTTCTGCCAATTCAGTTAATACATTTCTGGTAATAGAAGAGCAAATGCCTGTGCTTTTACCTTCCCTGGCAGGTGCCCTCAGGCAAGGCATTGGTCTGTTTGTATTTCAGTTTTTTGTTATTTCATGAAAATAATAATATTATTATTATTAACTTGCTTTCCTCCCAAGGTGGTCAGTTTCTTGGCAGCCCAGATGCTCAGCAGATGAAAGCATTGCCCCAAAGCAGCCCCTCCCCTGGCCTGCACCTACACAGCATGTTTCCCTCTTTGCTAAGATGGGAAGCCCCATGATGTTCCTTGATGAGAGCAACTTCTCACATGTGACCTATGACATAAAAGCTTCCTTAATGATCTCATATGTGTGCTCATCCCATGTTCATTTGAGGTACATGATCTCATTTAATCTTTAATTTAGAGATGATGATGTAGTTACTATTTCCCCATATAACTGATGGGAAAACTGAGGCTTAGAGAGGTTGGGAACACAGCCTGTAAGGGAAAAGGCCCGAATACCAATCCAGGTGTGTCTTAAGCATGCAGCCCTGACCTGTCTTACCTCAGACAGGCATCGCCACCCTCTCTGCTCTGACTGGGGGGCACTGGGACATGAGGAATGACGGAGAAACTAGTTTGGGTGAGAAGCTGCAGGGCTGAGGCAGGCGGCTGGGAAAGAGCCGGAAGACAGACTCGGTGGGGATGAGCCTTCAGTGCTGGTGGGGCCTCATTTCTGAGGGTGCTGAGCCATTAGGAAACCCACTGTAAGGTCAGAGAATTACACATTTTATTCCTTCCTGTTTTAAGAAAGCATATTATAACCATTATTCCTGTTTGCTTTTTTTTCTTGAATATGTAACATTCTTTTTTTTAAACTTTTTTTATCATATAATATAACATATATACAAAACAAAGAAATTAAAAAGCAATAGTTTTCAAAGCATTCTTCAAAAAGTGGTTACAGGATAGATCCCAAAGTTTGTCATGGGCTACCATATGAACCCCTCATACTTTTCCTTCTAGCTGCTCCAGAATATAGGAGGAGAGGGCTTAAACACTTCTTCATCATCACAATCAACATTTTTTTCCTTCTTTTTTTTTGTGAACAATAACATATATGTACAAAAAAGCTATAAATTTCTGAACACAGCACCACAATTAGTTGTAGAACAGATTTTAGACTTTGACATGGTTTATAATTTCACAATTTTAGGTTTTTACTTCTAGCTGCTCTAAAATACTGGAGACTAAAAGAGATATCAATTTAATGATTCAGCATTCATATTCATTTGTTAAGTCCTATCTTCTATGTATAATTCCACTATCACCTTTGATCTTTCCATACCTCTCTTTGGGGTTGGGCTATGGCAATTCTAAATTTTTGATATTGGAAGGGTCTGTCACTAATATGGGGTCGGGAGGTGGAACTATCTGATGTTCTGGAGAGGCTGGGCTAGGTTTCAGGACTTATCTGAACCAGGGACCCATCTGGAGGTTCTAGGTTTCTGGAAAGTTACTCTAGTGCCTGGAACCCTGGTGGAATGTTATTTATTACTCTAGGTGTTGTTTAGGATTGGCTGGAATGGTCCTGGTTGGGGGTTGGCAGGTTATGTTAGGGAGCAAGGTCTACTTGAAGCTTGCATAAAAGCAACCTCCAGAGTAGCCTCTTGATTCTATTTGAACTCTCTCTACCACTGATACTTTATTAGTTACACTTCTTTTCCCCCTTTTGGTCAGGATTGAGTTGTTGATCCCATGGTGCCAGGTCTGGATTCATCCCTGGGAGTCCTCTCCCACGTCACCAGAGAGACTTTCACCCCTGGATGTCATGTCCTGGGTAGCCAGGAGGGCGATAATTTCACTTGCAGAGTTGGCCGTAGAGAGACTGAGGCCACATCTGAGCAACAACAAAGGTCCTCCAGAAGTAACTCTTAGGCATGCCTATAGGTAGTCTAAACTTCTCCGCTACCTACATAAACTTCACAAGAGTAAGCCTTCTGATTGAGGGCATGGCCTATTGATTTGGGTGTCCCTAAAGTTTGACACAGTATCAGGGGATTCCCTGATGGTAAGGTTTAATAGTCTTTCTGCCCTCCTTCAGGAGACTTTGCCAATACTTTTTGATTATCTGGTTAATATACTCTAGAATGTTTCCAGGCATTACAATAATCCATACAGGATTAAAGGGCTTCTTTCTTATTCTGTGCTTCCTGTGTTTCAGTTGTTCAAATGACCTATACAAATAAGTTGAATTAGATTATGCACTACAGAAAATTCAATTCCAAATCAATTAAACCTTTCTTCCATTGGTCTCCAAGAGTATGTGTGGTTCTAAAATATAGACACTGTCTTACTTACCCGTATGTTCTGAATTACTTTAACCCCAACCTATTTGGCTTCATTCTTATCTCTAAATATCAGGTTATATATATAAAATAGTCTCTCAAAATCCAGAAATAATAATCACCACTCCAGACTTAATGTGTCTGCTCTAAAAGCTTGCAATCTAGGTCCCTGTTTTCTTACAAGCATTTTCTTGTAAGACCATACCATTGTTTTTTTTTTGTTTCTGGCTTATTTTGTCTCACCAAATATCCCACATATTCATTCACATCGTTGAATTCCTCATGACATTGTTCCTTTTTGTAGCAGCACAACCTTCGTTCATAAGTATACACCATCGTTTGCCATTCTACTTCTCTGTCAGTGCATCCTTCAGCCATGTGCATTCATTGGGCATCATGTAGAAGGCCAAAGTCCACAGTCCATTAACATTCTCAATTTTAGATAATTTCATTGTTCCCAAGAGACACAAAACCAATAAACACACCCTCACCTATTTGCTTTTTGAATTAAGGGAAAGGAACATTTATTGAGTCATTGCTCAAGTCTCTCCATACTGCTCCCTTCACCCTAAACAGTCATGCCAACCTCTGCTGAGTCCCCAGCCTGCCTTCCCCACTGCCCTGCCCCCCACAGTCTTGCTCACACCTTTTCTGCTCCTTTAAATGCTGCCTGTCCTTCTGGTGGCCCCACCCAGATCCCTCTTCCACCCCCAGCCCTTAATTTGTCCCCTAGTTAACACCCTGGACGTGACTCTGTTGGTTGTTTTCTCCTGAGCATAAGACTTTTTGAGCTGACAAGGTGCTGTCACTTGCTGCACCCGACAGAACCCCTGCGGGCAACCTCTAGAGCAGAAAGGGTGGGCTTGGGTGTCCCCAACCCAGACAAAGAACCCCAGGCACTTCCCAAGGCAACTGGGGAGTTGGGGCGGGCATCGTCTCCTGATCCCCTGTCCTCTTTCCAGGTTCGCCCATTCGCTGTCACAACTGTGCTCCTGAAAATGCACCTAAAAGAGAGGCCTTGAGGAAAGCTTGTCTCGGGGCTCAGCCCAGCAGGTGCATGGACGCCGCAGGGCAGAGGAGAGGCACACCTGCAGCAGGAGGGGGGCACAGGGCGCCAACCCCTGAGCACTCCTGGGACAAACCAGCTCGGTGCCCGCGAGCCAGTTGCACAGGTAGTTCCAGGTGATTCCACTCCCATAGCAAAGTTACTCAGCTGTTGGCTGGTGAGGAGAGTACCTGAATTCTCTGCTTGCTCTGACACCTGGGTCCCCTCCTGGACACCCTGGGTCTGAAGGTCGAGATGAAGAACTAATATAGACGGGGATATGGGGATGTTGCGACTATGGGCTATGGTTAACATAATATTTTAATATTCTCTCTACAACACTAACAAGTATACCACATCAATACTATGGGTCAGTAATAGGGGAGATGTAAGGAGTATAGAAGGATTTGGGTATTTTTTTAAAATTTATTTTCTAGAGTAATGAAAATGTTGTAAATTTGACCATGGGGATGTGTGCTCAGCTATGTGATGATATTGTGAGCCAGTAATTGTACACTTCAGATGGTTTCTATGGTGTGTGAATACATATATCAATAAAATTGTACTTAAAAAAGAAAAGAGTAAAGGGGATAAGGAGCTTAATTTGGTGTCTAGCAGGAGGTGAGTTCTAGTAACCAGAGTTTGCTGTTGCTTTTATTATAATTGTTAAGGAATTTGAGAAGCAGAGAGGTTGACCAGCAAGATGGGTCGGGGACCGCAGCTGGACACAACCCGAGTCCGGTCTGGCTGGATCATCCCAGCCTTGTTCCCTAGGGGTGCCACTGACTCCCAGACCTCGTTCCCAAACTGGCTTCCCAACCCACATTAATCACCTTTTTTAAAAAATTGTGAAATATAACATATATACAAAAAAGCAATACATTTCCAAGTACATTATTTACTTATTTTATTTATTTTTGGGTGCATGGTTTGGGAATCGAACCTAGGTCTCCCGCATGAAAGGCATCCAAGTACGTTTTAACAAGTAGTTATAGGACAGATTTTAAAGTTTGGTATGAGTTCCATGACTTTTCATTTTTTTCTTCTAGCTGCTCCAAGACACTGGAGACCGCCTTCTTTTTTAATAATTTAAAACATTTTAAAAAAACTTAACAACATATAACAACATATAACAACATTCCAGAAAAAGGAATAAAAAGAAAAAAGAAAAATATTTGTACACACCATACCCCATCCCTCTCTCTCACCAATCACCAGCATTCAATCTACTAAATTTATTTTAACATTTGTTCCCCCTATTATTTATTTATTTTTAATCCATATGTTTTACTCATCTGTCCATACAATGAGATACCACCTCACACCTATAAGCGTGGCTCAGACACCCCTAAAGAGAGGGATGGAAAGATCAAAGGTGATGATGGAGTTATTTATATAGAGAAGATAGGATTTAACAAATGAATATGAATGCTAAATTATTAAATTGATATCTCTTTTAGTCTCCAGTATTTTAGAGCAGCTAGAAGTAAAAATCTAAAATTATGAAATTGTAACCCACGTCAAACTCTGAAATCTGTTCTACAACTAATTGTGCTGTGCTTTGAAATTTATAGCTTTTTGTATATATGTTATTTTTCACAAAAGAAGAAGGGAAAAAAGTCATTGTGATGATAAAAAAATATTTAAGCCCTCTAGCATCCTATATTCTGGAGCAGCTAAAAGGAAAAATATGAGAGGATCGTATGGTGGCCCATGAGAAACTCTGGGATCTGTCCTGTAGCTACTTGTTGAAGAGTGCTTTGGAAACTATTGCTTTTTTATTTCTTTGCTTTGTATATATGTTATACTATACAATAAAAAAAGTTTTAAAAAATTAAAAAAAAATCAGTGTAAAACCAGCAAAAGATATGAAACCATTATCAAAAACATCTAATAAGACTTAATAAATATAAGAAAGTGCGATGGTGAAAAAACCTGCAGGTAGGCTGAAACCTCCTCGCCATTTGCAGGGTTCAGGATTGTATGCTCAGGTCATCATCTAGTAGGTGCTTAATGTGCATTGCTAAGTGAAAGAGGCAAATGGGGTTGAAGAGATGGGGCAGGCGAGGGGGGCCAGGGGTTAGTGTGAAGGTCAGTGCTGCTTTGGGTTCAGCAACTCTAGGATGCAGGGTCATGGGGGTGGAGCTGGGGCGCTGACCCGGCGCCCAAGGACGTCAGCCTGGCCTACATGAGCCATGGGCTCTGCTAGTGTCACTCACTTCAGAAGGGGCCAGCTTTGTTTCCCTTCTTTCCCCATGCCATCCCACGCCTGGAGCCTGTCTTTGGCTGCTCCCTTTTGGAGGCCAAGGGACACTGGTCTGTCAGGTGGAAGAAGGTCGAGCTCTTGTAGTGGACACACAGCGGGGACCTTGGCACAGCAGGCAGGAGGACCCAGCCATTCCAGGGAGCAGCTCCTTCCATTCAAAGAGACAAATGCCAGCATTCCCCGGGAGCAAGGAGCCAGCTCTGTGGTTGTGGTAGTTACAGCATCCCTGTGGCCTGTCCTCAAGCGGCTTTGTAGTCAGGAAGGTATGACACACATTCACACACACACAAACACACATACACATGCAAACACACCTACACCATCACACATACCTATACCCACACCCACATGTAGACACAACACTCACACAAACACACAGGCCATCCCCTCATTCACATATAGAAACACACACACATTCTCACCCACCCAGACACTCATACACCAGAGGACTCTTCCGTGCTAGCCTATCGCCACTGACAGCAAACACACACATTTCAGAATCATATGGAAAACACAAATAGCAAGAAATGAAAAGTAGAGATAAAATGAGACACTTGTTGGATGATTCCTAACTAGAGGTTCTACCCACTCAGAACCAGAGAAGAAGGAAGGGCAGGAAGAGCAAGCCGGCCAAACCCCACCCACCCCCTTCCAGGCGGGCCCTGGGCTGCAGAAGGACGAAGGACGTGAGCTCCCCCAGTCCCACCCCACGTCCACCCCCTGGCAGGCTCCCTCAGCCTGGCCTGCTTTTGTTCTTGCGGACCCACAAATGGGCACAGGCGATGCCCCCTTGTGGTGCTCTGCCCCAAGCTGGGGCCACCTCCAGCCACGCACCCGCCACCCACCCCCTACCAGCCCTGGTCTGCTCCCCGGCCCTGAGCAGGAGGCTGGAGCCAGGCGTATGGAAATCAGAGGCTGGTCCCACAGCAGCCTTCCTCACCTTACATATTATTTCATCTTTAATTACAGAATCGAAGTAGCAGAATCTCTAGGCTGAGCCAAAAATAGCCATACTTTAAATTTGATGTTTGTTTTCCCAAAGGAAAGCCCTGGGGCCCGCGGCAGGGAGCACGCGAGGGTGGGGGCGGGGCTCGACCGAGCCCGGGGCGTGGAGGGCGGGGGAGGGGGGAGGCCGACGCTTGACTCTAGGCTCTGCTACCCGCAGGGGGGCGGCCTCCGCAGGCCTCAGTTGATCCATCTGTGAAATGAGGGAGTGGATCAAAGCTTCCTCGCAGGCCCCTTCTAAGACTTAAAATTCTGTACAAATCCGAGCAGCAACTCACTCAACACGGTGCAGCTTCCCGTTCTCTGACCTGGCTCTTGCCTTTCTTCCGTTCTTGTATTGCAATGATAAATGATAATAATAATAATAACCTCTTCTCCCTGTCCCTGGTTCTAGCACCAGCCTGTGGCTCTCTGAGTGCCTCCTCTTGCGTCTTCTGACAGTTCTTTTCCGTCCCATCTGGCATCTTCCTCTCCCTGCACACCCCAACCATTAACCATTTCCCAGTTTGCCTTCTGCCCCCTCTGCTCTTAGCGCTTGTCCCTCTGTCCACCCTACCTGGCCATTTCTCCTCTCCTGCTTTGTCCCGCCTGCTGCCAAATTCCTCACCCCTTACCTCCTGACCGGCCCTCCCCGGGGAGGCAGTTCCTGGGCGTGGACTTCCACTGGCTCCTCCGATCCCAATGGCCACTCTTCCTCCCACACCCCTACCCTGGCTGCCCACTCCGTCCTCTTTCCCCTGCCACAGTTAATGGTGCCCCCACCTGTCTGGTCTGTGCTGTGGGGTCCGGGGAAGCACCAGGTTCTGACCCCAGGGGAGGAGGACGGGCCCTGATTCACGGCGGGGCTTCCCCTCTTCCCCCCTCTCCCCCTCCTCCTTTCTCTGCCTCACTCTGCACCCTTCTCTCTTAAAGACGATGGGGACAGATACTTAAGTTTTGAAACTGCAAACCCTCGGTCCCTTAGGCCTAGGGCATAGTGTCCTGGTTAAGAGCTGGTAACAGTGCCCCAGTACCCCCGCCGGAGCTCCTGGCCCCCTGCTCCGCCACGAGGCCCGTGGAAGGTCAGCTCGGTGGGGTCCGCTCAGCCGCAGCGTGGGCGGGGCCAGCCCCGAGGTGGGCGAGACTGTCAGCTAACCCTGCGCCCGCGCAGTGGAAACCCGGCCGAAAAAGGCAGCGGGAAAGTATCAGGCTTCGGACAAAAAGGTGGAACCTAAAGGGATAAGGGGAGCGAACGGAAAACAAGCTGAAGTGGGTAACCAAGACGCTAAAGATTTACTTGCAGAAAATGGAGAAACTAAAAATGAGGAGAGTCCAGCCTCTGATGAAGCAGGAGAGAGAAGCCAAGTCTGATTATTGTCGTATGTATTCCATGTCTTCTTGGTGGTTCCTGTTTCTTCCTTCGTGGACAATCCAGAGGATTTTTTTTTTTTTTTTACCAAAGAATACACAAAATTATTGTTTATTCCACCTTTGTGTCATATTCCTGGATCCTTCACCAATGTTACAAGAAGAAAAAAACAAAAGCAAAACAAAATGAATAACCGAAATCAGAATCACAAATGTTATTAAGTAGGGAAACAAATAAATTAAAATCTAGCAGCCATCAGCAAGAGTACAGCAAAAACAATGCTGTAAAAAGAAACAAAGAAAATTGCTAGAAAACTGTATGCATCATATTCTTCCAAACCAGCAAAATATGCTCCTGCAAAGAATGAACATACACAGAATTTTTTTCCTTTAAGGTATAGATATGCAAATTCTTTTTTTAGTATTGTGGATGAGTAAATGTGTTTGTAATGGTAATTCTACTAAGCTATTACAGAGTGGGCCAGGAACACATTTATGGATACTGGGGACAATGTGTACTGTAATTCTTTGATTGGGATAGTGGATACGCTAGCCAAAATTTAAAAAAATAATAATATATGAACACAGAAGAACAAGACAAAGGCGAATGAGACTTCTCTTATATCTTAGCAACATTTAGATGGAAATCAAATTTAAATGCAATCCACTCTGCTTTTGAAGACGCTTTGGTTCAGCTCCCAAATCTCGATTGCTTGACGCAGTCTCCTATGAGAATACTCAGAAGGTGTCTTCTTAAACAACAAACCTATTTTTAGTGGTGGAGCTGCTCTTAGTATCTGTGTCTGCATGGGACTGATAACCAATCACTATCTTTGGAGGAAGTCCTAATCTTTCCTTGTATACCCTCCCTATATGTGTAACCGCTTCTCTGTTTTCACATTCAGTAGTCCATATTGCTATCCTATCACCTTTAATTCTAACATTAACAATGGCTCCACAAACATCATCACTGTAGTCATCAAAAGATTCTCCAATAAGGCACAGCAGAGTCTCTAGCCAAAAGCGATGGAGGTCACTTCGTCTCAATGTAATTAGCCGTCGTCCTCCTAGTTTGTTTTTTTCATCTTCCTACATAGGCTCAATACCATCCTTAAAAAGTGAGTAGTCACAGCCAGGCATTAAATTACTAAACAACTGGATATGGTTGTACAGAGCCCAAAAGTCTTCAACAGTATCAAACTTAGAGATGAGTCGAAGGTTTGCTTGCCAAGTTTTGCTTTTATCATTTTTAAAAAACCAAAGAGCCCATCTGTTCTGTAGTGGATGTTTAATATAGTGTTCTGGGTTAGCAACCTCCTGATTAGATTCTGTTTTCCCGTCTTCTGTAGGTGGGGGATTAGGAGTAGGGGTGGTTTCCGGTTCCCCAGTCGCCATCTTGGCCAGAGGAATATTTTTATCAACTGTTTTGTAAATGCAAGTTTTTAGTAGCTCTAGAGGAAACATTTTAAGAAGGAGATTGAAATCCCATCTCTTCCCATTTTTAAGGTGTAAATGCTTTGTTATTATATTTTATTTTTTTGTGTGCCATATTGTGGGAGTCACATTTCATTCTTTTTCCATGTGACTATCCCATTATTGCAGCACCATTTGTTGAATTTTTTTGGGGGGTGGGGGTGGAGAGTGCACAGCCTGTGAATTGAACCTGGGTCTTCCACATAGCAGGTGAGAATTCTACCACTGAACTACCCTTGCACCCCTAAGTGTAAATGCTTTTTTAAAAGAGGGGAAATCACTTGCCGGTTGTTTATTTTTTTATATACCCTGAAAATAGTGGGATATTGACTTATGGCTTTGACTGCCTTGGATGGCAATATATTATTCCACAGGGCAGGGTGGCAGTTTTTTTTTAAAATTTATTTATTAATTAAAAAATAAACAAAGTAAAACATCAACATACATAATCAGTAATTCACAATATCATCACTTAGTTGCATATTCATCATTTCTTAGAACATTTGCATTAATTCAGAAAAAGAAATAAAAAGACAATAGAAAAAGAAATAAAAAACACAGGAAAGAAAAAAAAAAGATCATACCTACCATACCCCTTACCCCTCGCTTTCATTGATCACTAGCATTTCAAACTAAATTTATTTTAGCGTTTGTTCCCCCTATTATTTACTTATTTATTTTAATTTATTTTTTTTACATGGGCAGGCACCGGGAATCAAACCCGGGTCCTCGGGCATGGCAGGCGAGCATTCTTACCTGCTGAGCCACAGTGGCCCGTCCCCTGTTATTTATTTTTATTCCATATGTTCTACTCCTTTGTTGACAAGGTAGATAAAAGGAGCATCAGACATAAGGTTTTCACAATCACACAGTCACATTGTGACAGCTGTATCATTATTCAATCATCCTCAAGAAACATGGCTACTGAAACACAGCTCTACATTTTCAAGCAGTTCCCTCCAGCCTCTCCATTACATCTTGAATAACAAGATGATATCTACTTGATGCGTGGCAGTTTTTTTCAATTTTTAATTTATTTTTATTTTTAAAAATATCTTTATTGACAAAACATAACAATATACAAACATGAACATTCTTAACACATGAACATTCCATTCTTGGTATATTACCAATGGCTCACAATATCATCATATAGTTGTATATTCATCACCATGATCATTTCTTAGAATATTTGCATCACTCCAGAAAAAGAAATAAAAAGAAAAAAGAAAAAACTCATACATACCATACCCCTTACCCGTCCCTCTCATTGACCCCTTGTATTTCCATCTAGCCAATATATGTTAACCTTTGTTCCCCCGATTTTTTTTCTATACCTCTTACCACTCCCTTTCATTGATCACTAGTATTTCAATATACTCAATTTATTTTAACATTTGTCCCCCCTATTATTCATTTAATTCTTATCCATATATTTTACTCATCTGTCCATACTGTAGATAAAAGGAGCATCAGACACAAGGTTTTCACAATCACATAGTCGCATTGCGAAAGCTATATCATTATACATTCATCTTCAAGAAACATGGGTACTGGAACACAGCTCTACAGTTTCAGGCATTTCCCTCTAGCCTCTCTAATATATCTTAAACTAAAAAGGGATTATCTATATAATGCATAAGAATAACCTCCAGGATAACCTCTCAACTCTGTTTGAAATCTCTCAGCCACTGACACTTTAATTTGCCTCATTTCTCTCTTTCCCCTTTCAGTTGAGAAGGTTTTCTCAATCCCTTGGTGCTTAGTCCCCACTCATTCTAGGATTTCTGTCCCACATTGCCAGGAAGGTTTACACCCCTGGGAGTCAGGTGCCACGTAGAGAGGGGAAGTCAGTGAGTTTGCTTGCCATGTTGGCTGAGAAAGGGATAGGCCACATCTGAGCAACAAAAGACTGTTACACTTAATTTTAAGTAGGCCTAGCCTATCCTTTGCAGGGATAAGTTTCATATGAGCAACCCCCAAAATTGAGAGCTCAACCTATGGATTTGATTGTCCCCATTGCTTTTGAGAAATCAGGTATTCTCCAAATGGGGAAATTGAATATTTCCCCCTTTCTCCCCATTCCCCCAAGGGGTCTTTGCAGATACTTCTTTTATTCACTGTCCATTTTATTCTGGGATTTATCGGGGCATCACACTGGGCAAACCTACAAAATCTCATGCTCTATTCAAGGTTCCATGTACTTATGGGGTTCAACTAAACTGATTGTACAAGTTAAATTAGGAAATGCACTAGTCAAAATATAAATTTTGCACCAAATAAACATTTCTCCCTTTAGTCACACAGAAGTTGAAGTTTTAAAATATGAATGACCATCTGTTTTCAACATCCTGCAATACCGACATTCCTTTGTTCTGCTTCATGCATTTGTATATTTAGTCACTATCATTGTACACTCTAGGCATCCTAGATTATAGCATCTCATTCTTTATCCTCTATCTTTCCTTCTGGTTTCATATGTGCTCCCAGCCCTCCTCCCTCTATCATTCTCACATTCAGCTTCATTCAGTGTACTTACATTATTGTGCTACAGTCAGGTAGTTTTGTGCTACCCATTTCTGAATTTTTACAGTCAGCTCTGTTGCACAATCTTTATCTCTTCAGCTCCAATGACCCAATCTCAACCTTGTTTCTAGCTCCTGATGGTCTCTGTGCTTAACTGAAATTCTCCAAGTTCACTCATTAATGTTAGTTATGTCAGTGAAACCATACAGCATTTGTCCTTTTGTTTCTGGCTAATTTCATTCAGCATAATGTCCTCAAGGTCCATCCATGTTGTTACATGCTTCAGGACTTTATTCTGTCTTACAGCTGTGTAATAGTCCATCATATGTATATAACACAGCTTGTTTAGCCACTCATCCATTGATGAACATTTTGGCTGTTTCCATCTCTTGGCAATTGTAAATAATGCTGCTATAAACATCGGTGGCCAAATGTCCATTTGCGTCCTTGCCCTCATGTCCTCTAAATAGATACCTAGCAATGGTATTGGGGTGGCATTATATACCCTATAATACAATGCATACTAAATGATGATTTGGAATCACAGTCATGCTTTTAATACATGTTGAACATTTTAAATTAAAATAAAAAGCTGATGACAGAGCCAGGCCAAACCCAGGTCTCCAGATTCTGACCCAGAGGTCTCTCTGAAGTGACTCTGCATGTCATGACTCCCAGTTCCCCAGGGTCTAGATCGGCCTGGAGCTCCCCTGGGGCTCGGGGCCAGGTCGTCTCAGCAGGGACCTGTGTCACGGGGCTGCGGGAGGCTGTGCTGGTTTGAATCTGTGATGGACCCCAGAAAAGCCATGTCCTTTAATCCCCATTCAATATTGCTGGGTGGGAGCATTTTGATTGCTCCCATGGAGATGTGACTCACCCATCTGTGGATGGTAACTTTTGATTAGATGATTTCCTTGGAGGTGTGTCTCCACCCATTGAAGGTGGAGCTGCTTACTGGAATCCTTTAAAAGAGGAAACAGGGCCATGGTGGCTCAGCGGCAGAGTTCTTGCCTGCTGTACCGGAGACCTGGGTTCATTTCCAGTGCCTGCCCATGCAAAAAAATAAATAAATAAAAGAGGAAATATTTTGGAGACAGTCTCTTTTTGTTGAGCCATGATAAAGCCGGCAGACGCCACCATGTTCGCCATGTGCCCTTCCAGCTGAGAGAGGAATGTCGAACATCATTGGCCTTCTTGAATCAAGGTATCTCTCCCTGGATGCCTTAGATTGGACATTTCTATAGACTTGTTTTAACTGTGACATTTTCTCAGCCTTAGAATTGTAAACTAGCAACATATTAAATTCCCCTTTTTTAAAAGCCATTTCATTTCTGGTATATTGCATTCCGGCAGCTAGCAAACTAGAACAGAGGCCATGTCCTCTTACCAAGTGAGGCCTGCATAGAACTTGCAGGACACCTGGGACCGCGGGACTCTGGGATTTCCTGGGTGCCCAGAGCCTTCCCTGTGCCTTGGGGTACTGAGTACTTAAATTAAAAGCTAGTTTTGGTACCAGCATAAGAATAGACCTATAGTCAATGGAGTAAAACTGAGACTCCAAAAATAAACCCTCATACCTAGGGTCAAGTGATATTCAACCAGAGCACCAAGACCATTCTTGGTGCTGAGAAATCCGGATGTCTATATTCAAGGGAATGAAGGTGGAACCCTACCTCACACCATGTACAGTAATTAACTCAAAATGGATCAAAGTGCTAACTATAAGAGTTAAAACTATGAAACTCATAGAAAAAAACATTGAGTAAATCTTCACAACCTTGGAATCTGACAATGGTTTTTTAGGTATGACAACTAAAAGCATGAGCAATGAGGGGAAAAAATAGACAAATTGCACTTCATTACAATTGAAAATTTTCTGTACATCAAAGGACATTATTAAGAGAGTGAAAAGACAACCCACAGAATGGTAGAAAATATTTGCAAATCATGTATCTGATAAGGATCTAGTATAGAGACTATATAAGGAATTCTTATAACTCAACAACAACAAAAAAACTCACTTTAAAAAAAAATGGGCAAACAGTAACACTGTAATATTCCTTCATTAATTATAACTAAGTCACCAAACCAAACCTAACTGTCAATAATAAGAGGATATAAAAGGTATGGTATTTCTTTTGGAAGAAGTGAGAATGTTCTCATATTAAAAGTGATGATGAATGCATAACTATGTGATTATACAAAAAGCCTTTGATTGTACACTCAGAATCAACTGTACACTGTGTGAATAAAAACTGTTTAAAATAAGTGGTATACATACAGTGGAATATTATTCAGCTGTAAAAGTGAATGAAGATCTGATACATACTGTAACATGCATGAATCATGAAGACATGTATAAAATAAGCAAGACACAAAATGACAAATATTGTATGAACTTGTTTATACAAAATAACTGAAAGAAGGAAATTTCATAGTGACCAATGGCTGCTGTGTTACAAAATTATGTTGTTACCAAAGTCTGGAGGTGTACAGAAGGAAAAGGAGTTATTGTTTGATGAGTAGAAAGTTTCTGTTTGAGGTGATGAAGAAGTGGGATAATGGACATTGGTGATAGTAGCACAATGTCACAAATGTAATTGATCCAACTGAAATGTCCACTTGAAAGTGTTTAAATGTGAAACTGTGAGTAGTAATTGGTACCACAAGAACAAGTTTTAAAAAGATCACAATGATATATACAGTTCACCCTCATGAGAATGGTTACTATTAAAAAAATAAATACTCACAAGTTGTAGTGAATTAGAAAATCTTGTACATTTCTGGTGGGAATATAAAATGATGCAACCAAAAAAAAAATGGGCAAAGGATTTGAATGGATATTTCTCCCAAGAAGATATACAAATGGCTAATAAGTACATGAAAAGATGCTTAAAATCATTAGTCATTAGGAAAATGCAAATCAAAACCACAGTAAGATACTACTTTATATCCACTAGGGGTGATTATTATGAAAAAAAAAAAAAGAAAAAAGAAAGATAGCAAGTGCTGGCAAGAATACAAAGAAATTGAACCCTTGTGCATTGCTGGTGGGAATGTAAAATGATGTAGCCACTCTGGCAGTTACTCAAAAAGTTGAACAGAATTATCATAATCCTAACAGTTAGACTTCTATGTATATACCCCCTCCCCTATAACAGAAAACAGAGATTCAGATATTTGTGCAAAAATGTTCACAGCAGCACCACTTCCAATAGACAAAAGGTGGATACAACCCAAGAATTCATCAACAGATAATAGATAAAGTAAAATGGGGTAAATACCTATAAGGGAATATTATTCAGCCATAAAATGGAATGAATTTCTGATACATGTAATAATACAGATAACATTATGCTAAGTGAAAGAAGCCAGGCACAAAAGGGCATATCTTGGATGATTTCACTTATACGAAATATCTAGAATAAGCAAATTCATAGGGACAGAAAGTAGGTAAGAGGTTATGAGGGGCTGGGGGGAGGAAGGGGTGGGCAGTCATTGGCTTAATGGGCACAGAGTTTGTGTCTGGGATGATGAAAAGGTTTGGGCAATAGTTGGTGGTGATGGTGGCAAAGCATTTTAAACGTCATTAATGCTACTGAATTTCACAGTTAAAAAAGGCTAAATTGGCAGATTTATTATACATGTATTACATAAATACAGTATTACCCCTCCCATATATATAATTTTACCAAAATAAAAAATAATAAAATAAACCCTAGGTCTGGAGGCTTAGCAGCTGGTGAGGGGTGGAGCCACAGAGGAGATGGGAAGGACCGGGAAGGGACAGCAGGGCTAGGGTGGGGGGCGATGAGGAGAGAAGGCAAGAGGGAGGATGGATCTGTGGTTCTGGTGCTCAGCGGAGAGGTTGGGGCAGGGTTGGGCATGGGCGAAGTGCAGGTAAGGGACCGCAGGAAACCGGCTGCGGAGGCCGCCTGGGGCCGGCGGGTAGGGGAGCGGCCGGGACCTGCAGGGGCTCTTCCCACGACCCCAAGCTGTTTCCAACACACAGTTCAGCCTGGGGGCTCTCCTGGCAGGTGTCAGGGGGCTGTGGAGACCATCAATATGGGGGTGGATTGGTGTTGCTGGAGGCAGACGGAAGGCAAATCTCTCAGACCCATTATCCTTTTGCAAACCCAGGCCTGTTTCCCAGATGTGGATTCTGGGGCAGGTCGAGAGGTTTGCTGGGGAAATAAAACAATCGGGCAATCAGCCAGGGGCCCAAAGGAGAAAGCAAATGTGGATTGGGAGGCTTTTTACAGCGGTCCAACTGCCTCAGGGCTGCCCTTTGTCCTGCAGTGGAGGGAGCCGGCCCCTCCCTAGCCTTCTGTGGTCTGAGGGAAGAGTCTGGCCAGTGGGCTTCGGTCCCTGGGGTCAGATGGGGCCTGAAAGACCCGGAGGTGGCGAAACTGTTCCGAAACCAGATCCCCTGCCCTGGGGGGAAGGGCGAGGGGCAGCTCACACCCCCGAGGGAGGGCCTGGACGTGGGCCTGCAGAGGCCATCAAAGGAGTGATGGGGGCTGGGACCAGAGGGCGGAGCGAGCAGGTCGTGCGCAGGGATGGACCCGCCAGAGAACATGCTGCCAGCTGAGGGTCAAGAGACGCTCAGAGGTCATCCCACGGCTTCCGTGGCTGGGTATGAGCTGGGCCTGGGTCTAGTCTCAGAACCAAAGGGTGCTCTGAGGTCGGCAAAGGTCAGAGTCCAGGTCACCTCTAGGCTAGAGTCCACTATCTGAGGATCTCAGGGTGGCTCCTGGCCCCTTCCTATCAGGGCCAGGTGGCACAGTGGGTATCAGGGAAATACCCCAAGGCTCAGCCCCAGTGCCCTGTACCCCCCAGCAACCCCCCTCAGCCTTCCTGATCCCCGTGGGTGCAGGTGGCTCGATGGGGGCTCCACACAGGCCCTGGGTGGCCCTCCCTGTTCTCCCAGAGCAGGCAGTCTCGCCCTCAGCAAGGGAGCCCCTCACCCTGGGGCCTGGGGTGGGGGGGCAATGTAGGAATAAGGACCTTCACCTCAATTTGTACAGCTGCTACCTGGCAAGAGTGAGCCCTGAGTTCATATCTTATGGTGCCACTCAGTAAAGCTGTGACCTTGGACAAGTCCTTAAAGCCCCCTCTAGCACCCACTCTGCTCATCAGGTGACTAAGGCCAGGAGAGGCTGGATGCTGAAAGAGGGCCAGGAAGGAAGTCAGACTGTGCAGCCAAATGACAATAGCGGATGTTGATTGGCCTGTGCCCGGCACTCTTAATTCTCACTATGAGCTCATGGAATGGGCATTGTTAATACCCTGCCTCACCAATAAGGAAACCAAGGCATGGGCAGGTGGCCAAGGTCACCCAGCTCAGAGTCTCAGGTATCACACAAATATCCAAAGTTCCATAGAATGACCAGGCTTTTTTTTTTTTTACATGGGCAGGCACCGGGAATCGAACCTGGGTCCTTGGGCATGGGAGGCAAGCATTCTTACCTGCTGAGCCACCGTGGCCCGCCCAATACTTTTTATTTATTTATTTATTTTACATGGGCAGGCACCGGGAATCGAACCTGGGTCCTCTGGCATGGCAGGCAAGCATTCTTGCCTGCTGAGCCACTGTGGCCTGCCAAATGACCAGGTTTTACATAAAGAGCTCAGCATCTCAGAATTTAGAAATAACCAATACAACTCCGGAATAGAAGTGACTGCTCTAAGAGCTTACAATCTAGGAATCTTTACAATAGGCCTTCACCTTATAACCTGTGCACTTGAATTCAATTCTCAGAATTTGCATTTTACACTTAGTCCACATCAGTGAGGCATTATAATATTTGTCTTTTCATTCGTAGTTTATTTCACTCAACCCACTGCCCTCACAGTTCATTCACCTAGTTGCATGCCTCACAACTTCATTTCTTCCTGCAGCTGCTCAATAGTTCATTGGATGTATAGACCACTGTTCCCCCTTCTAGTCCTCAGCTGATGTACCCTTAGGTCACCTCCATCCATTGCAATTCACGGACACTGCAACCATAAACACCAGTGTGCAAATGACAATTCGTGTCCCTGCTCTCAGTTCCTCCAAGTACACACCTGACTACAGAGTTGCAGGATCCTATGGCAACCCCACCCCTAGCCTCCTGTGGACCCATCACACTGCCCTCCAGAGGGGCTGCTCCACTCTGCTTCCCTACCAATCATGAATAGGAACATCTCTCTCTCAACATTTTCTCCAGCACTTGTATCTCTGTTCATTTTTGAACAGTTTCATTCACACAGCATATAATCCAACCTAAGTAAAAAATCAATGGTTCCTGGTATAATCACATAGCCATGCCTTCACACCACAATCTATATGAGGATATTTCCATTTCTTCTGCAAAGAGTCCCATACCTCTCCCCCATGCCCCCCATTTATTGACATATAGCTTTGGCATATTGCCTCCATGGAAGCATATTACAATGTTACTTTAATTGTAGACCCTAGTAAGCATTGATTGTATTCCCCCCCACTTACCACCCCATTTTCAACATCTTGCAATGCTGGCATTCATTTGTTCTCCCTCATGCAAAAACATTCTTATATTTGTACATTTAATCATCACCATTGTTCACTGTAGGTACCACTAAATTATATCATCTCAGTCTTTATCCTCTATCTTTCTTTCTGGTGTCATATGTGCCCCCAGCCCTTTTCCCTCAACCATTCTCACACTCAACTTCGTTCAGTGTACTCACAGTATTATGGTACCATCAGATAGTATTGTGCTTCCAATTCTGGGTCTTTACAGTCAGTCCTGTTGAACATTCTGTTCTTCTTCAGCATCAAATGCCCAGTCTCTATGTTCCTCTGTCTCCTGATAACCTGTGTTCTCAATTTTAACTTTCAACTCACTCATTAATGTCAGTTCATTTTAATGAGGCCACACAGTATTTGTCTTTTTGTTGCTGGCTAATTTCACTCAGCATAATATCCTCAGGTTCATCCATGTTATTACATGCTTCCTGACTTTATTCTATCTGTTAATATTCCGTTGTATGTATATATCAGTTTGTGTAGCTACTCATCCATTGTTGGACATTTGAGCTATTTCCATAATTTGACAATTGTGACTAATGCTGCTATAAACATTGTGTGCAAATGTCTGCTTGTGTTCCTGCCTTTAGTTCCTCTGAATATATACATACATACCTAGTAATGGGATTGCTGGATCATATGGCAATTCTATATGTCTTGGTTTCCTGAGGAACCACCAAACTGCCTTCCAGAGCAGTGCACCATTCTACATTGCCACCAATGGTGAATAAGTGTGCTTGTTTCTCCACATCCTCTCCAACACTTGTAGTTTTCTGTTTTTCTGATAATGGCCATTCTAGAAGGTGTGAGATGATATCTCATTGTGGTTTTGATTTGCATTTCCCTAATAGCTGGAGAAAATAGCTGGAGAAATTGAGCATCTTTTCATATGTTTTTGAGTCATTTGTATTTCCTCTTCTGAAAAGTGTCAGTCCATGTCTTTTACCTATTTTGAAAATGAATTTGTCTCTTTGTTGTTGAGTTGTAGGATCTTTTTATACATTCTGGATATTTAACTCATCTGATATATGGTTTCCAAATATTGGCTCCCATTGTGTAGGCCGCCTTTTTACTTTCCTAACTAAGTCCTTTGATGCACAAAAATGTTCAATTTTGAAGTGATCCCATCTATCTATTTCTTCTTTCATTGCTTATTCTTTGGATATAAGGTCTAGGAAACCACTGCCTATCACAAAATCTTTAAGATATTTCCCTACATTTTCTTCTAAATGGTTTATGATCTTAGCTCTAATGTTTAGGTCCTTCATCCATTTTGAGTTAATTTTTGTATAACGTGTGAGATAGGGGTCGTCTTTCATTCTTCTGATATGGATGTCCGGTTCTGTAAGCACCATTTGTTGAAGAGGCTGCTCTGTCCCATTTGAGTTGACTTGACTGTCTTATCAAAGATCAGGTGGCCACAGATGTGAGGGTTCACTGCTGAACACTCAATTCAATTCCATTGGTGAGTACACCTATTTTAATGCCAGGATTTATTACACTGAATCTATAAATCAATTTGGGCAGAATTGACATCTTAACTATAGTTAGTCTTCTAATCCATGAACATGGTATGTCCTTCCATTTATTTAGTCTTTCTTGATTTTTTTTTAGCGAAGTTTTGTAGTTTTCTTTGTATAGTTCTTTTATGTTCTTGGTTAAATTTATTCCTAAATATTTGATTCTTTTGGTTACTATTGTAAATGGAAGTTTTTTCTTGATTTTCTCCTCAGATTTCTCATTGTTGGTGCATAGAAACACTACGAATTTTTACATGTTGATCTTTTATCCTGCCACTTTGCTGTATTCATCTATTAGGTGTAGTAGCTTTACTGTAGATTTTTCAGTATTTTCAACATACAGGATCATGTTATCTGCAAACAGTAAGAGTTTTACTTCTTCCTTTCCAATTTGTATGCCTTTTATTTCTTTTTTTTTTGCCTTATTGCTCTAGCTAGAATTTACAGCACAATGTTGAATAACAATGGTGATAATAGACATCCTTATCTTTTTCCTAATCATAGAGGGACAGTTTTCCTTCTTTACCCATTGAGTATGATATTAGCTGTGGGTTTTTCATATATCCCTTTTATCATGCTGAGGATGTTTCCTTCTATTCCTATCTTTGAAGTGTTTTCAGCAAGAAAGGATGCTGAATTTTGTCAAGTGCCTTTTCTACATCAATTGAGATGATCATGTAGTTTTCCCTCTTTAATTTATTGATGTGGTGTATTACATTAATTGATTTTCTTGTATTGAACCAACCTTGCACACCTGGAATAAATCTCACTTGATCATGGTGTATAATTCTTTTAAATGTGCTGCTGGATTTATTTCAAGTATTTTGTTGAGGATTTTTGCATCTATATTCATTAAAAAGATTGGTCTGTAATTTTCTTTTCTTGTAATGTCTTTGTCTGGCTTTGATATTAGAGTGATGCTGGCTTCATAGAATGAGTTAGGTAGCTTTCCCTACTCTTCAATTTTCTTGAAGGGTTTGAGCAGGACTGGAACTAATTATTTCTTGAATGTTTTGTAGGATTCACATGTGAAGCCACCTGGTCCTGAACTTTTCATTTTGGGGAGTTTTTTGATAACTGATTTAATTTATTTACTTATGAGTGGTTTGTTTAGGTTTTCTATTTCTTCCCAAGTCAATGTTGGTTGTTCTTGCTTTCCTAGGAAATTGTCAATTTCATCTAAGTTGTCTAGTTTGTTAGCATGGAGCTGTTCATAATACCCTCTAATTATCTCCTTTATTTTTTGTGGAGTCACTTATGTCACCCACTCCCAGTTCTGATTTTATTTGTATCCTCTCTCTTTGTTTCTGTACCAGCCTAGCGAAGAATTGTGCCAGTTAGACTCTGTTGTATACCCCAGAAAAGCTATGTCCTTTAATCTCATTCAATATTGCTGGGTGGAATCTTTTTGATTGTTCCGATGCAGATGTGACCCACCCAGTTGGGGGTGGTAACTTTTGATTAGATGGTTTCCATGAGGATGTGTCTCCACCCACTTAAGGTGGGTTTGCGTACTGGAGCCTTTTAAGAGGGAACAATTATGGAAAAAGCTACAGAGTCCATGCAGCCAGAGACCTTAGGAGATGAAGAAGGAAAATGCCCGTGGGGGTGCTTCATGAAACAAGAAGCCAGGAGAGAAAACTAACAAACATCACCATTTGTCCTCCCAGCTAAGACAGAAACTCTGAACTTCATCAGCCTTTCTTGAGTGAAGGTAACTTCTTGTTGGTGCCTTAATTTGCACATTTTCATGGTCTTAGAATTGTAAACTTGCAACTTAATGAATTCTCCCTTTAAAAAGCCATTCTTTTTTCTACTATATTGCCTTCTGGCAACTTTCAAACTAAAACAAGGGTCCATCTATTTTATTGACTTTCTCAAAGAACTAACTCCTGGCTTTATTGATTCTTTCTTTTGTTTTCATGTTCTCAATTTCATTTATTTCTGATCTAATTTTTGTTATTTCTTTCTCTCTGTTTGCTTGGAGATACTTATTTCTCTAGTTCCTCCAGGTAAGCATTTAATTCCTTGATTTTTGTCTTTCTTCTTTTTTTAATATAGGTACTGAGGGCAATAAATTTCCCTCTCAGCACTGCCTTTGCTGCATCCCATAAGTGTGGAGGGCCAGGAGCAATCAATCAGGCCCAAGCAGGGAAAGTCCCCACAATATTGGGGCAGAATGTCCCCAAGAGTTAAACAATAACCAACGGTAGGAAACTGAGAGAATGGGATGTGTTTTGGCAATAGCTAAAGGCATTTTTCTGCTTCTATGATACCTTTGCTTGCTAGCAACTGCAAAACCATAACATAATTTTAGCCTTTATAAGCACACCTTGAAAACCTCTAGGGGCTGCTCTCTGAATCTTCCTTCTTGGAAGTTTTTGAGGCAGCCACCAGCCGGCTAATAAAGACTCCAAATTGGCTTGCAGTTTTGAATTATGTGGTCTCTCTTTTGGTGCGCCCCACAACAACAAGGTTTTTTTTGGCTTTTATAATATTTATATATTGAATATCATTAAATAAATACAAAAACAAAATTAAATTGTAACACAAGTCCACACTAATTGTTAGCTTAATTTGTAACATAATTCACATTATTGCATAGCTTGCAATAGGAAAAGTTTTAGCATACAAATACTTTGGCAGGAATTCTAATTTAGTCCAATAATTTTAAAAGTAGGGCTTTTGAGTTAATGAAAATATAAAGTCAGTGTGCCACCACCTTGATTTTACTTAAAGGTTTATAAAAAACATTCAAGGCACAGATTCTCAAGTTGGCTGATCACCACGTACATCTAAATACTACCTCTGAAAATTTGGATTTAATTGGTATAAGGTTGTGCCTGGGCATATGGATTACTTTAAAACTCTCCAGGTGATTTTAATGAGCCGCAAATTCCCAACCACTAGCCTAGAGGACTTCCCTACGATCACAGAGGCCAGTCTTCAGCTGAAGGGTTCCCCATGTCTTGATTCGACTGGATGTATTGCTTTTTTATTTTAAGTTTAATTTGCTTTTATTTTAAGAAGAATTTATTCCTGAGCCATAAGTTTTTGTTTCTTCAGTTTCTTCTGGGATCTCCTTCTTTCATGTGCACCCTCTTCTTCTGGTTTAGGAACAATCTGTTCGTTTTCAGGAAGGATCACCTCAATGTGGCCAGGGGAGCTCGTGTGGGTTAATCCGACCCTGAGCTCTCTAAGCCCGCAGTGCATTTTAGGGGTTCTGCTCACCTGGATGTGCTCAGCGACCTGAGAATCTACATCTATGCCCGTAAGCTCAGCACTACTCTCTGCATTTTTAAGCATGCGCAACAAAAATTCAGCACTTTTTTTTGTCCACTGTCCTTGCGTCCAGCCCCACTGTGTGGGCTGGGCGCACCCTCCGGCACCCCATTGTAACGACCGACGGAACATATCACGTCGCTGCTGTAAGGTGCCGTCTTTCAGGTACTTGGCGGTTTTTCGACTCTGCATACCTTTGATGGCTGAGCAGTTTCTCCGGTGTTCTTAAGGTGAACCGAAGATTTGAACCTCTTCATTTGCATGATTTTGTAGGGTTTTCTGGGTCAAGTGAATAGCGAACCATTTTCAGACCTTGGGCCGCTTCCAAGGAAAGCTGGATGTATTGCTTTTTAGCATCTGGATAGGTACATTTCCCTCCATTAGAAAAGAAATACCATAAGAAGAGGGATTTTTTTGTTTTGTTTTGTTCCTCAGTGTCTCCCCATATCTAGAACAATGACAAGCACATAGCTGTTGCTAAATAAATATCTTTTAAATGAATACACAATTGCTTTTTTAATCTTGATCTTCCCGTAGAAACATGAACATAAGAATTGAAAAGATATTTCTTGGAAAAAATGAAATTACTGAAGCCACTGGGATATATGTTTAAGATAAAACCAAAATCTCCTTATATACATACATACATACATACATATGTATATGGTTTAAAAACACATACGTATTTGAATAGACCAAAAATTTTAAAAGAATGTACAAAGGAGTGCAACATTTAGCAGTTAACAATTCATTAAGTTTTCCAGTATTTTTCACATTCTTACTCTAAGAAACAAAGAGGTAACCCTAAACAACTAGTACTTTAGCTAATACTCAGAAGCACATGTGCAAGTTCTTTTAGCAACAGAATGACAGTTTAAACTTTAAGAATACATGTCAGTTTTAACTAGTCAAGTAAATAAAATTCTGATACACATCATGATAGCTTTTCTAAATAGTTGTATAAAAGAGAAACGATTGTTTCTGGCTAAATATTTGTTATCACAATTCTCATATTACTTGTTCTTAGTTGAGATCCAATAGCTTAGTCTCACATTGAAGATGTGTTTATTGAACTATTTTGGCATCTCCCTACATTTAGTTTATTTAGGGAAAACTTATTAATAATAAGCTTCTTTTTAATAGAAGCACTATTCTCAGGAATAGTTTATTTATCAAAGTTCCACATGTGTCACATAGTTTTTAATTCAGTTAGTATCTTAGACTATGAAACTTTGGTTTTCTTAAGATCAGCACTGGTTGCTTGATTTTATGTTTGTCACACCCAAAAAAGTGCTGCTTCACTCTCTGTGATTGGAAATCTTTTCTGATATATCAAGGGATATTCCTTCTGAAACTGTTTTAGCTTTTTCCTTTTCTCCTTTACAAGAAAACTCTTATTTTTAATAATATTCTCTAAAGGTTCTGCCAATTGCAGCTTGAGAGACAGGAACTTTTTTTTAGGAAAGACAGAGAGAAGGAAGGAAGGATAGAAGGAAGGAAGGAAGGAAGAAAGGGAAACATTTTTAAACATTTTCTTGTTTTATTGTATTCTGTTTCTCCGTTTTTGTTACATGGGCTGGGGCCGGGAATCGAACCGAGGTCCTCCGGCATAGCAGGCAAGCACTTTGCCCGCTGAGCCACCGCGGCCCGCCTAGACAGGAACTTTTTGTTTATCAAACCCGTGAGCACTAGTCTGCGTATAGTATGAGTGAGTTGGCAAAGAGCAAGCAGTCCATGTGCAGGATTTAAAAAAAAAATTATTTATTAATTAAAAAAATTAAGAACAAACAAACAAAAACATTAACATATAATTCCATTCTGCATATATATTCAGTAATTCTCAATATCATCGTATAGTTGCATATTCATCATTTCTTAGAACATTTGCATCAATTCAGAATAAGAAATAAAAAGACAACAGAAAAAGAAATAAAACAATAATAGAAAAAAAGATTATACATACCATACCCCTTACCCCTTACTTTCATTTATCACTAGCATTTCAAAAGAAATTTATTTTAACATTTGTTCCCCCTATTATTTATTTTTATTCCATATATTCTACTCATCTGTTGACAGGGTAGATAAAAGGAGCATCAGACACAAAGTTTTCACAATCACACAGTCACACTGTGACAGCTATATCATTATTCAATCATTCTCAAGAAACATGGCTACGGGAACACAGCTCTACATTTTCAGGCAGTTCCCTCCAGCCTCTCCATTACATCTTGAATAACAAGATGATATCTACTTAATGCATAAGAATAACCTCCAGGACAACCTCTCGACTCTGGTTGGAATCTCTCAGCCATTGACACTTAGTCTCATTTCACTCTTCCCCCTTTGGTCGAGAAGTTTCTCTCAATCCCTTGATGTTAATTCTCAGCTCATTCTAGGGTTTTTCTCAGTCCCTTGATGCTGAGTCTCAGCTCATTCCAGGATCTCTGTCCCACGTTGCCAGGAAGGTCCACATTCCTGGGAGTCATGGCCCATGCAGAGAGGGGGAGAGTGGTGAGATTGCTCGTCCTGTAGGCTGGAGAGAGAGGCCACATCTGAGCAACAAAAGAGGCTCTCTTGGGGGTGACTCTTAGGCCTAAATTTTAAGTAGATTTGACCTATCCTTTGTGGGGTTAAGTTTCATATGAACCAACCCCAAGACTGGGGGCTCAGCCTATAGCTTTGGCTGTACACACTGCTTGTGAGAATATCAAGAATTCAACTTGGGGAAGTTGCATTTCTCCCTGTTCTCACCATTTCCCGAAGGGGGCTTTGCAAATACTTTTCCACTCACTGATCAAATCACTCTGGGATTCATCGGGGCATCACTCTGGACAAACCAACAAAATCTCATGTCTTACCTGAGATTCCAAGTACTTATGGTGTTCAGTCAAACTATCTACATAAGTTATATTAGGAAATGCACTAGTCAAAATATAAATTTTTTTTTATAGCTCAGATGCAGCTTCATTCAGTGTTTTAACATAATTACATTACAGTTAGGTAGTATTGTGCTGTCCATTTTTGAGTTTTTGTCTCTAGTCCTGTTGCACAGTCTATATCCCTTCAGCTCCAATTACCCATTATCTTACCCTGTTTCTAACTCCTGCTGGACTCTGTTACCAATGACATATTCCAAGTTTATTCTCGAATGTCCGTTCACATCAGTGGGACCATACAGTATTTGTCCTTTAGTTTTTGGCTAGACTCACTAGGTTCATCCATGTTATTACATGCTTCATAAGTTTATTCTGTCTTAAAGCTGCATAATATTCCATCGTATGTATATACCACAGTTTGTTTAGCCACTCGTCTGTTGATGGACATTTTGGCTGTTTCCATCTCTTTGCAATTGTAAATAACGCTGCTATAAACATTGGTGTGCAAATGTCCGTTTGTGTCTTTGCCCTTAAGTCCTTTGAGTAGATACCTAGCAATGGTATTGCTGGGTCGTATGGCAATTCTATATTCAGCTTTTTGAGGAACTGCCAAACTGCCTTCCACAGTTTGGAATGTCAAATGGTGCAAATGCCTTGCACCATTTGACATTCCCACCAACAGTGGATAAGTGTGCCTCTTTCTCCGCATCCTCTCCAGCACTTGTCATTTTCTGTTTTGTTGATAATGGCCATTCTGGTGGGTGTGAGATGATATCTCATTGTGGTTTTGATTTGCATTTCTCTAATGGCCAGGGACATTGAGCATCTCTTCATGTGCCTTTTGGCCATTTGTATTTCCTCTTCTTTCAAGTCTTTTTCCCATTTTGTAATTGGGTTGGCTGTCTTTTTGTTGTTGAGTTGAACAATCTCTTTATAAATTCTGGATACTAGACCTTTATCTGATATGTCATTTCCAATATTGTCTCCCATTGTGTAGGCTGTCTTTCTACTTTCTTGATGAAGTTCTTTGATGCACAAAAGTGTTTAATTTTGAGGAGCTCCCATTTATTTATTTCTTTCTTCAGTGCTCTTGCTTTAGGTTTAAGGTTCATAGAACCACCTCCAATTGTAAGTTTCATAAGATATCTCCCTACATTTTCCTCTAACTGTTTTATGGTCTTAGATTTAATGTTTAGATCTTTGATCCATTTTGAGTTAACTTTTGTGTAGGGTGTGAGATACGGGTCCTCTTTCATTCTTTTGCATATGGATATCCAGTTCTCTAGGCACCATTTATTGAAGAGACTATTCTGTCCCAGGTGAGTTGGCTTGACTGCCTTATCAAAGATCAAATGTCCATAGATGAGAGGGTCTATATCTGAGCACTCTATTCGATTCCATTGGTCGATATATCTATCTTTATGCCAATACCATGCTGTTTTGACCACTGTGGCTTCATAATATGCCTTAAAGTCCGGCAGCGTGAGACCTCCAGCTTTGTTTTTTTTCCCTCAAGATACTTTTAGCAATTCGGGGCACCCTGCCCTTCCAGATAAATTTGCTTATTGGTTTTTCTATTTCTGAAAAATAAGTTGTTGGGATTTTGATTGGTATTGCATTGAATCTGTAAATCAATTTAGGTAGGATTGACCTCTTAACTATATTTAGTCTTCCAATACATGAACATGGTATGCCCTTCCATCTATTTAGGTCTTCTGTGATTTCTTTTAACAGTTTTTTGTAGTTTTCTTTGTATAGATTTTTTGTCTCTTTAGTTAAATTTATTCCTAGGTATTTTATTCTTTTAGTTGCAATTGTAAATGGAATTCATTTCTTGATTTCCCCCTCAGCTTGTTCATTGCTCATGTATAGGAATGCTACAGATTTTTGAATGTTGATCTTGTAACCTGCTACTTTGCTGTACTAATTTATTAGCTCTAGTAGTTTTGTTGTGGATTTTTCCGGGTTTTCGACGTATAGTATCATATCGTCTGCAAACAGTGATAGTTTTACTTCTTCCTTTCCAATTTTTTTTTTAATTATTTTTTTTTTATTAATTAAAAAAAGAATTAACAAAACAATTAGAAATCATTCCAATCTACATGTACAATCTGTAATTCTTAATAACATCACATAGTTGCATATTCATCATTTCTTAGTACATTTGCATCGATTTAGAAAAAGAAATAAAAAGACAACAGAATAAGAATTAAAACAATAATAGAAAGAAAAAAAACCAAAAAAAACAAAAACAAAAAACCTATACCTCACATGCAGCTTCATTCAGTGTTTTAACATAATTGCATTACAATTGGGTAGTATTGTGCTGTCCATTTCTGAGTTTTTATATCCAGTCCCGTTGTACAGTCTGTATCCCTTCATCTCCAATTATCCCTTCTCTTTTTTTTTTTTTTTTTTAATTAACGGAAAAAAAGAAATTAACCCAACATTTAGAGATCATACCATTCTACACATGCAATCATTAATTCTTAACATCATCACATAGATGCATGATCATCATTTCTTAGTACATTTGCATTGGTTTAGAAGAACTAGCAACATAACCGAAAAAGATATAGAATGTTAATATAGAGAAAAAAATAAAAGTAATAATAGTAAAATCAAAACAAAACAAAACAAAACAAAACAAAAACCTATAGCTCAGATGCAGCTTCATTCAGTGTTTTAACATGATTACTTTACAATTAGGTATTATTGTGCTGTCCATTTTTGAGTTTTTGTATCTAGTCCTGTTGCACAGTCTGTATCCCTTCGGCTTCAATTACCCATTGTCTTACCCTGTTTCTAACTCCTGCTGAACTCTGTTACCAATGACATATTTCAAGTTTATTCTCCAATGTCCGTTCACATCAGTGGGACCATACAGTATTTGTCCTTTAGTTTTTGGCTGGATTCACTCAGCATAATATTCTCTAGGTCCATCCATGTTATTACATGGTTCATAAGTTTATCTTGTCTTAAAGCTGCATAATATTCCATCGTATGTATATACCACAGTTTGTTTAGCCACTCTTCTGTTGATGGAGATTTTGGCTGTTTCCATCTCTTTGCAATTGTAAATAATGCTGCTATAAACATTGGTGTGCAAATGTCCGTTTGTGTCTTTGCCCTTAAGTCCTTTGAGTAGATACCTAGCAATGGTATTGCTGGGTCGTATGGCAATTCTATATTCAGCTTTTTGAGGAACCGCCAAACTGCCTTCCACAGTGGTTGCACCCTTTGACATTCCCACCAACAGTGGATAAGTGTGCCTCTTTCTCCGCATCCTCTCCAGCACTTGTCATTTTCTGTTTTGTTGATAATGGCCATTCTGGTGGGTGTGAGATGATATCTCATTGTGGTTTTGATTTGCATTTCTCTAATGGCCAGGGACATTGAGCATCTCTTCATGTGCCTCTTGGCCATCCGTATTTCCTCTTCTGAGAGGTGTCTGTTCAAGTCTTTTTCCCATTTTGTAATTGGGTTGGCTGTCTTTTTGTTGTTGAGATGAACAATCTCTTTATAAATTCTGGATACTAGACCTTTATCTGATATATCATTTCCAAATATTGTCTCCCATTGTGAAGGCTGTCTTTCTACTTTCTTGATGAAGTTCTTTGATGCACAAAAGTGTTTAATTTTGAGGAGTTCCCATTTATTTATTTCCTTCTTCAGTGCTCTTGCTTTAGGTTTAAGGTCCATAAAACCGCCTCCAGTTGTAAGATCCATAAGATATCTCCCAACATTTTCCTCTAACTGTTTTATGGTCTTAGACCTAATGTTTAGATCTTTGATCCATTTTGAGTTAACTTTTGTATAGGGTGTGAGAGATGGGTCTTCTTTCATTCTTTTGCATATGGATATCCAGTTCTCTAGGCACCATTTATTGAAGAGACTGCTCTGTCCCAGGTGAGTTGGCTTGAATGCCTTATTAAAGATCAAATGTCCATAGATGAGAGGGTCTATATCTGAGCACTCTATTCGATTCCATTGGTCGATATATCTATCTTTATGCCAATACCATGCTGTTTTGACCACTGTGGCTTCATAATATGCCTTAAAGTCCGGCAGCGTGAGACCTCCAGCTTTGTTTTTTTTCCCTCAAGATACTTTTAGCAATTTGGGGCACCCTGCCCTTCCAGATAAATTTGCTTATTGGTTTTTCTATTTCTGAAAAATAAGTTGTTGGGATTTTGATTGGTATTGCATTGAATCTGTAAATCAATTTAGGTAGGATTGACCTCTTAACTATATTTAGTCTTCCAATACATGAACATGGTATGCCCTTCCATCTATTTAGGTCTTCTGTGATTTCTTTTAACAGTTTTTTGTAGTTTTCTTTGTATAGATTTTTTGTCTCTTTAGTTAAATTTATTCCTAGGTATTTTATTCTTTTAGTTGCAATTGTAAATGGAATTCATTTCTTGATTTCCCCCTCAGCTTGTTCATTGCTCATGTATAGGAATGCTACAGATTTTTGAATGTTGATCTTGTAACCTGCTACTTTGCTGTACTAATTTATTAGCTCTAGTAGTTTTGTTGTGGATTTTTCCGGGTTTTCGACGTATAGTATCATATCGTCTGCAAACAGTGATAGTTTTACTTCTTCCGTTCCAATTTTGATGCCTTGTATTTCTTTTTCTTGTCTAATTGCTCTGACTAGAACCTCCAACATGATGTTGAATAATAGTGGTGATAATGGACATCCTTGTCTTGCCCTGATCTTAGGGGGAAAGTTTTCAATTTTTCCCCATTGAGGATGATATTAGCTGTGGGTTTTTCATATATTCCCTCTATCGTTTTAAGGAAGTTCCCTTGTATTCCTATCTTTTGAAGTGTTTTCAACAGGAAAGGATGTTGAATCTTGTCAAATGCCTTCTCTGCATCAATTGAGATGATCATGTGATTTTTCTGCTTTGATTTGTTGATATGGTGTATTACCTTAATTGATTTTCTTATGTTGAACCATCCTTGCATACCTGGGATGAATCCTACTTGGTCATGATGTATAATTCTTTTAATGTGTTTTTGGATTCAATTTGCTAGAATTTTGTTGAAGATTTTTGCATCTATATTCATTAGAGAGATTGGTCTGTAGTTTTCTTTTTTTGTAATATCTTTGCCTGGTTTTGGTATGAGGGTGATTGTTGGCTTCATAGAATGAATTAGGTAGCTTTCCCTCCACTTCGATTTTTTTGAAGAGTTTGAGGAGAGTTGGTACTAATTCTTTCTGGAATGCTTGGTAGAATTCACATGTGAAGCCGTCTGGTCCTGGACTTTTCTTATTAGGAAGCTTTTGAATGACTGATTCAATTTCTTTACTTGTGATTGGTTTGTTGAGGTCATCTATTTCTTCCTGAGTCAAAGTTGGTTGTTCATGTCTTTCCAGGAACCCGTCCATTTCATCTAAATTGTTGTATTTATTAGCGTAAAGTTGTTCATAGTATCCTGTTATTACCTCCTTTATTTCTGTGAGGTCAGTGGTTATGTCTCCTCTTCCATTTCTGATCTTATTTATTTGCATCCTCTCTCTTCTTCTTTTTGTCAATCTTGCTAAGGGCCCATCAATCTTATTGATTTTCTCATAGACCCAACTTCTGGTCTTATTGATTTTCTCTATTGTTTTCATGTTTTCAATTTCATTTATTTCTGCTCTAATCTTTGTTCTTTCTTTCCTTTTGCTTGCTTTGGGGTTAGTTTGCTGTTCTTTCTCCAGTTCTTCCAAGTGGACAGTTAATTCCTGAATTCTTGCCTTTTCTTCTTTTCTGATATAGGCATTTAGGGCAATAAATTTCCCTCTTAGCACTGCCTTTGCTGCATCCCATAGGTTTTGATATGTTGTGTTTTCATTTTCATTCACCTCGAGATATTTACTGATTTCTCTTGCAATTCCTTCCTTGACCCACTCATTGTTTAAGAGTGTGTTGTTGAGCCTCCACGTATTTGTGAATTTTCTGGCACTCTGCCTATTATTGATTTCCAACTTCATTCCTTTATGATCTGAGAAAGTGTTGTGTATGATTTCAATCTTTTTAAATTTGTTAAGACTTGCTTTGTGACCCAGCATATGGTCTATCTTTGAGAATGATACATGAGCACTTGAGAAAAAGGTGTTTCCTGCTGTTGTGGGATGTAATGTCCTGTAAATGTCTGTTAAGTCTAGCTCATTTATTGTAATATTCAAATTCTCTGTTTCTTTATTGATCCTCTGTCTAGATGTTCTGTCCATTGATGAGAGTGGTGAATTGAAGTCTCCAACTATTATGGTATATGTGTCTATTTCCCTTTTCAGTGATTGCAGTGTATTCCTCATGTATTTTGGGGCATTCTGGTTTGGTGCGTAAATATTTATGATTGTTATGTCTTCTTGCTTAATTGTTCCTTTTAATAGTATATAGTGTCCTTCTTTGTCTCTTTTAACTGTTTTACATTTGAAGTCTAATTTGTTGGATATTAGTATAGCCACTCCTGCTCTTTTCTGGTTGTTATTTGCATGAAATATCTTTTCCCAACCTTTCACTTTCAACCTATGTTTATCTTTGGATCTAAGATGTGTTTCCTGTAGACAGCATATAGAAGGATCCTGTTTTTTAATCCATTCTGCCAGTCTATGTCTTTTGATTGGGGAATTCAGTCCATTAACATTTAGTGTTATTACTGTTTGGATAATATTTTCCCCTACCATTTTGCCTTTTGTATTATATATATCATATCTGATTTTCCTTCTTTCTACACTCTTCTCCATACCTCTCTCTTCTGTCTTTTCGTATCTGACTCTAGTGCTCCCTTTAGTAGTTCTTGCAGAGCTGGTCTCTTGGTCACAAATTCTCTCAGTGACTTTTTGTCTGAAAATGTTTTAATTTCTCCTTCATTTTTGAAGGACAATTTTGCTGTATATAGAAGTCATGGTTGGCAGTTTTTCTCTTTTAGTAATTTAAATATATCATCCCACTGTCTTCTAGCTTCCATGGTTTCTGCTGAGAAATCTACACATAGTCTTATTGGGTTTCCCTTGTATGTGATGGATTGTTTTTCTCTTGCTGCTTTCAAGATCCTCTCTTTCTCTTTGACCTCTGACATTCTAACTAGTAAGTGTCTTGGAGAACGCCTATTTGGTTCTATTCTCTTTAGGGTGCGCTGCACTTCTTAGATCTGTAATTTTAGGTCTTTCATAAGAGATGGGAAATTTTCAGTGATAATTTCTTCCATTAGTTTTCCTCCTCCTTTTCCCTTCTCTTCTCCTTCTAGGACACCCACAACACGTATATTTGTGCGCTTCATATTGTCCTTCAGGTCCCTGATCCCCTGTTCAAATTTTTCCATTCTTTTCCCTATAGTTTCTGTTTCTTTCTGGAATTCAGATGTTCCATCCTCCAGTTCACTAATTCTAGCTTCTGTCTCTTTAAATCTATCATTGTAGGTATCCATTATTTTTTCCATCTTTTCTACTTTGTCCTTCACTCCCATAAGTTCTGTGATTTGTTTTTTCAGATTTTCTATTTCTTCTTTTTGTTCAGCCCATGTCTTCTTCATGTCCTCCCTCAATTTATTGATTTGGTTTTTGAAGAGGTTTTCCATTTCTGTTCGTATATTCAGTGTTAGTTGTCTCAGCTCCTGTATCTCATTTGAACTATTGGTTTGCTCCTTTGACTGGGCCATATCTTCAATTTTCCGAGCGTGATCCATTATTTTCTGCTGGCATTTGGGCATTTAATCAGATTTCCCTGGGTGTGGGACCCAGCAAGTTGAAAGATTTTTCTGTGAAATCTCTGGGCTCTGTTTTTCTTATCCTGCCCAGTAGATGGCGCTCGTTGTGCTCGTCTGTCTGCGGGTCCCACCAGTAAAAGATGCTGTGGCTCCTTTAACTTTTGAAAACTCTCGCTGTGGGGGAGGGTCGCCAGCCGGCGCGGCTTGGGGGAGTGCCGATCCGGATCTCCCAGCCGGCCCAGGAATCCGCGTGTGGGGGGGGCACTGGCCGCCGCGTCTTGGGGGAGTGCTGATCCGAATCTCCCAGCCGGCCCGGGACGCCAAGCGTGGCGGGGGTGCGCCGGCCGCCGCGACTTGGGGGAGTGCCTATCTAACGTTCCCAGCCGGACCGGGAAGCCACGTGTGTGGAAGGGATCCCGGTCGCCAGTCTCCGCGGCTTGGCGGACCTCCAATCCAAATCTCCCAGCCGGTCCGGGGGGCCACGTGTGGGGGGGCGCCAGCCATCGTGGCTTGAGGAGACCGCCTGTCCAATTCTCCCAGCCGGCCCGGGAAGGGGGGAGGGAGGGACTCCAGCTGCCAGCCACCCTGGCCTGGGGAAGCGCGTGCCCCTTGGTGATCTCACCGCTGCGGATTCTCCCTGCCGGTTCAGCCGTTCCAGAATGGGGTATGCTGTCTTTTTGGTCTCTGTCGTGGCTCCGGGAGCTGTTCTGTACCGTTTCTATTTCTTTAGTAGCTGCTCTGGAGGAGGAACTAAGACCCGCACGTCTTACTAAGCCGCCATCTTCCAAAATATAAATTTTTTAACAAAAATTTTTCACTTTAGTCTCACACATAAGGTGACCTTTAAAAATATGAATTACTATCTATTTTCAGCCATATGCAGGATTTTTAACATGACCGTTTCCTTTTTTTCTTCTTCTTCTTTTTTTTTTATTAATTAATGGAAAAAAAAGAAATTAACCCAACATTTAGAAATCATACCATTCTACATATGCAATCAGTAATTCTTTTTTTTCAATTTTTTTATTAATTAAAAAAATTAACAAAACATTTAGAAATCATTCCATTCTACATGTACAATCAGTAATTCTTAATATCATCACATAGTTGCATATTCATCATTTCTTAGTACATTTGCATCGATTTAGAAAAAGAAATAAAAAGACAACAGAATAAGAATTAAAACGATAATAGAGAGAAAAAAAAAACCTATACCTCACATGCAGCTTCATTCAATGTTTTAACATAATTGCATTACAATTAGGTAGTATTGTGCTGTCCATTTCTGAGTTTTTATATCCAGTCCTGTTGCACAGTTTGTATCCCTTCAGCTCCAATTACCCCTTCTCTTTTTTTTTTTAATTAATGGAAAAAAAGAAATTAACCCAACATTTAGAAATCATACCATTCTACATATGCAATCAGTAATTCTTAACATCATCACATAGATGCATGATCATCGTTTCTTAGTACATTTGCATCGGTTTAGAGGAACTAGCAACACAACAGAAAAAGATATAGAATGTATATATAGAGAAAAGAAATAAAAGTAATAATAGTAGTAAAACAAAACAAAACAAAAAACACCTATAGCTCAGATGCAGCTTCATTCAGTGTTTTAACATGATTACTTTACACTTAGGTATTATTGTGCTGTCCATTTTTGAGTTTTTGTATCTAGTCCTGTTGCCCAGTCTGTATCCCTTCAGCTCCAATTACCCATTATCTTGCCCTGTTTCTAACTCCTGCTGGACTCTGTTACCAATGACATATTCCAAGTTTATTCTCAAATGTCGGTTCACATCAGTGGGACCATACAGTATTTGTTCTTTAGTTTTTGGCTGGACTCACTCAGCATAATGTTCTTTAGGTCCATCCATGTTATTACATGCTTCATAAGTTTATCTTGTATTAAAGCTGCATAATATTCCATCGTATGTATATACCACAGTTTGTTTAGCCATTCTTCTGTTGATGGACATTTTGGCTGTTTCCATCTCTTTGCAATTGTAAATAATGCTGCTATAAACATTGGTGTGCAAATGTCCGTTTGTGTCTTTGCCCTCAAGTCCTTTGAGTAGATACCTAGCAATGGTATTGCTGGGTCATGTGGCAATTCTATATTCAGCTTTTTGAGGAACCGCCAAACTGCCTTCCACAGTGGTTGCACCATTTGACATTCGCACCAACAGTGGATAAGTGTGCCTCTTTCTCCGCATCCTCTCCAGCACTTGACATGACCGTTTCTTAAGTAGTCAAGATGTTTCTCCAGTGCAATTTGTATCAGGGAACTTGAAGAATTTCCTAATGCTGATCTATTTAGAAAGATATTATTCCTACAGCAAGAAGCTCATTAAGATTCACTTCTTTGGCACAGCATAGGACACATCGAGAAAAAGTGCGTCTCATCAGTGATCATGTACCTATTGCATCAGGAAGTTGGGAAGTCAACATTTTGACTCACGTGAAATCATGCACTTTAAAGTTGAAGCTTTCTATGATTTAGTGCGGGGAGTAACAAGCAACATAATTGTAGCAAGTCGATAGGAATCCACTCTAAATGAGGCTAAAAAAAATTTTATGTGCTAGTCAACAGAGAAGCTGGAGAAAAGAATCTTCGGAAAGTTCTATTGTACTTTTGCAGAGTCTTTTATTGATTGTGGCACTACATTCTCCTGGTTCACATTCCATAGCTGTTGGCACACTTGTGCTGCCTTGTCCAAGATGATGGATATGATTTGGTTTCATGGTAATTTCAGCCACTGTTATATTGATATAGCTCTTATCTCTTGTACTACTTCTTAAAAGCAAACTCTGAGATCTACAAAGCTGCTTTGGTTTGCATTCCCCACTATACAATTCCTCTCAGTCTTGAACAGTCAAATTAGATGTTTTTTTAAAACCAACACAGGGAGATTTCCAGGTCCAAATGGCGGCTTAACAACGTGTGCGTTTTAGTTCGTCCTCCAGAACAACTACTAAATAACCAGAAACAGTACAGAACAGCTCCTGGGGCCACGTCAGTGACTGACACACAGTGTACCCCAGTCTGGACCAGCTGGACCGGCTGCCAGCACCCCCCTGAACCGTGAGTTCCCAAAGCTGCCGTGGCCAGTTCCCCTCCCCCACGGGCCACTTCCCAGATGGTAAAGGAAAGGACTTTACCAGCAGCAGGGACTGGGCACAATCAAACGCCAATTGTGGAACTAATTAACAAATTCTGACTACTAAAAATAGGCCCCCAGCTTAGGTGAACCTGATCAAAGCGGAGGTTGCTCATTTTTGCCCCGGCTCCAAGGGGGCAGGACTGACAGAAAAAGGGGGGGGGGGGAGAAGGAAACAGAGGTTTTTGTGGCTGTGTATCTACAAAGGCTTGACTGCCTCTGGATACAGCGGCAGGACTTTTCAGGCTGCAACTGCCCCAGGCATAGGCAGAAGTGAGCTCCTTTGTTGGCTTGTGTGGAGCCTGTGCCTCCCCAGGGGAGGGGTGAAGCCCAGCTCAGGTGGAATCCCTCCATCAAGTAATTCAGACACCAGGGCTTGGTAATTTGAAGCCATTAAAACCAGCCTACAACCTCTCCTCTGTCTCCACCATGCCCCCAGCAGAGAGAGTCTGCCAAAGTTAAAGGTACTGCATTATCTTATGCTGGTGGGACCTGCAGTCAGAAACTATAGGAAAAAAATGGAAAAATATGAGAAGGGACTCAGGAAATTGAAAGACACTATGAAGCGCACGAATATACGTGTTGTGGGTATCCCAGAAGGAGAAGAGGAGGGAAAAGGAGGAGAAAAACTAATGGAGGAAATTATCACTGAAAATTTCCCAACTCTTATGAAAGACTTAAAATTAAAGACCCAAGAAGTGCAGCGTACCCCAAAGAGAATAGATCCAAATAGACATACTCCAAGACATTTAATAATCAGAATGTCAGAGGTCAAAGAGAAAGAGAGGATCTTGAAAGCAGCAAGAGAAAAGCAATCCATCATATAAAAGGGAAGCCCAATAAGACTATGCTCAGATCTCTCAGCAGAAACCATGAAGGCGAGAAGACAGTGGGATAATATATTTAAATTATTAAAAGAGAAAAACTGCCAACCAAGAATTCTATATCCAGCAAAACTGTCCTTCAAAAATGAGGGCAAAATTAAAACATTTTCAGACAAAAAATCACTGAGAGAATTTGTGACCAAGAGACCAGCTCTGCAAGAAATACTAAAGGGAATACTACAGACAGATACGAAGACAGAAGAGAGAGGTATGGAGAAGAGTGTAGAAAAGAAGACTATGAGTAAAGGTAAAAAGAAGGAAAATTAGATATGACATATAAAATCCAGAAGGCAAAATAGTGGAAGAAAGGATTACCCATGCAGTAATAACACTGAATGTTAATGGATTAAACTCTCCAATCAAAAGACATAGTCTGGCAGAATGGATTAAAAAACAGGCCCCATCTATATGCTGTCTCTACTCAAAGGACACGAGGCCAAGGACACAAATGGACATTTATACACCAATGTTTATAGCAGCATTATTAACAATTACCAAGAGATGGAAACAGCCAAAATGTCCATCAACAGACAGTTGACTAAACAAACTGTGACATTTACATAAGATGGAATATTATGCAGCTGTAAGACAGAATAAAGTTATGAAGTATGTAACAACATGAATGGACCTTAAGGACATTATGCTGAGTGTGATTAGCCAGAAACAAAAGGACAAATACTGTATGGTCTCACTGATATGAACTGACATTAGTGAATAAACTTGGAATATTTCCTTGGTAACAGAGACCATCAGGAGATAGAAATAGGGTGAGATATTGGGTAATTGGAGCTGAAGGGATACAGATTGTGCCACAGGACTGAATATAAAAACTCAGAAATGGACAGCACAATATTACCTAACTGTAATGTAACTATGTTAAAACACTGAATGAAGCTGCATGTGAGAATGATAGAGGGAAGAGGGCTGGGGACATAAATAAAATCAGAAAGAAAGATAGATGGTAAAGATTGAGATGGTATAATCTAGGAATGCCTAGAGTGTATAATAGTGAAATGTACAATGTAAAAATTTTAAAAATGTTTTTGCATGAGGAAGAACAAAGGAATATCATTATTGCAGGGTACTGAAAATAGATGATAATTAATACTTTAAAATGTCACCTTATGTGTGAGACTAAAGCAAAAAATGTTTATTTGTTACAAAATTTATATTTTGACTAGAGCATTTCTTAATATAACTCATGTAGATAGTTTGATTGAATGTCATAAGTACTTGGAATCTCAGGTAAGACATGAGATTTTGTTGGTTTGTCCAGAGTGATGCCCCGATGAATCCCAGAGTGATTTGATCAGTGACTGGAAAAGTATTTGCAAACCCCCTTTGGGGAATGGTGAGAGCAGGGAGAAATTCAACTTCCCCAAGTTGAATTCTTGATATTCTCACAAGTAGTGTGGACAACCAAAGCTATACACTGAGCCCCCACTCTTGGGGTTTGTTCATATGAAACTTAACCCCACAAAGGATAGGTCAAGTCTACTTAAAATTTAGGCCTAAGAGTCACCCCCAAGAGAGCCTCTTTTGTTGCTCAGATGTGGCCTCTCTCTCCAGCCTACAGGACGAGCAGTCTCACCACCCTCCCCCTCTCTGCATGGGACATGACTCCCAGGGATGTGGACCTTCCTGGCAACATGGGACAGAGATCTTGGAATGAGCTGAGACTCAGCATCAAGGGACTGAGAAAAACCCTAGAATGAGCTGAGAATTAACATCAAGGGATTGAGAAAACCTTCTTGACCAAAGGGGGAAGAGTGAAATGAGACTAAGTGTCAAAGGCTGAGAGATTCCAAACAGAGTTGAGAGGTTATCCTGGAGGTTATTCTTATGCATTAAGTAGATATCATCTTGTTATTCAAGATGTAATGGAGAGGCTGGAGGGAACTGCCTGAAAATGTAGAGTTGTGTTCCAGTAGCCATGTTTCTTGATGATGATTGAACAATGATATAGCTTTCACAATGAGACTCTGTGAATGTGAAAACCTTGTGTCTGATGCTCCTTTTAGCTACTATATCAACAGAAGAGTAGAACATATGGAATAAAAATAAATAATAGGGGGGACAAATGTTAAAATAAATTTAGTTTGAAATGCTAGTGGTAAATGAAAGCGAGGGGTAAGGGGTATGGTATGTATAATCTTTTTTTTTCTCTGTTATTTTATTTCTTGTTCTAAATCGATGCAAATGTTCTAAGAAATGATAAATATGCAACTATGTGATGATATTAAGAATTACCGATTGTATATGTAGAATGGAATGATATCTTAATGTTTTGTTTGTTAATTTTTCTTTAATTAATAAAAAAAGTTAAAAAAAAAACCAACACAGGGTGGCTTTAGAATATTTTCCTCTAAATGAAGATTCAGTAAAGATTCTTGTTTGGATTAGACTCTAAAATGTGTTTGTTAGTGTGCCCTTACATGTTCAGAACAGATTGATGGAAGACACTGGAGACCTCTTTACTTGAAATTCTTGGTGTGTTGGTTTGAAAGGATTTATGTACCCTAGAAAAGCCATGTTTTCATCTTAATCAATCTTGTGGGAGCAACCATTTCTTCTAATCCCTATTCAGAACTATAAATTGGAAACTTGATTAGATTATCTTCATGGGGATGCAACTTGCCCAGTTGTGGGTATTAACTTTTGGTTAAATGGAGATGTGACTCCACCCATTCCAGGTGGGACTTGATTAGTTTACTGGAATCCTTTAAAAGAGGGAACATTTTGGAGAAAGCTTCAGAATGATGAGAGCGCAGAGTCCACCAGCCAGCAACCTTTGGAGATAAAGAAGGAAAATGCCCCTGGGGGAGCTTCATGAAGCAAGAGGCCTGGAGAGGAAGCTAGCAGATGTCATCATGTTCACCATGTGCCTTTCCAGTTGAGAGAGAATCTCTGAATTTCATCGGCCTTTTTTGAGTGAAGGTAACCTCTTGTTGGTGCCTTGATTTGGACATTTTTATGGACTTGCTTTTAATTGGGACATTTTCATGGCCTTAGAAATGTAAACTAGCAATTTATTAAATTCACCTTTTTCAAAGCCATTCCATTTCTGGTATATTGCATTCCAGCAGCTATCAAACTAGAATGTCTGGCACATCTACAATTCCTGCTAAAGAATAGCACTTGGTTTGATTTTAGAAGGTAGAACATGTATACTACTTAAACCTGTTAAATTATGACAACTTCCTTCTATTCTGCCGTTAGCACTTGCTCTGCTGTTTCTTTTTAAATTTATTTTGTATTATCAAACCAAAACAACATGCAAACATGAACATTCTTAAGCTCTTCTGTTTCTTAAATTAACTAGTTGCATTTTCCTAGTGCATCTCTCTTTAAATCCTTGATCATTTATCTGCAGTCTCTCAGCAGACTCTGATCCTTCTTTATTTTGGTCTTTATAAAGCAGACTGAGAAGAAGACACTCAGTTGATTTGAAGGAATTCAAACTGTTTAGGTGAAGGACCTTTGAAGACTGTGGATATCTTGGATTTTATGTATCCCACTGGGTCTATTTGAAATTGTGACATAGCTGCAAGCAGCCAAAATATTCACAAATAATTCATAATACTCAAAGGTAAGTAGAGGCTCAGGGAGATCTATAAAATAATCTGCAATTGTTCTGAATATGTCTTGTTCAAATCCAATGTAAGTTGGGTTATTCATATCATTACTTCTTGGACAGTTTGCTGGGCATCTCATGGCAGATAATACCCAGTGAGGGAGGTCATCAGATTTGTCTTGTAGTGTAACTACTCCATGTTTACTTGTATTGGTCATGTTGTACATTGCATGTTGAGGAATAACTTGTCTTGGATTTATGATTTCCTCCAGAGATGGCACACCTAAAATGTTTGTAGGTATATCAGAATGGCATATCTCCAAATTCCTCAACATCTTCCTGGCTTATTTCTTTTATCAACTGAATTTTCTTGATCTTCATCAATCAATTCACACTTTATTTTCTTTGTAGTTTCCTGAGAGGAATGTAATCCATGCTTTTGAGGAGTTCTATGAGATATGTTTCATAATTTAAAAATATTATCTTTATCTTTAGATAAGTTCTCTATGCTGTTTCTTTTTCTCGATTCTGGATGACTTCATGGAAGTGTTTTAGGGGGGGAAGTTGTAGGAAATCTGAATAGGTGACAGTTGTCATCAACATTTTCTGATACTCCTCTATCCTTGATGTCTTCAGTTACACGATTCTTAAGAAATTTTGTCAACAATTGGATAGTCTGTTGCCTTGTAACTTCAGAACCAAAATTGCTATTATTGCTTAGTGGGTCATAAAGCCAATCCACTGCATCACCTGCAGCTTGGTGGTCCAGTAAGGTTCAGGAGGCCCACCCCTAATCCCCATGCTGCCCCCTGGGACCAGAGCTCGGCCAGCACCTGGTGCATCCACGTGGGCGAAGGTGACTTGTGGGGACCATGACTCCCAGGGCGGCTCCTTCATCCCGTAAGGTTTTGATATGTTGTGTTCTCATTTTCATTTGCCTCAAGATATTTACTGATTTCTCTTGTAATTTCTTCCTTGACCCACTGGTTGTTTATGAGTGTGTTGTTTACCCCAAATAGGAAGTGTTAAAAAAGTTGGAAAACGGATCATCTGGCTTCCAGTAGAGGTATGGATGACTCTAATCTGGATAGGACATCAGAATACAGGGTAAAGGATGATATCGTTCATATTTTAAAACTTCAACTTCTTTGTGAGACCAAAGTGAAAGCTGTTTATTTGGTGCAAAATTTTTATTTTTGGTAGTACATTTCCTAATTTCACTTGTAAGGTCACTTTAGTTGAACACCATAAGTACATGGACTCTTGAATAGGGAGTGAGATTTTGTTGGTTTGTCCAAGTTAGTGTGATGCCCTGATAAACCCCACAAGAAGTTGGACAGTGAATAAAGGAGTAATTTCCTAAGTCCCCTTGGGACAATAAGGAGAAAGGAGGAAATATTCAACTTTCCCATTTGGAGAATTTTTGCTATTCTTGCAAGCAGTGAGGACAACCAAATTAACAGGTCGAGCCCTCAATCTTGGGGTTTGTCCTTATGAAACTTATTCCTGCAAAGTATAGGCTAAGCCTACTTGTAATTATGCCTAAGAGTCACCCCCAGAGAACCTCATTTGTTTCTCAGATGTGGCTTTTCTCTCTAAGCTGACACGACAAGTCAGCCTTTTCCCTCTACGTGGGACATGACTTCCAGGGGTATAAATCTCCCTGGCAACATGGGACAGAAATTCTGGGATGAAACGAGACCCAGCATCAAGGGATTGAAAAAACCTTCTTGACCAAAAGGGGGAAGAGAGAAATGAGAAAAAAATAAAGTTTCAGTTGCTGAGAGATTTCAAAAGGAATTGGAGGTTATCCTTACACATTATATAGATATCACCTTTTTAGTTTATGGTATTTTGGAGTGGCTAGAGGGAAGTACCTGAAACAGTAGTGCTGTGTTCCAATAGCTTTGATTATTGAAGATGATTGTATAGTGATATAGCTTTTACAACGTGACTGTGTGATTGGGAAAACCTTGTGTCTGATGCTCCTTTTATCTACGGTATGGACAGATGAGTAAAACATATGGATAAAAAATCAACAAATAATGGGGGAACAAATGTTAAAATAAATTGAATAGTTGGAAATACTAGTGGTCAAGACAGGGAAGGGTAAGGTGTATGGTATGTATGAGTTTTTTCTTTCTTTTTCTTGAGTGATGCTATGCCCATTCTAACTTTTTCATGTTGAAAGGAGCTGTCAATAATATGGGATGAGATAATATAGATAATATGGGATAATATAATATTGGGATGGAGCTAGTTCATGTTCTGGAGAGGCTGGGCCCTCTGTGTTTCAGGACTAATCTGGCCTAGGAACCCATCTGGAGATTGTAGGTTTCTGCAAAGTAATCATAGTACATAGAACCTCTGTACAATCTCAGATAAAATCCTAGGTGTCCTCAGGATTGGCAGGAATGATTTTGGTTGAGGTTTGGTAAACTACGATAGGTTTGCAAGGTCTAGCTGAAGTTTGCATAAGCGTAACTTCTAGACTAGCCTCTTGTTTATTTGAACTGTCTCTGCCACTGATACCTTATTTGTTACACTTCTTTTTTCTCTGTTAGTCAAGAAGGCATTGCTGATCCCATAGTGCCAGGGCCAGGCTCATCCCTGGGAGTCATATCTCCCTCAATTTTTTCAACATTTTTAATTGCCAAATATATACAAAAAAGCAATAAATTTCAATGTACATTTTAACAACTAGTTATGGAACAGATTTCACAGTTTGGTATGGGTTACAGTTCCACAGTTTCAGGTTTTTCCTTCTAGTGCCTCGAAGACACTGGAGACTGACAGAAATGGCGACATACTGATTCAGCAGTTGTACTCACTTGTTAAACCCTGTCTTCTCTGTTATACTCTTTCTCTTTAAATAACACATATACCTAAAAGCAATACATTTCAAAGTACATCGCAACAAATAGCTGTAGAACAGATTTCAGAGTTTGGTATGAGTTACAATTCCTCAATATTAGGTTTTTATTTCTAGCTGCTTAAAGGTACTGGAGGCTAAAAGAAATATCAGTAAAATGATTCAGCACTCATTTGTTAAATTCAACTTTCTCCGTGTAACTCTGATTTTTCTCACACTCTGTAGGGGTATTTGGGTTATGCCCATTCTAGCTTTTTTTTTTTTTTAAACTTATTTTTTTATTGTATAGTATAGCATATATACAAAGCATAGGGAAAAAAAGCAATCGTTTTCAAAGCACTCTTCAAAAAGTGGTTACAGGATAGATCCTAGAGTTTGTCATGGGCTATCATATGGTCCTTTCATATTTTTCCTTCTAGCTGCTCCAGAATGTAGGAGGCTAGAGAGCTTAAATACTATTTTATCATCACAATCAACTTTTTTTCCTTCTTTTTTTGTGAACAATAACATATATACAAAAAAGCTATAAATTTCCAAACACAGCATCACAATTAGTTGTAGAACGTATTTCAGACTTTGACATGGGTTACAATTTCACAATTTTAGGTTTTTACTTCTAGCTGCTCTAAAATACTGGAGACTAAAAGAGATCAATTTAATGATTCAGCATTCATATTCATTTGTCAAATCCTATCTTCTGTATATAATTCCACCATCACCTTTGATCTTTCCATACCTCTCTTTGGGGTTGTTTGGGCTATGACAATTCTAAATTTTTGATATTGGAAGGGTCTGTCACTAATATGGGGTAGGGAGGTGGAACTATCTGATGTTCTGGAGAGGCTGGGCTAGGTTTCAGGACTTATCTGAACCAGGGACCCATCTGGAGGTTCTAGGTTTCTGGAAAGTTACTCTAGTGCCTGGAGCCCTGGTGGAATGTTATTTATTACTCTAGGTGTTCTTTAGGATTGGCTGGGATAGTCCTGGTTGGTAGCAAGTTCTACCTGAAGCTTGCATAAGAGGAACCTCCAGAGTAGCCTCTTGACTCTATTTGAACTCTCTCTACCACTAATACTTTATTAGTTACACTTCTTTTCCCCCTTTTGGTCAGGATTGAATTGTTGACCCCACGGTGCTAGGTCTGGATTCATCCCTGGGATTCCTGTCCCATGTCACCAGGGAGACTTTCACCCCTGGAAGTCATGTCCCATGTAGCGGGGGAGGGCAATGATTTCACTTGCAGAGTTGGGCTTAGAGAGAGTGAGGCCACATCTGAGCAACAACAGAGGTCCTCCAGAAGTAACTCTTAGGCATGCCTATAGGTAGTCTGTTTCTCCACTACCTACGTAAGCTTCACAAGAGTAAGCCTTCTGATTGAGGGCATGGCCTATTGATTTGGGTATCCCTAAAGTTTAACACAGCGTCAGGGGATTCCCTGATGGTAAGGTTTAATAGTTCCATAGTGTTTCTCTCCTCCCCCAGGGGATTTTGCTAATACTTTTTGATTATCTGATTAATAAACTCTAGGATGTTTCCAGGCCTTACAATAATCTATACAGGATTAAAGATTATTATATCTTTCTTATTCTGTGCTTCTGTGTTTCAGTTGTTCAAATGAGCTATGCAGATAAATTGAATTAGATTATGCACTACAGAAAATTTCAATTCCAGATCAAATAAAACTTTCTTCCATTGGTCTCAAAGAGTATGTGTGGTTCTAAAATAAAGACACTATCTTCCTTACCCCTATATTCTGAATTGCTTTAACCCCAATCTGTTCGGCTTCATTCTTATCTCTAAATATCAGGTTTTATATATATAAAACGGCCTCTCAAAACCCAGAAATAATAATCACCACTCCAGACTTATTGTGTCTGTTCTAAAAGCTTACAGTCTAGGCCCCTCTTTTCTTATAAGCATTTTCTAAAGGAGACCATACTATTGTTTTTTTGTTTCTGGCTTATTTTTGTCACCAAATGTCCCACATGTTCATTCACATCATTGCATGACTCACGAGGTTGTTCCTTTCTGTAGCAGCCTTTATTGTCTCTTATGATGTCTTTACATTTACAGTCTATCTTGTCAGATATTAGTATAGTTACTCCAGATTTCTTTTGGTTACAACTTGCATGGAAAATCTTTTTCCATCCTTTCACTTTCGATCTATTTGTTTCCTCATGTCTAAGATGAGTCTCTTGTAAGCAGCATATAGCTGGATTATGTTTTTTAATCCATTCTGCCAATTTGTATCTTTTAATTGGTAAATTTAGTCTATTAACATTCAAAGCTATTACTGAAAAGGCATTTCATGGCTCCATCATCTTATCTTTCTTATTTTATTTGTCAGATCTATATATTCTTTTCCCTCTTTCTCTTTGTATTATTTAAATTACGCTTAGTGATACTCTTCAATTCTGTGCCTTCCTCCAGACCTCCCTCTCCTGTCTTTTTTTTTTTTTAGCCGGCAGAACTCCTTTTAATAATTCTTGTAGGGGCAGTCTCTTGTTGACGAATTCTTTCAGGACTAATTTCTCTGTGAAAACTTTAATGTCTCTCTCAATTTGGAAGGACGATTTGGTTGGGTACGGAATTCTTGGCAGGAAGTCTTTCTCTTTCAGGATCTTGAATATATCATATCATACCACTACCTTCTTGCCCCCAAGGTGCTAGTTGAGTCGTCTGAACTCAGTTTTATTGTATTTCCCTTGTATGTAGTAGATTGTTTTACTCTTGCTGCTTTCAGGATTTTCTGCTTCTCTTCAACATTTGACACACTGATTAGTATGTGCCTTGGTGAAGGCTTATTTGGATTTATTCTGTTTGGAGTTCTTTGGGCTTCTTTGACTTGTATATTTATGTCCTTTATGAGGGTTGGGAAGTTTTCCCCCCATTATATCCTCAACTACTCTTCCCAGCCCTTTACTCCTCTCTTCTCCTTCTGGGACACCAGTGATTCTTATATTTGTGTGCTTTGTTTTATCTATCATTTTCCTGACTTCCCATTCAATTTTTTTCCATCTTTTTTGCCATTTGCTGTTTTGAATCTTTGAAGTCAATTATCCTGTCTTCTATATCACTTATTCATTCTTCTATCTCTTCAAATCTGGTGTTGTGTGCCTCCAGTATGTTTTTTATTTGATCAACAGAGTCTTTAATCACTGTGATTTCTGCTATTTTTCTATTTATTCTTTCAAATTCCTCTTTGTGCTCTTCTACTGTCTTCTTGATCTTCTTTATACCATTTGCTATCCCACTTATTTTATTAAGTAGAGTTGTGTGAACATCTTTGATTAGTTGCTCCAGTGTCTGTGTCTCCTCAGGTGTTTTGATGTGGTCATTAGTCAGGGCCATATCTGTCTGCATTGGGATATGTTTAGTGATTTCTGCTGTCTTCATCGCATGTAAATATCTTGATTGATTCACTTTGGGAGTTGGTTTCTTTCAGTGGCCAAAGGCATTGTGTTTGAAGGATGGTTGTACAGCAGAGAGCAGGGCACGGGGTGGAACACTCATATGGTAATTTGTTTCAGGGCAGGTGTGGGCACAGGTTGGGGATGTTAACACTGATGCTTGTGAACATGGGCGCCCAGCTGCCGGGGAGGAGGTAGCTGTGCAGGTGCACAGGTATGGGGGGTGTAATCTGGGTGTACACTGGTCTAATGCACGGAGTCCTTTGTGCGCATGTGTAGAGCTGTGGGAGTAGGTCAGAATTACGCCTTTATGGATTGGGGGCAGATGGGACCCGGCTGCACAGATTGACACTTTCTCAGAGCTGGGAGAGGAGGCTAAGGGCTGTGCACATGAATGGTTCTAGGACTGCTGTAAAGTGCGATTCCCAGAGCTGAATGAAGTGATTCGGAGCCTGTGCACATGCGTGGGCCTGGGAGTGCTGTAGAGGGATGCGCTGAGCTCAGGGATGGCAAGGTGAGGTTGTGTGACACTATGGGTGGGCGGTGGGGAGAAGCCTAGGTATGGAGATTAGTGCCTGCAATCTTTATGTGCTGGTAACAGCCTGCAGGGAACAGGGAAGGGGGGGGTAGTGCTGGGGAGGGGTGCAGGAGAGGTGGGTTGGGTTGCACTTGGGGTGGGGATGTGGGGCAGGTATGTGCACTGGGGGCTGGTGAGGTGGGGGCACCTGGAGCGCGGGGAATGGGAGTGGGTGATGGGGGGTAGGTATGTTGGGTGTGGGGTGAGTTGCTGGTCACTGGGCTATATTGGTAAGGGTAGTGTGCCCAAGGAACGCAGGCTGGCTTACTTCCTAGTCCCATGTTCCCGTCCCTGCACTTCCGCAGGCTCTGCACCTCTGTGCCAGGCTCCAGCTTTCTGCCTCTCAGCTCCTCGGCCTCTGCAACCAGGGCTGCCCTATGTGGTGCAGAAGGCTCTCCCATATTGCCACCTGTTCTAGTTTGCTAGCTGCCGGAATGCAATAGACCAGAGATGGAATGGCTTTTAACAAGGGGAATTTAATGAGTTGCTAGTTTACAGTTCTAAGGCTGAGAAAATGTCCCAATTAAAACAAGTCTATAGAAATGTCTAATCAAAGGCATCCAGGGAAAGATACCTTGGTTCAAGAAGGCCAACGAAGTTCAGGGTTTCTCTCTCAAGTGAGAAGGCACATGGCGAACACAGTCAGGGCTTCTCTCTCAGCTGAAAGGGCACATGGTGAACACAGCGTGTTCATCTGCTAGCTTTCTCTCCTGGCTTCTGGTTTCATGAAGCTCCCAGGAGGCATTTTCCTTCATCTCCAAAGGTCACTGGCTGGTGGACTCTGCTTCATGGTGCTGCTCTCTCTGAATCTCTCTCATTCTCCAAAATATTTCCTCTTTTATAGGACTTCAGAAACTAATCAAGACCCACTCAAATGGGTGGAGATATGTCATCCCTTAATCCAGTTTAACAACCATTCTTAACTAAATCACATCAACCAGGGAGATGATTTCATTACAGTTTCAAATATACAGTATTGAATAGGGATTATTCTACTTTTATGAAATGGGATTTATATAGAAACATGGCTTTTCTTAGGGGGCATACCTCCTTTCAAACCAGCACACCACCTCAGTCACCCTCCTGTCCCTTCTCTAACTTTTCCTTAAAGCAGGGCTAATCTCGAACTACTCTAGTCAACCATCTTCCTGGAACTCCTCCCTCATTTTTGAAGGATAGTTTTTCTGGATATAGAATTCTTGGCTGGCAGTTTTCTCTTTCAGTGTCTTAAATGTGTCATCCCACTGTCCTCTCACTTCCATGGTTTCTACTGAGAGATCTGGACTTGATGTTATTAAGCTTCCCTTTTATGTAATGGATCAGTTTTCTCTTGCTGTTTTCAGAATTCTGTCTTTGTCTTTGACATTTGACAATCTGATTAGTAAGTGTCTTGGTTAGGTCTACTTGGATCTATTCTGTTTGGCATATGCTAAGCTTCTTGGACCTGTAGTTTTTTGTCTTTCATAGAAGTTGGGCAATTTTCATTGATTACTTCCTCTATTATTCTTTCTGCCTCTTTTCAATTCTCTTCTCCTTCTGGGACACCCTTAGTAAGTATATTCATGCACTTCATACTGTCATTCAGCTCCCTCAGACCCTGGGCAAATTTTTCCCTATCTGTTCTCTGTGTGTAGAATTTCAGATGTCTTGTCCTGTAGTTCACTGAACTTTCTTCTGCCTCTTCACACCTGCTGTTATATGTCTCCATTTTATTTTTCATCACTACTATTGTGCCTTTCATTCCCATAAGTCCTGACATTTGTTTTTTCAAGCTTTCAAGTTCTTCTGTATGTACCTTCTTTATGTCCTTCTTATCTTTTTTGATATTTTCCTTCAACTTATTGAATTGATTTAGAAGATCTATTTTTTCACTTTTTTTAATTGTATAGAATAACATATATAAAAAGAAAAGAAATAAAAAAGCAATAGTTTTCAAAGCACTCTTCAACAAGTAGTTACAGAACAGATCTCAGATTTTTTCCCTTCTAGCTGCTCCAGAATATAGGAGGCTAGAAGGCTTGAATATTTTTTTATAATCACAGTCGACATTTTTCCTTCTTTTTTTGTGAAAAATAACACACATACCAAAAATATAGCAATAAATTTCAAAGCACTGCACCACAATTAGTTGTAGAACAGATTTCAGAGTTTGACACGGATTACAATTCCACAATTTTAGGTTTTTACTTCTAGCTACTCTAAGATACTGGAGACTAAAAGAGATATCAGTTTAATGATTCAGCATTCATATTCATTTGTTATATCCTATCTTCTCTGCATAACTCCACCATCACCTTTGATCTTTCCATCCCTCTCTTTGGGGGTGTTTGGGGTATGGCCATTTAAAATTTTTCATATTGGAAGGGCCTGGCACTAATATGGGGTAGGGAGATGGAACTATCTGATGTTCTGGACAGTCTGGGCCCTCTAGGCTTTAGGACTTATCTGTACCAGGGACCCTTCTGGACGTTGTAGGTTTCTGGAAAATTACCCCAGTTCATGGAACCTTTGGAGAATCTTATATATTGCCCTAGGGGATCTTTAGGATTGGCTGGAATGGTGCTGGTTGGGGTTTGGCAGGTCATGATAGGTAACAATGTCTAACTGAAGCTTGCATAACAGCAGCCTCCAGAGTAGCCTCTTGACTCTATTTGAACTCTCTCTGCCACTGATACTTTATTAGTTACACTTCTTTTTCCCCTCTTGGTCAGGATGAAATCGTTGATCCCATGGTGCCAGTTCTGGATTCATCCCTGGGAGTCATCCCTACGTCACCAGGGAGACTTTCACCCCTGGATGTCATGTCCCATGTAGGGGGGAGGGCAATGATTTCACTTGCAGAGTTGGGCTTAGAGAGACTGAGGCCACATCTGAGCAACAAATAAGATCCTCCAGAAGTAACTCTTAGTCATACCTATAGGTAGTCTAAGCTTCTTCGCTACCTACATAAGCTTCACAAGAGTAAGCCTTCTGATCGAGGGCATGGCCTATTGATTTGGGTATCCCTAAAGTTTGACGCAGTATCAGGGGATTCTGTGATGGTAAGGTTTAATGGCTCCATATTCTTTCTCCCATCCCTCAAGGGACTTTGCCAATACTTTTTGATTATCTGCTTAATGGACTCTAGGATGTATCCAAGCATTGCAATAATCTATCCAGGATTAAAAGACCTTTTTCTAATTCTGGGCTCCCTGTGTTTCAGTTGTTCAAATGAGCTATACAGATGGGTTGAGTTAGATTATATGCTACAGAAAATTTCAGTTCCAGACCAAAGAGTATATATGGTTTTAAAATAAAGACACTGTCTTCCTTACCCCTGTGTTCTGAATTAATTTAACCCTAACCTGATCAGCTTCATTCTTATCGCTAAATATTATGTTATATATATATAAATCCATAAATAATAATCAAAATCCATAAATAATAATCACCATTCTGGACTTAATGTGTCTGGTCTAAAAACTTACAATCTAGGCCCCTGTTTTCTTATAAGCATTTTCTAAAGGAGACCATACCATTGTTGTTCTTTTGTTCCTGGCTTATTTTGCCTCACCAGATGTCCCACATGTTCATTCACATCATTGTACCTCTCACGGCTTTATTCCTTTTTTGTAGCAGCACAACTTCATTCATATGTATACACCATCATTCGCCAATCTACTTCTCCGCCAGTGCATCCTTCAGCCACCTGCTTTCATCAGGCATCATGTACAGTGCCCAAAGTCCACAGTCCATTAACATTCTCAATTTTAGGTAATTTCATTGTCCCCAAGAGAAAGAAAACCAATAAAAACACTGTCACCAAATAGGAAGTCTAAACGTCCTCTTAACTCTTATCCCTCCACCCATTATTTACCTCTGCTGTTGCTGTGGTAGTGCTGATGTTTTCCTTTTGAAATAACCCATAGCATGCATAACAATTTTCCCCTGTACCTAGAAGATCTATTTTAACATCTGTCATGGTCACGTTCATGTGTCAACTTGGCCAAGTGGTGGTACCTGTTTGTCTGGTTCGGCAAGTGCTAGCCTGTCTGTTGCAACGAGGACATTTCATAGAATTAGATCATGATCACGTCAGCTGCATCCACAGCTAATTCCATTTGTAATCAGCCAAGGGGAGTGTTTTCTGCAATCAGTGATACTCAGTCTAATCACTGGAAGCCTTTTAAGGAGGATTCAGAAGAGACAGGCTCTTTTCCTGCTTTGGCTGGCGAACCTCTCTTGTGGAGTTCATCCAGACCCTCCATCGGAATTGTCGGCTTCACAGCCTGCCCTGAAGACTTTGGACTCTGTGTTCCTGTGGTCATGTGATACACTTTTATAAATTTTGTATTTGCGAGTGTTCCCTGTTGATTCTGTTTCTCTAGAGAACCCTAACCAATTCATCTTGGTACCAGGAGTGGTTCTTAATAAACAGAATCTTAAAAATGGGTTTTTATGAATGGTTTTCTACTCTTACTGGACTCAAAGGCACTAAGGACTCTGATTCCCGTAATCAGAATGACACTCCCAATCCATGGAGTGAGTTGGCAAAAGAGATAGTTAGAATATCACCATCGATTCTCCTAATGCTTTGCTTGTATGAAGCCAGGCTCTGGGGGATAATGTTTTTGACACCTTTACAGAGTTTTGTGGAAATAAGAGTTATAGAGATGTTGGCTGGTTGTTGTTAGATATACTGACTACATTAAGGCATGAAAGGGATGAGTTTAAGGCTTCAAACCAGAAGCTTAAGCGCCATCTGACAGATGTAGAAGTTTCTATGAGCATCCTGAAGGAAAGTCTTATTTCCTGTAGCCATAGATTTGAGATCTCTGAAAATCACACTCAGAATCTTATTGTTAGAGTAGCAATTTTACAACATAAACTGAAATCTCAATGTTGCAAGGTGTCTGCCGCTAAAGAGAAGGCATTGATTGGAAAGGAGTGGAACCCTGAAAAATGGGATGGTGATATATGAATTGATAATGATGTCAGAGGTGAGGTTGAAACCCTAGATCATGCCGAGTCTTCTCTAGATAACCCTGTAACAGTCTGCCCTGAAGACATAGCCGCCCCACCTCCAACCTGCCTTGAGAAGTTGGCCACCCAACCTCTACCTGAAGGGATTATCCCTAAAGATTAATCCTGTTTCACCAGATGAAACTGTAAATGAATGCCTTGAAGCAAATGGTTTGGAAGATATTTCTAATTCTTTTCATGACCCACCCCCACCACCCCTCATTTCTTCCAGATCTATAACTAGAGTAAAGTCCCAACAGGCCCCTAAAGGTAAGGTACAAAGTATCACACATGAGGAGGTACATTATACTTCAAAAGAACTGTGTGAGTTTTCTAATTTATATAGACAGAAATCAGGGGAATATGTGTGGCAATGGATTTTAAGGGTGTGGGATAATGGTGGGAGGAATATAAGGCTGAATTTATTGATATGGGCCCACTAAGCAGAGATTCTGCATTCAGTGTTATAGCTCGAGGGGTTAGAAAATGTATTAACAGTTTGTTTGGATGGTTGGTTGAAACATGGATCAAAAAGTTGCTGACATTACCTGAGGTTGAAATGCCACAACTGCCCTGGTATAATGTAGATGAGGGGATCCAGAGGTTTAGAGAGATTGGAATGTTAGAGTGGATTTATCATGCAAAGCCTACTCTTACACCCCAGGAATGTCCAGAGGATGCACCTTTTACCAGAACAGTGAGAAATAAATTTGTGAGACTAGCACTATCATCCCTGAAGAGCTCTGTAGTTGCACTTCTCTGTAGGTCAGATATTACTGCAGGAACTGCTGTCACTGAGCTGGAATCCTTAAACACAATGGGATGACCGGATCCCGAGTTGGCAGAAGCCAGGTGGCAGCACTTAATCACCAAAGACAGGGTGGACGTGGCTATTATAATAGACAGTAAACTCAAAGCAGGAGTCAAAGTTATACGATTCACAGAGATTTGTGGCATTGGCTAGTAAATCATGGGGTACCTAGAAATACAATAGAAGGGCAGTCTACTAAATTCTTGTTTGAGCTGAATAAACAAGAGTTCTAGATCAAGTAAACAGAAGTCCAATCTGAATTACAAAAATAAAGAGTCACGGCCCCTTAATCAATTTCCAGACTTGAGACAGTTTACAGACCCAGAGCCCCTTGAATGAAGGGGAGGCCAGGTCCCTTTCAGGGAGAACCCTGTTATGCTGCCACAAATTTATACTGTTAATTTTCCTCCAAGCCTTCCCCAAGGAGACCAATGGCCTTTTACCAGGGTAACTATGTATTGGGGAAAAGGAAATGATCAGATATTGCAGGGATTATTAGACACTGGTTCAGAAGTGACATTAATTCCAGGGGACCCAAAACGTCACTCTGGTCCACCGGTCAGAGTGGGGGCTTATGCAAGCCAGGTGATCAATGGAGTTTTAGTTTAGGTCTGTCTCACAGTGGGTCCAGTGGGCACCCGGACCCATTCTGTAGTTATTTTCCCAGTTCCAGATTGTACAATTGGTATAGACATACTTAGCAACTAGCAGAATCCCCACATTGGCTCTCTAACTTGTGCAGTGAGGGTTATTATGGTGGGAAAAGCCAAGTGGAAGCCACTAAAACTGCCCCTACTGAGCAAAATAGTAAATCAGAAACAATACCGGATTCCTAGAGGGATTGCAGAGATTGCTGCCACTCTTAAGGACTTGAAGGATGCAGAGGTGGTGATTCCCACCACATCCCCATTCAACTCTCCTACTTGGCCTGTGCAGAAAACAGATGGGTCTCGGAGTATGACAGTGGATTATCGTAAGCTCAACCAGGTGGTAACTCCAATTGCAGTTGCTGTTCCAGATGTGGTATCATTGCTTGAGCAAATCAATACATCCCCTGGTACCTGATATGCAGCTGTTGATCTGGCAAATGCTTTTTCTCAATAGCTATTAGTAAGGACCACCAGAAACAGTTTATTTTCAGCTGGCAAGGTCAGCAATATACTTTCACTGTTCTACCTCAGGGGTATATCAACTCTCCAGTCCTATGTCATAATCTTGTCCGCAGGGACCTTGATCGTTTCTCCCCCCACAAAACATCACACTGGTCCATTATATAGATGATATCATGTTGATTGGACCTAGTGAGCAAGAAATAGCAACTACTCTAGACTTATAGCAATTACTCTAGACTTACTGGTAAGGCATTTGCATGTCAGAGGATGGAAGATAAATCCAACAAAAATACAGGGGCCTTCCACCTCAGTGAAATTTTTAGGTGTCCAGGGGTGTAGGGTATGTTGAGAAATCCCTTTTAAGGTAAAGGATAAGTTGCTGCATCTGGCCCCTCCTACAACCAAAAAAGAGGAACAATGCCTAGTTGGTCTCTTTGGATTTTGGAAACAACATATTCCTCATTTGGGTGTGCTACTCCAGCCCATTTATTGCGTGACCAGAAAAGCTGCTAATTTTGAGTGGGGACCTGAACAAGAGGAGGCTCTGTGACAGGTCCAGGCTGCTGTACAAGCTGCTCTGCCACTTGGACCATATGATCCAGCAGATCCAATGGTGCTGAAAGTGTCAGTGGCAAATAGAGATGCTGTCTGAAGCCTATGGCAGGTCCCCATAGGAGAATCACAATGCAGACCCTTAGGATTTTGGAGCAAAGCCTTACCATCTGCTGCAGATAACTACTCTCCTTTTCAGAAACAGCTTTTGGCCTGCTACGGGGCCTTAGTAGAGACTGAACGTTTAACCATGGGCCACCAAGTTACCATGAGACCTGAGTTGCCTATCATGAGTTGGATGTTGTCTGACTCACCAAGCCAGAAAGTTGGGCGTGCACAGCAGCACTCTATTGTAAAATGGAAATGGTATATACAAGATAGCAGGGCCTGAAGGCACAAGTAAGTTACATGAAGAAGTGGCCCAAATGCCCATGGTCTCCACTCCTGCCACATTACCTTCTCTTTCCCAGACCAAAGCTATGGCCTCTTGGGGAGTTCCTTACAGTGAATTGACTGAGGAAGAGAAAACTCGGGCCTGGTTTACAGATGGCTCAGCACAATATGCAGGTACCACCCAAAAGTGGACAGCTGCAGTACTACATCCCCTTTCAGGGGTGTCCTTCAAGGTTAGTGGTGAGGGGAAATCCTCCCAGTGGGCAGAATTTCGAGCAGTGTACCTGGTTGTTCATTTTGCTTGGAAGGAAAACTGGCCAGAGGTGCATTTGTATACTGACTCATGGGCTGTTGTTAATGGTTTGGCTGGATGGCCAGGGACTTGGAAAGACCATAATTGGAAAATTGGTGACAAAGAGGTCTGGGGAAGAAGTATGTGGATAGACCTTTCTGAGTGGGCTAAAAACATGAAGATATTTGTGTCTCATGTGAATGCACACCAGAGGGTGACTTCAGCAGAGAAAGATTTTAATAATCAAGTGGATAAGATGACCCTCTCTGTGGATACTAGTCAGCCTCTTTCCCCAGAAACTCCTGTCATTGCCCAATGGGCTCATGAACAAAGTGGTCATGGTGGTAGGGATGGAGGTTATGCATGGGCTCAGTAACATGGACTTCCACTCACCAAGGCTGACTTGGCTACAGCCATTGCTGAGTGCCCAATCTGCCAGCAGCAGAGACCCACACTCAGCCCCTGATATGGCACCATTCCCCGAGGTGACCAGCCAATTACATGGTGGCAGGTTGGTTACACTGGACCACTCCCTTCGTGGAAGGGGCAGCGATTTGTTCTAACTGGAATAGACACATACTCTGGATGTGGGTTTGCTTTCCCTACATCCCATGCTTCTGCCAAAACTACCATCCATGGGCTTGCAGAATGCCTTATCCATTGTCACGGTATTCCACACAGCATTGCTTCTGATCAAGGAACACACTTCCAAGCAAATGAAGCATGGGAATGGGCACATGCTCATGGAATTCTCTGTTCTGATCATGTACCCCATCATCCAGAAGCAGCTGGATTGATAGAACAGTGGAATGGCCTTTTGAAAACTCAGTTACGGTGCCAACTAGATGGCAATACCTTGAAAGGCTGGGGTAATGTTCTCCAGGAAGCTGTGTGTGCTCTGAATCAGCGTCCGCTGTATGGTGCTGTTTCTCCCATAGCCAGGATCCATGGGTCCAGGAACCAAGGGGTGGAAATGGAAGTGGTGCCACTCACTATTACTCCTAGTGATCCATTAGGAAAATTTTTGCTTCCTGTCTCTGTGACTCTGAGCTCTGCTGATCTACAGGTTTTAGTTCCAAAACGGGGAATGCTTCCACCAGGAGAAACAACAATGATTCCATTGAACTGGAATCTAAGACTGCCACCTGTTCACTTTGGGCTACTCATGCCCCTGGATCAAAAAGCCAAGAGGGGGATTGCCTTATTGTCTGGGGTGATTGACCCTGACTATCAGGGGGAAATAGGACTGCAAGTACACAGTGGAGGTAAAAAAAGAGTTTTCTGGGAATATAGGAGATCCCCAAGGGCGTCTTTTAGTACTACCATCTCCTGTGATTAAAATCAGTGGAAAACTGCAACAGCCCAATTCAGGCAGGACTACCAATGGCTCTGAAACTTCAGGAATGAAGATTTGGGTCACCCCACCAGGCAAAGAACCATGGCCAGCTGAAGTGCTTGCTGAGGGTAAAGGGAACATGGAATGGGTAGTGGAAGAAGGTAGTGATAAATATGAACTACGACCATGTGATCAGTTACAGAAACAAGGACTGTGATGCTGTTTTGTTCCTGTTATGCTGCTTAAGTTGTAAGATATCCAGTTTAAGAATGAATATCACCCAAGAACTTGCACCCTATTCTGGAGAGAGTTAATGTGTTTCCAGTTATATGCAGGACAGTTGAGTATTGCTAGGTGAAAGAGAAAAAAATATGTGTTTTATATTTAGAAATTAGGTATGATTTAAAGTGATATGTATAGCTGCCAAGCTGACAAGGGGTGGACTGTCATGTTCAGGTTCATGTGTCAACTTGGCCAAGTGGTGGTACCTGTTTGTCTGGTTGTGCAAATGCTGGCCTGTCTGTTGCAATGAGGACATTTCATAGACTTAAATCATGATCACATCAGTTGCATCCTCAGCTGATTCCATTTGTAATCAGCCAAGGGGAGTGTCTTCTGCAATCAGTGATGCTCAGTTTAATCACCGGAAGCCTTTTAAGGAGGACTCAGAAGAGACAGGCTCTATTCCTGCATCAGCTGGTGAACCTGTCTTGTGGAGTTCGTCCAGACCCTCCATCAGAATTGTTGGTTTCACAGCCTGCCCTGTGGATTTTGGACTCTGTGTTCCCGCAGTCACATGAGACATTTTTATAAATTTTATATTTGCGAGTGCTCCCTGTTGATTCTGTTTCTCTAGAGAACCCTAACTAATACAACATCGTTAATTAGTTGCTTCAATTCCTGCATCTCAGTTGAGATGTTAATTTGTTCCTTTGGTTGAGCCATACGTTAGTTCTTCCTGGTATAAAGTTATGATTTTCTGCTGGTGTTGAGAAATCTGATTTTCTTGCTAAGTTTGTTCTAGAAGTCATTTCATCTCTTTTGCCTAAGGTTTCCTATCTGTTGGAGTTGCTCTCTACCTATTTGTCTCTCTCACCATCCAGGTGTCACATTTGTTTGCCCCTCTAACCTCCCCCCAAGTCAGACACCTACAGTGGCCTCAGGGCTGGGGACAGGAACTGGGCACACAGTGGAGTCTCTGTGGGTAAAACAAGTCTGCTGTCTCCCGTGGGGCTCTGTTTTTCACCGTCCCGCAAGACCTGGGTTTGTTTTAGGCACTACTTTAATAGGTGTCCATGTTTTTTCAGCCCATACAGGGGAGGAGTCCTGTGCAGGGTCTAGGCCTCCTTCAGGCAGCCTGAGATAATGTTCTGGGTGGTCTCAGGAAAAACGCTTCAATTCTCTTGCACTTCCTATTTCGTCCGGCAGGGGGTGATGTTCGATAACGTCATCATCCTCAGAGCCCTGTTTAAGTCTCTCCAGGTCTGGCTGAAGCTGCACGTTTCATGTTCCCTCTCTTGGCCAGCTAAAATCTGGCTCAGTATGGGTCCTGATTTATGGTAGAGTACCCCCAGCTGTCCCAGGCTTTAGCCGTTCCCCACGCAGGATCAGGTCTCTTGCTGCCGTTTCTCACAGATGGAGGGAGGAGTTTCAGCCCCAGGGCTGGAAACAGCTTCTGTCCACGTTTTCTCAGTCTCCGTCTCTCACTGACCTGGGTCGTGAAATGCTCTACCCTGTCCTCCAGGTCCCCTCAAGGTGAGGCTCTGCCCTACTGCTGTGAGGGAACATGGACTCTGTGTCCCCACGGGGAGGCCGTCCCTGCTGCTGTGACACCAAGGAAGGGAGGGGAGGACCAGCCTGGCTGGTACATGAGTATTTTCCACCTGATAGTGTTCTATTTCATCAATTTGGGGTTTGTAGGGTTCCTCTCCAGTCCACATCCTCTTCCAGATTTCTGAATAATGGAGAATTATTCTTTGTCACGCTGAATCTCAGTAGCTGTTTACATTGCCACGTTGATGACGTCACCCCACATCGTCCTTTTTTGTCTTCTAAACTTTTTTTTATTGTATAACATATATACAAAGCAAGGAAAGAAAAAAAAACAATAGTTTTCAAAACACTCTTTAACATGTAGTTACAGGACAGAGCCCACAGTTTGTCATGGGCTACCATACCATCATCTCAGAGTTTTCCCTCTAGCTGCTCCAAAACATTGTAGGAATATATATATTTTTTATCATCACTTTTTTTTCTTTTTTTGTGAAAAAGAACATTTATACAAAAGAGCAATAAATTTCAAAGCACAGCACAACAATTAGTTGTAGAACCGATTTCAGAGTTTGGTATGGGGTTACAACTGCGCCATTTTAAGGTTTTTACTTCTAGCTGCTCTAGCTGGAGACTAAAAGAAATATCAGTATGATTCAGCAGTCATACTCGTTTGTTAAACCCTACCTTCTCTGTATAACTCCACCATCACCTTTGATCTTTCTCCCACTCCTTAGGGGCATTTAACTTTTTCACCAACATCCATTCTTGATTTTTAAACTCCAATTACAGATGCTACCTTAACATGAAAAATTTATTTATCTCCACTGTAAAGCTCCTACTTCATGAGGAAATGGTTAAGTAGTCCTACTAAAACCAGAAACAAGACAAGAATATCTACTATCATCACTTTTATTTAATATTGTTCTGGAAATACTAGCCAATGAAATAAGAGAGTAGAAAGAAACCAGAGCAATAAAATTTGAAAAAGAGAAATTAATCATCAATATTAGCAAATATTAAAATTTTGGACCTAAAAACACAAGAGAATAAACTAAAAACTATTATAAATGATAAATGAATTCAGTAAGGTGGCTGGCTTCAAAATTGACACACAGAAATCAATGATCTTTAAAGATACAAATGAAACTTAAGTAGTGCCACAGAATAAGAAATCCCATTTTCAATAACAAAAATTATAAATTACCTAGGAATTGATTTAATAATTTAGGTAAAAGGTATAAGTCCAACAACAACAACAAAACAATGAATGAGGGAAAGGTGAACTGTGTTATTGGATGAGAAGATGCCAATGTTTCCTGAATCTATAAATATAACATAATTCAATAAAATAGTAGAGTATGAAAAAAAACAACATAAATAAAGTAAAAAAGTGAATCATAAACTAGAGAGAAATATTTGGAACTCATAAAACAGAAAAAGAACTAATATCCCTAATGTATTAGGAGGTCTACAAATCAATAAGAAAAAACAACTCTGTAGAAAAATAGACACAATTTATGAACTACTAGTTCTCAGGAATGGAAATACAAATGGCTTTAAATGTATGAAAAATGCTCAAGCTCACTCATAATAAAACAAATGCAAATGAAGTCTACAGTGAATTGTCATTTTTCATCTACTAGACTGACTTTTTGTTTCTTAAGTTTGATCTTTAATCACACTGTGCAGGTGAGGCTGTGAGCAAACAGGCATTTTCACTTGTTGGTGTAAATGGAGGTCAATTTGGCAACATCTATCTGAGTGGAAGCTACACATACCCTGTGACCCACCATTTCCACTTGGAAAACGCATCCAACATACATTCATGTATATATAAAATGGCATTTATCCCAGACTATTTATTGCAACATTGTTTGTAATAGAAAACTATTGGAAACCTGTTTTAGTTTCCCAGGTTGCTTAAGCAAATACCATAAAATTAGCCAATTAGACCATGGGAGTTGATTCGCTCACTGTTTTAAGGTGGGGAAATGTCCAACGGTGTCATCAAGGAGATGCTTTCTCCCCAAGACGGTGGTGTCACGGTGTCACAGGGCTGACTGTTAGTGACCCTGGGTCCTAGGCTGGTCACATGGCAGCTTCTCCTGGTCTCTTCCTTTTTTTCCAGTTTCTGTTTCAGCTTCTTGCTTCCTCTCTCTCTCCCTCCCTCCATCTCTTCCCCTCTCCTCTGTGTCTCTCCCTCCCCCTGTGTCTCTCCCTCCCCCCACCCCTCATTCCATTTATAAATGGAATACCTCAGTAATAGATTTAAGTTTCACCCTGCTTGAGGTGGGCCATAGCCCATTTAACTTTAAGAACATATTTTTTCAGGTTCATACAGTTGCAAACCACCAAGCAACCCAAATGTCTATTGGAAGGATCTGGATATGTCAATTATGGCACATCTATACAAAGGAATTTTATGTAGCTGCAAATAAAATAAAAGAACGAAAATGGGAAAGTTTATGTTGTATATACGTTGTCACAATAGAAACTAAAAATTAATAAAAGAATGGGGCAAGATTAATATAGAAGATTATCCAACACACATTGCTAATTTTTTAAATGTTTTTTAAAATTGTGAAATATAGCATATATACAAAAAAGCAATAAATTTCCAAATACATTTTAACAAGTAGTTATAGAACAGATTTTAAAGTTTGGTATTGGTTACAGTTCCATGATTTTTGTTTTTTCTTTTAGCTGCTCCAAGACACTGGAGACCAACAGAAATATCAATATAATGATTCAGCAGTTATACTCATTTGTTAAACCTGACCTTCTCTGTTACACTCCTCCTCCTATATACATAAAAGCAATAAAATGCAAAGTACATGCAACAATTAGTTGTAGAACAGATACACTGTTAATTTTTTTTTTAAGTACAAAGCAACAGGTATAGTGGGCTGATGCTTGAGTTTAAAAAAAGGGGTGGGGGGAATGTATTTGCTTGCACTTGCAGAGAATATCTCTGAAGGATACCTAAGAAACTACCATATTTCCTTAAAACTAAGATCCTTTGATGCTGGTGCTTCCTTTAACTGGCCAGAAGGTTTTCACACAACAGCGTCTGGACTGCTACCTGCATGACACTGGCTATGAGATAAACTCTGATTTCATAGAGGCTCACTGCCAGGGAAAACAAAAGCCCCTTAGAATCCATCCAACGTGTATCACTAGTTGCCTCTAAAGAGAAGAGAATAGGGAGATTGAAGGCCAGAATGGGAGGTTTTTTACTGTGTCATTTAAAAAACAAAATTAGAATGATTCATTAAAATTATAATCTAAAAAAGCAGTTTACAGATCATGGTGATAGAATAGTAATATTTACATGGTATTCGTAAGAGCACAAACCATCTTTGGAAAATGGAACAGTGGTTGCCTCTAGGGAAGGGAAGTGCACAGGTGGAACAAAAGAAAGATTTGACATTCTCTGCATGGCCTTTTCATATCTTTTGAATTTTGTACTAGGTGTATTAATTACCAAACAGATTAAGAAACATTGTAAACTTGAATTTAAGTTTTAAAATGCAAAAGTTAGTAACAGTGCGAAAAACTCTTATTCCTGGAACAGGGCCGTGTGGGGCCTGTGCCGGCCCCCTGGCTTGCTGCCTGGCTGGGAGGGCACATCACCCACTTCCAGGACCAGAGGCCACCCAGCGGGCAGGGGTCAGCACGGGCCTGGGGCCCAGAGTCACCTAGACAGCCCCACATGAGGGTCCTTATTCCTACATTGCCCCTACCCTCTGCGGCTCCCGGGTAGCCCTAGGGAGGGGGCACCTTACTGAGAGCTGGCAGGTTGCTCTGGGAGGACAGGGAGGCCCACCCAGGGGCTGTGTGGAGACCCCCACTGAGCCACCTGCACCCATGGGGGTCGGGAAGGCCGAGGGGAGGGGGCTGGGGTGGCATGGGGCGCTGGGGTGGCATGGGGCGCTGGGGCTGAGCCTTGGGGCATTTCTCTGATACCCATTGTGCCACCTGCCCCTGATAGGAAGGGGCCAGGAACCTGAGGACCACAAATGACCAATTTCTAGACTCCAGCCCTTGCCGACAGCACCGTGGATTGGCCCCTGAAACCCGCATTTTCTCTTGACTCTCAGCTAGCAGCCTGACCTCTGGCTGGGGTCAATCCCTGCACATGACCTGCTTCCTCCACCCAACAGTCTCAGCTGAGACTACCCCGGACTATGTCTGCCGCCCACACCCTCGGCCTCTCCTGTCTAGGCCAAGAGCGGGTTCCCAGTGGACCTCAGGCAGGGCATTGGCCCCTCTTGTCCCCCTGCCAGAATAACTGGCCCTGGGGCCACACTGCCATCTCTGCCAGATCCCACCTGCCCCTGCAAGGCCCTGGAGCCAGACTGACCGCCACATCCCTGGAGGCGGGGGTGGGGGAGGCCGGCTCCTTCCTCTGCATGACAAAGGATGCAAACTGCCTTCTCCGCCGACCACTAATCAGCCCATTGTAAAAAACACCTCCCAATCCACATTCGCGTTCTTCCTTTGGACCCTGGCTAGGGTTCCCAGATTTAGCACATAAATTATAGAACTCCCAGTTAAATTTGAATTTCAGATAATCGACGAAAAATTTTTTTAGCGTAAGTATATCCTAGATATTGTGTGCTGTATTACATCTGGCAATCCTACATTTGGCTGATTGCCCAATTATTTTATTTCTCCAGCAGAGCTCTTCAACCAGCCCCAAATCCACATTCAGGAAGGCTTGAAAAGTAGTTACTTCCTTGAGTCTCAGTTTTCTTGCTTCAAAAATTGGGGGAGGGGTGGACTGGATGGTCCTTTCACTTTTAAAACCTGCATCTCTGCACAGCAGGGAAGATGAGAGGGTGGACTCCTGATCGGGCAAAAACACCACTGGTATTAAACGTTCCCTGGCTCTTTGCCTAGGAAAAGTCACTCCAGAACAGGGGAAGCGCTGGGTTTCCCAGCAATGGCCCATCTGATCAGGCTCTCAGGTCCCCCAGGAGCCTTTTCAGCTCTGGCCCCAGACACTCAGGCTATGAGCAGGATTTTCCCTCAGAAGTTGGGTGGTGACCGCTACTGCCGAGGGTTTGGTTCCAGCAAAAACAGGACTGTGGGCACACACTGGAACTCACTCAGCTCTGCGACTATGGGGAGTGGGGGAGGAGGGGGAAAGAACCCTCCATTCACCTCTACTAGTAAACCAGCTTTTAAATTTAACTGGTCAGTTACCCCAAGCCAAACAGCAGCGGCCAGTGGCCCTAGGCCTGTGTGGCGTCCATACAGCCCTGTGTGCCCTTCACACACAGCCTTCTCCTCGGGACCCCGGGCCTGTCTGGCTGATGAGCTCCCAGGAGGTCAGAGGGGTGTGACCTCCCTCTCCTGCCCCCCCGCAGGCCCGGCCCAGGGCGCCTATAAATTTGGCCCAACCCCGGTTCTCTGCACACCCAGCTGGACCAAAGCCCCTCGCCGGTGCCTCCCAGGCCGAGGTCAGCATGCGGCTCCTGTGGCTGTGCTGGGCCCTCTGGGTACTGCCCCTGGCCGGCCCTGGGGCGGCCCTGACCGAGGAGCAGGTCCTGAGCCGCCTGCTGCAGCAGCTACAGCTCAGCACCGCGCCGGTGCTGGCCAAGGCCGAAGCAGAGGAGCTGGTCATCCCTGACCAGGTGAGGGCCCAGTACGTGGCCCTGCTGCAGCGCAGCCACGGGGTCCACTCCCGTGGGAAGAGGTTCAGCCAGAAATTCCGAGGTGAGACCTCCCTCCCTGCTATGCCTTGGTCCTGGAGAGGGGGGTGGAAGATGGAGGGGGTCTGAGCCAGGTTGTGCTGGCTCTGGGGTGTGAAAGGGACCCTGGCTGGGGCTCTGGGAGAGGCTGGCTGGGGTCCCAGGCCCTGTGGCAGGGCTGGGCCTCGGGCCCCGGCCTCTGGCTGTACACAGAGGTGTGTCAGGCCAGACTGCCGGCAAAGCCAAGGCGGGGTTGAAAAGAGGAGGCTGAAAAGAGCAAGCAGACCCATCAGGAGTGGGGGCTGTGGCAAGGCCCCCACCCAGCCTCAGACCCCATGGTAGCCTCAGGACTCCTGGGGCTCCATTTTCAGAGCTGGTCACCCGGCCTTGAGCAGAGCATTTAAATCATTTCTGAACCTGTCTGCTCACCTCAAATTTGCTTCCACCATGCCTTAGCTATCTCTTGGTATCGGGAACACTAATGAGCCATTGTGGACAGAAGAGTAATTGATACAGACTGAAGTATAATCCTGGGTTAATGAGCTGTCAGGTGGGGGCTCCAGCAGCCTCTCACCTTCTCCATGTCCAGAGCTAGCCCCAAGGCCAGGCCCCACAGCCAGGCCAGGTGCCCAGAGGTGAGCATTCTGGTCCCAACATCTGAGCCCATTTTGTTGGCTCGGGGTCCCAGCGCTCCCCCCACTGCTGAGAGTGGAGACTGCTACACTAGTCAGCGCCCCAGACACCAGGGGAATTTGAGGTGCCTGGGTCTGGCCCAGGGAAGCAGAACAGGGGCTGGTTTCCCCCAACGTGGCCTGGTCTGGCTGCGAAACTGGGCGCCCTGCCAGCGTCCACGGTGCCAGCTCCCCGGGCGCCCGAGAGCCCTGCTGACGCTGCTCGTGTCCGCAGAGGTGGCCGGCAGGGTCCTGGCGTCCGAGGCCTCCACGCACCTGCTGGTGTTCGGCCTGGAGCAGCGGCTGCCGCCGGGCAGTGAGTTGGTGCAGGCGGTATTGCGCCTCTTCCAGGAGCCGGTCCCCAGGGCCGCGCTCCGCAGGCACGAGCGGCAATTCCCGCGCGGCTCCCAGGCCCGCGTCTCGGTCGAGTGGCTGCGCGTCCGCGACGACGGCTCCAACCGCACCTCCCTCGTGGACTCCAGGTGGGGAGGGGAGGGAGGGGGGCGGGGTTCCGACGGGGACACCCCAAAAGGAGAGGCGGGGCGGGGCTTGGGGGCCGCTGGGTGGGGACCGGGGCGGTGGGGAGGGGAGGGGGCGGGGTTCCGACGGAGTCACCCCAGAAGGAGAGGCAGGGAGACGCCCCTCCCGGACCCGCGGTCCCGACCACGCGTTCCCAGCCCCGCGGCTCACCGCGGCCTCTGTCTCTGCGTCCTAGGCTGGTGTCCATCCACGAGAGCGGCTGGCAGGCCTTCGACGTGACCGAGGCGGTGGCCTTCTGGCAGCAGCTGGGCCGCCCGCGGCAGCCGCTGCTGCTGCAGGTGTCGGTGCAGAGGGGGCAGCTGGGCCCTGCGGCCTCGCGCGCCCACCAGCTGGTGCGCTTCGCCTGGCAGGCGGCGGCGGGCGGGCAGCGCGAGCCCCAGCTGGAGCTGCTCGCCCTGGACCTGAAGGACTACGGGTGGGTGCTGGCGGCGAGCTGATGGGTGGGGCTCCTGACGTGGGGCGCCCACCCCGTCCTGGAACCGGGCCCTGCTTTCAGACTGCTGTGCTCATGATGACTAGACAACACATAAAATTCCTACATCATGGCCTAGGAGGCCCTCCATAAACATCATTATTGCTTATGTTCCGGATACATTTGTTCATTCAGCCTTTATCACAAATATCCAGCTTTCTGAACATCCTGAGGGATGGACCATAGTGTCCCTTCCAGATGCCCGCTAAGCCCCCTGCCTCCTCACTCCCACCCTCCTAGCTGACTTCTGACCCTGCCTCTCCTGCCCCACAGGGCCCAGGGTGACTGCGACCCTGGGGCACCGGTGACCCGCTGCTGCCGCCAGGAGATGTACATCGACCTGCAGGGGCTGAGGTGGGCCCAGAACTGGGTCCTGGAGCCCCCGGGCTTCCTGACCTATGAGTGTGTGGGCCCCTGCCAGCAGCCCCAGGAGTCCGTGACCTTCAAGTGGCCGTTTCTGGGGCCGCGGCAGTGCATCGCCTCGGAGATGGCCTCACTGCCCGTGATCGTTGCCGTCAAGGAAGGAGACAGAGCCAGGCCCCAGGTGGTCAGCCTGCCCAACATGCGGGTGCAGAAGTGCAGCTGTGCCTCAGACGGGGCTCCAGTGCCACGGAGGCTGGAATCCTAGGCGCCAGTGTTGCTGCTGCGGGATTTGCTTTGTGCACCTCAGATCTGTCCCAGGGCCTGAGGAGAGACGAGGACTACTGGACAGCTAATGGTAGTTCTGTGCTCTCTACGAAGATCTGTTAGGTCCACCAGAAGACCACAATTCTGATGGGACCTCTGGATTTGTTTCCTCTGAACAGCCAGGTCCCCTCCAGTTTTTGTTTTCAGGAATAAGACTCTGGCCAATGGGTGGCACCTTCTCAGTCTTCTCTGACTTAATATTATTTACTGCACTGTTTCTTAAGCACTTATATTAGCAGAAACTGCAACAGAAGGCAGAAAACCCAACTCATCATTGTTTGCCTGTTCTGGGGGTAGTGGGGGTGGGGAGATTCAGCCTTCACTCTGGCCCTAAGACATACCCCTAACTCAGACTATAAGGGCGCTGTATAAGAAACAAATAAAATAAGGATGCACGGTCATCTTGCATGTCTGAATTTTACCCAGAACCCTGCAAATTATAAGAAGGAAGCAGAAAGTTCTACAAGGAATACATGAATTTGATTGGAAAGCTGGAAATTACTGCGCCAAGGTCTTGGTTAAGTAACAGAGGAAGTGAGGATTGAAATGTATTTATATTCTAGTTTCTGTGGTGCCGATTCTATCAGAATCCAGGCAGAAATTTTTTTGTTGTTGACATTTTGACTTTCTGGACACAGCAAGTGGGCTTATTTTGATTCTACTTGCATCAAAAACTAAACAAAAAAAATTTATGATCAGTATCATTATCAGTAATATAAGAATGTAGTCATTATGTAGTCATTACGATGAGATTTTGGGTCAGGTGGAGGAAGCAATGTCCAAAAGGTTGTATATAAGATTTTAGAATGCCAAGAATAAAAGTGCTTTTAAGGCATGACATGGGTTCAGGATCCTAGCCTGGGGCACAGACATCCTGGCTTCCTTCACAGTCAGGCTGCTCTTACTAGGGATAAATTCACTTATCTCCAAGCCTCTATTTCCTTTCCTATCAAATAGGGACAACCCAACTCACATACTTTTACTGGGGGATTAAGGAAATAGTGTTTACACAAGCTCTCCACACATTGCCTGACACTTAGCAAGCACTGTGGACTGGGGTTATCTCACCTTACATTCTGATCCACTTTAGCCTTCTCCTGATTTTGAAATAAACTTGACCTTATTGAAGGTCATATTTAGAAATTCCTTCCCTTTACGGAATCAAGGATTTTAATGTTCCTCTACTTTTTTTTCTCAATGGCTCTATCTTTCTAATCACTGAGGGGCAGAACCCCGTACTTCCCCGGACCCCACAGCACAGACCAGACAGGTGGGGGCACCATTAACTGTGGCAGGGGAAGGAGGACGGAGTGGGCAGCCAGGGTAGGGGTGTGGGAGGAAGAGTGGCCATGGGGATTGGAGGAGCCAGTGGAAGTCCACGCCCAGGAACTGCCTCCCAGGGGAGGGCCGGTCAGGAGGTCAGGGGTGAGGAACTTGGCAGCAGGCGGGACAAAGCAGGAGAGGAGAGATGGCCAGGTAGGGTGGACAGAGGGACAAGAGCTAAGAGCAGAGGGGGCAGAAGGCAAACTGGGAAATGGCTAATGATTGGGTGTGCAGGGAGAGGAAGATGCCAGATGGGACGGAAAAGAACTGTCAGAAGAGGCAGGAGGAGGCACTCAGCCACAGGCCGGTGCTAGAACCAGGGACAGGGAGAAGAAGAGGCTATTATTATAATCATTGCAATGAAAGAAATGGAAGAGAGGTGAGAGCCATGTCAGAGAACCTGAGAAGCTGTGTGGAGTGAGAGCTGAATTTTAGAGATTTTTAGTGCTAAAAAGACCTGAGAGGAAGTTTTGATCTAATGCCTTCATTTCACAGATAAGCCAATTGAGGCCTGCAGAGATGGGGCAGTTTGCAGCAGCCAGTCCCTGTGCTCTCTTCCCAGGATGTGCGGCCCTGACTCAACCCTGTCCTGCGTCCTGCTTAGTGCATACCCCGGTGTCAGGCGCGGTGGTGCCGCCAGGCACATGCCCTCGGTCTAGCTGCGGAGGCCGCTCTTTGATTGCAAACGCCTCGGTCGTCAGCCTGTGCGCTCAGCAAGCCAGACCAGGGCCGGGGGGGAAGCAAGGAGGCCCCAGTGCGGGTAATATCAGGCCTGGCCCCAGGAGGCCGCTAGGGCTGACCATCGAGGGTCCCAGGGAGTACGGGTATGGCGCCATACCCCGGGTATGGCGGTCCCAGGGCCCGGGTGATTTCAGGGTCCCGCCTCGCGGTCGGGACCTTTGGCACCGCGGGTGGCCGCGTCCTGCCTCGGGACCCCGTGCCGGCCGAATCCCGCTTTTGTCCCCCAGTCTCCCACTCCCACACATCCTGTGTTTGGGGGCTTGTGAATTCTTCCAGGAGGTTCAATTCCCACAGGCATAAGGACAGTTAGCTGGCGATCTCTCAATGCGCGCTCCGCGGCCGCGACCACCCGGCGCTGGGCGGGGGTTTCCGCACCTCGCCGAGTCCCGGGAATGGGGACTAGGCGCGAGTGGATGACAGGCGTCACGGTGGCCGGGCCGGGGCTTTCGGACCGCTGGGAAGGATCGTGGGCGGGCTGAGCGCTGACCCTGGGGCCAGCCGGGGCGGGCGTGGAGCATCCACTGGGCGCAGTTGGCGGCCTCGGGCAGGCGCGGGTGCAGCTCCAAATCGGGCAGGACAGGCTCCGCGCATGCGCCGAAGGAGCTGGAAGTTTCACTGTCACTTTTAAGTGGCCGGGACGCGGCCCCGCCCGGCCAGGTGGGGCCAGACAGTCCCCCGGGCGCGCCAGCCGGGACGGGCCGCCGCCGTCGCCTCAGGTAAGGCGGGCAGGGGGCGCTGAGGAGGGGACTGCCGCCCTCCACTTTTCCTGGGACGTGCAGGAGCGAAGTCCGCGCCAGGATCTCACATCCAGCGTCCGGTTCCGGAATATGGTGTCCGGCCACGCCGGAGGGACTGCAAAGGATGTGAGGAGGGAGGAGCAGCCGTCCGGGGCCTCGGGACCTCGCGCCACACTTCCCTTCAGCTTTTCCGGGCGTCCCTCTCCCAGGCCTTAGCTTTTCGCGCTCGCACCTGATCCTCCCTCTTCCCCACCCCTTCCTTTGGGGATTTGTCGGGTGGGAGTCGCACCTTCCAGCCTAGCCAGCAGCTCAGCCATGAGACTTTTCTCTCTTGACTTATCTGGGAGGCAGGCCTGGGGAAGGGCAGAAGAAGGCCTCTGCCTCTGCCTCCGGGGAGATGGGACCGCCTTGGGGCTGTGCCTCGGTGACGCCTTGCAGCCCTGGTGGAGGGGAACTTGGGGGAGGAGAGGGAGGGAGGAGAGCCCTGCACAGAAACCCAATCCGCTGAGGTTCCAGGATCTGATAAGACTGGCTACCTGAGACCCTGAGTGGCCTAAGGGTGTCACTACTAGCAGTCCAGGTGACTGCCAAGCTTCCCTCCAGCCCTGAAGCTCTGTGGCTGTGTTCAGCCTCTAGATTGTAGAGGGTTGAAGATAAGCCAGTGGATGGCGCTCACCTGTGTGGTCTCCCTTCCCTCACCCACCACCTGGTGGGCCCAAGGGGCTCTGGGAGACATGGGCAGGGGGAGGACTCTCAGAGCCCCTGACTGGCAGGGTCATGGATGCTTCCTGGGCAGGAATAAGATAGACTCTAGGCCATCCCTTAGTGGAGAAAGGACCCTTAGTGACGACTGCTTCACCTGCCCTGCCACTGCCTTCCCTCACTCCTCTGAGCCTGCTTCTGCTTTAAGGTGGGTGTAAGCAGAAGCCAGGGCTTTATCCTGGGTGGCCACTGGGCTCTAGCAGGGGCCAGCTGTTGTGTTCCTCATAACCTGGAGGGGTGACTTAACATAAAAGCAAACAGCTTCTCAACGCTCACTAGGGGTCCTGGCGATGCCTCAGGTTTATGCCTCCCAGCAGCTTTATAAGAGATGCAGCACTATCACCCCCATTTTATGGAGAAGGAAGCTGAGGCAGTGTTTAGGCAACTTGTCTAAGCTACTTGGTGCCAGGATCATAACTCCAGAGCCTGCTCGTAGCCCCTACACCACCCTGCCTCCCGTTTTGGCCAAGGGTGTCGGTGGGTTCCTGGGTCTGATTGGTGGTGCTTAAGGAGAAGATCTGTTTACCGTGCAAACTTCTGCCTCTGGAAGTTCAGATTATCTCCTGTGGCAGAAAGGCTGGAGCTGCTTCTCGTCTTGTTACCATCTTAACACAGTTGGCAGATTTGGTGATAGTAGAATACTCTGAATTTGTATGGGACCTTCTTCTAAAAGCCAGCAATACCCCGAAAGAGACCTCAGGTCCCCAGCACTGGCCCTACTTGGGCGCCCCTCTTGGAGGAAAGGTGGCCAGTATTGCCCCGAGGCCAAGTCTGCCCGGCCCCCCAGGCTGGCAGGATTTGCTGGCTGATGGTGCTGAGTTCCTCTTATCAAACTTGGTAATACTGCCTGTGGGAGTCTGTTTGGCAAGAGGAGAATGGTTTAGAGGCTGCGACAGGGCTGAAGGGGGAGAAGGAGTTGTGGCTGGGGCCTCTGCTCTTCTAAACGCAGCATAAAACAGCCCTGGCCAGCGAGGGCCGGCCCACCGCGTCCCCTTCCCAGGGATACTGCTGCCTCTGGGAGCATTTAGTGGGGAGGGCTTTCCTTCCACTTCACTTTTCAACTCTCCTTGTTTATGCTTCTCTGTTCCTTCTTCCTGGTTCTGGCCCTTGAGGGACCTTGGGGAGCCTCCTGGGTGGCAGAGCCCTGTGGGTCCAAATGCCATCTTTGGCTCAGGGTCTTGCCTGAAGCCCATGGTCTTGATGCTTCCATGTAGGAAGGGTAAATAGAGAGGACCACTTTCCTGGCCCCAGCAGGACCTTAAGCCCTCAAGAGCGGGGAAAGGCTGAGGCGGGGAGAGGTGCTGAATAGGGAGAGAGGGGCACAGCACATGGTTGGGGAAGCCGTTTTGGGGTCTGGGGAGAGAGCCAGGGCTGCAGGGAGCCCGCTGGGCAGAACCCAAAGCTCCTTGTAAACATCTGAGTTCAACATTTTGGGCAGGTTTGAGTGCTTGGGGGGAAGGTACCTGAGAATTTGAGGCTAGTACCCTAAACCGGAAAAGGCAGCTCCTATGTGACTCTGGGCATCTGCCTCCCTCCAGGGGAGTCTGCGAGGGCAGGTGCCCCTGACACTGGCCAGAAAAGGCCTGCAGGAAGTGAGCAGGAGGCCGAGGCCTGAGGCCTGACCGCCAGCAGCCTGGAAGGCAGACTTTGCCAGAGACAGTTCCAACTGAGGACCTCTTCCCAGGCCTCCTCTATGTCCTTCCGCCCCTGCTGAGTGTGGGGATAAGGTGGGAACACCAGCCTTGCAGCACCAGGCTTGGGTATTCTGTGGGGGGATGGTCGGTGTCACTGGGCGGCGTTTAAAGGAAGGAGTCAAGGCCATCTGTTTCCCAAAGGAAGCTGTCATGACTCTGGTCTAAGCCGCCAACTCCGTGGTTCTGGGCCCAACACCGCAACCTCCCAAGGGTCTCGTGGGCATGGGGAAGTGGGGAAATTCTGGGGAATCCTCCATGCCTTGAACCTGCCAACCACCCCTCTTCTTGTACTTATTAAGTATTTTCTTCTTCTTCCTCCGCCTCCTCTTCTCCTTCTTTCTTCTTTCTTCCATGATTGTCTCTAGCACAGCATTCCCAGGGGTCAGAATTGGAAACCGTCTCCCCCCAACTACCGCAAGTAGACTAAACATCTGTTGGGACTGTCTGTACCTTTTCTTCTTGTATGCAAGGTTTTTCTGTCATAACAGGTAGAAGGACTAGACCTAGCAGAGGTACCCCGCCATGACTCACTGTCCCTTGGGACAAATAGCCACAAACACTGTGAAAAACTGGCCGGAACTTGGGCACTAACTCCCAGGACTTTGGTGTTGGAGACAAACACTGGAGGTTTCCATTAGTTTCACAGGAAGTGCCGGGAACCTCAGAAAGGAAAGTTCAGAACCCCACCTAGAGTGGGTATTTGCTTTGGAAAAGCTGGGCCTCCCTGCTAGAGGAAGGCACCTGGGAGTGACGGGGAAGGTGCACAGTGGAGCTGGGGGTGGGGGGCATAGTGCATGAGCTAGGGGCCCTGAGATCCCCTCCTCCTCCCTGCCCTCGTCTGCACCCTCTTTACCTTCTCCTCTGCCTTCTCATTCCCACGTCTCCTCTTTTCTGGGTGTCTCTTCCTCTGCTGCCTTTAATCTCTCAATGAGCTAACACTTGTTTCTGTGCGTTGACAGGAGAGGGAGTGTGATATAGCAAAAGAAAAACTGGCCTCCAGGAGTCAGGAGGCTGCATTTGAGACCCAATTCTGCCCCGACCAGCTCTGTAATCTTGGGGCAAGCTATTGAGTTTTTGAGCCTCAGTTTCCAGGTGTGTCCAAGGGCCCCAACTCTGAGGTCCCTGCTCCGACATTCAGTGAAGAGGGGGAGCAAGGTCCTGTCTGAGGCCCACATGGCCCACAGGTGTTGCATATTTGGATGTTCATTCCCTTCTTCTCATTTGCTGACTCCACTGTTTTCCTCTTCCGTGCCACCCTCCACCCTCCTGCCTCTACTCTACTCTAGATCTCCAGGGGCTCCCACAGGAATTATGTTCTTGATGCTAGAAGAACTTCGGCACTGCTTACAGGGAGTGGCAGCAGCTCTTGCCCCTCCCTGTCTTCTCCCTCACCCCCGTCTGGGGAGTCTGCCGGCTGGGTGCTGGCTGAGCCCATCCCCAACCATATGACCCCCGGACTGTCCCACAATGCAGCTATTCTCTGCGGACACTGCCAGGCACGCAGGGGGCGGCCAGTGTCCAGCTCTCCCCGATTCCCCCGCTGCGCCCCGCCTGTCGCTCTGTCAAGGCTGGCTGGGGACGATGGGGGAGCCTGAGCCAGACCCCTGTCTCGTCTCGCTCTGCAGAGAGAACGGGCGCAATGAGCGCCTCCACGTTCCCGGAGCTGTGGCAGTCGCGGACGCTGGCCACCCAGGAGCGGCTGGGCATCGGGAACCGGCCGAATGACTCCTATTGTTACAACTCAGCCAAAAACAGCACCGTGCTCCAGGGCATCAGTTTCGGCGGCGTCCCCACCGTCCTGCTCATAGATGCCACCTGCTTCCTGGTGAGCCCCTCCTGAGCCACGGGCCCTCCCGTGATTTGTGTAATTTCCCTGCCCAGGGCTTGCTGAGACGCCTCAGGGGAGGTGTCTGACATACCTGAGTCTAGATTCCAAGTCTGCTTCTTATCAGCTGTGTGGCCTTGTGCGTGTCACATAGCTTCTTCGAACCCCATTTTTCTAGTCTGTAGAATGAAGAGAATAGTTCCTGCCTCAGAGAGTTTTGGAGAAAATAATATGCAGCAATGTATGTAAAGAACACACATAGCTGTTCCTTGGGTTATGATCATTTCTAGGGAGTAACCAGCCTATCATGCCTTGAAGGGCCTTGGGGAAGGTCAGTGTTACCTGGAAGAGAGATGTGACTGCAGAGTCTGGTCTAGAAATAGAGTGGTTGCAGTTCTCCACCTTCCCCACTGAGATCCTTGCGGCTTTTAGAGAATCAGAGAAAACCAGAAGTGGAGAAAAGAGGAAACTGTGAAAGGCATACCTTTTCAGAGCAGGCCCTCAGCCGGCAGTCTTCCTCTAACACAGACCCCTTGTTTACAAGGATCTCTTCTGGATCCCAGCGTGCCCCTTTCCTTCCTTTCACTGATTGAACATTGGCTAGTTGAGATTGGCTGGGGTTAAGCTTCATCTTCTTTTTACAAATGCCCATGGATGGCCAGTCCCTCCTATGCCTTCTCCTCATGGGTAGCAGAGACCACCCAAGTGAACGGGGTAAATGTGGGGGGCAGAGAGAGTGGATACCCTTGGACTGCTTGGGTGGGGCGCTGGGAGGGTGGGGTGTTCAGGGCAGTGTGAGGGCCCCAGGCTCTGGGTGGTAGGAAGGGAGGGCATCAAATTCAAGCTTGTTGGCACCAACAGTGTTCAGATGAAATGAGGCGGTGGGGGGGAGCTCTCCTCTTTTCGTCCCATTTTTTGCTCTCTAGCGTAAGGTCTAAATTGTTGCATCAGAGGTTTGCTTCAGTGTTTGTCCTTTGTGGGTTGATATGGGGAACGGTGTGCCTCCCGCGCTGCTCTCCCGGAAGTTGGGCTAAGTATGAAGTTTTATTGGCACCAAAGCCCACTGTAGGTTGAGAACACTCTCCTGTTTGCCTGTGTCGGTGGAGGGAGGAGCAGGCAGCGGTGTGCTGATGGATTTGGGAGTCCGTGGGATCAGTGGAGCAAGTGGCCCCTGAGCTGCCATCCAGCACCTTCAGTGTGGGGAGCATTTGGGCAAAGGTGTAGAGTCGAGGGGGAGGAATGGGCAGTGTGCCGGGCAGGCCGGGGTGCCTGTGGCTGGAATATCTGAGAGGGGATCCTTCGCTCTCCAGAGAAGTGCGTGGTGGTGGTGGTGGTGGGGGGGGGGCAGGATTTTTTTTTCTTTTTAAACAGATATTTTCACAGAGCCTACAATCCACCCAAAGAGTACCATCAGTGGCTCTCAGTATAATCACAGAGTTGTGCATTCATCACCACAATCAATTTGAGAACATCTCATTGCTCTAAAAAGGCGAGCAGATTTTCATAGCAGGAAGTTGTGGGATAAGGAAGCACATGAGAGCCAGAGCGGCCTGGGAAACATGGGCGTAGAGGAAATATCCGTACTGCCCATGCCGAGAGAGCAGCAGCTGGGGGAAGGATGGCAGGCGCTTGTTGAGCAGCCTTAGTGTTCATCCCACAGCCTGACTCACCTGCCTTTGAAAATTTATCACCAGCTTCCTGATTCGCCTTGAGAAATTCTTGCAGGAACTCAGTGCCACTGGAGTCCAGGCCCACTGGGTTCCCTTCAGTGAAAATAGCCCCATGTTTAAAATTCCAGTTTCTGACCAAGGCAGGCAGGGGATATGCAATCTAGTATCAATTAAAAAGTATCTCTCTACCTCCCTGAATGGCAGAGGGAGAGAGCCCTTGTAGAGACGGGAGAGAGGAAGGAACAGGTCAGAGAACCTGCAAGGTGGACGTGGAGGGAGTGGGGACACATTCCAGGATTTACAGATTTTGAGAGCTAAAAGACCTCCAGTCCAGCCTGTCATGTGGTTAGGCACGCCTCTGGGGCCTTCCCTGCCCCCCCGCCCCGGGCCCCCGCTGTCCATGTGTTCTGGGTCCAGACCCACAGGACTTGCCTTCATGAGGTCCAAATGCAAATTAAATATCTGAGCACTTCTAACTCAGCCTGGGGAGGGCCTACTACCTTGGTACTGTAATTTAAAACGAAATTCTATGCAAGGTGAAGAAGGCAGCTGGTCCCCAGGGCTGCTGTGAGGAACGCCTTGCCTTCTTGCTCAGGGGCAGCTGAAGGCGGGTCAGGACTGAGGTAGGTCGTGGCTGCTGACAGCACCTGCCAAGGAAGGAAAGGGCAGGGCTGGTGTGCTGGCGTGGCGCAGACAGGTTTAGTGTCAGCACTGGCAGACTGTCCTGACACAGGCCCACGTGAAGGAGCTGCAGAGCCAGGCGTTGGCCTGGGGCGGTTCGGTGCCCCCTCTGGGCAGGACTGCCTCCCACCTACAACGAGGGCTTTGGCCTGTGTGGCTCAAGGCACTCTGCCCGGACTGATTCTAAGCAGGTGGGCCCCTATGCCCCTATGACCACTGCCACTTCTAGTTAGAAGCCACCCAATGTGATTTTCTTTTTTCTTTTCTACTTTTAGCTTTTAATATTGGTGTTTTCCGTCATTAGAAGAAAATTCTGGGATTATGGCCGCATTGCTCTGGTGTCAGAAGCAAACAGGTAAAAAAGACGCAGTGCTTTTGTGTGTGTGTGTGTTACAGGGGTGGGGACGTGTGGGCTGAGCATGCCTGGGTACTAGCTTCAGGGCCGACCGTCGCTGCCTTCCACCTGGCTGCCTACCAGGTGGGTAGAGATTTGCGGGGAGGTGGGAGTGGGCTAAGGAGGAAGTAGCTCTGCCCGTTGCTGTTTAAAAAGCTGTGGGGCGGGTGGGCCATGGTGGCTCAGCAGGCAGAGTTCTTGCCTGCCATGCCAGAGACCCGGGTTCGATTCCTGGTGCCTGCCCACGTTAAAAAAAAAAAGCTGTGGGACCTCTTCCTTGCAAAGCTGGTGTCTGCACCTGCCTCTCCCCGTTTGTAGCTGGATGTCAGAGGCTGGTGAAGTCGCTGAAATTAACTAACTTTGAGGTTAATTAAGGAGCATAGTAAAGCTCTGAGTCTGCCACTTCAGGCGAGTCTGGGACAAGGCACAGGCTTCCTGGGTCGATATTGTGTCCTTCCCATTTCATCTTGGACTCTGCTGCTCTCTGCTCGCCTCACCAGAAGCGTGGAAATGAATTATAGATCTGTACGGCAGGAATCTCTAGCTCCAGCTGGCTGTGCACACCCTGGGATCTTGTGTCAGATGCCGTGATGGGAAGCAGGTGGGGAAAGCAGAGGGCAGCCCAGGCCTCTCCAGGGCTCACCTGGGCCGACCCTCAGCTCTTGACAGGAAGCCCGTGTCGGTGGTGAAATGGGGTGTGTAGCGGGAAGGGGAGGAAAGTGTGTAAATGCGCCTTCCTTCTCCGATCCCAGCCCTGGCATTTCAGAAAGCCTCTTGCTTCTGTAGTGTTGCAACCTGAGGCTGTTTGCAGCCAGGACCTTCTGGGAAATCATGCTTTTGCAGCATATTCACCCTGAAAAGAAGCAGCCCCTATAATAGAAAAGAGCTCTTGGCAATCATGAGACCTCTGCACTTTTCTGGCTTGTGATCTTAGTCAAGCTTGCAAGCCTCTTAGGGTTTATTTCCTTTTGCCTTCTCTTCCCCACAGGGTTACGGGGAAGTTCAGATGAGATCGTGTGTCTTAAATGCTTTGGAAGTTAAATTTCATTGTGTTTTATGTCATCAGTAGTGGGCTACTGGGGTCACAAATAGGAAAGTAGAGGAAAGCAAAAATTCACCTATTGCAAATACCTCCAGCTTGCAGTGCATGGGATGTTTTTAAGGGGTTCTCAGAAGAAAGGATTTGATTAAAATGCCATAATTTTAAATGCTATAATTCATCAACTCTAAACCGTACGTTTTCACATTTCTGAAATCAGGATGTATCTTATCAATGGCGGTCATAGTTTTATAGGTGACATTTTTTCTTTCTTGGTGGTTCATAAAATAATTATATACCTTACAACCAATGGTGTTTTGGACTTGATGAAGCCCAGTACTATTCCAAGTTTTATTTGATGTATTAGGAAATACAGTATAAACAGAAAGCACTGTGAAGTGACTTTAGGTGGACTGGTCACCCTTCTGAGGTTGGAGGGCGAGGCACACAGAGATGCTCCAAGTCCACGTTTATTCACCCACGGCTCGGACTGAGCCTTACACCATTCCTGGACAGGGTCCATGGCCCTCCTCTATGCTTTTGGCAGAGTGATATATTTTGTCCTAGACGTTGAAGGTTGGCAGCTCTGCTCTTGTGCTCCAGAGGCAGCAGCACACCAGACATCACTCTTCAGATTTCATTTTTAGAATTATCTGTAATTTGTTCTCTCTCTCTCTCTCTCTTTTTTTTTTTTTACCTCTAGTGAGTCCAGATTCCAGAGATTGTCATCTTCCTCCTTTGGACAACAAGAATTTGAAAGCGAGCTGGTTGGTATTTAAGGGATGGTTTTGGTTGTGGCCAGGGAGGGAACCCACAGCATCGGTTTGTGGGGGCAGGGCACTAGCTTGCTCTTCTGGATCTTGAGTGGCAAGTGCTGGAGAAAGGACTTCCCTGTATCAACATGGGCACCCGAGCTTGGAAAATACCATCAGGAGGGTGGTAGCTGGCTGCCCAGGATCTATGAACTCATTGGCAGAGCCAGCTGCGGGGTCCTCTGTGTCCCCCAGCACCTGTCTCTGCTTTCTCTGTGTTATCATATTTACGACTTTGGATTATAGTTAATTATTGACTTGTTTGTTTCCCCTGCTAGATTATGAGCCAAATGTGGACAAAACCATGCCTTATCCGGCTCTGTTCCCAAGTACCTGATAGCCAGTAGGTGCTTCGGAACTATTGAATGAATGATGAACAAATATTTGTCTTTCCCACCTGGGTAACAGCTCAGCTTTAGGGAGCATTCAGTTCAAAAGATGTGATAGACAATAACATCGATAAATGTCCTTTTCCCTCTCTAAAGCCCACTCCGGGGTACGGCCCAATGCAAAAGCTTGAAACGACATTCATTCACTTGTTTCGAAACTATCAAACAGAGCCCACGTCAGTTTCTCCAGGCAGCCCTGAGCTTTCGTCAGCGCTTGGTTGAAATTTAGTGACTCAACCCTGGAGTTTGTTTAGTCCCACAGTTGCCGAGACTTGAGGCGTGGACTCAAGAGTCCCGTGCGCATAGTGCTCATGGCCATGGATTGGGGGCAGACACTGTCATGTTCCGGATGGGGGGATGGTAGCTCCGTTGTGCACAACGGGAAGTTAAATGGTCACTTAATGTCAAACGGGTTAGGACATCTACCCCCTAAAGGCACAGGTGTTGGAAGCTAATCCCGGGTCTCTGTTTGCAGGGCTGCTGCTCCTGGATGACTGCAATATTTCGCCTGCAGTGAGTATGCCCCAGGCAGCGCCAGGGCCTCTGTTTGGGTGTAAAGAGGGGCCTGGTGTCTCCTGGATACTTCTCAGTTTGGCTCTCAGTGGTATGAGGAGGCTGGGAGTAAAGGTCACCCAGGCAGCCCCAGGGTGGGGGTCAGGGGTCCTCTAGGGTGGAGCTTCGGGGCTGGGGGGACACAGTCCCTGCTGTGTATAGCTTAGGACTTCCCAAGTGCAGTCGGATCCAGGGTAGCAGCGAACCTTATTTAGTTTAAAAAATTCAGTGGAAATCGTATATTCATCTTTCATAATGCTACCCAAGCCAAGTAAGGCAAAATGCTTTGGGTAGGAATTAGGTCTGTTTATCTAACATTGATAAGATGTGGGTGGAAGGGCTGCTAGACAGTTTTACATATCTTTGAGTCAATGAAAAGCAGAGAAGTAATTAGTACATTCAGCTCATTTGGTTAGAAGTTTTCTTTTCTTCAAAACTTGACGGCTGTGGAGAGAAATCCTGAAAGAGGTCCTTGGTGAGAAAGAGCTGGTCAATCACCTGTCGAATGGCAGGAGAAGCACTGACACGGGAGCTCTGGCTCTGCCATCTGGCGCCGTATCTCGTCGACTCCACGATGCCATCATTATAAGACGCACATTAGAATAATATAGATAGCACTAAGAAAGATAAAGCGCAGCCAACTAAACTATGATCGGCTACTGATTACAGTGTGCACCCCATTTCAGAGGTGTTAAAATATGAAAGGAACATCTTCATAGTTAAATGAGATTAGGTAAGTCCCTCCCTCTGTGACTCAGTTTCCCAAACTGTAAAAGGGAGCCAAGGATAATACCTGTTCTGCCTAATTCAAATGGACTAATATGTGCGAGAGAGTGTTATAAATGGTCAAGGATGGTGCAAAGTTATTACCAGGGGAGGTGACAGGAGGCAGAGTTTCTGTGGCGGAAGCCAGTGAATTCTGGCCTGGAGCAGGAGGAAGCAGGAGAGAGGGGACAGTGGAGGGAGAGTGGGTTTGTCACCTCTGCTCTTCCATGCCTACCCCAAAATTCTGTCACGAGGATTCAAACAGAGAAGAACTGATGAGAGCAGATTGTTAGGTCATCCTTGAGCCTGCCTCTGGAATAGGCTCCCGTCCCCTGGTGGGCCACTCTCCGCTGGCTGAGGCTTAGGTCCCCTCACCGCCCCCATCACAGGAGGGAGCCGCCTCTCAGCCTGGATCCAGAGTCTCAGCAAAAGCAGAAACTCTGACTCACCCTGCTCAAGGGAACTGGCAAAACCTGTCAAAACATTTCAGCAGCCCCAGCTCTGGTGTAGCTGCTGTTTCCTTCTTCCGGTGTCCACTTCCAGCTCTCTTCTGGGCAGTGATGCAGGTTCACTGATTTCAGTTGTGGTATCTATATAGCTATGTACTCTGCTTTATTATTTTAATGCTATATCGAAATATTTTTTGCAATTCAACTACCAGAGTTTTTTCTTTTATTCTAGCCTCAGAAAAGACTACCCTTTGGCTTTTTTAAAGCTGCAGTTAAATTTTAACAACTTCTCCCTGTCCACATTACAATTAATATTTAAAGAGGTCTCTCAGTTTCCTTCCTTGCCTTTCCCCAGCAAGATGGGAAAGTCAGAAGCGTGTCTTCTGAAAAACTGGAATGAAGAGTACTAATTTTTGGGTTTTAATATTCATTAATATTCACTTATTAAACACACTACTGCATTTTGATAGCTTATTTAGAAGTTACTTGCAAAGTTTTGTCCTCACGATAAACAGTAAAAATTAGCAATATTGACAATCACGTTTTTTGAGCATCTGCCATGTGCTAAGCATAGCATTAGGTGCTTTATCCTCATTGTCACTTTTAAGCCCCTGGTAAACTGATGCAGTAGGTTGTGGGCAGTGGTTTCCCTGCTGTAAGTGTGAGTCCCTCATAAGTCACAGGACTCCTTACAGTCTGACTGTAAGGCCCTGCTCAGTCCCTTCAGATCTCCTTTTTATGCTGCAGAACTTGCTCCCCTAGTAGGAGCTATTCCCAGGGCAGTGCCTTTCAACCTTCTGGGAAGCAGGGCCACCTCCAAGATCAGGAAAGAGGGAGACTCTGTAGCACAGATGTGGCTGTCTGAACCCTGGTATCTCCACCTCCACAACTGAACCAGAGCTTCCCAATGTGGCACTGAGGGTGGGGGCGCAGGGACACAGGTAGCTGGTAGCGGCTGTAGGCTGGAGGGAGAGTTTGAACATTTAGAACACTGGCTCCATCCACCTCTGTCTCCCCCAGCTCCCTGGGGATGGGGTGGGAGGGGAGCAGAGGAGGGCATGGCCGTGAGCTGGACACGCCCGTTTCATTCTGACGGTGGATCCCAACAGCCATCTTCTCAGGACTTTGTTCATGGAAGCAGGAAAGGGTTGTGGGATGGCTGTATTTGCACACCACCCCACACACTTGATGTGGGTGCAGATGTTTCTAGCAATATAAAATGGAGTGGGGGTCGGTCCCATCACCCAGGAGAACAGGGTAGGACTAAAAGGGCAGGCTCCGTCTGCTGTACCTCTGTCTCCTCATAGGTAAGAAAGTGGGGATAAAAACAGAATCCACCCTGTAGGATTGTCATGAGGAGTAAGGGGGTAACCCATCCAATGCCCCAAGGCCCTGCCGGCCCCTCTGCTCAACAAGGGCCCCTGTGTGTGTCTTGGCCAGGGATGAGCAGATCCTGGAGTGGTGTGGGGAGGACGCCATCCACTACCTGTCCTTCCAGAGGCACATCATCTTCCTGCTGGTGCTGGTCAGCGGCCTGTCCCTGGGCATCATCCTGCCCGTCAACCTCTCAGGCAACTTGCTGGGTGAGGACTCTCCCTGCTGGCCTGTGCTGGGCCAGGAGAGCCGCATGCCAGGGAAAGGGGGCACGCTGGGGGGGCCAGGGTGCAGGACCCTTGCTCAGATCTAGATGGGAGAAGGTCTCAGGTGGGTTCCTGAGCTTTCCCACATCGTTCAAGACCTGGAGAGGAATCCACCCCAAACCCAGCGCCAAGAGCTGGCACCCACCCCTAATAGCGATTGCTGGTTGTAGGAGGGGGAAAAAAAAAAGAGATTTATAGATTCAAGGGCTTTTGGAGAGCGTTTTATGTTTCCCTGCCCTCACCCAAATCAGGAAGCCACAACTAATGGGCCCACAATATGTTCGTGGTGCTCAAAGTCAAAATCAGTGTGGAATTATATTTCCAGTTACTGCAGAAAATGATAACCAAAATGCGAATGCACTTACCATACCCAGAGATTCCCAATCTTGGTTTTGATAACAGCAAAGGAGGTTTCTAGTTTTCTCAAAGGATGCCATAAGAATCTTGAAGTAAGATGAATTCAGATTGTAACTTTACCCACATAGTAGGGTGAGAAGGCATGTCATCGGGTAAAGCAGAGACTTTGGGTGGTGGGGCTCTAAAAAGACTGGACCTCCCTGTTTCCTGATTGCTCTGTGCGTCTTGTGGTCCTAATAACGTACCTCCTTCCCCCTCCTCAATTTTCCCACCGTGACCCTGGAACAAAGCATCTGTGTTTCTCTACAGATAAAGACCCTTACAGTTTTGGGAGGACAACAATAGCAAACTTAGAGACTGAGTGAGTATGGGGTGGGCGGTGAGATTGTCCTTTTTGGGAGCCCCAGGTAGACCAGAGGTGTCCACAGCAGACAGGCTGAGGTCTGAACCTCCCCTGCAGCTCGCCTGCGCTTCGTGGGGCTTTCCAGCACAGAGGGGCCCTCTGCATGTGGAATTCCTTTATCACAGCAGGCCCCAGGGGACCACCCCACGAGCCCAGTGTGGGCCAAGAGCATGGGTCCCTGTGGTGTGAAGCCACTGGCCCCCAGTGCCCAGGGTGGCCTGGCCCCGTCCCCTCCGCCTGGGAGCCCAGCCTGATGGCAGGGGGTGCTCTCTCCTCAGCAATAGCCTTCTCTGGCTGCACACCATCTTTGCAGTCTTCTACCTCCTCCTCACCGTGGGCTTCATGCGGCACCACACCCAGTCCATCAAGTACAGAGAGGAGAACCTGGTGAGTGGGGCGCCCCGGGCCGGGGGGTGGGGGGCTGTGCAGGAAGGGGTGGGGGAGGGGAGCCAAGAGGACCGGGTCGAGGCCCATTCCAAGGGCATAAGGAGGGGCCTCCGTAGGACCTGGCGTAATATTTGGGCTCGGAGTTGACATTGTCTGTTTTTTTGTTTGTTTTTTAAAACTTTCCTGGTGGGCATTTTTAGGATTTGGATACCGCCCCCCCCCCTCCCCATTCTCCTTTCATTTGTGGGGCTAGGGCTGGTAATTATTGATTCTGAGTAATTTCTAAGAAGTTCAGCTGGAACCTGTCTCTTTGCGGAAGGGCAGAGGGTAACTACTACCTGGGTTCCAGGCGTGGTCCTGCTGTGTCCCTCTCCCCTCTCTGGGTTTTTCTCAGTCTCCTGTCATGCAAGGAGGCTGATAGAGTTGCTGTGGAAATGTATTCTTTGTACAGTTTTAGGAGATGCTAAGTAATGTGGGGCTCCCCCGGCCTTGGGAAGACAGAAGACAGGAGCCTTCTGACCTCTGGTTTTCTTTCTGGAGGCTGGAATACGGAGGACACCTGAGTCCACCGTAAGCCAGCTTGCCGCAGTGACGCTCTTCCCTGGTGTGGTTTCCCACAGGTGAGGCGGACCCTGTTCATCACGGGGCTCCCTAGAAGCACCAAGCAGGAGACTGTGGAGAGCCATTTCCGGTGAGCAGGGCTGTCGCCGGCTTGCCAGGGCCAGGCAAGAGGCAGAGCCAGGGCCAGCCAGAGGAGCTGCGTCCTTCCAGGCGGGGCCGGCACGGTCTCGCAGGGGCAGGGCCTCTGGCGTGCCTGGAGGTCTTTTGTTTGGTAACTGGTGAACCCGGGAAAGACATGCCCCTGCCATAGAGTACAGAGTGTGCCAGGCCCCTGTGGTGCCCTGGAGGGGCAGGGTTGGGAGTGGCTCGTCCTCTACAAGTGGCCGCCGCTGCTCCCAGAACCATAGCAGCTGGAATGTGTGCAGGATGTAGGTACAATTAAACTGTCTTGAGAGCCCCATAATAAAATAATTCACGCTGGATTCTCAGCATCAGTTTGGCGGGGTAGGAGATCTGTGAGCTGGAGCCGGAGGTGGGAGGACCCTGGGGCCATGTGCTCATCTACTGGCCCAGCCACCCACTCACAAGTGTGGGTTGATGAGTGCTGGGTTCCCCCCAGGAGGCCCCACCCTGTGCTCACAGGCCCCCGGAGCATCTGTACTGAACGCTCCCTGCAGGGGGAGGTGGATGAGAAGGCGGTGTCTGCAGTGTCCGAGGTGCAGGGAAGGAGGTGGGTGGGGGTGAGTGGACTGGGAAACCTCTCTGGGCTCCAGGGTGCAGGGCCTGGAGGCCGGTTAAGTTGCTGAACCTTGTATTCTGCTTTCATTCCTTATCAACTCGGCCGTTACTAATTTGGAGTATGGACCCCAGCGTGGGTGAAAGTTTAACTGTGCTATTTCTAAAGAAAATACTTGCTCAGCAAATTAATAGTATAAACAGAATCACAAAATGGATGTTTAAACTCTGTTGACCAACCTCTTCTTCAGAAACTCCAAGCATGTTAGAAATATTCATATATACAAACCCCCACTACTAGAATCATTTTTCTCTATTCATTGAAACAACTCCCAAAAGACTCCTGCTAGGCAACATGTGGAAACAATAGTTCCACTTGTTTATAAACTTAAAGAGAGATAAAGGTCCCTGCATTCTCATGCACACTGTCATGCTTTCCCCTGCTTTGGAGGTGCCTTTGGTGACCACTGTTGCTATCCAGAGGACAGGCATGTGAAATGGCCTCAGGGCAGGAGTGCTTAAACTGGGCTGACATTATCCTACTGATTAAGGGAATGCTTTGTCTCCAGGCCGTCTCTCTTACTAAAACATAAACCTATTCTGGCTCCATCCCCAGCACCCAGAACAGTGCTTGGCACATAGTTAGTCGGGATTTATGTGGTCCAGGGATCCCCAGAAGTTATGTGGGTGGCAAGAAAGCATTGCATGGTGACTACGAGCTTAGATTTTGGAGCCAGGCTGCTCGGAGTCACATCCTGGCTCGGGCACTCACTAGCTGTGTGACCCTGGGCATAAATCCTTAACCTCTCTGGGCCTCGGTTTCCTCTTCTGTATAATGAAGACATAACCTCACAGGTTATGTTGATGATTAAATGAGTTAGTACACATAACTACCTGGCGGATAGGAAATACGTAAGTAATTTGCTACGATTGTTAACGTGTATGTATAAATTTTCTGGAATGAGGGTTCTTTGCTTTTATTAAACTGAGGTCTGTGACATTCAAAAAGATTAAGAACAGAATAATATTTCAGTGATCCAAGACAGTGGCCTAGAGCAAACAATAAGTATATTCTTTTGGGTGGGCAGAGGGGGTAAAGGATAATGTTAATTTTTTTCCATGGGAGTGCCAGCCGATTTAAAGCCAAGTGGATATAAGCTTGAACTTTTCATGGATAACAGAAGACTTAAAACACAAAAGGCAGGGTGGTGCAATGATGGCTCAGTGGCAGAATTCTCACCTGCCATGCCGGAGGCCTGGGTTCAATTCCCTGGGCCTGCCCATGCCAAAAAAACAAAACCAAAACCAAAAATAAAAGACACAAAAGGCAAAGAATGGCCATGTTTAAAACAAAACCAAAAGTAAAAGACACAAAAGGCGAAAAATGGCCATGTTTAACTTGTTATTCTTACAAAAGTAAAAAATCTGAGAGTTCATTACAAAATAATGCAACTAAGAAGGAAATGTGGTTGTTTCTGTGGCATATGACACATTTTTAAGAATAACTGAAATTAGGACTGATGACATTATCTGTTGCCCAATATTAGGCAGATCAGCAGCAGGTCACAGCATGGACAGTGAGGACACTGACAAATCTCAGGACTTTATAGGGTTTCCGAAATGTTTATATTAATAACATTTCACTCATACACATTTTTATCCAGAAAAGGTTAAGCTTCTAATTTAATTTGACAACAATTCTCATGCAGCTCATAATTTACCAAATAAAGCTAGTTACATCTAGTACTTCTCTTTTTACAAGGTGAAAGAACAACCTTTGTGATCTGCCAGGTGCCCTCTGGAAAATCCCAAAGACAGGTGAAGATTAAAAAAAAAAAAGACAGTTTGATTTGAGAAAATGTCAAAATTTGTTAGGAAGTTTGAACACTTGGTTAAAGAGGATTATGGGTCATCGTGAAACAATACTTGGCTCTCTATTCAACCAAAGTGACAATAAAATATTTTAATGCAATGGTAGGAAAAAAAACCCAACAACTTAGTTTTTCCTCAAAAGTGAGAAGAACAGTTTTTTTTTTAAACAATAAAGGACAGGATAAAGTCAACATAAAGTACAACAAATTATCCTGATAAAACACAGACTCTCTGCTTTTTATTATTATTCAGAAAAAAAGCTTTACAACCTCTTATTAAGAATAGACCAATAGTACAAGAAAACTTTGTCATTTTAATAGAGAGGAAATCAAATTCTAGTTTTGCATCAGTATTCTATTGATACTGAGGCTCTTAAAAGCCTTATAGAAAGACCCTTCAAATCTTACCCAACTTTGACCATAAGAAATAAAATTCCTCTTCTGCAAACCTCTACAACTTTCTATATCCAATCAGGTTTTGTCCTACATTTTCCTTCTGCTCATTCTGCAACAACCAGTCATTTTACTTTGGGATAAAACTACTCTCTTTTTTTCTTACTCAAAACACATCCTGTATGCCTTGCATATTTAAGTTACCAAAAAGATCTTGGAAACTGTCCTCAAGCTGACATCCTACAAAACACAATCACTGTTGATATAACCCTTCTCAAAATAATGACTCAATTTGGTTAAATACAAACTTACTTTAAAAAAAATCACTTTAAACATCTAGTAGATGTATTGCTAGCTTATTTTATTAGTAAAACTGAATAAGCTTAGGAAGAACATCTCCAAAATGCATGCTTGTTTTGTACTTAACACTGATAACTCAGAAGACATAGCTGTTTTTTCTTTTAAATTGACAATATTAAATTAGTCTTCTTTGCCAAAATTTTATATGTCATGTGGACTTGAATTTTTAAATATTTGGGTTAGTATTTAAGAGCATTTGAAGCATGAAAAGTTTGGTTTCCTTAATATCTGGGACTTTAAGAGTACTTAATTTATATAAACATTTATTTTTAAGCCAATTAGCAAAGAATTCCATTTAGGGATTTTATAAGTTAATTTGGTAATATAAATACCATCTGGAGATAAGGAAATATCATACATAGAACATATACATATACAGACAGACAAATAGAATTGTAGCTTAAAATTTTCAGCAATGAGCCAGAAAAAACTGATTCAGAAATATGGTAAGACAGACACAGAAACATAAAACTCACTAATTTACATAAAAGAGCAGGCTTTTTGTCTTTGCTGTTTTCAGCATGGCTCAAGGAATCCTTTAAAGAGGCTATTTTAGAATCTTACATCTTTCAGAAGCTTCTGAATCCCAATTAGAGAATGTGCTCCATTGTTTTTGGGAGATTTTGGATCCTGTTTTTCTCAAGTACCTCTCAGGTGTCTCTAAAACTGGCCACTCCAGACCGAAGTTATCCTTCGTGAGATTTACATGAACTGGACAGAAAACATACAGGCAGCAAGGGGATTTTGCAGAATGGGGAGAGGGGGATTTAGGGCGAGAAGAGCCCATCCTCAAAGGTTCTGAAAACGAAAAGCAGCTGCCTTAAGGTGTACATACCCTCCATGCCCTGCCCCCCTCGGCACCAGACAGAGCAGGGCACTCACCAAGGAGATGTTCAGACCACACCAAAATCAGTTCTAACAAGCCCAGAGAGCCTCAAAGGCAGAAAGAACAGAGCTCGGATGCAAGCGAAACTCACCCCAGCACTCCATGGGTGGTAAGAGCAACAGACACACTATTTCCTGTGGTGACCACACCTGGTCACTCACCAGACACAGGGACAGTCAGAAGTCTGCTCTGGACCCCATTTCTGAAACCATAAATGTTAAAAGAAACAATTCACCACATACAAATTAAAATATTTAAAGGGTTTATTGAAAGTGAAACTGCTCCAGCAGTGAGATCTCAAACTGGGGAAGTTGGAGTGAGAGTCTTAATAGGCATCTGATCACAGCCACTTAAAGAGGCACTTCGTGTATTTCCAAACAGGAAGTTACAATGACTGATTGTCAATTGAGTTCTTCATTTCATAGGAGGGTCTTACAGAGGGGGGAACGGACATATATTATTTAATATATTATACTTGCTCATTTTTAATAGGCTATTCCTACCAGACTGAGACCATCTTATTGTTAAATGTTGCTCAAATTGCAACGTCTCAGAAATGCTCAGTTTATTAGGAATTTCTTGGGCTGTATTTGTCTTTGTCAGTTTTTATCTTTTAAAAAGTCCCTGCCGTTCCTTAGAAAGAGAGCGACTCCTGGCAACTCCCAATGCAGTTGGCCATTTTATTTTACTTAACAATGGTAACGTTATCTATTAGATAAAATTAGCCATTTTAACCAATTTTATGTGTACACTCCAATGGCATTAATTTCATTTACAATGTTCTGCTACCATCTCCTCCATTTTTTGTCAAAACTTTTTCATCACTCCAAACAGAAGCTCTGTACCCACTAAGTGGTACCTCTCTATTCCTCCATTCTTCCAGCCCTCGGTAACCTCCGGTCCACTTTCTATCTCTATGGATTTGCTTATTCTAAATATTTCACATAAGCGGAATAATATAATATTTGTCCTTTTGTGTCTAGCTTATTTCACTTAGTATCATGTTTTCAAGGTTCATTCATGTTGTAGCATATATCAGAACCCCATTCTTTTTCATGGTTTAATAATATTCCATTATATGCATATACCACCGTTTGTTATCTAGTGATTTATTGATAGTTATTTGGGTTGCTTCCACCTTTTGGCTATTGTGAATAATACTGCTATGAACACTGGTGTACAACTATCTGTTTGAGTCCTTGTTTTCAGTTCTTTGGGGGTATATACCCAGCAGTGGGATTGCCAGGTTATATGGTAATTCTATATGTAACTTTTCAGGAAGTGCCATATTGCTTTCCATAGTGGCTGCACCATTTTATGTTTCCACCAACGGTGCATGAGGGTTCCACTTTCTCAGCATCCTTTCCAGTGCTTATTTTCAGTTTTAAAATATCAGGTAGTTACATTTATGCTATTAAAATAGCCTTTTTGTATTAAATTTCAAGCTGAAAAGAGGTCTCTGCTGAGACAGAGAACAGAGTGATTTCTTTGTGCCCTTTCCCTTGGAGACTGGAGTGGGTGGGGTCTCTCTTGCCTGGGGCGTTCTCTATTTCAATGACTGTCTTTTGCCTCTTTTCCTCCCTGGGGACAGGGACGCATATCCCACCTGCGAGGTGGTGGAGGCCCAGCTGTGCTACAACGTGGCCAAACTGATCTACCTATGCAAGGAAAGGTAAGGGAGGGTTGGTGGGGGAAGAGAGCGTGCCTTGGGTTAGGCTGGCCTGGAGCTTTCTGACCCCTCCCCGCTCTGAGAGCCCAATGTTCCTTCCACGCTGGCCTCTAGTCTGTGGCTGGGAAGGTAGGAAGATTGTCCTGCCCCTTTCTTGTTCAGAAAGTGAGCTCCTGGTTCTGGCTTGGTCAACAATAGTTGAATTATTGATTGGGAGTCTGAGGTCTGTGATTTTTCCACCCCTCCTCACGGTAGAAAGAAGACTGAGAAGAGCCTGACCTATTACACAAACCTGCAGGCAAAGACAGGCCAGCGGACCCTCATCAACCCCAGGCTCTGTGGCCGGTTCTGCTGCTGCGACGTGCGGGGCTATGAGTGGGTGAGGGCCTTGTGCCTGGCAGGGAGTATGGGCACAGTGCTGGGCAGGGAGTATGGGCACAGTGCCTGGCAGGGAGTATGGGCACAGTGCTGGGCAGGGAGTATGGGCACAGTGCCGGGCAGGGAGTATGGGCACAGTGCCGGGCAGGGAGTATGGGCACAGTGCCGGGCAGGGAGTATGGGCACAGTGCCGGGCAGGGAGTATGGGCACAGTGCTGGACAGGGAGTATGGGCACGGGCAGGGAGTATGGGCACAGTGCTGGGCAGGGAGTATGGGCACAGTGCCTGACAGGGAGTATGGGCACAGTGCCAGGCAGGGAGTATGGGCACAGTGCTGGGCGTCCTCGGACACCCACCTGGAGCTGTGTCAGCACAAGGGGGCCCGTGTCTTCCGGCAGGAGGATGCCATCTCTTACTACACTCGCGTGAAGGACAGACTGATGGAGAAGATCTCAGAAGAGGAATGCAAAGTCCAGGAACAGCCGCTGGGAATGGCTTTTGTCACCTTCCAGGAGAAGTCCATGGCCACCTAGTGAGTGTGGGCTCGTGCTGGGCCCTTTCTCGATTTGTGTTGGCTCTTTAGTCATTCTTTTATCTCTCTCCAGATGTCAGGCTCTTGGATAAAGATGGTATTGCTGAATCAGCAATGCTCGGATTGGTTTACACATCCTTCCCTAGGTGTGGCTGGGAGGCAGCCAGCTGTACTCACTCCTTGGCTGGGCCGGGCCCTTGTTTGTGTGACAGCGGCAGGCCTGGGCGTGGCAGCAGCCTGAAGAGGGTGCAGCCGGCTCTTGCCAGGGTGCCCCAGGCACCTCATTGGCTCTCCTGCATCCCAGAATTCTGCCAGGTGGGGTAGATGCCACCCTCCTTTTCAGATGTCTGCCCTAGAACCACAAATCCTTCTTGTCCGTGGGCTTCGGCTCTTCCTACAAAGGCAGGCTGTGGGAGCCTGCACCAGGGGGTGGGTTTTAACTGCGCTATGGCATGGGCTTTCAACTTCTGAAGGGCTCTCATGCCTGTGATCTCAGGGTCATCTCTCCTTGGAAGCAGCAGGCACTGGGGTCAGGAGAAGATGCAGAGAGCAGGTGGCCAGGCAGATGGCCCTTCCCCTGCCTTCCTGACCTCGGGAATCAAGGATCCTGGGAACAGTGTCCTGGATGTTTCCTGCAGGGTTCCCTCCTCAGTTTAGGGGCTGTAGGCACATGAGGTGGGAGGAGGCCAGTGGAAAAGAAGACAGAAGTAGAGAGGCTTGTGAATTATTTATGGGAGGCCAAAGGGGGAAAGACTGAGACCCATTGATATGGTAAGGATCGAGGTGGGAGTCCTGGGGAGGGAAATCGTGGGGTTAGAAGGAGAACAGGGCCATGTAATGTGGTCGAATGCCGCTATAGAGCCGGGGAATAGGTGAGGCAATGAACAGATGAGAGTCATTGGCTTGGCAGCAGGATCAGAGCTCCAGCTTCTGGCTCAGGGAGCCATGTGTTGGGGTATTGGATACAGCATAGGATTTGGAGTCAGACAGTTGGGGGCATAAAACCTAAGCCACTTCAGGGCATAGTAAAATGAGGATAGTAATTCTTGGCTTACAGGTTTGCTTTGAGGAATAAATAAAATCCTTCACACAGTGTGGCATAAAATAATAATAAAGCAAAGGCCACGATCCTGTGCAGAAGGCTTCCCCAACCTCCCTAGACCAGCCTTCTGTCTTGGCCCCTGTTGGCATGCAATGGTGTTGAGCCCCAAAGGGCTGGTCCTGATGTCTCTGCATTTCCTGACAGCATCCTAAAAGACTTCAATGCCTGCAAGTGTCAGGGCCTTCGGTGCAAAGGTGAGCCCCAGCCGTCCTCCCTCAGCACGGAGCTCTGCATCTCCAACTGGACTGTCACCTTTGCCGCGTACCCCGAGGACATCTGCTGGTGAGCAGTTGGGCCTGATGGGGGCTGCCCCGGCCACCTGGAAGTACAGCTGTGACCCGACACTCAGGACAGGTCCTGAGTGGCCATCTGCACCTGCCTCCTGAAACTCTGGGAGCTTGGGGTGCTGTTGCGTGCTCTATGGGCCTCAGTCTGGGGGGTGCACCCAGTTCCTCACGCCAGCTTTGCTCTCAGCTGTCCAGTAGAAACAGAATAGAAGCCATATATATAATTCAAACATTTCTAGAAGCCACACTTTTTTAAAATTTTTTTAAATTAATTTTTAAATTAAAAAAAAGACAAGAAGCACATTCTTAACATATGATCATTCCGTAGAACCCACGTTTTAAAAAGCAAAAAGAAACAGTTGTAATTGATTTTAATAATACATTTTATTTACCCCATATTATCCAAAAATATGATCATTTCAAATGTAACCAAACTTTTAAAAAATCGACATGTTTTATGTTCTCCTTTTCACACTTCTTCAAAATCTGGTGTGTATTTTACCTTTCTAGCACATCTCAGTCCAGACTAGCCACGTTTCAAGTGTTTAATACTCGTGTGTGGCCTATGGCTACTGATTTGGATAGGGCAGTGTGAGGTCAAGTGTCAGCCACCTTCTACCCTGGGGATATCCTGTTGAGCTAAGCTGTGGCCACAGGGGCCCCAGGCAAGCCTTAAGCGCTGCCATGGAAGTGGCGGCCTCTCACAGGGTGAGCTTTGGGTGCCAGCTCCATTCCCTTATAGGTCAACCTCTGTTGGTTTTGCTCTTTGATTCGTAGGGTTTTCTAAACCTGGGATTGGTTGATCTGTTCTTGGTGGGGTTCAGAGGCAGGGCAGATTCCCTCTGGGCCTTTGCCTTGCTCCCAGCCAGGGCCGTATTGGAAAGTGGTGCCGTTAGCCACAGCACTGCAGACCTGTCCGAGAAATGCTCTCAGTGCCTCTTTATCTGTTTAGGGGCCATGGCATCTCTTTAGTGAGTAACCTGCTTTCCGAGCTCATAGGGGGATCTGGCCTTCTTGTGGCTGAAAGTCAGTGCAGAGAACTTGCCTTTTACTCCAGAGGCCCAAATGAATCCTCTGTCGTTTGGCCTCAGCTAAGTCTCTTGTCCAGTCTAAATTTGTCCTTCAGACCCAACTAGGCCTGAGCACTGTGGGTGTTCTGGGAGCCAGAGCCCCCAAAGATAAGCCTCTGGGGCCTGCGCCCTCCCCTCTGCAGGAAGAACCTGTCTGTCCAGGGCCTCCGCTGGTGGCTCCAGTGGCTGGGCATCAACTTCACTCTCTTCGTGGGGCTGTTTTTCTTGACCACACCCTCCATCATCTTGTCCACCATAGACAAGTTCAATGTCACCAAACCCATCCACGCTCTGAATGTAAGTGACCGTTATGCAAGACCCATCACAGGAGGGCTGGTGGGGGGTGGGGGTGGGAATGAGAGCCGGGGAGGGGGCACCGAACCATGAGGCCATGTCGTGACGCCCTAAGCATGATCGTGTTTATTGCAATGTCTTTATTATAATGCAAAAAAAAATTTTTTTTTAATGAAATCAATCTAAATTCAACAGTCAGGGCCATTTGAGTTGAATGAAATATTTTCAGCCGAATAGGATGATAGGCCCCAACAGACTTGGTGGCAAACATGGAGGCTTCTGATGAGAGCAGCGTGTGGAGCCACACCTAAGCAGCAGTTGGAGGGGTGTGCCGGGATGCGTGTGTGGTGTGCCGGGATGTGTGTGTGCAGCATGCACTACGGAGAGGACAGGAAAATGGGATGGGCCTCACTGGCCAAGGTGGCAGGATCATGAATGATTTCTTTTATATTTTAGTTTCTGATACTTTTGTTATAAAGTCATTTATACTATATTGGTAGTGAATGATTTTTTAAAAATCATAGACAAGTGGATGAGATAATAGCTAAGCCTTCCCTAAACTGAAATCCACTTAGAAAACATATTGGCTTTCCATAATAAGCTTTGCTCAAAAGACTGCCAGAATCTTTTCTTTTTCCCAGTTTCTTTTGGCATTTGGCTAATTGTCTTCTGGGAAAGCACACAGGGCTGGAGAACCTAGAATCCTAATCCTAGCTTTGCCATCCTTTAGTGTATTTTGAGCCTCAGTTTTTTGTTCATCCAAAAACGGGGATGCTTTAAGACCTGTCATATTATACTCAGCGGGCTGCTGTGATGCTGGCCAAGTGAGAGAATGTGTGGTTGAGACTCTACCTGACTCAGTACATAATAAAAATACACGAGTATATATTTAGCAGTTTCATCTAGATTTGAAGCATGTAAATGTGCACTTCTTTAGCAGTCTTTTGATATAGGGTCAAGATCTATTTGAGGATAGATGGGCTGATTAGAGTTCTCCTTTGTCTGCTTTGCATTATTCCCACCTTGATTTCATCATTTGTGATTCCAGTTTTTATTTCTTTAAAGTAGAGTAAGTAGATACTTGCAAAGCCATTTTAAGTATAGAACCCTCCTGGATTTCATTTCCTCAGCCTTTACAGTTAATTTACTCTCTCTAATGCAACAGCACTTTTTTTTTTTTTTTTTTAGAAATTTGCCTTTGTCAAGTCTTTCCAAAGTACTCAATTGGTTTTCAAAGAAATTTTCTATTTTAATGTTCACTTCATCAAAGTGATAAGTTAAGGCACGTAATTACAACAAGTACAGTGGCATAGACAGGATTGGCAGCAAACTCAGTGGCCTCCTGGAAAGCTGCTGTTGACCAGTGGGGGCTAAGTGGGCCTTAATGGTCGTCACTCAGTTTTCTGCAGGGACTGGAGAAGGTCATCTCATCTGGCCAGGTAAGTGGGGTTCAGCTGCATGTGAGATTGCTTTCTTCGCTATAAAGAGCTATATACATGTAAGGTTCTGTTATTCTTCATTCAGTTGACATTTAAGGAATACCTGCCCTGTGCTGGGCACTAGTTTTGGTTCTGGGATGAAGGGTGAACCAAAATTCTGTCCCTCCCCCCGGAGCTCACGGAGCCGCCATGCTAACAGTCCCGTGACTCGTCTGTGCGGTTGTTTCCTAGAACCCGATCATCAGCCAGTTCTTCCCGACTCTCCTCCTCTGGTCCTTCTCGGCCCTTCTCCCGTCCGCCGTCTACTACTCCACGCTGCTGGAGTCTCACTGGACCAAGTGAGTGGCCGGGAGAGCCTCCGGGCCTGCCCTGAGAGGGACGTCTCTGACTCCCCTTTCCTGCCCGGGATGACGGGACACTGCGGGGGCCTCGCGGGGGCACCTGGAGCTTTGTGGGGGACGGCAGATGCTCACCTCTGACCTCTTGCAGGTCGGGGGAAAACCGGGTCATGATGACCAAGGTCTACATCTTCTTGATCTTTATGGTGCTGATCCTGCCCTCCCTCGGCCTCACCAGGTACACGCTGCCCCCTTTGCTCCAAACCCTGAATCACGGCTCATCCCGAGAGTACTGTCCTGGGAGAACAGACATGGTTTTGGAGCTGATGCAAATTCCTAACAATGTTTAAACCCACTGCCTGTGCAATGGTGTTGACCCCTGATTCTTCTGGAAATATGATCCTTCTCCCTGAAAACAAAACTTACCAAGGCCCTGCCACTTGGGGAGGGTCTTAACATGGCCTGGTTTATCTCAAGGACGGGACCTTCTGAAGCAGGCCACGATAAGTCACACTGTAGTAAGTGGCATGTTCTTAAGGAACAAATGTACATCTTGAGATCTGTCCTGCTTTTAGAGCAGAAAATAATGGAAACATGTAGTGATCACATGTCGCACAGGAAGTAAAATCTTACAGGTTCATTTGTCTTTCAGTTTGGATTTTTTCTTCCGGTGGCTCTTTGACAAAACTTCTTCAGAGGCGTCCATCAGGTTGGAGTAAGTATCAGCCGGGTTGAATCCTGGAGCAACAGCCTTGGGGGAAAGTCCCAGAGGGGCTGGTGAGGAGCTCTGTGCTTCAGAACAGGGAGTCCCCACCCCTGTTCCAAGACAGCCGGGCTGAGGTTTCACAAGCACCAGGTTCCTGGCTGGGCTGGCGCTGCACAGTCTGGGTCACACCGTGGGAGCTGACCCATTTTGTAGTGTGCTTACAGAAATGTGGTTAATTTTTAGGCTGAAACTCAATTAGTGGTATTCTCATTCATTCTTTGAAACTTACTCACTGAGAACAGATCTCTTGGGGAGACAGAACTACTGGGTCTCCGTGGTGCAGAGAGGAGGGAAGGAAAATAATAATTAAACATTGAGACCAGAATGACTGTCTGATCTAGGAATTATTTTTGCCAATAGAATGGAATTAAACTTATTGCTGATGTCGGTTCCTGTTAGTATTTTAAGCTTCTACCACACCCACTTAATAGTAATAACTTATTTAAGAAAGCACATGCTAAGTGCTTTATATTTCTTTTTCTTATTGAATCTTTACAACAAACTATGCAATAGATACTATTATTATTTTCACGTTATAGCTGGGGAGATAGAGGCTCAGAGATGTTAAGTACCTTGCTCAAGGTTGTAAGAATTTGAGAGTTTTGCCGCGCAAAGGAGGACTCCAAGAGACGTTCTCTCATGCAACATGCAAGGGGTTTATTTACCACACATGCGTGGGGCTCACTGAACACGCAGGAACAGAGAGCCCCGAACCTGGGTTTTGGGAAGCCTTTTGAGGGTCAGGATAAGGGTGTGGGGTTTGAGGGTTGAACATTAGTTACAGGTTCTGCTTTATGCAGGAAGTAGATAACGAACATTTTGCAAGAAGCAGATAACAAACATTTTTCGCGCATGAGTCATGGGAGCTGCTTCTTGCAAGAAGCAGCTGTCTCGTGCAAAACTCCCTTACTCAACCTTCTCAGTTGCATTCTTAGATAAACTTTCTCCGGCAGTTACAACCTTGCATAACCAAGGCAGCAGAAAACCTTGCATAACAAAGGCAGCAGATAACCGCCCCTGGGAAGTCCTGGGTTGTTTTAGCCTGATGGGGCCCATAACTCTTTTCTTTATAAAATCCTTCTTTACATTCCCCACTCCTTTTTGTACATATCTCTAATCTTAGAGATTTTCTGGGTTATTTAATACTGAGTACTGTTGTCTGATGAGCATTAGTTTGACATTTCCAATCTGCCCCTGTAAAAACTGTATAATTTTATTTAGAATACATGGTCCTATAGTCATTATTAAAAGTAACACAGTTAAGGGCCCAGCGAGAGCAGATAATAGCGTTGTCAACCAGGGGGACTTAGTAAACCAAGATTCAAACCACCCCTGTTGCGCCTCTCGTTCTTTTTGTCTTTCACGAAGGCGCTCTCTGAGTTTTGTCATGGACTCTTTAACAACACCAGAGTGATCCGCATAGAAACAGCACTGTTCTTTTAAAGCTGCACATAGTCCCCCCTCTTTGAGGAAAAGTAAGTCAAGTCCCCGCCTATTCTGCAGAACTACTTCTGAAAGGGAGGTTAGAGAGTTCTGAAGGGCTGAGACAGATCTTTCTATTTCTTTTAAGTCTTGATCTATCGCGGCCTGTAATTGACTGGTTTGTTGATTGCTATGTACAATGGCAGCAGTCCCCGTGCCTATACCGGCAGCGACAGTTACCCCCATAAGGACTGCTAGAGTTATTGAGATTGGTTCTCTTTTGTATCTGATTTGGCTTATTAGTGTAGTTTCTAATTCTGTCTCTGAATGATAGAGAATTCGGGGGTATATAGAAACTAATACACAATGGTTGACAGAGTTGTTAAAAACCTTTGTAGATACACAAGGGGTAATTCCGGTGTCACATGCCCACTTTAAACCTGGGGGAGGTTGAAGGAATTTATTATTATCTTGGGTTTGGTTAATGGTGGCACATAAGATTTTAACGTGGGGAGGAGGGTTACCTATACAAGTTCCTTGTCCCGTAACTTCAGACAAGGTGAGTTTATGGTCGCTGTCCCAGTCGCAAGATGTGCCATTAGGGAGGATGGTATATGACTTATTTATAGCTATTCCTTCATAATAGGGCGGCGAAGCCGACAGGCAAAGCCAGCATGACTGGGTGAGATTAGCTCGGGAGTGATTGAGGGCAGAAAAGGCTCCTAGAATTAGGTTGTATAATCGGTCACCAGGAGTCTCTGGATTGTAGGGAGAAGTACTATTGGGAGTTGGAAGGGGGGAAGAAGTGGGAATTATGGAACTCGTGGGGTTCTGGGGAGTATGGCTAGGCCTTCGTGAGGGTGCAGGTTCTGTACGAGGCCCTGAGTTTTTCATAGTCAGAACAGGGTTGGGGCCTATCCGGATAGCTTTTTGGGGAATCTCTTCCTTCTTAATGAACATCAGTCCCCCCCTGTCTGTGCCGGCTTCGTAGAATCTGGTTCCCCAGGTCTTTCCAGTTATCCAACTATCGTCTGAAGGGTTAGTGATATTAAGCCAAACTTTATCACAAGGGTTGTATGAGTAATCTGTTTTAAGACTAGCACCTGTGGCGTGGGCCCTGAGACGCTCCCTGAGCCACCCTTCAGACCCACAGCCTCCGCGGTTAGTACAGTTCCATTGGAATCCTATTTTGAGGAAGGGGTCACCTGAGGTTGTCCATTTTGTTGCTAAGGTTTCACAGCCCCAGTAGGCACAATAATAATGTCCTGGGCTGTTACAATAACTTCTACCCGGATTGGATGCAGGGCATAGATAAATGGGGGTCAGGTCACAACAGGGTTCATTCCCCAGAGTGGTAAGTTTACAAGGGGGTACCAGGAACGAAGGCCCCCCTGCTCCCTCCCAAGTTTTTATAGTCTTCCCATTTTCCCATCTGGATATTGTCCATTTCCAAGGCTTATGCGGGTTGGAATTGGGTTCCCCTGGGGGAAGGAGGAGAAGAAGTAGTAACCCTACGAACCCGCAGCTTGAGAGGATTGTCAGTCCTTTCCAGTTTCCACTGGGACTCAGAGGGCGAAGGCGCAGGTTTGAGATGAGACGCATGGATCCAGGATGCGATGCCATCGACCTTGACTGCGGTGGGGGTGGTCAAGAGTACTTGATACGGTCCTTTCCAGCGAGGTTCAAGAGTCTGTACCTGGTGGCGGCGGACGTAGACAAAGTCTCCCACCTGATATTGATGCGGAGTTCTGTTGTCTCCTGGCTGGTAGGAGGTGGAGAGCTGCCGCCACAGGAACCGCTGGGCTTTTTCCAAGGCTCGCAGCCTGTCAAGCAAGGGGGTATGAAGGGAACTATTAATCTCTAGAATGGAAGACATGTCCTTGACTGGAGGTGGTGCCCCATATAAGATTTCATAAGGGGTTAGATTACACATGAGAGCAGAGGGGGTATTCCGGGCCCTGAACAGGGCATAAGGCAGGAGCATGGTCCAATCCTTCAAGCCAGTCTCTATAGCTAATTTGGTTAGGGTCTCTTTAATTGTCCTGTTCATTCTTTCTACCTGTCCTGAGCTTTGGGGTCTGTATGCGCAATGCAATTTCCAATCAATCCCCAATATCCTGGCCACACCCTGACTTACCTGGGCTACAAATGCGGGTCCGTTATCTGACCCTATTACCTTTGGTAGACCGAACCGGGGAAAAATTTCTTCCATAATCTTCTTGACTACGACCTGGGCCGTTTCTCTCTTAGTTGGGTAGGCTTCAACCCATCCTGAAAAGGTGTCTACAAAAACTAGTAAGTATTTAAGTCCATACTTTGCAGGTTTAATTTCAGTAAAGTCGACTTCCCAGAACTGCCCAGGTCGAGTTCCCCTTAGTCTTTTTCCGTTAGGAGCTTTGGTGGGGTAGGCGTTCACAATTTGACATGCCTGACATTCTCTGGCTACGCGATCTGCCAGTTCTTTCCTTTTTGAGGCTGCCAGAGGGTACAATTCCCTCTGGTCTTGCAGGAGCTGCTGTAGTTTCCCTGTCCCCAGGTGGGTGAGCTGATGGACCTGCTGTATGTAAGCTAGGGCTTCCGATTCTCCTTGGGGTGTAACCTCAGATAGTGTTTCAGGGGGTTGCTGGTTTTCTTTGGTTATTAGGACCAAGTTTACAGGGTCCCTTAATGCTGCCGCTTTTGCTTCTTCATCTGCTCGCTTATTACCCATGGTTATTGGGTCTGAACCTCTTTGGTGGCTAGCACAGTGGACAATGGCTAGTTCTTTGGGAAACATGACTGCTGCCAGGAGTTTAAGAATTTCCTCCTTGTGTTTGATTTCTTTACCAGCTGAGGTTAATAGCCCTCTTTGTTGGTAAATTGCCCCATGTACGTGGGCAGTAGCAAAGGCATAACGGCTATCTGTATAGATAGTCGCTCGTTTTTCTTTTGCTAATTCTAGAGCTTTTGTGAGGGCAATTAGTTCAGCTTTTTGGGCAGATGTTCCCTCCGGGAGGCTAGAAGACCAAATAACTTTTGTCCCACTGACTACCGCTGCTCCCGCTCGCCTCTTACCGTGTTGGAGAAAGCTGCTTCCGTCCGAAAACCAGGTTACCTCCGAGTTAGGTAATGGTTGGTCTTTTAAGTCTCTGCGGATTCCGGTCTCTTCAGCTAATATCTCTTGGCAAGTGTGCAGCACAGGTCCCGCGGTCTCGTCCGGGAGCAGGGTAGCCGGGTTTAAAGCTGATGGGGCCCCAAAAGTCACCCTGTCTTTGTCTAGGAGGATGCTCTGATAGTGGGTAATTCTGGCATTTGACATCCATCTATCTGGAGGTTGGCGGATTATGCTCTCCAGGGCGTGAGGGGCTATTATGGTCAGCTTCTGTCCTAGAGTGAGTTTGTCTGCGTCTTTTGCCAGGAGGGCAGCTGCCGCGATGGCCTTGAGACAGCGTGGCCATCCGCTGGCAACTGAGTCTAATCGCTTGGACAGATAGGCCACCGGTCTCCTCCAGGGGCCTAAAGCCTGTGTTAGGACCCCTCTAGCCACGCCTCTCCTTTCTTCTATGTAGAGCGTGAAAGGTTTATTCACGTCTGGGAGGGTTAAAGCTGGAGCTGACAGGAGCGCTTTCTTAATGCTGTCGAAAGCTTCCTGCTGTTCTATTCCCCACTGGAAATCAGCACTCCCTTTGAGCAAGGGGAATAATGGGGCAGCAAGGGCTGCAAACCCTGGGATCCACAACCGGCAGAATCCCGCTGTCCCTAAGAACTCTCGTAGCTGCTTTCGGGTCGTGGGCGGGGGTATCTGTGTTACAGTTTTCTTTCTAGCCTCAGTGAGCCATCGCTTTCCATTCTTAAGAGTATATCCCAGGAAGATTACTTCCCTTTTACAGATTTGGGCCTTTTTGGCCGAGGCTCGGTACCCCAGTGCGGCTAGCTCACTTAACAGTTTTCGGGTTCCATACTCACAGTCCTCCTTAGTGTCTGCTGCCAACAGTAAGTCGTCCACATATTGTAGCAAGGTGACTCTGGGATGCTGAATTCTGAAGGAGCTTAAGTCTTTATGAAGAGCTTCGTCAAAAATGGTGGGGGAGTTTTTTGAACCCCTGGGGCAAGCGTGTCCAAGTCAGTTGGTTCGAGGATCCCGTCTCTGGATCGATCCACTCGAAAGCGAACAAGGGTTGACTGTCCTTATGCAAGGGCAGGCAGAAGAAAGCATCTTTTAGATCAAGCACAGTATACCAAGTCTTTTCAGGATGGAGAGTGCTGAGCAGGTTATAGGGATTTGGCACCGTAGGATGTATATCCTGCACTCTGCTATTTACTTCCCGTAAGTCTTGCACCGGTCTATAGTCTCTAGTCCCTGGCTTTTTGACCGGCAATAAGGGAGTGTTCCAGGCTGATTGACAGGGCTTAAGTACTCCCAAGCCAAGGAATTTCTCTATATGGGGCTTGATTCCTTCCCGGGCTTCCTTGCTTAAGTAGTATTGTTTTACCCGAATTGGAGAGGCGGTGGGCTTTAGGGTCACTACTACTGGGGGCTGATTGACTGCCAACCCTAACCCGGCAACTTCTGCCCAGGAATTAGGGAATTCTTCAAGCCAGGCCTGAGGAATTGAACTGTGGAGCTGTTCTGGTTTTATGTACAGCTGATATTCTTCTTCGACTGGCAAGGTGAGGGCAGTTATTACAGGTTGGCTTACTAGCGGGTTTAAAAATTCCACCTTTGGCCCCTTAGGATTGAAGGTGATTCTCGCCCTTAGTTTAGTTAACAAGTCTCTTCCCATAAGCGGGGCAGGGCACTCAGGGATAACTAGGAAGGAGTGTTGAAGCTTCCCCTTCCCCAGGTCCATGGTTCTTTTAGTAGTCCAGGCGCGGTAGCGACTGCCATTTGCTCCCCGCACTAAGGACCTTTTTGTAGAGAGTGGGCCTATAGGTTCTTGGAGGGCCGACACTACTGCTCCTGTGTCGACTTCAAAATTAATTGGTACCCCCTCCACATTAAATTTTACCCTGAGCTCGGGGAGGGGTGCCGAGCCCTGACTCCCCTAGTCCTCACTTTCTAGAGCCAATGTGGCCGGTTGTTGCCAATTTGGGGGCCTAGTACCCCTCCGTTTTTTTCGGACAGTTTTTGGCCCAGTGCCCAGTTTCTTTGCAGTAGGCGCACTGGTCTGGACTAAGAGGGGTACAATAACGCCGACCAGAGGGATTTTCTCCAGCTCGTCCTCTACCTTCAGTGTTTCTTTCAACTACTGTGGCCAGGATCTTTGTTAATTCTTTTGTTCTCCTTTTCTCTCTTACCAACTCTTTTTCCTCTCTCTCTCTCTCTCTCCTTTGTTCTTTTTCCTCCTCTGTTTCTCTCTTATAAAACACTTTTTCAGCTTCTTTGACTAAATCTCGCAAGGCTAGGTCCTGCAACCCCTCTAAGCGCTGCAGCTTGCGTCTAATATCTGGAGCTGATTGGCCGATAAAGGCCATGGCCACTGAGGCTCTTTGATCCTCCGATTGAGGGTCAAAGGGAGTATACCTACGGTATGCTTCCATTAGTTTTTCTAAAAAGACTGAGGGCGATTCGTCCGCTCCCTGAATAACCTCTCTTACCTTGGCCAAATTGGTGGGCCGGCGTGCGGCTGCTCGGAGACCCGCTACTAGAGTCTGGCGATAGATGGACAGATGCTCCCTACCTTCAGAGGTGTTCGGGTCCCAATTAGGGCGGCGCAGCGGGAACCGATCGTCGATGACATGCTGGAGTTGGGTGGGTCTCCCGTCTTGTCCAGGAACTTGCTTCCTGGCTTCCAGTAGGATCCGATCTCGCTCCTCCGTGGTGAAGAGAGTCCCCAGGAGTTGTTGACAATCATCCCAAGTGGGCTGGTGAGAGAACATAAGGGACTCCACCAATCCAGTCAGCCTAGTGGGAGCCTCGGAAAAAGGAGGGTTATTATTTTTCCAATTATATAAGTCAGAGGAGGAAAAGGGCCAGTATTGTAGAGCGGGCATTTCTCCCCCGTGTCCGTCATCCACTGGAGGCCCGTACGGTCTGAGGGGGAGAGTGACCGCCACATCAGATGGGCTTAGTGCTCGTCTGCTTCGTGTACTATGTGCCGGTCCTGGTTCATCTGGGATCGTCTGTTGGTGAACCTGCGGAGAGGAAATGGAAGAGGGCGGGGAGAGAGAACTAGAGGAGGGAGAAGGTGAGCTAAGAGAGGGGGGGTCCTGTACCGGAGCTGAAGGGTAGGGAGGAGGGGAAGAAGGACCTGCATCGAAGAGGATTAGATCCGATTGGGATTCCGGTAGGACTGCAGGAGACAAAGAAGGATAGAGTTTCGGAGCTTGAGAAGGACCCGGCACCTTGATTGGGAGTACAGAGTGAGAGTCATGTTGACCAAGAGGAGTAAGAAACGGCTTTACCCATGGAGGTGGGTTTTCACACAGGTCCTGCCAAACCATGATGTAGGGCTGCTGGTCCGGGTGGCCATACGGGTCAGGGCGGAAGATGACTGACTTGACGGCCCGAATCAAGGGTAGATGAAAAGTTCCTTCACGAGGCCATTCCACGTTAAAGGAGGGCCACTCGGCCGAGCAGAAGGTCTGCCATTTGCCTTTCTTTACAATAAGAGATAGATTCTGACCTCTTTCCCTGACCTCCGACCAGTGTCTTAAGGTCAGAGAAAGTGGAGTCGACATTCCCTGACCCATCTTTGGTAAAACAAAAACAATTCCTAACACACAAATACAGACAGACACACACAGAGCCGGCACACCACGTTTACACAGTTTCAGAGACACAGCTCAGACTGGCCCGATGACTGTGATCGAGTCTCCCCCCGTCAGAAGGGAAACAGAATCAGAGTCGGCCCTGTAGGAAGCCTCCAGGCGTCCCCGGAGGTCCCCCAATCCCGAGGCGTCCCTCGGGAGAGTGACCTGCAACCCCGGACACGTCTGTCGGTTGCAGTCGGGGAGTGCTCACGCGACTCCCCGACAGTCACTGCCAGTCTGACAGACTAAGCGATCGCACCTCAGACAAAAAAGGCCTTACTTACCCCGAGAGAAAGAGCTGTTGGAGCCTTCCCCTACGAAGAGCCGATCTCGGTGGGACCTCCAAATGTAAGAATTTGAGAGTTTTGCCGCGCAAAGGAGGACTCCAAGAGACGTTCTCTCATGCAACACGCAAGGGGTTTATTTACCACACATGCGTGGGGCTCACTGAACACGCAGGAACAGAGAGCCCCAAACCTGGGTTTTGGGAAGCCTTTTGAGGGTCAGGATAAGGGTGTGGGGTTTGAGGGTTGAACATTAGTTGCAGGTTCTGCTTTATGCAGGAAGTAGATAACGAACATTTTGCAAGAAGCAGATAACAAACATTTTTCGCGCATGAGTCATGGGAGCTGCTTCTTGCAAGAAGCAGCTGTCTCGTGCAAAACTCCCTTACTCAACCTTCTCAGTTGCATTCTTAGATAAACTTTCTCCGGCAGTTACAACCTTGCATAACCAAGGCAGCAGAAAACCTTGCATAACAAAGGCAGCAGATAACCGCCCCTGGGAAGTCCCGGGTTGTTTTAACCTGATGGGGCCCATAACTCTTTTCTTTATAAAATCCTTCTTTACAAGGTTACTCAGCTAGTTAGAAGATGGAGCTCGGAGGTAACCCCAGTCCCCACTGCATTATACTTTAGGTCTTAAGTAGGGCCTATGGCCCAGGATTGATTCTTCCAAAGGAACATTTATAGGGAAGGCTGCTTACCTGTAAGGAAGGGGTGAATTATTTTAAGTAGCCACTTGCTAGTGACTTGAGCCAGCAGCCTCAGGCAGACATGCAGACACCCACCCAGCTCTGGTCTAGGTCGGAGTGACTTGGAGGTCACCAAGCCCATGGTGAGGACTCAGCCTTTTCCCCCAGCTGGTCTCATAGCTTTAACTACTGCTTGACTACTCCCAAATTAAATCACGCTGGTGACATATAAGTACAGCCCACACCACCAGACTCCTATATCCAACTGCCTGCCCATGACGCCATTTGGAGATCTGGGCATGTCAGACTTTACCTGCCCCAAAACATACTCCTGGCTTTTATCCCCAAATCTGCCACTCCCATGATTTTCTCTGACACATTACTCTGTTCTTCCAGTTGCTTGGGCAAAAACCTCAGAGTTATTCTTGTTTCCTCTCTTTCCCTTGCACACCACACCGGATCCCTCAGCAACTCCTGATGGCTTTTTCTCTAAGGAGTACCCAGAATCCGACCATCTCCCACCAGGCCCCGGTCCCGCCCCACCTGGTCTCCTGCTCCCACCTTACCCAGGTGCCCTCGCTGTCGCCAGGGCCCCTCCCCTCCGGCGTCCCAGGCCGGGACCTCCCCCACCTCCGCAGCCGGCCGTGCAGCCGTGTTCCGCCCCGCAGACCTCGCTGTGTGCGCACCGCTCCGAGGGGTCCTTCCCAGACATCTCCCTGACCTGCTCCTCCTCCTCCTTCCCGCCTCTGTTCAGATCTCACCTGAAGGAGGGGTTTTCTGATTGATGTATATACGACAGTAAATGCCCCCCTCTCCGCCTCCGACCCGCCCCTGGCCTGCTGGCTTTTCTCCAGTGCGCTTATCAGCTTACTTGTTGGCTTGGGTGTCTCCCCAACCGGGAGGTGGGCGGGCTTCAGTTCGCCATTCCTCGGTCAGTGCCTGGCACACGGTGCAGCCACCGGTACCCTCTGCGCGGGCCTGGGTGTGACGCCCCCGGGCTGTGCTGCTGCCCCAACAGGGACCCCTCCCTAGTGCTCCCGCGGGAAGGCCGCTGCGGCGGAGGGGGACCCCAGCCTCCGGCCCGGACCTTGCCTTTTCCAGGTGCGTCTTCCTACCGGACCAGGGCGCCTTCTTTGTGAACTACGTCATCGCCTCCGCCTTCATCGGCAACGGCATGGAGCTCCTGCGGCTGCCGGGCCTCGTGCTCTACACCTTCCGCATGGCCATGGCCAAGACGGCAGCCGACCGCAGGAACATCCGGCAGGTGCGGGCCACAGGGGGCGGGGCCACCGGCCGGGTGTGTGTGTGTGTGGGGGGGGGGGGTGCGGGGCGGCCTCAGCCCCAGGAGGCCCCTCCGCGCTGCAGGGAAACGGGCCAGGAGGGGCTCTGCCACCCCTGTGGCCGTGTGGTCACACACACACACACACGCACACACACGTACATGCATACGACTAACATCAGCAATGCCTTTCCCAGGGGGCAACAACTTGTACGATCTCCTGGGGTTACCACGATGTAAACTGCATTTGGGGCTTGTGGTATTTGTTCCAAGATACCCTAAATCGGGGCTGAGGGATTCTGTTCTGTGCTCCTTTGCCATTGTGGGTATGTGATAGGAAAGTTGGAAGCGCTGCCTTCTTTTCTTTAAACTTCCGGATCCCTCATAGATGGGCCCTGCTGGTGTCCACTGAGGAGCAAACTAAGCCGTGGGCAGGTGAAACCCTTCTCCTGCAAGGGGCAGAGCCTTCCGTCCATCAGATGCCCACACTCTGGGGAACCCTTCACTGGTCTGCCCTCAGTGGGGCTCACCATCCTGTTGGGTAGACATTATTAGAACTAGGGAAACACTAAGAGAACATGTGGTTCCTGTTCCTTGGGGCCTGGGTATGAGCTGGGTAAAGTTGGAGGTTTGTGGAGGGATGGAAAGGACCCAAAGAGGTGGGTGACTACGAGCCTCCTACTTCCAGAGTCCTTCTCTATCCCACTGTCTCTCCCTTTACCATTGGGGGTGGGGGGAGGGTTGGGGGCGGAACAAGCCGGTGAGCTCCTCCCACCCTCTCCCAGAACCAGGCCTTCCAGTATGAGTTTGGAGCCATGTACGCATGGATGCTGTGTGTCTTCACCGTCATCATGGCCTACAGCATCACCTGCCCCATCATCGTGCCTTTTGGTGAGTGGTCTCTGGGAGCTGGCCCCACGGTAGGCGGATGGCCAGTCCCTTCAGCATTCCAGGACAGCTATCCCAGGACAACATGGAATCCCAGAAACAGCAGACCCCTTGTAGCCATTGAACAATGTGTGATACCACATTTAATTTCATTGTTAAATGAATTCCTTCCACCGGCCGTCCAAACTGTGACCCCTGTTAGTATTTCTCCAGGCATCAGGTTCTTTGCCAGCTGACCCTTTCATTCTGGGCTTTAACCCTTAGATTTTTTTATCGGCCACTAAGACAGCACTGGTGCTGACGTTTGTAGCCATCATGCTTGTGTACTCCTGGGCCAGTCGCCCCTGGCTGTGCATGGGCGATCCCACAGCCCTACAAGGAAGGGCTTGTTTCTGTCCTCCTTTCACGGATGAGGCCTTGAGAGACACACTGTGACAGGGGCAGAGTCAGGATTTGAACTCAGGACTTTAAAGGCCAAGATTTTGACTAGTACTGTAAAATAAAGCACCAGCAGATGAGTAAAAGACTCAGGAAGGAAACGCAACACCGAAGAAACAGCTGGCCGTGGTAGCTAAGGTTTAGGGGGTAAGAGGAAGTTGTCTTTTCCCCTGTATACCCTTTTGTACTATTTTAAAAATCTGTGGTATTATTTTTAAAATACATTTAAAAATAGCCTGATGTAGAAACGGCAGCACCCACCGTCTGTGCTGTCCCTGGGTAAGGTTACTTGGGCGGTGAGGGTAGGAAGTCATCTGGGTAGGGGACAGAGAGTATGGGAGGAGGGGGCATGGGAGGGGTCCGGTGTCTGTGTAAAATAGCCTCTTTCCCCAAAATGGTTCTAGAATCTCTGTGTTTTGTGGATCCAGAAGCACAGATGCCCCTCTCCCAGTGGTCAGAAAGAGAACAAACTAGCAGCCAGGATAAGCATTTTGCCCAGTTAAGGGTTCCTGCAGCAGACTTTTCCCTCCTCCCGACCCCGGCTCTGCACAAAACCAGCCAGGCCCCGGGAGGGAGGGGGCAGGGCGGCCTTCCTGGCCCCGCGGGGTCTCCGCTTGACGGCCCCACCTCCGCAGGCCTCATCTACATCCTGCTTAAGCACCTGGTGGACAGGCACAACCTCTACTTCGTCTACCTCCCGGCCAAGCTGGAAAAGAGGATCCACTCGGCTGCTGTGAACCAGGCCTTGGCTGCCCCCATCCTGTGCCTCTTCTGGCTCTTCTTCTTCTCCTTCCTGCGCCTGGGTGAGGCCCCTGCCGCCCCGGCCACCAGCCAGGCGGGCCCTCAGACTGAGGCCCATCAGAACGTGGTGCCCCAGGGTGCAGGCTGATCGGGTGGGGCAGCTGACGGCCTGGCTGTCAGGCTAGCTGAAGCTCAGGAGGAATGCTGGCGAACCCATCGGCCCCCGACAAGCAGGGGGAGATGTTCCCTTTATCAGCTCTGGAGGGGCTGAGCCAGAGGAGGTGGGATGCCGATCTCCATTGCTCTTTGTGGAACTGGAGGTGGTGGAGAGGCCCAGATCCTCACACCTCACAGTATGGAAGGGACATGTTAGAGGGGACTCTTTTGGGGAAAAGAAAAAGGCAGAAGAGAAAGGTGACTCTGCCCCAATCAGGCTGGCAAGAGATCTCACCCTACCTAGCCCAGGCCTTCAGACACTAGAGGGAACCAACCTGGCAAGGAAGTTGGCAAATAGTCATTTTGTCCTGGAACCTGCTGGGCCTTCTGAGAGGAGATGCTGCCAGCCGTTCAATGGGTCGCTCTGTGTGCTCCTGGCTGGAAGGCACTCTCCCAGCTGCTGGAGGGAGTGCACTTTGTTTTCTGTATGAGGGAGAAGGCACCCCTGAGAGGGGGGTCCTGCTGCAGTTTTGTGTACCAGGTGTGGCCCCCTTTCCTCCGTGGGGTGAGGGTGGGTGGCACCCCCTCCTGCCAGTGCCCTAAGGCTGGCATCTGCTGTTTCCAGGTCTGAAGGCCCCTTCCACCGTGTTCACCTTCCTGGTCGTGCTGCTCACCATCCTGGTCTGCCTGGCTTACACCGCCTTCGGGTGGTTCAGGCACCTCAGCCCCCTGAACTACAAGGTAAAGAGACCCTCCACCCGGGGCCTGGGAAGAAAAGGAGACAGTGTGTTCACTCTCTCCCTCCCCTTTCACACATCCACAGCCTTCTCAGGTTCTCTTTATCCCTAGGAAAGGCCTGGGTGGCCATTTGTCATGTGTGCTTCCCCCCCCATTCCTGCTCTCTGTCTGCGCCCTGCACCCCCACCCCCTCAGTCCTCTGTCTGCGCTGAGAGGTTGGGGCCAGCTGGTACTGTTATTCTGGGGTGTTAAGGGTCTGCTTGTTTGGAGGCTGTGGTTTGGGAAGATCAGTTTTGTTTAACATTACAATCTTTTGCTGTTTTTTGTAGACAGAAGAATTGGCAAATGACAAAGGAGGTGGGGCAGAGACCCACGTGCCTCCATCGTTCACGGTAAGCTCTGGTTCTTTTCCCCTGTGGCCCTGGTACAGGTCCTAAGCAGATGGGCCCCGGGTAGACACGCTTTGTTCATCTTGTAAAGAGAGAAGGACCTTGATCACATGGCAGGCAAGGTTCTGAAACAGTGTCAATGGAGAAACAATCCCTAGTCCCTCTGGGTATTCTAACTTGTGTCACCAAGAAGATAATCAGCCTTGCCAGGATGCATGCCCATCCCCCGCTGGGTTCAGCTCCCTGCTCACTCTCCTTCTCTGCATATTTAATGTGTGGTGAATTTTGGCTCTAGTGAAGCAATATGGTAAGGCTTGATGGTTTGATGAAGCTTTATCAGGAGCATTTCATTAGCTCCTGCTGTGAGGGTGACAAAGAGACTCCCCTCATAATTCAAGGAATGGACGGAGCACCCACTTAAGAGGAAGGCATGTGTTAGGAAGACCTCAGGAACACTTTCCTGCCTGGTTCTCCCTGCTTCCCACACCAGGGTCCTGCTCCTAGGGTGAGGCGGGGAAAGAAAACGGGGCTACAGGATGGCAGAGCTGGGAGCACAGACCTTTCTTGACAGATGCCGGGAGCAGCTAAGCGCATAAGCAGGTGCTGCCTCCCAGGTACTGCCCGCTTTTCATCCAGCCCCAAAGGAAAAGGTCCTTGGAAAGTTTCCTTCCTCAGAGGCACACCTGTGGCCAGGCCAGCCACATGAGGGATGGGCCAGGACAGGTGGATGGTACAAATCCCTCCATCTCAGCCTGGGTCTGGGGGTGGGGTGGGGGTGGGGTGGAGCAGTGCCCTGGGCCTGGGGTCCCATTTGGAGCCTGAGATGGGGTGGAGGGAGGCATGTAACTTACATAGATCTCTTCAGCATCCCATGAGTTCCACTGACAGCATTGTAAGCCTACCCGGCACAGGTAGAGACTTATTCACAATATAAAGTAAGAAATTTCTCTTGGAATTCAGTGCTAGAAAAAGTTTCGTTTCCTCTGAGAAATGTGTGCTTCCTTTTCTTTGATAAAGAGAATTCTAATGATTGTGTTTTTCATCTTGCTCTGGCTGCTAGGGAACTGGGCATTAGGCATATTTTGGGTCCTGACTCCCTAAGTCTGTATTATTTCAGTTTGTGCATCTTTGCTGAACAGAAGGGAGGGGGGTTTGATTATCACACGTGGCCATGGGGGAGGAATGGGTAGGGAATGTCACGTGCCCCACTTGCTAACTCCCCCTGTTTGCTGTAGCCTTATGTACCCCGGATCCTGAGCGGCTTGGCCTCGGAGAAGACAGCCCTGTCCCCACATCAGCAACAGACCTATGGTGCTGTCCACAACATCAGTGGGGCCCTCCCTGGGCAGTGCTGGGCGCGGAGCCCTGCGGACAACATGGCCGCTGCCCACCAGGAAGCCTGAGATGTGTGGCCAGCTGGGCCCAGCTTAGGGGGAGCCTGGTGGCGAGGGGACCAGGAGGAGAAGTCGCTCACCCCCACCAAGTGCAGGCTGCTTTCCATCCATTGACAGCACCGCTGTTGGGAAAGGGTGGAACTAGACAGACCAGGGACTCGGGTCCTCAGCTGAGGCGGGAAGGGGGACTGCTGGCTCAGAGCCGTGTGGGTGGTCCTTTGGCTAGAGCAGTGAAGGGAGCACATTCAGCTCCCTGCCCTTACTAGAGGCTCTTCTCATTTTCCATGCCCTCTTCTGTACCACCTTCCAGACCTGTAGCTGAAATGATGTCTCCCGTGATTTTTAGCCAGTATCATGTGTTGGAATTTTGCCTCCCAGGTCCACTATCCCTAGCAGATAATAGAGAGAAATGCTGTGAGTGGAAGACTTTTTCCCTTCTGAACCCTCAAATACCCCTCTTTAGACATAGATATATGCACACACAGATGGATTTTTATGTGCACACACACACACACACAGATAACCAAAGAGCCTAGAGCAGTCCCAGGTCTGAGATGGGGTCCAGGTGAGCCCATGTCATTCCAGCTTCCTCCCACGTATTAAGTCATCCACCCTGTCCCCACCCCGGCCTGGGTGGCCCTTGACATTGTGAGGAGTCAGCTGTGGGCGGGAGGAAGGAGCTGACCCAGTGCTCAGCTGCAGCAGCCCAGCCAGCTGTGCACACACCTCTGCCTCCCACATCTCATCTCTGATGGTTTTTTGTCGCGTGTTGACAGTGTGGTTGGGTCAGGTCAGGGACAGTGGGGATGTAACTAATAAAGAACCCAGCCCCTTCGGGTGGACCTGTGAGCCCAGCTTCTGCACATCTTCGTGGCTGAGGTCTTGGAGCCCCCCTCCTCCACCAGGCTCCCCCCAAGGTGGGGGTTGGACAGTACTCAGGCCTGCAGGAGCCCTGGGAGGGGCGCGTGGGCGGGATCGTGAGGAGGAGGAAGCTGTGTCTGGGCCCAGTGCACACCACTCTTGAGCCTGTAACTGTGCAGGAAGGACCCACAGCCCTCTGCCTTTTCTCTCTGTTTGGGGTCCTGGGGCTGGGACGCCACTAAGGCCGTTTACGGGGGTAGTTTTCCCTCTACAGCCTCCACGGACATTTCAGACCGGCTTGGACCTGCCGGCTGCAGGCAGCAGGGCAGGGCCTGCCATCTCCCCCGAACCTTCCTTGACAGTCACCGAGACTGCTGCCTTGGCCTGGCTGGCCCTGGGCAGGTGGGCGCTGGGAGGAGGCACGGGCGTGGCCGGTGCAGACCCCTCTCTGGCACAGCCTGCAGAACCTCCCCCTCTCCTGGGGAAGAGGAACCTGGTACAGAGTCAGGGGGCTGCGCTCTCTTGGTTTCAGCTGCTGACGCATATAGAATCATTTATTATCAAAGCTGTGCTTCTTGCCGTGCGTGTGAGGTGGGGGCCTGTGGGATGAAGGATCTCAGCATGGGCAGGGAAGGGTGCAAACTCATTTCCTCTTGGTCGAGCAAAGCCTGGCTGGTTTGCTGGAAAAGGAGGGCGGCAGCTCCGAGGGTGCTGGGTATGGAGGGGTGGGTACGGGAGGAGCTGCGACGCGGCCTGGGGACCGGGTCACCTGTCCGGCTGGGCCAGTCCCCCAGGCTCACTGCTGCTCCAGCAGTGCCACGAACTTGTGTAAGTCCCGGGCCAGCAGCTCCGGCTCCTCAAAGGCAGCGAAGTGCCCCCCCCGGGGCATGTAGGAGTAGGAGATGAGCTTCGGGTACTTCAGCCTTATCCACTTTTCTGGAAAGTGGAGTAACTCATGCGGGAAGGCTGCATAGCCCGTGGGCACGTAGACCTTCATCCTGAGGGCGAGATAAACTGAGGTGAGGCCTCCACCCGCCTCTGTGTTCTCCACACGGGGGGCTCAGAGGTGGGGTTCGCTCATCCACCCCCCGGGCCCTCTCAGAGTCAGGAAGGAGAGATCCGGGGCTCTAACTGCCCGGCCTCCCCTCCCCTGTTCAATTCCACCCACTAAGGCCTTCTCTTTCCTGGGACGGCCACCCAGGCAGGGTGAACGTGGCTGAGGGTGGGGATGGGACAGCCTTAACTCTCCATCTTTGCTCCCCTTTCCCTTAAGGCCATCTGAAGTTATCCATATGAGATTTGGAAAACAGCCCCAGTTGGGTCCAGGGAAATCCTGGCTGTACCCGATCAGCACCTGGGGTGCGGGGTCGGGCGCCAGGCCCAGTGCTCCCTCCGTGAGCCAACTCGAATGGCACAGGGGCTTCCCTAGACAGCCCTGATGTTTTCTGAAGTGTCATCCAGAAGCGCTCTGTGTCCACGGCAGGCAGGGCACTGGGCAAGGCTGCTCTTTTTCCAAGAGTCCTTCCCTGAGTTCAAGACTGAGTCAGCCCCCCACCCCCACCCTGAGAGGACTCCACTGCGGGCTCTAGCCAGACTCACTGCTCGTGCTTCTGGACGTTTAAGCCCTGTCCCAAGTTCTCCTTGTAGAAGCGCTGGGAGGACGTAATGGACCCTGTTGTCCAGTAGAGCATGATGTTGGTCAGCAGATCATCCAGGGAGAACTTCCTGAGGAAGCAGAGTAGAAAACCCACTCTCAGCGCCAGTGGCAGCTCTCCTACAACTAGGGAGCAGTAGTGAATTGTGCACACTGTCCCTTTAACATGGTTAGCCTGGAGGTACCAGCTCTGGGGCTGAACAGGCTGCCGTGTCAATGGGCCTGGAGTTCATACAGTGTTTTTCACACTTCCGCACATTTTCCAGCTATTATGAATCCTATTTGTACAAAGGGGAAACTCTGGGGCACAGACAGGGTAAACCACTGCTAGAGTTCCAGGGCACAGCTGAGTCTGGAACCTGGTCACTGACTCCCAGCAAGCTCACAGTTGAGGAAAGCGTCCTGAGCACTACCATGGGCCAGACGCTGAGGTGGGTGCTGAGGACCCAGGGATGAATCTGACTGGGTTCTGGCTGGGAGGCAGAGCCAGGAGGCACTGACTGTGTGCCCTGTGGCAGAGGCGGGGTAGACAAGGCACAAGGACAAATTCCTCGTGGCACAGGAAGAAGTCAGGGAAGGCTTCTCAGAGGAGGTGACCTTTACATTGGATTTTGAAAGGAGAATAAAATGGGGGAAACGAGTTCCAGACAAAATGAGCATGAACAGAGCTGCAAGGGCAGCTTCAGGGACTGGCGGAGGGGCCATGAGGCCTGGCTAACACCCAGCATTGGGAGGCAGGGGTTGGGGAGTATGCGTCCAGTTGGGTCATAGAGGACCATATTAATTCTGCCTGGAGTTTGTCACCAACAGCAAGTTGTTAGTTTCAGTAAAAAGTAATAGAGCAGAGACCCAAAACTTAATAGTTCCTCACAGGGCATGTGAGGACAGGGCCTAGAATCTCAAGGAAATCTGAGTCCGGTGGGAGGGGCAGATGCCTCACAATTGTAATTTGCTATTTAAGTAGCTGTTTACAGCCCCAGCTGCCCAGGCCTGCAGAGAGAGGGCCATGACTTCCTGGCTGAGGCAGCCCCACTCCAGGGCGCTGCAGCGGCTCCCCATTGCCATCCCTTTCGAAGAAACCCTGAAGAGCCTGCATTCGGGGTGCAGTGTGCAGGCTGGGGGAGGCTCTGAGGAGGCGCAGGGGGCCGCAGACCCTCATGGCTTCCCCTCACCCTGTGAGTCGACATTCCCAACCTGTCTGCAGTATAGGGGAGGCCTCTGGCCGCAGCACTGCCAACAGCTTTGAGGGCCCCGGGGACCCCATCCCCTGGGTTTCTGCTGGCATGCAGGAGGGCCTCTGGTCACAGTGGACACCAACTGCTGTCCCCGGGGTTGCTGCTCCTCTCCTGACAGGGTTTGGGATTCAGGGAAGGTGGGAGGTTCAGCCTTGCCGTGCGGGCTGGGGGAGGGCAGTGTCTAGACCAGGCAGCTCTGGGGAAACTACCCTGAGACTAGGGAAAACCATGGAAGTGGGAAACAGCAGAGACACCCACAATGTCCCAGAGGCCAGGGAGTACTGGAAGGGGCAGAGGCTGTGTCCCCATAGGGGTGTGGCCTCTGGAGTAAGCTTCCTGTGGAAAAGGTGTCCGTAAATTGGCTAGTCTTGTACTGGCCAGAAATAACACGTCTTGTGCTGGTTCTCACCTTCCTCCTGGGTGACAGCAGCCAGCCCCTCCCCGCCACCCCCAGGAGGCTGAGCTCAGGTGGGAGTGAGCAGGTGAGGGCCATGCCCAGGGGGCTTTGGCTGTCATGCAGGTGGACATCCAGAAGGCCCGTGAACTGGGCTGCTGGGACCCCTTCTCCGGGCAGGGTGCCCACTCCCGGGCTGTCCAGTGCAGGCCATCCCCAGACCACCCTGCAGGTGGGCCTGCCCCTGCCAGATGCCAGGTGGGCCCCGTCCTCCTCCCACAGCACTGCTTTCCCCAGCATCCCTGGATGCTGCTCTGTCTACACTCTGAAGAGACCTGCCCTCCAACAGGGTTCTGCCTGCCAGTGCCACCAAGGTGCAGTGGAAGTGGTTGCCTCCAATCCCAACCCTCACCTGTGTTCCAGTCCCCAGGTGGGCATCTCCACCTGCACCCCACCAGCAGCGCCAACTCAACAGGTCATGATAAGAGCTCAGCACCTCTGCTCAGCCTGCTCCTGACAACACGCACACACGTACACAGGCCATGTGCATAAGCGTGCACTCACACACTTACATGTGTACTCACACACGTTCAGTCATGACCACATGCATGTGCACGCACACCAGTGCCCCTCCTCTTCCTCTGTCCCTGAGGAAGGGACATGCCTGATGAAGGCATGCCCAGGCCCTGGAAGCCAAGTTAGGAACTGCAGTTCCCACACCTGGTTGGCCATCAACCCTGGCCGCCCTCCCGCCTCCATCTCCCGGGCCCCACCCCCAAGCCGTCCTGGTCAAGCACCTCCTCACGCTACTGCTGTCTGAATTAAAACACATTTGTTTGTCCTCTCGCCTTGTTCCCCAGCTCTAGGCAATTAATCGGTTTACTAGAGGTCAATCTGCTTGTTTGGGCCAGCTGTTGAGATGCAGTTGACTAATCATGTTTTTATTCTGAGAACCACATCCCAAGGAGCGTACGGTTCATCTCTGCCCCTGCTCCCACGAGTGCAGCTGGAGACACGTGTGGCGTCGGGGAGACTGAGGTACAGGAGGTACACGGGGAAGGTGTTAATATTAATTGTGAAATCATGGAGAATCTTGTGAAAAGAGGCTTCTTGGGAATGAAGAATACATTCACCAGACTTCCTACATTTGGGTCTATGTCTTTCCTATGTCCTCAGTTCCCCCTCTCTGAGCTTCTGAACGTGCAGCCACAGCACGGGGTGGGGGTGGAGTGGGACAGAGAAGAAGACATGAACGTCCTTTAAAACACATATTTGAGGACAAAATGAAACCAGTCATTGAAAGTGAAATAATTACACTGAACCTTTCCATTTTCAGTAAGTTGGCCTGCTCCCATCTCCCCGTGGCCTCTGACCACAACTTGAGGACTATCATGATAACCATTCTCCACCTTACTGCAATGAGACCGATCTTTCTAGAACACAGAACTGATCTTGTCCGGCCCTTGCTCAAAGCCTTGGTGCTCCTGGTAGCCTAGGCAGGAGTTGGAGGGGCAGTCCACTGGGGCGGCAGGGCAGGGCCTGGGGTCTGACCACCGCTCCGGGAACTCGTGTGCAAGTAGCAAGGTCAGGCCTCTTGCCAAGATGGGCCTAACGGAGATCCATCAGCCCCTGGTTCTACTGAACGAGGGTAGGGGAAACCGATTCCAGGACAAGGGCTTGCTGAGGCTCCTGGAGGGCCTACCCCCGGGAATGAGGTCATCATCTGCACCAGCCCCTGGACAAGCCAAGCACACCTTTCATGCTAATCACTCCAGCTTTCGCGTCTGCTGTTCTTGTTGCTGAAATTCCCTTCCCCTACCCTTCTCCACCTGGCAAACTCCTATGCATTCTTCAAGGCCAGGTTCAAATAGATTCTCCCAATCATTTCTCCTCCCTCCCCCGCAGACAAAGCAAATCCTCCTTTCTCTAGACCCCCACAGTCCTTTGCATGTCTCTGTATTCTAGAACTTCATTCATTTAACAAATATGAGCAGCTACTCTACACCAGGCACTGTTCTAGGTAGTGAAGTTACAGCATGGCCTAAGGCAGGGATCCAGACTCATGCACTCCCAATCCCCAGCCCCAGCACTGTGTCTGATGCTGTGGGCCACCGATGAAGAAAGGGATGGGCCTGGGAGAAGGGGGCTCACAGATGACCTTGATGAAGGCTGAGTTAGATCAAGGACCCGGGAGCCACTGCATGTAGAGGCTACAGTCTTCTAGGACTCTGGGAGATGGGCTAGGACAGCCTACCAAGTCTTCCCGCCAGCCACACTCCAGGTGAGGTTGAGCGGTTATGTGGCCACGATGCAGCTCTCCAGGGGCTTCAGGTAGGAGAAGCCAAGCGGCTCCCTCCTCGAGGTAATAAAAGGGCACTCACTGCCTTCTGGACTCCCTGATCCCAGGATGGGTTGTTTAGCAAATGGAGCCTCCTATTCCTGGGCACCTCTGCGAGGCTTAGGGTCAATCACTAGCCCTCTCTGTGCATCAACTTCCTCATCCATAAAATGAAGTGAAGCTGGTCCCAGAGTGAGGATCTGTGGGTCAGTCAAAAACAGACGGAACTCACAGATGCCTCCACCAAGATAAAGCAGCATAGCTGAGGATGGAGAGGAGGGTGGTGGGTGAAGGAGATGGCTGCTGGGGTGGGGGCCAACAGTAGAAACAGCAGGTCTTACCTCTCTAGGCCTCCATCCTCCATGTCCCGGAAATCTGAATTGGTCCAGGTAGAAAATTTCTCCAGAATATAGGCAGCCAGTCCCACGGGGGAGTCATTGAGGGCACAGCCTGGGGTGGGAAGGAATGAGGATAGGGCTCAGGCCTGGGTGCCAGGGAGCCCCTCCTCAGGAGTGAGGTGTGCTGGCTCCACAGGGCCACGCCACGGGTGGGAAGCCTGGGTTGGAGTCACAGCTCTGCCCCAGCTCTTGGGGTGCACCTGCCCCTCCCTTCCTCAACCCTCAGCCTTGGGATCCTCAATCTGATAAACAGGGTAACACCTCTCCCCACTACATCCTGGGATTTCTACACGATACAAGCGGCTTCCTTCAGACCCGAAGGGCCTACAACTCTGGGTTCTGCAAAGCTCAAAGAAGAAATATATATTGATGTGAATACTGTTTTTTCTAAATGTGTTTTTTGGTCTATATTCTGTGGCTAATGGAAAATGAGAGATAATCTAAAAGTCCAAATGAATAGATCAGTTGAAAATCAATATTGATAGACCCATAAACTAAAATACTGTGTAGTTAATATATAGATGAATCTCACAAACATAATACTGAGCAAAAACCAGACTCAAAAGAGTACATACTCTATGACTTCTTTCATATAAAGTATAAAAACAGACAAAACCAGTCATCTCTCAGAGGTCAGGAGAGTGGCTGCCCTGGGAGGGCAGTGGGTGAGAGAGCGCAAGGGGCTTCTGTGACAAGGGGTCATGTTTTGTTTCCCAGTGTGAGGGCCGGTTATGCGGGAATTCCATTTGTGACAATCCATCAGCCAAAGCGCCAGCATCTGAAGGCTGGGGGGAGGGAGGGGAGTTACAGACGATGCCTTTGGCTTTTTTCCATTTTTTAGTTTTTGACAATGTACATGGATTACTTTTATAACCAGAAAACAGCTTTATGAAGTGCTGTTATCATCTTGGGCTGCCTCACGTGTGTGAACACGGGACTGTCATGAAAACTGCAGAAGCCTTTGAAACGGGTTAAAAAAAAAAAAGATGACTGGGTGTCTTGTCAGTGGCCTTTGGGGAGTCATCTAGCAGATCCTCAGCAGTGATGGGGTTGGGTCAGGGCCGGAATCAGCTACATGCAGCTGTCTGGGCTGGCACGGGGATCTGACAGCCATGCACAAACTTACTTCAGGGGAAAATGCAGTATAAGGGGGATGGAATTTTGCGTTCCTTACGGAGGGGTTTGGTCCTGAGAGCAGTGTTCTGCAGGGTGCCTTCCGGAAAGGACCGGATGGAAAGCCAAGGGCCGTGGGCAGGGCCCCGCTTACCCACGGTGTCCGGCTTGGTGGCCTGGATGTGCAGGTAGCCGCTCTCCCTCGCTACGCTGTACAAAAACTTCTCCTTCCAAGGGAACATCAGCTCCACGTCCCTCTCCGTGAAGCCGAACAGGCGCCGGAAGTGCCGTCCCAGCAGAAGGGCCGGGATGTTGGGGGTCGTCCTCATAATGAAAGCCATGTTCACGTGCAGACCTTTCACGTGGCTGCGGGCAGGGAGGGGAGACCAGGTGAGCACAGGGGGGGGAAGAGGTGGGCAGGAGCAAGCCACAGGGCTGAGGGGCGCAGTGCCAGCCCCCTCATCTCCTGCCCCTCGGGGGTGCTTGGGGGCAGAATATGGAGCTTCTGGAAAGTTCCAATCAGTCTCTCTCCAGTGCTTGGCCCATCAGAAAGGCCCAGTCCTGACCTTCCCTTCTTCCCACTGGCCCTGGTGATGGGACACCAGGCACAGCGCCATCAGCCCTGGGTTACACCGGACAGACGCCACTGATAGGGCCCTCCCGCCGCTCCTGCGCAGATGGCCTGGGTGGCTCCAGCAGGAGAGGCCGAGGCCCAGGCCTAACCCAGGGAATGGCACTGCCACCCTGCACAGGAGCCTCAAAGGCCCGCCTTCAGGAGGCATGAGTGTGCAAACACACTCACATCTGTGTGTGAGCCTCACCTGGGGACCAGCTGCGCAATGTTGGTACAGATCAGGGACCCCCAGTCTCCGCCTTGAATGTAGAATTCCTGGAAGCCCAGGCGCAGGAGCAGCTTATAGAAGATCCTGGCGACTGCCACCGAGTTCAGGCCTGGTTGTGAAGGGGAGAGAATCGGGGGCCGCGGGGGGCTCGTGCACTGAGGCCCTCCTCGCTGCCTCCTCCCGGCAGCCTCAGGCCCCTCCACCTCAGCCCCACCTGCCCCCCTCATCCTCCCCGATGTGCCCAGGGGAGGAGCTCTGGGCCAGGGTGGAGGAGGCCTTACCCTTTTTGGAGGCGGCCTCGGAGAAGCCGTAGCCAGGGATGGAAGGGCAGATGACCTCAAAAACATGTTTGTCGCTCAGGCCGTGGCTCTTGGGGTCAGTCAGGAACGGGATGATCTTATAAAACTCGTAGAAGGAGCCAGGCCAGCCGTGCACCATCAGCAAGGGCTTGGGGGTGCGGCCGGGGGGCAGCCATGGTGGCTTCACGTGAATAAAGTGGATGTCCAGCCCTGGGGGGAGGAGGGCAGTCAGGGGGAGCCCAAGGCGGGGGAGGCCAGTGCCCTGGAGCATGGCCCGGGGGACAGACCGTCCCCTCATCCGGGCTCCCCACCCCCGCGGGGCTATTCCCCTGTATCCTGGCATCAACCTCAGCAATTACAGGCAACACCCTTGGGTGAGCACTCCGGCGGGGGTGGCTACAGGGAACCCTACAAGAGGAACTATTATCCCCTGTCACAGCGGGGAAAGGAACCCTGGAGAAGAGGGGGAACTCGCTGAGGATGACAGAAAAACAGGGCTTGGTTTGAACCCCAGGCCTGCACCCCCCATGCAGAGGACACCTAGTTCTGCTCTGTTGGGGGTCATTCTGATTCTGAGACAAACCCTAGTAAACCAACGTCGACGCCCCAAGTTACCCTTGGATGCCCTCTGGTGTATTTCCTACTAGATCTAGGCACAGAGGGAGTGCTTAATAAATCCCCTGACTGGATAGCTGATTGACAGATGGGCTGATTGATACACGCATTGGGGTGGGAGGGAGGCAGATCCAAAGACACAGTGGGTGTAAAATCAGACAGGGGAAAGAACGCTGGACTTGGAATCCTTTGGGTTCTCAACGCACATGTCTTCTGTCATCTCTCTGAGCCTTTACTTCAGTCTCTGTAAAATGGGGATGACAATTCTTGACTCACAAAGTTGTTGAAAAGGTGAAATATGGCACAGATATTAAAGGGCTTGTGAGTTAAACTGACACTTAATGGAGGTTTGGTGACTCTGACTTGGACCCGGGAAACTTCTGGAGGTGGGCTATGAGGGGCAGCCCTCTAGAACCCTCTGTCCTCTGCATCCCTACAGAGTCTTTCTGCATTTCCAGTAGCCTCCTGCATGCTGCAATCTGCCCAGAGGCAGGAAAGAATTCGCTCCAGCTACGTGGACAGGTGGGTGAGCCTGCTGCATGGCAGCGGAAGGCACAGAGACCTGTCAGAACAACTGTCCAACCCTGGCATGAGGTGCTGATGGTCTCTCTATCTGAAGACTTTTGTTTTTAAACATCAGCAATACTTGTTAAATCTTCCAGTTATCCCTTATTACTTCCTTCAGAGACATTTCTAAGAGTAGAAATGCTGGAATAAAGGTTTCAATGTAAAAAAATGAAATTGTCTAGAAGAAAAGAGAGACTGCCTTTATAGAATCTAAAGGTAAAATTCATAAAAATAAATTTGAGCACATAAAGATTTAAATGTCTTTACATAGAAATACTATAACGTTTAAAGAAGAATTAATATCAATTCTTCATAAATGCTTCCAAAAATAGAAGGGAAGGGAACTCTTCTCAACTCATTATATGAAGCCAATATTACCCTGATATGAAACCAGACAAAGACATCACAGGAAAACAAAACTGCAGCCCAGTATTGTGGTAGTTTGGAAATAAATGTACTCCAGAAATCATATTCTTAAGCTAATCCATTTTTGTGGATGTGAACCTATTATCAGTAGGACCCTCTGATGAGGTTAATTCAGTTAAGGCGTGGCCCAGGGTGGGTGTTAGCCCTCTTACTGGAGCACATGGGAGGCATACAGGGAGAGGCTAGCAGATGCTGCCATGTGCCTTGCCATATGATAGAGGAATCCAGGATCACAGGCAGCTAGTCTTCAGGACGAAAGCATCATTTGATGCTTTGACAAACTGTAAGTTTGTAAGCTAATAAAATTCCCATTGTTAAAAGTCAAACCATTTTTTTTGGTATCTGCTTTCAGCTGCAAAGCAAACTAAAACACTCATGAATATAGATGCAAAATCTGCAAACCAAATCCAGCAACAGGTAAAAAAAAATTATTCTCCATGACCAAATGTGATTTATTCCAGGAGTGCAAGGTTGGTTTGACAACCGAGAATCAATTAATGTAATACACTACATCAATAGAATAAAGAACAAAAGCCACGTGATCTTCTTAACAGATGCAGAAAAGCATTTGAAAAAGTTTGACTCTTTTTCATGATAAAAGCCCTCGAAAAACTAAGACTAGAAGGGAACTTTCTTAACCTGATGTGCCAGTTTGAAGCTATTATGTACTCCAGAAAACGCATGTTTTAATACTGATCCTATCCTGTGGGGGCAGTCATTTCTTTTAATCCTGATTTAGTTTTGTAGGGCAGAAACATTTGATTAGATTTTCTCCACGAAGACGTGACACACCCACTTGTGGGAATGACCTTTTGATTAGATGGAGATGTGACTCCACCCATGCTAGTTTACTCCAATAAACTTGATTAGTTTACTGGAATCCTTTAAAAGAGGAAACATTTTGGAGAGAGCCAGAGCCGACAGAAACAGAGAGAGCTGACACGGATGCCAACACTTGGACAACAGAGACTCGGATGCTTGGAGATGCTTGGAGCCCAGCAGAAATTGCCATGAGATTTTAAGCAAGTCAGAACCTGGAGAGAGCCAAGGGAGGCCAAGAGATGAAAGCCAGCCCTGGAGAAGCAAAGTGAGAAACCCCCACAGGAACAGATGCTGAAGGCAATGGAGCCCAGGAGCAAGGGACCAGCAGATGCCAGCCACATGGCTTCCCAGCTGACAGAGGTATTCCATCAGCCTTTCTTGAATTAAGGTATCTTCCTTAGATGCCTTGGTTTGGACATTTACATATGCTTAGAACTGTAAATTTATAACTTATTAAATTCCCTTTTTAAAAGCCATTCCATTTCTGGTACATTGCATTCCAGCTGCTTAACAAACTAAAACCCCTGATAAAGAGTATTTAAGAAAAACCCACAGCTGACATATATCATGGTGAAAGACAGAATTCTTACCATAAAAGGAAGAACAAGGCAAGGATGATACTCTCACCACTTCTACTCAACATTATACTAGAGTTTCTAATAAGGCCAATTAGGGAAGAAAATGAACCAAAGGCATCTAGATTGAAAAGGAAGAAATAAAACAATCTGTAGTCATGGATGATATGATCTTTGCATTGGTTTGTTAAAGCTGCTAGAATGCAGTATATCAGAAATGAGTTGGCAGTTTTTGGGGGGAGGGGGGAACAGGGTGCATGGTCTGGGAATGGAACTGCATGAAAGGTGAGCATTATACCACTGAACTACCTGTGCACCCATGAATTGGCTTTTATAAAGGGAATTTAATAAGTTGCAAGTTTACAGTCCTAAGGCCATAAAAATGTCTAAACTAAGGCACCCAGAGAGAGATACCATGACTCAAGAAGGCTTATGGATCTGGAACACCTCTGTTAGCTGGGTAGGCAGATGGCTGGCATCTGCTGGGCAGCTTCCCTTGGGGTATTTGCTTTCTGCATCTCCATATGTCTGAGTCTCATGCTGGATATGAAGCAGTGTACTCCAAGTGTCTACATCTGAGGTTTCTCCAAAATGTTTCCCCTTTTAAAGTACTCCAGTAAACGAATCAAGACCTACCTGGGATGGGCAGAGTCACATCTCAATTTAACTAAAAGCCACACAATTGCATGTGCTGTATCTCCATGGAAACAATCCAATCAAGTTTTCACCCCACAATATTGAATTAGGATTAAAAGAAACATGGCCTCCCCCCACAAGATTGGATCAGGAAAAAGGGCATGGCATTTCTGGGGTACATAAATGCTTCAAACTGGCACAAACTTGTAAATAGAAAATCCTAAGGAACCCACTAAAAATTAATTAGAACTAATGAGCACAGCAAAGTTGCAGGATATAAGATCAATATAAAATAATCAATTGTATTTCTAAATACTTGCAATGAACAATCTGCAAATGAAGTTAAGAAAATTTCATTTACAATAGCATCAAAAAGAATAAAAATTTAGAACAATCAATTTAACAAATGAAGTTCAAAACATATACTCTGAAAACTACAAAACATTGTTGAAAAAAACTTAAAGATGACTAAAATAAATGGAAAGACATTTGTTATGGTTTGGAACTATGTACCCCAGTGTTCTAGTTTGCTAGCTGCTGGAATGCAATATACCGGAAATGGAATGGCTTTTAAAAAGAGGATTTAATGAATTGCTAGTTTACAGTTCTAAGGCCAAGAAAATGTCCTAATTAAAACAAGTCTATAGAAATGTCCAATCAAAGGCATCCAGGGAAAGATACCTTGGTTCAAGAAGGTTGATGAAGTTCAGGGTTTCTCACTCATCCAAGAAAGCACATGGTGAACACAGTCATGGTTTTTCCCTTGGCTGGAAGGGCACATGGTGAGCACAGTGTCATCTGCTAGCTTTCTCTCCTGGCTTCCAATTTCATGAAGCTCCCCAGGAGACGTTTTCCTTCTTCATTGCCAAAGCTCTGGCTGATGGACTCTCTGCTTTGTGGTGCTGCAGCATTCTCTGCTGTCTCCAAATCTCCTTCATTCTCCAAAATGCTTCCTCTTTTATAGGACTTCAGAAACTTATCAAGACCCACCCAAATGGGTGGAGACATGTCGTCACCTAATCCAGCTTAACAACCACTCTTGACTAAATCACATCATCCAGAGAGATGATCTGATTACACTTTCAAACACACAGTATTGAATAGGGATTATTCTGCCATTACAAAATGGGATTAGGATTAAAACATGGTTTTTCTAGGGTCCATACATCCTTTCAAACCAGCACACCCAGAAAACATATTCTTAAACTTAATTGATTCCTGTGGGTATGAAGTTTTGAAAAGAGGACATTTTGATGAGGTTACTTCAATTCAGGCATGGCCAAGGGTCAGTCTCAATCGAATTGCCGAAGGCTTATAGGGAAGGTCACAGGGAAAGAGAGTGCCTGAGGGAGTTGCCAGAAGCTCAAAGTCAACAGAACTAGAAGAGAAGAGAGATGGCAGGGAAGGCCACCATGTGCACTGTAATGTGACAAAAAGCCAAGGACCAAGGATCACTGGCAGTCAGCCTCAGAATACCACAGTCTTCTGGGAGAAAGCATCACCTTCATGACACTAGATTTTGGACTCCTAGCCTCAACTCCGCAAGTCAATAAATTCCAATTGTTTAAGCCAATCTACTGCATGGCATTTGCTTTAGAAGCCAGGAAATTAAAACAACATCCCACGCTCATGGATTGGAAGATAAGATTGTTAAAATGGCAGTACTCTTGAAATTATCTACAGAGTCAACACATCCCTATCAAAATCCCAGCTGCGTTTCATGCAAAATTTACACGCTGTTACTAAAATTTATGTTGCATGGCAAGGGACCCAGATTAGCTAAAACAATCTTGAAAAACAAGAACAAATTTGGAGGACTCAAACTTCCTGATTTCAACACTTAGTACGAAGCTACAGTAATCAAGATAAGTAGACTGGCACAAGGGCAGACATAGAGATCACTGTAATAAATTGAAAGTCCAGAAATAAGCCCTCACATTATGCTCCATTGATTTTGACAAGGCTGCCAAGACAATTCAGCAGGGAAAAACAGTCTTTTCAACAAATGGTGCTGGAACTGGACAGCCACATGGAAGAGAATGAAGTTGAATTCCTACCTCATACTGTACACAAAAATTAACTCAAAGCAGATCAGAGACCTAAATGTAAGAGTTACAATTACAAACTTTAATAAGAAAACAGGCATAAGTCTTCATGGCATTAGATTAGGCAATGGTTTTCTAGATATGGTACCAAAAGCACAAGCAATCAAAGAAAATATACATAAATTGGACTTCACCAAAATTAAAAAAAACTTTTGTGTTGCAAAGGACACCATCAAGAAAATGAGAAGACAACCCACAGAATGGAGAAAGTTTTTGAAAATCACATACATGATAAGGGTCGTGTATCTAAATATATAAAGAGCTTTTACAGCTCAATAATAAAAAGACAAATAATCCCATTTAAAGGGGGCAAAGGATCCAAACAGACATTCTTTCTAGGAAGATAAACAAATGACTAATAAGCACATGAAAAGATGCTCAACATCATTACTCATCAGGGAATTGCACACCAAAAGCACACAGCCTCTCATACCCACTAGAACAGCTATAAGAGAAACGACAGAAAATTAAAACTTGTTGGCTAGGATGTGGAGAAATTGGAACCCCCATGTACCATTAGTCGAAATGTAAAATGGCGCAGTCACTTTGGAAAAGAATTTGGTGGTTCCTCAAATGGTTAAACATAGAGTTAGTATGTGGCCCAGCAATCCCACTCCTATGTATATACTCAAAAGAAATGAAAGCATACGTCCACACAAAACTTTTACATGAATATTGACAACAGCATTATTCAAAATAGGCAAAAAGTGGAAACAACTCAAATATCCATCAACTGATGGATGAATAAACAAAACATGGCATAGATATAGGGGAATATTATTCAGTCATAAAAAGAAAGGAAGTTCTGAGACAAGTGACAATATGGATGAGCCTTGAAGACATTATGCTAAATGAAAGAAGCCCATCACAAAAGTCCACATATTTATGATTCCATTTATATAAAATGTCTGGAATAGACGCATTTATACATAGAAAGTAAATTAATGGTTGCCTAGGGCTAAGAAGTTTGGGAAGAAATGAGAATGACTGCAAATGGGCTATAGGATTTCTTTCAGGGGTGATGGACATGTTCTCAAATTCATTGTAGTAATGGTTGCATAACGAGAATATGTTGAAAATCAATAAATTGTACACTTTAAATGGATAGAGTCATGTATGTCACCAGAAGGAAAGTTGGAGATTAAAACATGGGAATTTATATCACAGTGAATCTTGTGGTGGACTATGTGATTAACTGTATAAACAAAAAAAATAGTTTAAAACTTCTTTCATGAACGAGAACAAATGTACTACACTATTACAAGGTGCTAATAATAGAAGGACATATGGTGAAAATGTACCTATTGCAAACTATGGACTAGAGTTAACAGTAGTATTTGTTTATTTTTTTTTTTTGCATGGGCAGGCACTGGGAATTGAGCCCAGGTCTCCGGCATGACAGGCGACAACTCTGCCTGCTGAGCCACTGTGGCCCACCCAACAGTAGTATTTTAATATTATTTCATCACCACTAACAAATGTACCATACCAATACTATAGGTCAACAAGGGGTATAGGAGGATTTTGGGGGACAAGGGGTAGAGGAGGAAGATTTGGCTTTTATTTTTTATTCTTATTTATCTTCTGGGGTAATGAAAATGCTCTAAAATTGATCTCAGGGATGCACAACCCTGTGATGACACTGTGAGCCCCTGACTGCATACCTGGATGGTCTCTAGGGTGCATGCACATGTATCAATAAAACTGCAGAAAAACAATAATAACAACAACAAAAAGCTGAGTACTGGGCATTTGGAGCCACTGTCCTAGCCAAGGGCAGATGAAAGATTCAAGTCTCTCCCTAGTTCCTATGAGCCCGAGTCTCTGTAGTGAACAGCTCATTCCAGGCAAGTGGCTCCTTGGCGCTCAGGGCAAACGCCAGCACTGCTGGGTTGTGGCAGGCCACGTGACCTTGCTAATGTTTCTGTTCCCTCGTGCTGGTGATTCATTATGCAAACAACACACGTCCACAGTAGACAACTTGGAAAACACAGATAAACCAACAGAAAAAGAAACCATATGTAGCCCTGCTGTCTGAGGAGAACATTGGGCTGTGTCTAAACTTTTTTTTTTTAATAAGCTTTTAAAGTAGTTTTAGAGTTTCAGGAAAAATGAGAAGATAGTACAGAGAATTTACATACACCCATATCCAGCTTCTCCTATTCTTAACATCTTACATTAGTGTGGTACATTTGTAACTATTATTGAACCCATGTTGATACATTACCATTAACTAAAGTTCATAGTTTATTTAGATTTCCTTAGTTTTCACCTAATGTTCTTTTTCTGCTCTGGGATCTCACATTACATTTAGTTGTCTTGTCTCTTTAGGCAACCCTCAGCTGTAGCTGTTCAGACATTTTAAAAAACTACTTAGAGACCATAACCTTCTTTTAATAAAAATAGAACCCTACCTACTTTCTATTTTGGAATGGCCTCTGGGTATTCTTCTATGTTGCTAAATTTTCCCCTATTCTAAAGTTTATTTTAGCAGGTAATCTTGTGTCCCTTGGAATGCACTACAGGAGGTGAGATTATTTTTTATTAACTTGGACCAAATTAGAAAAAAATATACACATACATATGTGCTTGAGTGTTCACGGATTATCCCTGGAAGTGCAAGAAAAGCAAAGCTGTCCTTGGGGAGGGGAGCTGGGGCCAAAGCGAGACTTCCTTTTTACTGCTTATCCTTCTGTACATTTTGAATTTTATACCTTGTATATGCCTTTCATATTCAAAAATTAAGAAAAATATTTAAAAACCCATTCTTCATAATTTACCCTCTCAGCCCCTTCTTTCTCTTTGAGGAAGGAAATGCTCTCTCCCCAGGTTTCCTACATTTCTGTGGACTACAGGACACTCTATGCTGAGGTTGCTGGGTCAGAAGTTAGGAAAAGATCTGGGCTTGGGAAGGCAGCACCGGGCCTGGTGAGTGAGGGCGTGGGGTAGAGGGGTACAGGGGCTTTATGGTCAAATGCCCTGAGCCATGAGAGTGTGGGGGGGGGATGCTGAAGGAGAGGGACCAGCTGGAGGACTGGACACCTGGATCCCGTCCACCTCCCTGTCAGCCAGGCAAATCCCTCCTCCTTTCTGGCCATGCTGGGGCTGGACTTACGGTGGCCTCTGAAACTCCTTCAGGATCAAGAGTCACTGAGAGCTAGAGACTGAAGTGTAGCGGGAGGCCCAGGGCATCAGTTAGATCCAGAAGCTCATCCCAGAACAAGCAGGAAAGTGGCAAGAAGAGGGAGGCTGAGTGTTGAGGCCAGCAGGGAGAAGGAGGACAGGACACCAATCAGCTAGGAGCACGGGAGGCAGAAGCAGGGAAGGAGAGGATCCTAAGAGAGATCAAAACACGGAGGAGGGAGGCGGCAGTAAATGAAGGGTGAGGAGGGAGGCCTTGGGCCAGTCCCAGGATGGGGAGCCTGAGAAGAGGCGTGATGAAGGATGGCTGTGAATCTGGGCCCAGTGGCAGGACATACACTGCAAGGGTCAGAGGCAAGACAAGCCCCGCCTGGGGATGTGCCCCAGACTTGCCCACGGACTAAGACTGAGAATGCTGCTGTCCACAATGACCTCGATGCCACAGATTGCCCCCTTCGGAAAACTGCCAAAACACCTGACATCCCATAATGTCCTGAGGAGCCCCTGAGATGTCCAGTGGGGTGAGACTTTGGCCCAGGCTTGTAGCCTCTAGGAGATAAACGGCCCTTTATCTCCCCCTGCCTCTACATGCTCTTCCCTTCTCCTAGACCACCCTTCCTATACACTTAGCAAACTCCTATTCATCCTCTAAGTCTCAGCTTAGATATCACCTCCTCCAGGAAGCCTTCCTTCACACTCCCAGATGGGGTGTGCATGGCTCACGGTACACCTGGAGCTGCCTCCCTCACTGCATTCCTCTCCATATGCTCTAACTGCCCTTGAAAAACCTGTGAACCATGAAGTTAGGGACGCTATGTGCCCCCAGCCCCAGCAGAAAGCCTGAGTATAGGACGTGCCCTCTGAACATCTGCTGGATGAATGTTGAAGAGCTGGGGCAGCAGTGATCCACGACCTACTCAAGGAAGCCAGCCAAGCCAGCAGCAGGGATCCAAGCGGCAGCTTCTGGAAGTTATATATGGGGACCAGAAGTGGCTTAGATCATTAGGCTCATGACGGAAGACTGCTAAATCCTCTAAAGGGTGCAATAATACTTATAAGGACTTCCAAAAATTCCAGATTTTTTTTTCTACTCTTGGCTTAGCTGCAGCTTCAGGATACATGCCTCTTATTCAAACAGCTCTCCCTCAGGCCCCACATCCTCGTGTCTGGACGACAGGGGCATTTGCTGACCAGGCTTCCAGCTGTCCTTTCCTATCATCCTCATCAGCCATTAGCCAAGGTTCTCACTGCTCTCGACACAGCATCCTGAGAAGTCTGCCAGCTACACGGTCTCTGTGGAGCTTTTAGTGACCTTGAGGATGATTTTTAAGTGTCAAAGAATTTATTCAGAGATTACTTGGGTTTTAAAAATTGATATTCAATTTATTGAATTACACATTAAAAACTTAGTTCTTTAAGTATTTGGGTTCTCCCTGCAGATCTTATGCCGTAGGTTGGTAAGTTTATCAAATGTTGAAAGTCACTTTAAGAAGTGGTTGAATTTATAAGTTTTGTCAACAACACACCTTTAAACATTATAAACTGCGTTTATAAGTTCAATTTTCTTTTTAAGAACTTGAGTAATCTGACTGATGAATAAATCTTTCACGCACTTCAAATAATTCTTAGAATTCTAATAAATTAAATTTATAATTAATGTTCCAATACTGCATATAAACTCGGTAAGATTTCCAACCTGGGATACAGTTGGGGCATGAGGCCTAGAGCTGCAGACAGACAGGGCAGGTTTTCTTAGGACTTACCTGACAGGCTGAGCATCTATGAATGGCTATGATATCATGGAGTCCAAAATTCAAGAAGGGTGGCCCCGAGGCTGCAGCCAGGTTTAAGTCTTATCTCTATCTTCTCAAAGAAATCTGTCATCCCCACTTAACACAGTTACATCATTGGACTGGCGTCTGCATTTCTTTGGTTTTTAAGTTATTTGCGTGTTTTTCTGTCTAGCTCTAAAGACCATTGGCTTTGTTGGGAATTTGCGTCCTTTTCATTTTCCGGCAGAGTTCCGACTTTTCTGTGTAGGACTATACATTTCAATGACCACGTCACTGGATTCTGGGTCACCCCAGCTGTGCCTAAGTCACATAACACAAGATGGCCTTTCCCACGACAGACCTAACCCTCTGCTGGCGTTTTGGAAACATACCTTCAATCTTGGTCTTGAAGTGACGGTACCTGTTGAGGATCTCCACTTGCTTCTTCCAGTCAAACTCATTTCTCCAGTAGGACACGACTTTCTTCAGATACTTGGAGTTGAACCCGTAGTGGAAGCAGCTGTCCTCCAACGACGGGGTAAAGCGGGTCTTATCAATCCTCTGGTGTAAGTCCTGCAGAGAAGTGCGCCCCGTGGAGGGTGGGGGGATGGGGGGGAGACAAGCAAACCCTGAAGCCACAGACCCTGCACTATAGTAGGTCAAGGCCAAGTTTCAGGGCAGAGGGTGGAAGGCGGGCAGGCAGATCTGTGCTCTCGGCTTGTCAGGTTTATGCCCGGGACACCTCATTGCTTCCCCCAACCCTGGCTATTCCCAAAGCTTGTGTGTTCAGGCTTACTTCTCATCTTGAAGTTTTTAAATGTATGAACAACATTCACTTTTAATTTACCGAGGTTTATATACAGCAGGGGTCGGCAAAAGGATAGTAAATAATTTAGGCTTTACTGGCCAAAACAGCTCACTCTGCTCATGGGGTGCAGCCCTAGACAACACGGAGATGGATGCACGTGGCTGTGTCCCAATAAAACTTTATTTATGGACACTGAAAATGGAATGTCATCTAATTTTCATGGGTCACAAAATACTATTCTTTTGATTTTTTTTTTCCCCAACCATTTAAAAATATAAGAAGCATTCTTAGCAATGTGGGCTATATGAAAACAGGTTGCAGGCAAGGTTTGGGCCATAGTTTGCCAGCCCCTGATATATAGCATTGAGTGACACACTCTCATTTGGGATAAAAATTATAGGCCAGGAGAGCGGGTGCAAATCTATAGGGCATGTGCCAGAGTAAAGGACCGACCCCCACTGGGGGACGTCCTGCTCTGCTCACAGAGTCTCTCCTGTGTCACGCTTCCCAGTGCTTCTTCTAAGGACTTCAGTCATCCCAAACAGTTAAGAAATCTTAGAATCCTACGGGAGCGAGCAACCCTTGGGCTCAGCCTCTGCAGTACAAAGTAAGGCCCCAGCAAATCCTACGAAGGGAGCATCAGCCTCATTTCTCTTGGGGCAGCCCAGCTTCTACTTTTTAATCCTCTCCTCCTCAGAGCACTCACGCCTTTTTATTGGTGCCTTTTATGGCCTTTATCCCTATTAATCACATCCCTTTTCTTCCCTATTGAGCTATGAGCTATTTGAGAGAACGGTTTCTCTCTCCTTCCAAGCTCCTAACAGAGTGAAAGAAATCATGACCAGGGACATTCCAGGCCCCAGCCACCCTCCTGGCCTGCTCAAGCCTTCCAGGCAGCTGCCCTCTCCAATCCCCCACCCCATTATTTTCTTCCCTCCTCTAGTCCTGGGTGGGCTGAGGGCAGCGGCTTTGGAGGTATGCAGACTGAGTTCCAATCCTTGTGTCACCTTGGACAGATTGTTATACATCTCCAAGCCTCAGTCTCTACATCTGTAAAATGGGGACATTTGTCCTCACCTACAGGATTCCCACAGCGACTGGACGTGGTCATCAGTGGCTGGATGCCCAGCAGGTGCTTAACCCACGCTGGCCTCTGCCTTCCTGAAACTACAGGTTTTGTGCCAGCACTGCCTTGGTTTTCACTCAGGTCTCCACCCAGCTCCTGGCAGGACCTGCTTGCTTTTCCCCGTAGGCTCACTGCCAAGGTTTCAGGTGGGGCACAAGTTGCTGAGAACCACCAATGTCTGTGACCTCTGATGCCCTTAAATGTGTCTAGCTGCATCCCTCTCCTGCCGGGGGCTGCTGGGCTCTTGGGGAGGGGAAGGGCCTAGAAGGAATGGGGTGGGGGAGCTGGGAACTCTGCTCTGGAGCAATGGGTGCCTACTCAGGGGGGGGAAAGACTAAAATCACTCCAAAGGGGGGGCGACTCTCCCAGCTCCCAGCCCCTTCCGCCCCAGCCCTGCCCAGGGGAAGATGCCTTACGTTGACCTCCTCGGCCACTATCTCCACCGTGAAAGGGCGGATGCTGTCGTCCTCCCTGGCTGAGGGCTTCGGTCCTGGCCCCCACCACCCGTCTTCCAGCGGCAGGGTCTCCTCCTTGTCCCGGGACATGAACCGGTAGATGGCATAGGCCAGCATGAAGGTCAGGAAGATCTCCAGCCACATGATTCCTGCAAGGGGCGGGGAGACCCATCAGCCTCAAAGCCCCACCCGGCAGGCTCCCCCCCGCCCCAACCCTGCTGCTTCTAGCCCACCCAACCCATGGTTTTATTTATTCTTGAAGTAAAAAAATTAAATAAGCATAGTACAGGAACTATAGAAAAAGCCAACATCACCCCTGACCCTCCTGCACTAGTTTGAACCACTGTGGACCCCAGAAAAGCCAAGTTCTTTACTCCTCGCTCAATATTGCTGGGTGGGAGCTTATTTAAAAAAATATTTTTGAGACACGTCTTCACACACATACAGTCCATACATGGTGTACAATCAATGGCTCACGATATCATCACATAGTTGTGTCCTCATCACCGATGATCATTTTTTTGAACATCTGCATCACTCCAGAAAAAGAAATAAAAAAGAAAAAACTCATACAACCCATTCCCCTTACCCCTCCCTCTCACTGACCACTAGTATTTTCATCTACCCAATTTCTTTTACCCATTGTCACGCCTGTTATTTATTTTATTTTTATCCACATTTTTTTACTCATCTGCCCATCCCCTGGATAAAAGGTGCATCAGACACAAGGTTTTCACAATCACATGGTCACATTGTAAAAGCTATATAGTTATACAACTGTCTTCAAGAATCAAGGCTACTGGAACACAATTCAGCTGTTTCAGGTACTTCCCTACAACCGCCCCAATACCCCATAAACTAAAAAGGGGATATCTATATAATGCACAAGAACAACCTCCAGGAAAACCTCTCAACTCTGTTTGAAATCTCAGTCACTGAAATTTTATTTTGGCTCATTTCTCTCTTGCCCGTTTTTTTGGTCAAGAAGCCTTTCTCAGTCCCATGATGCTGGGTCCCAGCTCATCCCGGGAGTTCTGTCCCACATTGTCAGTGAGATTTACATCCCTGGGAGTCATGTCCCACGTAGTGGGGAGAGCAGTGAGTTCACCTGCCAAGTTAGCTTAGAGAGAGAGGCCACACCTGAGCAACAAAAGAGGTTCTCTGGGGGTGACTTTTAGGCCTAATTTTAAGTAGCCTATCCTTTGCAGGAATAAGTTTCATAGGTGTGAACCCCAAGATCGAGGGCTTGGCCTATTGATTTGGTTGTCCCTACTGCTTGCGAGAGTAGCAGGAATTCTCCAAGTGGGATACTTGAATTTTTCTCCCTTTCTCCCTATTCCCCCAAAGGGACTCTGAAAAATTCTTTTTTATTTTCTGCCCAAATTACTCTGGGATATATTGGAGCATTACACTAACTGGACAAACCAACAAAATCTCACACCCTATTCAAGATTCCATGTACTAATGGTGTCCAGTTAGCCATACAAGTTACATTAGGTAATATGCTACCCAAAATATAAATTTAGCACCAAATAAACATCTCTCTTTGGTCTCTCACAGAAGTTGAAGTTTTAAAATATGAAAGATATGATCCTTTATCCTGTATTCTGATCTATGTTAGTCCTATCCCAATCAGCTGCATTCATATTTCTAGTCAAAGTCTCATCCCTTTGTCAACTTTTTCAACAGTTTCTTTACGGGGTACTGCTGATTTTCATAGCTTCAGAGATCTACCTCTGAGTCTCAGTTGTCACACAAATACCTAAAATTTCTGGGAACGACCAGGTTACATACAAACAGCTCAGTACCTCAGAATTTAGAAATAGGTTACAACTTCTGCATTTATGTGACTGCTGTAAGAGCTTACAATCTAGGACCCTTTACAGTAGGCCCCAACCTGATAACCTATGCTCTCGATTTCCGTTCATCGAGTATTTATATTATAGTTAGTCCATGTGAGTGAGGCATGATAATATTTGTCTTTATCTTTCTGACATTTCATCCAACATACAGTCCTTAAGGTTCATTCCTCTAGTTGCATACCTCACAACTTCATTCCTTCTTGCAGCTGCTCAGTGTACACCACAGTTCCCCCTTCCATTCCTCAGTCCTTGTGCCCTTAGGCCATCTCCATCCATTGTGGGTCAGGAGCACTGCTGCCATAACACCAGTGTGCAAATGTTCATTTCTGGCCCCACACTCAGCTCCTCCAGGTATATACTGAGCCACAGCATATCAGGATCATATGACAACCCCACCCCTAGCCTCCTGTGGAATCACCACACTGCCCTCCAAGGGGCTGCACCTCTCATTTTCCTACCAACAGTGAATAGGTACATCTCTTTCTCTACGTTTTCTCTAGCACTTATTTCTCTCTATTCTTTTTTTTTAAATTATAAAACCAAACAACATACAAACACAAACATTCTTAACATATGAACATTCCATACTTGGCGTGCAATCAATGACTCACAATATCATCCAATAGTTGTATGTTCATTACCATGATCATTTCTTAGAATATTTCTATCACTCCAGAAAAAAAAATGAAAAGAAAAAAGAAAAAAACTCATACATACCATACCCCTGAACTCTTTCTCTCACTGATCACTAGTATTCCCCTCTACCTAATTTATTTTAACATTTGTTCCCCTTATTTTATTTATTTTTAATCCATATTTTTTACTCATCTGTCCAAACCATAGATAAAAGGAGCATCAGAACAAGGTTTCCACAATCACACAGTCACATCATGAAAGCTATATCATTATACAATCATCTTAAAGAAACATGGCTACTGGAACACAGCTCTACAGTTTCAGGTACTTCCTCTTGCCTCTCTAATATACCTTCAACTAAAAAGGGGAAATTTATATAATGCGTAAAAATAACCTCCAGGGTAACCTCTTGACTATGTTTGAAATCTCTCAGTCACTAACACTTTGTCTCATAACTCTCTTCCCCCTTTCAGTCGAGAAGGTTTCCTCAATCCCTTGATGCTGAGGCTCAGCTCATACTAGGATTTCTGTCCCACGTTGCCAGGGAAGTTTATACCCCTGGGAGTCATGTCCCACATAGAGTGGGGGTGGGTGGTGAGTTTGCTTGTTGTGTTGGCTGAGAGACAGGCCACATCTGAGCAACAAAAGAGGTTCTTTGGGGGTAACTCTTAGGCCTAATTTTAGGTAGGTTTAGCCTATCCTTTGTGGGGATAAGTTTCATATGAACTAATCCCAGGATTGAGGGCTGGCCTATTGATTTAGTTGTTCCCACTGCCTGCAAAAATGTCAGGCCTTCTCCCAATGGGGAAGTTGAATTTTCCCCCTTTCTTGCCATTCCCCCAAGGGGACTTTGCAAATACTTTTTTATTCACTGTTCAGATCACTCTGGGATTTATTGGGGTATCACTCTAGACAAACCTACAAAATCTCATACCCTATTCAAGGTTCCAGGTATTTATGGTGTTCAATTAAGCTGTCCATATAAGTTATATTAGGAAATGCACTAGTCAAAATATAAATTTTGTACTAAAATAAACATTTTTTTGCTTTAGTCTCACACATAAGTTAGTTTTAAAATATGAATTACCATGTATTTTCAACACCCTCCAATACTGACATTCCTTTGTTCTTCCTCATGCAAAAAACATGTTTTAATTTGAACATGTAGTCACTATCATTGTACACTCTAGGCATTCTTAGATAATACCATCTCAGTCTTTATCGCATATCTTTCCTCCTGGTTTCATTTGTGCCCCCAGCCCTCCTCCATTATTCTCACATTCAGCTTCATTCAGTGTACTAACATTATTGTGCTACAATTAGGTAGTATTGAGTATCCATTTCTGAATTTTTACAATCAGTCCTGTTTCACAGTCTGTATCTTTTCAGCTCCAATTACCCAGTATCTACCCTGTTTCTATCTCCTGATGGTCTCTGTTCTTAACTGAAACTCTCCAAGTTCATTCATTAATGGTAGTTTATATCAGTGAGACCGTACAGTATTTGCCCTTTTGTTTCTGGCTAATCTCAATCAGGATAATGTCCTCAAGGTCCATCCACGTTGTTACATGCTTCATGACTTTAGTCTGTCTTACAGCTGTGTAATATTCGATCGTATGTTTATACCACAGCTTGTTTAGCCACTCATCTGTTGATGGACACTTGGGCTGTTTTCATCTCTTGGCAATTGTAAATAATGCTGTTCTAAACATTGGTGTGCAAATGTCTGTTTGTGTCCTTGCTCTCATGTCTTCTGAATAGATAACGAGCAATGGTATTGCTGGATCATATGGTAATTTTATACTTAGCTTCCTGAGGAACCGCCAAACTGCCTTCCACAGCGGTTGTACCATTTTACATTCCCACCAACAGTAGATAAGTGTGCTTCTTTCTCCACATCTGAAATGATCATGAGGTTTTTCTGCTTTGATTTGTTGATATGGCATTATTACATTAATTAACTTTCTTATGTTGAACCACCCTCACATACCTGGGATGAATCCTACTTGGTCATGGTGTATAATTCTTTTAATGTACTGCTGGATTCTATTTGCATGAATTTTGTAGAGGATTTTTGCATGTTTTGTATATTCGTTAGAGAGATTGGTCTGTAATTTCCTTTTCTTGTAGTATCTTTGTCTGGCTTTGGTATGAGGGCGATATTGGCTTTAAAGAAAGAGTTACGTAGCCATCCCTCCTCTTCAATTTTTTGACATTTTTGAGCAAGATTGGTACTAATCCTTTCTTGAATATTTGGTAGAATTCACATGTGAAGCCATCTGGTCCTGGACTTTTCTTTTTGGGGAGTTTCTTAAGGACTGATTCCATTTCTTTACTTGTGATTGGTTTGCTGAGGTCGTCTATTCCTTCTTGAGTCAATGTTGGTTGTTCATGCCTTTCTATGAAGTTGTCCATTTCATCTACTTTGTCTAGTTTATTAGCATAAAGTTGTTCATAATGTCTTCTCATTAGCTCCTTTATTTCTGCAGGGTCAGTGGTTATGTCTCCTCTTCCATTTCTGATTTTATTTATTTGCATCCTCTCTCTTCTTCTTTTTGTCAACTTTGCTAAGGGTCCATCGATCTCACTGATTTTCTCATAGAACCAACTTATGGTTTTACTGATTTTCTCTATTGTTTTCATGTTCTCAATTTCATTTATTTCTGCTCTAATCTTCGTTATTTCTTTCCTTTTGCTTGCTTTGGGGTTAGTTTGCTGTTCTTTCTCTAGTTCTTCCAAGTGAACAGTTAATTCCTCAATTTTTGCTCTTTCTTCTTTTATCGATATAGGCATTTAGGGCAATAAATTTCCCTCTTAGCACTGCCTTTGCTGCATCCCATAAATTTTGAAATGTTACATTTTCATTTTCTTTTACCTTGAGATATTTACTGATTTTTCTTGTAATTTCTTCCTTGACCCACTGATTGTTTAAGAGTGTGTTGTTGAGCCTCCATATGTTTGTGAATTTTCTGGCCCTCTGCCTGTTATTGATTTCCAACTTCATTCTTTTATGATCCAAGAAAGTGCTCTGTACAATTTCAATCTCTTTAAATTTATTGAGACTTGCTTTGTGACCCAGCATATGGTCTATCCTTGAGGATGACCCATGAGCACTTGAGAAAAAGGTGTATCCTGTACTGTGGGGTATAATGGTCTATAAATGTCTGTTAATTGTAGTTTGTTTATTGTTATTCAAATTGTTTTTTTTAATTGATCATCTGTCTAGATGTTCTGTCCTGTGCTGGTTTGAAATGATTCGTGTACCCTAGAAAAGCCATGATTTAATCCTAGGCAATCTAGTGGGAGCAACCATTTCTCTTAATCCCTATTCTGTACTATAGGTTGGAAACTTGATTGGGTTATCTCCATGGAGATATGACCCAATCAATGCGGGTATTAAACTTGATTAGATAGAGACATGTCTCCACCCATTTTATGTGGGTCTTGATTAGTTTACTGGAATCCTATAAAAGAGGAAACATTTTGGAGGAAGGAGGAGATTCAGAGAGAGTAGAGCAGAACGACATAGCCACGAGAAGCAGAAAGTCCACCAGCCAGTGACCTTTGGAGATGAAGAAGGAAACTGCCTCCTGGGGAGTTTCATGAAACAGGAAGCCAGGAAAGAAGCTAGCAGATGATGCCGTGTTTGCTACATGCCTTTCCAGATGAGAGAGAAAGGCTGACTGTGTTTGTCATGTGCCTTCTCACTTGAGAGAGAAACTCTGAACTTTATCGGCCTTCTTGAACCAAGGTATCTTTCCCTGGATGCCTTAGATCGAACATTTCTATAGACTTGTTTTAATTGGGACATTTTCTCAGCCTTAGAATTGTAAACTAGCAACCTATTAAATCCCCCTTTTAAAAAGTCATTTCATTTCTGGTATACTGCATTCTGGCAGCTAGGAAACTAGAACATGTCCATGGATGAGAATGGGGAATTGAAGTCTCCAACTATTATGGTAGATGTGTCTATTTCTCTTTTCAGTGTTTGTCTCATGTATTTTGGAGCACTCTGACTCAGTGCATAAATATTTATAATTGCTGTGTCTTCTTGTTGAATTGTTCCTTTTATTAATACATAGTGCCCTTCTTTGTCTCTTAATTGTTTTACATTTGAAGTCTAATTTGTTGGATATTAATATAGCTACTCCTGATCTTTTCTGATTCTTGTTTGCATAAAGTATCTTTTCCCAACCTTTCACTTTCAACCTATGTTTGTCCTTGTGTCTAAAATGCATCTTCTGTAGACAGTATATAGATGGTTCTGTTTTTTAACCCATTCTGCCAGTCTATGTCTTTTGATTGGCAGGGTTAATCCATTAGTGTTATTACTGTAAGGGCAGTACTTTCTTCTACCATTTTGCCTTTTGGGTTCTATATGTCATATCTAATTTTTCTTCTTTTTACCTTTACTGATAGTCTTCATTTCTACACTCTTCTCCACACCTCTCCCTCTTGTCTTTTCCTACCTGCCTCTAGTGCTCCCTTTAGTATTTCTTGCAGAGTTGGTCTTTTGGTCACAAATTCTCTCAGTGATTTTTTGTCTGAAAATGTTTTAATTTCCCCCTCATTTTTGAAGGGCAATTTTGCCGGATATAGAATTCTTGGTTGGCAGTTTTTCTCTTTTAGAATCTTAAATATATCATACCATTGCCTTCTTGTCTCCATGGCTTCCTTTGAGAAATATACACATAGTCTTAACGAGCTTTCCTTTTGCTTTCTCTTGCTGCTTTCAAAATTCTCTTTGCCTTTGACATTTGACAATCTGATTAATATGTTTCTTGAAGTATGTCTATTTGGATGTATTCTGTTCTGGGTACACTGCACTTCTTGGACCTGTAATTTTATGTCTTTCATAAGAGATGGGAAGTTTTCAGTGACTATTTCCTGCATTAGTCTTTCTCTTCCTTTTCCCTTCTCTTCTCCTTCTGGGACACCCACAACATGTATATTCGTGTGCTTCATGTTGTCATCCAATTTCCTGAAACCATGCTCATATTTTTCCATTCTTTTCCTTATATTTTCTTTTGTGTGTCAGATTTCAGATGTCCAATCCTCTAGTTCACTAATTCTTTCTTTTCCTCCTCAAATCTATAGTTGTAGGTTTCCAATGTTGTTTTTTCCTTCATCTATTCTATTGGGTCTTTCATTCCCATAAGTTCTGCGATTTGTTCTTTCAAACTTTCAATTTCTTCTTTTTGTTCATCCAATGTCTTCCTTATATCGTTTCTCAACTCACTGATCTGAGTTTTGATGTGATTTTCTATGTCTGTTCCAACACCCTGAATTAGTTGTTTCGACTCCTGTATCTCATTTGAATTGGTTTGTTTCTTTGACTGGGCCCTGTCTTTGATTTTCCTAGCATGACTCATTATTTTTTGCTGGCATCTAGGCATTTAATTTCCTTAATTAGTTTATTATGGAGGTTGTTTTCACTCCTTTACCTATGGTTTTCTCGCTGGATGGCTTTGTTCTCTATCTGTTCTCTGATATCCAGTTCAACTTATTCTAGACCTCTAGCATAGGTTCAGTTTAACTGATCAGAATTTTTCAGTTCCTGTTTTTCTGTTTCTTGCCCTGCCCATATAAAGCCCTCACCCCCCTTTCTGAGAAGGTTCTCCTCAGATATTATAGATCCCAGTCAGATTTTCCCAGACTAGACAGGCTCATGTCTCTGGAGGAAAGGATCACCAGCATCAGTTTTTCCTTAAGGTGAAAACCAGCAGGTTGACAGACTTTCCTATGAAGACTTTAGACTCTGTACTTTTCCTGTCCTGCAAAGGATGTGACACTTATCTGCCTGTTGGTCCCACCAGCATAAAGTGATGTGGTACCTTCAACTTCAGCAGCCTCTTCCTGCCTGGGGCATGGTTGAGACAGAGGGGAGGTAATAGGATCGCTTTGATTCCTTCAGTTTTCCAGTCCTTGGGACCTGAATTCCTTGAAGGAGGGATTCCACTTGAGCTAGTCCCTATCTTTTTTTCTTGGGGAAGATACATGCTTTAGAGATTTAACTCCTTTTAATTGACTAATTACTTTGCCTCTCAGACAAGCTTATTTTGACTCTTGCCTGGGGCAATGCTGGAGCTGAGAGTGCTTCCAGTTCTATCTAATGAACTGTTGAGGTAATAATTAAAAAAACAGGCAAAAGCAAAAAAACCCTTTTCAGAGCCAGACCCCTGCTCCTTGGGTTTGTCAATCAAGAGCTTAAGTTGGTACCTGGCTCTATGTATCCACAGGCTCTGTATGCCCTCTTTCCTTGGGGTGCAGCCCTTTTCAAGTATTTTGTGCTGTTCAATTAAAAAAGACTCTGGTTTTGTTCTGCTTTTTTTTTTCTTCTTCTTTTTCTGTCAACCCTACCCCCCCTCTGCCAGGCAAAACTCCTAGTTCCTTTAGTGCTTATTCCAGATTTACCTGTGCTGGGGGCCTGTTTTCAGTAGTCAGAATTTGTTACTTAATTCTGCTATTGGAGCTTGGTTGAGCGAAACCCTTGTTGCTAGCAAAGTCTGTTTCTTTACCCCTTGGGGAGCCAGCCTGCCATGCCTGTGGGGGAGCGGCACCAGCCTCTGCGGCTTGGGGACTTACAATTCTGTGTGGGGTCTCAGCTGTTCCACCTGGTCCAGACTGGTGTAAGCTGCGTGTCTGGTCACTGATGTGGCACCAGCAGTTGTTCTGTATTGTTGTTGGCTACTTACCAGCTGCTCTGGAGGACGAACTAAATTCCCCATCTCACTATGCCACCATCTTGCCCTGCCTCCTTGGGTGGGATCTTTTCAATTAAGTTGTTTCCGTGGATATATGACCCACCCATTCACGGTAGAGTTGATTACTAGAGTCCTTTAAGATGGAATCATTTTGGAAAAAGCTTCAGAGCCCACAGAGCTGACAGAGCCCACACAATCAGAGACCTTTGGAGATGCAGAAGGAAAATGCCTGTGAAGAAGCTTTATGAAATGAGGAGAGAAAGCCAGCAGATGTAGCCAAGTGTCTTTCCAGCTGACAGAAATGTTCTGGATGGCATCAGCCTTTCCTGAATGAAAGTAACATCTTGTTGGAGCCTTAATTTGGACTTTTTATAGCCTTAGAATTGTAAACTTGCAACTTAATAAATCCCCCCTCTTTTGGCTTTTATAAAGGGGGAATTTAATAAATTGCAAGTTAATTATTTTTAGGCTGTGGAAATGTCCCAATTAAAGCAAGTCTATAGAAATGCCCAAACTAAGGCATATAAGGAAAGATACCTTGACTTAAGAAGGCTGCTGTGCTGGTTTGAAAGAATGTATGTACCCTTGAAAAGCCATGTTTTATTATTTTTATTTTTTTACATGGGCAGGCACTGGGAAACGAACCCGAGTCCTCGGGCTTGGCAGGCAAGCGTTCTTACCTGCTAAGCCACTGCGGCCCTGAAAAGCCATGTTTTAATCAAAATCCATCACATAAAGGCAGAATAATCCCTATACAATACTATATGTTTGAATCTGTAATTAGTTCATCTCCCTAATGATGTAACCCAATCAAGAGTGATTGTTAATTGTTAAACTGGATTAGGTGATGACATGTCTCCACCCATTTGAGTGGGTCTTGATTGGTTTACTGGAGTCCTATAAAAGAGGAAACATTTTGGAAATGAGAGATTCAGAGAGAGCAGAGAATGCTGCAGTACCATGAAGCAGAGAGTCCATCAGCCAGTGTTTTGGAGATGAAGGAAAATGCCTCCCGGGAAGCGTCATGAAACAGGAAGCCAGGAAAGAAAGCTAACAGATGACGCTGTGCTCACCATGAGCTTTTCCAGATGAGAGAGAAACCATGACTGTGTTTGTCATGTGCCTCCTCGGATGAGAGAGAGACCCTGAACTTCATTGTCCTTCTTGAACCAAAGTATCTTTCCCTGGATACCTTTGATTGGACATTTCTATAGACTTGTTTTTTTTTTTTTTTTTTTTTTTTTTAAAGGAAAGACAGAGAGAAGGAAGGAAGGATAGAAGGAAGGAAGGAAGGAAGAAAGGGAAACATCTTTAAACATTTTCTTGTTTTATTGTATTCTGTTTCTCCGTATTTGTTACATGGGCTGGGGCCGGGAATCGAACCGAGGTCCTCCGGCATAGCAGGCAAGCACTTTGCCCGCTGAGCCACCGCGGCCCACCCTAGACTTGTTTTAATTAGGACATTTTCTCAGCCTTGGAACTGCAAACTAGCAACTTATTAAATTCCCCTTTTTAAAAGCCGTTCTGTTTCTGGTATATAGCATTTTGGCAGCTAGCAAACTAGAACAGCTGCTAAAGTTCAAGGTTGTTCTCTCATCTGGAAAGGCACATGGCAAAATGGTCAGGGTTTCCCTCTCATCTGGAAAGGTATGTGGCAAATACAGCATCATCTGCTAGCTTTCTCTCTTGGTTTCTTTTCGTGAAGCTCCCCGGGAGGCATTTTCCTTCTTCATTTCCAAAGGTCACTGGCTGGTGAACTCTTTGCTTCTCGTAGCTATGCCATTCTCTGTTCTCTCAGAATCTCATGGCTTTTTCTCTTTTAGTTTTCTAGCTTTTTCCAAAGTGCTTCTTCTTTGAAAGGATTCTAGTAAAACCAACCAAGACCCACCTAGAATGGGTTGGAGACACATCTCCACCTAATCCAGTTTAACAACCACCCTTTTTTTTTTTTTGCATGAGCAGGCACCAGGAATCAAACCTGGGTCTCCGGCATGGCAGGCGAGAACTCTGCCCCTGCATCACCATTGCCCGCCCAACAACCACTTTTGATTGAATCCCATCTCCAGGGAGATGATCTAATTAAAGTTTCAAACATATAGTGCTGAATAGGGATTATGGCTGCCTTTACAAAAATATGGCTTTCCTAGGGTACATACATCCTTTCAAACCAGCACATTCCACCCTCTGGACCTAAAAAAGACATGTTTGTCCCATACATAAAACACATTAATTCCATCACAATATCAGAAATCCTTAAACCATTTCAGTAGCAATACAAATGAAATATAAAGTTAGAAACAGTACAAATTTCTATCAAAGTTAGTTACAGGCATGGTCTGTTCTAAGTCAAAATTTTCCTCTGGTTCTGGACCTGTGAAACTCAGAACAAGTTATCTGCAGCCAACATACAAAGGAGAAACAGTCATGGGATACGTATACCCATATCCATAGAGGAGGAAGGAGCGCAGGGGTGACAGGACCCATGCAGTTTCAAAAACCCAAAAGGCAAAATCCATTAGACTTCAAAGTCTGAGTCATTTATCTTCAAGGCTTTAGAAAGCGGCAGTCCCTCCCCTTCCAAGGGCCTATGCAGAGGCCTGCCTCTCTCTAAACGCAATCTTGGGGGACATTGGGGAGATACTGTTTTCTCGGCTCCACCCTCTCCAAGCATCAGGGTTGCACCCAGGCTCTCTGCCATCTCTGGGGCATATGCTCAACCCACCATGTGGTGGCAGCCAGGCTCTCCCCAAACCCAAATGCTTCACCCTCTCCAAGGCCTGAGGCGGCATGACTGTTCCACTGAAACAAGGTGGAAGGCCCATCCTCTGCCTTCGGGGCAAACTCATCCTCTCCCTGTGCTTGGGTAGGTCCGTTCTCCTGGCCCAAGGCTTCTTGACTTCAGACCCCACCATGGGGTCTCTGGAGTTACTTTTCTTCCAATGTGTCCCTTCTCTGTCCCTCTCAGTCCCAACTGGCAGTGGTTCTCTTTATACAGATTCTGCAACACTCTCGTTGGCTTTCTATACAGTAGCCTCAGATCATGCCCATCAGACATAAGGTGTTTCCACAAATCCTTCCTGGATAACTCCATGTCCAATCTTGGCTTTCTGTGAAGTGGCTGGCTGGTTCCACATTTGGCCAAATCCTCACGTGGGGCACTATTCTCTGTGGTCTCCCCTCCTGGAAGCCCAGAATTTTCCAGAACATCAATTTCTGGTTTCTTTGTATCCAAGAGTTCAGTTCCTAGTTTACTTCTTTCCTGTCACATTTCACTATAAGCTGTGAGGAGAAACCAGGCTGCACTTTCCACGTTTAATTTGGAAATCTCTTCTGCTAAATATCCAAGTTCATGGCTTTAAAAATCTGTCTTCCAGCCAAAGCCACTAGTCAATTTTTCCTGATAACCTGCCATTTTAAAAAAGGATCACCTTCCTTCCAGTCTGCAAAAACACATGCTTCATTTCTGTTTAGAGCCTCATCAGAGGTATCTTTAGAGTCCACAATAAATTCCCTTTAAAAAAGCCATTCTGTTTCTGGCATATTGCATTCCAGCAGCTTTAACAAACCAAATGCCTCTTAAGCTAGGAAGTTCATGATTCAAATTGGAAAACTTCTGCCCAGCCATGGGTGTGGCTTTTCTGAGTGCATTTCTGAGGCCTCACGCTCAGTGAGGGGCTTTTTGCTCGCCCACCTGCTCTTGACTTCCTGTCTTCTGGGAGGGGGGGGTGACTTCTCTGAGTGGTAGGCTCAGGAGAAGGCTCGGAGCCTCCCTGGCCCAGCACCTTGCTCTGTCACTCCCTCTGAGAAGGGCCCGTACCAGGATATATGAGGGGTGAGGGAACAGATCTTAGGGCTGGGCACTGGAGTTCACCTCAGGGGCAAGGGTTAGGAAACCCATCACAGCAGTATTTCGATCCCTGTGTATCTTTTTTCTGAGAAGGGGAAGAAAGAGGAGCTTAGTCCCCTCACACCCAATACCAGGAAGCTACTAGCTTAGCATTGTTATCTAGCTCCTCATATTCCAAATTCTCAGGGAAGTAAGCCACAGAATATCTATGGTCAAAGAAACTTGCATTTTTTTTTAAACCTCTGCAATTATGGCTTAATTAGTATTATCCAGGACTCAGGCATTCAGAATTCTTCCTGAAATTATACATAAGCAATGCAAATGGAAAGAATACAAAAGCCAATATAATATAACGAAACAGTACACTATCACAAAACTTTTATATTACAAGAATGCTATTTTGACACACAGGCACCTTAGGAGAATGATAATCTCAAAACCCATAATGTTGTCAAATTGTTCCCTAAGAAGCCAAGCATGTAAAAAAAATGGCCATAATTGATGAGTTTGAGTTTTGTTAAGAAAAATCAAATTCAAATACATTGGATAACTAGCCCTGAGATGCAAAGTTCAAGTGTCTTTTTACCTTGGGTCTAATTTCATTCATAAAGGGGCAAACCAAAATGCATGAAGACATACCCTACACTAAATGTGACCCCATCCTTTCAGAAGCTGGCACAATCAATTAAAAATATTTAATTATATGGAGCATCTCAAGTTCCTAAGCAGTCCATATTTAGATAAACTGGAAAGACATTTACGGCCAGCACTTTCATAGATCTCTTGGTGGGTCTAACGTCAACAAAGTTTAACATGGCACTCTTGTACTCTAAGCTTGGGGTTTTGGAGATACATTTTTAACATGGGAACTGCAAAAATAACTGTCATTATGTGGTAACAGGAGTTAAAGACTGCAGAGTCCTTAAAAAAAAAAAGGACTGTACCGTCCTCATGCAAAGATTAGCATGTATCTTTCTCTCTATTAGTCCTTCAATGACAGACTTACAGAACGTTTGACTCTAACAATCCCACCCAGTGAACAGACTGGTTACTCTTCACTTTATAAAGTGGTAACCGGGCTATGCAAAGTTTGATATCAACTGATCTAGATTTCTGAGTATCAGTTATGGATGAAAACTGTCACAATTCAATTTTATCACCCCCACCATGAGTGTGCAGATCAAAATTTTTTATCAGCAAACTACAGAAAAAGATGAACAGTCAGAATATCATGCAAAATGACAAAAGTGAAAGACCAGCTTCTATTCAAGAAGAATAATTTCAGTCTGTGAAAAGAACAGCAATACTAATAAAAAAATTATATTTATTCAGAAGCATTCAGAATGTTAACAAAACAGCTGCAACTTTTTTTTTTTTTTTTTGCAATTACAGAGTAGTATTTGCTTAACAACAACTGGAGAAGTTGCATGAGAGACAGCTGAAGATGAAAAAACTACTATCCCTATCTATAATTAATTTGTGCTGTGCAGCAACAAGAACCTACTCCAGATTTCCATGCCAATTTACAACCCCCATACTGCACCACGCAGGCGTAATGGCCCCTGAAAAGATCACTAGACCAGGGCTCTCTAATGACACATCTGGTAGTACGTTACCCATACAGAAAGACGACGCTGTGCAGTTTAAAAACAAATCTCACACAGCCTTACATTTTAAATTTCTCTTTAGAAGGAGAGAATTATGCAAAGGTGGCTTAACTTTTTTATAGACAAGAGAAAAAAACTCTGCTAGAACCAACTTATTCACCGTCATCACCTTCATCTTCGCCTTTTTTGCTTTCCTCATCATCTTCATCTTCCTCCTCCGCCTTTTTCTGGCTTTTCTCAGCTTTGAGAACTACCATTCTTGCCGCATGAGGCTTTCCTTTAGCTCGGTATGCAGCAACATCCTTCTCATACTTCTCCATCTTCGTCACAAGGCTGCTTGTCACCTGCAGTGGTGCCATTCCACAGCTCTCCCAGTTTCTCTGCAGTGTGGCCAGTGGGTAGGCCAGGAGGCCTGCCTTTGATTTGGGGCTCACTCCCAGAACAAAGCAGGAAAAAGGCTGAAGGAGGCCTTTTGGATGCACTGGGATCCTTGAACTTCTTTTTTAATTTCCCCCTTTAGAAGGAATATAAGTTTTCATTTCTCTTTCATAGTGGGCCTTGTCTGCCTTGGCCATGTCTTCAAATGTTCCTTTCTTTTTACCAGGCATGGTTTTCTACCTGTCTGAGCACTTCTTAGAAAACCCTGAAAAGCTGACCAAAGCATTTGGGTGCTTCTTCTTGTGCTTCTCACAGCAAGTCTGCAGGAAGAATGCACACAATGACACTTTGCTTCTTGGGTTTTTAGGGTCTCCTTTGCCTATGTCTAGTTATTTTCGTCTGTGAGGCACAGTCTCCTGGCTCACGCATGCCCGGCACTGTCTCTTAGAGCTCTACATGCTGCAATGACTGTTGAAACCTGCATTCTTATTTTTTTAAAAATATTTTTATTGAGAAATCTTCCCACACCTATGATCAATACATGGTGTACAATTAGTGGTTCACAATATCATCATATAGTTGTGTATTCTTCACCATGATCTCTTTTTTTTTAACATCTGTATCACTCCAGAAAAAGAAATAAAAAGAAAATACTCATACATATCACACACCTCAACACCTCCCTCTCATTGACCATTAGTATTTCCATCTACCCAATTTATTTTATGCCTTATCTCCCTATTATTTGTTTATTTTTCATCCATACTTTTTTACTCATCTGTTCATATCCTGGATAAAAGGAGCATGAGACACAAGGTTTTCACAATCACACAGTCACACTGTAAAAGCTATATAGTTATACAATTGTCTTCAAGAAACAAGGCACCTGGAACACAGTTCAACAGTTTCAGGTACTTCCCCTTCAGCCACTCCAACACACCATAAACTTAAAAGGGATATCTATGTCATGCATAAGAGTAACCTCCCGGATAACCTCTCAACTGTGTTTGAAATTTCTCAGCCACTGCAACTTTGCTTTGTCTCTTTCTTCTTTTGGTCAAGAAGCCTTTCTCAGTCCCACGATGCTGGGTCCTGGCTCATCCCTGAAGCCCTGTCCCACATTATCAGGAAAAGTTGCACCCTTGGGAGTCATGTCCCACATAGGAGGGAGGGCAATGAGTTTACTTGCTGTGTTGACTTCAAGAGAGAAGCCACATCTGAGCAACAAAAGAGGTTCTCTGGAGGTGACTCTTAAGGATAATTATAAGTAGGCTTAGCTTATTCTTCATAGGAATAGGTTTCATAGGGGCAAACCCCAAGAATGAGGGCTCGGCCTATTGATTTGGTTGTCCCCAATGCTTGCAAGAATATCAGAAACCTACCTTCTTACAACAACTCTCCTCATACCAGAGGGGGAAGAGTCTGCTGGAGATGGTGCAGTTAGGACCCAGTCCAGTGAAAAAGCTTTGTGTCTGAGGTCAGGCCTTGGCTCCTTGACTAGGAACCCATCCTGTGGGTGCCCCTATTCTCAGTGGGTTCTGTCCTCCACACGTTACGTGCTCAGGATCCTGCAGTTTAGTTCTGCTAAAAGCTGCCCCTCTAAGCTGAGAATTGGGCGACTTGGGAACCATTCCCCAAGATATTTGTCCAGAGCTGTCCAGACATGGAGCTTCCAGAGAGTCAGCCTAGGCCCTGGCTCCCTCCTCCCTCTGCAGCTCAGCAGAAATCTCATCAGGAAATTGGCTTGTTCATCTCAGCTTCTGTCAGAGAGCTCCCAGACCTCCCAGTTCCAGTACTCAGTCCCTGGTGCCATCCCTGATACTTCCTTTGTACCAGTCAATCACCAAATCCCGATGCCACTCGATTCAGCCCCTCCATGCACAGTCCCCTCTCCTGGCCCAGAGCTCTCATCACCGCACATCCAGATTACCAGGGCGGGTTTCAGGAGAGGAAACCTCTAGCACCATTGCTTAGGTGACTGGTGTACTTATTTGATCACAAGCCACATACTTACTGCAGTGTGTCCAACCCTTAGACTTCCAACATGGTTAGCCTTGGACTTATCTCCCTCTTTGAGCCGTGAGACTCAGAAGTGGCACAAGTCCCATTCACCCAATCTTTAGTGAAAATCTAAGATGTGCCACAGAGCAGGCTTCTGCCATTGCAGTTAGAGATGTGGCATGAGGTTCGTTGGTGTGTGTTCTATGCCAGGCCTGATTTTATCTCCCACCAACAGGACCTGGTCCAATTACTGTTAATTGGATGGGTGGCTGGTACCAGCCCTCCTATATGAAAACAAGGTGAAGAATAATTGGTGAGGAGTCCCCTCCTATTTTAAGGAGCTCAGAAAAGAAAACTTCTACAGGTTTCCTCCATTTCCAGAGAGAGATCCTCTTCCTGCTGAGAAATTCTAGCCTTTCAGAGAATGGAGAAGAGTTAACTATTATCTTTGTGTTATCTGAAGTCAGGCTAAGCTCAGGGAGTATGGGGCAGGAGGGAGGAGCATGTGGGGGAGGGCAGAGGCAGAATGCAGGCAGAGGGCAGAGCAGGCCCTAGCAGTACACAGAGCAGATGTGCACAGCTCACAAGGCGGAGCAGGCTGCACCACAACAAGCCACCAGCTCAGGAGGGAGGCGCTAAGTCAGCGCTGGACCCTGCCCTCACCCAGCACCCAGTATAAAGCCTGGCAGAGTGCGGCCCTCAGTTGACATTTGTGCAAATAGTGTATATGGTGGAAGCAAAAGTGAATTTTGTATGAGGTTGTAAAGGGAGGATGGTGGGTTGTAGCTGTGTAGTCCAGAGAAAACATGTTCTCAATCTTAATCCATTCTTGTGGGTGTGAACCCATTGTAAACAGGACCTTTTGATGAGGTTACTTTAGTTAAGGTGAGGCCAAAATGAGTCAGGATGGGTCTTAATCCTACTACTGGAGACCTTTATAAGCAGAATGAAATTCAGACAGAGGGAGAGAAAGCCATGGGGAGAAGCCAGAAGAGGCCATCACATGTGTTGCCATGTGACAGAAGAGTCAAGATGGCTGGTAGCCAGCACCAAAATGCCAGAGTCTTCTGGGAGAAAGCATTATCTTGATGGCACCTTGATCTTGAACTTCTCCTACCCTCAAACTGTGAACCAAAAATTCCTGTTGTTTAAACCACCCCATTGCATGGTATTTGTTTTAGCAGCCAAGAAACTAAAGCAGGGAGCTAAAGCATAGTTCACAATAAAAAGGGTCAAACTCCCAAGCAAACTTTACAAACTGTCCTGCTTACCTGATGTTCTGGGTTGAATTTGTGTCTCCCAAAAAGACATGTTCAAGTCCTAATCCCCAGTTACCCATCTGCAAATGTGATCTTATTTGGAAATAGGGTCTTTACAGAAAACATTGGTTAAGTCAAGATGAGCTCACTGGATTAGTGAGCTAATCCAATAACTGGTGTCTTTATAAACAGAGATTAGGAGTCAAAGAGACAGAGGGGAAAAGACCATGAGACAATGGAGGCAGAGACTGGATGGCGCAGCCACAAACCAAGACATGCCAAGGGTCACCAGCAACCTCCAGAAGCCAGGAGGGAAACACGGAGCAGAATCTCCCTCAGCACTTCCAAAAGGAACCAACTCCACCGACACCGTGGTTTTGGACTTCTGGCTTCTAGAACCGTGAGAGAATAAATTGCTATTTCAAGTCACCCGACTCATGCTCATCTGTTATGGGCTGGATCACCTCCTTGGTGACTTGCAGGAGCTGGCCTCCCTGCCCCACCTGCCCTCTCAGCACAGCCATATGCATCCTTGGCCTGGGAGCCATTCTGCAGTCTCCTGACTCAGCTGATATGACATGTGTTCAGCGGGTTCACGTCCCCTGTACTTCATGGACGGCCCCATGCTGGCCCCAGAGACAAAACGTGGAACTGATCAGTCCTGGGAGTCCCATCTAAATGAAGGGAATTCAGGGTGAGGGGCAATATTGACTAAATGCATCGACTTGATTTTCCTTTTCACTTATTTAAGGTTAAGAATCAAGGTAGGGAAGAACCTTTTCCCAAATCACACAGCAATTGTGAGAATTAGAATTTGTAGTCAAAGACTTAATTTCCCAACTGTCATTTGGCACGTTGCACCTGCTACCCCATCCCATCTCCCCTTGATGCTCCCTTTAGCCTGAAGCCCCCATACCTGCTCTCTGGGCCACAAGAGCTCACAGCCAGGATTGCCTAGGAGCCTTGTGCCTGAGCCTGTCTCCCAGGCCTGTGCATCTTTTCTCCAAAATGATAACAATAAACCTTTCCTTTTCCTAGCCACAAGAAGAATGGAGGCTCAGTGGAGAAGGAGGTGGGTCACCTGGCTTGTACCCTGCAAAGAGGTAGGGCCTTGGGGTCGGACCAGTCGGGAGTTCAAGCCCCACCTGTACCATCTGCTTAACTCATCTACACCATCCACTCCTGCCAGATAGGACTGTTGTCACAATCACCGCCCAGGGCTCGGAAGGTCTTGGGCTTTGCCCATCGAAGAAGGCTGCGGCATCCCGGTGTCCTCTGGAGCTCCCTCACCAAGGCTGCTCAGGAGCTGCTGCTTGATTTGGAGTATGAGGAAAGTGATGGTTTGAGGCTCAACAATGTGGGCGCACCTGTGTCTGGCCAGCTCACTGGACAAGGCGGACAAGGTGTGGAGCCAGCGGTCCACTCTCTCTCATTCCTCCCAGGGTGGGCTCCTGGGGCTTGGAACAGTGGGAGAAAACACTCCCCACAATGGGGGAAACCCAAGCCCAGCTGTACTGTCAGCAACAGCATTCCTGGGCTGGGGAGGGGGTGGCACCAGGAGACGGCATTGCTGCCTCCCCCCACCCACAAAGGCCTCTCCTGTGGCCACCTGGAAGCCAAGAGGGAGAAAAGGTCATATCAGCCCCACCTCCATGGGGCCGACCAGCTGATGGGTCAGAGCTACTGGACTGCAAGGCTTGATAGGAACGCAGCAGCCTTGAGTCCCACTACCTCACTTCACAGCTGGGGAAATTGAGGCCAGAGGGGGAAGTGACTTGTCCCAGGTCATGCGGCCAGGGAGTGGCACATCTGGACGGAAGGAGATTTACTGCATCCCTGCCCTTGGCGGTACTTGCTCTAGAGCAGCTGCACTGGTTTGAAAGGGTTTACATACCCTAGAAATGCCATGTTTTAATCCTAATCCCATTTTGAAAAGACAGCGTTTTTTCTAATCCCAGTACTGTATGGCGGAAACTTTAATTAGATTATCTCCATGGAGATGTGACTCAATCAGATTTGGGTATTAAACTTGATTAGGTGGAGACATGTCTCCACCCATTCCTCGTGGGTCTTGATTACTTTACTGGGATCCTATAAAAGAGGAGACATGTTTTGGAGCCATCCAGTGACCTTTGGAGATTCTGAGAGAGCAGAGAATACCGCAGAACCACAAAGCAGAGTCCACCAGCCAGAGACTTTTGGAGATGAAGAAGGAAAACACCTACCAGGAACTGGAGAGGAAGCTAACAGATGATGCCATGTTAGCCATGCACCCTTGCAGATGAGAGAGAAACCCTGAATTTCACTGGCCTTTTTGAACCAAGGTATCCTTCGCTGGATGCCTTAGATTGGTCATTTCTATAGACTTGCTTTAATTGGGACATTTCCACCATCCAAAAACTGTCCATTTATAACTTAGTAAATTCCCCCTTTTAAAAGCCATTCTGTTTCTGGTATATTGTATTCTGGCAGTTAGCAAACTAGAACAGCAGGTTTCTCAACCTTGTCACTTATTGACATTTCAGACAAGATAACTCCTTGTGGAGCAGCCAGGTGCACTGTTGGGTGGTGGGACAGCAAACCTGGCCTCTGCCCATGAGGCATCAGGAGCTCCCCTCACTTGATGAACAGACACGTCTCCAAACTGAGTGTCTCCTGGGTGTGTAGGGGCCACCCTCAGGTGAGAACCGCTGCTGCAGGCCAGTGGCTCAACTTCAGGGTACACTGGGATCACCCAGGAAGCTTTGTTACAATCCAGAGTTTCAGATCCAGGGGGGCGGGGGTGGGGCCAGGGAATCTGCATTCCTAACAGCTGCTCCCATGCTGCTGCTGCAGCTGCTGGTCCGGGGTGTCACATGTAGGGCCCCTGCTCGAGAGGATGTGCCCTGTGAAGGCTGGGCCAGCTCCCAACACATGGGGTGACGCCAGCACAAGCCCAGCGCTGGCAGACACAGGGGCCCAGTCAGCAGCTGTGGAAAGAACTCCTGGGGCTGGGGTGGGGGGCACTGAGGCTCTCTCCAGCGTCAAGAAGAAAGGCAAAGAGGGCAGAGAACCCCAGCACCTCCCCTGCCCGCAGAGCTGGTGAATGGGTCCCAGGCTGGAAGCTGGACACAAGCTGCCCTACCGGCTACGACCCTCTGGGGAAGGGGTGCCCAGGTTCCGCCAGAATGTGAAGGAAGTAGGCAGCTCCTGGGGTGACTGCAGCCCCCCAGCCAGACCCGTAAGAGGATCATAGCCAATTTCCTCAAATGTTAGCCAGCTCTCTCTTTTCCTAGGAGGGAAACTCCGGAAGTCCCCTACCCTCTACTTCTCATAGCCTGCAAGAGAAATGCGAGGCACCACTGAGCAGCCTGAAGCCACCCATGGCAGATCCTCTGTCCCTGAAAACAGACGAGGAAACCTCTCCCCACTCCCTGGGTTCTACTCCCCACCTTCTCTTTCAGTCCCCTGTACTCATCCAGCTCTCCCCCTACGTAGGGCTTTGCGAATGCTGTTCCCCTATCTGGAATGCTGTTCCCTCCCCTATTCACCTCCTTAACTTCTATTCATCCTTCAGGTTCGGATCAAGTGACCCTCTCTGGGCAACCTTTCCAGACCTATCTCAGCACAGTGCATCCTCATTCTCAGTGCCTGTCACTGTCACATTTGTCTGCGTGTGCCCACTGTCAGTCTTCCCCACTGCAGCAGCAGTGAGCTCCTCGCAGGCAGAGGCCAGGTCTGTCTTTGCTCCCCTCTATCCCCACTGCCTGGCATTGATCAGATACTCTGCAACTATCTGTTGAATGAACGGATGAATTAAAAATTTTTCTTGGAATGCTAGCTAATAATATAATATAATATAGATAATATAAAAATTATCATAACTCTAGAACAGAAAGATGGCTGAATCCTTCCTGTGGAATAAGATACAACCTACTTCTCAGCCTCGTTTGTAGGGACAGATAGAACAGTGCAAGAAAAGGGTTGAAGGTGGCATGTGGTGTTATGACAAGAAGACTGGCAAGCCTGTGTTCCAGATACCAAGTTTGGGGATTGCAAATGGTGGAGTACAGACTCAGGAGCTTGCTGAACACAGACGTGGGATTGGGCAGGTATGCCAGCCAAGCCGGGACACTACCCTCCCTCAAAGCCAGGCCAGTTTCCCTCAGGGAGCGTCCCTCTGAGATCTGCTGAGCTCAGCTGGTGGCCAGTCCTTGAACTTTCCTTGAACTCCGCGGTGGGCGTAGCAGCCCTGGGAGGGGGGACGCTGAGAGCAAGCTGGGCTAGGGGGACACAAGGCACAGGCCAAGAGTCTCGTTTCACTCCCTGCCAGTCATGTCCTGAGAGACAAGCAGCTATAGCCAGCAGTCAAACAAGGGAAAGGGAAAAATGTAGTTTTTAGGCAAAAACCAAGGGCAGTAAAACAGAAGTAAAAACACGGGTGAGGGGGAACCTTCTTGTGGGGTTCTGCTCAGGGGCTCCCAGCTCTGAGCCAAGGGGTGTGGATGGGTGGGAGGGGGGCCCGGGCACAGGCTGCTTGGCCCCAACACTTGCAGAAAGGGGGGCTACGTTCAGGTGGACTCTCCCATGAACCGTCCATGCAGGCTTCATATTACATAACCAAGGGGGCCTCTGGGGAGAGGGCAACAGATTCTCCCCGGATTGTGGGTTCCCCCGCAATCACCCTTGGGGAGGTTCATTTGTTCTGTTCTGTCTCATGTTCTACCAATTAAATAAGAGCTCTTGGGTTTCCATTGGTTCTAAATTACCAGACTAAAGTTCCGAGCGGAGTACAGTTCACTACCTAGGTGGAAAAGGCACTAGCTCCGTGGAGTTTCAGTGCTTGGCATTCTCTGAGTAGAGACAGACTCCTGTTTCTGGGAATAATAGGGTTGGGCAAACAATACACCTGCTCGCTTTCCTTCCACCGTGACATTAAGTACAACTCTGCGTATCCCTCTCCTCCCCTAGTCTCAATGCTTTTTCTCAACAATGTGCTCCATGGCCTGGAAACTTTCTCAACAGCCTGTGTAACAGGACAGCACTGGGCGGGGCCTCGCCGAGGGACCTGAGTGAGCTCTTTTGTCCAGGTGGGCAGGGAGAGGGCAGCCTGGCTCCGTGAGGGCCAGTTCTGAGGCGTGTTCTGGGTTGTTGGCATCTGGTGGGTATTGAGTTTCCATGTGGCAATGTCTAGGTTACAACAAGAAGCACAAAAGTCATAAAAGGCTAAAACTACTTCTGGAGTTCAGTAAAAAGAAAGGCTGGGGCGCCTGCTGAAATGAGGATGCTCGATCTTAGCACAGCGTCACTGTGCCCCTGAGGACAGCGAGCAGACAGGCCTGGAAGCAGACACCGGGTGGGGGCTGGAGCCGCCTTCCAGGGACACTGGGCCTGCCCCTGCCTCCTCCGAGCAGCCACTTATTCTACCTGGCGAGTCCTGTCATAGGCGAAAGAACCGAGAGCACAAAAATACATCCATTTCTTTCCAGAGTAGATAAGTGGGTCCAACTTCCCTGCACTGCCCTTATTATCACAGGGGCTAACTGTATCTGAAGAGGCAGTCTAGGAGCTTAGTACTGAAACCAAAGTAGTCATCTTACTTTCCAAAGGTGCAAGTCTCTCCGGTCCTAATGGGAATAGAGCTCCAGTTCGTGTGACCAAAAAGTCACCCCTCGAGCCAGCAAAGGTGCTCAGTGCCCAGGAGGGGCCGCGTCCTCAGGCTGAGCTGCAGCCATGAGAAAGGCTGGCCAAGGGGTGTGGGTGACAGCTGCTGCTGCCCCCTCCCGGACCGGCACAAGGCTCTGTTGCTCTGGGGAGACACACGGTCCCCTGCCCCTGTCATCAGCTTCCGCATCCTCCATGGACTTTTGGTGCAGGCCACTGCCAGGCGGCACTGGCACACAGCCCGGGCAGGCCACTCTCCAGCCCCACAGGCCACTGGCCCTAGGTCTGGATGCCCACAGCTTCTGGAGGAAGCCCAGGGATGTCCTGGAGTGTGGCAATGGCAGGAAGCCTCTCTAAACACATCACCTTACGCAATCACCCGAGAGGTAAAGGGCCATTTTCCCTATTTTAAATGATGTACAAACGAACTTCAGAGAGGGTAAGTAGTTTGCTCAAGTTAATCCACTAGTTAGTGCCAAGTAGACGTTCGCGTTCGGTCAGCCAATCCCCGTCTTCCCAGAAGCAACAACTCCTACTCCGGGCCAGGACAGGGATCGTAGGCCCAGTTTGTGTTTCACTAGAGAATTTTCTAGAAGGTCCTTGAGGCCCCTTATAGAAACAGCAGCAGTTTTGCTCACGTGAGCACTCAGAGCGCCCCACAGGGTTGGCTTTGCAGCGTCCTGTGGAGCGCAGTGCCGCCCACCCGCCACTGGGGTCCCTTCCACTGCCTGACCCCAGGAGGAATTCTGAAGGCTACACTGTCAGAGTTAAAGCAGTTGCCCCGCAGTGAGCAGGGATGAACTACGACCCTCGTTTAGGAAAGTAAGCAAACCCTGACCTCAAAAGAACTTGCTTCAGCTGAGACCTTCGGTTTGTACAATTGTGTGCCGATTATATAACAAGAATGGGCTCGTAGTTCTCTTTGGCAAGAGGGAGCTCTTTGCCAGTGCCTCCAGCTCCTCCTCCCTCCGGAGGGCGGGTGGCTGGATCCTTGGCAAAGCTTTGGTTCTTTCTTGGGGGAACTGCTGGGGCACCTTCTCCCTGCTACATCTCCCCATACCCAGTGCCCCCCTTACCTGCAGGGCCGGGGCCAGGAACCACCCACAGACCACCCATGGGTGACCCCAGGAGGCTAGCAGAGCAGTGACCCTGTTGCCTCTCCCAACGGGGACCTTGTCTTCTGCCTGAGGCTCTGACCCTGGGGCCAAGGCCGTCCCTCCCCCGCCCGCAGCTATCCTCACGGACCCAGTAGAGGCTGCAGGGAGTACTGAGGCCCTAGCATAACTCAGGCTCCCCATCTACACTTTTCCTTTCCTGGTCTCCTTACCACAGAATCGTTACATCTTACGGCTGCAAGGAGTTTTGCAGCTTATCTAGCTCCAAATCCTCACTTTCTACATGAGAAAGCTGAGTTCTGGGGATTAGCAGAGCTGAGACATGATGTTCTTTGTTCTGGGCCAGTTCTCTTTCCCCTTCACTTGCATTACCTCTCAAAGCAACGGACGGCTAGTGGTGGCAGTCAGGGTGCCACCAGAGGTGGGTTTGAAGCATCAGATCCTAGAGGCCCCTCAAATCACCAACTCCTACCCTAGCTGCACCCACTCTAGTCCCGAGCAGGCTGAGCAATTTCTTCAGCAATAGTGACCAGTCCCTTCTTAGCCCTTCTTCACTCTGTAAGCTCAGCTGCACTCAGTGCCTTTGAGTCTCTCAGCTCCAGAGTGAGGAATGGACTCTGGGAAGCACACTCTCCCACCTGCCAGGGCCTAGAAGATGAGGTGCTGGGTGACCAAGGCTGGGCATGTTGGACTCAGTGTCAGTGGGGAGGGGCAGGGCCGCACTCCCCTTCCTCCGTGTCCCTACAGACCCCTCTACCCCAGGAGCTCCCTTTCAGTTGTTCCCACAGGCATGTCTCCCTGGTGAGCCCGTCAGAAATGCGCACAAAGCAGAGCTAAGCGGTAGGCAAGTCACGCAGAGAGCGCGGGTTAGAGGGTGGCGTGCTCATGCCAGCTCCTTGCTGAGCAGTTCTTTCTCGTGGAAGATCCCTTCCTAGAATTGGGGAGCGGGGGGTAGGAAGGGGAGGAAAAGCAGCAGGAGCTTAGTTTCTAAGCCTCCACGGACCTACGGCGCAGGCCATCACCAGCCCCCCAGGCTGGAGAAAGTAACACTGTTACTTCCTGTTGCTGCGATTTCCTGAGAAACTTTAAGTCGTGTTGAATTCAGAGGCTGTGGAGTGGCGCCGAGCGGCACAGATCTGTATCCTCGCGGTTCTCTGCAGCCGCTGCAAATCCCGGCCAAGGCCGCGCTCGCCAACGGCAGGGCGAGAGGAAGGGGCGTCCGGGTCGCGCAGGGCGCAGGTGCCCCGGGGCTGAGTTTACACCACAGCCGGGAGCGGAGGCGGGCAGTCACCAGCTTCCAGGAAATAACTCAAAATTAGGAACCTAACATTGCCGTAGACCCTTCGACCCTCAAGGTTTCGGGGGGCCGGAGAAGCGCGCTGCCCAGAGGTTGAAGCTCCTCAGTGAGTTGGCTTTTCGGGAAGGGACGGAACTGGGGGCGGCGGCACTGTCCAGCGGGTCCGGCCCTAGACTCCACTGCTGAGCCGGGCCACATCCCCTTGGTGCCCCGCAAAGTCCCCGGAGGCCTGGGCCGCCATGGCCGGTCTCCAGGGTTGTTGGTCTGGGGGTGGAGCAGGGGAAGCAAGGAGCGGGGGTGGGGGGTGGGGAGGGCCGACTGTGTCGGGGGTCTGCAAATCCTTGGAGCCTGCGCTGCCGGACAGGCCCGGCCACGTCCCCTGGCCCCACCCTCGGCCCCGCCGCGGGTACCTGGCGCGGGATCCCGTCAGCGGTGGACACTGCACGCCCGGCCCGAGCACTGCCTCCGTCCGCTCCCCTCCGCACGTCGGTGTCCGCAAGGCCGCCCTGGCCCTTGGCTCCACCTTCGAGGGCCCCAGAGAGGCTTTATGACCCGCCCCAGCTCCGCCCCCACTGGGGAGAAGAGCCGCCCAGAGGCGTCCGAGGACCGGAGAGCCACAGAGCCCGCGTGTGGGCGAGCGTGAGCATTATACATCCGCTGCAGCCGCTTTGACATTTGAGTCTACAACAACAGAAACCCAAGCCTGCATGTTATATGGCGTTGTTGTTTTTTTCTTTCTTAGAGAAGTTGTGGGTTTACAGAGCAATCATGCAGAAAATACAAGAATCCCACACGCTTTCCCACCAAAACCTCGCACCGGTGTGCAATATTTGTTACAACTGATGGTAGCACTTTTAAAATACATACTTGTACTACTAAATAAAGTCCATGGCTTAATTTAGGGGTCACTGTATAATGTAGTTCCATGGATTAAAAAAAAACCCCAACTTTTATTGTTACCATTATATATAATCTAATATTTCCCTTTTGAATCAGAGTCACATGCATATTTTCAGGGCTGTTAATTGTGTTCACGATGCTTTGCTGTCACCACCGTCCATCACCGAAACATTTCCATCATTCCAGAGAGGAACACTACACATTTGAAGCGCCAACTTATCTCCACTCCATCCCCTGCTAACTTATCTGTGTCTTTTTTTTTTTTCAGTCTGTTTTTTTTGTTTTTTGTTTTTTGTTTTTCTTTTTAATTAATTAATTAATTTTTTTAAAATACCAAAAAGCACCAAACACAAACATTCTCACCTTTTGATCATTCCATTCTACATATATAATCAGTAATTCACAATATCATCACATAGTTGCATATTCATCATCAAGATCATTTCTTGGAACATTTGCATCTATTCAGAAAAAGAAATAAAAAGAAAACAGAAAAAAATTCATACATACCATACCCCTTACCCCTCCCTTTCATTGATCACTAGCATTTCAAACTAAATTTATTTTAACATTTGTTCCCCCTATTATTCATCTTTATTCCATACATTTTACTCATCTGTTAATAAGGTAGATAAAAGGAGCATCAGACACAAGGTTCTCACAATTACACAGTCACACTGTGAAAGCTTTATCATTACACAATCATCTTCAAGAAATGTGGCTACCACATTTTCAGGCAGTTCCCTCCAGCCTCTCCATTACATCTTGAATAACAAGATGATATCTACTTGATGCATAAGAATAACCTCCAAGATAACCTCTTGACTCTGGAATCTCTCAGCCATTGACACTGTATGTTGTCTCATTTCACTCTGTGTATGTCTTTTTAATTTCATTTTTCTATCAGTGCATTATTACTGCGTTTTACAAACATACTGGCCCATGACAGATGGGGAAATGTAAAAACAAATTGTTTTCACCACAGATAGCCTGAGAAGCACTGGTGGAGATGGAGGTAGGACTCCCTCCAAGGGGCCTGGGTGGCGAGGCCAATGCGATGCGCAGTACTGAGCCTGCTGTCTGGAGAGTAACCGCTGAGCGTGTGGGATCTCGCACCCAGGTCCGGTGGACTGGGGGGGCTCCTATGGCTTCTGCAACAGCATCAAGTCCCAGTTCCTCATGCCTTAGGAGATGTGTCCTATCACCTCAGTCACCACTGGTCCGCCTTAAACCCCTGCCAACACCTCTTCTCGTGCACAGATTGTAACTGGTTAATCAAGCGTGTATCCTCAAGATCTCAGGGGATGGACACAGTAAGGAGGCCATGTGCAGAGTCTGCTGCCAGGAGTTCACCTCCTGACTGCCACCCTGAGTAGGCCAGGGTTGCTCCTGTGCCACTTTCGTGTGCCAAGGACGCTGCACACAATTTTGGGATATGGTTCAGTCCCTTGGCCACCTGGGATCTCTCCAACTGTTCTCTTTCTGGCCCCATAACTCTCCATTTCAGCTGAGACAGGCTGTCACTGTCCAGCAAACATACCCCACTCTGTCCTACCTGCCAGGCCTCCTCAGGACACCCTCCTCCCAACATGGAAGCTTCCTGACCTTTAGTTCTACACTCCTTGCAAAAGCCTACTCCTGCCCCTCTGGTCTCTGGAATATCTACTTACCCTGCCATCTGTCAGATTCCCCCACTCCATCCAAATAATTTAAACAGAAGTCCTGCCTCTGGCCACTTCACCAGGGATTCCAATTTAATACCCTTAACATTGTTCTAAAATTAGATATTGGTAATGGTTGCATCACTGCGGCTACACTAACCCCACTAAATTGTTCACTTTAAAAGGGTGAGTTTTATGGTTCTGTGAATTATATCTCAATAAAATTGTTATTAAAAAAAATTGCACGGTGCACAGTGGTTTAGTGGTAGAATGCTTCCTTTCATGCCAGACACCCGGGTTCGATTCCTGGACCATGCACCCTCCCCACCCCCCAAAAAAATTGCAGTGTGATGATAACCTCATTCCTCACTCCTGTATCCTAATATCATTCTCTTTGGTTAGATCATTTACCCAATATTAGAATAGCAAACTTAAGATAGTGCAGGATAGTTCAAAGTATAATACACATACAGGCAGTCAATAAATTAATAAGTCACAGAGTCCACCTCAGCAGGGCAAGCATAAACACTCAGATTTTTACTGCTTTTGGCCAAAACCGTTGAGAGATTTATTGAGCAAAAAAATGGATATCATGTGATCTCTTGAATGAATCATAATTTGAAAATTCAGAACAAAGACTGTGCCACCCTATGAACTTCTGGAAAGTTTCCAGGTATATCAGGTACAATGAAAAATACTGTGTATGTGGGACACTCCTGGATAAAAATTGTAGCTCAGTGCCTCCTGATGCACTGAGAAGGGAACATTCTTCATGCCAAAAAAATACACAATATGAATCTGATCATGAGGAAACTTGTTTAAATAACTCTGGGATTTATCAGGGCATTACTCTGGGCAAACCAACAAAATCTCATGCCGTACTCAAGGTTGCATGTCCTTACGGTGTTCTATTAAATGTCCATATAAGTTATATTAGGAGATGCACTAGTCAAAATATAAATTTTGTACCAAATAAACATTTTTTGCTTTAGTCTCATACATAAGTTAAAGTTTTAAAATATGGATTACCATCTATTTTCAACACCCTGCAATATTGATATTCCTTTGTTCTTCCTCATACGAAAACATTTTTTAACTTGCAAATTTAATCACTATCCTTGTACACTCTAGGTATCCTAGATTGTACCATCTCAGTCTTTATCGTCTATCTTTCCTTCTGATTTCATTTGTGCCCCCAGCCCTCCTCCTATCATTCTCACATTCAGCTTCATTCAGTGTCCTAACATTATTGTATTACAGTAAGGTAGTGTGCTATCCATTTCTGAATTTTTACAATCAGTCCTGTTGCTCAATCTGTATCCCTTCAGCTCCAATTACCCTATATCTACCCTATCTCTATCTCCTGATGGTCTCTGTTCTTACCTGAAATTCTCCAAGTTCATTCATCACTTGTTAGTTCAGATCAGTGAGAGCATACAGTATTTGTCCTTTTGTTTCTGGCTAATCTCACTCAGCATAACATCCTCAAGGTCCACCTATGTTGTTACATACTTCATAACTTCATTCTGTCTTACAGCTGTATAATATTCCATTGTATATATATACCACAGCTTGTTTGGCCACTCATTTGTTCATGGACATTTCAGCTGTTTCCATCTCTTGGCAATTGTAAATAATTATGCTATAAACCTTGGTGTGTAAATGTCCGTTTATGTCCTGTCCTCATGTCCTCTGAGTAGATACCTAGCAATAGTATTGCTGGATCATATGGCAATTCTATACTTAGCTTTCTGAGGAACCATCAAACTGCCTTCCACAGTGGTTGTACCATTTGACATTCCCACCAACAGTGGGTAAGTGTGCCTCTCCAGCACTTGTTGTTTTCTGTTTTATTGATAATGGCCATTCTGGTGGGTGTGAGATGATATCTCATTGTGGTTTATATTTGATCAGAGATCAAGGCGATTACAATTAGAGATTTCAGGTGTTTCCCTCTGTCTACTCCAATGTACCAGAAAGCAATGTACCAGAACATCTATACAATAATTCAGTGATCAGAATCATCCCTTAAATCCCAATTTCTCAGTTATAATTCCTCCCTCTCATTTGATGATTATTTCTCAATATTGAGGGATATCTGGGGACTCTTCATCTAACTTCTTCAAGGCTGAAAAGGGGCATTGTCGTTAAAGGGCAAAGGGATGAAACTGGTTGCTGTCCTCTGAAAGGCTGGTATCTCTGGGTTTCAAAGCTTATCTGGTATTGGAATAATCCAAAGGATTTAAGTCTCTGAAAAGCAAACAATAAGTAAAATTTTAAGACTTTCAGAGTTTCCAGGAATACTGTTGTTTGGGGATTGTTATATTGTGGCAGTTTGCAATATATGGCACATAAGAGTAACCTCCATAATGGCCTCTTGACTCAATTTGAAATCTCTTAGCCATTGAAACTCTGTTTCTTTTCCCCCTTTTGGTCATTAATCCCATGATGCCAGGGCCAGATTCGTCCCTGGGAGTCATATCTCACGATGCCAGGGCTAGGCTTAATCCTGAGATGCATGTCCCACAATGCCAGCACCAGATTTACACCCTGGAAATCATGTCCCATAAAGGGGGGAAGGTCAAAGTTTGGCTTAGAAAGAGACCACATTTGAGTAACAGCAGAGGTTTTCTGGAGATGACTCTTAGGCATTAATTATAAGTAAGTTCAGATAAGTTTCATAAGGGCAAGCCTCAAATTGAGGCCCTGGTTTATTAAATTGAGAGCTCCTCTTGCTTAAGAAAATGTCGGGAATTCTCAAGGTCGGGAAGTTCAATAGTTCTATTTTTTCCAGTCCCTCTAAGGATTTTGAGAATACTTTTCATTTTTTGCCCCAAATACTCTGAAAATGCATTAGGGTTTCACATTAGTTTGTACAGAATATTAAGATTTTATTCCTTATTCTAGGTTTCATATCAATTAAAGCTGAACTAGGCTGTTTAAATAAACTGACCAGACAGGTTAAATTAGATAGTGTGCAACAGAAAAGTTAAATTTTGGACAAAATAAACAGTTTTGTTTTGGTCTCACACAAAAGTTAAAGTTTTAAAATACAGACTATATTATTTTTTTACCTTGTATATTGATTTACATTAGTTTTAACAAGATCAGTTTCAGTCACATCTTTAATTGGACTTTGATCTTTTTCAATTTTGTTTGCTTTGTTTTTTAACAGTTGTTATGTGGAGCAATGCTGACTTTCAGAGCTGGAGAATAAATCTGAGTTTCAGGTGTCACACGCATACTTACAATTCCAGGGAACAACTATATTACACAAAGAGCAAACATTTCAGAATTCAAAGATAACAGTTAATACTTACAATCTAAGCTCTAATTTTTATAAGCATTTCAAACTAAGCTACTTTTAGAAATAAAAACATTAGCCCATTGTTTTATATTAACAAACTGAGCCCAAAGTTTGTTCTATTTCACTTTTACACATTTACCAGAGTTATGTTAATTAACAGATAAAATACAATTGATACATTTGTCCTGACTCTTTTTTTAAAAGTCTCTCCTTGTTGCAGATAAGCCTCTGACCTATTGCTGATCACATATACTTTTAGAGAAGCATTAGAGCAAAGCAGTGCAAATGACCAGTCAATCTGGCTATTTCTATGATCTATAACCTTTTTCTAAGAACTAAAACCATGACCAATAACATTATACCATTGTTTTAACATCATGCAGATTAGCATCAGGATATAACATGGACATTGTTAAGTCTCTAGAAATTTCTAAACAATTTCAAAGTATGCGCATCAAAATTTACTCATATAAATGTAACTAAAGACAGGATAGAAAATCCTTTTACTCACTGTAATACTTCCCAAACACCTCCCAGGCAATATGTTAAACTATTTTAGCACCTTACTTTTACAAAGTGAAAGAACAAATTCTTTGTAATAGTTTTTCCCTTAACAGTGAGATGACTTGACTTCTGAAATAAGGCCAACATACACATTAACAAGGCTATTATTCTGGTGTAAAATCATTGTTTTCTAGGCAGAGTTCTTGTATGATTAAGAAAAACTTTTAAAAACTTTACCTTAAGAGCAGACTAACAATCCAAATTATTTTTACAGAAATAAACTAAACCTCAGTTTTGTATGAATACACAGTTTGACACAAAAGCCTTTCTTAATATATGATAAACAGGCTTATTAAATTTTTGATCAGCTCTGACTGTGACAGACAGAATTCACTTCTATTGACTTTCTTAAATTTTTATATTTATTCAGGGCTTGTAGTCAGTGTACAAACAATTCACTCAGAGAATATGATCACCTTGGTATGGGAAATAATAAAGATACTATCTACCCCACCTATAGAATTTAGACTGAACATAATCAGAAATAAATTTGGCAACAAATTCACAAAGCTCTTTGACCATGCATACTTTCTTTCAATAACAGTATTCATGAAGGGGAGAAGAGACAGAGATACTACAGAATAATGGAAGAAGGAAGAAATTTATGTTTGGGTTTACAACATAGCCAGGCATCCATATACTTTATACCCACAACACACAAATGATTACTTTATAATATATAATATATTTAAAATTCCTCAGTCCAATATAGCACTGCCTTCAAAGGTCAGAAAGCCTCAAGTTTAAAATACAATCAGCTTTTCTATATTTAAGAGCTTTATATCCAAACCTTAACTTTAATATCTAAAACTCAAATTTTTCTCAACATTATTGCCAAATGCTAAATACCTAGAATATGTTAGTTCACAAAATTAAGTTACGGCTTCTAAAAAACAAACAAAAAACTAGTTCAGAGCTCTAAAGGCTACTTTCTTATTTAAAGGTCTAACAAGTGTCATCTCTTCTATGAGGTTTTCTTAGGTTACTCTTTATCTACTTTTTAAAATTCTTCCAGTATTTTTATTCCTTTATTCCTATTGTCTTATATTATGCCAAAGTACATGTTTATTCTAACTAGAATATAAACTCCTTGAAACTAACAATAATGTTTTCCCTATTTTGGGCAGCATTTACTAATAGAAATATACTGATTGACATTAACAAAACCACTACAAATCCAAATTCTTCTACATACGGAGGTAACAAATGGTTAAGTAACTAAAAAGCCAGTTTCTCTAAAATCCAGGTAATCAAGGTTATAAAAAATCCATTTATATTTCTTATTAAATTGAACTGATTTCTTAAATAGGATATATCTGAAGCATCGGCATATTCTTATTTTATTACATTTTATAAGTGCCCTCATTACCAGGATTGCTCAATTCATGTAACTATCTAGTTAGGCTTTGTTTTTGTATGCTGTATGGTGGGGATCACATTTCATTCTGTTTCCATGTGCATAGCCCCTTATTGCAGCACCACTTGTTGAATTTCTGTTTGTTTGGTTTTTCATTTGTTGGCTTGCTTGCTTGTTTGGGAAGTGCATGGGCTGGGAATAGAACCCCGATCTCCCACATGGCAGGCAAAATTCTACCACTGAACTACCATCTCACCCCTAGTTAGGCTATTTTTAAGAGGAATTTTGAGAATGCACTTATAGTACTTGATCAGTTCGCTTGTATAAATTTAGGGAGAATATATCCAAGCAGAATAAAATTGCATTTGTTCAATTCAAAAATTTATTACAAATTTCATTTATTGGAGGTTGGAAAAAAATTTCTTTGTTTTCATGGTATAAACAATTTTAAAAGTACATTGACTATCAAGTTCTGGAAAATAAACTGCAATTTTTAAATTTGTCCCAAGCTAAATCCAGGAAGACTTTTCCACATCTTTCAAAAGCCTTTTCATTTCACTTACTGAAATTTGGTGATTACATTTTATTCAATCACTCCTATCCCAAGGTTATTCATATTTTATTAATGATCTGATTACTAGGATTTCTATTGCAAGGTATTATTGGAAAAAATAATTTTAACAGACATGGCCTATTCCAAAGTTTTCTATGCTCACCATTTCTAATCTCCAGGCCTGTAATAAAAGAATTCTTAACCATACCTCTCCATCTTTCCACACCCAGACCTTCCTTCTGGCCTTAGGTGCTTAGGCCCTGGGTGCGGGGAGAGTTGCACAGAAAGAATGAAGCTTGGCTTGTTGAACTTGGATTTGAAAGTTTTAGCTGAGGCCCCTGGAATTTCAGAGTTCCTGTACTCTTCTTTTAACTACGTTCAAATATTAGATCTAACTCACTAAAAGCTGTGACCTGGACAGTTGGGAAAGATCTTTTGAGAGGCAAAAATAAAAGATTGAATATATTATCTCATCCCATTTCTACCTTTTTAAAGAACAGTTTTAACTATAATATCTTTAATTTTAACTGTAATGGTAGTATTTTCTTTTTAAATCATGTTGAGGCCAGATTATGTTACAGAAATAAACCCTTTTTAAATAGACTTATAACTAAAATCTTTTCAATTTTCAATACAGCCCAAAGCTTCACTTTTTAGAGAATTTCCATAATCAGTAACCAGATAGGGACACTTGATCAAACCAATGCAATAGGAAATCAACTAACAAATTTAAACAGACACTTAACACTTTTCATATTTAAGTAACATACCAATTAATAAGTGTATCAAACACACCAACTAACAACTAAAGAGGCATTAGATGCTTAACACACCAGCTAACAATTAAACAAGCATTAAACTCTTACTGTACCTAGGTAATACACCAGCTAGCACTGAAACAGGCCTACTTCATTAAATACCAATTAATTGTTGGATTACTCATTTCTAGGAGTATACTAAAGACAAATTTCAGTCAGGGACTCAAACCGCTTACAGTATGGTACCCAGAGCAAGAGGGATCATGCTGGAAGCATGATCCAGGCTTAGGTCCACGGGACCGGAAGCACCTATTTACTCCCTGATCCATTTTTACCCTGATGACCCACTCACCCAGTCAGATGTCCGGACATGGAACTCTAAATGGTTATTCTCGTTGAAGCTTTGTAAGTGCCAGCAGAACAGAGAAACCCCGGTTGCCAAGCCTCTAGACTAAATTCAGACCCGTGCCCGCCAAAGGCTGGGGACCTGGCTCACCTGCTTGTGGGGCTCCAGCGCCTCAGGCATCATCCTTTCTGGGTACCAAACAAAAGTGGTGGATTATTTTGCCCGGTGTGCTTAAATGACCAATTCCTGAGATGCCTGGGATTCAAACAGAAAAAGTTTATTACTGGGAGCATAGCAGGATGGTGATGGCTTATCAGTCCAAAATCTGTCTCCCTGAATTGCAGTCATTCTGGTAGTTTTATAGTATTAATTAAAAGAGGGGTAGGTTTTAGGATAATGAGTACAATGGCCCCAGATGATGTGATTAGAGGTGATAGAATAATTGAGCTTGCGCAGATTGATTACATGCTAAGTCATAGAACGTATGTAAGAAAATGGTGGCTTTGATGTGATGATAGGCATGATTTTTAGTATTATGATGAAGTATAGGTGGCTTGTAGGTTAAAGTCCAAGCTACTGGGCATGTCAGGTGGGCCCACTTTGGTTAGAACCAATCTCGGTTATCAAGTTAATTTTGGACTTGGGGTGGGTTAGTTCTGGCCTGGCCCAGGACCCTTCATTAATAAGCATTAGGGGCTGTCTTTAGTGACCACCAGCCTCTAAAGTAAAAAAAAAAAAAGGGTAAATGGGTACAAGTGAAGGTTAGTCACAAAGGTTTTACAATCACAGGGGCACAAGACAAAGGCTATACAACCATTATCAGAGATCAAGGCAGCTGGAATGCAGTTTAGAGATTTCAGGTGTTTCTCTTTGTGTACTCTAATATACCAGAAAGCAAAAAGGATTATCTGTACAATAAGTTAGTAATCAAAATCATCCCTTAAGTCCCAATTTCTCGGTTACAATCAGACATGCCCAAATTCATTGTTTTTTTTTTTTAAACTGGATTCTAAAGCAGTTTATTTGCACTCTTCCAAATTCCTTCAGATCAGTTCCAATGACTCGCTGTTTCCTTCTACTGCTCATTCTTATTCACCACTTGGCTTCTTCTCTACACCCTCTGCTCTCTGATCTCTCCCTACATATATCAATAAATTCCTTTATTGCCATAAAGGATAGATGCCAAATTAAACATCACTGATTACACCAGACTCTGTATGTAGTTTATTACAGTCAGATCTTCCAAAGGGCATGTCACCCATTACTTATTACAAAATGTTATCTACTTAATGATTAACAGCTTATAAATCTATTGGGAGATTAAAAGGGTGGTGGGGATAGGGATAGCAAATAGCTAGTTTACAAAATATCCTAAAGAGAGAGGCTTTTGTAAGAATGCCAGTTATATGGGATTGTTTTATATCGGTGTCTCCTCATCATTTCTATAATTAAGCCTATTTACCAATCATTTGCAATGATGCTACCCACCAACAAAAAAAACAGAAGCACAATTTAAGCAGAATTTTCAGTTTCTTGAAGCTTTCCCATTTAAAATGGACAAGATAATTTCGAAGATATCTGCTGGAAAATATCAGAAATATTTTACATTTTATAAAAAGATGCAAATGAAGAGGGAAGATGCAAATGGTGGAAATTCAAGAGTTTTTCTTTTGTCCACAAAAAAGGAGGAAGGCCACATTATTATTCATTCAATCCTGAAAATCCTTTACACTGGTTTTATACTGACCTTCCCACCCCCACCACGCCCCAGACACCCCTCTCACCCCAACCTATAATTTTCTCAGGGACTTCTTGAAATCTCTGACAATATTACATCCCTAGGATTTCAAGGCAATGGTCAAGAAGATAATAGAGTGAAGGTCAAAAGTTTACATAAGAAAATAAAGGTACTGGTCTGTAAACACATAGTTCACATGCAGTAAAGGCCCTCCTGAACCCCCCTATGGGCCTGTATGACACATTGCATCATGACTGTGCATTATTTGAATAAGAGAACGATTTTGTTCCTGTTTTACAGAGGAACAGACTGTTCCTGAAACAGTTTTTAATCAGAGTCACTTGATCGAAGAATTAACAGATTTTGCAACATTTTTAAGATAACAGCAGTTTTCAGCCTCGTTCCCTTGCCCCATTCCTATTTTTTGAAAAGCAACAGACACTTTCAGCTCTTTTACCTGATTCCTTTAATATTTACCTCCTGTTTTAGTTTACCAGTGCTGCTGGAATGCAATATACCAGAAATGGAATGATTTTTACAACGGGGAATTATTAAATTACAAGTTTACACTTCAAAGGCCTTAAAAATCTCCAAATTCAGGCATCCAGAGAAAGATACCTTGACTTCAAAGAAAGACTGAACGGCGTCCAGGATTTCTCTGTCAGCTGGAATGGCATGTGGCTGGTGTCTGAGGCCCTTGCTTAGAATCTCATGGGAAGGCACATGGCAGTGTCTGCTGGGCTTGTCTCCTAGTGTCTGGTTTTCAAATGGCTCCCACAGAGAGCAATACTGGAAACTAGAAGATGGTGGAGCAATGCCTCCAAAATTCTGAAGGAAAATTATTTCCATTCTAGAGTATTATATCCAGCCAAACTATTTGTGGGAAGCATTAAATAAAGACACTTTTCAGACAAGTTAGATTTAAGTCTTACTGAGGTAACAAGTAACCTCCCAAATCCCTGCACTTGAATATGGGTCTCAGTGGCTCCGGAGCCTTGCTCCCGCTCTAGTATCTCCATATCAGAATTCAAGATGAAAGAGTAGAACTTCATAATGGCTCTTAAACTTTTGCTCAGCGGTCCTGTCACCTGCCATTGACCAAAGCAAGTCTTTTGTCCAAGCCTGATGTCAGTGATGAAGGGAAGTATCTTCATTCACAGAGAGGCATCAGAGGTTACACGGCAAAGGGCAGGAATATATGAGCATTGAATGACCGGGAACAGTGATCTACGTCAAGAGGATGTGTTCCTCTGAAACAAAGTGACCCCGGAAAGAGGAACATGTGGAATCTAGGAAAAGCAGGATCCTAACACAGGAAAGCAGGAACGATTCTCTAGGATGAGGGTGAAAGAAGAACTCAGGATGAGAGCTGTGTACCAGGCATGGAGCAGCCAGTCCAGACTGGAGGCAGGTCAGAAGGCTTCAGAGACACTTCTTCAAGAAAAGGAACAATGTACTTTGGGTTGTATGGGTGTGAGTGCCAAGGAGACTTATGTCAGGCAAAAACCAAAAAGGAATAGACTTAAGTGGCTATATAAAATTTAAAACTTCTGCACTATAAAAAGTATCTGTGACAGGCTCAATACTCATTCTCCAAAGATAGCCACTTCCCAATTCCCAGAACTTGTACAGCAAAAGGGACTTTGCAGATGTCATTAAAGTGGAAAGAGCATCCTTGTTATTTAGGGGGAACTTAATTGTAATCACAGTTGTAATTGGAAGTCTTGGCCAGGCAACGCTGGGCACAGGGCTGGCCTGACACTAGTACCTCCCCTTGGAAGAGGGGAGTAAGAAGGTCAAAGGAGGAAGGTGATGGGACGATGGAAGCAAGGTGAGAAAAAGCGATGTAATGAGGGGCTCTGAGCTAAGAAATGCAGAGAATGTATAGAAGCTGGAAAAGTCAAGGGAACAGATTCTGTTCTCCAGCAGCCAGAAGGAACCAGCCATGATGATGCCTTGATTTTAACCCTATAAAACTCATTTCAACTTCTCACCTCCAGAACTGTGAGAGAATAAATATGAGTAATTTCTAGTCACTAAGGATGTGGTATTTGTTACAGTGGTAACAGGAAACTAATACTGCATCCATACCGAAAGAGAAAATATGAGCAACAAAATGGGAGAGAGTGTTTGTAACATATTTAACAAAGGATTTTCAGAATATCTAGGGAACTATTTGTTTTTATTTAATGAACATAGAAATTAATATGTGCCAAGCACTGTTCTAAGTGCTTTATAAGTACTAATCAATTAAATTTGTTTAATCCGTATAACAACCTTATGAAGTGAATACTATTGTTATTGCAATAACAATAAGTATTATTATTATTATTTTGTAATTGAGGAAACTGAGGCACTGAGGTTAAGTAACTTGCCCAAGGTCTCATACAGCCTTGAAGAAAAGAAAACAACCCAACAGAAAATTAGCAAAGAATGTAAACATTTCATAGAAGAGGAAATTAAATTGGTAATGAACTTTTTAAAAACTATTTTTATTGACAAATTTTCACACACATACATTTCATACATGGTGTACAATCAATGACTCAGGATATCATCACATCGTTGTGCATTCATCACTATGATTGTTTTTTAGTACATGGCAACAAATATTTGAAAAGAAACCGTCAGCTCAGACCCACCAGAAAGCACATATCAAGAAGGAATAAGAAATCCAGGAGATTTATTGGTAGAAATATCTGTGAAGGGGAGGGGAAGCAGGAGCAGGCAGGAGCCACAGACATTTGCTGATCGGTCACTTGTGAAGGGAGAAAGGAAGACTGGTTATAGGAAGATCCTCTGACTGCAGAGCAGCACTGGGGAGGTCTTGGCCAGGCAATGCTGGGCACTGGGCTGGCCTGACACTGGTACCTCGGCCACACTCAGTTATTGGCCGGGAGCTGCCCAGGAAGAACCTAGCCTCGGTGTGAACAATGGAACAAATTTCACAAGTCCCACAACTGGTAGGCTGTCAGCTAACTCAGTCTTTGCATCAGGTTCTCTCCCTCTTTTCTTTTACTTTTTTTAAAAATACCATATGGAAAGATGGTAGAATAGGACCGGCTGAGTTTACTCCATGGAACAACTAGAGAAATGACAGAAAAATGACCAGGACAGCAGTTCCAGGGTCTGAGTAACCTGAGAGGGCTTTCTACACTACACAGGAAGGTCTTGGATAAAAAACCTGAGGAATTGGGACACAGAGAACGGGGTGAGTGGGCACGGTCGTGACTCCACCGGGGACAAGAGGCCATGCCCAGGACATTGCCTGCCCTGCAGCTGGCTTGGGATACCAGCTTCTCAGCTCCATAGCCAGGCGCTCCCTTGGAGATCCTGGAAGCAGGCAAACTTGCTTTGCCTCTTCACAGAAACCATCCAGCTAGCACCCAGAGCCTACTGCTCCCCTTTCCATACAGAGGCCTTGGCAGTACATGGATGGTGTTCTAGTTTGCTAGCTGCCAGAATGCAACACACCAGAGATGGATTGGCTTTTAATAAAAGGGGATTTATTTCATTAGCTCTTCAGAGGAAAGGCAGCCAACTTTCAACTGAGGTTCTTTCTTATGTGGGAAGGCACAGGATGGTCTCTGCTGGCCTTCTCTCCAGGCCTCTGGGTTCCAACAACTTTCCCCAGGGTGACTTCTTTCTGCATCTCCAAAGGCCTGGGCTGAGCTGCGAGTGCTAAGATGAGGTATGCTGAACTGCTTTGGCTGTGCTATGTTGCACTGTCTTATTTAAGCACCAGCCAATTAAGTCAAACGTCATTCATTGCAGCAGGCACGCTTCCTAGCCGACTGCAGATGTAATCAGCAAGAGATGAAGTTCACATACATTGGCTCATGTCCACAGCAACAGAACTAGGTGCCTTCACGTGGCCAAGTTGACAACTGAATCTAACTACCACAGGTAGGGAGGTGGGGAAAAAAAAGCAAGCTGTCCAATGACCCCACACCCCATGCCATGCCCCATGCCCCCACACTGTGCCCCAAGCCCCATGTCACACCACATGTCCCACCCCAGGGCCATGCCCTGCACTCCCCTGCCTCACCCTGTGTCACACTTAGCCAGAAGGCATGTCCAGGTTGGCTGTGGACAGGGGGCAGATGACATACCCAGTCCCACAGCCTAAGGTCATTCCAAGAGGGAGTCTGGGGGCCACCAGACCCATCAGGCCCACAAGTAGAGTCTCTGCTTAGATGCACACTGCCTACCCCCAGCCCTGGGGTTGGAGGCTTTCAGGTGCACTGGGACCAGTGGACCTGGTTGGACTTGCACCAGGTCGCCATCCAGTTCAGCTGCTGCTGCAGTGGGGAAAGGAGGACCTGAGGAGAAAAGGAGGCCCAAGAGCTCCATCAGCTTGGAAGAAATGCAAAGTGCAGTCTAGTAAACTGCCTACCTGTCTAACTTCAAATAGATACTTAAGTAGAGTTGCATCCCCTGCTTGAGGTCTAGGCCTTGCTTTGGTGGGAGATAACTAAAGAAACAAGTGCAAAAGAGAAACCCATGCAAATACAAAACCTTAGATGACTGAGGGAAATCAAACTTTCAAAATAACCCTATCAAGATAATCAAATGCCTCAAAGCAAGTAGAAAATCACAAAACATGTGAAGATGCAGGCAGATATGGCCCAGCAAATGACCAAATTAAAACCCCAGTGGAGACACAGACTTTGGAAAAGCCAATCAAAGATGTTCATATAAATCTCCTAAATAAATTCGATGGGTTTGCTAATGATATAAAGGATATCAAGAAGACAGTAGAAGAGGATTGCGCCAGTTTGAAGTTGCTATGTATCCCAGGAAAGCCATGTCCTTCAATCCTGATTCAGTATTATAGGGTAGAAACCCTTTCATTAGGTTATCTCCACAAAGATGTGGCTTATCCAATTGTGGGTGTGGACTTTTGGTTAGATGGAAATATGACTATGTCCATTCAAGGTGGGTCTTTTTTTCCAGCTTACATGATGGAAATTTATTCACTCATGATTTTGAGGTGGGAAAAATGTCCAAATTAAGACATCAGCCAATGATGCTTTCTTCCAGAAGTCTGTGGCATCCTGGGGCTGGTCGCTGGTGATCCCTGGTCCTGGGCTCCTCTGCACATGGCAGCATCTCCTTACCTCTTCCTGCTCTTCTGGGTTCCATTTCAGCTTCTTGCTTTACTGTGGCTTTCTGCTCTGTGTCTGAATTCATTCTCTCATAAACTCCAGTAACAGGATTAAATCCCATTGTTCATGAGTTGGGCCACACCTTGACTGAAGAACTCTCATCAAAAGGTCCTATTTACAACAGGTTCACACCCACAGGCATGTATGAGATTTAACAACATGTTTCTCTGAGGTATATAAAGCTTCACATTACCACATGGGATAACATACTTTTTGGTAACACGTATTTTACGATGTAGAAGTGGGGAAATGGGCTCTCTTTATTGCTTGGATTGTGTAAACTGGTATAACCTTTTTGGAGAACAATTTGACAGGATCTATCAATACTACATATGCACAAGTCCTTTGACCCAGAGATTCCCACTTCCAGGTATTCATCCTCCATGTCTACCTTTTGCATTCACATGTATGTGAAACGACCTAAATCCACTGTATTTAATAGTGAAAGAATGTCAACAACATAAATCTCCACCAATGGTCTTGGTTGAATAAACAGTAATACAGCTATAAAATGGAAATGACAATGCAGCAGCTTAAAATGTCAGCTGGCTCTTTATGTACCATATGGAATAGTTTCCAAGATGCATTTTTAAATATTTTTTAAACTTTTTTTTATTATATAGTATAACATATATACAAAGTAAAGAAATAAAAAAGCAATGGTTTTCAAAGCACTCTTCAAAAAGTGGTTATAGGATAGATCCCAAAATTTGTCATGGGCTACCATACAATCCTCTTGTATTTTTCCTTCTAGCTCCTCCAGAATATAGGAGGCTAGAGGGCTTAAATACTTTTTTATCATCACAATTGACTTTCTTTCCCTTCTTTTTTTTGTGAACAATAACATAAACAAAAAAGCTATAAATTTCAAAGCACAGCACCACAATTATTCATAGAACATATTTCATAGGTTGACATGGGTTACAATTTCACAATTTTAGGATTTTACTTCTAGCTGCTCTAAAATACTGGAGGACTAAAAGAAATATCAATTTAAGGATTCAGCATTCACAGTCATTTCTTAAGTCCTATCTTCTATGTATAATTCCACCATCACCTTTGATCTTTCCATACCTCTCTTTGGGGTTGTTTGGGCTATGGCAGTTCTAAATTTTTATATTGGAAGGATATGTCACTAATATGGGGTAGGGAGATGGAACTATCTGATGTTCTGGAGAGGCTGGGCTAGGTTTCAGGACTTATCTGAATCAGGGACCCATCTGAGGAGGTTGTAGGTTTCTGGAAAGTTACTCTAGTGCCTGGAACTCTTGTGGAATCTTATATATTGCCCTAGGTGTTCTTTAGGATTGACTGGAATGGTCCTGGTTGGGGGTTGACAGGTTATGATAGGAAGCAAGTTCTACCTGAAGCTTGATAAGAGCAACCTCCAGAGTAGCCTCTTGACTCTATTTGAACTCTCTCTGCCACTGATACTTTATTAATTACACTTCTTTCCCCCCTTTTGGTCAGGATGGAATTGTTGATCCCATGGTGCCAGGTCTGGATTCATTCCTGGGAGTCAATTCCCACGTTGCCAGGGAGACTTTCACCCCTGGATCTCATGTCCCATGTAGGGGGAAGGGCAATGATTTCACTTGCAGAGTTGGGCTTAGAGAGACTGAGGCCACATCTGAGCAACAACAGAGGTCTTCCAGAAGTAATTCTTAGGCCTATAGGTAGTCTAAGCATCTCTACTACCTACATAAGTTTCACAAGAGTAAGCCTCATGATTGAGGGCATGGTCTATTGATTTGTGTATCCCTGAAGTTTGACACAGTATCAGGGGATTCCCTGATAGTAAGGTTTAATAGTTCCATATTCTTTCTCCCCTCCTTCAGGGGACTTTGCCAATAGTTTTTGATTATCTGCTTAATATATTCTAGGATGTTTCCAGGCATTTCAATAATCTATACAGGATTAAAGGATCTCTTTCTTATTCTGTGCTTCCTGTGTTTCAGTTTCAAGGTGGGTCTTGATTAGTTTACTGGAGTCCTTTAAAAGGGGGAACATTTTAAAGAAACCTTAGATGCTTGGAGACCCAACAGATGCAGACACATGGAGAACAGTTGCTTTAGAGCCAACATGAGACCCAGACATTTGAGATGCAGTGCTCAGCAGTCATCTCCTGTGCCTTCCCACGAGATACTAAGCAGGCCAGAAACCAGAGTTGTGTCCCAGAGAAGCTAAGGGAAGGCTCCCAGATGCCAAGTGAGGAACCACCACAGGAAATAGAGGCTGAAGGCAATGGAGCCCAGGAGCAAGGGAGGAGCAAGAGGCCAGCCATATGCCATTCCAGTTGACAGAGGTGCTCCGCACAGTATCAGCCTTTCTTGAGTAAAGGTAACCTTTTGTTGGTGCCTTTGTTTGGGCATTTTCTCAGCCTTAGAACTGTACATTTTACAACTGAATAGATCCCCTTTATAAAAGCTAATCCATTTCTGGCATATTGCATTCTGGCAGCTTAACAAACTAACACAAGCATAAAAAAGAATTTGAAAGAATAAATAGAAAAATAGCAGATATAGCAGAGATGAAAGATACTGTAGATCAAATTAAAAATATACTACAGACAGACACACAACAGCAGATGCAAAGAGGTAGAAGAAAGAATAAATGAACCAGAGGACAGGACAATTGAATTTGAGCAGACAAAAGAACAAATGGCAAAAGTGATGGAAATTTTTGAATTGTATTTCAGGGAAATGATGGACAACATGAAGCACACAAATATAGGAATCATCAGTATCCCAGAAGGAGAAAGGAAGAGTAAAGGGTTAGGAAGATAAGTTGAGAAAATAATGGGAGAAAATTTCCCTTATAACATATAAATATCAAAGAAGCCAATGAACCCCAAATAGAATAAATCCAAAGAGGCCTGCTCCAAGACACATACTAATCAGTCTATCAAATGTTGAAGAGAAGCAGAAAGTCCCGAAAGTGTCAAGAGAAAAGCAATGCACTACGTACAAGGGAAACTACATAAGACTGAATTCAGACTACTGCACAGGCACTATGGAGGCAAAAGGGCAGTGGTATGATATATTTAAGATCCTGAAAGAGAAAGACTTCCAGCCAAGAATTCTTTATTCAGCCAAGTTGTCATTCAAAAGTGAGGGAAGATTAAAATTTTCAGACAGACAAAATCTGAGAGAATTTATCAGCAAGAGACTGGCCCTACAAGAAATACTAAAGGGAGTTCTGTTGCCTGAAAAAAATAAAAAATAAAAAAAAGACAGGAGAGGGAGGTCTGGAAGAGGGCACAGAATTGAAGACTACCAGGAAGGGTAACTTCAAGGAAAAAAAGAGAAACAGGGTAAAGAATATAGATCTGACAAAACAAAAACAAAAACAAAAACAAAAAACCAAAGGATAAGATGGCAGATTCAAGAAATGCTTTTGCAGTAATAAATTTGAATGTTAACAGACTAAACTCACCAATTAAAAGATACAGATTGGTGGGAGGGATTAAGAAGTATGATCCATCTATATGCTGCTTACACGAGACTCATCTTAGAAACAAGGATACAAATTTATAGTGAAATGATGGAAAAAGATGTTCCATGCAAGCTGTAACCAAAAGAAAGCAGAAGTAGCTCTACTAATATCAGACAAAATAGACTTCATAAGACATCATAAGAGACAAGGAAGGACACTACATATTAATAAAAGGGACAGTAATGCACCAAGAAGGAATAACAATCATAACTGTCTATGCTCCCAATCAAGGAACTCTAAAGTACATAAGGCAAACATTGCAAAACTGAAGGGAGCTATAGATGTTTCAACGGTAACAGTGGGAGACTTCAATACACCACTCTCCTCTATAGATAAAACAACCAGACAGAGGATCAACAAAGAAACAGAGAACTTATAAATTAGGCCTAACAGATATATATAGATTGTTACACCCCAAAGCACCAGGATATATTAACCTTATAACTTTTGCAATCTTGCTAAACCCACTTATTAGCACCAATTGCTTTTTTTGTGGGGTAGTTTCCTTTGGACTTTCTATGTAGATGATCAAGTGTGTGCAAGTAAAGACAATTACTTTTTCCTTTCCAGTTAGGGTGTCTTTTCTTTTTCTTGCCTTTTTACATTGCTAGGACTTCCATTAGGATGTTTGTGAGTATTCCACAAGCACTTGAAGAGAATGTCTTCTGTTGTTGCTGAGTGGAGGGCTCTAAAATGTCAATTGGGCCCAGTTGACTGACGATGTCATTCAGTTCTTCTATATCTTGTTCAATTCTCTATATACTCGTTTTATTACTACTGGAAGAGGAGCATTAAGGTCTTCAACTATAATTGTGGATTGTTACTCTTTCAGTTATGTCAGTTTTTTCTTCATGTACTAGGAAGCTCTGCTTTTTATGTGAAATCACATTTAACATTATTATGTCTTCTTGGTGAATTGATTGACCTTTTATCATTATATTGACTCTCTTTATCCCTGAAAATTTTCTTTGCAGTCTATTCAAATAGACTTAGAAACCTATTTTGTCTGATGTTAACAAAATCACAGTAGTTTGTTTTTTATTAGTTTGCATTATATATTCTTTTCCATCTTAATACTTTTTTTTAACCAAAATTTACTGTTTTAAAAAGTATATATAAGGCCACAGTGGCTCAGCAGGCAGAGTTCTTGCCTGTCATGCCGGAGACCTGGGTTTGATTCCCAGTGCCTGCCCATGCAAAAAACAAAACAAACCAAAAAAACAATTTCTAAAAAATGCATATACAAGTTAGAAAAGTTGTAGTTTACAGAAAAATCATGCAGAAAATGTAGAATGCCTATATACACCCACACACATAGATTTATCTATTAACATTTTGCATTAGTGTATTACCTTTGTTATAATTGCTGAAATAATTTTATTACAATTGTATTTAATAGTACAATAATACTAGTCCCTAGTTTACATTAGGGCTCAATGTTAGCATTATACAGTCCTGTTTTTTTAAAAAATATTTATTCTAGTAGTGTGTTGTATACATGTAACATGTATACATGTTAAATTTCTCCTTTTGGCCATATTCACATATATAATTAATTCAGTGGTGTTAATTACATTCATAATGTAGTGCTACTGTTATTACCATTCATTACCAAAACTTTTCCATCACCCCAAACAGAAATTCTGTTCCAGTTAAGCAGGGACCCATTCCAGTCCCTGATCCAGCCCCTGGTAAACTGTGTTCTAGTTTCTGACTCTATGAATTTACTGATTTTAGTTATTTCATATTAATGAGATCATACAGTATTTATCCTTCTGTGTTAGGCTGTATTTTACTCAACACGATGTCTTCAGGGTTCATTTCACTCAACACGATGTCTTCAAGATTCAACCATATGTTGCATGTATCAGAACTCCATTCTCTTTTATGGCTGAATAATATTCCATTGTATGTATATACCACATTTTGTTTATCCATTCATCTGTTGATGGACACTTGGGTTGCTTCCAAATTTTGGCAATTGTGAATAATGCCACTATGAATTTTAGGGTGCTAATATACGTTCGAGTCTCTGCTTTCAATTCTTCTGGATATATAGGTACGTAAGTGGAACTGCCAGGTCATAAGGTCACTTTATACTTAACTTTGAGGAAGTGCCAACTGTTTTTCACAGTGGTTGCACCATTTTACATTTCCACCAACAATGAGCAAGTGTTCCCATTTCTCCACATCTCCTCTAATACTCATTCCTCTCTGTTTTTTTTTTTATAATAGCCACTCTAGTGGGTGTGAAATGGGATATCTTTGTGGTTTTGATTTGCATTTCCCTAATAGCAAATGATGTTGAGCATCTTTTCTTGTGCTTTTGGCCATTTGTGTATTTTCTTTAGAGAAATGTTTATTCAAGTCTTCAATCCATTTACAAAATTTGTTTTTCTTTTATTAATTTTTAAATTTTTTTAAAATCCCAAATATTACAAAACAAATGCAAACATTTGTAACTTTTGATCATTCTGTTCTATATATATAATCCGTATTTCATAATATCACCACATAGTTGCATATTCATCATCATGATCATTTCTTGGAACATCTGCATCTATTCAGAAAAAGAAATAAAATGAAAACAGAAAAAAATTCATACATACCATTACCCCCACTCCTCCCCCTCACCGATCACCAGCATTTCACTCTAAATTTATTTTAACATTTGTTCCCCCTATTCTTCATCTTTATTCCATATGCTTTACTGGTCTGTTGATAAGGTAGATAAAAGGAGCATCAGACACAAGGTTTTCACAATCACACAGTCACATTGTGAAAGCTATATCATTATACAATCATCTTCAAGAAATATGGCTACTGGAACACAGCTCCACATTTTCAGGCAGTTCCCTCCAGCCTCTCCGCTACATCTTGACTAACAAGGTGATCTCTATTTAATGCGTAAGAATAACCTACAGGATAACCTCTTGACTCTGTTTGGAATCTCTCAGCCATTGACACTTAGTTTCATTTCACTCTTCCCCCTTTTGGTTGAGGAAGTTTTCTCAATCCCTTGATGCTGAGTCCCAGCTCATTCTAGGGTTTTTCTCAATCCCTTGATGCTGAGTCCCAGCTCATTCTAGGGTTTTTCTCAATCCCTTGATGCTGAGTCTCAGCTCATTCTGGGATTTCTGCCCCACATTGCCAGGAAGTTCCACATCCCTGGGAGTCATGTCCCACGTAGACAGTGGGAGGGTGGTACACTTGCTTGTTGTGTTGGCTGGAGAGAGGGGCCACATCTGAGCCACAAAAGAGGTTCTCCTGGGGGTGACTCTTAGGCCTTCAATCCATTTTTAAATAGAGTTGTTTCTTACTGTGTTGTTACAGGATTTCTTTATATATTCTGGATATGTAGATATATTTCCAAATATTTTCTCCCATCCTGTAGATTGTCTTTTTACTTTCAATTTGAAGTCCTCTGATGCACAAATTTGTTTTTTTTATTTTATTTTAATAAGTCCCATTTATCTAATTTTTTTCTTTCATTGCTTGTGCTTTGAGTATAAAGTCTAAGAAACCATTGCCTAACACAAAGGTCCTAAGGATGCTTCCTTATGTTTTCTTCTAGGAGTTTTATAGTTTTGGTTTTTAAATGTAGATTTTTGAGCCATTTTGAGTTAATTTTTGTATATGGTGTGAGGTAGGGGTCTGCCTTCACTCTTTTGCATGTGGATATCCAGTTTTCATGGTATCATTCATTTAAAAGAACTGTTCTTTCCCAGTTGAGTAGACTTCACATCTTTGTCAAAAATCAGTTGACTATATATTTGAGGGTTGACTTAGGAAGTCTCAGTGTGGTTCCAATTTCTCTATATATGTATTCTTGTGCCAATAGCATGTTGTTTTGATTACTATAGCTTTGTAATAAATTTTAAATCTGGTAAGTGTGAGTATTACAACTTTGCTCTTTTTCAAGATAGTTTTGGCTATGTGGGGCTCCGTACCTTTCCATATAAATTTGATTGGGTTTTCCATTTTTGATAAGAAGGCTTTGGGAATTTTAATTGGTATTGCACTGAATCTGTAAATTGCTATGGATACAATCAATATCTTGACAACATTTAACCTTGCAGTCTATGAACATGGAATGTTCTTTCATTTATTTAGATCTTCTTTTATTTCTTTTAGCAATTGCAGTTTTCCATGTATAAGTCCTTTACATCCTTGGTTAAATTTGTTTCTAGATATTTGATTCTTACAGTTGCTATTGTAAATGGAATATCTTTCTTCATTTCTTCTTCAGATTGTTCATTACTATTGAGAAACACTATTGATTTTCACGTGTTGATTTTGAACCCCACCACTTTGCTGAATTCATTTATTTGTTGTAGTAGTTGTATTTTTAAAGATTTTCTGCATATATAGGGTCATATCATCTGCAAATAGGAAAAGTTTCAGTTTTCCCTTTCCAATTTGAACAACTTTTCTTTCTCTTGCCTAATTACCCTATCCAGAACTTTCATTACATTGTCCCTGCCTTGTTCCTTATGTGGAGGGAAAGCCTTTGGTCTTTCACCAGAGTGTGATATTAGCTGTGGGTTTTTCATAGATGTCCTTTATCATTTTGAAGAAGTTTCCTACTATTCTTAGTTTTCTATGTGTTTTTATCAAGAAGGGTGCTGGATTTTGTCAAATGACTTTTCTGCATAAATTGAGATGATCATGCGTTTCCCCCCTTTATTCCTTTAATGTGATACCTCACATTAGTTGATTTTTCTTATGCTGAACCACCCTTGCATCATGATGTATAATTCTTGTAATGTGCTGTTGGATTCATTTTGCTAGTATTTTGGGGATCTTTGCATCTATATTCATAAGGGACATTGGACTATAATTTTCTTTTCTTGTGGTTTCTTTATCTACCTTTGGTATTAGGGTGATGTTGGCCTCATAGAATGAATTGGGAATGTTCCCTCTTCTTCATTTTTTTTCAAGGATTGGTGAATGAATGTTCAGCAGGATGGGAATGTTTGGTAAAATGCACCAGTGAAACCATCTGATTCTGGACTTCTCTTTGTTAGGAGGTTTTTGATTCAATCTGTCTACTAGTGATTGGCTTGTTGAGCTCTTCTATTTCTTCTTCAGTAGGTATTTTGTGTTTCTAGGAATTTATTCACTTCATCTAGGTTATCTAATTTGTTGTTGTGAGATCAAGCTTTTTGTTTTTGTTTTTTTTAAATACAGTTTTATTAAGATATACTCACACACCATACAAACCATCTGAAGTATACAATCACTGGCTCACAGCATCATCACATTGTTGTGCATACACCCCCATGATCAATTTTGGAACATTTTCATTACTCCAGAAAGGAAATAAAAATTAAAAAAAAAACCCAAATCCTCCCATAACCCTTATCCTTCCCCCTCACCCACCCATTAACCCATAGTTTTGGTGTAGTACATTTGTTAATTATTAATGAAAGAATATTAAAATACTACTTTTAACCGTAGTCTATAGTTTGCAATAGGTACATTTCCCCCCATGTATCCATCTATTACTATTTTTTAACATTTGTTCCCCCTTTTATTTATTTATTTTTAATCCATATGGACTCATTTATCCATACCATAGATAAAAGGAGCAACAGACACAAGGTTTTCAGAGATCAAGTTTTAATGTCTTCTTTTCCATTTCTGATTTTAGTTATTTTTATCCCCTCTCTTTTTCCTGTCAGTATACCTAAAAATTTGTCAATAATTATTGATCCTTCCAAGGAACCAACCTCTGGTTTTGTTGATGCTTTTTTTCTTTATTTCACGTATCTCTGCTCTAATTTTTGTTATTTCCTTCCTTCTGCTTGCTTTGTGTTTAGTTTGTGCCTTTTCCTAGATCTTCCAGTTTTGAGGTTAGCTCTCTGATCTGAAATCTTTATTCTACTGGAAACATTTACAGCCATAAATATTCCTCTCACTGCTTTCACTGCATTCCATATGTTTTGGTATGTTGCGTTTTAATTTTCATTCTCCTGAAGATATTTCCTAATTTCCCTTGTGTGAATTCTTCTTTGACTCATTGGTGAACAGTACATTGTTTAATTTCTACATGTTTGTGGATTTTCCATTTCTGTTATTTCTAGCTTCATTGCATTGTGGCCAAAGAAGACACATCATATGATTTCAATATTATTGAATTATTGATACATGTTTTGTCATCTAACGTATGGTCTATCCTGGTGAATGATCCATGAGCACCAGAGAATGTATATTCTGCAGCTGTTGGATGAAGTATTCAATATATATCTGTTAGCTCTAGTTGGATTAGAGTATCATGTCGTCTATTTCCTTATTAATCTTCTGTCTAGATGGTCTATCCATTATTGAAAATGATGCATTTAAACCTCTTTTAATTAATGTAGAAACATCCATTTTTTCCTACAAATCTGTCAATATTTGCTTCATTTGGGGACCCTGCTGTTAGCTGTATATATATTTATAATTTTAAGTCTATAGTATATGGTGTCCTTCTTTGTCCCTTGTAAAAGTTTATGACTGAAGGTCTGTTTTATCTGATATTAGTATAGCTACCCCAGTTTTCTTTTGGTACTATTGTGTGGTATACTTTTTCCCATCCTTTCAGTTTCAACCTATTTATGTCTTTGAATTTAAGATGAGTCTCTAATAAATAGCATTTAGTTGGGTAATGCTTTTTTTGTGTTCCTTCTGCCAATCTCTGCCTTTTGACAACAAAGTTTAACCCATTTACTTTTTTTTCTTTAGTTTGTATTGAGCTTTTTTTTATTTCCTATTTTTATTTTTATTAAAAAATTTGTTTTAACATAACGACATAAAAACATGAACATTTTTAACATACGGGTTTTCCATTCTAGGTATATCATCAATAATTCACAGTATCATCACATAGTTGTATATTCATTGCCATAATCATTTCTTAGAACATTTGCATCAATTCAGAAAAAGAAATAAAAAGAAAAAAACTCATACATACCACACCCCTTACCACTCCCTCTCATTGACTGCTAGTATTTCCATCTACCCAATATATTTCAGCCCTTCTTTCCCCTATTTTTTCTATGCCCCTTACCACTCCCTTTCATTGACCAATAGCATTTCAAATACTAAATTTATTTTGAGTATTTTTAAAAAATTTTTTATTAATTAAAAAAAATTACAAGAAAGAAGCACAAACATTCCCAACACATGCTCATTCCGCTCTACACATACTCTCAGCAATTCACAATATCATCATATAGTTGCATATTCATCATCATGATCATTTCCCAGAACATTTGCATCAATTCAGAAAAAGAAATAAAAGGACAACAGAAAAATAAAACAAAAACAGAAAGAAAAAAAAACATTTTACATACCATACTCCTTACCCCTCCCTTTCATTGATCACTAGCATTTCAAACTAAATTAATTTTAACATTTGTTGCCCCTCTTATTTATTTTTATTCCATATGTTCTACTCATCTGTCGACAAGGTAGATAAAAGGAGCATCAGACACAAGGTTTTCACAATCAGTCACATTGTGAAAGCTTTATCATTATACAATCATCATCAAGAAACATGGCTACTGGAACACAGCTCTACATTTTCAGGCAGTTCCCTCCAGCCTCTCCATTACATCCTGGATAACAAGGTGACATCTACTTAATACATAAGAATAACCTCCAGGATAACCTCTCAATTCTGTTTGGAATCTCTCAGCCACTGACACTTTGACCCATTTCACTCTTCCCCCTTTTGGTCGAGAAGGTTTTCTCAATCCCTTGATGCTGGGTCTCAGCTCATTCTAGAGTTTTTCTCAATCCCTTGATGCTGAATCTCAGCTCATTCTGGGACTTCTATCCCACGTTGCCAGGAAGATCCACACTGCTGGGAGTCATGTCCCACGTAGACAGGGGGAAAGTGGTGAGTTTGCTTGTTGTGTTGGCTGGAGAGAGAGGCCACATCTGAGCAAAAAAAGAGGTTCCCTTCAGGGTGACTCTTAGGCTTAATTTTAAGTAGGCTTGACCCCTGTGGGGTTAAGTTTCATATGAACAAACCCCAAGACTGGAGGCTCAGCCTATAGCTTTGGTTGTCCACACTGCTTGTGAGAATATCAAGAAATCAATTTGGGGAAGTTGAGTTTTCCCCCGTTCTCACCATTCCCTGAAGGGGACTCTGCAAATACTTTTCCACTCACTGATCAAACCACTCTGGGATTCATCAGGGCATCACCTGGACAAACCAACAAAATCTCATGTCCTACCCAAAGTTCCATGCACTTAAGATGTTCAACCAACTATCTACATAAGTTATATTAGGAGATGCACTAGTCAAAATATATATTTGTACCAAATAAACATTTTTTGCTTCAGTCTCACACACAAGTTGAAATTTTAAAATATTAATTACGATCTATTTTCAGCACACTGCAGTAATTACATTCTTTCGTTCTTCCTCATGCAAAAACATTTTTTTAATTTGCACATGTAGTCACCATTATTATACATTCTAGGCATTCCCAGATTACACCATCTCAATCTTTATCATCTATCTTTCTTTGTAATTTCATTTATGCCCCCAGCCCTCCTCCCTCTTTCATTCTCACATGCAGCGTCATTCAGTGTTTTAACATAATTGTATTACAGTTAGGTAGTGTTGTGCTGTCCATTTCTGAGTTTTTATATTCAGTCCTGTTGCACAATCTGTATCTCTTCAGCTCCAATTACCCAGTATCTTACCCTATTTCTATCTCCTGATGGTCTCTGTTACCAACAAAATATTCCAACTTTATTCACTAATGTCAGTTCATATCAGTGAGACCATACAGTATTTGTCCTTTTGTTTCTGGCTAATCACACTCAGCATAATATCTTTAAGGTCCAGTCATGTTGTTACATACTTCATAACTTTATTCTGTCTTACAGCTGCATAATATTCCATCTTATGTATATGCCACAGTTTGTTTAGCCAACTGTCTGTTGATGGACATTTTGGCTGTTTCCATCTCTTGGTAATTGTAAATAATGCTGCTATAAACATTGATGTGCAAATGTCCGTTTGTGTCCTTGCCCTCATGTCCTCTGAATACAGACAGCACATAGATGGGTCTTGTTTTTTAATCCATTCTGCCAATCTATTTCTTTTGATTGGGGAGCTTAATCCATTAACATTTAGTGTTATTACTGCAAGGGTAGTACTTTCTGCTACCATTTTGCCTTTTGGATTTTATCTGTCATATCTAATTTTCCTTCTTTTTACCTTTACTCATAGTCTTCCTTTCTACACTCTTCTCCACACCTCTCTCTTCTGTCTTTTTGTATCTGTCTCTAGTGCTCCCTTTAGTATTTCTTGCAGAGCTGGTCTCTTGGTCAGAAATTCTCTCAGTGACTTTTTGTCTGAAAATGTTTTAATTTCTCCCTCATTTTTGAAGGACAATTTTGCTGGATATAGAATTCTTGGTTGGCAGTTTTTCTCTTTTAGTAATTTAAATATATCACCCCACTGTCTTCTCACCTCCATGGTTTCTGCTGAGAGATCTACGCATAGTCTTATTGGGCTTCCCTTGTATGTGATGGATTGTTTTTCTCTTGCTGCTTTCAAGATCCTCTCTTTCTCTTTGACCTCTGACATTTTGATTAGTAAGTGTCTTGGAGTATGTCTATTTGGATCTATTCTCTTTGGGGTGCATTGCACTTCTTGTATCTGTAATTTTAAGTCTTTCATAAGAGTTGGGAAATTTTCAGTGATAATTTCTTCCATTAGTTTTTCTCCTCCTTTTCCCTTCTCTTCTCCTTCTGGGACACCCACAACACATACATTTGTGCGCTTCATATTGTCATTCAATTCCCTGAGTCCCTGCTCATATTTTTTCATTTTTTTTCTCTAAATTTTCTTCTGCTTGTCGGATATCAGATGTTCCATCCTCCAGTTCACTAATCCTATCTTCTGCCTCTCATAATCTACCATTGTAGGTTTCCATTGTTTTTTTTCATCTTTTCTACCTTGCCTTTCATTCCCATAAGTTCTGATGATTTGTTTTTTCAGACTTTCCATTTCTTCTTTTTGTTCATTCCTTGCCTTCTTTATATCCTCCCTCAATTCATTATTTGATTTTTGATGAGGTTTTCCATGTCTGTTTGTATATTCTGAAGTAATTGTTTCAACTCCTGTATCTCATTTGAATCTTTGGTTTGTTCCTTTGACTGGGCCATATCTTCAATTTTCCTATTGTGATCTGTTATTTTTTGCTGGTGTCTAGGCATTTAATTACCTTAATTAGTTTATTCTGGAGATTGTTTTCACATCTTCTATCTAGGGTTTTCTTGCTGGGTGAATTTGTTGTCTGTCTGTTCTTTCACATTCGGTTCAGCGCTTTCTGGACCTCTAGCTTAGCTTTTGTTTAAGAGAGGAGAATTTTTCAGTTCTTGTTTCTTGCCCTGCCTGTATGGTGTCTTTCCCCCTCCCCCCACCCTTAGGAGGGTCTACTTAGGAATTATAGACCCCAGCTGGATTTTCCCAGACCAAAGTGGCCTCCTGTCAGGAGGAAAGAGTCACCTGCATCAGTTTTTCCTGAGGGTAAGACCCAGCAGGATGAAAGACTTTCCTGTGAAGTTTCTGGGCTCTGTTTTTCTTATCCTGCCCAGTATGTGGCACTTGTCTGCCTGTAGGTCCCACCAGCATAAGATGATGCAGTACCTTTAACTTTGGCAGACTCTCCCTGCTGGGGCGTGGTGGAGACAGAGGAGAGGTTGTAGCCTGGTTTTAATGGCTTCAAATTACCAAGACCTGGTGTCTGAATTCCTTAAGGGAGGGATTCCACCTGAGTTGGGCTTCACCCCTCCCCTGGGGAAGGTGCAGGCTCCAGATAAGCCCTCAAACAAGCTTGTTTTTGCCTATGCCTGGGGCAGTTGCAGCCTGAGAAGTCCTGCCACTATATCCAAAGGCAGTCAAGTCTTTGTAGAAACACAGCCACAAAAACCTCTGTTTCTTTTTTTTTTTCTTTTTCTGTCAGCCTGCCCCCTTGGTGTCTGGGCAAAAATGAGCAACATCCGCTTTGACCAGGTTCACCTGAACTAGGGGCCTATTTTTAGTTGTCAGAATTTGTTAATTAATTTCACAATCTGTGTTTGGTTGTGCTCAGCCCCTGCTGCTGGTAAAGTCTCTTTCCTTTCCCGTCTGGGAAGCAGCCTGTGGGGAAGGGGTGCCAGCCACCACAGCTTGGGGAACTCACAGTTCTCGCAGCTGGTTCAGCTGGTCCAGACTGGGGTACACTGTGTGTCCGGTCACTGACGTGGCCCCAGGAGATGTTCTGTACTGTTTCTGGTTATTTAGTAGGTGTTCTGGAGAACGAACTAAATCACGCACCTTGCTAAGCCGCTGTCTTGGCACCTCCACTGTAGGTTATTCCGGCTTCCTGTGTTTGGATTGTTTAAATGATCTATCCAGACAGGTTGAATTAGATTATGTGCTACAGAAAACCTAACTTCTGGACACAATAAATGAACATCATTTTTAAAAAGTTTTAGACTGGTATGTCCAAATCTGATCTTCTTTGTTGATGATTTTGGATTTTTATGTTGTTCCTTTGGATGGGTCATTTCTTGTTTCTTCTTTTTAAAATTTATTTTTGTCCTGTAATCTTTTGTAGTGTGCTGTACATTTTAATGCTTTGAACTGTTAACACTGTCTGTTCCTTAAGTTTGCATACAGCTAGTGATTTGAGAGATTTTCTTTATATATATATATATTTTTATCGACAAAACATAACACACAAATATGAACATTCTTAACATAAAAACATTACATTCTTGGTATATAATCAATGGCTCACAATATCATCACATAGTTGTATATTCATCACCATGATCATTTCTCAGAACATTTGTATCACTCCAGAAAAATAAAAAGGAAAGAGAAAAAAACTCATATGTACCAAACCCTTTACTCCTCCCTCTCATTGACCACTAGTATCTCCATCTACCCAATATATTTTAACCTTTGTTTCCCCCTTTTTTTCTATACCCCTTAGCACTCCCTTTCATTAATCACTAGTATTTCAATCTACTCAATTTATTTTAACATTTGTTCCCTCTATTATTTATTTATTTTTAATCCCTATGTTTTACTCATCTGCCCATACCGTAGATAAAAGAAGCATCAGGCACAAGACTTTCACAATCACACAGTCACATTGTGAAAGCTATATCATTATACAATTTTCTTAAAGAAACATGGTTACTGGAACACAGCTCTACAGTTTCAGGCACTTCCCTCTAGCCTTCTAATACACCTTAAACTAAAAAGCAGATTTCTATATAATGTGTAAGAATAACCTCCAGGATAACCTCTCTGTTTGAAATCTCTCAGCCACTGACACTTTGTCTCATTTCTCTCTTACCCCTTTTGGTAGAGAAAGTTTTCTCAATCCTTGATGCTGAGTCCCAGATCATTCTAGGATTTCTGTCCCACATTGCCAGGGAGAGTTACACCCCTGGGAGTCATGTCCCATGTAGAGAGGGGAGGGCAGTGAGTTTGCCTGCCATGTTGGCTGAGAGAAGCCACATCTGAGCAACAAAAAGAGGTTCTCTGGGGGTGACTCTTAGGCCTAATTTTAAGGGTTAGTCTATCCTTTGTGGGGATAGGTTTCATAGGAACAAACCCCAAAATTGAGGGTTTGGCTTATTGATTTGGTTGTCTCCACTGCTTGTAAGAATACCAGGAATTCTCCATATGGGGAAGTTGAATTTCCCCCCTTTCTCACCATTCCGACCCAAGGGGACTTTGCAAATACTTCTTTATTCACTGTTCAGATCACTCTGGGATATATTGGGGCATCACACTAACCTGGACAAACCAACAAAATCTCATGCCCTATTCAAGGTCATGTGTACTAATGGTATCAATTAAACTGTCTATATAAAGTTAAATTAGAAAATGCACTAGTCAAAATATAAATTTTGTACCAAATAAACATTTCTTGCTTCAGTCTACACAGAAGTTGAAGTTTTAAAATATGAATAACCACCTATTTTCAACACCCTACAATATTGACATTCCTTTGTTCTTCCTCATGTAAAAATATATTTATTTCATTTTTTTTTAACATGGGCAGGCACCAGGAACCGAACCCAGGTCCTCTGGCATGGCAGGCAAGCATTCTTGCCTGCTGAGCCACCGTGGCCCTAAAAATATTTTTTAATTTTTACATTTAGTCACTATCATTGTACACTTAAGGCATTCCTAGATTATACATCTCAGTCTTTATTGTCTATCTTTCCTCCCAGTTTCATATGTGACCCCAGCCTTCCTCCCTCTATCATTCTCATATTCAGCTTCATTCAGTTGTACTTTTTAAAAAATGCAATTTTCGTGACCTATATTCACATACCATACAATCATCCAAAGTGTATAATCAATACTTCACAGTATCATCATATAGTTGTGCATTCATCACAATCAACTTTTGAGCATCTTCAAAATAAAAACACATGTAAGAATAAAAATAAAAATGAAAAAGAATACCCCAAACATCCCATAACTCTTATCTGTTCATACACTGGATAAAGGAGTGTCAGCCACAAACTTTTCACAATCACAGTCATATTGTAAAAGCTATATAGTTATACAATCATCTTCAAGAATCAAGGCTACTAGGAATACAGTTCAAGTTTCAGGTATTTCCTTCTAGCTATTCTAACACACAAAAACTAAAAAGGGGTATCTACATAATGCATGCATAAGAATAACCTCCAGAACGACCTCTTGACTCTATTTGAAATCTCTCAGCCATGGCAAACTTATTTTCATTTCTCTTACCCATTTTGGCCAAGATTTTCTCAATCCCACGATGCTGGGTCCAGGTTCATCCCTGGGAGTCATGTCCCTTATTGCCAGGGACATATATATCCCTTGGAGTCATGTCCGACGTAGTGGGGAGGGCAGTGAGTTTACCTGATGAGTTGGCTTCAAGAGAGAGGCCACATCTGAGCACAAAAGAGGTTTTCTGGGGGAGACTCTCAGGCATCACTGTAAGTAGGTTTAGCCTATACTTCCCAGAAATAAGTTTCATAAGGGCAAGCCCTAAGATTGAGGGCTCAGCCCATTAGCTTTGGCAGTCCCCAGCCCTTGTGAGAATATCAGGGATTTCCCAGGAGGGGAAACTTAATATTATACATCATTTCCCAGTCTCTCAAGGGGGTTTTGCAAATACTTTTTTATTTTCTGCACAAATTACTCTGGGTAGGGTGTTTTGGGGGCATCACAGTAACCTGTATAAACCAGCAAAATCGTACTCCCTAATCAAAGTTCTGCAACTTTTATATGGCATTTGAATAAAATAACCATACAGGTTAAATTAGATAGTGCGCTACATTTTTGCACCAAATAAATATTTCTTCCTATGGTATCACACAAAAGTTGAAATTTTGAAACACTGTTGAAATAATCCTTTACCCTTTATTTGGATTTACATTAGTCCTAACCAGGTTACCTTCATTCATATCTCTAATTGAAGCGTGATCTCTTTTTCAGCTTTTTAAACAGTTGCTATATGAGGTAATACTGACTTTCATAGCTGCAGAATGCTAGCTGTCAGTCTCAGGTGTAACACAGGTACCCGAAGTTCCAGGGATTGAAGAGGTTATCCACAAAGAACTCAGCATTGCACAATTTAAAAGTAACCCTTACAACTCAGGAATAGATATGACTGCTATAAGAGCTTATAATCTAGGAACCACTACAATAAGCCTTCCCCTGGTAACCAACAGTCTTGGGTTCAATTCTCTGAGCTTGTACATTATGGTTAGTCCATTCAATGAGGTGTTATAATGTATCTTTCCGTTTCTGGCTTATTTTACTCAATATACTGTCCTCAAGCTTCATTGACCTAGTTGCATGCTTCACAATTTCATTCACAACTAGTACTTTTTAAAAAATATTTTTATTGACAAATCTTCACACACATATATTTCATACATGGTACACAATCAATGGCTCACAATATCATCACATAATTGTGTATTCATCACCATGATCATTTTTTAGAAATGAATGAAATGTGAGGAAAATTAATTGTTGAAGAACAGTAAATGAGAGGTGTTCTATCCTTTAAAAAGAAAACCAAATTGCTAGGTAGTGTTTTGCAACTCTATTGTTTGCCTCTCTTACTAAGCCTTGTGGTACTAATAGCAGTGTCATAGTATATACTATCATTCTTATTAAACAGAGATGTGCCTCTAGTCCTACAGTCAAAATTTACAACTTGTTTCACTCCAGAAAAATAAAAAAATAAGGAAAAAACCCATACATCCCCTACCCCTTTCCCCGTCCTCTCACTGACCACTAGTATTTCTAACTACTCAACTTATTTTATCCCTTGTTCTCCCTATTATTTATTTTTATCCATATTTTTTTACTCATCTTCCCATACCCTGCATAAAAGGAGTATCAGACATAAGGTTTTCACAATCACACAGTCATACTGTAAAAGTTGTACAGTTTTCTTCAAGAATCAAGGCTACTGGCATACTCACTGCTCTCTCCCTCTCTATGTGGGACATGACCCAGGGGTGTAAACCTCCCTGGCAATGTGGGGCAGGAATCCTAGGATGAGCTGGGACTCAGTATTGAGGGATTAAGAAAACCATCTCAACTGAAAGGGGGAAGAGAGAAACGAGAGAAAATAAACTGTCAGTGGCTGAGAGATTTCGAATAGTCGAGAGGTTATCCTGGAGGTTATTCTTAGGTGTTATACAGGTAATCCCTTTTTAGTTTAAGGTGTATTAGAAAGCCTAGAGGGGAGTGCCTGAAACTGTAGAGCTGTGGTCAAGTAGCCATGTTTCTTTAAGATGACTGTATAATGATATAGCTTTCATAAAGTGACCGTGTGATCGTGAAAACCTTGTTCTGATGCTCCTTTTATCTATAGTATGGACAGATGAGTAAAAAATATGGATTAAAAACAAATAAATAGGGGAATAAATGTTAAAATAAATTGAGTAGAGGGAAATACTCGTGGTCAATGAGTGGGAGGGTTAAGGGGTATGGTATGTATGAGTTTTTTCTATTTTTCTTTTTATTTCTTTTTTTGGAGTGATGTAAATGTTCTGAGAAATGATCATAGTGATGAATATACAACTATGTGATGATATTGTGAACCACTGATTGCACACAAAGTATGGAATGTTCATAGGTTAAGAATGTTCGTGCTGTATGTTGATTGGCTTTATTAATTAAAAAAGAAAAAGAATCAAGGCTACTGGAACACAGTTCAACAGTTTCAGGTACTTCTCTCTAGCCACTCCACTACACCATAACTAAAAAAAGGATATCTATATGATGCATAAGAATAACCTCCAGATTAACCTCTCAACTCTGAAATCTCTCAGCCACTGAAACTTTAATCATTTCTCTCTTCTCCCCTTTGGGCTTTCTAAATTCCTTGAGGCCAGGGCCCGGCAAATCCCTTGCAGGATTAACTTTAATAGCGGCAAACCCCAAGATCAAGGACTCAGCCTATTGATTTGGTTATCCCCACTGCTTGCAAGAAGAGCAGAAATTCTCCAAATGGAGAAGCTGACTATTTCCTCCTTTCTCCCCAGTCTCCTAAGCGGACTTAGCAAATACTTCTTTATTCACTGCCCAAATTACTCCAGGATATATCAGGGCATCACACTAACCTGGACAAACCAACAAAATCTCATGCTTTATTCAAGATTCCATGTACTTATTATGGTGTTCAACTAAACCGACATACAAGTTAAATTAGGTAACACATTACCCAAAATACAAATTTCACACCCAGTAACATCTCTCCCTTTGGCCACATAAAACCAACTAGTACTTTTTTTGTTTGTTTTTTAACATGGGTAGGCACTGGGAATTGAACCCGCATCTCCAGCACTACACGTGAGAATACTGCCACTGAGCCACTGTCACACCACCCCCAACTAGTACTTTTAATGTAAGAAAGGGGAATGAAATATTTTGCCTTTCTTCTCACATTATAAATTTTAACTGTAGGACTAGAGGCACACTTCCTCTGTTTAAGAGGAATAATAGTATATACTATGACACTGCTACTACTACCACAAGGTTTAGTAAAAGAGGCAAACAACAGAGTTGCAAAAACACTACCAGGCAGTTTGGTTTTCTTTTTCTTTTTTGGTAGGTGGAGAAAGGACAGAACACCTCTCACTTGTTCTTCGGCAATTAATTTTTCACACATTTCATTCATTTCGAATTAGTTTTAGAATACTTTCAAGACTATTATAATCATACGGTTCTTAATGTTAGATCTTTCTGACAGTACCAGAAGACTCAACTATACAATGCTGTCAATACTGCCTCTAATCAATGACTTCCAGCTGTGACTAAGAATTTTTACAACTTTTAAGACAAGAAGTTTGCATGCCAGGTGCTACCTGAAAGGGAGAAGGAAAACTTTCATAATAAATAATATATGTAACCTAAAAGCAATGTTTAATGGTTTGTGCATAAAGGAGTAGGTTTTTATGAGGAACAAAATGCAATTATTCTAAACTACTGTGTACCATGATTATAATTAATGATTTTATTTGTATTTACCTTATTGTCAGCAGCATTTGTCAAATATTTCACAAAGGTTTGTGAAACAAGTCCATGGGAGTGTGATCAGAGTGTCCAAAAATTTTTCCTAATTAAAAAACATACTCAGGTACAGAGCACAGCAATATGCAGAACAGATTATGGTGTTTTATGTTTACTTTAGTCTGTAAGAGATACAGACTAATAATTTTATAATTAGTCCTAAGTAAAAGTATGAGAAAACACGGTTACTTACTCCCTTTTCCCTGAAATAATCATAATATAACAATAGCATGAATAATAGCTATCATTTATCGAGCCTTACTATATCCAGACAATATGCTAAAAGCTTAAAATAGATTATGCCAGCAAATAGTCCTGTAAGGAAGATTCTAATATTACCCCAATTTTCAAAAACAAAGGTTTAGAGCAGTGTCTTGTTTATTGTTACAGAGTTAGGAATAAATAATTCTTGAGAAGTTAAAAACTTTGACAGAAACAATATATTCCTGTAATATTTTATTTGCTGACCTCTTCGAAACATTACAAAATTCATAATGGCCAATGGAACTTTCCATGCTAAAATGCTGCTCAACAGGACAGATTTCTAATAAAAAATAGAGCACAGTGCCTTCATTTTACTCTTCACATTTCGACATGGGAAAATTACACTTTGGTGGTAAAACTCAGGTGACAAATACAGATATATATCAACTAATATCATATTTCTGGTTTAATGGAAAACAATAGTTTTGACAGTCATGTTTAACACCTTGGTTAAGTAAGGAGAAAATGGGCAGGGTTATCGCACAGGTACGCAAAGATTTAACAGGTCAAATAATCCTTAGCCCTGCTGAGAAATTATAGATAGGATATATATAGTAAATATTTTTGTAATAGGGTGATTTCAGTCATTAGTGACCATCATTCAGTTTATGTGTTCAAAGTAATTGCAGTTATTTTTGATCACTGAAAACTGGATTCAAATAAATTATAACTCGGTGAACTAAATACCTTACATTCAAAAATATAGTTTCAATCTGGTAAGTTTAAGGTAAAGAAATACTTGTAATTCATAATTACCTTTAGATATAATTGAGACTATACTATTATACTTAAATAGGTATACTATTATGCATAGTTAATTCCAGTTACCATATTAAATATTTACTGGTCATCAACAGCACAAATTTTTATGCTCCAAAAGAATTATCGATCCAGTAAAATGGCTATACTTCATTTTCTTTTAAAGACAGAAGAACAAAATTGAAAGAAGATTGGCTCTTTCCTACTGGTATCTTTTTCAAATTATGGATACAAATTTACCAAAGAAATAATTACATACTTTGCCTAATATCAAATAATTTGCAAAAAGTTTCTAAGATAGATGCATTTCATGTTCAATTTCCAAAAATAAATAGAGGCTTTCTAACTGACTAAATTAACTAATTTACATTCCTAACTCTCTAAAATAAACATTAAAAAAACAAAGTACAAAAAAAAATGGTCTCTTGGTTTCTGAATAACCCATTTAGTTACATAAAGTATTTTCCGTCCCAACACTTCCTCAGATTCAAAAGATACTTATTTACTTCCTAAGAACAAACAGTCTTCACTTCAAAACATTCAGTCGGTTTCCATGGCAACACTGCGGGATTCCTTGGCTACCATAAGCCGCATCAGTTGACTGTGGAATTTCTCAATCTTCTTTACATCTTGAGCTTGGTCTGTTCTATACACCAAACACTGTCAGAAATTTTAAAAGTATATATTAACTATGTAAAACTAGATATCGACAATGTAGAAAATGTACAGTTGGGGAAAACTTTTTCTTCCTTCCCACTACTGTTTGCTCTTTTCTCTCTAGAGGCTATTCTAAGAAAACTGTACTCAAATTTTCAGGCCTTGAGCAATTACATTTCTTAAACAATATTTAAAATGTCACTGCTGTATATTAAAAAATATATGAATTTTATCAGAAGCATCTCAGTACTAACCAGTTAAATAATATGTAAAATTGTATCATGATGTGATAAGAACTCACTTAGATATTTTTCCTTTGGAATGTGGTCATAAGTAATCAAATTATAATGGAAAAAGCCTAGAAATCTTAGGATACACTTCTCCGATTTTTAAAATTGGGTAATAATGACAATTTAAAAAAACACACCAAAATCTCCTATTTATAGCTAATCAACACCTAAATTAAACCAGATGGATTTAATTTTGGTTTATAATTTTTAAACTTAAATTGTTAAAAGTTTCTAATCACTGATCAAATTCTTCTGTGTTATATGTCAATTTATTCATTAGATACTTAAGATCAGCTTATGGTTGGCCATAAGACCATTTGACATTGAATCTTCAAAAACATCCCATTTAAACTGGAAGACCCATTCAAAATTTTGTAATATAGATCCAGTTTTGTTCGTTTTACCCCATCTTTAAGGTTCACATGGGTTTTAAACAGCAGGCACTAATGTACCTGCAATAATTTTCATTAATTTAAGTAATGAGGATTTCGTTCACATAATGTCTAACTGATGTGAATTCATTCAACCTTTAAAGAACTTATTCTTTTTATCCAAACACTGTACCAACATGTGTAGCAATTTTATAAGCAGCCATACTAATCTCCACCATTTGATTTTAGTATATGTGCTGTGAGAGTATATGTACTGTCACTATTTTATGACAGAAAAAGAGTATAGGTCCATAAAAGACAGTCATGGGATTAGAAAAATTATGCATAAATGAGATTATAAAAAGTCAAAGCCACATGGTGATTAAAAAACAAATGAAGCCTAAGACTGATTTTTCTTAAGGAATTATTGCTATCAAAACGTGGTAATTAGCAAAAGCAGTATACAAACTAGAAAACAGATTTTTATGATTAAGGTTAATTTATATGGGCATGGTTTGATTTGCATCTTTGTTTCCTTCTAGATATGGACCATTTCTCAGTAATTTCAAGATAGAGAATAAACTACTTTTCATAATTAGATCCTGTCACAGGATCAGCGATGTAAATAAAGTTCTTTTCCAATATTGCCTACCAAGGACCTTTAAAGTTTAATTATTCCCAGGAGCAAAAAAGCTATCATTTGGAGACAAAGTCTTAAGTAATTCAATCAATTCTATGTTTTTCCCCCCTATTTTTGAAATATAAGGGAAATATATCAGTTTCTCCTCTGCAGATATACTTATTCATTCTCATAATCACAATTAAAATTTTCTTTATGTGAATGCTCAAGATTCAAGAACACATTTGCTGAAATCCACTAAGTGGCAGGCACATAACAACCCAATAAAATAAGAATATTTCTGTGGCAATTTACAGATTAGGAAATTGTGACACAGAAGGTTTCCAAAGCCAAAATATTAGTAAAAGGATTCAAATGTCCTGATAGTAGGTCTAGCATACAGTACTTCAGTGTACTCTGCCTTTTTACATCTCTACATTTTCTTTACCAAGTTCAATCAGTTCTTGGAAGACATGATAATCATTTATGCAACCCCATAATGGAAACTTGACCTTAAATACAGTATAATATACAACCAAAAAAATTTTAAAGAATTAATCCATTAAAAAATGTCTACTAGTGACCTTCTGGGCCAAGCTATCATGCTAGGCACTGGAAATACTGGTAAGAATATGACTGATTTATTTCTGTTGTCCTGAAGCTCACAGCCTATTAGAAAAAAAAAAAATTTGAAAATACAATTGTGAGACACAGCACAAACACAGCCAAAAAGAAAAACAAAAGAAATCGGCTTCAGGTAGGTTCTGAAAGATAAACAGCACTCCCACTGTGAGTGGATTCAACATTCCAAAGGAGGAAAGTCAGAGACCTAAAACAGCAAGGCATATTAAAGGAACCACAGTAAGGATAAAGATTAGAAGAGAAGTGAGAGTGGAATTTACATTGTGGGTGATGAGCCACTAAAGGTTCTTAAGCAGGGGACTAACAATCAAATTTGCATTTTTTAGAAATCATTATGACAGCAGTACAGGATGGACTGAAGAATGAACTGGAAACAGAGAACAGTTGGGAGACTATCCTAATACTCCAGGCAGATGATGATGAGATCCTAAACCTAAGAGAGTGAAACTTAACAGGGAAGATGGAAAAGACATAACAGGAAACAAAAAATGAAGAAGTCTGATTCAATAATTCCAAATGCTTAGCAAAGTGTATGGTACATAATAGGGGATCAATACAAGTTTCTCAAATGAGGAAATAGTGGACATGAGAAGAAGGAAAAGGAAGGGACCAAACATGATCCCCAGGTTTCTGACCAGATAGGTGACAGTACAAATGAGCTAGGAAACAGGACAAGGAGCCAGTCTGAGAAAAGATGATAAGTTCCATTCTGGACAGGTTAATTTTGAAGGGTATGTGAGGTAAGGATGCTCAACCAAGAGCTAGTCAGGAACTCAGAAGAAAAACAAGAACAAAAAGATACAAATTTCAAAACAAAGATACAGTCCTGGATATAAGCAGTAATAGCCTCAATGACCGAGTGGACTGTTCCACAAGGAGGGGTATGAAAAGATGAACAAGGACAGGATTAAGAGGAAACTAATATTTATGGGAGCACATTAAAGAAATAGTTAGCAAAGAAGAATGAAAGACAAAAATGCAGAAAAAAGCAAGATAAAATGGAACTAAGATGTCAAAGTAATAATTTCCTGATACTAGTGGTCAACGAGAAGGAGGGGTAAGGGGCATGGTATGTACGAGCCTTTCTTTTTAGTTTTTCTGGAGTGATGCAAACATTCCAAAAAATGATCATGGTGATGATCACCATGATACACAACTATGTGATGATATTGCGAGCCACTGATTATACACCATGAATGGAATGTCTGTATGTTAAGAATGCATGTACTTGTATGTTGTTTTATCAATTAAAAAAAAGAAAGTTGTTTTCTGTATCAAAAGCAGCCAGGATGTGGTGGGCAAAGGTGGCTCAGTGGTAGAGTTCTCTCCTGCCATCCCGGAGTCCTCGGTTTGATTCCCAGTGTCTGCCCATGCGAGAGAAAAAAAAAAAACACAAAAAAACAGCCAGGAGGCCAATTAAGATATGAACTGATGAGACCACTAGATTTGAAAATTAAGGGGCTGCTGATGACCTCACAAAGAGCAGTTCAGCAGAATACTGTAGGTAGAAATAAGATGGCTCAGGGTTAAGGAATGAATGGAATATGAGGAAGTGACAAGAATGAGCAGCTCAGGGAAGGAGAAAAACACAACTCTAAAGCCTATAACTTTGTGTTCAAATTCCATCATTTACTTCTCACATACCAACAATGAAACCTTTACATCCTCACATCAAGTTCTGGATGTATTAATGAAGCAAGTGGAAAGATTTTCCAAGAACTTATAAATAATAGCTTTTAGAATGAGGCTCCTAACTTTAGACTAAAATACAATGTAAGTATCCTAATGAGTAATCTGCATAAATTTTATGTAAATAATTTCAAATAAATGATTTACTCAAACAAATGTGAAAGTATGTAACAAATAAAAATGCATACTTACAACTAAATCATCTGTTACTTTAATACACAGACTCCCATCAGAATGCCTATATTTGAGAACCACACGTGCCTGAAATAAAAATACACATTTAGAACAGTGAAGACATGACATTTCTCATAAATAGTCTTCAGGTGGGTTAAAAAGAACCCTTTAGAATTAATAGCAAAAACATCTAAAGGCACCTTTACTATAAACTTATCATCATTGATATGAAGTAGTAAACAGCATTTTAGTTCATTCCCAATGCTACAATTTCTTTTTTTAAAGACTTCAACAAAAAGTTGGACCTTTATTAGCAGGCTGTTTGAAAAGAGGTGAAGTGAAAATTCCCAAACACATACACATCCAGGGAATGTCTATGAGACTATAAGGTGGTTTGACATTTCTTGCCAATAAGAATATATAAACCAAAGCACACCTACCCAAAGAGGAATAATAGAGAAGCAAAGAGAGAGAGAGAGAGAGAAAGAGGAGAAATGGCTACTTTAAAGTCTGAGTCCCTTCTTCAGGAAACAGTGTTGCAGTGTAATTCATATTCTACACTAGACCAAGCTCTTAGGCAATAGGTTCTGACTAAAGTATACAACAAAATCATGTCTATCTCTGGAAGGTACAACATAATGCATTACTATATTAAAGTAGAATTCTGACTTCCGGAGAAGATGGCGGCTTAGTAAGACGCGCGGATCTTAGTTTCTTCTCCAGGACAGCTACTAGGGGAGTAGAAACGATACAGAACAGTGCCCAAAGCCACAACAGAGATAAAAAAGACAGCGTAACCCATCCTGGAACGGCTGGCTGGCTGAAAGAAGCCGCTCGGGTGAGATCGCCGAGGCACGCGGGCTTCACCGGGCGGGGCGTCAAGCGGCCGGAGTCACTCCCTTCCCCCTTCCCGGGCCGGCTGGGAGAATTGGAGAGGCGGTCCCCTGAAACCAAGGCAGCTGGCGCCCACACCACACGCAGCCCCCCGGACCAACTGAGAGAATTGGATTGGAAATTCCCAGGCCGCGGAGAACGGTGACGGGTGGGGGAGGCCCCTTCCAAACCCGTGACTCCCCGGGAACGTGCACTCTCCCCGGCGGGCCACTGCCGCTGGCGCCCTCCTGCCACGCTTGTCGCCCGGGCGACTAGGAAATTCGGACGGGCGCTTTCCCGGGCTGTGGCGGCCAGCAACCCTCCCCGCATTCGGACCCCGGGCCGGCTCGAACCCTTCCAAGCCCGGATGGCGAGAGTTTTCCAAAGTTAAAGGTCCCACAGCACCTTTTACTGGTGGGACCCGCAGACAAACGTGTGCCACGAGCGCCACCTACTGGGAAGGATAAGAAAAACAGAACCCAGAGATTTCACAGAAAAATCTTCGAAACTTTTGGATCCAATACCCAGGGAAATCTGTCTAAATGCGCAGACGCCAACAGAAGATAACGGATCATGCTCAAATAATTGAAAATATGGCCCAGTCAAAGGAACAAACCAATAGTTCAAATGAGATACAGGAGCTGAGACAACTAATGCTGAATATACGAACAGAAATGGAAAACCTCTTCAAAAATGAAATCGATAAACTGAGGGAGGACATGAAGAAGACATGGGCTGAACATAAAGAAGAAATAGAAAAACTGAAAAAACAAATCACAGAACTTATGGAAGTGAAGGACAAAGTAGAAAAGATAGAAAAAACAATGGATACCTACAATGAGAGATTCAAAGAGACAGAAGATAGAATTAGTGATTTGGAGGATGGAACATCTGAATTCCAAAAACAAACAGAAACTATCGGGAAGAGAATGGAAAAATTTGAACAGGGTATCAGGGAACTCAAGGACAATATGAACCGCACAAATATACGTGTTGTGGGTGTCCCAGAAGGAGAAGAGAAGGGAAAAGGAGGAGAAAAACTAATGGAAGAAATTTTCACTGAAAATTTCCCAACTCTTATGAAAGACCTAAAATTACAGATCCAAGAAGTGCAGCGCACCCCAAAGAGATTAGACCCAAATAGGCGTTCTCCAAGACACTTACTAGTTAGAATGTCAGAGGTCAAAGAGAAAGAGAGGATCTTGAAAGCAGCAAGAGAAAAACAATCCATCACATACAAGGGAAACCCAATAAGACTATGTGTAGATTTCTCAGCAGAAACCATGGAGGCTAGAAGACAGTGGGATGATATATTTAAATTACTAAAAGAGAAAAACTGCCAACCAAGACTCCTATATCCAGCAAAATTGTCCTTCAAAAATGAGGGAGAAATTAAAATATTCTCAGACAAAAAGTCACTGAGAGAATTTGTGACCAAGAGACCAGCTCTGCAAGAAATACTAAAGGGAGCACTAGAGTCAGAACCGAAAAGACAGAAGAGAGAGGTATGGAGAAGAGTGTAGAAAGAAGGAAAGTCAGATATGATATATATAATACAAAAGGCAAAATGGTAGAGGAAAATATTATCCAAACAATAATAACACTAAATGTTAATGGACTGAATTCCCCAATCTAAAGACATAGAATGGCAGAATGGATTAAAAAACAGGATCCTTCTATATGCTGTCTACAGGAAACACATCTTAGACCCAAAGATAAACATAGGTTGAAAGTGAAAGGTTGGGAAAAGATATTTCATGCAAATAACAACCAGAAAAGAGCAGGAGTGGCTATACTAATATTCAACAAGTTAGACTTCAAATGTAAAACAGTTAAAAGAGACAAAGAAGGGCACTATATACTAATAAAAAGAACAATTAAACAAGAAGACATAACAATCATAAATATTTACGCACCGAACCAGAATGCCCCAAAATACGTGAGGAATACACTGCAAACACTGAAAAAGGAAATAGACACAAATACCATAATAGTTGGAGACTTCAATTCCCCACTCTCATCAATGGACAGAACATCTAGACAGAGGATCAATAAAGAAATAGAGAATCTGAATATTACTATAAAGGAGCTAGACTTAACAGACATTTATAGGACATTAAATCCCACAACAGCAGGATACACCTTTTTCTCAAGTGCTCATGGATCATTCTCAAAGATAGACCATATGCTGGGTCACAAAGCAAGTCTTAACAAATTTAAAAAGATTGAAATCATACACAACACTTTCTCGGATCATAAAGGAATGAAGTTGGAAATCAATAATAGGCGGAATGCCAGAAAATTCACAAATATGTGGAGGCTCAACAACACACTCTTAAACAACAAGTGGGTCAAAGAAGAAATTGCAAGAGAAATTAGTAAATACCTCGAGGCAAATGAAAATGAAAACACAACATATCAAAACTTATGGGATGCAGCAAAGGCAGTGCTAAGAGGGAAATTTATTGCCCTAAATGCCTATATCAGAAAAGAAGAAAAGGCAAAAATGCAGGAATTAACTGTTCACTTGGAAGAACTGGAGAAAGAACAGCAAACTAATCCCAAAGCAAGCAAAAGGAAAAAAATAACAAAGATCAGAGCAGAAATAAATGAAATTGAAAACATGAAAACAATAGAGAAAATCAATAAGACCAGAAGTTGGTTCTATGAGAAAATCAATAAGATTGATGGGCCCTTATCAAGATTGACAAAAAGAAGAAGAGAGAGGATGCAAATAAATAAGATCAGAAATGGAAGAGGAGACATAACTACTGACCTCACAGAAATAAAGGAGGTAATAACAGGATACTATGAACAACTTTACGCTAATAAATACAACAATTTAGAGGAAATGGACGGGTTCCTGGAAAGACATGAACAACCAACTTTGACTCAAGAAGACATAGATGACCTCAACAAACCAATCACAAGTAAAGAAATTGAATTAGTCATTCAAAAGCTTCCTAAAAAGAAAAGTCCAGGACCAGATGGCTTCACATGTGAATTCTACCAAACGTTCCAGAAAGAATTAGTACCAATTCTCCTCAAACTCTTCAAAAAAATCGAAGTGGAGGGAAAACTACCTAATTCATTCTATGAAGCCAACATCACCCTCATACCAAAACCAGGCAAAGATATTACAAAAAAAGAAAACTACAGACCAATCTCTCTAATGAATATAGATGCAAAAATCCTCAATAAAATTCTAGCAAATCATATCCAACAACACATTAAAAGAATTATACATCATGACCAAGTAGGATTCATCCCAGGTATGCAAGGATGGTTCAACATAAGAAAATCAATTAATGTAATACACCATATCAACAAATCAAAGCAGAAAAATCACATGATCATCTCAATTGATGCAGAGAAGGCATTTGACAAGATTCAACATCCTTTCCTGTTGAAAACACTTCAAAAGATAGGAATACAAGGGAACTTCCTTAAAATGATAGAGGGAATATATGAAAAACCCACAGCTAATATCATCCTCAATGGGGAAAAATTGAAAACTTTCCCCCTAAGATCAGGAACAAGACAAGGATGTCCACTATCACCACTATTATTCAACATTGTGTTGGAGGTTCTAGCCAGAGCAATTAGACAAGAAAAAGAAATACAAAGCATCAAAATTGGAAAGGAAGAAGTAAAACTATCACTGTTTGCAGACGATATGATACTATACGTCGAAAACCCGGAAAAATCCACAACAAAACTACTAGAGCTAATAAATGAGTACAGCAAAGTAGCAGGTTACAAGATCAACATTCAAAAATCTGTAGCATTTCTATACACTAGTAATGAACAAGCTGAGGGGGAAATCAAGAAACAAATCCCATTTACAATTGCAACTAAAAGAATAAAATACCTAGGAATAAATTTAACTAAAGAGACAAAAAACCTATATAAAGAAAACTACAAAAAACTGCTAAAAGAAATCACAGAAGACCTAAATAGATGGAAGGGCATACCGTGTTCATGAATTGGAAGACTAAATATAGTTAAGATGTCAATCCTACCTAAATTGATTTACAGATTCAATGCAATACCAATCAAAATCCCAACAACTTATTTTTCAGAAATAGAAAAACCAATAAGCAAATTTATCTGGAAGGGCAGGGTGCCCCGAATTGCTAAAAACATCTTGAGGAAAAAAAACGAAGCTGGAGGTCTAGCGATGCCGGACTTTAAGGCATATTATGAAGCCACAGTGGTCAAAACAGCATGGTATTGGCATCAAGATAGATATATCGACCAATGGAATCGAATAGAGTGCTCAGATATAGACCCTCTCATCTATGGACATTTGATCTTTGATAAGGCAGTCAAGCCAACTCACCTGGGACAGAACAGTCTCTTCAATAAATGGTGCCTAGAGAACTGGATATCCATATGCAAAAGAATGAAAGAAGACCCATCTCTCACACCCTATACAAAAGTTAACTCAAAATGGATCAAAGATCTAAACATTAGGTCTAAGACCATAAAACAGTTAGAGGAAAATGTTGGGAGATATCTTATGGATCTTACAACTGGAGGCGGTTTTATGGACCTTAAACCTAAAGCAAGAACACTGAAGAAGGAAATAAATAAATGGGAGCTCCTCAAAATTAAACACTTTTGTGCATCAAAGAACTTCATCAAGAAAGTAGAAAGACAGCCTACACAATGGGAGACAATATTTGGAAATGATATATCAGATAAAGGTCTAGTACCCAGAATTTATAAAGAGATTGTTCATCTCAACAACAAAAAGACAGCCAACCCAATTACAAAATGGGAAAAAGACTTGAACAGACACCTATCAGAAGAGGAAATACAAATGGCCAAAAGGCACATGAAGAGATGCTCAATGTCCCTGGCCATTAGAGAAATGCAAATCAAAACCACAATGAGATATCATCTCATACCCACAAGAATGGCCATTATCAACAAAACAGAAAATGACAAGTGCTGGAGAGGATGCGGAGAAAGAGGCACACTTATCCACTGTTGGTGGGAATGTCAAATGGTGCAACCACTGTGGAAGGCAGTTTGGCGGTTCCTCAAAAAGCTGAATATAGAATTGCCATACGACCCAGCAATACCATTGCTGGGAATCTACTCAAAGGACTTAAGGGCAAAGACACAAACGGACATTTGCACACCAATGTTTATAGCAGCGTTACTTACAATTGCAAAGAGATGGAAACAGCCGAAATCTCCATCAACAGAAGAGTGGCTAAACAAACTGTGGTATATACATACGATGGAATACTATGCAGCTTTAAGACAGGATAAACTTATGAAGCATGTAATAACATGGATGGACCTAGAGTGAGTCTAGCCAAAAACTAAAGGACAAATACTGTATGGTCCCACTGATGTGAACAGACATTCAAGAATAAATTTGGAATATGTCATTGGTAACAGAGTCCAGCAGGAGGTAGAAACAGGGTAAGATAATGGCCAATTGGAGTTGAAGGGATACAGACTGTGCAACAGGACTAGATACAAAAACTCAAAAATGGGCAACACAATAATACCTAATTGTAAAGTAATCTTGTTAAAACACTGAATGAAGCTGCATCTGAGCTATAGGTTTTTGTTTTGTTTTGTTTTGTTTTGACTTTACTATTATTACTTTTATTTTTGTCTCTATATTAACATTCTATATCTTTTTCGGTTATGTTGCTAGTTTTTCTAAACCGATGCAAATGTACTAAGAAATGATGATCATGCATCTATGCGATGATGTTAAGAATTACTGATTGCATATGTAGAATGGTATGATTTCTAAATGTTGGGTTAATTTCTTTTTTTCCGTTAATTAAAAAAAAAAAGAGAGAGAGAGAAGGGGTAATTGGAGCTGAAGGGATACAGACTGTACAACGGGACTGGATATAAAAACTCAGAAATGGACAGCACAATACTACCCAATTGTAATGCAATTATGTTAAAACACTGAATGAAGCTGCATGTGAGGTATAGGGTTTTTGTTTGTTTTTTTCTTTCTATTAATGTTTTAATACTTATTCTGTTGTCTTTTTATTTCTTTTTCTAAATCGATGCAAATGTACTAAGAAATGATGAATATGCAACTATGTGTTGTTATTAAGAATTACTGATTGTACATGTAGAATGGAATGATTTCTAATTGTTTTGTTAATTCTTTTTTTAATTAATAATAAAAAAAAAAGTAGAATTCTGTCTTGATATCAGCATATTCCTATGAAAGAAAAAATCTTCCAATAAAGTCCAAAGCTCCATGGAAACTTTTTTTTTTAAATGATGGATTCAAGCAGTTTTCTGCTAGCCAATCTAAACACTAGTTTACCTAGCTGTTTTAAAAACTGCTAAGTATCTACAAGCCCAAATAAGGACATAATTTAAAAATGGTTACAAAAAATTGTTACAGTGTAGCATCAGAAGCTCTAGACCATTTTGGAAACTAAATTAAAAGGGCAAATAAAATTGTAACCCACAGTGTGCTGATTTGAAACTATTATATACCCCAGAAAAGCCATGTTTTAATCCTGATCCAAATTTGTGGGGCCAGACCTATTGTTTAGGGTGGTAAACTCTGGATTGTTTCCATGGAAACGTGACATACCCAATTGTGGGTGGGTCTTTTAATTAGATGGAGATGTGATCCCACCTATTTAAGGTGGGTCTTGGCCAGTTAACTAGAGTCCTTTTTTAAAAGGGTAAACATTTTAGAGAAACCTCAGATGCTGATGCTTGGAGAACAGTTGCTTCAGAGATGGCAGAGATAGCAGATGCCTTGACACAGGGAGAGCCCAGCAGACACCACCGTGTGCCTTCCAGTAAGATGCTATGCAAGCTAGAACCTGGAGAGAACCGAGGGAAGCCAAGACATGAAATCTAGCCCTGGAGAAGCCCAGTGAGGAATCCTTACAGGAAACAGAGGCTGAAAGCAACAGAGCCCGGAAGCAAAGGACCAGGAGATGCCAGCCTGGTGCCTTTCCAGCTGACAGAGGTGTCCTGGACAGCATCAGCCTTTCTTGAGTGAAGGTACCCTCTTGTTAGTACCTTAATTTGGACATTTTCACAGCCTTAGAATTGTTAAACTTGTAATAAATTTCTTTTATAAAGACTGTTCCATTTCTGATATATTTCATTCTGGCAGCTTTAACAAACCAAAATACACAGCTTTTCCCATTATGCTCTTGTTTTTCTGGGATTGCAGAAAAATGTTACACCACCCTCTGAGGCTCATCTTGATGATGAAAAAAAGGAAACTCACCTAACACTTAAGTGGATATAAATAATAATTAATTATTTTTAGAACATTGAACTAATTCTATTCATTAATCTATTAAATTCATTTTTACGTATTTGCAAAAATTTCATTCTCCAGAAACAAAGAGAAACTGAAACTTAAAAATATACTAAGTATGACAACTATGCAAACTTTTAGTTCTCAGTTAAAAGAATACTCACTAGCTTCATTAGGAGAAATGAGAGCAGTTAAAAGGTATGTGATGTGTTAAAAGGTATGTGATGCTCTAAGGGGTCTATTTTGAAGGTGATACTCAAGCTACTATGTCAAGGGACACAAAGAGAAAAAATAAGTCAAGGTTTTGCCTTCTTAGGAATTTTGAATTTAATAAACTAAAAGAACCAAAACATAAAAAAGAATGAAATGTAAGTCCTATGAAGACATACATATGTAAAATGCTAGAAAACAGATAATTTATACTGGGGAATCGGGATGTGTAAAAAAGGAGGTGGATATTTTAGTCTGTAAGTTGCCGGAATGCAATATAACAGAAACACAGAAGGGAATTTTCTAAGTTGTAAGTTTACAGTTTTAAGGCCGTGAAAATGTCCAAATTGAGGCATCCAGAGAAAAACACCTAACTCCAAAGAAAGGGCCAAAGAAGTTTGGGGTTTCTCTCTCAGCTGGGAGGGCACATGGCAATGTCTGCTAGCTTTCTCTCCTCATTTCATAAGGCTTCCCTAGGGGAGGGCATTTTCCTTCTGCATCTCCGAAGGTCTCTGGCTATATGGGCTCCATTGGCTCTGAAGCTTTTTCCAAAATGGTTCCCTCTTAAAGGGCTCTAATAAGTGACCCCATTCATGGTGGGGTTTAGATGGAAACCATCTAATCAAAAGGTACCATCCACAATTGGGAGGGTCACACCTCCATGGAAACAATCAAAGAGATTCCACCCAACAACATTGAATGAGGATTAAAAAATATGGCTTTTCTGGGGTATACAAGTTTCAAACTAGCACAGAGGCCTTTGAAAATGATTTTTTTCCCCATTCTTTAAGGGTAGACGGAAGAAAGGATAAAGAAGTCTGAACAAAGATATGATGAATTCTGTAGTTTCATGAGACCAAAATCTAGCTGAGGATCATGGAAATGGTGGGAGACAAAGCCAGAAAGACTGGAGAGAAGGTCATCTGTAGGCTGAGCCTTGACTTTATCCAACAACCAATGAATAACCAGTTTTTGAGAAGACTGAGAGAATTCAACTTCTGTTTTTACACATTCTGGTGAGAGTGCGAAAGAGGGGTTTAAAAAGCAGAAAGGCAAATCAAGAGGTTAATGTAACATCCTGCACCAATAACCATCTTTGATTAGAAAAATGCAAGTGGAAATGTTAAAAAAAAAAAAAAAAAAAGATCCATATAATCAACAGGTTCAATGTGGAGGGAAGCAGGACAAAATTTGGGGGAAAAAATTACAAAGAGTTCTGACAAAATTTCTTTTCTTTTTTAGCTCTGGCAGCATGGACTGGAAGAAACATCATGGATGTGGGGTTCAGAAAACTGGTTTCATATTTTAGCTTAATCTCTTAGACACTAGGCAAATGATATAACGTATCTAAGACTGTTTATTCATACACAAAAGGACTAACTTCTACTTCAATGGATTGTTGTAACTGATTATATAAAGAGACTATGCGCAAAATGCCTATCACACAAAACCTAATAAAACTGTTAGTCACTGTCCTTCTCCCCCATCCCAATACACTCATTCCCCATTCTCTCCATCAAAAGATCAGACTCAAAACTCAGTAAAGGCTATTATGAGGATAAAGAAATTTTTTAGACCACTGTAATTTTTTTTGTGTGTAAATAATTTTACTTTTCATAAATAAAAGTTTTAACACTTTAGACTGTTAATAAAGACTTAGTTGACATCTAGTTAATGTCATTCCACATGGCTTTTTCATCTCTTGAAAATACTCAAATACGATTCCATTGTTCTTTTAGAAAATAGACTAAAAGATATGTTGCTTTTAATGAGCTCCAGGAAGAATATTCTATCACATTCATTTCTGTGTTTCTGACACTTGAAACACTAACTTGTATGTCAATTTAACCGACCTCTTGGAGGAAAAAACAAAACTCCACCATTAAAGATATAGGTCATTTATGATGACCAATTTTGCTATGTTTCCACAAACAAAACCTATTTTTCACAGTCAGGAAGCAGAAAACAATATATAATCAAAAGGATCTATCCTGAAATTATCTCCTTAGAAGATGTTCTAGTTTACTAGCTGTCGGAATGCAATATATCAGAAATGGAATGGCTTTTAACAAGGGGAATTTAATAAGTTGCTAGTTTACAGTTCTAAGGCTGAGAAAATGTCCCAATTAAAACAAGTCTACAGAAATGTCCAATCTAAGGCATCCAGGTAAGGACAGCTTGGTTCAAGAAGGCCGATGAAGCTCAAGGGTTTTTCTCTCAAGTGAGAAGACACATGGCGAACAGTCACAGTTCCTCTCTCATCTGGAAGGGCGCATGGCAAACACAGTCAGGGTTCCTCCCTCATCTGGAAGGGTACATGGTAAACACGGCGTCACCTGCTAGCTTTCTCTCCTGGCTTCCTGTTTCATGAAGCTCCTTGGGAGGCATGTTCCTTCTTCATCTCCAACGGTCACTGGCTAGTGGACCCTCTGCTTCTTGTGGCTACATCATTCTGCTCTCTCAGAAGCTCTTATTTGCTCCAAAATGTTTCTCTTTTATAGGATTCCAGTGAACTAATCAAGACCCACATAGAATGGGTGTAGATGTCTCTATCTAATGAAGTTTAATACCCACAATTCATTGAATCACATCTCTGTGGAGATAACTTAATCAAGTTCCCGACCTATAGTGCTGAACAGGGATTAGAAGAAACCACTGCTTCTACAAAATGGGATTAGGATTAAAACATGGCTTTTTAAAGGTATATACATCCTTTCAAACGCGCACAGAAGATAAGAGATTACGTATGGGATACAAATGATTTTTTTTTAACCAATAAACTCTGGCTCAGAAGATGGCAAATATGATTAACGTAAAATCCATCAGCCTATAAGAATTCCACATTACATTTTTACCTATTTTATAACAAAAGAAAATGGGTTTGATATTTAATAGGATTAGTGTAACTCTATTCTGAAAGACAGCTTTACCATCAAAACAGCTGCAGAAGTATCCACAGGACCCTTTTAGAAAGAGAATGCCTTCCATGCCCCACTGTGAGATTAGGCAGTTGTCAGTAAACATGAAGTAAAGAATTAAAATATTTTGTCCTCATTCATATCACATCGTTCTGGAAATTCAGGTTAAATGTGTTTTGCAGATCACTTCATATCCACCTTAAGCATGATAGCATAAATGATAAAACAATCTTGTTTTTTAAGTGAAAACCACAGCATCATTTTTAATGGCTCCAGATCTTTGCTCTGGGAGCTGTCTTTTTTTTTTTTTTTTAAAATACATGGGCAGACACCAGGAATCAAACCTGGGTCTCCAGCATGGCAGGTGAGAACTCTGCCACTGAGCCACCACGGACTGCCCCACAACATCATTTTTGAAACTACAAACAGGATTCTCTTCATGTAAGAGAATGATCTAAGGCAAATTCCTGTAGCTAGGCAATGTCTAAAATCTTCAATGAGTATAACCTGAAGCTCTTAAATTATTAATTTTAAACTAAAAGACAATTAGGCCACTGAAGTCATTTCCTCATCTGAGTCTGTTTCACCTTTTAGCTGCAATTTCTCTAAATCTTTACCTATAGTTGTAATATTTTTCCTCTTGCACTTCTTGGGAGCTGTATCATTAGCACAGATTTTTCTCATTTTAATGTTTGGCAATTTCTTCAGATCAATATCCCATTCCCTAAAAGTTTTCAGATTACTTGCATTTACAATGTCTGGGATCTCAAAACCATATCCTTCATACTGCTGCTGTTTGCAAGCCATCGTCTGTTTGATGACTGTCTCCCGGGAGTGGTGCCTCCTTCCCTGCCTGTCTCTGATGCTGTTATGTAACTCAATCTGCTCCAGTTCATTGCTGTATCGATTTAAATACCTTTCAATTAATTCGAACACATCTTTCTTTGAATATTCTACTTTTTAGGGATTAAGGTGACTGTGAAACCACTGTAGTTTTTCACCAATAATGTTGAAACACAGGACCTTTTCATTCTATAATTTTTCCTTTTTTTCTTGTTTGTGGGCCTCTCTTGTAATTTGAGCTGCTTTTCTACTGTATGGGTGAATGACTCTTTTTTCCCATCCTGTACCTTTTCCCTTTGATGCTTTAGGCATGGTGACATCCTGGCGTTGGGGTGGACGTCGACGCTCCAGCCGGGGTGGCCGCGGCGATGACAGCGGGCACTTGTCCAGGAGACGCTAGGGTTCAAAGACATGTGCGGCCGACCCCACTGTGATTTTTTGATTGAGTGAAGAGATGAAAGGTTCTCCTCCTGCCTATTCTAGACATGTTTTATTCATGGTGATGTTCTGTAAATAGCATTTCATTTTCATTTTCCCTACCATAACATCCTTAAAATATAATCACTGAATGTGAATTTGTATTTTCTTTACTGTCTTTTCAAATATTTTTAGCTCACACTGAGGGATTTCAGGACAAGAATTACAGGTTCTTCTGGTACACTGCCTGAATGAACACAAATGGCCATACAAACAAGAGAAGAATCAGAAATCACCAGTGTCATGAACAAAGTAGTCAATTTCAAAAATATTGAAATCACTTCAACATTTATTGTATCGTTTTACTGTAAAAAAAAAAGGAAGAGAAAGTGTTTTATGCTTTTTACTAACCTAGGTCTCTCAATGAGCCTACTACAATTTTAATCATATCAACATGTCTGCTGCATAGTTAAAACTGATACTCATAACTGTTTAAAAAGTGATCAGATTTTGAACAAAGATATGAATAAAACTGATCTAGATGGGACTAAGATAAATCAGAATACAGGGTAAAGGATGATATGGTTCATTTTTTAAAACTTTCAGTTCTGCATGAGACTAAAAGGAGAGATGTTTATTTGGTACAAAAGTTATATTTTGGGTAGCACATTGTCTCATTTAACTTATATGTTCAGTTTAGTTGAACACTATAGTTACATGGAATCTTGAATAGGGCATGAGATTTTTTTTTTTTGATATTACAATGTGATATATTTTTTTTAATTAATTAAAAAAAATTAACTAACACAACATTTAGAAATCATTCCATTCTACATATGCAATCAGTAATTCTTAATATCATCACATAGATGTATGATCATCATTTCTTAGTACATATGCATCGATTTAGAAAAAGAAATAGCAAGACAACAGAAAAAGAAATAAAATGATAATATAGAGAAAAAATAAAAAATACAAAATACAAAAATATATAAGAAAAAAAAACTATAGCTCAGATGCAGCTTCATTCAGTGTTTTAACATAATTACATTACAATTAGGTAGTGTTGTGCTGTCCATTTTTTTTTTTTAGAAATCATACCATTCTACATATGCAATCAGTAATTCTTAACATCATCACATAGATGCATGATCATCGTTTCTTAGTACATTTGCATCGGTTTAGAAGAACTAGCAATATAACTGAAAAAGATATAGAATGTTAATATAGAGAAAAAAAATAAAAGTAATAATAGTAAGAACAAAACAAAACAAAACAAAACAAAACAAAAACCTATGGCTCGGATGCAGCTTCATTCAGTGTTTTAACATGATTACTTTACAATTAGGTATTATTGTGCTGTCCATTTTTGAGTTTTTGTATCTAGTCCTATTGCACAGTCTGTATCCCATCAGCTCCAATTACCCATTATCTTACCCTGTTTCTAACTCCTGCTGAACTCTGTTACCAATGACATATTCCAAGTTTATTCTCGAGTGTCGATTCACATCATTGGGACCATACAGTATTTGTCTTTTAGTTTTTGGCTAGACTCACTCAGCATAATGTTCTCTAGGTCCATCCATGTTATTACATGCTTCATAAGTTTATCCTGCCTTAAAGCTGCATAATATTCCATCGTATGTATATACCACAGTTTGTTTAGCCACTCGTCTGTTGATGGACATTTTGGCTGTTTCCATCTCTTTGCCATTGTAAATAACGCTGCTATAAACATTGGTGTGCAAATGTCCGTTTGAGTTTTTGCCCTTAATTCCTTTGAGTAGATTCCCAGCAATGGTATTGCTGGGTCGTATGGCAATTCTATATTCAGCTTTAGGGCATGAGATTTTGTTGGTTTGTATAGGTTAGTGAGATGGCCGGATATATTCCAGAGCAATTTAGCCAGGGAATAAGAAAGTAATTGCAAAGTCCCCTTGGGGACTGGAAAGAAAGGAGGAAATAAACTTCCCCTTCTGGGGAATTCCGGATATTCTCACAAGCAGTGTAGACAATCAACTTAAAAGGCTGAGCCCTTGATCTTGGGGTTTGACTCTATGAAGCAACCCCAGAGAGCCTCTTTTGTTTTTTTTTAAACTTTGTAACAAATAAACATTTTTTGCTTTAGTCTCACACAAAAGGTGACATTTTAAAATATTAATTACGATCTATTTTCAGCACACTGCAGTAATGACATTCTTTCCTTCTTCCTCATGCAAAAACATTTTTAAAATTGTACCTTGTACATTTCACTATTATTATACACTCTAGGCATTCCTAGATTATACCATCTCGATCTTTAACATCTATCTTTCTTTCTGATTTATGTCCCCAGCTCTCCTCCCTCTATCATTCTCACATGCAGCTTCATTCGGTGTTTTAACATAATTGTATTACAGTTAGACAGTATTGTGCTGTCCATTTCTGAGTTTTTGTATCCAGTCCTGTTGCACAGTCTGTATCCCTTCAGCTCCAATTACCCAATATCTTACCCTATTTCTATCTCCTGATGGTTTCTGTCACCAACGAAATACTCCAAGTTTATTCACTAATGTCAGTTCATATCAGTGAGACCATACAGTATTTGTCCTTTAGTTTTTGGCTAGTCTCACTCAGCATAATGTCTGTAAGATCCATCCATGTTGTTACATACTTCATAAGTTTATTCTGTCTTACAGCTGCATAATATTCCATCATATGTATATACCACAGTTTGTTTAGCCACTCATCTGTTGATGGACATTCTGGCTGTTTCCATCTCCTTGCAATTGTAAATAATGCTGCTATAAATATTGGTGTGCAAATGTCTGTTTGTGTCTTGCCCTTATGTCCTCTGAGCAGATACCTAGCAATGGTTTTGCTGGGTCATATGGCAATTCTATATTCAGTTTTTTGAGGAACCGCCAAACTGCCTTCCACAGCGGTTACACCATTTGACATTCCCACCAACAGTGAATAAGTGCACCTCTTTCTCCACATCTTCTCCAGCACTTGTCATTTTCTGTTTTGTTGATAATGGCCATTCTGGTGGGTGTGAGATGATATCCCATTGTGGTTTTGATTTGCATTTCTCTAATGGCCAGGGACGTTGAGTATCTCTTCATGTGCCTTTTGGCCATTTGTATTTCCTCTTCTGAGAAGTGTCTCAGAGAACCTCTTTTGTCGCTTAAATGTGGCCCTTCTCTCTAAGCCAACTTGGCAAGTGAACTCACTACCATCCCCACTATGCAGGACATGACTTCCAGGGTGAACATCTCCCTGGAAATGTGTGACAGAACTCCTGTGATGAGCCAAGATCTGGCATCATGGGACTGAGAAAGTGTTCTTGACCAAAAGGGAGAAAAGAGAAATGAGACAAATTAAAATTTCAGTGGCTGAGAGATTTCAAACAGAGTAAAACTGCTTATCCTGGAGATTACTCTTACACATTATGTAGATATCCCTTTTTTAGTTTATGGTGCCCTGGAGTGCCTAGAGGGAAGTACCTGGAACTGTTGAGCTGTGTTTCAGTAGCCTTGATTCTTGAAGAACACTGTATTTTTATGGGGGGGGGGAGGGGAATAAGGGGTAAAGAAAAAACAAAACAATTGATGTTCACTGTAAATAGTATGTAGCATTGGACTTACAGGTTGGCATCCACTGCATATATTTAAAGCATACCTCATGTTATCTAATGATCATTAAAAGTCTCACATGTTAATCCTGAGCTCCAGCTTTCCAAAACCTATTAACTACTTTTAATTTCCTGTCTTCTCTGAGGGGACAGATTCACAACACAATGTATCCACAATACTTATCAGTAACACCAGCTCCTGGAGGGTTAGGGCTGAATCTTACCTTTGTTCTCCCACAAAAGCTAATATGAGTGACGAATGCACGGAACAAAGGTGAAAAATGAGTTAACACAGACAGAAAATACAAGGGTATTACATATGAACAAGCCTAAAGTTTTCTGTATAAAATCCCTTCAAAAAAGCTGATCCTAAAAATGCAGTACTTCTGCTTAACAAGAAGATGCCTCAAATAATTTTGAGATATGACAATCAACCAAATAACTCAGAAAGGAAGAAAAATCAAGAAATCTGAATGCTTAACTCCTATTATCTGGGCTTCTTTACTTTTAAATAGTGGGTGAACCTCTAGATCCTCTTTTCATAATCCTTTGGAACCCACGAATGGATCTCTGGAGTCTGTTATCCTCCCAAAGTTGTTTGCAAATATTTATACATAAGTGAATTTTTTTTTTTTTTTGAGGAAAGGACGCAAGCATTCTCATATTCTCAAAAGGCCACTGATCTCCAAAACAATCACTGAGGCTAAGGCTGTAGATGCCTCCAAATAGGATTCTTTCAAAAAAGTCTGAACGGCTGCAGAAAAGCTTCATCACCGTATATACACGAGGTAGATAGCGTTACACCCAGGGGCTAAGGCAGAAGGCCCAAGACAACTAAGGAACAGGAGGCTGAAGCTGCAGGGGTAGGAGCCCTGGCCTTAGAGACACGTAAGCCAACCAAAACCATAAAGGAAGTTCACAGACTGGAAACGGGGGAAGGCAGAATGTAGAGCTGTTTAGAGCCCTAAAATAACCCTGATTTTTGCCCATTTCAGGGCCTTATGGAACGGCGGGTTAAGGGTGAAGAGGCAGCGGGAACTAAGCTTCGGCGGAACCTGGGTGTCCGCTCAATCCTAGCATCTCCGAAGGTGCTGGACATACCGAGACAGGCCGAGCGGACGGCAGGGAAGGAGACATCCCGACCAGGGCTGGGGCTCAAGGCCGGCCGGAGTAGCTTCCCACCCGCGACTTACCTTCATAGGGTCTGCAAGATAGAGCTTCTCGGCCGCGCGGCTGAATTCCTCCCAGGTTGGGTATTGCGGCATGGTGGGCACGGGGTGGAAAGGGAGGAGGGAAGAGAGGCAAGGCCAGGGAGGCAAGGCCGCAGATTCGAGGCGGCGCGACCCGGTACGACCCGGTACACCTACCCACCCACTGCGGCCACCGGACTCAGGAGCCCCAATAGCCCAAATAGCCTAGTTGGGCCTCTCGCACCAACGCCTCGCCCTATTGGACAGCCTCGACTACCCTCGCCCAATGAGCAGAAAGGATGTTGCCAGGGTGGAGGCGGTGCCCCGAGCGTGGGGCTCTGGGAGCTGGGCCAGAGAAGCCCAGAACGAGGAGACAGGCGGTGGCTGCTGCATCGCCCCCTGTAGGAGTGGAGTAGCGGCGTCTGTCACCCTGCGCTCTGGTCTGGACTGCAATGATAAATAAAGCCCAGGTTCCCTCCACAAAGAGTGAGCGGCTCTGTGAGAGGCGCTGGAGATACAGAAATGGGGATGACGATGTCCAGCCGTCACATCCACAGCCTCGAGCAGGAGGGAGAGACATAAACACAAGAGAAAACTGAAAACTGTGTATGATAGAATATATGCTGGATTAGTGGGCACGGAGGAGGAATGACCACTTGGGGGTCAGTGGGAAGGCTCATAGAGGAGATGACATGAGCTAAATCTTGAAAAACGGGTCAGCTGTTCAACAGGCAGGCAAGGGGGGGCCAAGGACATCTAGGCCCATTTTAGATCAGCAACGTATTAATTTGAATGGAGTTTAGGGAGGAGGGGGGAGTGAAGAAGCCATATCATAGTTTATGCCAGTCTATGAAATTTGAACCTTGCCTCCAGACAATGGGGTTCCATTGAAAGGTATTTTTCTTTAATCGAGTTTTTTGAGGTATGTTTTTCACACAATAAATACCTATTTAGGAATACAGTTTTATGTATTTTGACATGTATATACCCATGTAAGCAATACCACAATCAACATACAGACCATATCTCCGAACGTTCCTTCATGCCTCTTGATATTCAATTCCCCTGCTTCCCACCCCAGGCCCCAAACAATCACTGATATGCTTTCTACTACCATTAATTAGTTTTTTCTTTCCATTGACTATGACCGCATTTGCATTTTATAGAGCTCCAGCTGCACCTCAAGACTTAATCAAAATGATGTAAGCCTGGAGGCTGGGAGAACTTTTAAGGTGCTGTTGCAGTAATTTAGGCAAAAGAGGCCATGGGTCTAAATGAAGGCAAGTAGCTTAGGGGTGAAGAGGAGGATACAGATTGGAGGTTGTCTTGGTAAATGATCATATATGGGATATACAGGAGAGGAAAAAGTAGCAGTGACCTTGGCCAAAAGTGCCTCAGTTGGGGTGAGGATAGGGGAGGAACTGACTGCAATAGGCTAAAGACGTGGAAGAGTAAATGCAGTTACTTTATACTCACCTTTATAAGAGTTCAACCATGAATGGAAGGGAACATAAGAAGATGGCTAAAGGGGAAACCCAGGAAAGAGGGGTATTTTTTTTTTTTTAGGGAAAAGATTGTTTACATGTTTACAGCATTTTGGTAAGGAATTACCATAGACAGCAAGATTAAAAATATAGGAGAGGATGGGCCACAGTGGCTCAGCAGGCAGAGTTCTCATCTGCCATGCTGAAGACCCGGGTTCAATTCCCAGTGCCCGCGCATGCAAAAAAAAAAAAAAAATCTATATATATAGATATATAGGAGAAAGGGGGCCATGGTGGTTCAGTGGCAGAGTTCTTGCCTGCCATGCCAGAGACCCGGCTTTGATTCCTGGTGCCTGCCCATAAAAAAAAAAAAATATATATATATATATATATAAGAAAGAAGAAAGCAGAACCCAGAGGAAACATGAAGGGGAGGCACAGATGAGTGAAAAACAGGTTAAAGTTCACCGTTGCCTTTGAGTAGTGGGAACAAGGTAAAGGTGATGAGGCTATACAGCAAAGGAGGTAAATTTTCTTTGTCATTTAAGGGGCAAGGCCATTGTTGGAGATCATATTATATCCCCTACAAAAGGCATGGTCAGGTCCTATGTAAATAGGACCTTTTAGCCGTTGTTATTTAAGAACTGACCAAACTGAGGGTGGGCCTTAATCCAATACGGTTGAAGTTCCAATAAACAAAGGAAATTGGACACAGAGAGAAAAGCCACAGGAAGCAACCAGAAGCTGGCATTCAATGGAACCCAGAAGAGAAAGGAGAAGATGCCACCATATACACTGATTTTGAAAATCTTGTGGCTGACACTCCCTTTTCCAGTGTGTGCTGGTTTGAAAGGATGTATGTCCCCTGGAAAAGCCATGTTTTAATCTAAATCCCATTTCATAGAAGCAGAATAATCCCTATTCAATACTGTATGTTTAGATCTGTAATTAGATCATCTCCCTGGAGATGTAACTGAATCAAGAGTGGTTGTTAAACTGGATTTGGTGATGACATGTCTCCACCCATTTGGGTGGGTCTCGATTCGTTTCTGAAGTCCTATAAAAGAGGAAACATTTTGGAGCATGAAAGAGATTTGGAGAGAGCAGAGAAGAACGACATAGCCACGAGAAGCAGAGTCTACCAGTCAGCAGCCTTTGGAGATGAAGAAGGAAAATGCCTCCCGGGGAGCTTCATGAAACAGGAAGCCAGAAGAAGAAGCTAGCAGATGAAGCCTTGTTCACCATGTGCCCTTCCAGATGAGAGGGAAGCCCTGACTGTGTTCGCCATGTGCCCTAACACTTGAGAGAGAAACCCTGAACTTCATCAACTTTCTTGAACCAAGGTATCTTTCCTTGAATGCCTTAGACTGGACATTTCTATAGACTTGTTTTAATTGGGACATTTTCTTGGCCTTAGAACTGTAAACTAGCGACTTATTAAATTCCCCTTTTTAAAAGCCATTCTGTTTGTGGTATATTGCATTCTGGCAGCTAGCAAACTAGAACACAGTGTATGGACAGATGAGTAGAAAATACAGACAGAAAATAATAGCGGGGGAGTGGATAAGGAGTATAGGCTGTTCTGGGTCTTCTTTTTTATTTTTATACTTATATGTATTTTTTTGAGTGATGAAAATGTTAAATTGATTGTGGCAATGAACGCACAATTTTATGATGATACTGTGAACCAATGATTGTATACTTTGGATGAGCGTATGGTATATGGATATATGTCAATAAAAAAAATAGTTCCTGGCAAAGCTGTATTGTTCGTTGGATTGTCCGAACAAATATCAAAGTCACTTATAAGTAAGAAAGGGTATAGGATCAAGAATGCTGGAATCATAAAAGATAGAAGTGAGCAGAGGCAGAGTGGACTGAGTCAGGCAGGGTAACCCTTAAAAGGAGGGCTCACAGCCTAGCAGGATGACAGAAAAGAAGTGATTTCTAGCGTAAGGATCCCATTACTGTGAGTTCCAGCATGATCCAGCTTAGCCCAGGCCAATCCAGCCCCAAAAGACAGTGAGAAATCAAGATGAAGTTAAGGAAACCACGCTTGATGGTTTAAATGTCCCTAGCTGTACACAGATGGATTCTTTAAACTAGGTTATTCCTTCCCAGCAGTGGAGAAATGGCTCTCACATATCAGAGAATGTCCTTTATAAATTGCTCACATCACAGATGTCAGAATAAGTAAAATTCCATTCCCAGTCAAGAAGAGCAGAACCTCTGCCCGTATTGCGGTTTTCCTCTCTGCTTCTTTTCACACACATATCTCATTTGAGCCTCAAAACAACCCCATCTGGGTGGTCCACAAACCCATATCACAATTCCAAAACTCTGGAAAGCTCTGAAAAACAGAAGTATTTTGATACTCCTTTAATGGAAAACTTGACCTGACCTTTCATAAGGTTATTTATAGCCTTTATTTGCCCACTTAGGGTGTCTGACTGCAGGGTGGAGCCTGTTCTCTGATGTCATGCACTACAGTTTATGTGCCCCAGATTAGCTTTCTAGAATCTAACAAGCTGTGAATTCCAAAACATTGTGGTCCCCAAGGATTTTGGAAAAGGGATTGTGGGCCTGTGCCACATGGCTTCACATGTGAAGAAGAAACCAAGCCTGGAGAAATACATTATACTAAACAGGTAGATTTGTGCCAGGCTCTGCTCTTGACTATCTAGCTGATGGCATTTTGAATTTCAGCAATGTTACTCATGGCAATATAGAGTTGAGTCTGGATTGGTGGAGGAGAGCCTGGACGCTGGATCAAAACCAAAAGCCTTTGTGCTTTCCCCTCCATTGGTTGCCTCCCATGATTGTCTCCATGCCCTTGCCTTCCAGTCACTCCCATTCCCACCACAATCTGTTTCCCCTGCATTCCCGCCCCACCCCCCACCCGAAGCTGCTTTCAGGAGGTTCCCGGCTGCTCTCACTAGCTTACCGTTGACATTCATATTGACTTTCATATTGCCCGATCAAGCAGTCACCTCTCAATCTTTTCTTGACTAGATCATTCAATTGCATTTGAAGCCATTGGCCACCCTCTTATCCTTGGAACTTTCTAGGCCTTTGGCTTTTTTGATCCCATTCTTCCTTGCTCCTCCTTTACCTCTCTGACTTTTCCATCTGGCTCTGTTATGAACTCCTTGCCTCCACTAGTTCTTCAGCATCGGGTTCCCGAGGGACCAGGCTTGGTCCTTTGGTTTTCACCCTTTATTGCTCTCCCTGGGCAATACCATTTTGGTTTTAACTACCACTTCCATTTTGCATAATTCCTGTATTTCTACTTATTTCGTACTCCCCCAAGCTTCAGATTCCTATGCTCAAATGCCTGCCAGATCCTGGGCTAACTTTAGAGTTGAAATTTGGGAGAGGAGAAGAATTTCTCAGCAAGTCTAAGCAATACGTTTAACACCTCCTTTTAACTTTATTTTATTATTGCTATGGCAAATTATTAACTACTCATATGCTATACATGATTGCCAGGAATTTATTGAAAACCTTTTATGTGGAATCATTGTGCTGGGCAAAGTAGCTTACTAGCTAATGAAGTGAAGAGTAGAGATAATAAAGCAAGTTCACAAACACCTATAATTGAAGACAGAAAACATGTTCTGGCAAGAGAGAAAACAGTCTGATCCATAAGCTTCTGCAGTGTATGTGTCCACTTTTCCTTCCCCTCACCTCCAGTTCCCTATCTTTTCCCAAAAGGCCACAGAGTAAGCAAAGGAGGAATTGTGTTGTTTTTAAGATAAAGAGAATTGACTGTTTTTAAATTCTTTTCTTCTGCTCGAAGCTTTTAATGACTCTTTTTTTTTTTTTAACCCCAGTTGTCTTCTAAAAAATGTCAAAGCCTTTCTAGACTAGGAACAAGTGTGGGCTCTTAATGAAATCCTATATAAATAATGATAGTACAAAGTACAACCGGCATGCCCGGAATGTGTGCCATTATATTTATTTCCATGCATTAAATATTTATTGAAATTACAATATGCCAGAAGTCAAAGAAGACGTTATTTCTTCGTGTACCTTCCCAGGTTTCATGGATTCAATGCAAGGCAGTCAGGGTAGAACAAAGCTGGGAAGAGCAGCCAACCAGGAACCGGTTTGCCCAGTAGTTTTGTCCTTAATAGGGAGGGAGCGAATCCTGACACCAACACCGTCTCGGGGCACTTTACATAGTGCCCAGCAGAGGGCAGCAGTGTGCAGGCAGCCTCACTCAGAGCTCCCAAGGGGGAGTCCCAAAGGAAAACACAGGCTCCCCCGATGCAGCATACACCCCCAGGTTAGCTGGAGAAGCTGTTGGTACATTAGTTTACCTTTTGCTCCATCTCATACTTCCTTTCATGTGAGAGTCTTGGATCTGATTTGATGGTCACTAATTTTCAGTCCAGTTTAATTCATTATTTATTGAGTACCTATTTCTGCCACTTATCCTATTGGTTGTACTATAGTGAATACAGAAATGTGCACGAGAAGCTTACAAATAATGAGATCAGAGAAGAGTGCAGAGGTAAGGCAAGCTTACAAATAATCAAAACTGAAGGCACAAATAAGCATTTATGGAGTACCTACCATGTACAGGGCCCAGTTCCCTAGAGTTTCAAGGGCGTGTGAAGCATCTCCTGCCCTCCTAGGTGTTTTGGGGAGTCAGGAGGTAAACCAATTACAAGATAGGACACTATAAGGTGTTATTATATGAAGTACAAAAGAAAAAAGAAAGTGGCGTAGAATACATAACAGCCCAGAGCTGACCCCCAGAGACCCACATTTCCTCTGTGGTAGGAAAGCCTGGAGCTGCCTAGGGAACCTAAGGCCCACCGTGAGGTTGGGGGAGGGGGGAAGGGAGGGCATAGGAAGAGAAGGGAGCTACCCTAAGAAACAAAGACACCTGAGGAAACCAGGCTGAAGGGACTCAGAGACAGAAAACTGTATCAGCGCCTCATGTAGCCCATCCATGGGCACCCCAGGGCCCAGCACCCCATGCCACCCACCCACAGACACCCCAGGGCCCAGCACCCCATGCCACCCACCCACAGACACCCCAGGGCCCAGCACCCCATGCCGCCCACCCGCAGGCACATCTCAGGGTGGCTGGAAGCAGGTGATTGCCTACTGCTGCCCCAGACATGCACTACCCCAAAAGTGATGACATTTGCAAACTCTGGGCAGGTAATTATCCCCTTATGGTGAAACAGGATTCAAGCAGAATGAGCACACCTCAAAAAACCAGAAGGAAAAAAGATCTTGTTTCTTTCCCAGGGTGTGGATTGAAAGGCCACCGCAGTGCTGTCTCCTCTGGGGGAGGCTGGGTCAGGCTGGGTCACACCCAATCTGCACCAGGGCCACCTGCTGTTCTGAAGACCAGAGGCCTTAGCAGGGGCTCCAAGATTTGGAAGACTCCTGTCTAATCAGGTTCATCTGAAACTGATTAAAATGAAATGCAAACCCAAGCAGCTGGCAAGAAAAGGTCAGACTTCTACCCTGACCTGGTCCCCTCCCTCCTAGCACAGCACGCACTGGCCTGGGTCCCATCACTGCTCAGCTTTCCCCTCCACCTTGGCAGTCCTTCACTGCCCAGAAACTCCAGAGAAAGGCCCCATTGTAGAGCAGACAAACCGAAATAGCAGCATCTTCTGTTCTCTGCCTCAGGGAGATTCACTTAAAACCCCAAAGTCCCAGATATGAACTGCAATGAGAGTTGTTGTTGCAAATGAGTGAGCCTGGACCAGATGAGTTGTTCGGTGAGGCAGGTAGTCAGAAAACAGCCAGCAATGGTCTGGGCTGGGGGGAGAGAACAATTAGGCAGTCACTCCATCAACCCAATTAGCAAACACTGGCAGGAGTTCTGATAATTCCCAAAGAAACACGGTGGGGAAAGCGGGGAAAGGGGACAAAGAAATGGGGGTGGGGGTGGGGTGGGAGTGGGTGATGGGGAGGGAGGGGTGGCTGCTGGATTAAAAATGCTAGGAATAAAAAAAAAAATGCAGTTGTTTCTAAGCTGGTAAATGTCATTTTTATCATTTTCAAATGTCCTGGATTTTTACTGTGCCCTGGAGCATTCCCATGAAGAGTGTTTGCATTAATTAATAAATCAGATGACATCTCCACTCATGAGCAGGCTCTGCCGTGCAAACGCCCAGGGTGGCCTGGGAAACGGTGACCGTGGAGCCTTGGTTGATCACAGGAATCACGTCGTCAGTCACTCAGTTGAACAAGTCAATCAGCCCTTCCTGAGCAGCTGCCCCTGCAAGGGCTCGCCTGGGTTTTGGGAGGGGGCGGGGAGGGGACACAGACATGAATGTGGTGGTATCTGCATGGATGGCTAGCTATGGTCAAGTCACAAAAAGATCTGCTGAGCAGAGATCGGGCAGAGTAATTGGGGTGGAAATCAGAGGGGCTGGCTGAGGAAGAGAAAGGTCTGATGATGACACACACGTCGGCCGGGCTTTGAGATACAGGGAAGGTGTGCGGGTGGTTTGCAGGTCGGGAGACCCAGGTTCCATTCCCAGCCCATGCACCCAAAAAATAAGATTAAATTTAAAAATCATCTTGTCTTCATGGCCAGAGGAGATAGAGGGTGAGTTAAGCAAAGACACAGAGAACAAGCTTTTAGGGAGCAGGGTGCAGCCCCTCCCCAGGGAGAGGTCGGGGTATGGGAAATACGGTGGCTTTAGAGACTGAGATGCCTTAGGAGGACCAGTTGGCAAAGGAGGCCTTGGAGTGGGTAGGGAGGACTGGACATGTGGCTAAAGGAAGACCTCCCACCCCCAGGTCCTGATGGGTCTGGGACAGGCCTGGGGCTGCAGAGCAGGACTCGGATCACTTCAGTCTCCGTAGGCAGAACAGGAAGGAGGAGGGAACTGACAGAGTGACCGTGGGAGGGCAGATGGAGACGGTAAGCCAAGATCCCCCCCCCACCCCCCCCCCGTAGATGAGGTGCTGCTGCCCGGGTCTCCTTTTCCACCCAGACCAGGCCCAGGAACCACTGTCGCTCGCCCAGCCTCCCACTCCATTATCCCTCTCTCCACTCACCTGATTTCTGTACTTTGCTTTTACCCCCATTTCACCTTATCCAGCCTTCCAGCCACTCTGAGAGAGGAAAATGGTAAAACATGCGAAGCTTTTGTTTTCAGTACAAAGATGAGGTGTCCTGTGTCCCTTGTGTTTGACCCGGTTTCAAGCCTGGTGTGTCTGGTTCCTCAACTCCAGTAAGCTTTACTCCCCTTGTCATCTCTTTATGATATGAGACTGGAGAGGGCAGGCACTCTGACCTTTGTAATTAAACACCCCAGCCAAGCCCCCTGCAGACAGTCCTGCTCAGGGAATATTTGCTGATGACCAGGATGGCGACATGCGGGAAATTATCTTCCACCGACACTCTTCTTCAATTACTGACACATGGAATTTCTGGCCCGTAACAGGTGTTGTTTCAGGCATCCGTGTTGAGATACATGGAGATGCGTGAGACGACATATGCACAGGGGTGAGGGCTGGGAAGTATGCCCACAGTATTGTGTCATCTTGGCTTCCAGGCCTCCTTTCTTCTCAGTATGGGTCACCAACACCTTCCCAGACACAATCCTCCTTCTCCCATCCTGGTTTGACAGTTTGAAACCGCCCAGCCTCCTGGAAGCGCCCCCCACCCACCCCCACCCTCCAGCAACACACATACACACACACGCAAGGCTGGGGTCATGTTTGTGCATGACCTGGCAGGCATTCTATACCCGCTCGGCACCCAGTCACACAATACCAGTTTGTTCTCAAAGCACCCGCCCCAAGTCACTCCAGGATCTCGGGTTTCATAACTGCCCAGCTCACCGCACCTGGTCCTTCTTTCCCTGGGGCTGCAGGGTGGGAGGCAGAGAGATGATGCTCCAATCCCACCCCCATTCCCACCCCTGCCACCCCACCCTGCTCCCAGTGCATGCAGGTCCAGGGCACTGAGGCTACAAGGCTTTTACAGACTGGCTCAAGATTGCACTACTATGAAAGTCAGGGAGAGGCTGGGCAGCTCTGGACATCCTTTGAGAGTGTCTGACCTCTTGCTCCAGGATGGAAGAGACTTTTACAGGTCTCAGGCTCACCTGTCAGCTGAAATTTAAAAAAAAAAAAATTACTTTGGAAGTACAAGGGAGGATGGAGCTGCACTGGTGAGGTGCCCTGAGAGTTCTCAGCTGGGAGCCTCAGCTGTGAGCAAGCCCCAACAGGAACGGTGGTGGAGCTCACCCTGGCCTTGAAGCTCCCACCACAAGCATAAACAGGTCTTCAGAAAGCTTTCTAACTTCCTCAGGGGCAGGAGGTGGGGTAAGCGGCTGTTGATTATTGTGTCATTTTCTGGTGCAGCTCCAGGTGACTGACTCTACCACCTCTCCTTCAGCAGATGCAGAGGCCTGGGGGCTTAAGGGAGAGAGTCGCTTTGAAGCCCCCAGGGTTGAATTCTTGAGTCCTGTCTTGGTGTTGGGAAACCTTGCAGCTGCTCTGGGTAGGCAGAGCCTTCTACTCGCCTAATCAGAGCTTTTTGGATCAGGGTGTTGGTGAAACAAAGTTTTGGCAAGAGCCTTGGAAGCTGCTGCCAGGAAGGAGGCTGAAGAGAGTTAATTAAACCTGGTAATTGGTTGCTTTTTACTTTTTTACAAGCAATAGTGACTATAGCTGAGAAGACACCAAAAAGCTGTTCTACCAGACCAAGGCCAAACTATCCCATGTCTAGGGGACAACGCCATCCCCTGGCCTGTCCTGAACTTCCTGTCACGTCTTATCTGGCACATCTATTTGTGAAATGATTCTTGAATCCTGTCTTGCTCCCAACAAACTAAAATGCAGGTATGCCTCACCCAAGTTTATGCTCAGTTAAAATGCCTATGACTGTGCATTTTAGAACTCTGAATGCAAGGGTAGCCTTTAGATGAAGTTACCTCACTCTGCTGCGAGAAGAAATTCGGTGGGACTCAAAGCAAAGGACTTCATTAAAGTCTTTTATTTTGGGGCAGAGCTGACTCATCATTTCCAGGAGATAAATTTGCTATCTGGGCAGCTTCCAGGCCCCCATCCACTTCAGCTGGCCGTTTCACGAGACCAGATGGCTCACATTAGATCTCAATTTGCACTTGCCATTCTTTGAAGCCGCATGTTCTGGACTGGCCCCAGCCTGAGCAGCTGATTCATCAGACGTTCTGGGAAGTCCTCACCATTTGATTCTACCTCAGCATAGAAGCTGTAGGTCAGATTTCCAGCTTTTTGTGGAGAGCCTGTCAATTCCAAGACCCAACACAGAACTGTAGCACTGGTTCTTCTGTCAGAGACGGTTCACACACTAGGAGCCCAGGAACATGGCATGTGCCTTTGGGAGACCTGGTGACTTTATCTAGACTCCTTTAAAGGATGGATGAGGTTGGAATCAAATAATCCAGTTGTGTGGCTTGGATAAAAGCAGAAGATAGAATTAATGGTCAGTTTTGAGCTCTGGGGTTTTAAGTCATAAGAGCACGGCCTTCCTCTGGCAGCCCTCCTCGCCAGGAACCCGTGCATTTGTTCAGGAAGTAGCTCTTGCGCTTGTGCTGTGCGCCAGGCATTGCGTGTACAGCTTGGGAAAGAAGGATAAAAAGATAGTTCTTGCCTTCTGGAGACTTAATGACTATGTCTGAGATAGGCAGGCACATGCAATAAAGAAAGTGAGAAGCGGTGCTGTGCAGAGATGCAAGACCCAGTCTCGGAAGCCAGACCGTCTGGGTTCACGCACCAGCAACGTGTCCACAAACTGTGCACCTTTGGGCAGATTCCATAAGCACTCTGTGTCTCAGTTTCCTTAGCTGTAGAATGGGAATAACAGTACCTATCCTAGTGCTTTATGAAGAATAAATTGGTTGAAAGGGTTTAGAACTGTGCGTGGGACTGGTGAAGAGCCACAGGGCGAATCAGATGAGGGACGTGAGGGGTCAGTAGAAATCCCAGGATTTGGGATCTGGACACGTGCAGCCAGGAAAGTTGTATTTGAGTCTACGGCCCACCACTGGGTTATTTATTTAATCTTGACAAGTAACAACCTTGGTTTGCTCCTCTGTAAAACAGGAAAAGTAATATCTCCCACTCCAACCTTACTGGGAAGAAAGAAGAGAAACCAACATTTATATCGGCTATGCACCAGGCAGTTTCATTCTGAAGCCTGAGAGAAATAACATATTTTAAATGTATTAATTAAAAAAAAATACATTGTAAACTGTGAAGTAAAACGCATGGGGTAATTCTCTTTCCCCCAACTGCCCTGGCCCATGGAGTTCTGAGCATGGAGAATAGAGAAATGACAAAAAGGGCAGGTACTACTCTGGTACTGTTTTGCATCCATGTGATGCTCCATATTTCCTGATATTTTGTCCCTGATTACTTAAGCCTTGTGACCCTGCAGGACCCCATTTCCTTAGGGGGAGGAACTAGGAGCACCAGGAAGCATAATGAGACATTCTGAGCTTCTCGAAGGGAAATTTTCAGGGTTGATATGATCAGAACGACTGGCACAAACATTCCACCGGTGCAGACCCAGTTTCCTCCAGGTCCTGAAGATGCCGGACTTCCGACTGCTAAGAGCTGATCCAGGTCTCTGGGCTTCTGGAAGGCAGACCTGCATGGAAAAGGAGCTGGTAAATGAAGGTGGGGGAGGAGGGTTCACATCTTTTGACTGAGGGACAAGGCCACAGCTGCGGGGTCAGCCTAGCTGCTTGCTCACTATCTCAAGCTGCCTTTGCGTGTCCAGGAGAGAGAAGCTGGCAAGGTTTCAGAGCTTGCCAGTGGGATCACAGGCCGCTGGCCTGGCAACGGTGTGGGGGAGGAGGCAGTCTGCAGTCGAATTGAGCAGGCAACATTCGGGCCTGTTCGGGAGACCTGCCAGAGCTAACGGGATTACCATCCAATGCTCTGACATCTGCCAGGAAGTTGTGAAATGAAATTTCAAGGACCCTACCACAGAGTCAGAGAGTGCGTGGGAAGAATTGGCTGCAAGCACGAATCCTTGGGGAAATTGGTCCATTTCCCTGGTGTTCCATTTGTCTCCTTGCAGAAGAGAAGCTTTGCCACTGAGCCCAGGATTCAGCAGCTGTGTTCCTCGAGCTGGTTGGTTCTCTGCACTGCGACCAGCTGCCCTGAGTGAGGATGAGAGGATGTGTGCCAGCAGGGGGCGGGGGGTGGTGCAGTGACATAAAGGAATGCCTGGGCTGACCCCCAGGGAACAGAAGGCTATTACCTGGCTCTTTTTCTCAGCCTCTCCCAGGTGTCTGACAACAGCAAGACTGTAAAGTTGATAGAAACCTACCTAGGAGATCTTTATCCAATCCTCTCAGCGGATGGAGGAAAATAAGCATGAAGTTGGTGCTCAAACTCCTACTTGGAGGCCCTGCCTGACCTCTTAACTGATTTGAATCTCAGTCTTCTCTGCTTATCCTACAAGATTCTTGGGAAGGTGAATTGAAATCATGCTTGTGGATCTTTGTAAACTGTAAAGTGCTTTAAACAGAAGCGCAGAGGTGAAGGTTCCAAGAGTTAAAGGAACTTACCCTCCAGCCATGCCAGGCTAACAGTTCTCCTGAAGATAGAGAGGACCGTCTACATTCACCATCTAGAGAGGACCGTCTACACTCACCGTCTTCCTGGTTGCATGTGATACAAGCCTCCTGGACTCTCTGGGCAGTCTGCGCTCCCAATGAAAGGTGTGTGGCCCAATCACAGAGATGGTTGGTTTTCTTGTCAGGACAATGTTTCCCCATGGCTCCAGTGCCACTGGGCTCCCTAACATGGAAGCTCCCCAGTCCAGGAGTCAACAGAGGGCCCTGTTTTCCATAGGATTTATGTTTATGACAATGTCTTTACCTTTTATCTAGCAAGAGTGAGTAATCTATTTGGGATAGTTAACAAAAACCAGACATTACCTCACTGGTGTCTTATCCAAAACTGTTCCAGTCTTTCCATTAATTCCAGTGATTCAGGATCTTTTGCCATGTTAAGCAGTATAGGAGACGTCTATAGACTCTTTTCGTCTGAGTGAAGTTATTCACAGAAGACACAAATTGGAGAAGTCCTGTTCTAGTGTTTGTATTCAAGCCCATTCTTTTCTCCAGTGAAGTCTCCGTGTTCTTCATTCTGAGAACATGGCAGAGGACTTAATCCCAGCTCATCCCCAAAGCTGCCCTGACTCTTTTCAGGTTTCTCTGGCACCCCTTTTCCCTAGAGGTTATGAAGTTTTTACATGAACTCCCGCTAGCCTCACTGGAAGCGTCGGTGTAGTTGCTGGAAAATATTAACTGCGGACAGACCAGCCTGGCGTGCTGCTCTCCGAGGCGAATGGCTATTTTCTAAAGAAGGGTCAGAGAGGTGGTGGCCTAAGTAGTCACAGGCTTTGTGAACAATTGCCAAATGTAGCCTGAAACAGGCTTCCCCCAGATCCCCCAGTGCAGAGAGGACTACCTGTGTCCTGAAGAAAGCCTGCCGATCATGCCATAACAGAATCACCTGTGGGGCATCCTGAGCTAGGAAGGGCAGTTATTGGAATCCCAGGCTGGCACACATCTGTGTCTTGCAGTAGAAAAATAGAGTTCCAATTAAAATGTCTGTGTGTCCCAAATCACCATGTACAGGATCTTATGAAGAAATGCTTGTTAAATTTGATAGGTGTGATCATGGCACAATGACTACCAAAGAAAATGTTCACAATGCCAGAGATGCTGACACAAGTATGTAGGGGTGAAATGACATGAGATCTGACATTTTCTTTAAAATATACCAGCAGAAATATATGAAAGAAAGAAAAGGGACAGATAAGGCAAGTGTGACAAGAGTTTATTAATGAATGGTTGAGTCTGAGTAATGGGCATATGTGGTTTCATGATACCGTTCTCTCAACTTTTGTGGGTGTTTGAACAGTTTGATATTTTAAAAAATTAATGGCACTGTAAGTAATGTTTAAAGACAAGCCACAGACTGAGAGAAGATATTTATAGTACAGACACCTGAAAGAGGATTCCTCTCTAAAAATAGATGAAGAATTCCTTAAATAAGTAAGAAAAAGACCATTAACTCCACTGGGGAAAAGGGGACAAAGATTAGAACAAACAATTCCCAGAAGAGAAACATGAATAGCTAATATCCACATTCACCTGTCATCAGGGAAATGCAAATTAGAAAATAAGACCCCAATCCACACCCATCAAAAATTTGAAAGTCTGCAATATCAAGTACTGGTGGGAATGTAAACTTCACCTTCATATATACACTTAGAAAACAATTTGGCAATGCCTTTCAGAAACATGTATATCCTACAATCTAGGATTCTATTTCAGAATATATACCTGTCAGAAACTCTTAGAGAAGTACACAGAGAGACATACATTTGGTTGTCCACGGCAGTATTGTTTCTATTTATCTAAAACTGGAAAACAATGGAGAAACAAACCATGCCATATTCCCACAATGGATCACTATATAGAAATTAAAATGAACGTGTGTGTATGTGTGCGTTTTGTACATACATAGGTATGTACGTCACCGTGGGTGAACTTCCAAAACACAGCATAAATATTAAGTGAAATAAAAGCAAATTGAAAAAATATATACACGTTATTTAAAACACCCATTATTAAAAACACCATTTAAAAAACCTAAGATAATATTTTTGACTCTATAAATGTCACAGAAATATGAAAATGATTTGAAGGGCCACATAACAATATGAAGCTAGTGCTTATCTCTGGGAAAGGAGAGAAGAGACTAGTGATAATTTCAATTGTATCTGTAACTTTTTTTCCTTTAGAAAAAATGTAAAAAGAACATGAAGCAAATATTTCAAAAGAGTGATATTAGTATGTCTGGGTGGTGGGTAAAGGGTGTTTATTTTGGTTCCCTGTACTAGTGTGCAAATTTAAAATAGTTTGAAATTTTTTTTAGACCCTGAAGTTCCTACTTTCTAAATCTTCTCTTTTCCCATGACACATCACATAGGTGAAAGTTGAGTCAAGGGTTTCTGACTCAACTTTCACCTATGTGATGACCCTGAATCTGATTTTCTATCCTTTCTCTCCTCTATTTCATTTTTATATCTTCATCCTCTCAAAGCTATTTCTTCTATTACCTCAAATTTGTCATCTAAGTCAATTATCTCTCCCAGTACTGTCTCAAAATAGCGCTTTCAATTTCCTGCTTCTGGCAATAATTCACTCAATAAATGTTAGCTTTTATTTTTATTAGTCCTTTCACTTCTTGCCTCTTCCCATTGATTTCACCATATATGGAACTGCCCATTTGTCTTCCTGAAATTGTTTTGTTTTGTCTTTTCTCTGAAATGCTGTTCTACATCTGTTTTTCCAAAGCTCCAACCCTTAGGGTGCCTCATTGCCAACATGAGAAGGTCCAAAATCTTTACCCATTGATGAACTGGAGCCAAGGTCTGTCTCCAGCTTTTTTGCCCACTGCTACAGTTTCAGTTCTGTCCCCCGTTAGGACACATTCAAGTCCTAACCTCTGGTTCTGTGAACAGGAACATATTTGGAAATATGTTTCCAAATATGTATAAGGGTCTTTGGAACCCAAGTAGATTCGAGTGGGCTCCTAATATACTACGACTGGTGTTCTTACATGAAGGGGAAATTTGGGCTCAGACATGGTCTGACACCAGAGAGAAGGTCATGTGACGATGGAGGAGGCAGAGATAGGAGAAATGCATCAGCGAGCTAAGGAACACCACGGGTTGCCCAGCAGGCTAGAAGAGGCAAGGAAGGCTGCTCTCCTACAGATGTCAGAAGGCCGTAGCCCTGCTCACACCCTGATTTTAGACGTCTAGCCTCTGGTCCTGTGAGACAATACATTTCTGTTGTTTTAAGTCACCCAGTTTGTAGAGTTTGTTATAGAAGTCCCAGGAAACAACGAACCCATCCTCTGCTGTGACTAAAGTGGTGGTCACAAGCATTCAGTCTTGCCGCATGTTTTCCTGCCTCCCCGAAATGCCTTTACCTGCTCACCTTCCAAGTTCAGGTCTCGCGCCTCCTGGGTGAAGCCTTCCTCCAGCACTACTGCCCAAGCCACCCCCACGGCACAGACCGCCTGACGCCTCAGGGGGAGGTGAGGCTTTTTTTTTTTTGGTAAAAACTAGATCTGGAAGGCCCCGCCTCTCCTTCCTAGGTCCCTGACTATTAATACTGAGCTCAGTTATCTGGCGGTGCCAGCACATGCAGAGCTGGGCTGAAATAGCTACCCAGAGAATAGGAATAAACAGTGAGTCCATCTTTTCCCCTTCTTTTCTTTGTCTTTGTGTTTCTTCAGTGATACCAACTATAAATCAGCCTGGCCTCACGTCGGCCCTGAGCGATGGTAGAATGTTCTTTTCTGCCTTATGACAAGAAACAAATGAAAATGAGATTCCTTTTAGCAATCTGATGTATATTTTATCAATTCTGACGTACATTTTCTTTCATATTTCAATATCTCTGAAATCATGATACATCTTACAATCAATGGAAAAATTTTTTTTCTTGATGGTTTGGAAAAGTAAAAGTGCATTCTATATGGATAGGGCCTTACATTTGACAAACTAAGGTATATAGGAAGGTATTTTTAGTGTAGATGAGAGGCAAATAAACAGATTGTATTATTAGATATGAATATTGTCATCAGTGTTATATTTGATATGAATATTGTCATCAGTGTTATATTTGATATGAATATTGACATCAGTGTTAAAAATGAGATTTTGAAACATTGTTCTAGGCTTGCATGATTTTGAGAAAATGGTTCCAGAACAGCATTCCAGCACATTTCCCCGCAGAAGGCGCGCCATGAGCGTGTCCTACTATTCTGCCATAGTTTGTCAACTCTTGGAGGGCGGAGACCCAGAGGAAGCCTTATTTGGATATTCTCTACATAAAGAGCAAACACAAAGCCCTACAAGCAGAAATACTGGGGGAAGAAAAGTTTGCATGAAAGAAGCAACTGATCAAATAGTGCCAGAGAAGAGGGAATACTTAAGACAAGAACTGGCATTGCTTCGCTAGCAGTATGTCTTAGGCTAGTCTGCTACACTCTGATCTGCTTACGTACTCCTCTCATCATGAGCCAAAAACCCCCAAGTTCTGGGTATCAGGCACATAGGTATGCCAGAGCTATGTTGGGACAACAGAGATTACCGGACAGTTTGGTGGAGAACTCATTCTGGCTGTTATACTTTGTTATATTCTTCCCACCTGCTGCCATAGCACTACCGTCAGGTGTTTAGAAAGACTCTTCCCGTGTTCTCTGGTGCCTCCTCCTCCCACCTCCCCCAACCCCTGGAGAGCCTGAACTCCCAGCTTCAGCCACTGTCCCTTCCTTGCTAGCTTACTCCTCCCTTGCCCATTCTGCCCAATGACAGACGCAGTCAACTCCCCAAGGCAGTGACATCTGTGTAACTGTGGTACTCGGAATGCAGTATGGTCCTCCATAAATTATTAACTTGTAATTGTAAAGGCAAGGAGCTGTGAGTAACCGGAGAGCGAGGTGGAGAGGGGGTTGAAAGCACACACACACTGCCCCCCACCCCCAGGAGGGGTCTTCTCAGTAGCCTGCCACATGGCTTTCTGCTCTGCTGATTCCTCAGTTGACTGCTTTTCCAGCAGTAACTAGGACTGTTGCCAACTTGGTCCCTGGATGCTTGGGCAGGGGACTGGCTTCAGAGAGCATTTTCCTGCTTACAGAAGCAGTGAGAGAGTTGTGGTTGCCTTCTAAGGCAGTGCCGAGGCGCTGGTATGACTGCAGCAGCGATAGGGGAAGGCGGCCAAGACGACAGAAGATGTGCTGAGGTGCACAGGCCCAGGTCTTGGAGTTGCTTTGCCTGGGAAAGCCCTTCCCCTTGGCATCTAAAATGCGATCCCCCCCCCCCCCCCCCACATCCCTCTCTCTCTTTTGTTGGCATATCCTGGGTGAATAGAGGTCAGGGAATACTATTTTGAGGTGCTTAGAGAGGGACAGGAAGGCTGCTGGATACACAAGCCTGCTTGTGGGAGGATGAAGGAAAAAAGCTTCTTCAAGGCTGTTCTCAACTCAGATGCCCTTGTTTGACCTTCACTCCAATTGCTGCATCCCTCCTGGGTATTTTATCTTTGCCAAAACCACACAGAGAGGAAGCTACCGAGACAAAGAGGTGACCATGGAGCCAATTTCTGTTTCTGGGCTATGGTTGAGCATGGCGAGTAACCCTGAGCAAGTCATTAATACCTCCCTAGGGGGAGTATTTTGGATTCCAACCTATGTCAAGGAACTCCTGTGAAAAATTGATGAGTTAAGATTTTAAAAGTGCTTTGAGATCTTAGATGTGATAAATAGGCAATGTCCGTTTGTGTTTGGAATCAGGGCTATAGGCCACCCCTGACATGCAGCCCTCTGTGACCAGCCCCTCTTTTCTCCTTGGAGACCAAAGGAACATACTTTAGGAGTAGTAATACAAATGGCTCATAGCTATTAAACATTTCCTTTGTGCTGGGTACTTCTGCTTAAAGCTCACTGCAGTCCTGTGTGGTACAGCTGAGGAAACCACGTTGCCCAGGCAGTGAGCCCGTTTTGGGTTCTGGCCTCCAGGTCCCAGGGTCTGTGCTTTTAACCACTAGGTTTGATAATCAGATACTCAGTCATTAGTGAGCATTTGCCATATGATCTGCCCTGAGCCAGGTGGAGTGAGAGATATGGAGCTGAATAAACAGATGAGACATAGGCTGACTAGTGTCACCCAAATCAGTGCTTCTGGAGAGCTGAGTGAAGAGAGAAAAATATGAGCTAGACTTGTGGGAAAATGCCATGGAGATGATGAGGCTTGAGAACTCTCTTTTGTGAAATATTGCCTTCTAACCAGTTAGAGCATTTCCCTGACTGTCAGATCGGTGTCTAGAGAGAGGCCTCTCCAGTCAGAACTGGTGGTGAGAGGAGGTATGAAGGAGGGGCTGTTCTGTGGCTAAATCTCAGAGCTGCTGCAGCCACTGTCTTGTGCTGATTCATAATGTACTTTGGCTCTTGAAGGTTATGTGATGCACTGCAGCAAAGAAACCTGCGTTTCCCAAACGTTTTTGGCAATAGAACCCTTTTCTTCATGGAACTTGTACCAATATTGCAGAATTCCCAGTTTGGAAAGCACTGATGTAGAGGAAAGCAACTCATTGAAAATTGAGTAAATCATTACCCTCAAGCAACTCAAAATCCAACTCTGAAAATTCAATATAATGTTCACCTTTACAAAGTCAGCATTCAAAACATGTCACCCTTGGAACATTTGTTGGTTTTTTCCTGTGTATACCACGTTACCACCTCAGCCAGACTATGAATACCTCAAATGCAAAAACTTGGCTTGTGTATCTTTTTGTCCTCCATGGCTCCTAGTCCACACCTTGTCTAAAGAAGGTCAATACATATTTGCGGTTGAAAACATAGAGAACAATGAGAAGCAGATGGAAGGGGAAAAAAAATCAGCACTTGAAATGATAGCAATTATTGGTGATTTGTAACTGATTACTGAGTTGTTCTTTGCCACTCATCAATCAGCACTCTTTGAAAGACTAGTAAGTTGTTTAGAATGCAAAATAATGTCTATTTTACTATTGGCCTTGGTCAGAGCTGAGTCTAGTAGTTAGAGGAGTGGGCTTTGGGGCATGGCCTCTGAAATGCATCTTCCTTTATTCATTGAAGCTGCTTGTTGATCACCTGGGCTGCGTGGGCTGGCTCTAACCGTACCATGCAGAAAGGTTTGCTCTCTGGCCAGAGAGGCTGATAAAGCCTGAGGATCTGCCAGGTCAGCCTGACTGCAGATGACAAGTGAATGGCTGCTTCTGATGTCACTGCTTGGGGAATATCCAACTTGAAGCCTGTCATTAAAAACAGTTTAATCAGCAATGTATTCAGAGCAAGGTCAGGAACAAAAGGGGGGAAATTAAATAAAATAGAGTTTCTATGGCTGAGAGATTTCAGATGGAGTTGGAAGCTCCTTCGATAGGTTACTCTTATGCAGGTCGCAGACAGATTTCACAAACTGACATAGCATGCAAAGCCCCAAACAAAAGTGCTCCTGAGGGCCCTAGGGACATCTGGACAGCACAGGAAAACCCTACGTCTTCATGAAATCAAGACCCCTCAGCATGCTTCATCTGGGAATCCACGAGAAGCTACTTCTCCAATATGGCATAGTTATATTCACTTATAAATCCCATAATCAAGAGTCTTCTTCTCCTTTTACCTTTCATTTTCAATTTACTTGTTAAGTTTATTTCTCAGAGATTTAAAGCCTCCATATTGTACCTGTGCCAGTTGGGCGCTGAAACCCAGAAGGTGGGTGGCCACCCCCCACTCTCCAGTGTTTCCAGCTTGCCCTGGACAACTAACAGAAAGATGAGAATAGATCAGCCCCATCCCAGAGGCAAGGAGTCTCTTCAATGGTAAGCAGCATCATTCCGTTCCGCTGCCCAGAACATCTATGTCCCCATTCAGCCTGAAGCCGCCAGAGCGGCCATCGTCCCAAACCCCTCAAGACTGAGGAATGAACGGGAATGAGGGGAGTTGTAACTGCGGACTGCAGCAGATGTATTGTTAATGTAGCTGTTATCACAACTGAGTGATTTGTAACAGTGGTACAAAAAAGTGCTATCTTCAATTTTAACCAAGTTGTGGTTGGTGGGGAGGTGTGTGGGAATCAGGTATTTTATGCGAGATTGTTGTGTAAACACACAACCTCTCTAATAAAGAACAGAAATTGCAAATGATGCCTGGTTTGGCTCAGGGAATGGTCTCCGCTGAGGTCCCCTGTCCGAGCAGGTTTGCTCCCTGCTTGTCAACGCCCAGCCCCCGGGGTTGAGAGGGAAATACCTGCGGGGTTGTGGTCTTGTGGTTCTGAAGGTCTCTAGTCTTGATAGTTCTTCCCACTCTGGCCCTCTAACCCCCACCCCCACCCCCCACCCCACCCCGCCCCACCCCCGCCCCAGTTTTTAAACTAACTCACTCCAGGAGGAGGAACTCATAAACCTTTTGGCTGTTGCCGCAGAGTGATTAGATGGGAGTAGGGCAGCGACTTCACACTTTCTCAGGAGGAGTCGGAAGGAAAGGACTCCTGAGGCAGATGGAATCCCTGCACAGGACAGGGTGCCTCTGAATGTTCATAGCCTTGGCTTAGGGGGAAAAAAATTGATCTTGTTTTTACTTTCTTCTTGATTGAGTGCCCAGTTTGGATTTTGCAGGGGTTTTGTCCTTGGTGTCAGAACAACCCCAGCTTGGTCCCCACTGGCCTGTGGATTCCCTCAGATTCCACTGTGCCCGCCCCCTCTTCCCCTAGGGAAGGGCAAGGCCACCCCCCATGCATGGAAAACAGGAGCTGGGTGTGGGGTGAGAGAGACTCCTGCGGAGCCCTGCCTGCTGCCTGCTGCCTGGCCTTCCCCAATTAATGCAACTGTGGAGAAATGACTGGAAGTAGGGGCTGGAGAGATGCAAAGCCCTGTAACAGGATCTATGGTTATTTTTCTCTTAAAAACCAAATGGATCCTAGTCTCCCCATCTGGCCTTATGGTGCCCTTTCACGTCACAGTGACCCTGTAAAAGAGTTGCTGCTGGGCAGGGGCAGAGGCAGAGGCAGCATCCAGGTGCCATTTCTCTTTGCTTAGGAAGCACTCATGGGGCAGCCTGCAGCCTGAGTCAGCCTAGTCATTTCCTCTCCTGCCCTTCGGCCAAGGCTGAGCCCTGTCTTCAATTTCCCACTTAGGCCCCCTCTGCTCCCCACCAGGCTTTGCATACAATGGGTCTTCTGTGACAGAGAATGGGGTGGAACTGGCATAGGAGGCTGTGGTTCCTTTCCTCACCTCTAGTCTCAATTTCTCCAGCGCCTGCGGACCAGCCAAAGGACCAGTGGGGGGTGCACAGCTGCCACACCCACGGGGCAAAAAAGAGCTTTCTTCAGCAGGGCGTGGGTGACCAGCTGGGTCAGCCACTGTAAACAGCAGGTGCCTCCAGGCCTGGGGCCGGTTCAAGCCCTGCCCATCCACCCCCAAGCCTCCTTTCTTGTGGCTCCCCCTTCCCCTCCACCTCTGGCCATCTGCTTGCCCTGTTTGTTCTCCTGCAGGGAATGGAACCGCTATGGGGGATGGCCGCCTCTGCACTGACATCAGCACTCAAGGCCAGGGAGCAGGGTGGGGCAGTGGCCAAGCACGGGGTCTGAACAGCACTACCACTGTGCCTGGGGCAGTGGGGGTGGGGGGTGGCTGCTTCCCCCAGGGGCCCCTGGACAGTGGGACCCCACAATTGTTCATCAGTTCTTCTAACCATGTGCTCCCAGAGGTTTTCAGGCTGAGCAAAAATATTCAACCAGTACTTCAGGCCCATCCTATTTCATCTTGGAATTCCAATACTTTTTACTTGATAGAGTCGTCATCTTCATGTCTTCCATGGAACTCCTTTAGTCCTGCCATGACTGGAGCCCACCTTCACTGTGTTCGGCCCCTGGGAGCAGCGCACTGCAAGCCTGCACATCTTTATCTCATTAAGTCCTGCAGCAGCTCCTTAAGGAAGGCTCTGTTCCCATCCCAGCTTTACTGCTAAGCCGAGAATGGGAGACGCAAGCCAAGGGACTTTTCTAAGATTACATAAGGACAGACTAGGCATCTAGCTGGGCGCCAGTCTGGTCCACAGGCCAAACCTAGCCCAGCCCGCCTTGTGTAGCTTGCATGCTGAGGATGGGTTTCATATCTCTAAAGGGTTATTTTTTTAAATCCACCACAAGAAAGAATATGCTGAGAGACCATATTTGACCCTCGAAGACATTAACTGTCTACCATCTGACCCTTAGAGAAAAAGCTTGTCCACTCCTGATCTCCCTCACCAATCGGCACCGACACTGCTGCGTTGGGCAGTAAGAACCACCACGAGCACTGTCATTCTCGTGGGCAATGCCTCTTCCAAGAGTGCTCGGAACTATTAAAAACGCGATTAATTCATCCGTGATGACGGACGGAGGCATGACGGTGGAGGCGCCAGTGGAGATCTTTAAGTCTTTGGCAGCGTCTTTGGATCTGAGTAAAACCAGGGCAGCCAGCCTGCGGCCTGGGTCTTGGCTCTCTGGGTTGGGAAGTAAGGATAATAAATTTTGGCCTTGGAATTGAGGGAACTGAAGGAATTTGAACCTGAGCAAGGCTCACTGAGACTCTGGCAGGGAGCACAGTTTTCTTAGAAGAAAGAACCAACATGACTCACGGGCAACGTTATTGGCTGGGCAGGTCTTTGAGATCCTGGTCTAAATGCACGAGGGTGGTCTGCTCAGGCTCAAACAAACATCTCCCTCCTCTGTCCCTGGACACATGGACCCGCACCCAACAGACGCCAGCCAACGTACTGCGCTTTCTTGTCCTGCCGCCCTACCGGGATGGCAAATTCCTCCAGGCGCGGTCTGGAGAACGTTGTGTTTTTATCTTCTAGAGCACTCGGTCCCACACTGAACCGAACACTGTGGCTCTTCTTATTCCTTACGGCCCGGCCCGACTCTCGTGTTATGAGGAGGTCCTACGTGGAAATGGGCCTCCAGGAAGAGTTTCTAGGGAACCGACGGCGTTCTCTCTGCCTCTCAGAGGACCTGGAGACTCGGAGCGCACGTGTGAGCCGGCTGCGCGGCCTCAGGTGAGGGGCCTCAGGCGAGGGACCCAGGTGAGTCCCCCAGGTGAGGGGTCAGCCCCGACCCCAGGTGTTGGCTCCCTCCCAGCAGCAGGGCGCGCCTCGGCAAGCTCCGCACCTGCTCCAGCACTCAGCCCTCTCCCATCCTCCAGGCAACACCGTGAAGGTTAATTATTTCCCGGGCTGACTCAGACGGCGTTTTTCTGCCAAAGAATTCTGTCAGCCAAGCACGGCCCCGCGGTTACCCCCAATGAGGCAGTCTTTGTCAGAGCGTGGGGGGAAACGCCACTGGCTGGGGGGCCCGACCTGATCCCCCCGCGGGGAGGACTGGTTGCCGGGGAAGGGGGTGTCTCGTGGGGGGGGGGGGGCGTGTGTGAGAAGGCAGCTCTGGAACACTCTCACCGCCGGCTGCCTCGCAGCCCGTCCCTGCGGGGCCGCTCGCCTTTCATTTGGTTGATTGGAGATTGTGTTCCTGAATAGAGCTCAAAACCCTTTTGAAATGATCCGTTCTTTTTTTTTTTTTCCCCTTTAAAAAATTTCTCATACTTTCTCTGTTTGGTTTAGGTTGTCGCCGCGTTCCTAACTGCTGAAGGCGGGTAATGGGAGGATAGAGATGGCCCTGAAACACACCTGTGAGGCCCAGTCACGCGGAGGGCAGCGTGGTTGTGCCAGGAGGGATGGGGGAGGATGGGGAGGGGGGAGGAATGGGAGAGGGATGGGGATGGGGAGGGAGGAAGGGGGAGGAAGGGAGGGGCCTCTAGGGGAGCAGGGGTGGCTAGGGAGAGTGCACAGCAGGGAATTGAAAGTGAGTGGAAGGGATGGTGAGGCTGGGGAAGCAGCAGAGCTGGGAAAGGTCATGGGAGTAGAAGCTGAGGGCATAGGATGGGATTCATAGGGGCTGAACTGTGCAGGGGAAATGTGGGGTCAGAAGCCAGGGGGAGAAGAGAAAAACAAACAAGGCCAAGGTTTCCCTCCGTGGTGGCTGTCACTTCCACTTCTGGGCACAGCAACGCCGCCCCACAGTGGGTGGGGAGGCGCGCAGTGCAGGCAAACTTAGTCATCCCAGGTAACATCCCATAGCGTGCTATGGCCTCCTGCGGGACAGGCCAGAGTGCCGCCTCCATGTGGAGAGAAGAGCACCTTATTCCAAAGGAGCCAGGGGTGGAGCATCTGGCACTGTGGAGCTGTGTTCCAGTACCCGTGATTCCTGAAGATGACTGTATAAATACAATTATTACAGTGTGACTGTGTGATTGTGAAAACCTTGTGACAGACACTCCCTTCATTCAGGGTATGTTTAGATGAGCAAAAAAATAAAAAGGATAAAAAATAAATTAAATAATTTATAGGGGGAGATAAAAAGTAAAAATTGGGTAGATTAAAGTACTGTAGGTCAATGGTGGAGGTAAGGGGTATGGGATGTATGAGTTTTTATTTTTATTTCTTTTTTGGAGTGATGCAAATGTTCTAAAAATGATCATGGTGAAGAAGACACAACTATGTGATGACACTGTGAGCCACTGATCTTGTAATATGGTTGGACTGTATGTGCGTGGATATTTCTCAATAAAAATATGTTTTAAAAAAGAAGCCAGGAGAAGGAAGGACTATTAGGATGTGAGAAATGACAATTATACTAACCTATACCATCTCCTCTCGAACCTGAGACCTGTAGTAAATTACGTAGTTACAATTCTACGATAATCCCTGCCCTACCTCCCAAGAAACAGCAAAAAACCCCAACAACCATATTTATAGATGTATCAACAAATATTTATGGAACATCTACTGCATACAAGAAAGTTTTTAAAATATATACATCATTTAATCTTCCCAATAATCCTGTGATTTATTTACCAATGAATAAACCAAGACTGAGAGGGAATAAAAAGTGAGCTGGTCATCACAGGCCCAGAAGGGGAGCTAAACCTTGGTCTGTCAATGCGGAGAATACCGCAGGATGCAGCATGTAGTAAATGATCCAGAAATACTTGTTGAGTGAATGCATGTGTCTGCTGGCTCCAAGAGCAGGGCTTTTCTGTTGCCCCATAACCATGTCCAGAGCCTAGGAGCTGGGTAAGTCAGTGCCAGAGTGTTTTCTAAGATTCTGTTCTGTTGTCTCCCCTCCTCGGCTGCCATCCTGTCTCCCTCCCCTTCCCAAGAAGAAGTAGAATGGAGGAGTTGATTTATTTTATGTTCCAAGTATTTGAGTGCCTACCACGTGACAAGCATCATTCTACATGCTAAGGTTGTAAGAGTGAACAAATGGGTTAAAAAAACTTGTCCATGTGGAGCTCACATTCTCCTGTTAAACAACAAAAATTTGCCTGAGAGATCAGGTTCTAGCTGAAACTTGCTAGTTCAAGCATGGTTCAGGGAAGGTTTGGGGAAGAAAAGCAGGCTCCTAGGCTGTGGGCTGCTGTGCTGCAGGTGGGTGCTGGCACCTCTGGGCCGCTGCTTGCCCTCCCGCCTGCCTGTCCTAGCATCACTGCCCACGTCCACGGCTGCAGGTGTGACTTCCGAGCAGTGCTCTCTGCTGTGGCCCCTCCTCTGGCCATGGCTTTCTCCCAGAACAAGCTTCTGTCTCAAGCAGGGCTAATTAGAGGCCCACTGCAGGACCTGGAGATGAGATTAAGAGATTCTACTTCCCATCTAAGCTGGTATCCTGAACGCTTTTCTTTTCTTTCTAAACCATGTGGACTGGGGAGCAGAGACAGCCCATCTGAGAACAGGAAGACAAGTAGATATAGATTGATGTAGAGATAAGCATAGAAAACACTGATTTGGTCCCTACCTGAGGCATTGCTGCTCTCCTGCCAGTGTGCATAAGGAGAAAACCTTTATGCTTCCAATGGATTATACTTTTGTGTTTAAGCTGGCTTGAGTTGGTTTCTGTTACTTATAACCAAATATGCTCTCACCTTAAATGTATATAAAACTTTGAACTTCCATTCAGAGTAGAAACAACAGAACTAGAACTGCCTTGATATGGTCGGGTATGTGAATGACGATGAAAAATGGGGTGTCTGGAGACCATTGATGATTCAGGGACTCTCCTCTGCCCTGCACAGTGTCCCTTCTGAGGCCACGTGTTAAGAATACACACTGTATGTACAAATCATCTAGATGCAATCCGAATTGGAGCATCCCCTAAATGTACTCTTGGTACAATATCAGATTTTCTGATCCATGCACCTTTCCCCTCCTGCTCTAGGCCCTGGAAAGGAGGAAATATTAAAAGGAAAACTATGGGTACAGTAATGGCATTGTTGTCAGTACTGATAATCTCAAGATCATTTCAAGCTTAGCAAGAATCAGCTGCTGGTCATATCCTGTTTGGAAAGATAACTGCAGTGCATTAGAAGGGATTGTGCAACAGCTACAGGAAGCTCCTCATTTGACTACATTTACCCTACACTGGACTCACTTGCCCTACAGGCAACAGTTTTCCCTGGGAAGTCTTCCCCAGGGTTATATGCTCCTAAAATCCACTCTAGGAACTAACTCCTCTCTGCTATAGAAATCCTTACAAGTAAATATCTTACTCTATTTAAACTGCTTGTAAGCTTTCTGAGAATAGAGGCTGTGATCCAGCTCAACGTTTGATGCATGGTAGGAGCTCATATACAGCTGTTGAGCAAAGGATTGGATTCAGTTTTTAATTCAGTACTGCCTAAAAAGGGTCCTAGACCTCCACAGATAACCAGGTGCCTTGTGCTTCATTGCCCTGACCTGAGTATGTGTGTTTAGGGGGCCAGATGGACCTCGTGTGCCCTTGATTTGTTAGAAATTCCAGTCCCTCTATCAAATAGGATCTATCAGTTGGGATTCCATTAGATTTTATGCAACAAAAGCTAGGGTTTATTTTCTCATGTAAAAGAAATCCAGAGGACTTCAGTGCTGGGCAGGAATAGTGACTCCAAGAAGTTATCAGAAACCTCAAGCTGCTTCTGCCTTTCTCCTTCACCATCTTAGCACTGGCTTTGGTCCCTAAGATCACCTCATGGTTCAAAAGGACTGCAGAGCTTCAGCCATCACATCTGTTTTCCAGGCAGTACGATGGAGGAAGAAGGGCAGGCAGCCAACAAAAGGGGCAACCTGCTCATCTGAGTCAGCTCCCTTTAAACAGATTTTTTGAAAATTCCAGATATGAAGTCTCTTTATATCTCATTGACCAGAGAAGCTTGGAAATGTAGAGTTTAGCTGGATCACTGCTGTTGCAAATAAATCTGGAGTTCTATTATTAAGGAGAAACAGAACAGCTATTACACAGGAATCTGCAATCTTTGTCACAATGCCCAAACAAAACTATCTGAAGGAGCCTTTTTTTTTAAAGTTACAAAACCAATATATCTCCAGGCAACTCAACTTTGCTCTACATCTCAGTATGCTTTGATACAGGGGCTAGTAATCAATACTTTTATATCTATAAGAGAAATAAAAGAAGCACTGGAAGGGATCACCTCCCTTGCTCTTTTCTAATTTGCACTCATGGGTTTCCTGTACAAGGTGGGGCCACATGAACAGCTCAACACATACAGGCTGCAGAAAGGCCCTTTCGCCAATTGACATCTCTCATAGGTTTTGATGATTTAGTGCAGTGGACACTGACAAATAGTACTGAGTATAATTCGAGGATTCGGGGCTCTGCTGTACAACTGACAGCCTGGATACTCTGCATTTCAGTTGGGCCCCTGCAGCTCACAGGAAACATTGTGACAGCCGCGGGCCTGCGCACCAGTGTCCAGGGCTGGGAGCAGAAGAGGCCCTTTTCTCTTCGCCTTTGTCCCCTCAGAGAGCCACCAGGACCCAAGCCTGCATCGCCTTTGCCATGGCGTGGATAGAAGGGTCCACTTCCTCTGACTCTCATGTTAACATATCCTCTGACTGCACCTTGGTTTTCTGTAAAAGTGGAAGTATCTGAACCTAAGACAGTTGTGAATAGGCAATGTGGGACAGTCACAATTATGACCCTTATTTTCTGCACTACCTTGTTAACTTCTTTGGCTCCCCAAGTTTCCATTTCCTTGGGAGAAATAGGAATGGTAATGACACCTATTGAGGTTTAACAAGATAATGTCCTTGAAACCAGTTAGCATAGTGCCTGGAGCATAACAGACAAGAATGGAGGACTTCCAGGAAGATGGCTGACTAGAGTAGCTTGAGATTAGCACTACTCCACAGAAAAGTTAGAGAAGGAAACAGAAGGGCAATTTAGGCGAGAATTAGGGAGTGCAGCTGACCTGGGAGAGCCTTCTGCACCACATGTGGCACCCCTGGTTGCAGAGGCCAAGGAACGGACAAGCAGAACGCTGGAGTCTGGTGCGGAGCCCACAGATGGATGGGAACACCCAACTAGGAAGTAAGCCAGGCCGTGTTCCTTAGGTGCACACTACCTTCACCAGCACAGCCCCGTGACCGGCAACGCACCCCACACTCCACGCACCTGACCCGTCACCCGCTCCCATTTCCAGTGTTCCAAGCACCTCCACCCCATCAGCCCCTAGTTCATGGGCCTGCCCCCCATCCCCACCCCAAGTGCAGCCCAACCCACCTCTCCTGCACCCCTCCCCAGCACCACCTCCCCCTCCCTGTCCCCTGCAGGCTGTTGCCAGCGCATAAATGTTGCGGGCACTAACCTCTATACCTATGTTACTCCCGCCCCCTACCCATAGTGTCACGCAGCCTCAACCCGCCCTCCCTGAGCTCAGCGCATCCTTTTATGGCACTTCTAGGTCCATGCATGCACATGAGCCCCCAATCACATCATTCAGCTCTGGGAACCGCACTTTACAACAGTCCTAGAACCACACATGCACACGGCCCTTGGCCTCACTTCCCAGCCCTGAGAAAGTGCTGACCTGCGCAGTCGGGTCACATCTGCCCCCAATCCACAAAAGCATAATGCCGACGTGCTGCCACAGCTCTATGCATGCGCACAAAGGATCCC